>NC_136417.1:83327098-84682098 GCF_052625555.1 Lactuca saligna | reverse complement strand
ATAGAATAATATTAAATTTTAACCTGTGTTTTGAATCCTTATATTTCTCAACAAATTTTATCTCCTTCCTTGAATTTCGGATAATTCAAAATTTGAAACCATCAGAAAATACATGTTGATTCAAATATCCCTTCTACAGATGGCTCTTTCTTAACAGGTTTTTATTTTAATCTTTACTTGTAACTGATTTCATCATTTTTAACTTTTTGTATTTTTATCTTATAAATATATTGGGTGAAGGCTTTATTATATCAGGTTTGCTCTTAAAAAGGTTTTTACTATGTTTTGTTTAATATGTTGGCTTTGCAGGTTCAAAAACCTCAACCAAGAGGGCCAGTTAGAGCATTGTATTATCATTAGTTTGTATATTTTGACATCTTACTTTTGCAATAAAAACGGTTAAACACAAGATTTGACATGATTATGGTAGTTTGTATATTTTTCATCTTGTTTAGTCTAAAAATGAAACCTTTTTTCATCATTGGTACTTATAATATCAAGTTTCATCACATGGACTTCCTGATTACGTTGATTATTGTCCTTGTTATAAGGTTCTATATAGATTTTGTTCAATATTTTAAGGTTTCGAGAACCTAAATCAATATGAATCCTTGAATTATATACCATCGTTGAAAATGTTTTAATTTGTGACCAAACTTGGTTTAAAATCACAATGAACAAGTTGA
Source organism: Lactuca saligna (assembly GCF_052625555.1). Lineage (NCBI taxonomy): Eukaryota > Viridiplantae > Streptophyta > Magnoliopsida > Asterales > Asteraceae > Lactuca > Lactuca saligna. The sequence continues at coordinate 84,681,412 of NC_136417.1, read as the reverse complement.
CACCTGAGTATTTTGGCCTTATCAAAGGCCTATTTATCGACTTTTGAATCACAACACCTGATATTCTAAAGGTTTATTTTTATAAACTATTATTTATATATTTTAGCATTTTACTTAGTAAACATTAAATTAATAAAGGAATTAATATATATATATATATATATATATATATATATATATATATATATATATATATATATATATATATATATATATATATATATATATATATATACACACTGTATGGTGGTTTTGATTGTGAATTCTCATAATAAATTATCTACAACGTGAAACACGTGGATCCCTCATAAATGAATGATATGTACTATTTCGAAGTAGGTAAACCTTACCTATTATATATATCGTTTCTAAGGAAAAAGAACTCATCTTCAAACATAGAGTTCACATTTCCGTCTGATGGCTTTCTCTAGTGCTTTTAGCAACGGAACTATTGACCAGGGTATAGTAGAAATATACAATTACAATTTAAAGTGTTTCATTGATTTACTTTTTGAATTACAATAAAGTAAAATATGTGTATCAATTTTATTTGACAACAGGGTCACCAGTAGAGTATCCGTACCCTTCTCATGTGAATGTAGCCTGCTTTGTTTTTATCAAGCTGTCCGGTAAAACCAACTATAGTCAGTGGCGGGAAGACATGATATGCCTTCTGGAGACTAATGGCATGTTCGGTTTCATCGATGGCAAATTAAAAAACCCGGTGGTGATCGATGGTATGTCTAAAGAATTGGAAAATATGACTGCAATTGAGGCCAAGCTGTATTGGTTATGGAAAAGGTCTGACGCACTTGTGAAGGCATGGATATTTGGTTCACTGTGTGATGATGTGGTGGATATTGTTAGCGACCTTGCGACAGCTAACGACGTATGGAGAAGGCTAGAGACTATTTATAGTACTCGTCCGGCAGCTCCGATGACCAACACTAGTAGTGAAATTGGTATGTGGCTACTATCGTTCATATTTTCTTTTTATTTATAAATCTCTTTCAATTTTGTCCGTGAGCTGTTGTAATTTTTATGGAAATAGATCAGGCAAAGTACTTACCACTATATAGAGCCACTCTTAAAGGCGACTGGAACAAAGCACAACATATTTTCATCATGGACAGAGATGCGTTGATGTGTAAACTCAATGATGATAACGAAAGCCCACTCCACGTTGCAATTGGTACATGTCAAAATTTTCATTTTGTTCGGGAATTATTGGAGGTGATAACCCCTGAGTCACTCTCAACAATGGTAACACGTAGAGGGTCGAACCCACTGCAGCACGCTGCATTTGTTGGCAACACCGAGGCTGCAAAGATGTTGGTGGCGAAAAACCCACGTTTGCTATTCGTTCAAGACAAACAGAACTTCTCACCTATTCTTAGAGCTATTTTCGGTTCTCACACAGAAACTTTTCAATATTTACTCTATGTTACCAGATATCATATTAGGCTCTCCGAAGAAGAAGGATGCCACAATCCCTTTATGGGTAATAATGGTTGTACGCTTCTCACAAGGGTAATCACCGCATGTCTTTGGGGTGAGTTTTTTAGAAGCCTATTACATAGTTGATTTTGAATCCACACATATCAAACCTTTTTGGAGTTGATATATATATATATATATATATATATATATATATATATATATATATATATATATATATATATATATATATATATATATATATATATATATATATATATATATATATATATATATAGGTTCATGTTAATTTGAGACCATTCTAATTTTGTAAGACCGTGAAACCAAATCTAAAAATAATTTTAAAATTCAAAATAAATGGAAAAATCTAAAAATTCTTTTTTTAAATATTATTTTCGGAACTTGAATTAACTAAAAAAATAAAATATATATATAAAAAATAAAAATAAAATCTCTTTTTTTTTTTGAAAAATACGTGAAATATTCTAAATAGAATATTACACTGATATATTCTAAAAAATAATTTTAAAATTCAAAATAAATGGAAAAATCTAAAAAAAAATTTTAAATATTATTTTCGGAAGTTGAATTAACTAAAAAAAATAAAAATAAAATAAAATAAATTCTATTTTTTTTTAAAAATACGTGAAATATTCTAAATAGAATATTACACTGTACATATTCTAAAAATAATTTTAAAATACAAAATAAATGGAAAAATCAAAAAAAAAAAATTTTAAATATTATTTTCGGAACTTGAATTAACTAAAATAAATTAAAAAAATTAAAAATAAAAAATAAAAAAAAATGCGTCTCACGGTCTCACAAAATTAGGCCGTGTCACATGAACCTAACCCTATATATATATATATATATATATATATATATATATATATATATATATATATATATATATATATATATATATATATATATATATATATATATATATATATATATATATTTCATGTATTTTTCAAAAAAAAAAAAAAAAAAAAAAAACAGGATTTTTTTTTATTTTTTATTTTTTTTAGTTAATTCAAGTTCTGAAAATAATATTTTAAAAAAATTTATTTTTGGATTTTTTCATTTATTTTGCATTTTAAAATTATTTTTAAATTTGGTTTTACGGTCTTACAAAATTAGAATGGTCTCAAATGAACCTAAACATATATATATATATATATATATATATATATATATATATATATATATATATATATATATATATATATATATATATATATATATATATATATATATATATATATATATATATATATATAACAGTTGGTATGAAACATCAACCACGTCAATATAATCAAGCATGCATGGAGCGAATTTAATTAGATTCTGCGCATATTTATATTTATTTTGGTTTTCAATATGACATTTACAGATGCTGCATATGGGTTAATAAATGATTACCCAGAAATGGCTACAGGAAATAACGGGAAATTAGCTCCATTGAAATTTATCGCTGGAAAGTTAGACGGATATTTCAATGGAAAATCATACAATTTTTATCAAAGATTTGTTTATTCTCGTATGTTTCTGAACTTGCTCTTACTTCATTGTTTTGGTGATTTTTTTTTTAAATGGCTAACTCGCACACCCCATAATCTTACACCTTTGTCCACTAGGGATGTTAACCTTCGACCTTTTGGTTGAAGGGCATATGCAGTGTAATTTAGGCCAAAATATCTATTGGTGTGTTTTTTATTATGTTTTGTCAACTAATATGGATCATGATCTAATTAATCAATGATCCAACCAATTTTATGGTTTAGCATAATTCACCCAAATGGGTCACAGTCGAGCTGATTTAAGATACAATGTTGGTTGATTTGTCTACCAAAATACTTATTTCTCATAAAATTCCATCAAACTCAGCATAACTACTACATCATTTCAATTTAGGTGTTTTTTATCATCCAACTCTTCTTTGTTTTACCTTTGTTTCTTGTTGGTTTTAGATGTGACATACATTTATCATATGATTTAATTAATAATATTATGTTTTTGAAGATGTACCCGTACGGAACTACGACTTAATCAATGCACCTCAGTTTAAGGATATTGAGAACGAAGAAACACATAACAGGCAAGATGTCGGCAACCATATGTGGAACTGCTTCCACCCTGGTTAGTAATCCTAAACATGTAATCAATTCAATCACAAGCATCAGCAATTAAATATGGGACTCTTTTCAAGCTAAGGATATTCTCATTTGTATGTTGAATTTAATACCAAGAGGCGATTTTACATAGACGGTTGGTGGGTCACTTGATCCACCTTAATTTTCAAACCTTATAATAAGTTATATAGGAAAAAAATTAGGAACCATCTTGAAATTTTTTTAGGACCTACTTTATAATGTTTGATCAAAATAGGTGGTCAATTTTAACGACTTAATTAGTTGATTTATAAATTTATCTATACCTAACCCACATCGGAATCAAAGTAAAAGTTATTTGATTTTTGTTAAGGGTGATGAGAAGGTTTATCATGGATTGTTTAAGCAATAAAGGTTTCTATCTCCCACTCCAACATTATTCAATGGAGTTATTAAGGGAAAATGTTAACGATTAAAATCTTAGACTTGGTTTATTACAAGTTTAAATTGGTTTTAGTCATTTAATATTATTTTTGTATGTTGAACCGATTTTATTAGTTTAACCATGCTTTAGTTTAAAAGGGATTGTTTTTTAAGTAGTTCTATTGAGTTTGAAAGACTTCTGATTTTCTTGGCCAAGAAGGAAAAACTCGTCTTAGTAGAAAGCCAAGCCAAGGTAATTTGTGAAGTATTCGGCCGAATTATACGAGTTTTACAATAGTATACACCACCCAACCCACAACTAATAATTTTAATTATTTCATTTTTCATTGCTTCACTTAAATAGGGAATCACATAGTTTTTTGTTCTAAACTCGCCACTGAAATTAATATAATCTAGCTTTTTATGTTGTTGAAATGTACATGCAGCCGGACTATCATTTTCACTACATAAAGTAAATATTTTCTCTTACATTTTCTTCATACATATCATTTTATCCATCTTAAATGATCATATATATATATATATATATATATATATATATATATATATATATATATATATATATATATATATATATATATATATATCATATTTAATCAAAATAATAATATTTTAATACATTTTTATGACACATGTTTTAATACATTTGTCTGCATACATATATGTAATACATGTCATCGTTTAAGATGAATAGAAAAATTTGCAGGATCACATTTAAATTTTATTTTCTATAAAAAAAAAATTCAATATCATCTTATATTTTCCTGGTACATATCTTTTTACCTATCTGAAATAATGACTTATTATATTTAGTGAAAATAATAAAATTTTAATATACTTATATATATGACACAAGTCACAATTTAAAATTGGAGGAAGAATATGTGAAAACAAATGTATGGGGATATTTAATTTCTTTTTTCATTAGAAAATTAAATATCCTACTAACCATTTTAAATAATGACATTTGTCATATTTAAAAAAATTAATAACAATATTCTAAATCCGAATCACAAGTTGAGTTGGTGTCATAAAATTCTAAATTTAGATTTTCGACCATTGATTTCTAACAAAGAAAAAATAAAAATTCCAAATCAAAATATCAAGTTTCAAAAGTCCGAATCTAAACTATACATCGAAATATTCACAAGTGAAAGTGCTTAATGTCAGTGAAACTTCTACACGAACTCAACCTGACGTTTCTTCAAAGATCTAAGGATTTCATGGAAGGTTTATAACCTTAATGAACGTCAAACATTCAAAATTATCATTTGGAATCAACAGTCATGTTCGTAAAAAGGACAGCATATTCTATCTTGATCCAATGAATACATTGAGAGTGACGAAAACACATTGAGCTTAACATTCACTTCTTTGATTACAATGTCCCCACACACCATTTTTTTTATACTACATGTTACCACCATGCTACTAATATGCATTCATCTTCATGAATAAGCTTCCATTTCTGCTCTTTACCAATGTTTGATCTAGTATAAGCGTTTGTTAATATCTCACTCAACCTACATGGCATATAAGTTTATGTTTACTCGTACGCCTGTTTGTAAATACTATACTATACTTTAGCTTATCTTGGCCTATGGTTCCTCTTGTTTATATATATATATATATATATATATATATATATATATATATATATATATATATATATATATATATATATATATATATATATATATATATATATATATATATATATATATATATAAAGCCATTAATGAGAATCACTTATGTAAAAATACTCTCATTGAAGATTAACATTGTCTACATGATTGTACGCACCATATTAATTGTCATTGATTTGTTTTGCTAAATTTTATGTATTTGTATTTATTGATTTCTATACAATCAAATCTAATTTCTTTTGTAGTCATCAAGAGGATTTATGGTAATTTTTGGGAAGTTTCCATACAGCATGGTAATGAATGTTTTTCTTACTTTGTTTTAAATAAATTGATTCTTTTATTCGTGACTTGATGTAATATCCTTTTATTTTTTTTCCTACTTATTTCGCTATCTATTTAAAATATGAAAAATATATTAAAATATTATCAATTTGTTGTCAGCCCATTTATTACATGAGATTATTGAAAAAAATAAATAAGAAATAAAGCTCTAGAAATATAGAAAATTTAAATTTGTTATAAAAAAAGTAGAATTTTTAATTATTAAAATTGAAGTGCTTATTTATCATTTAAATTTAAACTAATAATTAAAATAAATAGACAGTTGAAATAATTTGATTCAATTTAGAAATTTAGAAATTACAAAGAAAGTTGCATTAATGAATTGGATATATATATACATTTATTATTACATTTATTACATTCAAATATTATATGATATTTAATAAAATGGAAAAAACCACAAAATAACACATAGATATAATTTAATCTAAATTTACCTTAAAATAACATGTGACATAATGTATAAATGGATGACTAATGGTAAAATTATTTTAATCTTTAGAAATGATTCTATCTAAATATGACATTTGTTATAATTTTATAAGGATAGAAAGATAATTAGAAAGAAAAAATAGAAGGATATTATTTAATTTCTCCTTCTACAAATATGATTTCATGTCAGGAGATTTTCTTTATAGTCATTCTTATTAACTTTGTTTATATTTAAATAGATGATGTAGCTAAATTAATTTCATAAGAATTAAACAATGATTAAATTAAGAAGTTATATATATATATATATATATATATATATATATATATATATATATATATATATATATATATATATATATATATATTAGTTTATAACTCGTGGAAACTACGGGTTATAAAATTAATTAAACTTCCATAATAAAAAATTATAATTATTAATCAGTTATTTTAAATAAATCATTTTAAATAAATTATTAATTAAGTGATATATCAAAATTTTAAAGTTATTATAACTTCAAATTTAACATATAATTAAAAAAATGTAAATTTGAATTTTGAAATGAGTTGCCTAATATATCTATATGACACATAGCATAATAATAATGAGGAGTTGTATTAGAGTGACACTTAAAGAAAGGAGATTAAAACTGCTCATTTATTAGAATGGAGATTATATATTAACTAAGTGAACACATACAAGGCTAAAATTTATGTACAATGCTATGATCGTAACGTTAATTTATGCCTTTGCTAATGCCGACTATCAATATAAAAGGCTACTGATCTTGAGCTACATATAAAGATTCTATACTTAAGACAACTTGGAGAAAAGATATACAGAAGACAGTATACAATGATTAGCTAGGCCAATATTTTACTGGTGTTTCAATCATGATTCAGTTATTACTTTGAAATTTAAGTGGTTTGTTTCTATCTTATTTAGCACAGTACCACACATTAAAAAACTCCAAGAAGAGAAAGTGAAGCACAAGAATGCTCTTCTAGTACTAAGGGGTATATGCGAAGAAGTTGGTAAACTAAATAGATTTAGTGAAATTCGAGAACATTACATGGAAGCAATTAATACGGCAGTTAAATATGATCATTATGAAGCACTAGAAGAGATCATCAGATATTTTCCACAAGCAATTTCGACTAGGGACAATGAGTATCCCCTTATTCAATTCGCAATAATAAACCGTTGTGAAAGGGTTTACAACTTTTTTGTACACCGGGCCGTGACTAACAAGCATTCACATAAAGTGACAGTTGATGAATACAAAAATAATATTTTGCACTTAGCTGGAAAGTTGGCTCCTATACACAAACTCAATCTGGTTTCTGGTGCAGCTCTTCAAATGCAAAGAGAGTTGCAATGGTTTGAGGTGAACACGTTTTTCTTTAATTAATAAACATTTAGTTTAAATTTCCTTGCCATAACATATCTTAAATCATAGGAAGTGAAAAAAATTGCATGTCCTTGGCACGAGAATGCAAAGAACAATCAACAAGAGACACCAATTATGGTGTTTAGAAGAGAACATAAACAGTTGAGAAAAGAAGGTGAAGAATGGATGAAGAAGACTGCAGATTCATACACAATTACAGCTGCGCTCATTATTACCATCGTTTTTGCAGCGGCCATCACTGTGCCTGGTGGAACTGATGACAACACTGGGAAAACAATATATGCGACAAAACCAAGTTTCATCATATTTGCAGTCTCAGATGCAATCTCATTGTTCACATCTACCACTGCCTTATTATTGTTTCTATCCATTCTCACAGCACGCTATGCAGAGGAGGATTTTCATCACAAGTTACCTAAGAAACTGATATTTGGGCTTACAATGTTATTCTTGTCGGTAACCTCAATGATGGTAGCTTTTAGTGCAACATTGTATCTTATGTTTGGACAGGGAAAAGCATGGATCTTGATTCCGATAGCCATATTAACCTGTCTGCCAATTGCATCCTTCGTGACATTACAATTACCATTGCTTTTTGATCTCATCTCCTCAACATATGGCCGTGGAATCTTTGTTAAACATTGTGATCGTAGGATCAAACAATCATGAAATTGATGGTGCGTTCCTAGAAATGTTGTTTTGTAATTTGATAATGTCTTGTCTAATGTCTATGGTGACAAAGTGTTTATTCTGATGGTATAAGACCTATGTTGTTATCAACTTTAATTAAATTTGTGTCATCATCTTCTTAAAAGAACTTATTTTGTGGAGTTCTGTTGAGAGTGATTATAATAACGTGCCACAGGAAATTACAAAGATCTGATCAGATCCTATTAAGGATTTGGTTGAAAGTAAGAGAGAAAAGCAGAATAGACTTATTTATGTTTTGGTTATTCAGTTTACAAAATATACATACTATGCTATCGAGTAAATAAATATATAATTGGACGTTTTTTTTTTGTATCTACATCTTTGAAATTCCATGTGATAATATCCACATAACAAAAAATAGTTAAGAAACGCGAAATGTATAATAAACTGATTTTGGGAAATTATCAAAGCAGAAAAAGGGGGAAATATTTATAAGGCTAAGGGGAATGATAACATGTGGGAAATTTTCAAAGCAGAAAAAAGGGGAAGTATTTATAAGGCTAAGGGGAGTGGTAACATGCTTAGCATGTTGCCAAATAGGATCATTTTAAGCCACATGAGAGGAAGAGTGGTATAGCATCAAAGTTGTAAGAGATACAGAGCGGTAGCATTTTAAAGGTTGTTTTATTTTAGTTAAAAAAAGAAAAAAAATGAGAAATAAGCCAATCATAGCCTTTCTGTTCTATTTCTCTTTCTCTTTCCTATCGCTAGAAGTCTGGCGAGTAACATTGGGCGAGGCATACAACGAATATGAAGGGAGTGGTCATAGCAAGAGTAGCGAGCTGGAGGCGAGCTTTTTGCGAGAGCCACTCCCTCCAGCTTAAGTAACAAGAAACCCTATTGAACCTTGATGTCAGTATGTTACAAATTCATAAAATGTAGCATACAATGGTAACATGTTGCATTCTTGCAATATCTTGCATTCTTGCAACAGTCAAATATAAAAAGCGCTAGTCCATGGTCTTCACAACTCATAAGTAATCGAATTCCCATCAAAGTTTGATACCTATTATCAAAAAGGTAGTAAATTATCACAAATTTGATTATATTGAAACTAAACTCAAAATATCTCAGGTTTTTAAAAAATAATTTAAATTAACTATTTGATATAGAATAAGCTTTGCACTGATATGAGAGTATAATAATGGATAAAGCTAAGGGTTTCTATCATGGCATAAGAAGAAATGAGATACATAACATGGTTGTTACAAAGTAAAGTCGATAACTCACGAAACCACACACACACATAAAGACACAGTATTTATGTTGTTCGGTCAAGATGACCTACGTATATGTGCAGGAGGGAGTATTCTTATTCAAAAGTTTTCACACAGAGATTACAAATACAATTTTGCAGAGATTCAAGATACTCTCTAGAATTCAAGATTCTAAAGTTACAAAGGAATAAGTAGCACAACCCTATCTATAGACCAATGATCAAACATTAAACCCGAATGGGTCAAGCTCATTTGTCAATAGGTCCATGAAAGGTGTCAACCAATTACATGTTGCCATGTAAGAAGATTTAGTCACTAAATAGAGTTTTTTCTCACCAGCAAAGTTTTTAGTCACCAAACAGAGTTTTCTCTCACCAAATGAGCTTTCAATCACCAAACAATGTTTTCTCTCACCAATAGAGCTTTCTTTCATAATTTCATGTAAAACGCTTTTCCACAATGCTCTATCATCATGCCCTGCCACAATGTTCTACCGTAATCTAATGTTATGTTAGAGTTCTCTTCCATAATGCTCAACTCATATTTAACAATCTCCACCTTGACTTGAGTATCCTTTAAGTTCTAGAATCCAAGAACTTCCTCTCTCCTGCTAATTTTCCTCGAATGGACTTAATTCCTACGAACATCTACCAAGTCCAGGTAAAGCTTGAAGTTCTCTCTAGCACTACAAACTAAATGACATTTAGTGGAATAAAAAAAGTTCCACTATAGCCCCCCCCCCCCCCCCCCCCCCCATGAAATCAACGGTACAAAAATAAAAGTACCATTAATGCCACAAAAACCTTCAGTGACACTTCTTAATTGTGTCGATGCAACCTTATAAGATATTAGTGGCATTTTTTGGTATGCCACTGTAACAATATTGGATTTTAGTGGCATTTCTTTTGTACCACTAATATAGTTGCTAATATAAATAATTTTTTCATTCGTTTAATGACACTTTTTTTCAATAAAAAAATATTTAAATATTTGGTTTGCTTTTTTTTAATTTAAATATAATATAATCTAATAAAAACAATTAAGATACTAAATGGAATACACGATATCATTACTTAAATTCAAATTTAACTCGTTTAACAAAAATATTCTCAATATTTAAAATACAAAAGTCTTCCAAAAAGAATGATAAATCTAGATACTGTGCTAATAACATTCAAAACATAAAACTATCAAACTAATTAAATACTTTGGAAAAAAGCACAAAACTTGATTAATCTCGAACTTTACATAAATGATTCCCTTCTTTTTTCCAAATTTCGAATAATTGTCTATTATATAACCATAATACGTCACATAAATCGCGTAAGAATATCACCAATTAACCTGACATACAAAAAGAAGCGTGAACCGCTTGGATATTTGAGTTTAAAGTAATTTTCATTGTTATGATGACTTTTAGATGATAATCTTTAACTTCCTAAATAAGATTTATCAGGAACCTAAAAGAATTGTGTAATAAGATTATCACTAATATATAATGTAATACTAGACGAATCATTAATTTTCATGTAATTCATTACCTCTAAGTTCAAATTGTCAAGCACGCTAGATAAGTTTGCATTTGGAATATGATCCTTAACGAGGTTAAAAAGAATACTCAATGCATTTTGTGTACGAGCTAACCCATTCTTTAGTTGTTAAATAGTTTTTGGATCATTATAACATGAACCACCTTTGTTTTTTACAACTAGCATCCTTCCTACACATCAAATATACCCTTGTTTCTCTAGACCCTTAACTTGAAAGTAGTCATCATTTGAATAATCTTGTTCAGCCCCTTGTATGTTTGTTAACTCACTTGAAATGGCTTGTAGGGAAGACTACAAATCAAAACAAATTATAATATTGCATGTTATTGTATATGAATTATAAATTACTAGAATTAATAATTCTTATAAAATATATTACCATAACCAAACAACATTCTCATTAATAATAGTTCCATCTTTATGAGTATGAGTTATACAATATATTTATTATCATGTTGGGTATACACCATCATTTTTTTGCCAACAACAAGAATTAATTGCATTTCATGACCACTAAATGATTTCATAAGAAACAAACTTTAGACATATGATAGAATAGCCAGTTAATACCTCTTCTTGAGCTAGTCGGGAAACTGATTATGTTCTCGTGATAGAATTAATAATGCTTATAAAACTCACCTCACAAGTAGTGTTGAATCAAGAAGATCAAACCCCAACTCTCAGCTCCAAACTCAACCGCCTGTAATCCCCATATGACTAATTCCATTAGAATCCCAAATTAGCAAAATACCCCCGGAAGTCAAACTTGGTCAACCATGGTCAAAGTCAAAGTCAACAGTCCATGTTGACCTAACTCGTCGAGTGTAGCTTACTGACTCGTTGAGTTCCTTCAGAACTCTGAAACCATGAAAACTGGAGTCAACTCGTCGAGTTGCCAAACAACTCTTCGAGTCCATGTAGTGTCCAGAAAGCGGGAAAACCTTAATCAACTCGTCGAGTTATCTCACCAACTTGCCAAGTTCACTCGGAATCAAAGAAAACTGGAAAAACCTTATCAAACTCGTTGATTTGGCTAACAACTCGTTGAGTTTTCCTATCTTAAAGTGTTCAGCCCTTTCTAGTCAACTCCAAGGCCCCAAACTACAAATCTAGCCTCTTAGGACTAAGATACCATGTAAAGTTGCTAACTTTACGTGCATGAAAAGGATAAAAGGGATCAAAACACCAATACTAAGCTAAATAAGAGGTTTAAGGCATGGAAGTTAGCCAAAGCTTGGCAAAGCTTGAGTCTTTAGGCCTAAAATTTAAGGTTTTCACGCACAACCTCAAAATTAGGGTGCAAACCCTAAAAATTAGCGTTTTCACACACAACCTCAAGTCGTCGAGTTAGGGTCCTCCAACTAGTCGAGTGGGTTCCATAAACCACGTGGCCTGATCGGTTTCTACACGATGAGTTGGGGCCTCCAACTTGTCGAGTAGGTCTTAAATGATGTATAAAAATTCTTGAAATTCATACTTGGCAGTCATGATGTTACAATTCTCCCCCACTTGAACTAGACTTCATCCTCGAAGTCTACTATGGTAAACAACTCCGGATAATGCTCCCGTATCTCGGCCTTCGGCTCCTAAGTCCACTTGGATCCCCTCCGATGCTCCTATTGTACCTTTACGAAAGGTACCTCCTTGTTCCGTAGAAACTTCACATTCCTCTCCAGAATGGCCACTAGCTACTCCACGTAATTCGGGTGCTCATCGACCTAAATATCATCTAATGACACCACTACCTCCTCATCTAGGATGCACTTCCGTAATTGCGAGACGTGAAAAGTGTTGTGAATCTAGCTGAGCTCCTCCGAAAGATGCAGTCTATATGCTACCTTGCGTACCGTGGTAATAACTCAAAAGGGTCTAATTTATCGGGGACCTAACTTCCCCCTCTTTCTAAAGAGAAACACACCCTTCCAGGGTGAGACCCTCAGTAGTACCATGTCACCAACCTGAAACTCCAACTTAGATCGGCATCGATCGGTGTAACTCTTCTGCCGACTCTAAGCGGTCTGCAACCGCTGTCTGATCTGCTTAATCTTCTCGATAGTCTGCAGAACTACCTCAGTCCATACAACAACTCAAATAGTGGAGCACCAATACTGGAATGAAAGTTTTTGTTGTAGGAGAACTCTGCAATAGTAGGTAGGAGTCCCAGCTCCCACCAAAGTCAATAACGTAGGCCCGCAACATATCCTCGAGGGTTTGTATGGTACGCTCACTCTGAGTGTCTGTCTACGGATGATATCTTGTTTGAAATGTAGCCCTGAGCCCAGTTCCTCATGGAACTTCTGCCAGAAACAGGAGGTGAATCGAACATTAGTGTCTGAGACAACAGAGACCAGTACCTCGTGGTAAGAAACGACCTCGCGGATATACATATCGGACAACTTCTTAGTCGATGAGCTCTCCCGAATGGGGGGGGGGGGAATAGGCACTCTTGGTCAATCAATCCACAATGACCCATATAACATTGAAGCCCTTTTCCTCTCTCGACAATTTGGTGATGAAGTCCATTGTGATATGCTCCTATTTTCACATGGGAACCTCCAAAGACTACAGATTGCCATGCGGCCTCTGATGCTTGGCCTTGACTATCCTATAGGTCAAGCACCTCTCGATGTACCATGCGATCTCTCTCTTCATGCACGACCACTAGTAACTCAGTCTCAGATCTCGTTACATGTTGGTGGCCCCCGGTTGAATAGAGAAGCGAGACTTATGAGCCTCCTCCAGTACAATCTTTCTGACCCCACAAGACATCGAAAACCATACCCGACCACAATGGATCAATAATCCCTAACTATCCTGCACGAATTTGGTGATCTCACCCCTAATCCTCTCAAGCTTCCAGTTCTCCTGTCTCATACCCTTGACCAGAGCTTCCCTGACCAAGCTCACAAGTGGAGATTCAACTGGTATCCTCACATGTCGTTGTAATAGAAGATCCATCCAACTTGCGGCTTAGGGCATCCCCAACCACATTTGCTTTACCCGGATGGTAAACGATCTCACAGTTATAATCCTTGACAACGTCCAGCCACCTGTGCTTCCTCATGTTCAGGTACGGTTGATCCATGATGTGTCTCAGACTCTTGTGGTCTATGTATATGGTACATCGGACCCCGTAGAGAAAATGTCTCAAAATCATGAAAGCGAATATCACCGCTCCCAACTCTAGATCGTGTATGGGATATCTCATCTCATGCTTCTTCAATTGTTGTGATGCATAGGTTATCACCCTTCCTCTCTGCATAAGGACTGCTCCTAATCCAGTGATCGATGCATCACAGAACACCATGAAATCCTCAACTCCCTCAAGGAGTGTCAAAACTGGCACCTCACAAATTTGTTGTCGCAGCATCTTAAATGCAGTTTGTTGCTCAGGGCCCCATTGGAAATCCACCCCCTTCTTCGTCAGACTATTGAGGGGTACCGCAATCTTGGAGAAATCATGTATGAATCTCCGGTAGTACCCTGCAAATCCCACAGCAGCAGCCGTCTCAGCAATGGTTGCATGGTGCTCATCAAAGGACTCAACCATAACGGTCTTGATAAACCCAAACATTTCCGTCAACTGTGCCTGGAACAATGTAGAACCTCAACATGTAGGATCTCCCGAATCCTGGTGTCTAACTCATCTGGCCTCATTTGACCAACAGTCATGGGCACTATTGGTTCACCCTCACTGCCTTTTCCTGATCCCGATCCGGATGCGGTCACAAATCGCCTCGTAACCACCATGATGTAAATATACCAGGAAGATATCTAACATTCCATATAATAATCGGGGAACCAACTCCCAACAAAGCCCTAGGGGTTGTGACTTCCTTGCAACGTGTATGGTTTATGTGCTTTCAGTAGTATGCTCCCATAGTGCCTTCCATGCCTACCCATATTTGTATCAAGTATCATCACAACGACCTAACAATATACATAATCATAGGCGAGCGCTCAATCCTCACTCCTAGAGGAAGGCTAAATATCTCATAATTGCCCGACTGACCCTGCACAACTCATCCATGAAACTCTCACCAACCCTACAACACTCGTGTATGCAAGTCATACATAACGCTGGACCCTATAGACTTTCGAATATCTGATCCTACCCTAAGCCCTTCACCAAACAATAATAGGAAATAAGGTCAAACCAAACATGCTCATGCTAAAAGATCTTAATTATGTACAACTATGATGCATACATTAAGCAACTACAGTAATGATGTCAATTTCATATATGAAAAACGATTTTTGGGTAACCTTCTCTCTTTAAAAGAAATTGCATGTCCGATTTTTGGGCAAACCCTTTACCTTTATCTGTGATTGTCATCTCTTTTCTCCTTTCCACTGTTGCTCAACCGTTCCACCCTTTACGACACCCAATCTCTTCTAATTCAAAGATGGTGACTTTCAGATGTGGGAATGAAGCAATGAAGATCACTTCATGGACGGATTGTAACCCTGGAATATAATTTTGGATTTATGCAAGATGTGGGTTCCTTAAATGGTCTAATCCTCCTATGTGTGCTAGCGTATTAGTGGTAATTTCGGGTTTGATAAGATCAATGAACCGATTGGAAGAGAGGGTTGCCATTGTGAGTGCAGAATTGTGTAACTACCGGTTGATGTTGTTTTGTTCATGGTGTTCTTTTTTTGGTTTTATGTTAATCTCTAAGTATCTTGTGAAAGTTTGGATGGTAATGGAGTTTTGCTTTTTGGTTTGTAACCGTTGCAGGGTTTTTTTTTATTTTAATCGAATAGGGGCTTTTTTCGCTTTCAGATTATGTAGGGGGTTTTGGAATTGGTGTTGTTGTATTTGGTTTATGTATCAAATTAATGTGTAACGGAGTGGTAATGGTAATGGTTATGGAATGTAGTTTTTTATAGTTGATTGTTCAATTTCTTGAATGGTTTTGAAATGCAATTGTTAAGTGTATTGTAAATGCATCTTTAAGATGGTTTTGATTTGCAATTGAAATGTACAATGTTATTAATTGATCTGTGAAGGGTAGTACACAAAAAAAATTCATTACCAAAATGTGCATACACATCATTACATGAAAAGTTTTAAAATGCTTAATACAACCATCATACTACGTTTCAAAACAAATAAAGACCTACAGCACAAGCATGACTTAAGTTTCAAAAGACCTACAATAAAAGCATTACATGCAAAGTTTTCAAGTTCTTAACACATCTTTAAACAAGTACACATGAATTAAGTTTCAAAAGACCTACAACACAAGCATCCTAATAACTAGTAAAAATATTTTTCATCCCCCTGCAACTTCACCACTGTCTCCTGGCCCTTTACATGTTCTGGAATTGTGCCCTTTGTTATGACACTTTGAACTGGTGACTGCCAGATATTTCCTACTCAATCTACCAGCTTGGCTGTTTGGCTCATCAACACCCCTCCTTCTCTTCTTCTTAGGCCTCCCAACCTAGACATATTGTTATACTATAGTTAAAATTGAATTCATTCCATGTTCACATGTATATTATATATTTGGTCTACTTGAAATACAAACCTCTGTTTTATGTTTTGGTGGAAGTAAAGTGAATGGGCAGTCACTTTTAGGCCACATGAACGTCCATTCAATTGATCAATTTTGTTGAAATACATAGCTTTCCATTTTGATAGCCTATAACAAGGATGGACCCATTCATCAACATGTGGGGCATTTTCACCATTTTCAATTTTGTTCCATATAGCACAAATAGCATGTCTACATGGGAAACCTGTAATCTCCTAAAACCTACAACTGCTACTTTGGTCATTCAAGTTTACCACATATTGATCTTGCCATGTGCTTGCCACTTGGTACTTTCCTGTCCCATTGTATTTAGCCACATAGTTAGCTGCATCAGTCTTAATATTTCAAACACTATAGTTGTAGTAAGGGTTTGAAGTCCTTCACACTTATCTATTTCCTTTTGCACCACACATAACCTCTTCATGAGATACTCTCTAATATACTCTAAGTAGGTGATAATAGGTTTATCCCTACCTTCATCTAGCTTAGAATTGAATACCTCACAAAGGTTATTCAACAAACAATCAGTGTGTGCCCTTCCTGAATAATAGATATTAAGAGAAGACAATTACACATATAGTAAACACATAACAGGGAAGATTAACATTTATCAATAAATTTCTACAAAGGTACCACTAAAGTGAGATTTAGCCCAAGTGTTTGTTGGGATCTTACACACCCAAGCATGAGCCTCTTCATTGATCTTCTTCAACTCATCCATTGCTCAGTTAAAATGATTGACTGTTGTTTCTCTACCAAACTCCCAAAGCTAGTCACTCAAGTTTTTTCCTTTCCATTGTTTCTTCATGTTTTCCTAGATATGCCTTAAACAGAACTTGTGTTCTGCATTAGGGAATACCTTCTCAATTGTTGGTATTATTCCCTAAACAAAAGTCAATGTATGCAACATCAGTTACCCAAATGTATCTAGAAATAGTACTAAGAAAAAAAGTTAGGTGATACATACCTTTGATCTATCAGAATTGAATGTAAAGTTTGAATTTGCTCCCAGATCCAAATCTTCTCCTAACAGTTCCAAGAACCAGGTCCAACTACTTGTTGATTATGTCTCTACCAATATATATGATACAGGGTATATGCCATTCTTTCAGTCCAACCCTACAACAGTTAACACTTGCCCAGGGTAAGGGCCCTTCATGAAAGTACCATCCAGGCCTAGAAAATCTCTTAACCTAACTTTGAATCCCAACTTCAATGCACCCAGACAGACATATATTCTTCTAAAAGTTCTTGTGGTAATAGATAGGGAGGTTTATGGATACACATCAATCTGAACTGTGGTACCAAGATTGGTGTTTAGTAGCTCCAACACATAATCCCTCAAAAATCCATACTATACTTGGTAGTCCCCACTAATGATATGTTCAACCATTGTCTTTGCCCTAGCAACCTTTTGTAATGACATTCCTAGATCTAGTGTCTTGCACAAATCTTTGTGTAAAGCTTTCACTGGAATTCTAAGGTTACTCTGGATTTTTTTAATAATTAAGTTTGCTACATATTTGGAAGCTCAAGCTTTAAACACCCTTGTTTGCAAACATTTATACTCATCTTGTACTATTTTCACCAACCAATCCTAATTTTCATTAGCCCTCGATATTTGGACTTCCCATATACATGTACCTTTATTGGCAATTACATCTTTACCCTTGCACTTTGCCCTACTTCTAGTTGAGGGCCCACCACCATCAACTACTTTGGATGGCTTACTTACAACACCTTTACATTTCACCCTAATCCGGATTTTCTCATTTTTTGCTAGGTATAAAGACCTCCTTGTTGCTACAGCATGTGAGTTCATGTAGTTTTTAACATCATGCTTGGTTTTGAAGACCTGGCCAATATGAAATTGTTTTACATGAACCTCTCTATGTGAGTATGTACTTGACTTACTCAACTCTTTTAGCAGTCTCTTCCTATCATATTCATGAAATCCAGCAAATTGATAATCATCAAGCGCCATAACTTCCAACTCATCATCAACCATGTTATTCCCTTCATCTTTTGAATGATACTTTAAGATCCCATGTTCATCTACATCAAAAGCATATGGAATTCACTCATGTCTACATCTACATCAAATTGTATGTTAGACTCATCCACATTGTATTCACTATCATCATAATCATCTCCACTACCCTCAGAACCATGGCCACTCTCAGAATAGAAAGCGTATCCACTATCATCACTCACCATACCCTCTAGATAATCTAATTCTAGTTTTTGTTCACATGAAATTTGAATATTAAACTAAGCATCATAATCCGCATAAAGTGAATAATCCTCTACAAATGCTTCAAAGTCATCAACTGTTGCAGTATTAACTACTTTATCAGCTTGGCAACTTGGTTCATGTACATGGTAAGTTCCCACTAGTTCTTCAGTTTCAACTGCACTAGTGATCACTTCTTATTGAGTTTAAATTTCATGATTGACCTTCCTCTTGAATGACATGACTTTTTTTGCTAGCTTGTGACCTTATAAATGGCAGAATACTCTTTGAGCAATCATACCCTTCATCAACATCTAATACTTGTGACTTATCATAACCAAGGTTCATAGACTTGTTTGGGTCAAGCTTTCTACTACATGATCCTGCTTCTCTCCTACAAGGTTTCTTTCTATTCATTTCAGGTGACACACTATCAGACTCCAACTCTTCAATAACAACTTTAAAAGGAGACTTGTAATAACTAGCTACCCTTGTCTGACCAGTATCAACATATACCCTTATAAGTCTGTGTTTAGGGACATATGATACCATTTTAAGTACATCATAGTCATTACCTAAAGGCATTAAGCCATAGTCTAAAGGGTATTCAGGGATACAGAAATGGTAGTAAAGGGTTTGCTAAGTTTTGTACCCTAGTTCTCGGACCATGTCATCAAGCTCATGAACTGAAAATAAATCAGTGTCAACATCATCTACATATGCTACAACACCATCAACGTATTTCCTTCCAGGTGCTTTGGTGAAGACACCACTGTAGTGTACTTCAACGTGAAATAGCTGTCATATCCTCCTGGAAACACAAAAAAAGAGAGTAAATTCAATGATTTCTCTACGTGAACACAATCGACCAAGAAAAACAACTTTTGTTCCAGTATCGTACCGTACCTTTTTCCTAAGTCTTGCCCGGTTTCAAATTTTTCTCGAAAACACCATATTGATAGCACCATTGCAATTCCTTTAGCTTAAACCTGAAATCCCAATTTCTATTCTTGCTTCTACAATGGGAATGAACCCGATGATTACAAATGTAACTGGTTACCTTCTTAAGAGAGGGACGGGTAGTGAGTTGATGTGCAAACAATAGGTAATCATTTCATTTTAAAAAGAGAAGGTTACAATTGAAATGATGAAATTACCCCTACAATATAATATTGAAAAATGAGTTAATGAAGAAATCCTAACGGAGTGAGCCAAAAGGACCAAATGTTAAAAGTTTTGAGACCACAAGGATGATGCGTGAGGTTTTTGTAAATTAGGGACCAAACTTCAGATTTTTGGAAACCATAGGGACCATTTTTTAAGTTTTGTCTAAGGAAAACCCTAGGGTATCAGGCATCATATTGTCAGGCAATTCTATCATGCAATTCCTGAAGATCCCTAGCCTATCACTAGCATGATGTTCTAACATATCACAATATCAAATATTGGTATGGTATTTTGGGGTCTACTTACTTTCTTTGGCTGATCATACACTTTGCATCCTCCTTTAGTATTTTGAAAATCTTTTCCTTAGTTCGAGACTGGATTCACATGAGTGTTCCTCCAATTCACTCAAACCAAGGCTCTAATACCAACTTGTAACATCCATAAAATGCATGAAAAGTTAAAACTTTTTCAAGAATTCAAAAACCATTATTTATTACAATTTTTTTTTCAAAATAGTTTCATATTATAGTATCCCATAAATCAAAATCATAAAGTGTGAAGAGGTGCACGATCAAGCCTTCACCTTCCCGCGATCATCCGAAGTACCTGAAACAAAATCCAAAACTGTAAGCCTGAAGCTTAGTGAGTTCCCCCAAAATACCAATGCCATACAAACCATAACCATATCATAACAAATAAAATGTATATATAGTATGTAGTATGATTGGAACGCCCTCATCAGGACTTCAGTCTATCTGGCCCACTCTCAGAACCTTCAGCATATCGGGTCCGCTCTACTGGGCCTTCCGCTTGTCTGGACTGTTCTTCGAGCCTTCTTCTTGACTGGTACGCCCCATTGAGACTTCAGTCTATATGGGCCGCCTTGGGTATGTTGGCCTATAGCACAAAGCTGGATCGCCTTAAGCCACCCCCAAGCATACAATCAACATATAGGTAACAAATGCTAGCATGTACAAACATTTAGACCAATCTAACAGATCACTAATCATAACATCATCCTATATACCGGGATACCGACCTAACATGTCATTAAACATAGCATCATCCTATATATCAGGATACATATTTAGTATATCCCTAAGCATATCGTCATGCGATAACCAGAATAACAATCCAAAAGGGTTGGCATTGGTAGGGATGAGCATCGCAACCGGGTACACGCTTTTGGACCCGGAACCGCCTCAGAACTTCTGGTTTTGGAACTGGAACCGCCTTAAGCGGTTCTAGCTCCGATTCTCATTTTTTCGGAATCGCTACCCGCTGGAACCGGTTTATATATATATATATATATATATATATATATATATATATATATATATATATATATATATATATATGTGTGTCTGTGTGTGTGTGTGTGTGTGTGTTAGTTAGACCGGTTGAGAATATATTGGTCCGATTTTGTCCATCTTTAGTCCGAATTGATTTGATTTGGATCGAACTAAATTGCGGTTTTATCGACAAAAGTTAACAAAGTTAATGTGACCGGGTTACCCGCTCCTAGAACCAGAACTACCGCTTCCGGGACTGGTTCCAAACATTTAAGAACTGCCTAGATCGGTCTTGGTTTCGATTCTAACTTTCTAGGAACCACCGGTTCCAGTTGTCACTAAATGAGGTGGGTACCCACTTATGCTCATTCCTAGGTATTGGTGCCTTCGACCCTGTTAGTACAGTGAGAAAAACTCACTTAACAAGTAGTGCTGAATACAGAAGATCAAAAATTAACTCTCAAGTCCAAACTCAACTGCCTGTAATCCCCATATGATTAATTCCATTAGAATTCCAAATTACCAAAATACCCCCAGAAGTCAAACTTGGTCAACCATGGTCAAAGGCAAAGTCAACGGTCAAGTTAAACAGTCCATGTTGACCCAACTCGTCGAGTGTAGCTTACTGACTCGTCGAGTTCCTTCAGAACTTAGAAACCGTGAAAACTCGAGTCAAGTCGTCGAGTTGCCAAACAACTTGTCGAGTGCATGTAGTGTCCAGAAGATTGGGAAAACCTTAATCAACTCATCGAGTTATCTAACCAACTCGCCGAGTTCACTCAGAATCCAGAAAGTGGGAAAACCCTTATCTAACTCGTTGAGCTGGCTAAGCAACTCGTCGAGTTTTCCTGTCTTAACGTGTTCAGCACTTTCCAGTTGACTCTAATACCCCAAACTACAGATCTAGACTCTTAGGACTAAGATACCACATAAAGTAACTAACTTTACGTGCATAAAAGGCATAAAAGGGATCAAAACACCAATAGTATGCTAAATAAGAGGTTTAGGGCATGGAAGTTGGCCAAAGCTTGACAAATCTTGAGTCTTTACGCCTAAGGAAGCCTAAAGGGGTTTAGATCTAAAGCCATGTCCTCATGCCTAGCCCAAATCCAAGAATGACTCCAAGATGTACCAAAAAGGACCATTTTCTTTCATGAGAGTATATCTAAGCAATAAAAGGTCAAGGTAGCATCTTTATACCACAATATGGCTGCTACAACAATGCAAAAGCAGGATCTATAGCCCTTTCCTTCAGTTATGCACTCACCACTTCAAGCTTCTTCAAGAAATGCACCAAACACACAATCTTTAGCCTTACACACTCTCAAAATGGAAGGTTAGCTCGATCAGGGTTTTCTCTAGACTGTAAAGTGATATATGAGGTTGGTGAGGGGACTTATTGTCCTTTAAATAGGGTGCAAACCCTAAAAATTTGGGTTTTCATGCACAACCTCAACTCGTTGAGTTGGGGTCCTCCATCTCATTTAGTAGGTTCCATAAACCATGCGGCTTGATCGGTTTCTACGCGACGATTTGGGGCCTCCAACTTGTCGAGTAGGTATTAAATGATGTATAAAAATTCTTGAAATTCATACCTGGGAGTCGGGATGTTACATACCCTTTTTTAAACTAGTCACTAAATTGTTGGGAATGAATCGTATCAGTTTCATACTCGAGTATATAACAAGACCAATTTTGTCCCTTGATTAGTCTTTTATGTTCCCTTCATAAAAAAGTCATGTTTTATTGTAACCTAGAGACCAAAAATGAAGTATATAAAATTCGTAAAGAAACATAGTACATCTTACTCTTGAAAAGGTGTAACTGATTCGATATTGAATAGCACATAACGATGTACTTTAGCAAGTGACATCTCATATATGACAATACTTAAAGTTTTCCTCCTTTTATGAAATGAAGATCCTTAATGGATTCTAAGCCCCAATGGACGATCAAGAAAATGATTTTTAGATTTTCCAATCTTATTTTTGGTGGCCTTCATCATCGTTTCAAATAGCTCTAGTAAAAACTGTTTCTACTCCAGTGAGATATCTAAAGCAAAATGTTTTACTTTCTTGAGATAAGAAACATTCAAAAATTGAGCCTTTATGATGAGATTAATTGTTGACATTCGACTTAAGTGTTGAAAGTTCATTGTGTGGTCATAAACAACTGATCATTTAAAATTAGTAACAAAACTATATGTAAAATGAAACGCCAAAGAAACTTTTGTTTACCTTTTAATAGGATACATCCACCGAAAAGCAAGATGACGTCCAAGCTTAACCTCTTTGACAAAGTGAATTACCAAGTCTTCCACCACTATAAAGAAGGAAGGGAGGGATATCTTCTCCAATTTTCATAAAGTGACAACGACTATAACATGGAGAAACTCGAGATCAAATTCAGATATGTCTTTATAGAAAATGATCGTAAACAATCACATAGCTCAAAACTTAGACTACATGATCAAGTAAACTTCCACTTAATGCAATAGGTAAGTAATCTTGCATAAACATCTCGAAATCATAACTTTTTATCCCAATTTGTTTCTTTTCTTTAAGTTGAACACATTGACATATGTTGAATGAAAAATCATCAGGAAGCTTAATTGACATGAGGTTTTTTAGGAATGAAGATTTATCGGTCGCATTTATTTGATAACAAGCTTTTGAAAAATAAGTTGTATTGTTTCTTGGTCGCTTCATTGTATGTAAGTCCTTTCTTATACCTAGTAGTTTTATAACGAGTCTTGTGTCTAAGTTGTATTTGGATTTCTTATCTAGTCAATATAGTGCCCATAATATTGTCACAAATATTCTTTTCTATGTGCATGACATCAAGATTATGACGTAACGGAAAATGCTCCCAATATGGCAACATAAAGAAAATATTTTTCTTTTTCCAATGACCATAATTAACATAGTCAACAAGAAACTTGTTGTCATCTAATTGTTGAAGAACATCCTCACCAAAAATAGTATTAAGAGCTTCTCTTAAATTTGTTCTTCCAAAAAAGGGTCTAGTGTATGTACACCAACAATGGTTAGTTGAAAGCCATCTCCTATGACACATATAACACCATTTTTTCATTAGTTAGCCATTTGGAATCATTTTTCAAATCACACACATGATAAGCAAGTTTTCCCTTGGTACTCCACCCAGACAGATTAGCATAACCAAGAAAGGTAGGTATTGTATAAAAATAATGCTTTCAACTAGAAATTTTCTTTCATTGATGCATCAAATGTCTCAACTCCAAACTCCCACAACTCCTTAAATGATTTTATTACAGGTTTCATGTAGACATTTATGTTGTCTCTGGGACTATAAGGACCATGCATGATTAAAGAAAGAATGAAATTAGGTTGTTTCAAAACCAACGAAGGCGGAAATTTATAAGGAATAAGGATGACATGCCATCTATTGTGTGCCATGTTCATTATCCTGAAGATTGAAACCATCACTTGCAAGTGCTAAACGAACATTGCGAGGATCACTTGCAAATTTAGAAAAAAAAAATTACGTATCAAAATCTTTCCAAGCTAAACCATCTGCTAGATGTCACAGTTTTCCATCATTAACATGTTCTACATGATGCCACTTCATAAGACTAGTTGTCTTCGATGATATGAACAACATTTGAAGTCTAGGCTTTAATGGAAGCCAATGTAATAATAATGCGTTCTTCTTTGTTAGACTCCTTTAAGATGGGTTTTATAGGCTACAATAATAATTAATGAAACATGATTTGCATATCGAAATTTCACATAAACATTGATTGGGACATGCAACCTAGATATATATGGATTTTCTCATAATAGCAATATACTTTGAAAACTAATATAATTAACGTTATGTAATCTCAAATTACATGAAAGAGATCATACATTTGCTTAATTCAAATTAAGTTATACACTTCTCTTGAAAACATTCTATGAAAGCTAGCTCCAATAATGTGGTAGCCTCTAATGGGTTACAACCAAATCCTAGGAAACTCTAGGATCGAAAATTAGATAGAAAGAGAGAGAAAGAGAGTGAGAGAGAGAGAGAGAGGAAGATAATTTTGAAATTCAGTTATGAGTTTTCTAGGGTTTTTCAAGCCTTCTATAGGTCCCTATTTATAGTTGTATGAAACCCTGATTCAAATATTAAAATAATAATGTTTTAATCTTATTCATATCACTTATAATATCAATAAAATGGAAGTTTCTAGAAACCTTAATGAGGGCTCCCAAAACTGTCCACCATAAGGAGGTTCTATAATACCTCTCTTGTTCAACTATTGAATAATTGCACTCTAACCCTTGTAACTTTAACTAATTCTAATTTATCCAAAATCAATAATTAAACTAATTTTGATTAAATATTAATTAATTATTTATTATTTCTAATTAATATATATAATTAAATTAATTCTGATTAATTCTTAATTAATTATTTATTATTTATAGTCATATATTAATCATACAACATATTAATAAATCATTTATCTCTCTCTTAATATCAATAAAACCTATTTCTTAGTTATGAGGGCAACCCAAAAAGGACTTTACTATATATACCAATTTAATTAAGACCTTATACACTTAATCCAATAGTCTCCCACTTGGATATGTCGCCAACTACAATTGTAAGTATAAGTATTCAAATAACCAGTAGAGTGTGCTTTCCAAAAACATTGTTAAACTCTAACCAATTTAGACGTCAGCGCTAAGATAAGTGATCAACTATCCCTTCGTTCTTCCTGATATCATATGGACACGAGATATGGATTAGAATCAATATCATGGTCTAAAATTTTGTTTCTCGCCTTCCCGATTTGTGATGACGTCATTAGACTACAAATTGAACACATCAATTTAGTCATGGCTCGGCCCAACACTATATTGTCAACATCCAATCAACGAGGGGCCTAAAGATATCTCTTTTCCATAATAGGAAAAGGGAATGAACAAACTTTAAATATATAATCATACATTTTACAAGTCATATCATACATGGAAGTACACTTTATGACATGCAGTTACAGATGCGTTAATGTAAACCAATGCACAACAAATTCGTAAACTATTACTTATATATATATATATATATATATATATATATATATATATATATATATATATCTGTGTGTGTGTGTGTGTATATATATATATATATATATATATATATGTTTTATAGATTGAAGATATTATCGTTTTAGAATTACTCGTGATTGAATCCATGAAGTAATCTCTAAGTGCAGGTTCCACCAATACTCAAAATAACCATTTTCTAAGTATTCATGAATATGCAACAATCATGTGATTGAATCCATGAAGTAATCTCTAAGCACGGGTTCCACCAATACTACAAATTCGCATTTTCTAAATACTCATGAATATTGCAACAAACCTTATGTAATTTCCAAACCTATGGATAATCTATAAATATTTTATGACTGTCTTAAATCAATACTTACTCCTTAATGTGTGGTAAATTTTGGCATTTGGAATAAATTAATACTCAGGAAGTAAAACATGCAAAGTGAAACACAAGAATAAATTAATTGATTGTGGTATCACACACTTTGAACATAAATAAATCTCTATTACTTAATCACCATTCATTTATAGTTTATTGTTCTTACATTGTTTCAAAATTTTCAACTAACTACTAAAATTTAGAATCTAATACAATCTCTTAGCCTAATGATCATAGTATGCTCGAAGTGCTTGGCCTTATATAAACCCTTAGTGAGAGGATCAGCGGGATTATCTTCTAATGATATACGATTCACCATGAGTTTTCCTTCTTCAACTTGATGACGAATATAATGGTTTTTTGTTTCAGTGTGCCTTGATCTACTATGATCTTTTTGTTCTTTGGTTAAAGCAATTGCACCTTCATTGTCGAAGAAAATTTATAAAGGCTCTTGGGTTAACGGAACAACTCCAAGATCTCCAATAAAATTCTTTAACCATCCCGCCTCACTTGTTGTGTTGTACTCTAATTCACAAGTAGAATCAGCCAATGTTTGTTGTTTGGAACTCTTCCAAGTAACTATTCCGCCATTTAATAGAAATACCTAGCCAGATTAGGAATAAATATTATCCCAATTTGTTTGAATGTTTGTGTCACTATAACTACTCACTTTAAGTTCATATTTGCCACCAAAAACTAGAATAATATATTTTGTCTTTCGCAAATACTATATTTTTCACCACTATCTAATGAACTATACAAGGATTTCCATGATATCTACTAACCATGCTCAAAGCATAATTTACATCAAGTCAAGTACATGTAAGAGCATACATGATTGATCCTATAGTCGATGCATATGGGACTCGACTCATCTCATTTATTTCCTTATAACTATTGAGATGTTGATCTTTAATAAATTTAAAAGTATGATGCATGGGTAAATCCCATTTCTTGAAATTCTCCATATTGAACTATTTTAATATTTTATCTAAGTAAGTACTATGTTAATCCCAAGAAAACACCTCTGCCTATCTCTATAAATTCTTATTCAAAGAGTATACGTTGCCTCACCTATATCCTTCTTAGTGAAACATTTCCCAAGCCAAGACTTCACTTCTTCCAAATCTGGAACATTGTTTCCTATGAAGAGTATGTCATCGACATATAAAACTAAAAAGGTCACTACACTCCCACTAGCTTTGACATATACGCAACACTTATCCTTAGTTCTAGAAAATCCAAACTCTTTTACCTTTTCATGGAAACAAATATCTCAGCTACGAGATGTTTGCTTAAGTTCATAGATGGGCTTTTCAAGCTTGCACACCATATTAGGGAACTTGACGTCATCAGTATTTTATCCAAGTAAGTACTATGTTCATCCCAAGAAAACATCTATGTTTATCTCTATAAATTCTTATTCCAAGAATGTACATTGCCTCACCTAGATCCTTCATATTGAAGCATTTCCCAAGCCAAGACTTCACTTCTTGCAAAGTTGGAACATTATTTCCTATGAAGAGTATGTCATCGACATATAAAACTAGTAAAGTCACTAAACTCCCACTAGCTTTGACATATACGCAAGAATTATCCTTAATTATATAAAATCCAAACTCTTTGACCTTTTCATCGAAGCAAAGATTTATGCTATGAGATGCTTGCTTAAGTTCATATATGGACTTCTCAAGCCTGCACACCATATTAAGGAACTTGACATCTTTAAAACCTTCTGGTTGAACCATGTAAACATCCTCAATCAATTTCATGTTAAGGAAAGAAGTTTTAACACCCATTTTCCATACTTTGTGTTCATAATAAGAAGTTATGTCAAGCATTAACCTAATTGACATAATCAAGGCAACTGGCAAAAAAGTTTCATCATAGTCAACCCCTTGGGTTTGAGTAAAGCCCTTTGTAACCAGCCTTACCTTAAAGGTCTGTACATTACCATCCATGTTAGTTTTTTTCTTTTGAAGATCCATTTACACCTTACTATCTTTCGAACAGGTGTATGATTAACCAAAGTCCACATTTGGTTATCGTACATGGATTGGATCTTGTTATCCATTACCCCTCCATTTTGAAAACCTCGGGGCCTACCATTGCTTCCTTGTAATTAGATGGCTCATCCAAATTTACCAGTGTATTATCACTGACAAATGTATCCTTATTCGTCGCTATATGGAAACCATAGAACGATGGTGGCATGCTAACTCTACTGGATCAACGAAGAGTTAACAAATTGTTAATAACAGGTATTTCATCCTCGGGATAAGTACTAGTGTCGATTAAGGTTCCCTCATTGTATGAATTTTGAATTTCTTCAAGATCAGTTATACTCTCATTGTGCTCTTTGGATATGAGCTCTCTCTTTCTATTTCTCTCTCTCTCTCTCTCTCTCTCTCTCTCTTTCTATCTATCTCTCTCTCTCTCTCTCTCTCTCTCTCTCTCTCTCTCTCTCTCTCTCTCTCTCTTTCGAAAGACTCATCTTTAAGCTATAAAGGGAACATTGTTAGATGGTCTTTAGAAAAACTATCGAAAGGAATTTTGTGGATAACCAATGAAAATACACCTCTCGGCTTCGGGTTCTAGATGTAACGTCCCCAAATTTTAAGGAAAAATTTTCATTTTTATTTATTCAAAATCTGAGTCTTACAAAACATTATTTCATTTTAATTATGAAAGAGTACAAAAACGGAAGTCTATAAAACTCTATTGATGCCTTGATATGGATAAAATCATGTGTGAGCCTTTCCATGCTCAGATGAACAAGCTGCAAAGCAGTTATTCAACAACTGAAAGCCAAAGCTTAGTGAATTCCCTCATAATATTCCACACTACAACACATATACGATGCATACACATAATGGACTTTAGCTTATAGTTGTTTTGCCCCTTGGCCTTCAACGTATAGTTAGCCCGCCCTTGGCCCTCATCACGTGGTTGGTCCTCTCTATTATGACCTTTATAATAAAGCTACTCCACCTGAGTCTATTGGCCTTCAGCTAACGGCTTGTCCACCCTCAACTCCATATATATATATATATATATATATATATATATATATATATATATATATATATATATATATATATATATAAATATCAACCTATATACATCAACATTCCATATAACAAGCAACTAACTATCCTAGTCTAATTGCCTAAAAGTATACTACATGCTAGCTATACCCTAACATACAGTGGATACATAGTGGAGTATACAATATAGTGAGTAGAACTCACTTGAGGGATTAACAACTGTCACACCCCGAAACCAGAACGGCAGAAACATCTGGGGGCGGATGGAGTGACTTCATGTACAGTATCATAACAATTGAATAGTAATGAAACATAGCAACCCAAACATTCATAAATTGATAATACAAGTTTACATCGTTTACAACTTTATTTTGCTCAAAAGTTAATTATGAATAACAAAAGTAGAAAACATAATCCAGCGATGACGGGCCTCAAGATATGGTGAATACATGTCTACTGATTCCAAGTGGTTTTGAAAAGTGTCAACAATTAATTTGGTGAGTTCATAAGCATTTAGTGTGAGAAGGATTTGTAACGTTCTCGAGAGAATGATTCTTGTATACTTCTAGAAAATCAGATATTTTCTTTAAAAACAAGTTCTAAGTCTTATATCCAAGACTAAAAATGTATGTGTTTTCTTTGTATCTTTTCCTTGTAAAATCATAATGAATGTTTCCAGAAAATCCAATATTTTCTTATGTATGAACTGTATATGTGTGTATTTCCTTTGTATACTTTCTTGTAACTATAAAATGTATGTTCCCAGAAAATCCAATATTTTCTGATGTTTGAAAACTATAGTCTTAAACCCTAAGACCGAAATGTATGAGTGTTGTTGTACTGAACAATAGTATGTAGCTATATCTTTTTAGAAAAACTAATGAAGTGTAAGCTTCCCGTAAACCGAGATAGTATCGTTAACCCCTATGTAAGTTATTATAACCATGATAATGTGATTGCTATTACTGAATGACATTCTTCAGGCGTCAGAATCAGTAGCGAACAGTTGAGGTGTAGGGTTGTCAATACTGTATAGATCTATACACAACGGTCTTGCTCTCCCTCCAAGAGACTCTGTTTATAATGCAGGACTTAAGATGTACACTAGGTAGTACGGTGAAGAGAATGTCTCACAAGAGCATTAACTGATTTACATGAACTATGAAACCTTTTTCTTGTAAAACGAAATATGTATGACTTTGAAACTATTTATATAATCTTTTATATAAATATGAAAGCGTATTTTTGTCTAGTATGAAAATATGAAATCAAAACATAATATTTTTGGGTAAAAAACCCACTAAATTAGTAAGTAACTATAATGTAACCACTTTTGCTAGAAAAGCTATCTTTTAGTAAAAGTTTCCAAAAACCATGTAGCTTTACAATCATAAATTTTCTTATGATTTTATAACATAGATTATGTTTGTTTTAACAATACGTATATCACAAAGAAAATAATATTTTATCTTTAACATAATGATGAAAAGATGAAATTATTTGTGGGGATAAACAAAGTTTTACCTGTATCCCCCCCCCCCCCCCCCCCCCCCACAAAAAAAAAAAAAAAAAAAAAAAAAACATGAAGAAGCTGGAAAATGTGGGGGTATGAACTCACCTTAGGTTGGTTTTGTAGATGAATTGAAGAGTTATGAAGAAGTTTTCGAGCGTAAACACCAATATATGCTTGATGAACTCCTTCAAGATAATATTACCCTAAGAAGGTTAACACACGATATTGTCTATAAATGAGATGAAATTAACAAAATAATGTGTAAAAACAAGGCTTTTTGAAATGGATTACCAAATATTCTAAGACCACTTAGATGATGATGATTTTTGAAGAGAACCTAGCTTGTTCTTTAGAGAATTTCTTGAGATATGAGGATGAAGTGTTAAAGGGAATAGTAGAAAGAAAAGATGAGGAATGCTGGTGAATGGAAGGAAATGAATTCTGTCAAAGTTTAAAAGAAGAAATGGGTGTTGATATTTCATAGATATTGGAATGTCTTGCTTGGTTGTTTGCTGGGTAAAAAGAGGTAAGGCTGAATCTTCACTCCCAAGGTAAATCTTTGACGTACAGGATATCTAATAGAAAACTACCTTACTGGATACCACTTTAATTGGCCGAAAACTATTTAGATCTTTTTTTTTACCGAAATCACCCCATTCTCTTTGTGATTTCGGTCCTTTATCATTGAATTAGTGGGCCTTATTGGGCTATTTCCTAGTGTTTTCGATTTTGACATGGTCCATTGAATAGGGTTTTCGGTTCTAGGTCTACTAATAAGGATTTTTCGGTCCTTGGCACATCCACTAAGGGATGATTTCAGTCATAGGCTTCCATGGCCGAAAACCTCAATGTCATCCCCTTTTTAATTCATGTTTTAAGCATTTTGGTCCATCTTGACTTTTAACCATCTGTTACAAACCTGTTTCATAATGTTTTACTTATATGTGAATACACATAATGTCCTTTTTGATTTGCAAAAATCCATTATAGCAAGGTTACATTATACATTCATTGATCATCGTTACAATATAGACTTTAGTAGACCCTAAATTTACTAGTTGTGAAATCATCTCCCCGTTAGAGGGAATTTCATCCCAAAATTAGCATCTTGGATGGCTCTTGCAACTAGGAGAAAAATTTTAGGTATCTCTATTTCTTCAGGTCTCTTTGTTCCTAGGGGAATTTAGGTTCGTGCTTGGCATTCCGGCGGACCTTCGCTACTGGTATTTAACTTTGCTCTTTTGGTTTCCCTGCCCATGATCCCCACATGGTCCTTTTTGAGGGTGTAGGTTTTCATTTACCAAAGTTTTGTGGAGTGGAACTATAAGATTTTCAGCGGTCAAACACTTCTTAGGGTTGAGCACATGGAATGTAGGGTGTATGATGTTGAGTTATTGTGGTAACCAAAGTCTATGGGCTACCGGACCGATCATGGCGAGGATCTCAAATGGTCTAATGTAGATTGTGTACTTGACACCCTAGGGATAGTTTCTCTTAACCTTGAGAAGAATACTGTTGTAACTAAGGTTAAGGTTGTGTGTGGTATAGCTGGCCTTATGAATCTTAGGTTGTCATGGGAGTTTCCTCCTATGGAATTCTAAGCTAGTGGTACGTCGACCTTTGCTTGTTCCTTGAAGTTGCTCAAATAGGTTGTTGATTTAGAATAGGGGATATTGATCCTTGATGATGGGTTGGTTTGACTCTCGGTAGTCAATGGTCCTATATACTATTGGGTTTTGAGCATTCTAACACTTCCTAAGTGTACATGCAACCCTAATAAACCTTGGATCTATGTTTGTCTAAGGTACATGCAAAATATTATTTTCCAAGGTTTATAACCTATCTAGCATGGCATGGGGTACTTTTAAACATAAAAGAACTAGATGAATTACATACCTTTTGTTGATTGTTGATTCCTTGGAGTTTGAGAGCCAAGCACCAATAATGTGAATGCCTCAAGTGGAAATCACAAATCACCACAAACTTGAAAAATATATGAGAGAGTATACTAAATCTTAGAATTCGGCCACCACTATTACACACACACTAGGGTGGTTTTTCATGCAACATAAGCTTATATATATAGTGTGCATGGTTAGAGTGAAACCCTAATTACCCATGTCTTTTCCTCTTCCAAGGATCCATGGGTTAAAGCTCCATGGACTTCCATATAAGCTTAGCCCATTAACAAATGAGTATTAGCCCACACCATATAAATGTAATAGCCCATAATTTAATTAGTCTTCCTTTTAATCACTAAATTAATTCATAATTAATTCAAGATTAAAACTAATTAAATATCATGACTTTATATTAATATATTATAACTTATAATATATTAATAAATCGTAAGTATACAATTCTCATAAAATTATCCACAAATAGTTTGGGTGAAGTGCAACACAAATGGACCATGCCGGGTCTAGTCAAGTATATACCAAATAAGTTATGGACTAAGACACCTTATCCAACATATACAAATTTTCCTTCCATTTTACGAATCAGATAGGCGCTCTCTGAGGTTAGAGACTCGGTCTGCTAATTTCCTTACTTATTAGGTCGTTCCATCAACCAGAGAATTTATGTATTTATGTTGGTGATAAGTAGCATTAAGGATTTGGCTATGGGAATGGTTCCAAGAGTCAAGTCGTTTCTGAAATCAACCTGACACATGGGTGGTATTTCTGAAAGAACTTCTAGGAACACCTGGGGAAGGTTATAAACCTCTGGGATACCCTTCATATCTTTTTTTCTTGTTTCCTATTTCCATTGTAGGCTAGGAAAGAGTTCGGTACTTCTTACATAGGTACTTATGAGTCTAGATGCAAGGGACAATTCGGAGGTGTGTCGTTATAGGTTGAAAGGGTTTCGCTAGTTGGTTGGTTAAGGAAAAGGTTCTCTTCGTGGCACATGAAATTGGTATGGTGAGGACCTAGCCAATCCACGTCCAATGACAACGTTGGGACTTCTTATTATCCCTAGTGTTAAGTCGATTTGGAATGGAGATGATTGTTTAGAAAAATAGTATATTCTATGTATATAGTTTTATCCTTGTTATTGCTACTTCAAAATGTTTTGTACCGAAATTAGTGAGTACTAGCAGTACGAGTTCTTTTATAAATAGTGATGGAATTTCGTAGCACGATTCATACTAGTTCTCTCTACAATAGATTGGTGTAAACTAGTCGTATATAATTAAGATTGGTAAGAGAGTCGAATGAGTGACTTTGCCCCATGTCCACAACCAAACAAGGAACAGGAAGTAAAGTGGAATCACACATTCTAAATATGTAGAATCTTAATTATATATGACCCAAATGTTTACACCAACCACCATAGATCACCTATAAGATCCCTTGATATTTATATGAGTGATGTGATTTATTCGGGTGAGGAAGGGCAATTTATGAATATGATTTGTCGTTTTCCGAGATCTATGGTTGATAAACATTAATTGGCACTAGTTGTAGTAAAAAATTGAGTCTAAACTTTGTTGTTAGGAAGACGTACCAATATTCATATGTGGCTTTGGGAGAGTCTCTCCTGCAGTGATCATAAGCACCCTTCCATCGCCCCCAATATTCCTTGGTCTTGGACAATTTCTCTTGAAGTGTCTAGTTTCACCACACTTGTAACAAGCTGAGCTTACTCCAACAACGGCGATTTGGGTGATTGGTTGTGGTGGTGTCCTACAGAAAGAAGCAGTGTGCCCCTTCCTGTTTCAGTTTTTGCAGTGCATTTCTCGAAAAACTTTGGTGTGATGGAAATTGCACTTGTTACGTTTTGGGAGGTTTCCAGCATATTCAATGGGGGTGCTGGAGTAGCAGGAACAACAGCAGGATTAAGTAGCAGTGTGGACTGCCATGGTTTGTTGCCTTTTGGAAGGTCATTTCGTCAGACGCCCCTTTCTCTTGGCCCATAACTTTCATTTCTTGGGTAGTCCTCTCATTTGTTGTGGGGGTTCTTAGGTTTTTTATTTGGGGTGTCCTTGCAGGAACACACCTGCTGGTGTCCTTGGTTGTCCTTACGGTTGGTACCGTTGGCACCGTTCCTGTTTCCGTTTGCGTTGTTAGCGCTAAGTTGTGTCATGACGGCTGTCACAGCGGCTGTTCTGGCGGCTTGAAATGTAGTGAGGACCATTTGTAGAATTCGTGTTTCGCCGGTAGGTTGGTTACTTCCTTGTTGCGGCACGATTCTGTTGTATGGCATGAAATAGGTTCGTAAGTGAATATGGTCATTTCTAGTTGTATCTTATATATATATATATATATATATATATATATATATATATATATATATATATATATATATATATATATATACATACATGTATGTATACACATATATAGATCACATGTTTTGTTGTATGATTCCCAAAGGTTTCGACCACATCATCAAAATGTACTGATGGTAATAGGTAATAGGTATTATGCGAACATTAAGTTTCTAAATTGGACATAGCTGTCAATACATTTAGTTGATTCGGGTTACAAGGGTTCTTGAAGGGCATGCCTCTCTTGATTGACTACTACAAGTTGTGATGAAAGACACAGTAAACCTAAGACATAGTACAAGTAGTGTAGTCACTAGCTCACTTGGCTATCCTAATATATCATATGCCAAAATGGCACGGAAGGTGCCTAGCCATTTCACTCATTTCACAAGTTGCTTCTTCTGCTCTCTGTTCCGCTAAGGCTGCCCTAGCCTCCGTTGCAATGATCTGTTGTCTCATGGCGGCCACTTCCTACTCTAAGAAATGTACACGGTCTGTAAGGTCCTCCTGCTCACCTTTTTGGTTCAGTATTGCTCCTGAATGGAGTTCTTGTTCTTCACGGAGGCATCGAATTCGCATTATCCCACTTTGGGATTCGTCTCCAATCTCCATTACTTCATGATGGAAAGCCTGAACCTGGGTGTCTAGACGGATCACTTATGGTGAAATTAAAGGTAATGCTTAATTGGTGGGGGTGTTGGGGCCAGGATTATGGCATAGTGGGTGCATGCCTAATGTGGATCATTGGCCGTTTCCACTGGCCCGAGCATGTAGCTGGGTTTCCCCTTGTGGAGGTGCATCGTGGACAAGGTAGATGTCAGCAACGAGGCTTACCCTTGCATTGGCGATAATTTCTTACTAGAAATGTTCATCCAAAAAGGACCCCTATGGGTTGTTTGCGTACCTGTGAGGAGAGGGGTGAAAGGGTCTGTTGCTTGCTCTTGATAGGGTAAGGCTCGCTAAGAATATCTCCAGCGCCTTCATCCTCTTCTGACTCCTCATCAGAATCCCCCCTTCGTAGTCCACCTCTTGATATACTTTAGGACTCATTGTTGGGTTCTCTCCATGAACCTCTTCTAGCTCCCCTCCATCCATCTGTTGGCTACCACGTTTGGGTAGTGGGGGTCTTCGTGATGAAATTCATCCATGTTGTCTGTGCAAGAATATAAGTATCAGAAAGATGTAGAAGGTCTAAGTATGTGGTTCTATGGTATCCTAAAATATTCCTATAGTATTGTATATGTTGCATTTAGTTTTGGGTATCTTAGTGTTGGCAAGTGTAGATTCATTGTTCACTAAGGCTATTTCCCAGCATATGCTAGTTACACCTCAGATAATTATAGTTGATCATGCTATATTTATTCAGGGTCTAATTACATATCCCGCGGCCTACCCATAGTTTTCAACTCATCATAATACTTTTATTATACTGCCCTAACTTTTATGTACTGATACTTTCTTAAAATTTTATTATACTTTTAAAAATATACTTGTAGTCAAAGTGTTTTAGTCTCATTGTATTTATAGTTGTATATCTTGTATGGTTTGATATACTAGTTCACTGTAAAAAATGCTCTGATACCAATCTGTCACACCCCCAAACCAGAACGGCGGAAACGTTTGGGCCCGGATGGAGTGACTTCATTTACAGTATCATAACAATTGAATAGTAATGAAACACAACAACCTAAACATTCATACATTGATAATACAAGTTTACATCGTTTACAAATTTGTTTTGCTCAAAAGTTAATTATGAATAACAAAAGTAGAAAACATAATGCAGGGACATCGGGCCTCAAGGTATGGTGAATACCTATCTACTGATTCCCTGAGAATACAAGTGGTTTTGAAAAGTGTCAACAATTAAGTTGGTGAGTTCATAAGCATTTAGTGCGAGAAGGATTTGTAACGTCTTCGAGAGAATGATTTTTGTATACTTCTTGAAAATCTGATATTTTCTTTAAAAACGAGTTGTAACATATATCCAAGACAAAAAACTGTATGTGTTTTCTTTGTATATTTTCCTTGTAAAATGATAATCAATGTTTCCAGAAAATCCCATGTTTTCTTATGTATGAACTGTCGATGTATGTATTTCCTTTGTATACTTTCCTTGTAACTGTAAAATGTATGTTCCCAGAAAATCCAATATTTTCTGATGTTTGAAAACTATAGTCTTAAACCTTAAGAATGAAATGTATGAGTGTTGTTGTACTGAAAGATAGTATGTAGTTATATCTTTTAAGAAAACTAATGAAGTGTAAGCTTCCCTTAATCTGAGATAGTATCGTTAACCCTTATGTGAGTTATTATAACCATGCTAATGTGACTGTTATGCCGGAACGACGTTCTTCAGGCGTCAGAATCGGTAAGACATTTGTCACCCTAGACTTGCCAGTCTAATAGTAGCGAACAACTGAGGTGTGGGGTTGTCAATCCCATATAGATCTATACACATCTGTCTTGCTCTCCCTCCAGGAGACTCTGGTTATATTGTAGAACTTAAGGTGTACACTAGGTAGGTACGGTGAAGAAAATATCTCACAAGAGCATTAACTGATTTACGTGAACTATGACTCATTTTTCTTGTAAAACGAAATAAGTATAACTTTGAAACTATTTATATAATCTTGTATATAAATATGAAAGCATATTTCTGTCTAGTATGAAAATATGAAATCAAAACATAATATTTTTGAGTAGAAAAACCCACTAAATTAGTAAGTAACTATAATGTAACCACTTTTGCTAGAAAAGCTATCTTTTAGTAAAAGTTTCCAAAAACCATGTAGTTTTACAATCATAAATTTTCTTATGATTTGATAACATAGATTATGTTTGTTTTAACAATATTTATATCACAAATATTTATACTAAGACTAGTATAGACCATACTTTAAGGAAATAATATTTTATCATCAACATAATGATAAAAACATGAAATTACTTGTGGGATAAACAAAGTTTTACTTGTATCCCCACCCCACCCCCCCCCCCCTAAAACATGAAAAAGATTTAAAATGGGGGGTATGAACTCCCCTTAGGTTGGTTTTGTGGATGACTTGAAGAGTTGTGAAGAAGTTTTTAAACCTAAGCACTATAATGTGCTTGATGAACTCCTTGAAGATAATATTACCCTAAGAAGGTTAACACATGATATTGTGTGTAAATGAGATGAAATTAACAAAATAATGTGTAAAAACACTAGGGGCTTTCGAAATAGCTTACCAAATATTCTAGGACCACTTAGATGATGATGATTTTTGAAGAGAACCTAGCTTGTTCTTTAGAGAATTTCTTGAGATATGAGGCTAAAGTGTTAAAGGGATGGTAGAAAGAAAATATGAAGAATGCTGGTGAATGGAAAGAAATGAATTTTGTCGAAGTTTAAAAGAAGAAATGGGTGTTGATATTTGATAAATAATGGAATGTCTTGCATGGTTGTGTGCTGGGTAAAAAGAGGTTAGACTTAATCTTCACTCGCAAGGTAAATCTTTGACGTACAGGATATCCAATATAAAACTTCCCACTAGATACCACTTTAATTGGACGAAAACTCTTTAAATCTTCTTTGTTTGACTGAAATCACCCCATTCTCTTGGTGATTTCGGTCCTTTATCTTTGAATTTGTGGGTTGTCGGCCTTATTGGGCCATTTCCTAGTGACATGGTCCATTGAATAGGGTTTTCGGTTCTAGGTCTCCTAACAAGGAGTTTTCGGTCCTTGGCTCATCCACCAAGGGATGATTCCGTTCATGGGTTTCCATGGCCGAAAACCCCAATGGCATCCCCTTTTTAGTTCATGTTTTAAGAATTTTGGTCCATCTAGACTTTTAACCATGTGTTACGAACATGTTTCACAATGTTTTACTTATATGTGTATACACATAATGTCCTTTTTGATTTGCAAAAATCCATTGTAACATGGTTACATTGTACATTCATTGAACATGGTTACAATCTAGACTTTAATTGACCCTAAATTTACTAGTTGTGACAACAGCTAACCGGATAATCCTACTAACGTTACTAAGTCTATTAAGTATTAACCTATAATACTATAGCTTATTAGATTCTAACGGAATTTGGTAAAGAATGCTAGATCTGTCACTAATCCCAATGAGTACTGATAGATCTATGAGATAGGATCAAGCAGGAAGGACCAGTTCGACATATAGTCTTCCTAAAATCCAACAACCAAGCCAACACAACCATTCTAGACACCTCTCATGTACTAGATTAACCAGTATTTCAACTTGGAATTACTAATAAATCTTATTTATAGGTTCGTAACTACAATGTATGACTATAAATATAAGTTACATTGAAAACGAGAGAGTATAACTTAACTTACAAAGATTTAAGTGAAAACCGAAAGATTAAGCGGACAGAATCCTGAACCATAAACTCCTTCTGGTCGCCCTCTCAAATATTCCAGAGCCTCGCTAAACTATCCTAAAACTAGTGGAATGTCAGACCATAAAGGACTAGAGTGATTTGAGAGAGAATGGAGTGACAATAACCGAGGAATGAAGGAATTCGGAGGGACTATTTATAGAACAAGTGTGCACCATGCAACATGGGGGCATGCCGTATACATGTTGTGTGGTTTCACCGGCCTATTGACACGTAGCACGATCTGGGTGGGGTTGCATGGCTAACTTCATGGTTTTGATATAAACCATGATAGTTACACTGAAATAATATTATTTGTTCAAAATAAATAATTTCCAGTTAAATGAAAAAGTTAATATCAAGAATCAAATTATATATATATATATATATATATATATATATATATATATATATGTGTGTGTGTGTGTGTGTGTGTGTGTGTGCGTGTGTGTATGTGTGTGTATGAACTTGTTATTGATGTGACTTTTTAGGATCATATGTTATTAGCAAAGATCATTCTAACATGATTCTTGAATATATAGATCCAAAAATAAGAACAAGTTCAAGGTGCATAATTCTCTAATGTGTGTATTTTCAAAACTAATGCTAAACCAAGTCCATCAAAATGATGCAAGAAGTAAAGATTGTCATTAGTATTTGGATGACCAAGAGAATCTGTAAATCCAAATGATAAAGATGAACAAATAAGAACTTGAAGATAAACAAACAAAAAATTGTAGATCAAGCATCACATCCTCCCTTTTGACCCAATTAAGGGACCAAACTTATTCTAAATTATCATTGATGAGTTTTTATTTTAGCTCGGTTCATTTGCACCAATAACTATGGCTACTGTCAACTTTTGTCAAGGACTCACGGTATTAATTATGGCTAAATCAAGTCCATCGAAATGATGCAAGAAGTAAATACCAGGGGACTCACGGTATTAATTATGGCTAAATCAACTTTTGCAAGAAATTATACTAGTATGTTAGTATAATCCTTAGTTAGAATCTTCTTGCCTAATTTCGATCTTAGGGGCTTCTACTCCAACAGGTAATTACCAGGGGAGGACCTAGGGGTGGTCCATGGTGGCATCCGCAACCCCTAACTTTTCCGGCCGTAGTGGAAAAAATTTCGAAAATTTTCAAAAAAATAATTTTTTCTACTGTGCAACCCCTAACTCTCCCGTGCAACACCTACTGTAAAATTCTGCGTGCGCCCGTAATTACCCTTTACCAACTAGGTGGCCCCACTTGAATAGGCAATCATCAAATAATTTGTGAAAGACACAAGGATCGGGGATCTTTTGACGTTCAAAATCAGACTTCACAACAAACTTGTAAAGCAATATCGTTTTCATATTACACCTGTTCTTTTTTGTTGTGACAATATAATATATTAAAATATGTCCTACTTGCTTTGGCC
Organism: Lactuca saligna; assembly: GCF_052625555.1. Classification (NCBI taxonomy): domain Eukaryota; kingdom Viridiplantae; phylum Streptophyta; class Magnoliopsida; order Asterales; family Asteraceae; genus Lactuca; species Lactuca saligna. The sequence goes on along the minus strand of NC_136417.1, from coordinate 84,639,724 downwards.
GGCTTTTATGCCAATATTCATGAAACCTACTGTTGACATTATAATATTAATAACATTGGTTATAACGTGAATGAATAGACTCATGTTTCGGTTTTATATAACCGGCTAGATATTTTTATACAACACGAAGTGAAAAATGGTCATTTAGTATCTAAACATTTAGATGTTTTTTCGGACTCCCACCTTTTTCCATCTTTTTGAGTGTGACAAAATTTTGGTATATTTTGTCCCATTGACATAGTCGAATCAAATACAGTACAAATTGTTTTCGACTGTCATGTCCAGTCCTATATAACAAATGGGGTTAACAATGTCTATAAAAGAAAGCCATCAACTAGAGGTTTAGATAAAGTAATCTAAAGATATGGAAGAGGTGAAGCTTTTTAGGACATGGTCAAGCCCGTTTGCTCTAAGGGTAGTTTGGGCACTCAAACTAAAAGGCGTAGAGTATGAGACCATATATGAAGATCTTGCAAACAAGAGTTCTTTACTACTCAAATACAACCCTGTTCACAAGAAAGTTCCTGTGTTGTTGCACAATGGAACACCAATATGTGAATCACTTGTAATTCTTGAGTATATTGACGACACATGGAACAAAACTACTCCTCTTTTACCTAAAGATCCACTTGCTAGAGCCACTACACGTTTTTGGGCAAAGTTTAATGATGAACAGGTATATCATTGTTAGGACTTATTCATTTTATTTCCATTAAAATGCTATTTGGATTATATGTTGTCAATATGCATGATGTTTATAAACTATTCCTAATTATTGCATTTAACCCTTGTCTAAATGTAGCTTGCACCATCAGTGTTCAATGCTTACACAAGCCAAGGAGTGGAGCAAGAAGAAGCAAAGGCTCCTGCTTTAAAAAACCTAGAAATTGTCGAAACACAGCTAAAAGGGAAGAAATTCTTTAGTGGAGAAACAATTGGATTCTTAGATCTTGCATTTGGATGGATTGCGAATTATCTTGAGATATTCGAAGAAACAAGTGGCATAAAACTCTTAGATGAAGAGAGATTTCCTCTTATAATGTTATGGAAGGATAACTTTTATAATATCCCAATAATTAAAGAAAGTTGGCCAGATAGGGAGAAGTTGGTTACCAAGTTCAAGGTCATGCGTGAGTATTTTCTTTCTGTTAAAGCTTCTAAATAATCATGTAATACTTTCAAATCGTGATTGATGACTTATAGTGAAGACATAAATATTTACACTTCTAGAGCGTAAATTATTTCGTTTTTTAAGTTGGGTAGATTGCAATAGCCATGTATTTTACACTTGTTATCAACTAGTGGGGATTTCTCTATGCCATGTATTTTACACTTGTTAAGGACCATTTATGTAACTTTGCAAAATTTATAGGACTACTTATGTGACTTTACAAAAAAAAAAATGGTGTTACACTGTACACAACTTGTATTTAACGTAAGTACGGCTTATATAACTTTGCAAACTTTATAGGACTACTTATGTGACTTTACAAATTATAAAAAATAATAATAATAATAATAATAAATAAATAATAAACAATAAAAAAATGGTGTTACACTATACACAACTTGTATTTAAGCTAAGGACAACTTATGAAACTTTGCAAACTTTATAGGACTACTTATGTGACTTTACAAATTATAAAAAAGAAAAGAAAAAGAAAAGTTGGCGTACACTATCAACAGTGTCGCACAACTTGTTAAATGTTAGATATATATAATATAGTGTAGTTATATGTATTTACGCATAACACACTTCCATTTCTTTAAAAATAATAACAATAAATAACCCATCATAGCAACGTATTTACGTTTTTTTAGAATAACAATAACATACTTACTATTCTTTACTCATAATAGCAAAGTTTTTATATGTCTTTACTGATAATATTAAATAGGGTAAAGTGAATATACCTAACAACCTTATATAAGCTTAGGTACCTAACCACATCATACTACGTAATTTTGTATCATATTTGCATTGTAATCACCCAAAGTTCTTAAAATTGAACCTCATAACTTGATTACTTCCAAAATCTTTGGAGTTTCACAATTATCTTCCTTCAAATGATATCTTTCTATCGGAGACCCCTTGATGAGCTTCATATACTACCGTTACAAATCAAATGGTGTAGGAGGAATATAATGGTGAATGTCTGAAAATGTTGGAAGTAAATCAAGTTAAGGGTCAAAGTTTAAAAACTTAGACGATTGCAATGGAAATATAATGCAAAACGATGTAGTATAATGTGGTTAGATACCTAAGCTTATATAAGGTTGTTAGGTATATTTTACTTTACCCTATTATATATATATATATATATATATATATATATATATATATATATATATATATATATATATATATATATATATATATATATATATATAAGTGCATTGCACATATTGGTAGCAAAATGTAACTACATTGCTATTATAAGTAAAAAAAGATGTAAGTGTGTTGCTAGTATGTGTAAAAGATAAAATACATTGTTAATATTGATATCAAGAGTAAATAATAACTTAATTTCACCAATAATCACCACAACTACAACTTCCATTCTTAAATAAATGAAACCGATTCGCATCTCTAACTAAAAACTCTCTTTCCACAACTTTCGATATATACTTAGTCACCGTATGACAATCCTCACAAACCCGTAAATTCTTCATTATCTGCAAAGGTGTTCCCGGTTTCGTATTCAACAATCCAAAAGCAATCGCAAGCCTTTCACTATGCCCACAAAGAATCTCTCGTTTCTCATCTTCTCCAACATCATGGAAAACAGATCTCAAATTACCAATATACCCTTCTTTCGCTATCAACTCCCCAAGAACCTTAAGCAAATTCTTAACCTCTTCATATTGCTCAAAAAACTTCTCCCCGCTACTAAAAACATAAATCTTTTTATCAATATCTAACCAACTACGCCCCGCTTCCTTCTTAAATCCCTTATCTTTAATTAACTTTCTCACCTTTCTAACTTCATCCCATTTCTTTAAACTCGCGTATACATTCGATACCAAAATATAATATCCGGGATTGTTTGAATTCAATTCGATTATACGTTTTGAAGCACGTTCCGCGATCTTGGTGTGGGTCCCACTTGCGCGACAAGCACTAAGTAGAGAACCCCAAATGCTTGCATCGGGAGTCATTGGCATGGAAAGAATGAATTTTTCGGCTTCGGGCAGCTGCCCGGATCGCGAAAGAAGGTCAACTACACAAGCGTAGTGTTCAATGTTCGGGTCGATTTTGTAATCGTTTGTCATTTCGTTAAAATAAGCCCTACCTTTTTCTACTAAACCCGAATGACTACACGCGAAGATAATAGCAAGAAAGGCGATTCGGTCAGGAATTATTCGGGCAGCTTTCATATTTTCAAATGCTATTATTGCCATATTTCCTTGACCATATATCCCGTATGCATAAATCAATGTTGTCCATGTCACAACATCTTTGACTTTCATATGGTCAAATACTCGGATTGAATTTTTTAAATTTCCACATTTTGAGTACATTTCGATTAGTGCATTTGCGATTGGAATGTTTGACTCGAAATTTAACTTAAAAACACACCCGTGAAGCTCTTTACCTTGTCGTTTTGCTCCAAGATTTGAACATAAAGGTAATGTGGTTAAAATCGTAGCTACATTAGGTAAAATTCCCTCGATTCTCATTTGATTAATTATTCTAAACCCTAAATTGTATTCCTCGGAATGAGAACATGCGGAAATAATCGTATTCCATGATACGATATCGCGATCTTTCATGTTATCAAATTGGTTCAATGCATCTTCCATTTTACCACATTTAGCATAAACATCAATGAGAGCATTTCTCACAATTATACTGGAGTTAAACCCCGATTTAATCGTTTCACAATGAACTGATTTTGCTAACTTTAAGCTCATGAGAAATGTACATATAGGAAGAATTGTCACGAATGTTACAAAATCAGGTGTTATGTCCATTTTCATTGATGTAAAAGTTTCAATTGCTTCCTCATATAATGATGCTTTAACAAAACCATTGATTAACGAGTTCCATGATGTCAAATCCTTGGTTTTCATTTTGTTGAAAACTTCTCTTGCTTCTGAAAAGTGGCCACATTTTGCATACATATTAATAAGGATATTACTTGCTGTTATATCACATTCATATCCATTTACAACCATGTAATTATGTACAAATTTTCCAGATTCCAAATCCCGAATTTGACTACAAGCATGGAGAACAGAAGTAATTGTTAAAAGATCTGGTTTGTGGTTATTCAACATCTCCTTAAACAACACGATTGATTCTTGATATAGGCCTAATTGAGAGTACCCTGAGACTACAGTGTTCCATGTAATTGTATCTCTAATGGGCATCTCATTGAAAAGCTTGTGACACTCTTCTAATTTGTTGGATTTGAGGTACATTGAAAGAAGACTATTGCATACTTTTGTGTTGATATCAATCCCAAGTTTTAATGATAAACCATGAACAATTTGACCCTCCATGATTGCATTTAGCCCACTACAAGCAGGAAGAACACTCGACACCATGAAGGAATCTGGTGTCAATCCAGCTGTTCTTGATTGATGAAACGTTTCCAAAGCTTTTTCCCATTCCTCGTGGGCAGTATAACCCGAAACAAGACTATTCCAAGAAACTGAATCTCTGTTTGGCATTTCATCAAACACCTGGCGTGCTTTGTCCAGTGTAGAGAACCTTGCGTACATATCTATTAACGCATTACCAATATATAAATCAGATTGAAACCCCAACTCCAAAACATGTTCGTGAACAATCTTGGCTGTGTCAAAATTCCCTGAACCCGCACAGGAATTAATCACCGAAGGAAAAGTGAAGGGGTCAGGGTTTATATTCAAGACCCTCATTTTAGTATAATGATTCAGTGCTTCTATGAATAATCCATTATGGGTCATCGCTCTTATGATAGTATTCCATTGATAGACGTTGTTGGTAGGTGAAACGCTGATGAAGACCGATGAACATGAATGTGGGTCTTTCAGCTGAGCGTATTTGCTGATGAGTTTGCCAGAGAAGAAAACTGTTCTAACAAGTCCTGAAGTAATTAAAAATGAATGAATTTTGTGAAGCTCTTTGATGTTTGATGTTAAAGATAGTGCTCTTGAGATTGAAACATAGAGGGATTCTTGAATTTGTTGGGCGAAAGGATGCAACTTTGAAGGTCGCATTGTTGTCGAAGTCAACATAAACGCTCTGGTTTAGACATTTGAAAGATAATGTTTTAAAAAATAAAACGTTTGGTGTAATTTATTGGAATTTACAAGATGGACACCATAATCGCAAATATGTACTCTTGCACCCGCAAAAATACTTTTTCAGGCAGGCATAAAACTGCTGAAGTGTGAAAATTTATAGGGTTTCACGAAATTCAATTGTTTTAAACAGTTTAAGTGAAATTTGCATAAACTTTAAATAGTACACCGGTATAAATAAAATTTACTTATAGAACCCTCCACTATACAAGAGTATTACACTAACAATATATGACTTAACACACCCCTTCCATTTGAGTGGCGGGTTCATAAACGCTTAAACAGTCCCGAAAGTTTAAAAATAAATATGTAGGTAGTCCTTTTGTAAATATGTCCGCAAATTAGTGAGCAAATGAAACATGCAACACATAAACCTATCTAATGGTAACGCATTCCCTAACAAAAATGTAAATGTATTTCTACATGTTTGCTGCTTTAGTGCGCAACCCTGTTACAAGAACCAAAAAACATGGACCGGGACACGGTAAGCCTCATCCAGTTCGATCCAAAGTCCATAATATTTTGCCAAATCGGTCCGGTCCAATGGTTGGTTTGGTAGGTAAGGTCCAGTCCAAATGTTCACCCATACTATAAGGTTCTAGCAAGACTGCGATACAAGGTTGGATCGGACACCAGTTTTCCCAGAAGGGGATAGTTTTGGTTGGTATCTATGTGGGTGCTGCAAGGATTATAGGAGATCATATTGGCATCAGAAAGAATCTCCATGGCGAAGGTTGTTTGAGAAAGAAACAAGCCTTGTGTGGTACGCATAGCAACAATGCCAAGAAAGAAAGAGAGAGGACCTAAGTCGATCATAGAAAATTCAAAGTAGAAATGAGCAATGACACAAGTGATCAAAGACAAGCTAGAAGCTATGATCAAAATGTCATCAACATAAAGAAGAATATTATACAGAACGCTAAAATCTGATGTTATATGAGTTCATTGTAATTTTTCGAAAATGCACATGCAACATAGTACGTAGGTATTTATTGTAAAATATGAAATGAAGATAGGTTATCCGCTACCCAAAATGATGTAAAGAAGATTCAATGTCCTTGTATATACGAATCCATAGAAATAAAGAATGTTAGAATCAGAACTCGTATGAAGAAGTTATGACTTTTGTCGTCTTTCCCAGTATTATCTTTATAGACTGTAAAGTGAAAATAGGATATGAATTAGTTGTTGAGATCTAAAGGAAAGTTGTACTACTCTGAAATACGAATCTATGATATAAAGAACACAACAAACATAGCTCATATGCGAAAGTTACAATTTTTCAAAGATTACGAGAAATTACCTACAAAGTGTAACATGGCACTACAAGAAGTCAAAATGTGACATCAGCTAAACCCACTTCTCCTACCAACCAAGCACTGATGTCGCCCATCAAAATTACGGACACATGGGCATAGTGCGCTTCCTCAAATTATATATATATATATATATATATATATATATATATATATATATATATATATATATATATATAATGACACGATTTATATAAGTGAGTCCAGTCCAATGTTACTGGCCACGTACCAATAACATCGGATTCAGGGGACTTGATGATATTAAGCCTACTAGAATGATCCAGACAGCTTAAGCACGCCAGCCTAGCCTAGCGCTCCCTTGCCAACCTTGTCGGGGACTTCCTTGCCAGCCTTGTCTGGCGCTCCCTTGTCAGCCTTGCATGGGACCCTCCTGCCGCCACAGCTTGGTGTTTTCCTGGCGCTCTCTTGCCAGACTTTCCAGGTGTGTGCCCATCAGCCTCTCCCAGCTCCCTCAGGCGGCCTTGTCCAACTCCTTGCTAGCTGGGCCTAAATTGGGTTGGTCCAAGGCCGGACCTAATTACCCTTGACCTAATTGTCCCCTATAAAGTGAATAGTATCTGCTCCATGAATAGGGATCTTCACCCTTGGCTCAGCCACCCCCTAGACTCTGGCCGAGTGGCTCAGCCACCACACTCCGCCTTCATCCATCATACACTACCCTTAACACCAAGATGGTTCTCTCCAGCTAAGGAGAACCATCTCACCTCTACTAGCCGATCTAACTTGATCGTTGGAGCCTTCTCCCGGGGCACAATCCATCGGGTAGTTCTAACGACCTTGTATGTTGTGACCTCGTAGGTTCTCTCCGGCGTAGAAGCACATCCTTAGAGCAAGTGGTCGGAGCCAATGTGTGTGTGTGTACATATATATATATATATATATATATATATATATATATATATATATATATATACACACACACACACACATATGAATTCATTTCTTACATATTCTTCACACCTTTCTCTCTAGAACTCTTTCTCGCACCATTGGGATATGAATTTTTGAGTTTCGTGCTTTTTAGCGAGGCGTTGCGATGTTTGAAAGCCTAACATAATGAAGTATTCAGCATAGAAGTTATGCCCACAATGTTTTCAATGTTTTGCTATAAAACCTTTAAATTCAGTTGTACTTACTATGCTTGTTAAGTGTAACTTATATTTAATCTCATTTTCGTTATTATGAACCTATGAATAAGATTTACCAGTAATTCCAATCATAATATTGTTTATCAACTTACGAGAGTGATATCTAGGCAAGATCTTAATGAGGTGTTTTAAGTGGATTTTCTAAACAATATATTTATATACCAAATAGATCCTACCTCTAATATGATCTTACCTAGTTATTCCTTATTTCATAGAACTTGGTATTTATTAGGATTAATGAAGGATCTAGCTTTTAGGATTAGTGAACTTGGTATTCTAAACAATATATTAGGATTAGTGAAAAATCCAACTTTTATTATCATACTTCCATCGATATTGATCATTTATTGTATTAGAGATTAATACATATTTGGCGCGCCTGTTCATCAGTAGGATAGATCTTAGTCGTGTAACGTCCCGAAAATTTCAAAGAGATTTTTCATTTTTAAAATAGAATAACCAATTAAAACCTTTTACATAAAACCAATAAGCGACATTCATTTTTTGAAACCATAAAGATAAAAGAGTTGGATTACAAAATAGCGAAAACGATTATCTTCAATGTGTGTGTACAGTCCTACCGAGCTCTTCACATGAACAACATGCAAAACATTCTATCCACATCTGTAAGTAAAAATTTTAGTAAGTTCCCAATATACCACATATTCCACCATATGTATAATGAGTCCGCATAAAGTCCTTGGATCTAGCATCAAACTATCATCATACATACAACATACATATCAGTACAAAACATGTAAATGTTATGGTCCTCCCACAGTGCTATAATCACTCATTGTTGCAGTCATCCTCTAATCTTAATTGCTATGGTCCTCCCATGGTCTTATGTATGGTTTCCATGGTCCTTTCTTGGTCATTCCCTATAAGGGAAAAGGCCACATCTTGGTCTTACATATAAGTTTCACGGGCTAAATCTTGGTCTTTCATACATTACATAAAGTTACATGAAGTTAGAGATCATATAAATAGTCGATCAAGTGATCCACCTGAGAGAGAACAATTTGACAAGAACGTCATAATAAGGTATTAGACCCAGTGTTCTTAGGGTATCTAACTTAGACTACATAGAACCAATGCTAATATTACCGGATAATCATGTAGCATAAACACATAACATATAATAGCATATAACATACCCTTGGCAACTAGCCTTCCTTAGTTACCATGCTATTGACCACTTCTCAATTAAGTCATTCTCTGGTTAAACATATATAATCCAGATAAATCACCTTCCCCTGTTACCCTAACCAAACATAACTTCAAACAGTATCCTACGATCTACAGGAAAAACCCTATCATTCTAGCATACCAAGAAACCAAGTATCATACTCTACATATGCATAATAAGGTATCACCCTAGTTAACAAGCATACTTGTACTCTAACAATACTTTTATCCTACCATGTAAAGGATATATATTGGGATACATGACATATTGAGAAACTCTCCTTACTGAAAGGACTAGATAAGCACAACAATACTCTCACACCTTCAACTACTCAATCTTGCAAAACGACTGTCGCCAAAAAAGATGTATCCTAAATCAGCAACTCAAATCCAAGTTTAATCCCAAGTCAAATGGTCAAAACTCAAGGTTCAACCAAGTCAACCATCACCACGATGCGATGACCACTTGGCAACATCATGGACATGTATAGATAAAACATTCGACATACAAGACATCACCACATCATGGGAATGTCGGAACGAAACAACTGCGAGATAAGACTCCACGACGTCGTGGTTATTCCTTGGCCACATCCTTGCTGATGGGATTTGAGCATAGCAGACAATTCCTATGTGTGCATGCAACCCTAATATATTGGATCTATGTTTTCTCTATTAGACATACAAGCATTAAACACAAAACTAGAAACCCTAGAAATTAACTATGATTTTCTAAATTCAAAAGAACTAGGGTTAGAAATCATACCTTCAAGATTGTTATTGTAAACAATATTGAATCCTTGCTTGAAGGACTATTGGTAGCAAGTACCACAAGTTTCGCGCCTCTGATGGTTCACAAACAAACCTTAGCAACCAATGAAAACTATAGAAAGAGAGAGAGAGAGAGAGAGAGAGAGAGAGGCAAGGAGCAAAAATTTTGTCCAAGGCTCTTAGAATGAAGGCTTATATGAAATTCAACCCAAATGAGGGTTTATTTAGGTGTTAGGAAGGTATTGGATAAGGCAAGTATATCCAAGATAACCCTAATCCCTTAACTTCCCCCTTAAGGCATCCAAGGCACCCTTAGAGCCCTTGAAACCCTAGGAGCACTCTAGATTTTGCCCCCCCCCCCCCCCCTCCTCTTTAGGGAGGTTATAGAATTGCAAAGTGCTCAACTATTAAACATTGTAACCTATAGTCCCTACATTTTTAATTAATTCCCTTAACCCTAAAATTAATTTCAAATTAATTTATGATTAAATATTAATTAAAACAATATGATTTCTAATTAATATATTACTTCCATAATACATTAATAAATCATTAATTTTGATTTCTAATTAATTAATTAACCAAATAATAAATTAATATATCATTCTTCTCTCTCTAAAAGTTATCCTATTCAATTGCAACCTAACAGGGTTGTGCTACTATAAATTCAAGTTTATACCCAATTATAGTTATGGGCTTAATCCAACAGTCTCCCACTTGGGTAAGCCTAATAACTATAACTTCCAGTATAACTACCAAATTGATCAGCAAATTATGGCTACCAAAAGCCGTTGTTGAACTCTGACGTAGTCAGTGACATGTCCTAAGATAAGTGATCAAATATTCCTCCTTTCTACAAGATATCTTATAGAAATGATATATGGATTATAATCAATCTTTATATCCAAGATTTTCTTTCCGATTTCTGATTTATGACGACTGATAGCAGACTACTAATTGAACACGTCAATTCAGTCAAGGCTTGGCCAAGCACTTTAGATGTCATCATCAAATAATCGAGGGGGCCACATATATCGCTTTTCCCGTTAAGGAAAAAGGAATGGATAAAGTTTGACTTATATGCTTGTACTATTTACTCATCAAAGCACACACAACAGTATGTTTTATAACATCAAGTTATTAATGCATTTACGTATTATCAATGCACAACCAACTTGTAAACAACAGTTCATATATCTCTATTTCAAGAATATAAGATATTATCGTCTCAAAATTACTTGTGATAAAATCCATGAGGTAATTCTTTAAGCGTGGGTTAATCCAATAATTAAACCCCCGTTTCAAAAGTACTCATGAATACTGCAACAAACTATTGTTATGTCTAACCCCTTAGACAATATATAGTATGATTCATGACAGTCTTAATTCACTACTTACTTCCAAAAGTATGCTCCACTGTGGATGTTTGAATAATCTAATTATTCGAGAAGTAAAACATATGAAGTGAAACACAATAATAACCTAATTAACTATGGTCTCAAAACTATTGAATATAAATAAAACACTTATTATTTAATCGCCATATTAATTAGACTTTATTAATTGTATAATGTTTTGATTAATCAACTAAACACTTGAATTAAACATCAGTCATATCTTGTTATAAACATGTATACTATGTCTCTCTATGGTCCTTCCTTTGTGAACAGATAAATTGGACATAATTCCAATGATGCTCGTACCATAATTCCAAAATCCTTATTACAAGTGTAAGAATTCCAAATTCTTATTACCACTAAATGTGTTAGAGTCTAACCTTGCATGAAATATCATTTTGTGATGACGTGACATCAAACTCACTGAGACTTAGCCAACGATGACACAAAATGCTCCACTGAATCTTTGTTACAAAAACAATTTCATGGTAATGAAGTATCAAATTCAAGGTAACTCATTGAACACCTTCCTTGTGTTAAGGTTTCTAACTCACATGTAGATTTCAATAACCAAATCTTATTATGGAAATATTTCCATATTCTCATATGACCATCAATTCTGAACAAGAATCACCTCCAATCAGAATTATGTCAATATGGTCCATCCAAATACTATACTTTGAACTATCCATAATTAATCAAGCTTTTGGTAAGCCTTTGATTGTTCTTGACAGTTATTTAACAACTTTAGTCACATCTTCTCCTAGTCCTTTTTCCCTCTCAATTCCCTATGCTTCTGGAAAAATCAGAGTGAGTGAATATTATAGCATATGTAGTTGATCCTATATATGAAGCATATGGGATCCGATACATAATGTCTTACATAAAGACCTGATAGTCTCTTGCTATAATATTTCCATATATCGAATGTCCTTTTTTGAATCATTTCAACACAATATTCATGTACGACTAAGTTTTATTAAAACCTCAATCTAAACTTTTTTATTTGAAATATAGTATAAGCACTTTCTCCCCTAAATATTTATATAGAGAAACAATTTCCAAACTTTGCAACTTGGAAATTTGTAAACTTTGTTTCCTACAAATAGTATTGCCAACTTGCAAGACTTAGCATAACAATTATGCTCCCACTAGTATAACAATTATGCTCCCACTAGCTATGACATGTATCCAAAAAACAACTGGACTTCCAGAAATCAATACTATTGACTTTCTTAATAATGTTCATATTTCTGATAAGTCTTCATCTAGACTTCTCAAGCTCATAAACCTTCATTAGATAGCATATGTCTATGTTTAAACTCTTTCAGAACTTATAGCTATAGGTCCTGAATGTTCAAACTATTTCTTGCCATTTTTCACAATTCGAACTATGAAAATGGATGTCGTAATCATATTGAAAAATTTGAGAACGTAATTATCACAACCGCTAACCTTAGTGATATTAATCAGATTTAAAATCTACTAGCAAAAGTGTTTCCTCATAATCATTTTCATGAATTATAGTGAAACCTTTTGCCACTTAGATTTTATGGTGTATTTGTTCCTATCGATGTGAATTTGTCATTTCCAATCTATAATCATAATATAAGGTTGTGGACAAAACCAAAATCAAATTTAGGTTTCAAGGACTGAACTTTGCTAATTCTTAATTTCTCGCCTTCTGGTAGCACAAGGGCCTACCAACGCTTCTAAATTGTAAAGCAGCTCACTTCCATTGACCAATGTACAATCACCGACCAAGGTTCTCTGCCTTTCGCAGTCACATGAGAACCATAGAACTCATAAGCATTGCCAACTCAATTGGAAGGTGCACAGAAACAAAAATATGTCAACATAACATGATAGGTTATCAACCTCATGTCGTGTGCTAGTGATAACTAAAAGGTTTATTCTTTATTGACTCATGAAACTCTTTAAAACCAAAAAGAGTCCCACTGACTTCTTGACATATAATTTTTTCTATTAAGGAACATTCCTCTACAAGCAACAACAAATATTTAAAAGTTAGTGCAAATTTCGACAAGAAAAAAACTTCATTGAATTGGTTTTAGTTTATCCTTTGTTTTAACCAAATAATCACAACTACCAATTCGAAATGTGCTACAATAATAAAACATTTCTACTCCACATTTCATGAGGTGTTATAAACCTACTTAGTTTGTAATAAGCTTCAAGATACGATTTATAGTTACTTGAGTATGACTCTAAAATTTTATTGGAAACGAAGTATGACTCATCTCTCTATTAAATCATTTCAACAATATTTCATTCTTCTTCTTAGTCGAAGCATTTTCACTAAGATGTTCTTCGCGGGTCAATTGTGACGTGGTTCCACAATCATTAAGATAATCACAAAATACGATACCAAAGTACTCTCCTTTGCTTTCAGATTGGAGAAATATTTGTCTTTATGCCTAATAGATTCTTCATATTTGTTCGGCCACTCTTTAAAAGTTTTCAAAGAATCAAAATTACACTTAATCTTATAAGCATAACCACATTAACTAAGCCATCAGTAAATCATGATGAATAGACTTATCATCCTTTGCGGTGGATCTGACCAGTGCATATCAGAATGTACTTGATCCATTTATCCTTCACTTTGACTCACATAAAACATGTGATCAACGAATTAGTCTTAATCTTCCCAAGATCAAGATTCTCATACATAACACAATTCGAATTGTATGACTCCAAGTTTCTATCCAAGTGAAACTTGGGTGATGAGAATTCCTTTTCACTTGGTTAATCATGACATTACCACAAATGATATAATTAAGAATCAATCTACATTTAACATTGCTAATAATAGAAATTTAACCACCAATTTTCATAAATGTCACTATAAGGAAATATAAAGTAAACAGAATAAAAATTCACTTTATTGGTTAATCACTTTATTAATAATGACAGATTAGGGATGTTAGGAGGTGGAGGAAGAGTTGGAGAAGCATGATTTCCAGTTCCACCATTGCTTGAAGAAAGGAACATTCTTTCACCTTGATCAACATGTGGAAGATCATCTTCAGATAGAGAAGGAAAAACATTTTCAGAAGAACGAGGAAGACCATTGTTCTCTGAACTTGACATCTATAAAGGGAGAATAGAGAATTCAAGTTAGTTGATTTTAATACTTAGTTATTAACCCAAAAAAATTAAATTAAGGCTAGGATCCATATTTTCGATTCGAATTCTGAAGAGGAATGTTGTAATCAAATTCAAATCTATTTTAGGTTGGTAAAGCATTTACCAATTTCAATCTTATGAAACTCCTAGATCTTTTGAGATTCATTGAACTATTTAATGTATATTAATCTCGATTATGCTCTCACTTTATAACTGGGATGCCGAGGATCATAAACGAGATGTAAATAACCATTCAAATTAGCTTGGTACTCTCGATGTCATTTATAATCTGAAATTGACTTGCCGGTTAACCACATGCGCTCCATTAATTCAATGATAATCTACGAGACACCCATTACCAACAATATTAGTCGCATATTAGTGTAACGGTTAACCACACACGCTCCACTAACGACCAATACGGTGCAATGTTCAATTTCATGGATTAGCATCAAATTCCCATTTTTCCTAAAATAACTAAGAGTGAGATTTTAGAAAATAGTTTAGTTACTTTTTATCATTATACTTTTAATGAGGATTAATTTTCCTATCGAACCCGTTCGGCTAACGATCCTCCATCACACAAGAGAGCGGTGGGTAATAATGTATACCCAATGGCGGTCATTGTATAGGACACTTCCTTACACTCTCATTGTATTATAGTTTCATTAATGAGGTGTACTAGTGATTCGACTGACTTTTCTTATACGTATAATATATATTAAGCTCTTAGTTATATATAGTATAAGGTGAATTTTAAATATTTTAAAATTACAACGGTTTAATCTTTTAATAAATTAAACATTTAAGTTAATTAAATATAAACCAATTATGGATTTATTAATTATCCTTTAGTCAATAAACTACATTAATAATAATATCCATAAGGACGTACTTTAATGAACTGACTATATGATTCAGGAAACGAAACTAGAACTAAGTCAATGGTCATCTCCCTTAGGAAAACGACACCCAACATCCCCAATCTGTCGATGTGCGATTTTATTTTCCGAAGATGTGCACATACATACATTTCATCATGATGTTTACACGACAATAGGGCTTGAGTAGTTTCGTACTTTTAAACTTGAAGAAGACATGACTTAGGGAGAGTCACTCGAGGAGGTGCAGAAACAGTTGGAGAAACATGATTTCTAGTTCCACTATTGCTTGTACAAGGGAACATTCTTTCACCTTGATCAACATGTGGAAAATCATCTTCAGATAGAGAAGGAAAAACATTTCCAGAAGAACGAGAAAGACCATTGTTGTCTGAACTTGACATCTATAAAGGGAGAATAGAGAATTCAAGTTAGTTCATTTTAATCCTTAATTATTAACCCAAAAAATTAAATTAAGGCTAGGATCCATATTTTCGATTCGAATTCTGAAGATGGATGTCATAATAAAATTCGAATCTATTTTAGGAAGGTAAAGCATTTACCAATTTCAATCTTATGAAACTCTTAGATCTTTTGAGATTCATTGAACTATTCAATGACATATTTAATCTCGATTATGCTCCCACTTTGTGATAGGGAGGCCGAGGATCACAAACGAGATGTGAATAACCATGCCAATTAGCTTGGTACTTTTGATGTTATTTATCATCTGAAATTAACATGTCGGTTAACCACATGTGATCCATTAATTCAATGATACTTTTAATGGGGATTAATTGTTCTATTGAACATGTTCAGCTAACGACCATCCACCACACAAGAGAGCGATGGGTAATAATGTATACCAAATGACGATCATTTTATAGGTCGCTTCCTTAAACTATCCTTGTAATAGGGATTCGTGAATGAGGCGTATTAGCGATTCGATTGACTTTTTTATACGTATAATATATATTAAGCTCTTAATTAAATATAGTATAAGGTGAAATTTAAATATTTTAAAAGTCCAATGGTTTAATCTTTTAATAAATTAAACTATTAATTTAATTAAATTTAAACCAGTTATGGATTTATTGATTATCCTTTAATCAATTAGATAAATTAATAATAATATCCATAAGGATGTATTTTAAATATTTCAAAATACCAGGGTTTTTTAAACCTATTTAAAATTTCGAAAATTAAAACAATTTTAATTTGAATTTTAAAATTCAAAAACTTTGATTTAATAATTATCTTTTATTTAAACCTTTAATTAATTTATTAAATCAATTAAGGATTATCCATTAAATTAACCTAATCCCTTATCACCTAAATCTCGAAATATGGAAGTGATACATAAGATTCTATAATTATCTTGTTAAACAATTAAGAAGATAATTACCAAATATAACAACCCAATCTATTCCCTTGATTTTCAAAATCTTTGACATTCGGGGGGGGGGGGGGGGGGGGTGGCAAGGTTTTCAATTCTTTCCTTGTTTTCAAAAACACTACGGTTAGGAAACCTCATATCTCAAAATTTTGGAGGCCAAAGGATTGGGTTAAAGAACCCTTTACAAATTTTCGAAAACCAGGGTTATGAAACCCTAATTTGCGAAAATCATAAGGCTTAGGGTTTAATTGCCATAAACCCTAATTTTGTCAAATTCAATCAATTGCATCAAATCTAATTGAAAAAAAAAACCAAAATGTCTGATACCACTAATGGGATTTGAGCATAGCAAACAATTCCTATGTGTGCATGCAACCCTAATATATTGGATCTATGTTTTCTCTATTAGACATACAAGCATTGAATACAAAACTAGAAACCCTAGAAGGTAACTATGATTTTTGAAATTCACAAGAACTAGGATTAGACATCATACCTTTAAGATTGCTATCATAAACAATCTTGAATCCTTGCTTGAAAGACTTTTGGTAGCAAGCGCCACAAGTGTCGTGCCTTTAATGGTTCAGAAACAAACCCTAGTAACCAATGAAAACTATAGAGAGAGGGATAGAGGGAAGGAGAAAAAAATTCATCCAAGGCTCTTAGAATGAAGGCTTAGATGAAATTCAACCCTAATGAGGGTTTATATAGGTGGTAGGAAGGTATTGTATAAGGCAGGTATATCCAAGATAACCCTAATCCCTTAACTTCCTCCCTAAGGCATCCAAGGCACCCTTAGAGCCCAAGGAAACCTTAGAAACACTTTGGATTTTGTTCCTCCTCTTTAGGGAGGTTCTCGAATTGCCTAATGCTCAACTATTGAACATTGTCACCTTTAGTCTCTATATATTTAATTAACTCCTTTAACCCTAAAATTAATTCTAAATTAAGATTCGATATTAACTAAACAATATGATTTCTAATTAATATATTATTTCCATAATACATTAATAAATCACTGACTTTAATTTCTAATTAATTTATTAACCAAGTAATAAATTAGTAAATATTTCTTCTCTCTCTAAAAGTTATCGTTTTCAATTGCCAGGTTTGATGGCGGTCCAAAAAGGATAGTGCTACTATCAATTCAAGTTTATACCAATTATAGTTATGGGCTTAGACACATAATCCATCACTTATCACCAACATATTTCATAATTCCTTATTAAGAGCTTAATCCTTACAGATCTAATCCCAAAACTTCATATCTAATCATTCTTATTGACTTAATGGATAAGTTTCTAACTTTATCCATTAGTACATCACCCCAAAGCAAGATCTACAACCCTAGTTCCATTAATTTCTTAATATGTCAAAAACTTGCTGAAGAACACAAGAAAACCCCAAACATGACCCTTTTTTCATTCTAAAAAATCTAATGAAAATTTGAGAGCCATAATAAGCTATGGAGTTCCTCAAACTCCAAGAGAATCCATGGAAAGGACCAAAATCATCCAAAATGAACTCAAAATAGAAATAAGAAGAACAAAGACCAAGGAATGAACTTTATGCCTGAAGGGTTTTATAGATAGCAAATATGTACAATGCGGAAAACAATTACCAATTAATAGGGTACATGCATCCTATAAATGATCTATGTTATACACCTAGATAGCAACATACAATGAACAACTAAACTAACCTAAACCTTGTGTAAATTAAAAATTACATAGTTTAGGGTACTTACCTTTTGATTTGTTATTGCAAACACATCAAACAAATCCCTAAAGTTATGAATCTTGGAAAGACTAGCATCAAAGAGATGATGCATCTAATGGTTTGTACCCAAACCGTAGCAACAAGAACAAAATAGGAGAGAGAGAGAGAGAGCGAGAGATAGAGAGATAGATAGATATATAGATAGATAGATAGATAGAGAGTGTGTGTGACAGAGAGACAAAGAGAGAAGATGAGTAAGGAATTTTAGCTATTAGAAGAATAAGAAGGCATGGCTGAAAATATGATCCTTAAGGTCCTATTTATATGTGATAAGAAATCCTTGGTAATACTCAATTGAATATAATAGTAATATCTCAAAATAATCAGTTATCCAAATCCTTAATTATCCTCCAAGGCTTCCTAGAAGCCTTAGGATGCTCTACAAAAACCGTCCCCATGAGGGAGGTTCTTAAACTCTTCATTGCTCAAGTTTTAAATAATGTCACCTTTAGTCCTTGTATTTCCAGTTAATTTAATCCAAAAATTAGTTCCAATTAAATTCTAATTAAGTCTAAATTATTAATTACCATCTATAATTAAAATACTAATTATATCATGTATTAATAAATTATCCCCTCTCTCCAAATATAATTTTTCTTCCTTGCTACTTCTAAGGGCAACCCAAAAAGGACGTTGCTTTTATTTCAAGAATATACCAATTTAGTTATTGGCTTAGACACCTAAATCAATAGTCTCCCACTTACATAAGCATGTAATTATATTTGCAAGTATAGACCTTGAGTAAATAGAAAACTGTGCTTTCCAAACCCAAACTTTGATTCATATCAGCTATCGACCCTAAGATAAGTGATTAGCTATTCCTTCATTCTTCAAGATACCATATGGACATGAGACATGGATCAAAATCAATCTCATTGTCTAATATTTTGTTTCTCGGTCTCCTGATTTGTAAATACTTTATTGGACTTCCATTGAATAGATCAATAAGTCCTGGCTAGGCCCAAACTGTATATAGTCAACACCAAATCATCGAGGGGCCCAAAGATATCGCTTTTCCTGTTAGGGCACAAGGTACGAACTACTTTGACTATATAGTCATAAAATTTACTAAACAAATCATACAAAGAATTAGTCTTAATAACACCCAGTTATGAGAAGCTTTTGGGTAAACCAATGCACAACTGATTCGTAAACTACGAAATATATATCTTTTCTTAAGAATATTAGATATTATTGTCTAAGAATTACTTGTGACTAGATCCATGAAGTAATATCTAAGTGTGGATTTATCCAATACTTAAATCTCTATTTTAAAGTACTCATGAATATTATAGCAACTCTAATTGCAATGTCTTAACCTTAATTGATAATATACAATCAATTCATGATAGTCTTAATTCACTACTTATTTCTAAAAGTATGAACAACTATCAGGTTCGAATAATTCAAATTAATTAGAAAGTATAAACATGCAAAAAGAAACACAAGAATAAGTTATTAAAAAAGGCAATACGATACTCATAAATAATTCTCTATTATTCATTCACCAAAACAATTGTATTTATTTTGTTATACATTTCAACATATCACCTAACTACTAAAACTAATGTCATCTTTTAGGATAATGCTTGTAGCACTCTGGTAGTGTTTGACTTTGCTCAAAACTTTTGTGAAAGGATGTGCAACATTATCTTATGACGATACTTTCTTCACCAGAAGGTGTCTATCTTCTAGTTGATGTCGAATATAATGGTACTTTCTGTTGATATGTTTGGATCTACCATGATCCTTTGGTTCTTTTGTCAAAGCAAACACATCTTCATTATCAAATAACAGTTCTATTGGTTCCTGAATAGCTGGAACGACTCTAATATCTCCAATAAATTTCTTTAGACAAGCCGCTTCCTTTGATGCTTCTATCGCTACAATGTACTCTGACTCACAGGTGGAATCATCCATCGTGTCTTGCTTGGAACTTTTCCAAGTATTCAATCACCCATTTAAGAAGAATACACAACCAGACTATGAACAAAAGTTATCTCAGTCTGTTTGAAAGATGGTGTCACTATAACCAGTCACTCTTAATGTATCACTACCACTAAGAATTAGGAACATGCCTTTTGTTCTTTGCAGATAATTAAAAATATTCTTCACCGCAATCTAATGGGATCTTCCATGATTTCCCTGAAATTGACTAACCATGCTCAAACCATAAGACACATCAGGGCAAGTACATGTCATTGCATACATGATCGATCCTATAGCTAAATCATATGGGACTCGACTCATGTCAGCTATCTCTTCATCAGTACATGTACTTTGAGTCTTACTCAACTTGATACTACTATGAATAGGTAATTCTCCGTTCTTTGAATTCTCCATACTGAAACGCTTTAGTATTTTATCCAAATATGTACTATGGCTAAGACGAATAAGACAATTCTTTCTATCACGATGAATTCTTATTCCAAGAATGTAGGATGCTTCTCCTAAATCATTCATAGCGAAACACTTCCCAAGCTAAGACTTAACTTCTTACAAAGTTGGAACATTGAATCGTATAAGGAGTATGTCATCAACATACAACACTATAAAAGTCACTATACTCTCACTAGCTTTTACATATACATAGGACTCATTTTCGTTTCTAGAGAACCCAAACGCTTTGACTTTCTCATGCAAGAAAATATTCCAGCTATGAGATGCTTGTTTCCATCCATAAATGAATCTCAAGCTTACACACTCGATTAGGAAACTCGGAATTTACAAAACCCTCTGGCTGACTAATGTAGATATCCTCGAATAGCTTCCAGTTAAGGAAGGCGGTGTTAACATCTATCTGGAAAATTTCATAATCATGAAATGCAACTATAGAAAGCATAATCCTGATATATTTTATCTTAGCTACTGGTGAAAAGGTCTCACATCATAGTAAATCTATTGGGTCTGAGTAAAGCCCTTTGCAACCAACCTAGCGTTGAAAGTGTGTACTTTCCCATCCATGTAGGTCTTCTTCTTAAATATCCATTTACACCGACTGTTCTTACAACCAGGTACATGATCAACCAAGTTCCACACTTGATTATGATATATAGACTGAATATCACTCTTCATCGCCTCCTTCGATCAGGTCCTACCATTGCTTCCTTGTAGTTAGCAGGTTCATATAAATTTACCAATTTTTGATCAGTGATAAATGTATCACCATATGATGTAATATGTAAACCGTAAACGTTGGTGGTTTTCTAAACCTGTTGGTTTAACAAAGGGGTAATGAGTTGTTAACTAGCTCAACTGGAATTTCTTCCTCTAGTTTAGTGCTAGTGTTATTAGAGGTTCTTTTATTGGATGACTCTTAAATTTCTTCAAGATCAATAGCACTCCTACTGTCTTCTTTGAATATGAGCCCTCTCTCGCAAATGACTCCTCTTCGAGCTACAAAGACCATGTTCTCACTTTGTCTATAGAACAAGTATCCAAAGGAATTTTATGGGTAGCCTCACAACCACAAACCTTGGTATGTACGAGCTAGGGAGCCTTCCTTGTCCACATTTCATGAGGTGTTTTGGAAACCTTCTTTGTTGAAACGAGATTCAATATATAGGAAATTGTCTCGAGGGCATACCCCATAAATGAATAGGAATATAAGCTTGAATCATCATGGAACGAACCATATCTAACAAGGTTCGATTACGCCTCTCAGCCATACCATTAAATTGTGGTGTTCTGGGAGGAGTCCATTGTGAAACAATTCCACATTCGTTAAGATAGTCGTTAATTGAACTCGATACTAAGATACTCACTACCTCTATTAGATATGAGAATATTTATCTTCCTGACCAATTGATTCTCGACTTCGTGCTTAAACTCCTTGAACATTACAAAATTTTCTTATTTATGTTTGATCAAGTAGATTTAACCATATCTGCTATAATCATCTGTAAATATCACAAAGTACCGATTAGCATATCTTGTTATGGATCTGAATGATCCACATACATCTGTACGGATGAGGTATAATAACCCTTCACCTCTTTCACTTGTTCCAGTGAAAGGTGATTTTGCCATCTGCTGAAGAGACAAAACTCGTATTTATCATTTGTCCTACGATCAAATGATTCCAGCACTCCATCCTTATAAGGGAGAAACTCAAGCAAGTTGATTTAGGTACTTAATATAACACCCAATATGACATATTAAGGCTAGTACCCAACATAATATTTTATAACTTGGAAGAGGGATACCGTAATCCAAGCTACAAAATATTTAAAAGTAGGTAAATGACGATTTACCAATATCCACCACGAAAAATGAATTGTAACATTAGGTTTTAAATGAATTGAAACTCCTAGATCTTTTGACATTCATTGAACTATTCAATGGCATGTATAAATCTCGATTGTGCCCTTCAAGTTTGTGACTGAGATGCCGAGGATCACAAACAAGGAGTAAATAATGAGGCAAATTAACTTGGTACACTTGATGTTATAACCACTTAAGCAATGTGCCGATTAGCAACACACGCTCCATTGATCTATGATTAACATCAAGTTACCCTTTTCCATACATTGTCAGTCCTAGATTAGTGTGCCAGTTAACTACACACGCTCCACTAATGACTTAACACGATGCAAAGTGCAATTTCACGGGTTAGCACCATATTCACATTTTCTTAAGTAACTAAGATTGGGAATTTATAAGTGTTTAGCAACTTAGTATTTATCATTATACTTTTAAAGAAGGGAGAATTAATGTCGTGACCAACCCGTTCGGCAAATGACCCTCCACCAGTCAAGAAAGCGGTGGGTGAGAATGGACACCCATTAAACTGCTATTTTATAGGCAGTAACCTTATACCCCTTATAGACCGTCTTCGTGAATGAGGCCTACTAACGGTAGGACTAACTTACTCATATATATATATTAAAACTATAATATTATAATAGTATAAGGGTTGAATTTTAAACTTTTAAAATTCTAGGGGTTGGAATTAAAGTATAGATGGGGGATAACTTTACGAATTCCAAAACTTGAGGGAAAGACTTTAAAAACATTTAAAATGAGACTCTTCATTTTCGTAACTTATGGAAATTTTATGAGTTTTAAAATTCATAAATGAGACTTTTCATATAATTTGAGGACAAGTTACAAAAACACATATTATGAAAAACTTTTAGATCAAATTGGATCGAAAAAAATTATCACATAAATTTTCTATTAATCTAAACTAACTCATAAGAACAAGATAATTCATATCATCAATCTTCAAGAAATTTGCATATTCATATAAACTAATACAAAACTTGAAATTATGAAAATTATCTAATAATTGGAAGAGAATCAACATTACCATAACAACAAAATCAAAATTTATGAAGAAAAATATTTTGTGCTAATGATTATAATCCAAACCAGGGGATCCAACTCACTGAGTTTAAGAATCAACTCAACGAGTTGGATGAGTTTACACATGGACTCGTCGAGTCCCTCAATGGACTTGTTGATTCCCTTATCCAGACATCAAAAAATTTGATTTTTTCAGCTTTTTCCAGCAAGTAGCATCAAGTATAATTTGAAAACAACCCATGGCTCTGATATCACTATTGGGTTTTGCATACTACAACATCCTATGGTACATATACAATCCTAAATACCTTGGATCTATGTTTTCACTAAATATACATGCAATGATGTTTCCAAGGTATTGAGCTTACAACTAGCATGCAATTGACATATACCATATAAGATACTAGTTAGAGTAACATACCTTTTATGTAGATTGAATTCTTGATGTATTTGGCCTTAAGAGCTTAGCCTCAATAGTGTGGAAGCCTCAAATGAAGTCACAACACATCATGAACAAAGGTGTAACTTGAGAGAGAATTCCTTCCACACAAAAAACACCTCCATGAACTCTAAGTACAAGTCTCTTCATTTTTGGATTTAAATAGACATATTTATATGGGATTCCAAGGGTCATGGGTATAACCTAAATCCGTACCCATGGGTGGTATGATCCATGGTTCATGTAACCTTTTATGTATCCATACATAAACTTGGTCCAACATGGATCATAAGCCCAACACATTTAAATATAACTAATTACCATAATTAGTCCCCATAGATATAAATTAGTCTCCTTTGATCACTAAATTAATTCCAAATTAATTCTTGATCAATACTAATTAAAACTTATGATTTCATATTAGTATATTATAACTTATAATATATCAATAAATCATATATAACCTTCTCTCAAGAATCCATCGTAACAAATTGTCCTGGTGATATGCAACCCAAATGGACCATGCTACTTTCGGGTCAAGTACATACCAATAATAATTATGGGCTTAGACCTCTAATCCAACACTATATTCATTAGCATAATGACTAGTCTTCCCACACCTAAAGCAACTCACTTCTTTAATGCATCCTCGAAAGTGTTTCCTTCTACACTTGTCTTACCACTTGGCGTCATTGTTATCCATGGACATCTCATTGTTCGGGTGAGGTTTTAAAAACGTTATCTTTTTTTGGATTCTGAGGATCTTTCATTAATCCACTTCTCCCCAACTTCAGCTTAGGTGGTGGTTCTTCCTTTGATCATATTTTCAAGAGATTTAGCAATTCAGATGGCTGCTTCTAAAGTAGTTGCTAATTTCACCATTGGACAAAAATCCATTGGTATTCCATTATCAAAACTCTCTATCTCATAGGTTTTAGTAGGAACCAAGTGAGAAACTAGCTTCATTTTCTCAGTAAAGCTTGTCGTGTACTCACTGACGCTCATGTCTCCTTTCTTCAGATTCTGGAATTCCTTTCTTATTTTCGAAAAGTCTTTTTTTGAGTAGTATTCCCTTTGCCACCGTACAAGGAATTTCTCCCATGACATCTTCCATGCTTCTCCCTTCGGCACAATGAGGACCACTCATTTCCAACAAATTAAAACAACGGTTTGTAGTTGTTTGGCTGCGAAGATTGTCTTCTGTTTGTTGCTACAACTGTAACTCTCAAATACCATATCCATTTTGTAAATCAAGTCCATTACTGCCACTAGCATTGTCCTTCCGGAAAGGCTTGGTGGTTGGAATGCTATAAAGTCTCCATACTTACATTCATCACTCTTTTTTGGTATTATTCTATATACTCGTTTGTGGTTCAGCCTGTCTAATGACCCTACTATCGTTTCCTTCTTCTAATTTCTTCCTTTTTTAAGTCAGATTACACCACTGTTGTAGTAAGTTCATCCTTATTCTCCTAAAGTAGTCATTTTATTTTTTCTATCTGACGATCTAACAATGTTTGTAGCACCGCCATTGTGATAGGTTCGAGTACAAGTGTGTCGGTTGGTGCTTGACCCATTTTTCACTCAGTATTAGGATGTCGGTTTCCATTATAGTTACCTAATCCTGTTCGTATCTTCACCATGATGTTCTATACACCAAAGCAGTGTTTGGTGTAGCGAGGCAAACATATAGATAGGGGAGGTTTAGACGCATAATTCTCCTTATCATTCAGAAAACTTATATGCTAGTTCTAATACCGTAATTAAATGTTTAGAAACCAGAACACATAAAATTTCCTAATCCTAGGTCAGTAACAAACCTTAAACCTAATAGCAACAATTTTAGATAGGTAACCTAAAGCATTCCATAAATCCTTTAGCATATAACAACAAATAAGGAATCTTTTCCTAAAGTGAACTAGTTCTTGTGTCAAGTCATGTATATTACCTAAATTATAATAGATACACATATCACGATCATCGCTTAGCATTCTAAGTTTAAGTCTAGAAATCCTCTAAATTTCTAGTTCGCTTAAACTAATGCTCTGATACCAACTGTGACATTCCTATTTTTATGTCCATTTTAAAACTTTTTATTTATACTTATTTAAAACAAAGTTTATTCATAAATACGGAATATGGTTCCGTAAAAGTATTTTTGAAGAAATATCTTTCATTGATTTATAAATGTTTGGGATGCCATAACTAATACAAAACATAAACACACACAAGCCTTACAGTATCTTAGACTATCAGCCTACATCTCCTTGAATCTCTCATCATTCATGTACCCTTGTATTGCTACCTATGGTACAAAGAAGCTGAGTGGGTCAGGTTGGAAAAGCTTGGTAAATACATAGGGTTTCAACCCATAATAATACAGTTAGTATGATTAATTATCAAAAAATTGACCCGATTACCCATCCCTATTTTCCTATTTATTCTTACCTAAGGATCTATCCTAAGGGTTATCTTAGCCATCGTTGATGAGGGTACTGTTATAGGGATTTCTTTGCAATACGTGTCAGTAGGTTTCTTTAAATTTTCATTCCTAAGGATTTGTACTAAGGATTATTTTAATCATTGTTGCTGACAGTATTGCTACAAGGATTTATCTGCATTACATGATAGTAGGAAACAGAGTACATCAAATGGTCACGAAGTCCATTGCTGCATGTGTTCCACGGGCTGTCATCAATTAGTCTGGTGGTTGTCATCTATACACTATTAGATGACTACATCGCCTAGTACAGTAGTACTAGTAAGTTAAGGCTTTTTATTATTTTCATCTCCCATCATCCATCTCCCTCTTTATTCTTTTCATCTCTCATTACTCATTACTACCCAATATATTATAGGTAAGAAAATACATATACAGTATAACATATAAAAAATCATATTTATATTATTTCATCTAACACATAATCATTTTGCACATAACCACATATAACATTTAATTATCTAAATACTTCATATATATATATATATATATATATATATATATATATATATATGTGTGTGTGTGTGTGTGTGTGTGTGTAAGCTGAAAGTAACTATGCACTTACCTAACTTAGGTGAATGACTGGTGATTTCAGTAGAGCTTCACCTTGGTGCTTTATATTTTCCTCTAACGAAACCAAGGTTCACATTACTAAGTCATAGTCTTACATTCCTGGTGACTCATGGTAGTCTAGATTCATCTAATCCCAATGTCTACATCAAGATCTATCAATCAAGGAACAACTAGGTAGGATCATATCAGAGCATGGGTCCGTTTGATATACAGAGTATACTGTTTAGAAATCTCACTTTAAACACCTCACTAAATCCAGCCTAGACATCATCCCTGTAAGTAGATCAATTAGTATAATGACTTAAAATCACTGATAAATCATATTTATAGATTCATGATAACGATTTTGAAATAAATATAAATTACACTATGATTAGGTTGAGCATAATTTAACTTATAGAAATTTCCTAGACCAATGTCTAAAAATTGTTTTGGCAGAACTCTAGCCTACTAGCTACTAGATGTCAAGCTCTTAAGGCCCTCATGGTTTTTCCAGATAATTAAAACTAAGGGAAAAATATGGCTAGAATCGAACGAAATAATGATTAAGAGAGAGAGAGAGAGAGAGAGAGAGAGGGAACAATGGGAGGTGTGGGAAATGAAAGGAGTAAATAGAGGTATTTATAACATAATTTTTGGACGTGTGTGAGGCACCACTACTAGAAAAATACCATTTAATGATGCGCAAACCATGACACGTGCTGTTTTACGATACGCAAAAGTGTGTGTCCTAAAAATAATGTTAGATCTCCCAAAATGTGAAGGATTTAGCACGCGCATTTTTGTGTGCCCTAAAATTAGTGTTACAAAAAAAAACACGGAGGGCACCTTTCATAAAAAGCGCGTCGTGAAATCCTGTCGTTTTATATTTTTTTTAATGAAACGCGCACATCTTAATCTTTAATAGCAGCGGGAAAAGGAATTCCCCAAAAATTAGAGAAATTGAAAACCCACCATAGCGATTTAGGTCTGTTTCCGTCTCCATCTCTCGTTCACTTCGATATCCACTTTCTCTTCCATCTACAATCTCTCTTCCATCACCCGCCTAGCCAGCGATGAAGGTTTCTTGTGATTGTTTGTTGTACTTACAAGCCCTAGGTCCGATTTCAACAAAAATCTCGTTCGATTAAGAAAATTCATCAAACCCTAGAATCGTAAAGGAAACCTAGCCCCCATAGCTTTCTTTACAGAGATCCTACTCAAAGATCCCATCGGTGATAAATCAAATTATTATGCCCCAAGTGTTAATCCATCCAAGTGAGTCCAACTTAGGGCACGATGCGTCAATCCATACCTCACTAGTGTCTTCACGTGTAAATAGGCCCATCACTCGCGTACAATTATAAAGATATGTGATTTCTGGTTTCTCTTTGGCGACTCATTGCCTCTCCCCGTCGAGTTCGAAATTGTTACTAGAGGAAGTAAGGGCAGTGCAAGATGATGAAGGGCCTTCAAAGGCGCTTTGTTTATTATAGAGTGGTAGCAGAGACGACGGTGCTACTGATAGCCCTAAATAATAGTCATCTTCAAAGAAGTTATCAAAGAGAAAGGTATTTCGATGTTGGGTCAAGTTCTTCCTACACCCCAAAATAATCAAATAAAGAAATAGCACCTGAGAAGGTAAACCTTCATCTTCCGTTCTTTTTTGCTTCACAGGTCTTAATCTAGAAAGCTTGAATTACTTTCTTTATCAAGTGAAAGAGGAACAAGTCTGTAAGCTCTGTGTTGTCAAAAGTTAACCTTCCGTACTTGAACACATATTCGTGATGAGGTATTATGTCATCTCATATTATCCTTTTATTGAAATAATTCCAATTTCATCACTAATGAGCTTTTTAAATTTTGTTTCATGTTCATCTTAGATTGCAAATTATCTCCCTTTGGATGAAGATCTGGATTACCCTGGAAAACATGAACAATCACCTGAGATCAAATCAGACCCCACTTCTGTAAATAACTTCTTAAATCAATCACCTTTATAATATTTTATTTTTGTTGATTTAAATGCTATAATTCTTTTAAAATATTAATTTGCAGATTGAACTTAGTTCAAATGTTGTCAAGACTTCGTACCCTCCACTGGAAAAACTGTATCTTATCTTTCAAAATTATATAATTGTCTGGAGCAAGCGTTTTTTATTGGTCTGGCACAGGTGTGTGAATTTTCAAAATCTCATAATATTTTTTTTAATTCAATTCCTTTTTTTCTCCATTCTTCAGGAAGGTATTGAGGTTTGCTCTTTATCCATCCAAGTAAGTGAGTTCAATTGTTTTAGATTTGTTTCTACATTTGGTGTGTAGTTATTTTAATGTCTTTAAATGTTTCATTTTATTTATTTGAGGAAGTGGTAATATATCATTACATGTGTTAACTCAAAAATCCAGGGAAGTTCACTGGACTTGGCAGGAAGTTGACAAAGGCTGGTTTGCTTTTTATTATCTTGAACCCTATAGATCTCATCACAAAGGATATTTATGAACTACAAAAAATGATAAAGGATAAGATAGAGAGTCTTCAGAAAATAAAAACAGAGAAAAAACAAAGAACATGAGTAGGAACATGCAAGAGAAAAAGAGAAAGAATGGGTCTTTTGATGAATAAAACATATAACTATATACTTATTCTTTACTTTTTCTTATAGGCTATCTTCGAAAGTTTAGAAATCCCAGTTCATGAACAATACTCTTCCCAAAATGATCAAAATTCATTGAGATAGTATGAAGTGTCTGTAAATGAGCAATCACAGCAGAGCTTGCAGCAAATCTCGTCTCAGTTTCATGAGTCTTTAAGATTGAATGATTCCGACACTTTTGACTTTTGAGTAACAGGGAAAGAATGCAAGTTTTCTATCTAATCATGTAACTGAAGCTCAAAGTTCAGCCACATAACAGCAACAGCTTGGGTCTGGTGGTAGCATTGCATCTGAAATGATTCATCCATTAAAGGTTAGTGAAGCCACAAGTGCCCCCATTTCTTCTTCTGAATCAAAATTGGGTCTTTTTGATGAAGAATTTTTTTTGAGTTGTGTTGTTCGTACAATTCCACCTGCTCCTAAAGAAAGAATACAAAAGAGTACATGAATTCAGGACGCGTTGTTCCAGATGAATTTGTCACAAATGCATATAATATCATTTCACTAACTTAAATCACATTCAATTTCTTTCCAAATTAGATAAACAAACACTTTGTTTTACCAATGGTGATTGGGCGACTTTAAAGAGAAGATACAAAACAAAAAGGATGGCTTTTAGATTGTTTTCCACACAGTTTTCCCCAAGCAGAATCACTTGAGAAGATGAAGATCAGACCAGATGTGTACATTGTTATAGATGTAAGTTATAATAATATTAGCACATATCTTGTTATTAATTCTTTATATGTTATAATTTAATCCCTTAAATGCAAGTCTCTGATGAAATTCTAATTGATAGATGTGTTGGTAGAAGATTGGACCCTGAAACAGGAAAGATTCTAATACGATTTTATTGAGTTGTATGAACTTGTGCAGCATGCAGGCAACACATTGCCGAGACTGTAAGTGGGAAACTAGAAACCCTTACCTATTTACCATTTGTTAGTACTATGTTAGGTAGTCAGATAGTAATATTTCCTAGTAATGCAAAGATAACCTGCTACTATTCTTTGGTTACAAACATTCTATGATAGAATAAATAATCATTTCTATGAAGGCCTTTGCTTATGAGATGTTGGAATAAATCTGCTAAGGAAAAGAGATATGATTTGATAATATGTTATGGTTATCAGTTTTTGAGACTCCTTGTAACGACCGAAAAATACAACCAATTTAAATTTTTCAAAAACAACCCGATTTCATTAAATTGTTTACAAAAAGGTTTTCAATACAAATCGTTTAGAGTATTCCCAGAATCACATTGCTTCAAAATCATGAGGAGCGGTACGATCACGCCTTCGCCTTGCTACAGTTTCTTGAAGAACCTGAAAAACATTAAACCACAACTGTAAGCCCGAAAGCTTAGTGAGATACCCCCAAAACACCAACCACATATACGCCCATCCAGGCTACGACCTTCCGGTCCAAAACATATTGCCTTCCGGCCCATAACATATAAAACATACATAACATAACAGAACATAGAACAACCATGCATATCGGATCTACTGTGTGACTGGTCCGCCGTTTCGGGCCTTCAGTCCACCGGATCCATCCTCCAGGTTTAGTCATGTCCTTCGAGTCTACAGTGTGGTTGGTCCGCCCACACTGGGCCTTCAACTCACCTGGTCCACTCTCTGAGTCTACAGTATGATTGGTCCGCCCGCATCGGGCCTTTACTCGGCCTGGTCCACTCTCCGAGTCTCGGCACGTTTGGTCCGCCCGCGTGGGGCCTTCAGCATATCCGGACCGCTCGCTGGGCCTTCAGAACAACCGGTCCGCCCTGAGTATCTTGGCCTACAGCACAAAGCAGGACCGCCTCAACCCATCTCCAGTCCAAACAACCATGTACACATAAACATATAATCATATAACAGTTCACATTCAAACAAGCCAATCTAGCAGATCACATAGCATAACATACTCTAAGTAGGATACCGACCTAACAAGTCATTAGCATAGCATCTCCCTATCTCTCAGGATACCGATCTCAATCAGGTCTCTAACATATACCGTCCTAACTCTCAGGATACAGGCATATCACAACAACAAAATAATAACAACTACCCGGATCTCAATCCGATAAGGGCCGGCCTTGGTGCCTTAGACCCTGTTGATATAGTGAGGATAACTCACCTTGAAACTGTCGGCTGAAAGGATAAGATCCCGCTGCTCCAACCCTGATACGAACTCCTCCACTGAACACCGAAACATTCAATTTAATAAATACCCTTAATTACCAAAATACCCCTGGAAGACAACTGGTCAACCTTGGACAAAGTCAAAGTCAACCCCTGACTGACCCTACTCGCCGAGTCAACCCGATGACTCGCCGAGTCCCTATGCTCAGAACTTCCCTCATTCAGCGACCCAACTCGCCGAGTCACCCCAAGACTCCTCGAGTCCAACAACTCTGAGTCCACTCGTACCCAACTCACCGAGTCATCCCTTGACTCACCGATTCTCGACTCAACTAGGAAATATTGGGACTCTTTGACAAGACTCGCCGAGTCCAAGAACAGACTCGCCGAGTCTAAGGCTATCTTCAACCTACTCGCCGAGTTGTTCTTCCAACTCGCCGAGTTCCAGGCCATCTTCAAGCAACTCGTCAAGTCCACCCGTGTGACTCGCCGAGTCAACCCGATCTGAATCAATTCAGAAGCACTCCAGGCCATGCAATTGATCCAAAACATAGATCCAACCACCTACAATCCATCCATCACGTAAAGTGGCAAACTTTACGTGAATCTAAAGAGATCTAGGCCTTATTTACCTTAGAACTAAGGTTTGGGACATGATAGCTCCATTAACAACATAAGAACAGGGGCTTTAATGCTCTTAAGATCTTCTCCACTCCAGATCCGAGGTAGCAACCTCAGATCCATCCTTCAAACTCAAGATGTCACACAACTAAGCTTCCCACACAACCCCAAAATGAGAATCTAGGAAAACACAGCCCAAGAACGAAAGTATTACCTCCAATGAATGCCTCAACAACAATGAAACTCGAATCCAAGCAAAGCCCTTTGATCCAAGCCTCTTCTCCTTCAAGATTTCTTCAACCCACACCTCTCCAAGCTCCAATTTGCTCAACAATGGGGTTCCTCCACGGAATTAGGGTTTCTGGGACTCAAGGGTGGATCAAGGAGGCTGTGGAGGAACATAATGATCTTTATATAGGGCTCATTCCCCAGATTTAGGGTTTTTCTTCGCCCAACACCTACTCGCCGAGTCCATATTTTGACTCGCCGAGTAGGCCATTTGACACGCGACCAAAGTCACGACCTGACTCGCCGAGTCCATCCATGTGACTCGCCGAGTCACCCTCCAAAACTTACGCTTTTAACCCTTCAACTCTACTCTTGCGATTCCGGGATGTTACAATTCTCCCCCACTTAAATTAGGCTTCGTCCTCGAAGCCTACGGCATCTCAACTTCAAAATACTTCCCACGACGCGCCACCTGACCTGGACCGGACCAAGTCCCTCAAGGCACAACCATAGAAACCGGAAGCTCGCTTTCTCCTTTCATACGGTGTCCTGACCACCTACTCAACCCGGGCACCAGCTGTACCCTCTGATAGCCGCACTCAACAACCGAGAATTACCCATGATGCCTTACTGCTCCAATTCTCATCTTTCACTTGACTCATATGGCTAAAAAACCAAGAACCATCGGATCCCCGATCCGAATCCCACTCTATCCATTCCATGACGACAGAAAGACCCATTCTTCAATTCCAGAGCAACTCCCCCGAGTTCTCCTCTCGAAATCACACACACATGATGATCTAGCTCTAGCACCCTCAGGTTTGGAAAACCTGATACACTGATGATATCCTCAAACATCCTTCCAGGATGAACCGCTAATACATACCCAAAACCCTTATCAGAATCTCACTGAGAGTCCAAGACTCTCTCCCTGCATCCCTTTCGAACCCCTCTCCCTGGCTCTACACCTGCGGAATTCCCTCCGCGCCCTGAGCAGACGTCTCAAGTCGAATGAGCTTTTATTCTACTGCCGCAAACACGCTACTCAAAAACCATCGACAGACCACTCCAATCATAACTCTACACTGCCGCTTTCACTTCCGTGAATTCGCACCCCCTTTCGGAATTTCATTCCTCCCTCTTTCCTTACCAAGGAAACCACTCGTACGCCCTGTCACCATGACAAGTACTATGGTGCTCACCCCACGCTACACTACCTCTTTAAAGCATACTTGACATCCATACATCACCACTACTCTGACTCTCATCACAGGGACTCTCAAGCCCATGCACTACCTTCACTGCTCAAGATCGCTACCCGGGGCCAGACCTCCCAATGTAATCACACTGCAACATACGCAATACATGTCCTCGAACCGATCCAACAATACTCGCAGAGTCTTCAGCATGACTGGACCGCCTCCCCAGGACTTCAACCAATCTGGACCACTCTCAGAACCTTCAGCCAATCTGACTGGACCGTCCTCAGAGCCTTCGGCCTGACTGGTATGCCTACCGGCCTTCAGTCTATCCGGACCGCTCAACAAGCATTCATCATTCCGAGCTATCTCTTCGGGAAATCTTCCCATGCATATCGTTCTAGCCCTCTAGGGGTTCCGAACTCTATCTCCATCTTACATGCTCGATCCCGGCCTGCTCCCAGGCCTTCCACAATCAAATGCCCTAGGTCTGTATTTCGCCCCGCATGCCTGTTACTCACTCATACGAGCCTGCCCTCGGTTGAAAGAAATACCGCTGAATTCCCAAAGCAGCTAAGCAACCTCTCAAGCCTAACGACCATCCGGAGAATTTCCAATTCTCCCCCACTTAAGACACTGACTATTAATCACCGATCTCCCAAAGCAACCTTGCAGAAGACCAACACTTACACGCAAAATGTTTCTCCCCGGCGCTAACAACTTCCATAAAAATCATGTTTCCACACTGAGCAACCCGCTCGAAAGGAACCCAATCTTCAAATATCCACCCCTCAGACTGCATAGGCTACCTGACATTCAAACCAACGCCGCATCCGCCACTAATCCTCACAGAGATAATCCACAATAGCTCGAAGTACTAATCCATAACCATATCGATCCTTCAGGGAACAAAGGATACCAAAACGAAATCTCGAACACAACTCGTCAAACCCTCAAGGAACAACGGATACCACACGAAAACCCGAAACGCAATTCCATAACCATCCAACGAGACTAGCAGATAATGCTCCTCCACAATAATCATAAATAATCAAAACAACAGAAAGAAACATACCCGTAGCAGCAAGCTGAAAAGCACGACCCTAATCCCTTGGGGGCTCCGCTCCACCCTGACCTCCACCTGTGATCCTCAACGTAGCCGGTCAAGACGTGGACAGTTGACCCTCAAATGTCCAACCTGATGACAATGATAGCACATCCTCAAATCCCGAACCGACACTGACTGCCGACAATCCCTTGCATAGTGTCCCTCATTTCCGCACTTGCGGCATGCTCCACCGGACCGATAAACTCCGGCATGACCCCTTCCACACTTTCCACAGGCGTGGCTACCCTGATCTCCCATCCTGGAATCAACGGTCTTAGACCGTTTCGTCGCCGGCTGCGACTGAACCGGAGCTTGCCTCAGCTCACGCATCTGCAACTCAATCTCTAACTCACGCTGCCTGGCGGCCTCCTGCAACTCCAGCAAGGTCTCGCACCTCTGCGCAGACACAAACTACCCGATGTCTCTTTTTAGCATACTTAGATATCGGGACATCTGAGCCTGCTCCGAAGCGAACTCAGGACAAAACATCGCCCTCTCAGTAAACATCCTGGTGATTTCAGTCACCGACACCGAATCCTGTTTCAGCTCCAAGAACTCCTGAGCCAACCTCTCCCTCTCAACCTGTGGAACATAAAGAGTGCTGAACATCTCTCTGAACTGATCCCATGGAATCGCAGCCCTCTGCGCATCCGAGTACGACCCCGTGGTCAATCTCCACCAATCCTTTGCCCCGAGCCTTAACAGGTTTAGAGCGCACCTCACCCTCTGATCAGCAGGGCATGAACATGTGAAGAAACATCCCTCCACATCTGATAACCATCTCATAGCAACGATCAGATCCTAAACTCCGTCAAAAGTGGGAGGCTTCGTATTATCGAAGTCCCGATACTGAAAACCTCTACTACCTCCTCCCCCTGCCGCTGCTACAGCTGCTGTAGCCGCCGCGGCAGCCGTCTCCGTGAGAGCCGCATAGCGCTCATCAAAATACTCCACCATGGCGGTCTTGATCGACCCAAACAACTCCGGCAGCTCAGCCCGAAACAATGCAGCAACCTCATCATGCAGGATCTCATGAATCCTCGCATCCAACTCGTGCGTACTCATCTGACTGACAACCTCGGGCTGTACAGACCCACCCGGAACTCCCTCTCCTGCTCCTGATCCTGACCCGGATCCACTCCCAGTGTGTCCTGAAATCTCCATACTGAAAATAAAACACCAAAATCTCAGACATTTCCCACTATCTTGGGAACCAGCTCTCATCCCAACCCTAGAGGTCATGGTTTCC
The DNA here is from genome assembly GCF_052625555.1 of Lactuca saligna. Taxonomy (NCBI): domain Eukaryota; kingdom Viridiplantae; phylum Streptophyta; class Magnoliopsida; order Asterales; family Asteraceae; genus Lactuca; species Lactuca saligna. The sequence continues at coordinate 84,603,387 of NC_136417.1, read as the reverse complement.
CTGATACTCGTATGGGTCCGTGCTTTCAGTAGTACGGGCCCATACTACCTTCCACACCTACCCATATTTGTATGAAGTACTTCCACAACACCCTAGCGACATACATAACAACGCTCTATCCTCACAACTAGAGGAACACTAGAAATCTCTCACAAGAAAATCCTAGGCTAGCAGGCATCATAAATCAGGCAACACATCGAGAAATCCTGAAGATCGCTAGCCTAACTCTAGCATGCTGTTCTATCAAAGCTCAATAAAACAAGTATCATGTATGGTATTTTGGGGTTACTTACTGGCTCCGACTGATCGTACCTCCGCGTCCTCCTTTACTTATTTTGAAAACCATTTTAAATTCTCTTTTGAAAACCCTCCTCGATTTGAGACTGGAGTCACACAAGTGTTCCTCCAATTCACTCAAACCAAGGCTCTGATACCAACTTGTAACGATCGAAAAATACAACCAATTTAATTTTTTCAAAAACAACCCGATTTCATTAAATTGTTTACAAAAAGGTTTTCAATACAAATCGTTTAGAGTATTCCCAGAATCACATTGCTTCAAAATCATGAGGAGCGGTATGATCACTCCTTCGCCTTGCTACAGTTTCCTGAAGAACCTGAAAAACATTAAACCACAACTGTAAGCCCGAAAGCTTAGTGAGATACCCCCAAAACACTAACCACATATTCACCCTTCCAGGCTACGACCTTCCGGTCCAAAACATATTGCCTTCCGGCCCATAACATATAAAACATACATAACGTAACAGAACATAGAACAGCCATGCATATCGGGTCTACTGTGTGACTGGTCCGCCGTTTCGGGCCTTCAGTCCACCGGATCCATCCTCCAGGTCTAGTCATGTCCTTCGAGTCTACAGTGTGGTTGGTCCGCCCGTACTGGGCCTTTAACTCACCTGGTCCACTCTCTGAGTCTACAATATGACTGGTCCGCCCGCATCGGGCATTCAGTCGGCCTGGTCCACTCTCCGAGTCTCGGCACATCTGGTCCGCCCGCGTGGGGCCTCCAGCATATCCGGACCGCTCGCTGGGCCTTCGGAACAACCGGTCCGCCCTGAGTATCTTGGCCTACAGCACAAAGAAGGACCCCCTCAACCCATCTCCAGTCCAAACAACCATTTACACATAAACATATAATCATATAACAGTTCACATTTAAACAAGCCGATCTAGCAGATCTTATAGCATAACATACTCTAAGCAGGATACCGACCTAACAAGTCATTAGCATAGCATCTCCCTATCTCTCAGGATACCGATCTCAATCAGGTCTCTAACATATACTGTCCTAACTCTCATGATGCAGGCATATCACAACAACAAAATAATAACAACTACCCGGATCTCAATCCAATAAGGGCCGGCCTTGGTGCCTTAGACCCTGTTGATATAGTGAGGATAACTTACCTCGAAACTGCCGGCTGAAAGGATAAGATCCCGCTGCTCCAACCTTGACACGAACTCCTCCACTGAACACCGAAACATTCAATTCAATAAATACCCTTAATTACCAAAATACCCCTGGAAGACAACTGGTCAACCTTGGACAAAGTCAAAGTCAACCCCTGACTGACCCTACTCGCCGAGTCAACCCGATGACTCGCCGAGTCCCTATGCTCAGAACTTCCCTCATTCAGCGACCCAACTCGCCGAGTCACCCCAAGACTCATCGAGTCCAACAACTCTGAGTCCACTCGTACCCAACTCACCGAGTCATCCGTTGACTCACCGATTCTCGACTCAACCAGGAAATATTGGGACTCTTCGACAAGACTCGCTGAGTCCAAGAACAGACTCGCCGAGTCTAAGGCTATCTTCAACCTACTCGCCGAGTTGTTCTTCCAACTCGCCGAGTTCCAGGCCATCTTCAAGCAACTCGTCGAGTCCACCCATGTGACTCGCCGAGTCAACGCGATCTGAATCAATTCAGAAGCACTCCAGGCCATGCAATTAATCCAAAACATAGATCCAACCTCCGACAATCCATGCATCACGTAAAGTGGCAAACTTTACGTGAATCTAAAGATATCTAGGCCTTATTCACCTTAGAACTAAGGTTTGGGACATGATAGCTCCATTAACAACACAAGAACAGGGGCTTTAATGCTCTTAAGATCTTCTCCACTCCAGATCTGAGGTAGAAACCTCAGATCCATCCTTCAAACTCAAGATGTCACACAACTAAGCTTCCCACACAACCCCAAAATGAGAATCTAGGAAAACACAGCCCAAGAACGAAAGTATTACCTCCAATGAATGCCTCAACAGCAATGAAACTCGAATCCAAGCAAAGCCCTTTGATCCAAGCCTCTTCTCCTTCAAGATTTCTTCAACCCACACCTCTCCAAGCTCCAATTTGCTCAACAATGGGGTTCCTCCATGGAATTAGGGTTTCTGGGACTCAAGGGGGGATCAAGAAGGCTGTGGAGGAACATAATGATCTTTATATAGGGCTCATTCCCCGGATTTAGGGTTTTGCTACGCCCAACACCTACTCGCCGAGTCCATCTTTGGACTCGCCGAGTAGGCCATTTGACACGCAACCAAAGTCGCGACCTGACTCGCCGAGTCCATCCATGTGACTCACCGAGTCGCCCTCCAAAACTTACACTCTTAACCCTTCAACTCTACTCTTGCGATTCCGGGATGTTACAATTAAGTAGGTTAGATCTGATCCCACGTCGGCTTGGAAGGAGAACGAAACATTTCCTTATAAAGGGGTGTGGATACCTTCCTTGTCACAACGTGTTTTAAAGCCGTGAGGGCAGCAGATCCCATAACAACTCTGCAGTTAAGCGTGCTCGGGCGGTAGTAGTACCAGGATGGGTGACCCCCTGGGAAGTCCTCGTGCCGAGTGACCCAAAGCGGACAATATTGTGATACGTGCCAGAGGGGGGTGTTACAAATTGTATCAGAGCTAGTGCACGGGTCGATGTGTTTGACACGGACGTCGAACCCTATAATGGGGGGGGGGGGTGAAAGTGGGTTAGATCTGATCCCACATCGGCTTGGAAGGAGAACGAAACATTTCCTTATAAAGGGGTGTGGATACCTTCCTTGTCACAACGTGTTTTAAAGCCGTGAGGGCAGCAAATCCCATAAGAACTCTGCAGTTAAGTGTGCTCGGGCGGGAGTAGTACCAGGATGGGTGACCCCCTGGGAAGTCCTCGTGCCGAGTGGCCCAAAGCGGACAATATTGTGATACGTGCCAGAGGGGGGGTGTTACACTCCTGGTTTCTTTCATTCATTCAGGTATCTACTATGTACAGTAGGATCTGTGTACATTAGGTCAAAAAAGGCTCCTGCGAAGGAAATCTTAAAAGATCTTGTTGAAATCTGTTGTGGTATCCAACATCCTCTTTGTGGACTCTTTCTAAGAAGTTATCTTGCTCAATCATGTAACACATTTTATGAGGAGGTGCACGATCACGCCTTCGCCTTCATGCAATCATCCGAAGTGCCTGAAACAAAATCTACAACTGTAAGCCCGAAGCTTAGTGATTTTCCCCAAAATACCAACACCATACAAACATAACCATATCATATAACCAATACAAAATAGCATGCATAATGAGTCATCAGCCTGACTGAACCGCCTCACAGTCCTTCAGTTTATCTGGACTGCTCTTCGAGCCTTCGACACGCCTGGACCGCCACACAGGGCCTACAACCTATCTGGACCGCTGGCTGGGTATGTTGGCCTATAGCACAAAGCAGGAGCGCCTCAACCCAACCCTCAATCAAAAAAACATGTGCACATAAATATCATACGCTAGCTCATTTCATATAACAGTCAAACCGATCTAGCAGATCACCAACATTGCAACATCCCAATAACCGGGATACAGACCTAACCGGTTACTAACATAACATCATCCTATAACTAGGACAATCATGTACACATAGACATCATATAACACTAGCATGTATATATATATATATATATATATATATATATATATATATATATATATATATATATATATATATATATATATATATATATAACAATCAAACCGATCTAATGGATCACAAAGCATAGCAACAATCCTATAACCAGGATATCAACCTAACATGTCACTAACATAGCATCATCCTATATACCAGGATACCGACCCAACCGGGTCACTATAGCATAGCATATCACCATCCTAACTACCAAGATATAAACCAGTAAGCATAACATGCAATAATCCGAATACAATCCATAAAGGGTCGGCCTTGGTGCCTTAGACCCTGTTGATATGGTAAGGAGAACTCACCTGGCACTGTTGAAGTCCCGTAGGTACACTCCAACTGCTGATTGACAGATTTCCGAACTGTCAACATCAAACAATACCCAATTAATAATTAGGTTCCAAGCCTAAAGTCCAACTCACATTTTAAAAGCACAAAAGTCAAGTAACGGGCCAAGGCCCAACATATGGCCAAATCTCCCAAACTGGGCCCATGTCCTTACATGGGCCTTATCCTAAAGCCCATCTAATTACTTTGGTCCATTAACTTGTTCTTGGATGGTCCATCAATAGTCTAACCACCAAAACCCTATAGGAAGGCCCAACTCAAGGTCCAAGTGAAATTAGGGTTTCACATAAAATGACAACTAGGGTTAAGTGTTTCTCACTTAACCTATTAAGGACTTAATCCATTAAGTCCCTTACTTTACTAAATAATTCATATGGTGTGATTGGGATTAATACACAATTTAATTCTATTGGCCTAAAAGTGGGTCCCGATAAGTCCAAACCCATAATCCCAAAATTAGGGTTTTCACATGAAATGATGATTAGGGTTAAGTGTTTCTTACTTAACCCATTAAGGACTTAATCCAATAAATCTAATATTGACTTAGGCTAATTTGCCAATGATTATTATTTAATATTTCAATTTATTAAATAATTCCCGTGTGTCCCGATCAATTTCCAAAATTAGGGTTTAATGGCATTAGGGTTTTCCAAACCCTAATTAGGGTTTCCAACCCAATACTAGCCCATTAATCAAATGGTTAGGATTTTAGGTGACTTCGGGCCTCATTGGGACCATTAAGGTTTCATTAGGTCAATTAGGGTTTCCTTGGGCCCATTAGGGCTCCATCGGACCCACTAGGGTTTCATGCATCCCAAACGAATCAACACAACAAGGCAAAGCACACCGCCACCCGACACGGCGATTGGTGGTGGCAGGAGGCGGCAGCCACCACCCTACGGTGGTAGTTTGATTTTTCCTTTCATTATTCCAAATTGGAATTACATTTTACAAGGAAAAAACTCAACTAAACACACACCCACTCAATAAGATAACTCACACAAGGCGGCAGCCACCACCTTACGGTGGTGGCAATGGCGGTTCTCGATGGCAGTGGTTCCTTTGGCTTCCAACACGCAGCAACACCACACACACCCATAATACACCCACAACCACCTCCCATGGCGGCTGGTGGCTGCGAAATAAGGTAGAAACAGGCAGCGTAGTGATGTCAATAAGGACAGCCACTATGTCTAGCTGCCATGGTAGTTCTTCTCAATTGTCGGCAACAACCCAACACGACATAGATCTGGAAGCAGCCTCCCGCCAGGTGGCGTACGACGAGTAGCAACAGCATTGACGCTGACTATCAGAGATAGCGGTGTTTGCATGGCGGAGCAGCAGCGGCAGTCGGTTGGACTCGCCGGATCGGAACAACGAGTAAAGGGCATCGACTGGAGGGGGTATAAGGTGGGTGACGGCTGGAGTATTGAGGAGCATTTAGGGTTAGGGTTAGATGGTTATGAGACTTTATACCCGGTTCCTTAAGCTCTTTCCCATAACTACAGAAGTGGTCCCTCCTCCCATATTCTTTTCAAGTAAAGTCCAAAATTTACACTTCAGCCCCTGACTCCATACAATTCTTTCAATATAAGTCCATAATTTACTCTTAAAACCCCAATCATTTAAGATCCTTTCAAATTAAGTCCAATATTTCCCTTTAACCCCCGAAACTAACAATCCAATAATTATTAATTGATTTTGGACTATAAAAAATATGCAACAATAATAAAATTACTTTCCAGGACTCCTACTTTATTATTTAATTACTCCATAAAAATCGGGATGTTACAACTCTCCCCTACTTAAATTTGATTTCGTCCTCGAAATCGTTTCTTATCATTCCTTACACACCAAACAACTTGAACTACTTGGCTACAATCCTGAACATAACCCTAGGATTTCCACGACAATTGTAACCAACCCTCACAGGGCTCTAAAACCTGGAGATAAACGAATCCCTTACAATATGATCACGTTTACTCAATCCGAAACCTAAAATCTCGAGATACCCAATAATTATTGTTGATCCCATTCCACCTGAAGAACCAATTCGTCAATACCGCCCTAAGCGCAGAAATTGTCTGAACACTGATCTGCCTGAAGCAAAGAGCTACCACACAGCTACTTTCCAGAACCTACTGAGACATCTCCGGTCTCAATTCATTCACCAATCATATGACATACCGGGTTCAGGCCCGATCGTGGATTTAAAGGACTCCCACATAGTTGTTTCATTCGACTTCTGAACAAAATCCTTCTCTGGAACTAGTTGCCACTAGTTATCATGTCACTGAGGCCCTAATAGCCTTCTGATCCAACTGATCGGATCCATGCGTCGAATCCCATCGCTACCAACCCATGACTGAAAGCGATTGCTACATGACCAATGGAAACCTGACATCACACGCAACCTTAAGAAATCCATTGCTCCCTTGGTCTCATAACTGTAGTGGCGTTCCTATAGTCTTATCACTAGCTTAACTAGGTCTAATCCGGTTTCCAGAACCTGAATGACAGAACATTCTAATCCCAAGCCTTTTTAAAACTGATGAATACCCATTCAAATTTATTCCTGGTCCCCACTGGAGTACTACCTGATCAAAGCAGATTAATCCTATGAGACATTCTGCACTGATGAGATCACCAAGATCCTCTATACTCCATCCGATTTCTAATAAACACTTCCGATCAATCCAAAAATACACCGGAGCTTTCAGCCTACTCCAGCAACATGTTCAATACTTGGGAACAATCCTACTTATTCATACAGCATAGCAGCATACTCAATACCCACACATAAATCTATAAATATATACAGAGTCTTCAGCATGATTGGACCGCCTCCACCAGGCCTTCAGTCATCTGGACCACTCTGAACAGTTGAGCATCTCCTTGGACCACCCCTGGTGATCCTTTCCATACAGATTGCCCTTCCCCACTTACGGTTCTGAAATCCTGATCCATTTCATGGATTCTAACCCCGACTTAACCCTAGGCCTCATGTCGATTGTCCATCCCCTCAGAAATCCATGGGTTGTTCCCTGACCTGCGTGTCTACCGCATATGCTAATAACATGCACTCCTGTGCTGAATGTACTGCCGAGTCCTAGTAGGTATCAAAATCCTCAACCTATCAATCCAAAACCTCTAGAGTCGAGCACACCCTCGGGCGAATACTCAAACTGAACACCATTCATGATTAGAACTCCAACCTGGTTTCCTGACTTCTGCTATCAATCACTTGGAAAACATGATACACATGTTCAGGAGTTTTACCAAACTCCCAATTCACACAACCCTAAAACCAAACAGCCACTTAGGTTGTCTTCCTTCATGACAATGATCCGGAACTTATCCTATTTCCAAAACCAATCCGGCCTCTATATCACGGGACAATTTTCCCCCACTTAGATTCGACTAAGTCTTCACCATACATGAAAATTGGAAAATTTCCAATATTTCTTACTACCAACGATTGATCCAAATATAACCAACTCTTACCAATTAGTGCTCCATTACCAGCCAATCCCTAGTGATCACACACTTCTAACAACTAGCTAAACACTATCTGAATCCCAAGGACACCAACAGTCCCCAATGCTCGAATGATCCCACTCCAAAATCATAAAGTCCAAAGATAGTTACTCCAACTAATGCCTCAACAACGAGCTACTTCCCTTGGTATTTTCCTCCGCCAATCAATAATACTTACTAAAACCATTGAATCTTGAAAATGTTGAATAACCAGCATGTGGGACCCTGTCCGCAGACCTCCCATATAATACCCTTCTTCCCAAGGTTCTCCAGCAAATCTCCCGCTTTCGGCTCTAGAAATCATATCATTCAGGGCCTCACACCCTAACTCACTCACTAGTTCAATCATCCACAACTGAACTGCAGTAGCTGAAACAAACTTTGCCCTAAACCAGGCTACAACCACTCCCAAGACATAGTCTACAATCCCGAAAGTGCAATAGATCACACAAACAGTCCTTACCGTCCGATATAAGAGATCCAACACGAAATGGACCTCCAAAATACTTATGCCACATCGAACCACCTGCGCTTACCACGCTAAAACACGGTCACCAATCCCGGTGACCAACTAACCCCAAGTTAGAATACAACCTTATCCTGGGGTCACAAGCCTGCTTAATCCTTCGAGCTCGTAAACTGAATGGGCACAATCCTTGCCCTAGAAAACGACATTCCAATCCTATCAATAAACCATTTTTAATTCCAGTTGCATAAATCCAGCTGAACACAATCATTACTCCTTTCCGGAGTCCCCGCGACTCACATCCGGCCTCGAACAAAACCCCCGAGCCTTAAATGTAAAAACTAAGGTGTTATCCTATCCCGATCACCCACAGAAATATAACGATTACAAATCGTCTTCTTGATCCCATATAATTGTAGCCCTCTACTCATCAGAATATGTCCCAGTAACAATTCCCGGTACTGAAAAGCTCGACCAGATGCTCCCCCTGTCGTCGTTACAACTATTGAAGTTGTTGCGGCTGCCGTCTCAACAATGGCTACATATAGCTCATCAAGGTATTCAACCATCGCGGTCTTGATAGAGCCAAACATCTCCCGAATCTGGCCCCGGATAAATCCCGTTCACCTCCTCTCGGATGATCTCACTGACATGATCCACGGACAATGTTGGCCTATCCTGGCTGCTAGCTCCTGATCCTAACTCGAATCCGCTCTCAAGACATGTAACACCCCATTCTTAAAATATCTATTGATGGGTTCCCGTGATCAAGAGTAAGGGCATTTCGGTCTTTCATGAGCGATGGGTTATTATTCGCGAAGGTTTTGAATCGGGGTGTGCTGCTAAAAGCGAAGATCTTCTCGCCACCTTTCTGTGGATATAAAGTTCAACAGAATCAGATCTAGAATGAAGGAGTTATGATGCTTTAAAGATATTGACATTTATGGCCCATAATGGGAAAAAGTGAAGAAAAAGACCATGCATGCAAAATGGGACACAGGTGGGTACGCCCAGCGTAAGCTGGGTTACGCCTAGCGTAATGGGGCAAGTTGGACGTGGGTGTTCAAGGCGTACGCCCAGCGTACAAGAAGTACGCCCAACGTACGCTCAGAGTCTCAAAACCCTAATTTTTGGGTTAAGCACTATAAAAGGAACATAATGGTTCTCACCCTAGCCTCCATAAACACTCTCTTACCCTCAGAAACCCTAGAGAGCCGTCCCACCTCCATTGTTGGGTGTGTTTGACCTTGGAGAAACCATTTTGGTGGGTTAAAGCTTGGAAGCAAGGAGAAGAAGGTTGGCAAGGAGGAACCTTTGAAGCTAGGCCTTGTAGATCTGGGTTAAGTGCTTCATTTCGGACCTCTACAAGGTAAAAAGTCTTGAGCTTGATGATTAATCTCTTAGATCTCTTGTAGTTCAAGTTTGAGGACCTTTTTGGTTCGAAGTTTGGGTCTTGGCGGGTTAAGCTCGTTTCTAAGACTAGGGTTGCCTCCCTAAGAGTCATATGAGTCCCATAAGCAATAAAGTTCCAACCTTTGGGGTTCTATTAAGCCCATGCATGAGATCTAGTCCTCTTCTTGGATGTAGAAGTTTGAGTTGGTTCGAGCCATATTAAGTCACCAAGTCAGTGACTTTATGGTTTAAGTTGTGAAATAAGACCTGGATCTGAGTTTGTAGCCCTTGGAATGGAGTAGTAAGCACTTAATGAGGAAATGACTTAATAGAGCACTACGCTGAGCGTACGTGCAGGTATGCCCAGCGTACTCGTCATAGAGCTGGTACGCTAAGCATATGTTGAAGTACGCCCCGCGTAATCTGTCTGTATCGATCATGATTTTAGGCCGCGGTTTGGGGCATGTTTGGGTATTTGGGCCTTACTGGGCCATCAGAAATCATATTATATGGACCAAGGAATATATTATGGGCTTAGAATGAGGCCCATTAAGAGATTGGGCCCAATATAGCAAATTGGGCCATTAGTGGGCTTGAGAGCTTACCTAGCATTGGGCCTTTCATATTGATTTTGTGCCTTAATCTTGGACCAGACTGAGTTAAGGGTAATTGGTCAGCTTACCCTTGGAAGGATAATGTGATTAATCTAATGGTTATTTCTGCTATGTTGGCTAGTTTGGGATTTTTGGTGAGTCGGTGATTCGGGAGTCTGCTTTTCAGTATATCGATAGGGTCTAAGGCACCAAGGCCGAACCTTTATTGGATTGTAATACGGGTATTATTGTTGTGTTATTACTTTGCAATGTTTGCATCCTGATAGTTAGGATGGTATATGTTAGTGACTGGTTAGGTCGGTATCCTGTTTAGAGTATGTTATGTATGTGATCTGCTAGATCGGTTGACTGATGATTAATTGTTATGTGGTTATATGTTTATGTGCACATGGTTGGTTGACTGAGGTTGGGTTGAGATGGGTCCTGCTTTGTGTTGTAGGCCAACATACCCAGGGCGGATAGGATATCCCAAAGGCCAAACGAGCGGTCCAGATAGGCTGTAGGCCCCATGAGGGCAGACCAGACGTGCCGAGGCTCGAAGAGTGGACCAGGCTGGCTGAAGGCCTGGTGCGGGCGGATCAGTCATACTGTAGACCCAGAGAGTGGACCAGGTAGGTTGAAGGCTCGGTGCGGGTGAACCAACCACACTGCAGACTCGATGTATATGGATAGACTCGGAGGGTGGACCGGGTGAACTGAAGGCCCAGGGCGGCGGACCAGTCACACAGTAGACCTGAAGTGCATGGATGTTCTATGTTTTGTTATGATATGGCATGTTATGTGTATGGTATGTGTGGTTGATATTTTGGGGGTATCTCACTAAGCTTTCGGGCTTACAGTTGTGGTTTAAAATGTTTCAGGTGCTTCAGGAGACCGTGGCAAGGCAAAAGCGTGATCGTACTGCTCCTCATGTTTTATGTGTCTATGATGTGGTTCTGGGAAAATACTCTGGTAATAAATGTATTGAAAACCTTTTTTGTAATAACTTTATGAAATTAGGTGTTTTTGAAAAGTTTAAATTGGCTTGAATTTTCTGGTCGTTACAAGTTGGTATTAGAGCCTTGGTTTGAGTGAATTGGAGGAACATTCGTGTGAATCCAGTCTCAAATCAAGGAAAGTTTTCAAAATGAGAATTTAAAATGGTTTTCAAAATGAGTAATGGAGGATGCGGAGGTACGATCAGCCGGAGCAAGTAAGTAGCCCCAAAATACCATGCAATTTATTTGTTTATGTGATATAATAGAACAACATACTACTACTAGGCTACGGATCTTCAGGAAATTGCATGATAGAGTTGCCTGATTTATGAGGCTTCTAGCCTAGGGTTTCTTTTTGTATGAGATTTCCAGTGATTCCTCTAGGAGTGAGGGTTGAGTGCTTGTTATGCCTGTTCTTCACTAGGGTGTTCTGGTGATACTTGATATAAATATGGGTAGGTGTGGAAGGTAGTATGAGCCCGTACTACTAAAAGCACAGGACCCATACGCGTGTCAAGGAAGTCACAACCCCTAGGGTTGGGTTGAGAGTCGGTTCCTGGGTTAGTGGGAGGTATCGGATGTTTGTGGTGTTTTTCAGTATGGTGGTTACGAGGCATGCTGGGAGCAGATCCGGGTCGGGATTGGGAGCAGGAGGAGGCGGTCAGGGTGGATCAGCACTGCTCGAGGTTATCAGTCAGATGAGCACAAACGAGTTGGATGCTAGGATTCGTGAGATCCTGCATGATGAGGTTGCTGCTATGTTCCGGGCCGAGTTGCCGGAACTATTTGGGTCGATCAAGATCGCCATGGTCGAGTATTTTGATGAGCGCTATGCAGCTCTTACAGAGATGGCTACCGCGGCGGCTACAACGGTTGTAGCAGTGGTAGGGGGAGGAGCCGGTAGAGGCTTTCAGTATCGGGACTTCGATAATACGAAGCCCCCTACCTTCGATGGTGTTTAGGATCTGATTGTTTCTATGCGATGGTTGTCAAATGTTGAGGGATGTTTCTTCACATGTACATGCCCTGATGATCAGAGGGTGAGGTGTGCTCTGAACCTTTTGAGGCTCGGGGCGAAGGATTGGTGGAGGTTGACCACGGGATCGTATTCTGATGCTCAACGAGCTGCAGTTTCTTGGGATCAGTTCAGAGAGATGTTCAGTACTCGCTATGTTCCGCGAGTTGAGATGGAGAGATTAACTCAAGAGTTCCTGGAGCTGAAGCAGAATTCTGAGTCGGTGACGGAGATCACTAGGATGTTTACTGAGAGGGTGATGTTTTGCCCTGAGTTTGCTTCCGATCAGGCTCAGATGTCCCAATATCTGAGTAAGCTGAAGAGAGATATCAGGCAGTTTGTGTCTACGCAGAGGTGTGAGACATTGTTGGAGTTGCAGGAAGCCGCTAGGTGGCGGGAGTTGGAGATCGAGTTACAGTTGAGAGAGCAGAGGCAGCCTCCGGTACAGTCGCATCCAGCACTGAAACGGTCCAAGACCGTTGATGCTAGGTTGGGAGATCAGGTCAGCTGCACTTGTGGAAAGTGCGGGAAGGGTCACGCCAGAGTTCGTAGGTCCAGTGGTGCGTGCCGCAAGTGCGGCAGAGAAGGGCATTATGCAAGGGATTGTCATCAATCAACCTCGGTTCAGGATATGAGGATTTGTTACCAATGTCATCAGGTTGGTCACATGAGGGATAACTGTCCACAGCTTGTTGCAGAACCGATGCAGGCTCCATCACCGGCCACTTTGAGGATTACGGGTGGAAGTCAGGGTGGAGCAGAGCCCCCGAGGGCTCCGGGTCGTGCATTTCATCTTATAGCAGAGGAGGTCAGGGCAGAGTCGGATTCAGCTGTGGGTATGTTTCCTTCTTGATATCTTGTTATCTTATGGTTGTTATGAAGTATTATATCTGCTAGTCTTGTTCGCATAATTCATGGTATTGCATTTGTTCGATTTTCGGGTTTATGGTATTATTGAGGAATTGGTTAGTATCCCAGGGATTGATGGTCAGAATTTGGTTGTATGGTCTTGTTGTTGAGTATAGCATTCGTGATGTGAGAAGTGTTCAGCTGGAATTCGGACTCATTTGGAATTCGAGATGTTTAATTGTCGGGAGTGCAGTTTTGTGAAGGTTACTCGTTCAGAGGAAAGAAGTTTATGGATAAGGAAGGTTTGGGATAGAAACGATTGTTTTCGGCTGGATGAGTCACCGGTATTTGGAGGTCAGTGTTCTAAGTGGGGAAGAGTTGGAAAATTCTCAGGAGGATCGACAAGTATTTGAGTTCGATTAGCTGTTTGGAAGTCGGCGGTGTTTCAGTCAGCCATGAGTGTGGGCTGGTATGAGTAAGAGGCGGACTAGTCGGGGCAGGAAGCAGACCATGGATTCAGGGTAGATAGTGTTTGATGTTAGGCTTGTGTTAGGCCTATGTTAGGCCATGGAAAAGATTCCAGGATCGGAATGGAGTTAGAGTTCGCAACCCCTTGAGTGTTAGAACAGTATGTTTGGTAGAGAGTCCTGGGAAGGATAGTTCGGGATGAGATACAATAGTCTAAGCGGTCTGGGGAGACTGAAGGCCTTTGGGCATACCAGTCAAGCCGAACGCTCGGAGAACGGTCCAGACAGGCTGAAGGCCCTGGGGGGGTCTAGACATGCTAAAGGTTCTGAGAGTGGTCCAGATTGGCTGAAGGCCTGGTAAGGCGGTCCAATCATGCTGAAGACTCTGTATGTGTTAGTGGATCAGTATGAGGAGAATGAGAGAATATGTTGCCAGGATATAGAAATTGATATGGTCTCGGGAGTCCCAGCAGGTAAAATCAGAGTAGGTGAAGTTCGGGAATAGTTGTTGCTACATGGATAGTGTACAGTAGAGTTTAGCTCAGTGGCACGTGCAAGCGAGTAAGAGTTGTTAGGTGGATTTTCTGGAAAGGAAAAGGTATGTAGCTCCGGAAGGAGCGTGAGTCCTCCATTAGGGGAGGAGGTGGAGTAAATGGATGACTGCCGTGCCTCATTCATTAGTATGAGGCACTGGATTGTACCAGATATACGGAAGCATCTGTGGGTTGACTGCTCGTCGAGGTAGTGGCAATTTTGCGTGATGCTTAGACATATTTCAGTCTCCTTGGAAAAGGAGGAGGTTAGTGGCTCCAGAGTGGAGATTTGGAACAGAGGAAGGTGAGACAGCAGGTTAACAAACTCGGGAGTAGTTTGGACCGATGCTAAAGACGGTATAAAAGATTTCGGTCGGAGGCCAAGAGGCTAGAGGCCATGATAGAGAAGACGTAGTAGTAAGGTTGCAACAACCTGAGTTGATGGGTAAATCAGAATCTGCAGTGCATGGGTTGTTCTGTTGTGTATGTTGCAGTAGGCCTCGAGGACGAATCCTAATTTAAGTGGGGGAGAATTGTAACACCCCGTTCTTAAAATATCTATTGATGGGTTCCCGAGATCAAGAGTAAAGGCGTTCCAGTCTTTCCTAAGCAATGGGTTATTATTCAGCAAGGTTTCGGATTGGGGTATGCTGCTAGAAGTGAAGATCTTCTCGCCACATTTCCGTGGATATAAAGTTCAATAGAATCGGATCTAGAATGAAGGAGTTATGATGCTTTAAAGATATTGACATTTATGGCCCATAATGGGAAAAATGGAAGAAAAAGACCATGCATGCAAGATGGGACACGCGTGGGTACGCCCAACGTAAGCTGGGTTACGCCCAACGTAATGGGTCAAGTTAGACGGGGGTGTTCAAGGCGTACAGCCAACGTACAAGGAGTACACCCAACGTACGCTCAGAGTCTTAAAACCCTAATTTTTGGGTTAACGACTATAAAAGGAACATAATGGTTCTCACCCTAGCCTCCATAAACACTCTGTTACTCTCAGAAACCCTAGAGAGCCATCCCACCTCCATTGTTGGGTGTGTTTGACCTTGGAGAACCCATTTTGGTGGGTTAAAGCTTTGAAGTAAGGAGAAGAAGGTTGGCAAGGAGGAACCTTTGAAGCTAGGGCTTGTAGATCTAGGTTAAGTGCTTCATTTTGGACGTCTGCAAGGTAAAAAGTCTTGAGCTTAATGATTAATCTCTTAGATCTCCACTAGTTCAAGTTTATGGACCTTTTTGGTCCCAAGTTTGGGTCTTGGCGGGTTAAGCTTGTTTCTAAGACCATGGTTGCCTCCCTTAGAGTCATATGAGTCCCATAAGCAGTAAAGTTCCAACATTTGGGGTTCTATTAAGCCCATGCATGAGATCTAGTCCTCTTCTTGGATGTAGAAGATCATTTTGGAAGTTTGAGTTGGTTCGAGCCATATTAAGTCACCAAGTTAGTGACTTTATGGTTTAAGTCGTGAAATAAGATCTGGATATGAGTTTGTATCCCTTGGAATGGAGTAGTAAGCACTTAATGACGAAATGACTTAACAGAGCACTACGCAGAGCGTATGTGCAGGTACGCCCAGCGTAGTCGTCATAGAGATGGTACACTAAGCGTACGTTGAAGTACGCCCCGCGTAATCTGTCTGCATGGATCATGATTTTGGGTCGCGGTTTGGGTCATGTTTGGGTATTTGGGCCTTACTGGGCCATCAGAAATCATATTATATGGACCAAGGAATATATTGTGGGCTTAGGATGAGGCCAATTAAGGGATTGGGACCAATGTAGAAAATTGGGCCATTAATGGGCCATTAGTGGGCTTGAGAGCTTACCTAGTGTTGGGCCTTTCATATTGATTATGGGCCTTAGTCTTGGACCAGATTGAGTTAAGGGTAATTGGTCAATTTACCCTTGGAAGGATAATGTGATTGATCTAATGGTTATTTCTGTTATGTTGGCTAGTTCGGGATTTTCGGTGAATTGGTGATTCGGGAGCCTACTTTTCAGTTCAGAGTTTCGGCAGTTGCGAGGTGAGTTATCCTCACTATATCGACAGGGTCTAAGGCACCAAGGCCGACCCTTTATTGGATTGTAATCCGGGTATTGTTGTTGTGTTATTGCTTTGCTATGTTTGCATCCTGGTAGTTAGGATGGTGTATGTTAGTGACCGGTTAGGTCGGTATCCTATTTAGAGTATGATATGTATGTGATATGCTAGATCGGTTGACTGATGATTAATTGTTATGTGGTTATATGTTTATGTCCACATGGTTGGTTGACTGGGGTTGGGTTGAGGCGGGTCCTGCTTTGTGCTGTAGGCCAACATACCCAGGGTGGACCGGATATCCCGAAGGCCTAACGAGCGGTCCGGATAGGCTGTAGGCCTCATGAGGGCGGACCAGACATGTCGAGGCTCGAAGAGTGGACCAGGCCGGCTGAAGGCCTGGTGCGGGCGGACCAGTCATACTGTAGACTCAGAGAGTGGACCAGGTGGGTTGAAGGCCTGGTGCGGGTGAACCAACCACACTGTAAACTCGATGTATATGGATAGACTCGGAGGGTGGACCAGGTGGACTGAAGGCCCGGTGCGGCAGACCAATCACACAGTAGACCCGAAGTACATAGCTATTCTATGTTCTGTTATGATATGGCATGTTATGTGTATGGTATATGTGGTTGGTATTTTGGGGGTATCTCACTAAGCTTTCAGGCTTACAGTTGTGGTTTAAAATGTTTCAGGTACTTCAAGAGGCCGTGGCAAGGTAAAGGCATGATCGTACTGCTCCTCATGTTTTATGTGTCTATGATGTGGTTCTGGGAAAATACTCTAATAAAAAATGTATTGAAAACCTTTTTGTAATAACTTTATGAAATTGGGTTGTTTTTGAAAAGTTTAAATTGCATTGAATTTAATGGTCGTTATAAGACATCTCGTAACCACCATTCTAGTAACACACCAGAAAGGTCTCTGATAACCCATATAATGACAAAGAGCCAATTCCAAACCAAACCCTAGGGGTTGTGACTTCTTTTCTACGTGTATGGGTCATGTGATTTCAGTAGTACGGGCCCATACCACCTTCCACACCTACCCATATTTGTCTCAAGTATCATCATAATGCCCTAACAATATACATAAACATAGTGAGCGCTCAATCCTCACTCCTAGAGGAATGCTAAATATCTCATAACTGGCCTCCCGGCCTCACACAACCCACCCATCCATGAAACTTCCATCAACAACGAAACATCAATGTATGCTAGCCATACACAATGGTGTACCCCATAGACTTTTGAATATTCGATCCTATCCTAAGCCCTAGTCAACAAGAATAGAACATAAGGCTAAATCAAACATTCTCAGGCTATAAGATCTTAATTATATAAAGCCATGATGCATACACAAGTAACTACAGTAATGATGTCAATCTCATACAAGGAAACCCTATGCTAGCACACATCATGTAATCAGACAATTCTATCATGCAATTCCTGAAGATCCCTAGCCTAGTACTAGCATGCTTTTCTAACATATCACATAATCAAATAATTGTATGGTATTTTGGGGTCTACTTACTGGCTCTGGCTGATCGTACACCCTGCATCCTCCTTTACTTATTTTGAAAACCATTTAAAAATTCCTTTTAAAATCCATTCCTTGATTTGAGACCTGATTCACACGAGTGTTCCTCCAGTTCACTCAAACCAAGGCTCTAATACCAACTTGTAACACCCATAAAATTCTAGACAAATTTAAAACTTTTAACACATTTGAAAACCATTAAGTTATTACAAGTTCTTTTCAAAATATTTTGGACATCAGAGTATTCCAAGAATCAATCATGAAAATATGAGGAGGTGTACGATCACGCCTTCGCCTTCCTGCAATCATCCGAAGTTCCTGAAACAAAATCAACACTTGTAAGCCTGAAGCTTAGTGAGTTTCCCCAAAATACCAACGCCATACAAACATAACCATATCATATAACCAATACAGAACATCATGCATAATGAGTCATCAGCCTGACTAGACTGCCTCACAAGCCTTCTGTCTATCTGGACTGCTCTTTGCGCCTTCGGCACGTCTGGACTGCGACGTAGGTCCTACAGCCTATCCGGACCGCTCGTTGGGTATGTTGGCCTACATCACAAAGCAGGACCGCCTCAACCCAACCCTCGATTAAACAAACATGTGCACATAAATATCATATGCTATCTCATTTCATATAACAGTCAAACCGATTTAACAGATCACCAATTATAGCAACATCCCAATAACCGGGATACAGACCTAACCGATCACTAACATAACATCATCCTATAACCAGGACAATCATGTACACATAGACATCATATAACACTAGCATGTATATATATATATATATATATATATATATATATATATATATATATATATATATAACAGTCAAACCAATCTAATAGATCACAAAGCATAACAACAATCCTATAACCAGGATATCGACGTAATGGGTCACTAACATAGCATCATCCTATATACCAGGATACCGACTCAATCGGGTCACTAAAGCATAGCATATCACCATGCTAACTACCAAGATATAAACCAGTAAACATAACATGCAATAATCCGAATACAATCCATAAAGGGTCGGCCTTGGTGCCTTAGACACTGTTGATATAGTAAGGAGAACTCACCTGGCACTGCTAAAGTCCAACTCACACTCCAAAATCCCAAAAGTCAAGTAATGGGCCAAGGCCCAACATATGGCCCAATCTTCCAAATTGGGCCTAAGTCCTTACATGGGCCTTATCCTAAAGCCCATCTAATTACCTTGGTCCATTAACTTGTTCTTGGATGGTCCATCAATAGTCTAACCACCAAAACCCTATAGGAAGGCCCGACTCAAGGCCCAAGTGAAATTAGGGTTTCACATAAAATGACAACTAGGGTTAAGTGTTTCTCACTTAACCCATTAAGGACTTAATCCATTAAGTCCCTTACTTTACTAAATAATTCATATGGTGTGATTGGGATTAATACATAATTTCATTCTAATGGCCTAAAAGTGGGTCCCGATAAGTCCAAACCCATAATCCCAAAATTAGGGTTTTCACATGAAATGATGATTAGGGTTAAGTGTTTCTTACTTAACCCATTAAGGACTTAATCTAATAAGTCTAATGTTGACTTAGGTTAATTTTCCAATGATTATTATTTAATATTTCAAGTTATTAAATAATTCTCGTGTGTCCCGATCAATTTCCAAAATTAGGGTTTAAAGGCATTAGGGTTTTCCAAACCCTAATTAGGGTTTCCAACCCAATACTAGCCCATTAATCAAATGGTTGGGCTTTTAGGTGACTTTGGGCCTCATTGGGCCCATTAAGGTTTCATTAGGTCAATTAGGGTTTCCTTGGGCCCATTTGGGCTCCATCGGGCCCACTAAGGTTTCATGCATCCCTAACGAATCAACACAACAAGGCAAAGCACACTGCCACCCGACACAGCGACCGGTGGCGGCAGGAGGCGGAAGCCACCACCCTACGGTGGTGGTTTGATTTTTCCTTCCATTATTCCAAATTGAAATTACATTTTACAAGGCTAAAACTCAAGTAAACACACACCCACTCAATAAGATAACGCACACAAGGCGGTACATAGCGGCAGCCACCACCTCACGGTGGTGGTAGTGACAGTTCTCGATGGCAGTGGTTCCTTTGGCTTCCAACACGCAACAACACCACACACACCCAAAATACACCCACAACCACCTCACATGGTCGCTGGTGGTGGCGAAATAAGGTAGAAATAGGCAGCATAGTGATGTCAATAACGACAGCCACCATGGCTAACCGCCATGGTGGTTCTTCTCAGTTGCCGACCAACAACCCAACACAACATAGATCTGGAAATGGCCTCCCACTAGGTGGCGTACGACGAACAACAGCAGCATTGACGCCAACTATCGGGGAAAGCGGTGTTTGCATGGCGGAGCAGTAGCGGCAGTCGGCTGGACTCGCCGGATCGGAACAACGAATGAAGGGCGCCGACTGGAGGGGGGTATAAGGTGGGTGACAGATGGAGTATTGAGGAGCATTTATGGTTAGGGTTAGATGGTTATTAGACTTTATGCCCTGTTCCTTAAGCTCTTTCCCATAACTACATAAGTGGCCCCTCCTCCCATATTCTTTTCAAGCAAAGTCCGAAATTTACACTTCAGCCCCTGACTCCATAGAATTCTTTCAATATAAGTCCAGAATTTACTCTTTAAACCCCAATCATTTAAGATCCTTTCAAATTAAGTCCAATATTTCCCTTTAACCCCAAAACTAACATTCCAATAATTATTAATTGATTTTGGACTATAAAAAAATATACAACAATAATAAAATTACTTTCTGGGACTCCTGCTTTATTGTTTAATTACCCCATAAAAATTTGGATGTTACAATTTAGTAGGGATATGTTATCTGATATAGGTTATGAGTATGAAGGGTTAGATTGTCAAACTTGTATATGTTTCAGACTTTCAGTTACCAATTGCAAAGTCATTGAAGTACTAAAATACCTTTTTCTTTAAGTTTAGACTAAAATTTGAAATTGTCACGATGTCTACTTAAGTTTGTATTTTTCTTTTCATATAAACCTAAAGACAAGCTTGAGATGATACATAGTTATATATATATATATATATATATATATATATATACACACACACACACACACCATGCTACTGATACCATGCTACTAATGTCCTACATAAGTTTAATGGTTATTTATTTTTTTCTTTCCGGAATTTTGTACAACATATCATGAATAAAGTCCTGAACTTTTTTTTATAACTCATTTGAAATCTTCTATATCCAAGAGAGCTTGCTTTACTTTGCCAAAAGGTACAAATACTTGAACTTGGTTTTCGTATAAGATCACCACAATCATCTGATGTTGCTAATAATAATTCTAGCTTTTTTCAGAATTCGTAAGCTCTTTTTTTCATTACAAGTGTATAAGTATATTAATTCAACATGATGATGAGTTTTCAATATATTTATGTAGAGTGTGTGATGAGTTTGAGATTCTTCATGGAGATGTAAAGGGTCATCCAAACACCATTAACTTTTTGAAAAAAAGATTTCTAAACAGTTCTCTAACTGAGAAAAACTCCAAACTGTGTGATGTTTCATTAACCCAAAAATGCAGGGTGATATATACTTGAGAAATCATAACCACCAGTGTTCCTTGAATCATTCTTATTCCACCAATCACCTACAGGCAAACTCCTATTGGCAATCATGAACTGGTACCCATCAATACTTTGCTGCTCATCACCACCACCAACCACCACATTTCTTCCGAAAGACTCTGGCGGTGATAGGAAGCCAAGGTTCGGAACCGGTGGCGGCCTGATATTCTGTGGTGGCAACTTGGTAGAAGCATCACCTTATATAACTGTAACAGCTTCTTTCTTACCGTTCTTGAAGTTTGTCTTCAATAGTTGTGCATCCAATTAAAGTAAGATTATTTTCTATTAATTCTGCCACCTGTTTTTTTTGGAGTTTCACATGTTTTTATATATAAATATAAATATTGTTTTGTTTGTGAATTTTGAAGGAAATGGAATCTCATTTATTACCTCATCCAATTTTCTTTCACGATCTCGTAGAGCAGATTTTGACTGAATAAATTTCTCATTCCAAGTTTCATACATGTTTGGACTTAAATCCTTATATGTCAAACAAAGAGTTCGCAATTCAGCTTCTCCATATTGCTCCAAATGTTCACGTGAAACTTTCTTTAATTCATCATTTTCCACTTGGTAATCTCTCAAAAATAACATTATCAGCTCCCTATCAAAGGGCAGATTCTGTATTAGAGTTAGTTTACAAATTTAACAGTTCACTTTTTAATTACAACAAGTATTGGAGATAATTTTGTTTACCATCTTTGATTGAGTCCTTGTGGATCCAATGCCATTCAAGAAACTAATAGCATCATTAATTTGATAACACATTTTTTTTTAGAATTTACTTTGTAGATTTCCTATACTCCAAAAATAAGTCTACAACTTTTTTCTGTTTCTTAAGTCAGGGTCTCCTTAATTTGATAACACATTTATTTTGTTATTTTAGAACATAAATTTTGGAGTTAGTTCAATGCTTTGTTTTATGACCTAATTTAAAAATCATAACCATGTTGGAACAAAACTACACAGTAGGGTTACATCTTTCTAAACTCTTCCATCTTCTCATTCAATATAATAGCATACAATATATATTGACGAATCAAAACATGTCTACCTAGTCAAAAGCAACAAAATAAGGAGCTAACTAACTAACCCTATCTAAACTATTCTAAGAGATCTGCTCAACAAACGTGGCCTACATGGCCTTTACTTATTCAAAGTCTACAAGGACTAAAATACCCTTAAAGATAATCACTTGAGTTTGACTAAGTTTGGATTAACACCAACATTCCCCCTTAATCCAAACTATTCTTGCCAAACATCTTTCTTTCTCTCGGTCTCTCTTTCTCAGGCAAACCACCGATCTGGTTTAGCTGCAGTGTTCTCTTGATTGCTGCCAGCAATCCCGATCTTCTACTGCTATCTTCTTCTGCTTTTTCCCATGCTTTCTTGGGTATTGTTTTTTTTCTTCCTCGATCACTTTGATAGCTCCTGTTGCATGCTTCTTCTTTCTTTCTTGCTAACATACAACTACCTTCTACTCTTGCTACTTTCTTCTGATCAACAGGAGTAATCAACCAGCTACTTGCTTAGTTGCTTTCATTCTTTCTTTTGATCACACTTTCTTCTTGCTTTCTTTCTTGTCTGCCACTTGAACTAGTGTTACCAAAGTCACTATGATTTTCAGAATTGGATCTTCCAAGCCCAAATCTTGCACCATTTACTTGCATTCTACCACCACCAACATCATTCCGAATTTGAATCCAGGATGATGAACACCACAGCTCATACTTCGAGTTCTAAAAGAAACAACTCGTTTCTTGATCTTGCTCTTGCCTCTTTGGATCTTCTTGCTTCTTGCTACCTTCTTTCTTGCTATCTAGTTCTTTCTTCTTGCATTAAGAACACACAATTCTTCTATCTTGCTCAGATTTCTTGCTTTTCATGCTATAATCTTGCTCCTTCTTGCTTTCTCATGCCTCTTGTTTCTTGTTTGCTACTTGCTACAAACCCGAAACTTTCTACTTGCTATTATTGTCTTGCCTGCTACTTGCTACAGACTATGTGACAACCCATCTTGCTTGTTACACTTGCAATTGTTCTTACAGATAATTCTGTTGTTTCTTTCTTCTGATCACCAAACTTATCAGACTTGTTGCTTATCTTTTATTCTTGCTTGCTTTCTTTCTTGCTCTCTCGGTCTTCTCTTTCTGAGAACCCTTATTGCTTTCTTGTTTGCAACTTGCTACAGACTTGTTTTTCTTGCTTCTTTCTTGCTAATTATTGCAACTTGCTCTGGTTTCTTGCTGCCTAACAGTCATGCTTCATATCATCAACGTGATACCTTGCTGCTCGATTTCATCTTCTTTTCTTGCTTGAACCAAGTGTGAACTTGGTGCTCTGATACCAATTGTTGGAACAAAACTACAAAGTAGGGTTACATCTTTCTAAACTCTTGCATCTTCTCATTCAATATAATAGCATACAATATATACAGAGGAATCAAAACACGTCTACCTAGTCAAAAGCAACAAAATAAGGAGCTAACTAACTAACCCTATCTAAACTATTCTAAGAGATCTGCTCAACAAACGTGGCCTACATGGCCTTTACTTATTCAAAATCTACAAGGACTAAAATACCCTTAAAGATAATCACTTGAGTTTGACTAAATTTGGATTAACACCAACAAACCGAACCGAAGCTTATCTGATTATTTATTTAGAGGTTTTCTCAGTCTCCATTACACTCCAATAATTTGTATTCTTAGATATAAAGTTCTCGAACTTTTTTGTTATAAGATATTGCGAAATTCAACAAATATCTTCCTCATGCTTTCATGGAATTTGACTTCAAGAAGGCCATTTCTTTCATTGCTATTTTTATTGCTTTGTGCAACCAAAAAACATAAAACATGAAAAATAAATCCAAAAAAATGTCCTCTAATTTGTTAATCTTTATAATGCAACAGTGCTTGGGTGGATCTTCTACCTGAACCACATACATAGGAGGGTTTTGTTGCATGCATTAGCGAAACCACTGCTTCAGCTGCTAGACAATTAGGCTTAACAAGTGTATATCACCCATCCACCCCTGGTCTTCACGGGTAATATATATATATATATATATATATATATATATATATATATATATATATATATATATATATATATATATATATATATATATATATATATATATATAAAGTTAAACAATGATGACTACAAGTATTGGAGATAATTTTGTTTACCATCTTTGATTGAGTCCTTGTGGATCCAATGCCATTAAACAAACAAAAGTACCATACTCCAGGAGAAATTGGAATAACAATATCGTGTTCATATACACGCAAGATTCATCATCAAAATAATAGAAAAAGTCAAATGTGAATTGTGAATATACAGAAAAAAAAAGTCAACCTGCTCATTTGTTAGTCTTATCATAACTTTTTTCTGCATTGGATAACATTTCTGAATAGTTCTATAACTGATAAAGAAGCTGCTTTCTGGGGCTATTTTTGAAGAGGGCATTTATGTCTTTTACACATACGAAAGATCGAGAGCCAGTCTAGATTCTCATGTCACACTATGACTAGATTTCCTTAATGTTTTCTAATGCAAAATCAATCATGCAACCTATTTTAAATTTTATTTAGATCAGATGAAAGTTGTTCTTGTTTCCTTTTTTAGGAAAGTTCCAATCTTCTTGGTGCATTGTTTACTTATACAGGAAGATATATATGTGGCAAGGGCACCAGGAAGATTGGATGTTGTTGGAGGAATTGTAGACTACTCTGGAAGCCTTGTTTTGCAGGTAATTTTTTTTAAATGAAACTAAACTAGAGAAAGTTTTTGAGGATCTCCATATTTTTTATTTGTGATACTTGAAAAATATAGAGGGAGAAACAGACTATATATATAGGCTTATATGCTTTACGTACGATTTCTTTGGAAAATCAATTGGCAAAGATATTGGGAGGCATAAAACACTCTAACAACAAACAAACAAGAGGAGCTTCGCTCCCTTGAAGCACGTAAATCATTACAACATCCTACTTACATGTTATTTCTTATTTCTTATTTCTTATTAATGCATTGGGTTTTTAGAAAATTTTCATATTTGGACATTGTTCTTTGAAAAGCTATTATATATAGTATTGAAAATTGTTTTGTATTTGGATAAAACTGCTATAAATATAATTCACTAGATATTTTAAAGTACAATGTTGTAATATAACTTTTGACGATGAAACAAAGTGTGTTAACCATTAGAAACATTGTTTTTTCTAAAAGTGAAAAAAAAGTATTAACTTTTTCAGATAAATTAAATGGTTGAAAATGTATTGGTTTTCCTGAAAATTTTGCTAGTGATAATAGAGATAACTTACACCGAAAGGAATATAAGTATGTCGACCATGCAGAAGCCCACTAATGAACCCTGTGAACCCCATAAATTAGAAGCTACTTGTTACTTGGTCTTTGTGAATTTTCTTCCAACATAACACACATTCATTTTAAATGCATTTTTCTACCAAAAATGACCCTATGATAATATATGCAGTGTAACACCCTGAGATTCAGGTATACTTCTTTCATCCTTGTTCTTTGTGATTGGTTATGTTTAGTCCTTGAGTGAATTTTTATTTAGCGAGTACGCTGGGCGTACCATAGGGGTACGTTGCGCGTACTCAAGTGCTTAAAATGGACGCGTTGTTGCCAAGGTACGCTGGGCGTACCAAGAGTTACGCCAGGCGTACCCGGCCCAGGTGCAAAACACTAATTCCGTTTTGTGCACTATTTAGAGGGTGCTAAGGCTCATTTCTCATCCTCCATATCAGTGAGTGAAACCCTAAAAGAGAGCCCCTATCATCCTTAGTGTGTGAGAGTGTTGATTTCAGCTTTTGTGCCTTGGTAACTTAGTGAAGAAGAAGGAAAGGAGTTCTTGGAAGCTAAAGCTTGAGGTGCCATTTTGGATATGAGATCTACAGAGCAAGGGACTACACTTAGAGGTATAAAGTTCAAAACTTTCCTTTGCTTTTGATTGTTGTTGCATGTGCTTTTGCTATGGCTAAAAACCTGAAAGGTGGAGACTTTATGAGTGTAAAGTGCTCCATGGTCCGAGATCTGTCCCCATTCAGTGCTATTAGTGATTTAGAGTCATAAAGCTTCCATCTTTAGTGATTAGTTTGAGGTCATGCTTGAGTATAAGCCTTCTAAAGTTAAAGGATGGAACATTGAGAGAGTTGGTGACTTATCCAGCCATGCAAAGGCATAAAGTCATCAACTTTATGGATTAAGAGGCTTAGATGTGGTCAGATCTAAAATTTGGACGTGAGTCTTAACTGTTTAAGACCTAAAGAGTTAAGGTGTTGAAGCTGGGAGTACGTCGGGCGTAATCCCAGTACGCGCCTACGCGTCGTGTACTAGGTGGCGTTCCCCGATCCTGAGAGGCAGCCGGGTACGCCCAGCATAACCCGGAAAGTTGACTTTTGAGTTGACTTTTAGGGTATGGTCCATTGTGGGGCTTTTGAGTTGTGAGAGGGGTAAAATGGTCTTTTACCGTTCTGAGAGTGTCATAAGAGGACATAGTCTAGCCTTTGAGAGTTGTAATAATTAGGGTATTTATTTTGATTAGGCAGAGGTTAGACCAGCGTTACCCAGTCAGAGATTACCGAGATACCCGAGGTGAGTCTTCTCACTATACTTTACCTAGGGTGGTAACAGAGTTATGTGATAGAGTATTTTAGAGTTATATACTGGTGTAATTGCATGTTATTTATGTGCTATGATTAATTGTGATATGTGTTATGCATGATTCAGAGTTACAGAGTTGGGACCTTCGGGTCCGCAGAGTTAGGACTTTCGGGTCCATAGAGTTAGGGCCAGAGGGCCCATAGAGATTTGGGGCTGGAGGGCCCCACTGAGATAGATAGACCTGAGGGTCAATAGAGTTACAGCCTCGAGTGGCTATTATGTGTTAGAGTGGTATTTTGGGGAACTCACTAAGCATTTATGCTTAGAGTGTTATGTGTTATGTGTTTCAGTACCAGCGATGATCGCGGGAAGGCGTCGACATGATTTGTACACATACACACCGGAGTTTATGTATTTTGATCTTGGGTTTGTACTGATACAATGTTGACACACTGTTTTTAATTATGATTGCAAATGATATTTTTATGGTTTCCAAAAGTGAAAAAAAATGTTCAAATTTTTACGGTGTTACATGAAGAGAACTAGGAAACCATAAACAAGCCTGGTATTGTCTTGAGCGAGCAATATGGGCAAATGCGGAAGAAGTGAGTCTGAGATATCACTGTGCCTCGATTTATGTTGAGCTTGGAAACTATCACAAGGCTGCTGAATCATATGAGCAAATCTGGAAACTTCATCCTAAAAATCTTGAAGCATTGAAGACAGCAACAATGGTTTCGACTTTGTACATGTTTTTTTTTTCTATAATAAATATTATACAATATTAGCAATGTGTTACATTTACTTCTTATTGGAATTAATGATTATATGCATTTGACATATTAATGCAATGAATTATATTTATTGTTTATGGCATTTTATTTTGTATTATGAGAATTTTAATGTGTTATTTAATTTGAAAATTAATAAATCTGTCAAAAATATATAATTTTAAAAACATTTAAAATTATGACAAGCAAAAATGTGTGTCGTCCTCCTTTATGACACGGGCTTCCTTGATATGCATTGCTTGTCATAAACACACGCGTCGTAAGGTTACGACGTGCAATGCGTGTCGTCTTTCTTTATGACAGGGCCTTCCTTGATACACAATGTGTGTCATAACTGCGCATCGTAAATAGACGACGCGCAAAAGCACGTCCTCTCTCTTTATGACAGGGCCTTCCTTGACACACATTTGCGCGTCGACTGAGCGTTTTACGACATGCATTGGGCGTCGTAAAAGGCTGTTTGCATGGGGTGCATCTTGCAAAACTTCAAAATTTTGTAACTTCTTCATAGGAACTCCATTTTTAACGTTCGTTTATCAGTACGTACCTACCGATAAGATCTACAACTTTCACTTAGACTCCGTCGGCAAAATTTGACTTTATTCTTAAGGTTATATTTTTAATAGACTTAGATTGTTAAAGTAGGTTAAAAATTCATGACTATTTCATACGATATACGAATGTCTTTATATCGTCGTATAGGTATTGATGAGACCTTTAACTCCCATTTATATTACTTTTCCTAACAATCAACCAATTTCAATTTTGGTTTCTGAATCGTATACTGCTACACTGAATCTTTGAAATATTATAACTACCTCATGCGAAGTTAGATTTAGACATTCTCTATATGCGTGTTTTCGATTTAGCGACTACTATGACTTTCGTTTAGATTATTTCCCTAAATAATATTCTATTGAAAATATCTTTTTATTGGCGTGACAAATAAGTATCCTACTATTCTTTAATCGACTAGCCCTATCTTACGGACGTTACAGAAGATCATGAATATAACCAAATGCAGAAGATAATTTTTTTGATATGCTAGAGGCATTCGATAAAGAGTTGTGGCGTAGATGTAAAAAGGGCACACAACTGTTTATTGTAGCTAGACTACTGAATATAAAATCAGAGTATTGCATACCTCAACAATATTATGATGGTATCTATCAATTGATGAATGATGAGTTACCAGAGGAGAATAATATGGTAGGGAGTTTATACGAGAGCAAAAAGTTAATATAGACACTAAGTTTGCTCGTGGAGGTGATTGATTGTTGCTTGTCTGAATATATGATATATTGGAGCGCATACAAAGACCATTATTGGTGCAAATTTTTCAATGCAGATAGGTACAAACCATCAAAAAATTTGTCCACATGCTCATGTGTACCCTTTAATAGAATACATTACTTTCCCTTTACTCCAAGGTTGAAGAGACTGTATGCTTCACAAGCCACAACCACTTCCATGTGATGACACTCTGAGGATTATGGACATGATGTTAGTATAATATGTCATCCATCTGATTTTGAAGCTTGGAAGCACATTAACATAATTCATCCTTCATTTGCAGCCAAAATTTGTAATGTTAGATTAGGCCTATGTACAGATGGGTTTGCACCACATGGCTTATTTGAAAAATAATACACGTCTTGGCCTATTATTATAATACCTTATAATTTATCACCTTCTATATGCATTAAAGAGCCTTACATGTTTTTTATTATAGCTATGTAAGGACCTACAAAGCCTAAGAATCAAATAGATTTATTTCTACAACTAGTTGTTGCATATTGGAGCAGTTATGGGAAGAAGGTGTATTAACATATGATATATCTTCAAAACAAAGTTTTCAATTACGAGAAGATTTAATGTGTATAATTAGTGATTTTCCATCTTATGCAATATGCTTAGGATGGTCTACAACAAGTAAGCTAACATGTCCACATTACGGGAAATATACACAAGCATTTAGGCTACAGATTGGTAACAAGATGTCATGGTTTGACTGTCATAGAAGATTCCTCTAAGTTAATCATCCATGTATAAAGAATAAGAATAAGTTTAAGAGGAATCATGTAGAGATAGAAGGTCATCCTCCAACTAATAACGGTAAAGAAACTTTAACGGAACTTAAAAAATTAGGTTTGTTAAAGGTGAATGAACAAAATGTTGGTGATGTAAACAAAGCATGTGGAAATGATGGTTGGAAAAAGAAAAGCATATTTTGGGATTTACCATATTGGAAAACAAACCTCATTAGACATAACTTTTGATGTTATGCATATTGAGAAAAATGTATTTGAGAACTTTGTTTACACTGTAATGGATGTCAAAACAAAGACAAAGGACAATTCAGTTGCGAGAAAAGATCTGAAACTCTATTATAAGAAGAGAAAAGGAATCAAAGAAGAGTAAATAGAGTACTATTCTCTAGACAAGAATCAAATGAATTCCATATGTGAATGATTTGATAAATTGAGTTTCCCCGATGGTTATGTTTTTAATTTGGGGAGGTGTGTCGATTTGACCGATTGTAGACTATGCGGAATGAAAAGCCATGATTTTCATGCTTTTTTATTCAAAGATTGATGCCAACCTCATTTCATGACATGTTGCTAAAATATGTGTGGGAATCATTAACAGAGTTGACTCTTTTCTTCAAAACATTAACTACAACATCAATCACTATACAAGACATGGAAAGGACTGAAGTCAAGATTGCAATAATTCTATGTAAATTATAGACCATCTTTCCCTAATATTTTTAACTCCATGGGACATTTACCAGTACTTTTTCCATACGAAGCGATGATAGTCGGTCTCGTCCAATATTGTTGGATGTATCCATTTGAAAGGCCTGTCTGTTAAATCAAAATGTATGTTGCAATTTTTGTAAGTTGTAAATCTAAGTTAATTTACATCTATTTAACTATAAATATCTCAACCAGTTGCAAAATATGTGAAAAATAAAGCATAAGTGGAAGGGTCGATTGTTATTGCGTACTTGCTTCGTGAAGCATCGATATTTTGATCGCATTAAGATGAAACTTTAGATATATTTTCATATCCTAGTCGTAATTATGGAAAATTAAAGACTAGAATGTTATATGATGAGTAATTAAATGCTTCCTATTCTTACATACTCCTTAACAAAGATAATAAAACATTACATTAGGTGTGTTATGTTTCGTACCCAAGTTTGAAAAAAAACAACTCTGACTGATTGGCTGTATTGAAAGTTAAACCTTGTGGTTGGACTGATGTATGTGAAAATGATAATAAAAAAGACTTTGCTTTCCAAGAGGATGATGTTGTATCAAATGAAATCATTACACCAACTACATATAGAAACAACCATGATGATCAAGATATATCAAGCAATGATCAGATGTTGACAATTACATTGATGAAGAAGGTGAATTTCAAGATGACGACAATGATGGTATTCCTGAAAGTGAGGGTAGTTATGAGTATAGTACATCGAACAATGAAGTAAAAGAAAAGGAAGGGGAGGAGGAGGAAGAAGATATTGAGTAAATCTTATATTGTTTCTTTAAGGATGGTTACATAGTCAAATATTTAGTTTTTGTAAGTGAATTAGTAAATATGATATTATGTATTAGTGCCATTAGAGAGAATTAAATGTTGTTTTCTCATTCTTTGGTACATATCAAGCATTTAATACAAGAGACAAGTGTTTTGAGATATTTGTATGTACCATATTTTCATTAAATATCCAATGAAATCCACTTGTAAGTTGTAATGCAGTTTCTTTATTTTGGAATGGTATAAACTTATTCAAAATAAAATATAGTAGATAAAAACAAATGTTTCTTCATTCATGTAGTAGTGAATATGTATAAAAATTTCAACCATAAAACAAACAAAATATATTATCACTTCAAATACATATCATTCAAACCATAGGTTATCAATTACAATGATCATAATAACAATTTTCCTCCATTAGCATGCCAGTCCTTACTAATTCAATTACATAAATGGAAAGATTAAGCATAAAACATCCCAAAAAAGAAACGAACCAAACAAACTAGCATAAACTTGATATTTCCAACTTGACAACCTTCAACTCGATGACCATTACCATGGTCATTAGTATCTTGAATATTAACTTGAAGCGGGGCTTCATTGACATGAAAATTGACAGGAGCATCACAGGACCATCTAAAATAACATGTTCACCATTGACTTGAACTCTCAATTCATACATCTTCTCTCTATACCACTTGTTCGAGAGTTTTGGGTCAATCCAACAAAAAATATGCAATTTACGTCTTCATCATAGTAGTTTGTGCAACCAATGAACCCCCGATCAGGATTCTTTCTTGTCCATGTCATCCACATTCCCACTGAATCTCCACATCCACAGAATCTCACGTTACCGCTTGAAGACGACGACATCAATTCACCATAATTTCTCTTCTTCTGCTTGTGGATTTGCGAATATGTGTGTTGGAATGTCTGCTTTATGCAAAATAAATTCCAAAATATGGCATTATAATGTAAAATACTTTACAAAATATTAATTCCTAACAACTTAGCTAGGTTTTTTTAAATAAAAATTCCTAGCACACAATTCCGCATGTAGTAACTATGAATTCTACTTCCATAACAAAAAAACTATAAAATTTTACTACGTTGAAAAATTTCGTTGCAGATTAACCACTTTATTTAATTTCATAACAGAATTACAACGGAAACTATTTTCGTAAAAAAGTTCATTGCAACTTTGCAACAAATGGTTTTTTCCATCGAAATGTCGATAGCAATATACCAACAGATTTCGACTCAGTAATAGTTTCCCTAGCAATTCTCATGTTCGCTATCGAAAATTAATTCTGTAGTAAATGAGGTAGGAAATTAACTATGGAAGTATCGAACGTCGTTCCATAACACGATCAGAATAACTACAAAAATACATTCCATAACAATCTTCTTGGCAATATATGATTTTTCTTGTAGTGTCCATTATTGTAACAATAAATCTACTTTTTCATTTGAACATATATATATATATATATATATATATATATATATATATATATATATATATATATATATATATATATATATATATATATATATATATATATATTAATCTTTATTAATTATTGCAGTTTTTTAAATAAAATTAACGTTAACCACAAGTTGTTACTAATTTACCGATTTACTTTTCATTAAAAAAATACAAGTAAAACAAAAGAAATACAACCACTTTTTTGGTGTCTACAAAAAGACTAGAATTAAAGGCCAACTTTACGGGAGCAGGTTGCTTAAAGACGAGAAAGGCTTGCGAGTTGCGACCCCACCGCCCACCCACGCATGTAAATATATCATCAAAAATTCTGGTCGTTTCTACTTTTTGGAGCTTATCACTCCTACTTTCTCTTTATACTCATTCTAAGTTTCTCACATGCCCTAAATGATAATTTGTTGTTGTTCCGTATAAGGTTGATATACACAAATATGTGAAATGTTTGAATTAGACTCTCAAAAATATATTATTAAAATAATAATCACTATTCATACAAAATTTGCTACAAATATAATATCATCCTTGACTTAGATATGTTAGATATGTTCAAAGGTGACGATAACAACTTTTAAGGAAAATGTGATAACAGAAACTTTCAACTAAAATAAGAAAATAATTAGGTAGTGGTCGTAGAGGGAGGCGGATAGGTTGTATGCTGGTGGAGAGTAGTGATATCCGGGTAAAGTTGATGTTTAGATAATCTATTTATGTTTGGAATTAGTGGAAATAAAATATTGTTATTTATGTTGATGAACTTTCTGAATATAGATGCATAAAAAAATTAAAAATTATGTAAATAACTATATAGATTTTTAAATATCTCAATATATAAAATATTTTAAATACTTAAATAAAAAGTATATAAACAATGATATTCATTCTTAAGTAATTGATATAAATAATAAAAAGTCTTAACAAATTTTAAATTTTAGAAATAATTTTGTGATATAATGAAATAAATTAAGTGAAGTTTATTAATAAGAATCGTAAGACGAACAAGGATTTAGCATGGGAAGATTTAGAAAAGCTACATTTAAACTTTTGTTTTATTTTAATATTACAGTTAATTGTTGTTTTCTTTTATTTTTATAAACCAAAGATTAAGTTATTTAATATTCTTTGTTATTTTATTATTGTTTTTCTATAGTTTTGGATAAATTCCATGCTTAGTCACTAACCTTTTTTTTTTTTCCATACAATATGTTTTTGTTGTTTTGTTGGTCTCTGTAACACCCGGTTTTGAAAGTGTTCAAATGTGTCTGCGAATGCCAAGGGTATAAGCGTAATTTGAAGATTCGGTCTTTTATGGGTCTCAAGGCTTACTCGGAAGGTTGTAGGGCTCGGGTGTAGATCTGGGAGCGTAGGGTTTCTCATCACCTTTTCGTGGATATGAAGTTCGTAGGAAATAGACTTAGAATGAAGACGTCATAATACTTTGAGGGTATTGGCATTATTGGTCCTTAATAGAGAAAAGTGGCAAGGAAGGTTGTCAGCATGAGTATGCCCAACGTAGCTGGGGTATGCCCAACGTAGAGGGGATGAGGAGTCGTGGGTGTTGGAGACGTACGCCCGACGTACGAGAGGTACGCTCAGAGTCTTTGATCCCTAATTTTTAGGGTGTGCCACTATATAAAGAGCATTATACCCTCAAGGGTCAGCCTCCTTCTCACCCTTAGACAGTTTTGACGAAACCATAATCCTCTTTGAGAGTTCTTGGAGCTTGGAAGGCTTGGTGATGGGCGTTTAGGTGATTTGGATCCACTCTTCAAGGAAGAAAAGGTCAAGGCAAGGTCTTGGTGCAAAAGAGAAAGTTCAGATATGGGATTGTTGCTTCTCTATAGATCTTTTCAAGGTATAAAGTCATGAAATTGATGATTATCTCCTTAGATCTCTTAGATTGAGTTTTTGGGACCATTTTGGTCCAAAGGTTGAAGCTTTGTGGTTCAATCCGATTTCTAGGACTTGGAGTTGCTACTCTCAAGTCTAAATGAGTCCCTAAGGTAGAAAGTTGCCACCTTTGATGTCCTAATGGGTTCACGCATGAGTTAAGACCATTTCCATGGAAGTAGATTGTCATTTTTGGAGTTTGAGCTTATATGGGTCATGCAAAGCCATCAAGTAAGCAACTTTATGGTTTAAGACGTCAATAAGCGCTTGGATCTGTAATTGTAGCTTCTGGAGTAGAGTATTAAGCACTTAATGGGAAAGTGACTTAACAGGGGGATTACGTAGAGCGTACATGTAGGTACCCCCAACGTACTCACCATTTGGCTTGTACACTTAGCGTACATAGGAATATGCCCAACGTACTCATCAGATATGGATTTGGGCTATTTTGGGCCTCGGTTTGGCCCATGCAAGGGATTTTGGTTCTTTAGGACTTAGTGGGCCAACAAAAGTCAGAGAATGTGTGCCAAGGAGATGTTCGGGCTTAGGGTAAATCCTATTAGAGGGTTTGGGCCGAATTTGGCAAATTAGGCCATTAATGAGCCACTAGTGGGCTTAGAAAGCCTACATAGTGTTGGGCTTTTGTTTTGGAATTAGGCCTAAGTTTGGATCATACTGGGCTAGCGGTAGAATGGTCATTTTACCCCATGCATGGATTAAGGATTATGGTTTGGGACCCAAAAGCTAATTGAGTATATTGTTTGGTAGAGGCAGCTCGGGAAGTCGGGGAGGAAGAAACAAAGGATTTCTTCATGAACCTTCTGCATTCGAGGTGAGTCTTCTCACCATACCAATAGGTTTAAGGCACCAAGGCCGACCCATTTCATGTTATGTGTTACACTAGCTGTAGTAGAGATATGTGGTATGCTAGTCTACTTTATGCTAAGTGGTATGCTAGTGATTATATGATATGTGTTATGCTAGTTGTCTTTGTGATACTTGCATGGAAGACCACGGGGGGAGCCTGTGGCATTGGATGTAAGACCATCTGGGGTAGTGCATGGCAGTCCTAGGTAAAACCCATGTGGGGTAGCCCATGGAATTAGATGTAAGACCATGTGGGGTAGCCCATGGCATTGGATGTAAGACCATGTGGGGTAGCCCATGGCAGTCCTAGGTAAATACCATGTGGGGTAGCCCATGGCATCCTTACAGGTTTTTGTATGCATGGCTTATGTGTTATATGTAGCTTTTATAGCTAGCAGGAAAATGTGATACAAGTAGGTTTTATAGAAACAAGATATCTGATATGTGGTTTGTGTGTATGGTATGCTCTGGGAAACTTACTAAGCTTCGTGCTTACATGTTTTTTTTATGGTGTCAGGTATCATCGTTTTGGAAAGGAACGGCTCGGATTGATCGCAATGCACACACCTATGATTTGCGCAATGAATGATTTTGGGATGAACTCTGATAAATGTTTTACTTAATGATGATTTGAATTGTTTAGAATAAATGGTATCAATGTTTTAGCTCTATTAAAAATGAAATTTTTACCCTTGATTTTTGGGTCGTTACAAGTTGGTATCAGAGCCTTGGTTTGAGGGATTCAGACATACTTTCGGGTATATCTGAACTCAGACTGAGGATCTGTAAAGCTTTCAAAATAAAAATGTTTTAAGTGAAGAATTTCTAAGACTAGAAAGGGTGCGGTGCATGCAATCAGCTGAGCTCGAGTAAGTTTCCCCAAAATACCCACATTCGTTTTATGTTATGATTTGATTATGAATCTGTGAATCACATGCTAGTTAGGGCTAGGGGAGATGCCTGTATATGTTGTATGAGTTGGTAGACTTGCATTCTAGTGTTGAGTAGTCTGTAATAGGTTGGCCTGATATGTGGTGCTTGTAGCCATGAGGATATTGGATGTCATGCTAGAATGAGAATGATAATTGGTATTTGTAACTGCAATGTGTATGTTTTAAAAATTGTATACGGTTAGCATCTTATAGCCTTAGAATTGTTGATTTGACCTTATTTCCTGTGGTCTTAGGGTAGATTCTATTATTTGACATTCTATTAGATTATTTTTTGTGTATAATTTACATGCATAAGGCAGCCGACAGTGATGGTGGATGTGGACAACATGGGTTGTGGTATATGGGCTGCATGTTTTATGATAGTTTACGGGTCAGAGATTACCCTAGGGTAAGCCTAGGATGAGGTTAGTGATAGATGTTACCTACTTGCGGGATGTATGTATGGATAGACTGATTTGTCTAGTGTATGCTGCTTAGATTTTCCATTGTCTGAATGTTGCTTGCTTTGTGCTTTGTAGGACTCTTAGTAATGTGAGCTAACTATTAAGTGAATATATTGAGTCACATGTGGCATATGCTGGATAATCTCAGAGTAATAGATTTGACCCTATTGCGCAACTCTCGTTTGATTCTAACCATTCTAGGTATGAGTCTATTACTCAAAGGATTATCTGATCTCTGTTGCATTTGGCTATATTCATAAGGTAGCTAGTTGAAATTACTGGGAATCTTTCAACAGTTGAGGATTAGGTGAGTGCAAGAACCTAAGAAAGCCTAGGATATGCTCTAGTGAGTTTAGTGGGGTGATTCGGTGAAGTTGGGAACCTAGGGGGAGCCTAGGAGGTGCTACGGTAGAGATCATTTTGCTGTTTAGCAAACATTTAGTATACTGGTGAAGTAAGTGACTTAGAGGATTCAGGAGGATTGCTGAGGAAAGTATGGATAGGTGTGGAAGGTAGTGTTGTCCCATACTACTAAAAGCACAGGATCCATACTCGAATCGGTGAGAGTCTTGGAGAATCTAAGAAACTTATGGGAAGGAGAATTCTTGGTTATGCCTTGATCGTGGGAATAGTTGCTTTGCAGATGAGGATGAGCACGCAAGGATGGGACAGGGTTTGGTCCCAGCTCCAGTGGTGAGCCAGTTAATGGAAGGACTGCCAGGATTTTGGGTTCGCCTTGGATCTCTTGTATCAGACGGCAAAGGTTGCTTGTGCAATCTATTTCACATTCAGGTTTGGAGACCAAGTCTTAGGTATAGTTGGTAGCCCGATTTAGAGTAGAGATTGCTCCAACTATTGCAGTATAGTCATGACAATTAAGATAGTAAGTGGATCAAGGTGCGAGACCCTGAATGATATGGATCTCAGAGTCGAGGGAGGAAGATTGATTAGGAGTACCTCATGAGAGAGGTTCAGGTCAGGAAAATTTATTGGAGGGTCTCGAGCGGAGACCCGAGAGTTTGGGTCAACTTTTGAGAGGCCAGCAGGGTCAGATCCAGTGCAACGCTTGTAGAAACTCCGCGATGAAGTTTCGTTCCAAGGGTCTGGATTGTCATTAGGATCAGAATAAGGTGCTACATTATGTTCTCAGTTTGGTCGGGGTATCACAGGAGGAAGCGGTCAGGAACCCTTCAGATGTTCATGGATATACTATCTTCGGCCATTTCCGGTGAACATCGAGCATTTGTATCGCTTGGAGAATTGTGATGAGTTAGATCTCGGGTTGGTTTTCTACTATTGTATGGGTTAGCAAGGGTTTTCAGATGCCATACATCACGTCGAGGAATCTTCGAGGGATCTTTAGGTGGATGTATCTTACGGAGCGGATTCTGCGTGTTCCGTGATTGCTCTGAGTCATTGTCAGAATTCGTTCAGTAATCTGGGTTGCTACGGGTGTAGCAGGATTGTCCACATCATCAGGTATTGGCCATAAGGAGCAAGCCTATTACTTTTTCGTTGTGTAGACGACAAGGAGGTCGACTGTTTGACGATCAGGGAGGAGCAATGAGTGTACCTGCTCCAAACATTCTCGGGATTGGTTCAAGGGCGTGAATGAGGGAGTATGGCTAGTTTTTACTAGCCTTAGTATTTATGTTTTGGAGGGGCCATCGGGATTTCCGGGGGAAGAGATAGTTGTCACTAAGGTTTTGGTTGGACTATCCGTTCGGTGGACTCCAAGATCTGAGGGTGATGTCACTTTTAAGCATTTGAAGTCATTGATGTAGTTGGGATACAAGAAGTGTTAGCTGGATTTCAGCAAGTGTGCTGTTTAAGCAGGGTTATTCATGGTGTCTAGCTTTGGTAAGCACCAGTCGCCACAAGGTGAACATTGAAACATAATGAGGATCAGGAATCCTTCAATTCTCATGTGCCGAACGGACTTAGTTGAATCTAAGTGGGGGAGAACTGTTTAGGTATCCAGGTCAAAAGCAAGGGTGAAAGTGATGTAAGACTACGGGGGAGCCGTAGTATTCATTAATGATCAATTAGGGTATAGTGTTTTAAGACTGCGGGGGAGCCGTAACATTCACTAGTAGTAGAGAGTGTTGTAAGACTGCGGGGATGCCGCAACATTCACAGATTCTTTCGAGTGATTTGGACTAGGGCAGGCTAGTTCGAAGGGTGTGGGGGAGCCACAATGTAGTAAGGATTAGGATCAGAGGTGATTGACTGATCAGTTATCCGGGAGCGAGCCCGGGTGGTTATGGGAATCCAGGTTGGAATCGGTAGACACTGTTGATCCGAGGGTCGGGTCTTGAGAAAAAGGATCATGTGGATGGATAGTGCATGTCTCAGTAGGGTTATGGCTGGGTAGCCCTAATATTAGATCTCATAAGAGCCTGGTGGTTGGACCTGGTGTGAGACTGGTAGTCTCAGGGAATCGGCTATGGGTGTCGATTAATCGGTCAAGTAATGGAGGATGGGAAGTCAAGATGCATTATAAAAATACCAATTCGAGGATTTATGGTTAGGAGCGGAGTAACAATTCGGATTTGGATTGGAACCCGAATTAGAATTCGTGCAGGATTTTGTTTCAGTGAGATGGGGTGTAGGTCATTTAATTGCCAAGGGCATCGAGGCCAGAATTCTAGGGCGATGTACGTGTTGGTTTGATGGTAGTTTAAGCCATTGTGATTTGTTTCGGGTGGTTCTATCCGTAATAGAGCCACGACATGTCGGAATCAGGTAACAGTGGGTTGGTGGAGGATGGGTATGATGTAATTCTACAACTATTCTGGTAGTATTCACATTTTGTGTCGGATTCAGTGGCGACGGGTTGTCAGCCGATCTATATCGGATGGATTAAATGGCTTGAAGGATATAGGGAAGTTTGGTTAGAAGAGGTATTCTCTGGAGCTTGCAGGGAACTGATGAGGGTCTTTTTGGATCAACAATCGGGTAGGTGTGCGGTGTTCAGATAAGTTAGCAGATAGGTTGGGACCAGGGAGGTCCCCGGGTGTTCTCCAATGAAGCAGCCAAGTGGTAGTAAGAGGAGTAGGAGCGACTTCAGTGATTTGAAGTCTATGTGTGGAATTGCTTGTTATTCGGTAGTCATAGCTGATCGGTGATATTGTTCTTTAGGAAGCATCAAGGTATTGCGAGTTGGAAGTATTCTATCTAGAATGGTTTCTTGGGAATCAGTTCGATGATGATTCGTTGTGGGCAGTCTGTTAGGGAGACAAACCATCTCTAACATCAGGTTCCGGAGGAAGCAGACGTGATCAGGTTGCAAGAAATTTGTTCATCTTCGAGTTCTAGAACACCACGAGGGTTGGTTTCGGGTGCCTTGGAAAGGGTATGGCATGTTTGGGGATGTGGCGATGAGGCCTTAGTTATTGGCGTGACGAATGGTAAAGAATATTTTGGGGACGAAATCTAATTTAAGTGGGGCAGAGTTGTAACACCCGGTTTTGAAAGTGTTCAATTGTGTCTTCGGAGGCCAAGGGTATAAACGTAATTTGAAGATTTGGTCTTTTATGGGTCTCGGTCTTACTCGGAAGGTTGTAGGGCTCGGGTGTGGATTTGGGAGCGTAGGGTTTCTCATCATCTTTTCGTGGATATGAAGTTCGTAGGAAGCAGATTAGAATGAAGATGTTATAGTACTTTTAGCGTATTGGCATTATTGGTCCTTCATAGAGAAAAGTGGTAAGGAAGGTGGCCAACATGATTACGCCCAGTGTAGAGGATTCGTGAGTGTTAGAGAGGTACACCCAGCGTATGAGAGGTACAACCGGTGTACGCCTAGACTCTTTAAACCCAAATTTTTAGGGTGTGCCACTATATAAAGAACAT
This sequence comes from Lactuca saligna, assembly GCF_052625555.1. Lineage (NCBI taxonomy): Eukaryota > Viridiplantae > Streptophyta > Magnoliopsida > Asterales > Asteraceae > Lactuca > Lactuca saligna. The sequence goes on along the minus strand of NC_136417.1, from coordinate 84,562,497 downwards.
TATACCCTCAAGGGTCAGGCACCTTCTTACCCTTAGACAGTTTTGATGAAACCCTAATCCTATTTGAGAGTTCTTGGAGCTTGGAAGGCTTAGTGAAGTGCATTTTGGTGATTTGAATCCACTCTTCAATGAAGCAAAGGTCAAGGCAAGGTGTTGGTGCAAAAGAGAATGTCCAGATTTGGGATTGTTGCTTCTCTACAGATCTTTTCAAGGTATAAAGTCATGAACTTAATGATTATCTCCTTAGATATCTTAGATTGAGTTTTAGGACCATTTTTGTCCAAAGGTTGAAGCTTTGTGGTTCAATCCGATTTCTAGGACTTGGAGTTGCTACTCTCAGTTCTAATTGAGTCCCTAAGGCAGAAAGTTGCCACCTTTGATGTCCTAATGGGTTCATGAATGAGTTAAGATCATTTCCATGGAAATAGATTGTCATTTTTGGAGTTTAAGCTTATGTGGGTCATGCAAAGCCATCAAGTAAGCAACTTTATGGTTTAAGACGTCAATAAGAGCTTGGATATGTAAATGTAGCTTCTAGAGTAGAGTATTAAGCACTTAATGAGAAAGTGACTTAACAGGGGGATTACGCTGAGCGTACATGCAGGTACACCTATCATACTTACAATTTTGCTTGTACGCTTAGCGTACATACGAGTACGTCCAACGTACTCATCAGATATGTATTTGGGCTGTTTTGGGCCTCAGTTTGGGCCATGCAAGGGATTTTGATTCTTTGGGACTTAGTGGGCCAACAGAAGTCAGATAATGTATGCCAAAGAGATGTTTGGGCTTAGGGTAAAGCCTATTAAAGGATTTGGGTGCAATTTGGCAAATTGGGCAATTAATGGGCCACTAGTGGGCTTGGAAAACCTACTTAGTGCTGGGATTTTGATTTGGAATTGAGCCTAATTTTGGATCATACTGGGCCAGGGGTAGAATTTTCATTTTACCCCATGCGTTGATTAAGGATTGTGGTTTGGGACCCAATTGCTAATTGGGTATATTGTTTGGTAGAGGCAACTCAGGAAGTTGGCGAGGCAACGACAAAGGATTTCTTCAGGAAGCTTTTGCATTCGAGGCGAGTCTTCTCACCATACCAATGGGTTTAAGGCACCAAGGCCGACCCATTTCATGTTATGTTGTACACTAGCTGTAGTAGAGATATGTGGTATGCTAGTCTGCTTTGTGCTAAGTGGTATGTTAGTGATTATATGATATGTGTTATGCTAGTTGTCTTTGTGATACTTGCATGGAAGACTACGGGGGGAGCCCGTGGCATTGGATGTAAGACCATGTGGGGTAGCCCATGGCAGTCCTAGGTAAAACCCATGTGGGGTAGCCCATGGAATTGGATGTAAGACCATGTGGGGTAACCCATAACAGTCCTAGGTAAAGACCATGTGGGGTAGCCCATGGCATTGGATGCAAGACCATGTGGGGTAGCCCATGGCAGTCCTAGGTAAAGACAATGTGGGGTAGCCCATGGCATCCTTACAGGTTTTTGTATGCATGGCTTATGTGTTATATGTAGCTTTTATAACTAGCAGGAAAATGTGATACAGGTAGGTTTTATAACAACATGTCTGATATGTGGTTTGTGTGTATGGTATGCTCTGGGAAACTTACTAAGCTTCGTGCTTATAGGTTTTGTTTATGGTGTCAGGTATCATCGTTTTGGAAAGGAACGGCTCGGATTGATCGCAATGCACACACCTATGATTTCTGCAACGAATGATTTTGGGATGAACTTTGATAAATGTTTTACTTAATTATGATTTGAATTGTTTAAAATAACTGGTATCAAGTTTTAGCTATATTAAAAATGAAATTTTTACCCTTGATTTTTGGGTCATTACAGTATAAGTGATGTAAAAAATCTATTATACCCTTATGTATTTATTTTCTTATTTTCATCTATATATTTTTAATTTCAGATTATTAAATAAAAAAACACACCCACACAATATTCTCTATACCCCACAAAACTTTAAATGAAAATAAGAAACACACACCGTCACAAATAAACCTATTCCTTTAATCATCAGATTTTAAGAACCTAAACTGGGACCACATCATCGGTGATACCTGAAAGACCCCAACTTTCGTATTTTTGAAAGACCCAAATTTTCATACTTCACAATATTATTACTCCAAAACATGCTACTTGCATATTCATAAAAGCAATATTTTACATTGATAAAGAGATTACAAACTACTGGATACAAACCGACTATTACAAAGTATTATATATTACATAACTACCCAGGATATTGTAATGTATACAAATATAAACTGAAGTACAAAAGTACTATTACAAACTATTCTAAATCTTTCAACAATATGTGATCATACTAGTTACTTATCACCTGCAATTGTTAAACATTGATAGGGTAAGCGGTGACACTTAGTGAGTTCAATAATAGATACAAAATAAAGTTATGCCATATATATACTTCAATATGGCAGAAGCAAATAGAAACAAGGAACAACAAAGGAATATGTGAATCATGTGTTAAGCTTTTCATATCATGCGATGACTTGATTCAAAGATATACAATCAATGAGACATAACAATTTCCATACTTGATATACATCAATAAAACTTTAGCCCAAATGGCATAAAAGACATACAATTTCTGATTAACATCTTGTTAGATTTCAGGCTTATAGTCATGTCTAACCATTTGCCAATTCCATAGAATAGAAGTCATTCTCTTACGGAGACATGCTCTACATGGCCAGAGGCTACGTACCAGTACCAATGTGAATCTAAGTCCTTTCACATATCACATGGTCAAAGGTATTACTTTTACTATAAAAATAGCGAATAAAATAACACGGGAAAATAACCTAGAATAATAACACTGAAAAGCACATAGCACATATAACAGATAACATATAATTGTTCCTATATATTGAACTCACCTTAAATTAACCGGGGGATAAAATAGTAATTTGGACAACACTTTGGCTTTAAATATGACTTTCTATGTTGAAAACTGGGAGCTTAATTGAAAACTGGGATTTGCGAAGGTAGGCCTTCCAAACCAAAAAGATAAAAATTTTGGGCTTCTCGGGAGCTTCGGCACGTGTTTCGGGTGCTAAAATTGATACCGGGGCTTCTGGGAAAGTCAAAATGAAGAAAATATGGAAAAAGGGGTAAAAAGTTGCAATTTATCAAAATTACTCGAGAAGGCTCGCAGGCCTCCTATTTATAGGCGAGAGGGCTCGGATCCAGAGAAATCAGAAGCAAGCACGTGGCTCGCATGCGAGCCTCTAGGTGGCTCGCTTCACAGGTTAACACGGGAAGGGCAGGTGGCGGTCTCGGATTGGCCGAGCCTTCGGTGCGAGGGGGTTGCGACACAAGGCTACACGCGTCATCTGCTGAATGCACCGAACCTCGGACTCAAGAAGAATTCGACACGCGGGTCGGACACGGGGCAAGCATGCGAGAATCCGATGACGTGGCCTATTCCGGACCTTATCCTTGCGAGATTTCTCGGAAATTGAGCCCCGATCTTCTAAAATCCATAACTTTCGCATACAGGCTCCGTTTTTGACGTTCTTTATATGCACACGTAGCTAAAATTATGCTCTGAAACTTTCGTTTAGACTTCGTTAGCTAATTTTGATTTTAATTTTAATATTATGATTTTTTAACAGAAAATGAAAGGAAAATCCGTTAAAATTATGCTCTGAAACTTTGGTTCAGACTTTTTACCATTGTGCTACTAATGATGAGACCTTCAATTCTCATTTAGGTTGTGTCGGCTAAAAATCACTCGATCTAAAATTCGAGTTTTTAGCTGTCTACTGCTAAACTGAAACTTCGAAAAATCATAACTTCCTCATACGAAGCCAGATTTGGGCGTTCTTTTTATCGAACTTCTCGGTTTAACAAATACTACGAATTTTATTTAGATTACTAAAGCTAAAAACTAGTTTATCAAAAACTCACTTTTTACGTCATTCGGCACCGTGCCGGTTTTGTTGCGGATCTTCGATTGGTCATAACTTCTTCGTTATAACTCGGATTTCGATGAGGTTTTCGCCTAAGCACTTCTAACAAGATTCTCTACAACATCAAATAATAAAATTTTACTTATTTCAAATTTTATATTTTCGCTAAATTTTACTATTAGACTTTTAATTGGAATTTCATAAGACTTCCAATATTTTCTAAGTGATTCTAAACATAGTTTTACTTCATTTCTAGTAAAAACCATTTGTTAGAACTCAACACTCAATTTCACATAGTATTTCACAATTTTATTCATTACAAAACACGATTTCAAAATGTGTATGTTACAATACCTCCCCCTGCAACCACATCGTTGCCATTGATTATATTCACAATCGTGGTCTTTCTCATTTTCTTGTCGTTGCTTATTCTCAGAACCTCAAAGAACACTAGATCATTAGAACACCACCACTGGCGGCACCAGCATCACCGTCGATCGTTCCGATAACATTTGTAGCCCACCATCATCTCCTACGTTTTCTCCCCCCACCGATAGCTTCTGCCTCCAATACTATCTTCCTAAAAATCATCTAAATATAAAAATCTATTTAGGTCGATGGTGACGAGGGACGATCGAAGAGATGTAATCGGAAGTGAAGATAAACATGGTCGGAGAAGATGACTGGACAAACCAAAAGGATTCTCATATTTATTAAGAAATATGATGTTTTTGCCAAATTTTATCAAGAAATCAACCATGTTTGAATGATGATTCCAGGTGAAACATTCCAAAAATCCCTAGAAAAAAATTCAATTTTTAAATTAAGTAAAACCATTCCATAAAAATTACAAGTCAAATAATCCAAAACATAAGTATTTTGTTTTCATAATATATTAGAGTAATCCTAAAATCTCATAGTGCGGAAATCATCAGTGGATGTGACACAATCAGACTGGCTCTTTTCCATTGTTACTGGAAGTACTAGAAACATTTAAAACTTAAATTGTAAGCACAAAGCTTAGTGAGTTCCCCAAAATAACACAAACCATACATAACTATATACATTACAATACGAATTATTTAGGAAAACGGACCTATTTAATAGCCTTGCAATCACTCCTGCAACAACCTATTTCAGCCAACAGGCCTGTTTGACCCTATGTGATGTTATGAGCCAAATCGTAGTCTTACAATACATATGAGGTTGCCATGAGCTCTCCTATGGTCTTTCATTCAACATAACAACAAGAGTCACAAAGACAATAAACACATACGATGCCTAGCGTCCCACACAATATAGTGAGAAGACTCATCTCGCAAATGTAGTCGAATGTACTAAAGGGCGTACAATTTCAAGACTAATGTTGCACACTAAATGAAACACCCAAGGACAGACCTTAGTCTACAATCTAAAATTACAAATTTTCCAAAAGTCAACTTAGTCGAAGGTCAATGGTCAAAATCAATGGTTAACGCCCATCATGCTGTAACCAGCCACTAACCACGTTGTTAGTTATGGGCTCCATTTTTTAATCGATTGACCTGCAAAAAATGATTATGATAAAAGCAATGGTTGAGGCTTAAGTTGGACTCAATTCCCTTAAATAGATTCGATGTTTGTTCTCAGGATACAACAATCGTAACAATGTGTACTGCCGAATATGGCTACTTTCCTGAAAGAATCGCTGGAAATAGTTATAGAGAAAAGGAGGATGAAGATGAGTATTTTCATGTCTATTGAAAGAGGCAGTGGAGGTCCGCTTTATACTAGTTTATGTAACAGCAAGAAATCAATTCATCATTAAGGAATTAAGTGTTCCAATAAATGTCACTAAATGCACAATAAATGCATCAGTTATAAAAATTCAAACCACTGACCAAAACTGTCAAGTTTAGTGAAGACGAGGGTTGTATGAGCTTGAGTTTTCAGAGCTGCATTCGTCTCCGTAGGTCGTTCCCATACACATGTTTGGTGAATTTGGCCTATGAAATCCAATATTCACACCCCCTACATATGGGTAGGAGTTGGAATAAAACCATATATACAAGCTTGTAAACCTATCATACATTTAAGCTTATAAGATCAATTAAGTATGGTCTTTCAACCAAAGTAGGACTCATTTCCACACCCACCTCTCTTGCTAAATTCTATCTTAAATACCAATCTTTGAGCATCAATATCTCATTTCCACACCCATTTAGAGCTAATTATATATACAACATATGAATATATTTATATTTGACCAAAGTAAGAAAAATATACATATTTATACTAAAATTTCCAACAATCGCCTACATGAATGCATATCGATCTCTTCACATGAAATTTCTATAAGAACCTTTCAACAGTTGAATCCTGCATAGAATATGTAGCTATTACGCTTTGAAACCCCCCTTAATAAAATATACTTAATCTCTTAGAAATCAGTTGATCTTGATGCTTTTGAACTGATTTTCCATTTCTGTAGATGACAATATAATTCTCATAGGACTCTCCCTAATAAGGCCATATCCTTATAGATGTGTTCATTTTGGTCATTAAAATTAACCTAGTTCTGCAAGAGCTTTAGGAATTGTGCCCCCATAATTCCATTCAAAGCAACCCCACTTCTATCTTACATAGGTGATTCAACAAAATCTTTACAAACCATATGTTTAGCCTTATTTGTCACTATATATAGGAATGGACTAAGAAGTAATGTTATCCCCCCCCCCCCCCCCCCCAATCCCCTCTTATAATGACTAGCCTCACTCATACAACTAGGTTGTCCTTTTGAACCCAGATCTTAGGATCTCCAGTCTTCTAGGTAAGCTTTCCTATGTATAAATTTATTCATTCAAGGAATTTAGTCTTATTCCTCTTAATGACTTATAAACTACATCGCCTTTTGTAAGAGGATCCGCAATGTCATCCTTTGACTTCACCCAGTCAACCGTGATAACCCCAGTTGAGATTAGTTGTTGTATCATTTTATCTTTATGTCTTATGTTCCTTGACTTCCCATTATACATTGTACTTTGAGCTCTACCATTTTCCGATTGGTTATCACAATGTATACATATGGCCATTACTGGCTTAGGCCATTCAGGAATGTCCTCTACAAATTGACATATCTACTCCGCCTTTTCAGCACAAGCATCTAATTCGATAAATTCTAATTCCATCATAGATCTAGATATAATTGTTTGTTTGGAAGATTTCCAAGCTATAGCAGTACCTCTAAGTTTAAACACATATCAACATGTAGATCAAGAATCTTTTATGTTAGATATCTAGTTTGCATCAATGTATCCTTCAATAAAAGCTGGATGTCACCCATAATGCAGTCCATATTCATGTATGTATCTCACATACCTTAACATCCTAGTAATACTCTTCCAGTGTTTCGAGTTGGGTTTACTAGTATATCTACTTAGTCTGCTCACGACATAAGCTATGTAAGGTCTGGTACAACTAATTAGATACATCAGACTGCCAATGATTCTAGAATATTCCACTTGATTAACATTATCACCTTTAACTCTAGCCCTCTTACTTCTTTTGAGTTCTATATCTTCTTCCTCAGATTGAGCTTATTCGTCTTGTCGAACAACATCCCTATTTGGTAAAGATGACATTTCAACCTGATTGTTTCAATAAGGATATATATATATATATATATATATATATATATATATATATATATATATATATATATATATATATATATATATATATTCAAAGAATGAAACATTCCTTGATTCTATTATTGTATTCTGTGTATCTCATGATTCTTATAATCATGCACAAGAAAATGATAGGCGCTACTATTTTGTGCATATTCAAAGAATACAAAATCGACTATTTTAGGACCTAACTTTTGTACCATAGGCGGTGGTACAACAACTTTGGCTAGGCACACCCACACTCGCAAGTTCTTCTACGATGGATTTCTTCCTATCCAAATTTCATACGATGTTTCATCCTTTTCTTTACGAGGTATCTTATTTAAAGATAGTTAGTCGACAAAATAACATCCCACAAAATTGATTGGTTTACACCCGAAATAATTAGCATGGCGTTAACCATCTGTTTCAAGTTACAATTCTTTCTTTTAGCAGCGCCATTATATTAAGGTGAATATGGTGATGTGAATTCATGATGAATTCTTTTTTTTACACAAAATTCGGCATATGGAGAAACAAATTCTCCACTCCTATCACTTTTAACTACTTTGATTTTCTTTTGAGTTGATTCTCAACTTCATTTTTGTACGAGACAAACTTTTCCATTTCTTCACTTTAGTCTTAAAGAAGTATATGTAACATTATTTTATGCTATCTTCGATGAACGTAATGAAGTATTTGTTCCTACGTAAGTAGGAATTGATTTTAAATCACACACATTAGCGTGAATTAAATCAAGAGGTTTGGTGTTTATTTACATTGTTTGAAAAGATAATCAATTTTGCTTGGCTTCAATACATGTGTACATTTGCGATTAGAATCAATATCAAATTTTGGTATGTGAGCTACTTTAATTAAATGCTTAATAGAATTGTAATTTACATTTCCTAAACAATCATGCCAAACATTTTGAACACTTAAGCATATAAGCAGAACTAGAGCTTGCTTTATTCATTTCATTTTTCACCATTGCATTCATTTTGAACATGCCATTCAAGGCATATCCTTTCCCAACAAACAAACCATTCTTGGACAAAACAAAATTGTCAGACTCAACCACAAGCTTAAAACCACACTTATTCTAATGGCCTATAATCCATAGATCTCTCATTAGATCAACACTCATGGGTTCTTTTTCCATTACATGTAATACAAGAAACTGAGCTCGTAAGGCTTGGGAGCCTAGTGAGCACATAGGGTTTTCAACCCATAATAATTAAGTTTATTAATTTCATCAAATCAGTCAACCCGATTACCAGTTCCCGTTATCCTCACTTTATGTCCCTAAAACATGTAATTTAAGGGAACTAGCCTAAGGATCATCATCGAGAAGACAATACCACTTAGGGGATTCCTCAACAATATATATCGGTAAGGCAACACTTAGGGGGATGGAGTACACCCAGTGAACACATCGTTTACAAAGACATAGAGACTGCAAGCCTGCTAGCGTTCCACTAGACTGTCTATAATAGTTTGTGGTCATCATCTATACTATGCTAGATGACTAAATCAGCTTAAACAATGAGGCCTCTCATCATCTATATCATCTACCGATATTTACCCATCATATTTATAGGTATAAAATACATATACAATTTAAATCGAATAAAACATGTATATTTTGTTCATACAACATAGATATCAAGAACAAAGATAATATGCACACGTAACACGTAATTTATATTAAATACTTCATATCTATGTATAATATGAAAGTAACTATGCACTCACTTATTAAAGTGATGACTTGAAATTCATGCAACACTTCACCTCTAATAACTTTCTTTTCCTTCGACGAAACCTGATATTATCATTATTGGATTTTAGTCTAATATTTATTGGGACTAATTATTAGTCTAGGTTCACCATTAACTCAATGTCTACTTTCATGATCTATCAAGTAATGATCACCCAGGCAGGATAGTTAGGAGGCAGGACCATTTCAGCATATAGCTTTTCTGAAATCCAACAACCAAACCCAACATGACCATTTTAGACACCTCTCTCGTAAGTAGTTCAATCAGTATAAAGAATTTGAATCACTGATAAATCTTGTTTATAGGTTCACAATAATTATAATGAACTTAAACATAAGTTATACTTAAAGTAGGGTAAGCATAACTCACTTAGAAGGGGTTTTAGCTAGGACTTCGACTCTGCAGTGCAGAACTTCTGAGCCGGAAGCTCTTCTTCTCGGAGCCTTCTAGCGCTCTGGGATTTTCCTCAAACACTTTGTAAATGCTAGGGAAAAATTTAGAAGGGTTGTGGTGTTTGGGAGAAAATGGTTTGAGAAATTTGTGTGAAAATGAGGTGATTTACGCCTCTAACTACAGGTTGGAATCGGAGAGTTCGCGAGGCGTAATTAATCTGTACGCTAGGTGTACACGGTACACGGGGCCTACCAAGCCTGGTACAATGGGTGTACTAGAGACGTGTCGTGATCTGGTGGCAAGACATCAAGAGGAAGCAACGGTCATGATTTAGCCATGTGTCACCTCCGAAGTTAATTAAGGAAATTAATTATTTTCTAAAATCCGTAACTTTCGCATACAAGCTCTGTTATTGACGTTCTTTATATCCATGCGTAGGTAGCGATGTGATCTACAACTTTCGTTTAGACTCCATCGGCTATTTCGATATTATTTTTGAAGTTATATATTAACAGGCTTAGACAGTTAAAGTTTGTTAAAAATTCACAACTTTGTCATCCAACGTCTGTTTTCGTCTGTCTTTATATCGTTGAGTTCTTTTAACGAGATCTTCAATTCTTATTTAGACTGTGTTAGATAAAAATTGATTGATCTAAAATTTGATTTCTAGGCTGCATATCGCTATGCTAAATCTTAGAAAATTATAACTTCCTCTAACGAAGTCAGATTTAGACGTCCTCCATATACACCTCTTGGTTTAATGTATACTCTGACTCTCGTTTAGATCGCTTAGGCTAAAAAGTATGTTATCACAAACTCACTTTTTACAATACACAACATTGTCTCGGTTTTCTCACAAAACTTCCACCAGTCATAACTTCTTTGTTATAAGTCAGATTTTAGTGTTCTTTATATCTCCGAAATCCTTGTTACGACCACTTCAACTTTCTTCATAGATATTGGATCTATCTATTATTTTATTTTTGATGCATATTATTATTATTATTATTATTATTATTATTATTATTATTATTTTATTACATCGTTATAAACACATATGTATCACATAAATCACATAATACTCAAATAATTCCTCGTCATTACTTTAAAATAGGTTACAACCCTAACTATTACATCATAATATTAATGCTTAGCCAGAAACGCGTGCGTTATAGACCAAAACTGTCAAGTTTAGTGAAACGAGGGTTGTTCGAGCCTAAGCTTTCAGAGCTTTATTCGTGTCCATGGGTCGTGTCAACACACATGTTTGGTGAATTTGGTCTAGGAAATCCAAGAGCCCCCCCCCCCCCCCCCCCCCGTGCATGCGGATAGGAGTTGGAATAAAACCATATATACAATCTTGTAAGCCTATCATACATTCAGGCTTATAAACTCACTTGAGTATGGTCTTTCTACCAATGTGAGACTCATTCTCACACCCATATCTCTTGCTAACTTCTATTCTCAAATACGCATCTTTGAGCATCGATATGTCATTCACATATACCCTATTTTGGACAAAGATATATCATTTCAAATGTCTCGCGGAGAAGAATGCAAACCCACTTTGAGCTATATATATATATATATATATATATATATATATATATATATATATATATATATATATATATATATATATATATATATGCCCAAAGTTAGTAAAAATATAAATATTTATACTAAAAATTCCAACACACACCACATTACTACTCAACAAAATATATGCGAATGAACTCGCCACCGCACTATGGCGAGCTACCCACCACGTCGTGGAAACTGTCCAAAAGATTTTAATGGATTAAGCCACTAATCTATCAAGCCCTTTACTCACACCTTCTAGAAAGCTTATAGGCACTTAATTGAACCTTAAAAATCCTTGTGTTATGGACATGCATGTATAATGCATGTCACGCACTCAAGTTAGGTGTCACATCCCACTAAAGCGGAAAAATGGGGCGTGGTAGTACCAAGAGTCTCATAGTAAAATTTAAAGACAACACCAACCATAGTATTAAAAATCATTATATATTTACAATGAGTTTGAACAACTTTTTAAAAGAAATTACAATGTATTTAAAAGTCAACACATGCAAAAGCTCCTACAAGTGTTGTATCTCTACGAGCCTCTTACTAGATGATTCCTCATTAATATAATTAAATATAATTATCTATTTAATATTATTTTATACAATTGTTATGATTGATTAATTTACATTTTTTACTTATGCGATTATTTTCTAATTTCAATAATGATGTTCATTTAAAATACAATTTATATGTTGTTAACATTATGTAATTTATAAATTGATGTTACTATTGAAATGTGAAATATACACTAAATAATCAACTGATAAGATAGACAATTTTCATTTCGAAAGAGACTTGCATGGATAATATGATATATCCATGATTTTTATAATTTAATTTTATTATTTATAATTATGGTTCATTATTTTTAAAACCACTTCTTATTATTAATAAACGAAATAAAACTTTTAAAAGACACTTATTATTATAATTAAAGTGTTAAACATATACTAAAATATAAAATGATAAGATAGGCAATTTGCATTTGAAATAGACTTACATGGATACTATGGATAATATTGCATATCCATGATTTTTTATTAATTATTACTTTGAAACAACACAAACAAACAATCATACATACAATATTTAATTAAATATTATATATATAATTTTCCATAACATATGGTCGTTAGCATGAATCTAATCTAATTTACATTAAATTTTCAACCACAACTTACAATAATTGTCTTAAAAGAATACTTAAACCAATAAAAAAAAAGAATTAGTATATAACAAACTTACAAATTAAAAATTTTAACATAATAACATGGCTCGAAAACTGGTCCAACGCCCTCAAACGAACACAAAACCTTTAAACTTGTTTTCTTTGTGAATTTTGTATGTGATTCGTATCTGTGTTTCTACTCAAAGAGAATGACATTTTTATAGTAAACTATCAATTAATTGCTTATTAAAGATATTATATAAGTTTTAAAACCTTTCATAATATGTGATTAATTACTTTACAGGTGAAAAGGTGTGGAGGTTTCAAATACATGAGGTGCTTGAAATTTTGTGTGGGGGTTTCAAATGCATGAGGTGATAGGAAAAATATCTCCTTTATAAGTATAGTATGATATATATATATATATATATATATATATATATATATAGAGAGAGAGAGAGAGGGAGATAGAGAGAGAGAGAGAGAGAGAGATCATTTCTTCAAAGAGTAGATGTAGAAGGGTACGCTTGGGGAAAAGTAACCAACAAAATGCAAGAATTATATTGGTTGGAGCTCAAGGTAGTTAATATATGTTTTAAACTATTGTTTGGTAAACATTTACATTTAAACTTATGTGTAGAAAACTATTGTTAGGATGAAGCAAAAGATACACAAGTGAGGAAAGCTTGAGAAAGTAAAGCGGCATGAAGTTATGGACAATATCTCTACAACATGTGGAACGAAAAAAGAAACCCAGCTAGTAGGAAACCACCTTATATTACACTAAAAGTCCAGAACTCCTGGTAAGCAAAATGGAATACATATGAATACAAGCAAAAATCTAATCAGAACAAGATCAATAGGCATAATGGGATGGCTGATGGAATACTACAACCTACCCATAATGCTGGATCCGCTTCTCATTAGAAGGTTGCTTCTGATTTGGTAAGATTCTTTTAATGGTTTATCAAAAATTGTATTTTTATGTTTATATGTATATATATTTTACATTTTATGGTATTTATGCAGTAGAGGAAATTAGGATGTGATCCACTATATAGTGAATTGTTCTTGTATACCCATACAAAGAATCATGATGAAGTCACATTTACAAATGAAAAGAATAGAAAAATACATGTAACATTCATTTCAATGCAAAAGTTTTATACTGTACACTTCATGTTATTCATAACTATGACATCTTTTTAAATTATTATTATTTCGTAGGCGGTATTTATAGAAAAACGGGAAGAGTTGGAAGTTATTGGTGAAGAAGTTGAGGATGACCTAATATTTTATGATGTTGTTAGTGGTTTGTAACACCCCTTTTATTATGTAAATAAATAGATAAAGATTAATAAATGAATCCTAGCCTTAAACTCCATAATATTTAGTAGGGTGTTGGTTTGGGAGCGAAAATTTATTATTAGCTTATTCATGGGTTAAAAATGTAGGATTCACATTGATTTTATAAATAATTGTGAACGAAGCGACTATTCGGTAAATTATTGGACTTAAATTGAAAAGAATTTGGAATGCTGAGGGCTAAAGAGTAATTTAGGACCAAATATAAAAAGGATTTGTTGAGGAGGGGTTGTTTTGTCAAATTTGGACTTAATTTGTAAAGGTTTTAGAGGCAGGTTTTAAATGGTAAAATTAGGGCAAAATTTAAAGAAAAGATGAAAGGAGGGACCGATTCTATCGTTATGGAAAAATTTGGAATGGGACAGGGGTATAAAACACCACCACCTATCAAACCCTAACCCCAAATGCTAACATGTTCAGCCGCCACCTCCACCTTATACCTCCCACGCCGGCGCCGCAACCGCTCCACCTTCTGACCAGCCAACATCCCTCAAGAGACACCTGACTTCCTTTAGTTCTGACCGCTCGAAGCTCCCTTCAACTATGGTTGTTAGGCGACGGTCGTGCCGCCGCAACGTTGTTACTGTTCCATCGTTGGCGACGATGAAGACCACTAGCAAGTGTCTATTCCGCTCTCGATGCGGCTATCGTTCACGATCACCTCACTCCTTTCCCATCTTCTACTGATGCATCACCTCGTGAAGACGAAGGCGTCACTACCACTGTGAAAGAGCTCCTACCACGGTCGTGAGACACTAGGTGGGTAACTGTATCCTTTTGCGCAAATTGGAAATCGTGCATGCATAATTGTAGTTGGTGTGTTTGTCCGAAAATCACTAGAAAGCCACCGCCACCACCGTGAGGTGGTGGCTGCCACCATCTACCACCACCGGCCACCATAAGGTAGCTGTGTGTGTGTTTATTTTGTTTAGTGTGTGTGTGTGTTTATTTTGAGATTTATCATTGTAAAGTGTAATTTACAAATTGGAATAATGAAAGGAAAAATCAAACCACCACCATGAGATGGTAGCTGCCGTCACCGACTGCCGTGTCGGGTGGCGGTGTGCCTTGTTGGATCGTGACTCGTTTGGATGTTTGGACAAAGGGACTAATAAACCCTAACGGGCCTAATAAACCCTAATGGGCCAAATAAATCTTGATGGACCTAAAAGCGCAAGCATGTGACTAATGGGCTTAGTGAAACCCAAATGGTCCAGTGAACCTTAATTAATCAAAAGACCTAACTATTGGGCCTATTAGGCTAAGATGGGATTGGGAAGCCTAATTAGGGTTTAGAAAACCCTAATATTAGATTTATGGGCTTGGTCCTATCGGGACCCACATTAGGGCCATTGGAATGGAATTCTGTGTGAAGCCCAATCACACCATATTATATATTTAGAAGAGTGATGGACTTAATGGATTAAGTCCTTAATGGGTTAAGCAAGAAACACTTAACCCTGATCATCATTTTATATGAAACCCTAATTTCACTTGGGCCTTGAGTTGGGCCTTTCCATTGGGCTTTGGTTATTGGATTATTAATGGGTCATCCAAGAATGATCATATGGACTATAATATGTTGTTGGGACTTAGGGTAAGGCCCATGTGAAGGTTTGGGCCCAATTTGGAAAAATATGCCATAGTTTGGGCCTTAAGGATTATATGATATTAGGCCATTAGAGTGTTAAATGCTGGACCGGAATAAATGGTTGGCCTTTGAATAAGACCATGTAAAGGCTTGGGCCCAATTTGAAAAATTGGACCATATGTTTGGCTTTGATTCCTAGTTTGACTTTTGGGCCTATGGATTGGACATTGGGTTAGAATAAAGCCAAGCTTGGGCTAATGTAGTAATTATCCAAAGTATGTATTTATGGTTATGTAGTGGAACCTAATTATTAATTGGGTGATGTTTTGATGTTGACAATTTGGGAACCTGTCAACCAGCACTGGAGTTTTATCACCTGGGACTTCACCAGTGCCAGGTGAGTCTTCTCGCTATACCTATGGGTCTAAGGCACCAAGGCTAGCCCATTATGAGATTATGGTATATGTGTTAGTCTTCCTGTGATTTGATATGTTATGTGATTGTGTGTATCACATGGAAGACCCTGGGGAGCCCGTGGCATTGGATCTTAGACCATATGGGGTAGCCCATGGCAGTCCTAGGTAAAGACCATGTGGAGTAGCCTATGACATTGTATGTAAAACCATATGGGGTATCCCATGGTTGTCCTAGGTAAAGACCATGTGGGGTAGCCCATGGCATTCTTACAGGTTTATGTATGTATGGCTTATGTAGTATATGTAGCATTATAGCTATGATGATATGTGTTAGGTGGATTGTGTGTGGGGTATGCTCTGGGGAACTCACTAAGCTTCGTGCTTACGGTTTTCACTTTTGGTTTCAGGTACTTTGTTTTCAAAGGAAAGGATGTGGCTCGATCGCAACGCATCACACTATGTTTTTCCATACAGTAGGTCTTTAGGATTATACTCTGATATTATTCTCTGATGGCATGCTTGATTATTGACACACTTTTTTGACATTAGATATTATTATGAATGTTTGATGCTGATGGTTTTTTGTAATAACTTAATATAAAAGGAATTTTTGGTCTGGAATTTTGGGACTTTAAAAGTTGTTATCAGATCCTTGGTTTGAGGGATTCGAGCACACTCTCGGATGTGTCTAGACTCAAACTGAGGACTTGGTATGAATTTTTTAAAAAGAAAATCATTTTTACAAAAAGGAATTTGAAAAAGAAGCTAAAAAGGGAAAATTACTTTGAAAAGAACAATTTTAGTGATACGTGCAATCAGCCAACCTCAAGTAAGTTTCCCCAGAATACCCACGTATGTTGTCTGTTATGACTTGGTTTATGAATCTGTAACTCGCATGCTAGTTAGGGGTAGGGGAGATGCATGTATATGTTGGTAGACTTGCATGCTAGTGTTGAGTAGTCAGCAATAGGTTGGCCTGATATGTGATGCTTGTAGCCTTGGAATATTGGATGCCATGCTGGAATGAGAATGATAAGTGGTATTTGTAACTACTATGTGTATGCTTTTAAAATTGTATATGGTTAGGATCTTATAGCCTTAGAATAATAGATTTGGCCTTATTTCCTATTCCTTGTTTGGTTGTGGTCCTACGGTAGAGTCTATTATTCAACAGTCTATTGGATCATGTTATGTGTATAATTTGCATGCATAAGGCAGCTGACAGTGAGGATTGATAGATGTGGATAATGCGAGCTGTGATATGTGGACTGAATGTTTTATGGTAGATCTTAAGGTCGGAGTGCAACTGCACGAATGCTGCTTGCTTTGTGCTTTGTGCTAAGTGGATGTGACGATATCCTAGAGGTAGATAACTAGCATCATGGGGAGTTCTTCAGCAGCTGATGGCAGGGCGAGGTTGAGAACCTAGGAAAGCCTAGGAGGTGCTTCAGCGGATATTGTGTTTTTGTTCAGTAGATATTGGTGTATCAGTGGGATAGATAACTTAGAGCATTCAGGAGGATTGCTCAGGAAAGTATGGATAGGTGTGGAAGGTAGTATGGGCCCGTACTACTGAAAGCACAGGATCCATACTCGAATCAGTGAGAGTCTTGGAGAATCTAAGAAGTTGATGGGAAGGGGAAATTCTTGGCTGTGTTCTGATAGAGGGGATAGCGGTTGTGCAGATGAGGATGAGCACACATAAGGGAGGACCAAGGTTTGGTCCTAGCTCCAGTAGTGAGCCAGTTAGTGGAAGGACTGCTATGGTTTTGATTTCGTCGTGGATCTCTTGTATCGGACGATAGGTATCGATTATGTGATTTATTGCACTTTCGGGATTGGAGACTATGTCTTAAAGATAGTTAGTAGCCCAATGTAGAGCAGAGGTCGCTCTAACTATGGTAGTTCAGCTGTTGACGATTGGACTGGCAATTGGGTTAGGCGCGAGTCCTTGAATGATATGATTTCTAGAGCTCGAGAGAAGGGAATTGGTTGGAGCACGTTAGGAAGGGGAAACAGATCGGGTGCCTATATTGAGGATCCCGGAAAGAGACCCAAGAGTTTAGGTCAGCTTTTGAGAGGCCATTAGGGTAGCATTCAGTGCAGTTCTTGTGGGAAACTGCACGAGGGTTTTCGCTTCAAGGGTTTTAGTAAGTGTATATCGGGTTTTGTTTCCCCGCTTGTGTTTGGGGTTATACGTTCAAACATTGTCTTATGCTATTTGCATACCATGAGTTACGGGGTGGTGGTTTACCTCTTTACTGGTTTAGAGTGTTCAATGTTATCTGGGTCTAGGGTTGGGATCGATTCAAGTATATGATGCGGAAGGTTTACGGACAAGATTGGCGACTCATACATTGTGCTCGAGCCGACTTTTGGAGGCACTAAGGGAAGTGGTTTACTGTTGAGGCTTGGCCTAGATCGGTTATTTGGACTTCAAGATATAAACGGGGCATCATTTCAAGGCGTTTGAGATTATTAGTTTTGCTAGGATTCGGGAAGTGTTTATTTGATCGTTCGGAGTGGCATGGTCCTTGGGGGATTTGGGCTAGTAATAGAACACGCGCACGAACAAGAAACAAGTTATTAGAAGTTGGTTATTAAAGAGTAAGAAGGATCGGGGGTCCTTCAAATCTCCTGTATTATGAAGACTTACTCGAATCTAAGTGAGGGAGAATCACGCAGGTATTCATGATAGGGACAAGTAGGAGACTGGGATGGGTTTCTCATCCTCATTGAGGGAAAATGGAGGCCCAAGTGACTATTTGGTTTGAGGGTTGTGCGAGTTTGGAGTCTAGTAAGATTCCCCGTCGTGCGAATCATGTCTTCTTGGGGGCTTGATAACAGAATTTAAGGAAACAGGTTGGGGCTCCAGTCATGAATCGAGTTCATTTCGGGTAATCAGTCAAGTATGTGATTGATTCCGCATGCGTATGAATCGATAGATCAGAGGTAAGGTATTGGACTACAGTTGTCAAAGTGTTGTAAGACTACGGGGGATCCATAGCGTTCACTAGTAGTCAGGTAGTGTGGAAAGTGTTGTAAGACTACGGGAGAGCTGTAGCATTCACTAGTAGTCAGGTAGTATGGAAAGTGCTGTAAGACTATATGGGAGCCGTAGCATTCACTAGTAGTCAGGTAGTGTGGAAAGTGTTGAAAGACTATAGGGAGCCGTAACATTTACTAGTAGTTAGGTAGTGTGGAAAGCATTGTAAGACTACGGGGGAGCCGTAGCATTCACAAAGTTGGCAGATGGTGCTAGAGTGTTCTAAGACTATGGGTGTAACCGTAGTATTCACTAGGTTGGTAGATAGCATGAGAGCATTATTAGACCACTAAAGGGACAATAGTACCCACCAGTTCGGGTGCAACAGTGAGGATATGGAAATCCACAGACTGGATTTTGAAATTACTAGGATAGATTAGATCTGGTTGAGCTAGTGATACGACTATAGGAACACCACTATAGTTATGAGATCAAGGAAGTAATGGATTGCTTAAGCTTGCTTATTATATAAGTCTACCATTGGCCAGGTAGCAATCGCTTTTAGTCGTGGGTTTAAAGACGTCATGATTCGATGCATGAGCCTGATCGGTTGAATCAGGAGGTTGTTATGGCCATAGTGGTAAGGTAACTAACGATAACTATTGGTAGACAAGGATTTTGGTTCAGAAGTCACGTGGAGAGACTGTGTGTGGGTCCTTTGTCTCCGTAGCAGGGTCGGAACCCGATAATTTAGATGGTTGGCAAACGAATTGAGACCAGGAAAGTCTCAATAGATTTTTGGAAGAAACTATGTAGCACCATACAGCTTTAGGCAGTTCAATATTCAAGCAGTTTCAACATTTGGGCAGTGTTAGCATTTGTGCTTCAGGTTGCGAGTACGGACGAAATAGCTAGATGATTTGGGGAGTGAAAAGTCACTCACAGCAGGAGTATGTGAGCCTTGGCCAGGTACAAGTGATCTACAAAGATAATTAGGTCTGTGATCCTGTTTTATAATGGGAACCTCGAGTTATCAGAAGTTAAGTAGTCGGTTGAGGGATAAACATACTAGATTCAACAATAATGATTCAGTACGAGTGGTCTGTCATAGAATCAGACCATCTAGAGATAGCAGATTTCAGATGGAGTAGGTGTGAACTTGTTGCGAGGAAATTTGTTCACCTGTGGATTTTAGGGCCATGAGAAGATTGGACACAACTACCCTGGGAAGCCTAGGGTGTACCGAGGATGGTGACCCTATTACTCAAGTGGTATGGGGCATAAGGGATGGTAAGGAATGATTTCGAGGACGAAATCTAATTTAAGTGGGGGAGAGTTTTCACACACCGTTAATTATGTAAACAAATAGATAAAGATTAATAAATGAATCCTAGCCTTAAAATCCATAATATTTAGTAGGGCGTTGGTTTTGGAGCCAAATTTATTATTGGCTTACTCATGGGTTAAAAGTGTAAGTTTCGGGTTGATTTTATAATTGTGAAGGAAGGGACTATTTGGTAAATTATTGGACTTAAATTGAAAATAATTTGGAATGTTGAGGGCTAAAGAGATATTTAGGACAAAATATAAAAAGTATTTGTTGAGGAGGGGTTGTTTTGTCAAATTTGGACTTAATTTGTAAAGGTTTTAGAGAGCAGGGTTTAAATGGTAAAATTGGGGCTGAATTTAAAAAAACAAAAGATGAAAGGAGGGACTGATTCTGTCGTTATGGGAATATTTGGAATGGGTCGGGGGTATATAACCCCACCACCCTTTAAACCCTAACCCTAAATGATAACATGTTCAGCCGCTACCTCCACAGGTGGTCGTTAGCCGACGGTCGTGCCGCCGCAATGTTGTTACTGTTCCATCGTCGACGATGATGAAGACCACTAGAAAGTGTCTATTCCACAGTCGATGCGGCTGTCGTTCACGACCACCTCACTCATTATCCATCTTCTATTGATGCATCACCTCGTGAAGAAGAAGTCATCGCTGCCGCCATGAAACGGCTCCTACCACCGTCGTGAGACAGCAGGTGGGTGGTTGGATCCTTTTGAGCAAATTAGAAATCGTGGGTGTATGATTGTAATTGGTGTGTTTGTCCGGAAATCGCTAGAAAGCCGCCACCACCACAACCGTGAGGTGGTGGCTGCCACCATCTACCACCACCGGCCACCATAAGCTGGCTATGTGTGCGTTTATTATTCTAAGTGTGTGTGTTTATTTTGAGATTTAGCATTGTAAAGTGTAATTTACAAATTGGAATAATGAAAGGAAAAAATCAAACCACCACAGTGAGGTGGTGGCTGCCGCCATTAGCCGCCGTGTCGGGTGGAGGTGTGCCTTGTTGGATCGTGACTCGTTTGGATGTTTGGACAAAGGGACTAATAAACCCTAATGGGCCCAATAACGCCTAATGGGCCTAATAAACCCTAATGGGCCCAATAAATATTAATGGACCTAAAAGCCCAAGCATGTGACTAATGGGCTTAGTGAAACCCTAATAGGTCCAGTGAACCCTAATTAATCAAAAGACCTAGCTACTGGGCCTATTGGGCTAAGATGGGATTGGAAACCCTAATTAGGGCTTAGAAAACCCTAATATTGGATTTATGGGCTTGGACCTATCGGGACCCACATTTGGGCCATTGGAATGGAATTGTTTGTGAAGCCCAATCACACCATATTATCTATTTAGAAGAGTAATGGACTTAATGGATTAAGTCCTTAATGGATTAAGTGAGAAAGACTTAACCCTAATCATCATTTTATATGAAACGCTAATTTCACTTGGGCCTTGAGTTGGGCCTTTCCATTGGGCATTGGTAATTGGATTATTAATGGGTCATCCAAGAGTGATCATATCGACTAGAATATGTTGTTGGGCTTTAGGGTAGGGCCCATGAGAAGATCTGGGCCCAATTTGGAAAAATGGGCCATAGTTTCGGCCTTAAGGATTATATGATATTGGGCCATTAGAGTGTCAAATGTTGGACCGGAATAAATGGTTGGGCCTTTGAATAAGACCATGTAAAGTCTTGGGCCCAATTTGGAAAATTGGGCCATATGTATGGCTTTGATTCCTAGTTTGACTTCTGGGCCTATGGATTGGACCTTGGGCTGGAATAAAGCCAAAATTGGGGTAATGTAGTAATTAACCAAAGTATGTATTTATGGTTATGTAGTGGAACCCAATTATTAATTGGTTGATGTTTTGATGTTGACAGTTTGGAAACCTGTCAACCAGCACTGGAGTTTTATCTGCAGGACTTCACCAGTGCCAGGTGAGTCTTCTCACCATACCTATGAGTCTAAGGCACCATGGTCGGACCATTATGTGATTATGGTATATGTGTTAGTCTTTATGTGATTGGATATGATATGTGATTGTGTGTTTCACATGGAAGACCCCCGGGGGAGCCCGTGGCATTGGATGTAAGACCATGTGATGTAGCCTATGGCAGTCCTAGGTAAAGACCATGTAGGTGTTGGGTTTTAGCCATAAGAATATTCCTATGTGCACATATAAACCCTAATTCTTGGATCTAGGTTTCTCTAATTGAACATGCAATGTATCCAAGACTTTGATTGATAAATCTAGTATAACAACACAAGAAATCAGATCTAAAAGAATACCTTGAATTACTTGCTTGAATCTTCTTGTCCTTGGAGCTTAGAGTCACAAATGTCACTCCTCTAGTGGCTTACAAACACCAACTAGCAAGAGGATGATTTGAGAGAGATGGAAGAGGTTGAGAAATCGGCCAAGGCTTCTTTAATACCAAGGGTACCGATTTCCTCACCCCTATGGGTGTATTTGTACTAGTGAGCCTCCTAGGTTTCACCCTTAAAACCCTAATTGGATAACTTAGGCTCTAAGCAATCCAACCTCCTTACTGATAAGCCTTTGGACGATTTGTAGGTTTATCCAAACCCTAAAATCCGTCCACCCCTTAGTCACAAGGAATCACTGCTCAAAATACAACTATCATACAATTGACAGCTTAAACGCCTTTATTCAATTAATCTTTTTAAGTCACCAAATTAATTCCTAATTAATTTATGACTTATATTAATCAAATAACAATATTATTATTCCTTATATTATTCTCATAATATATTAATAGTATTTCTTCTCTCATTATAAATCATCCCGACAAGTTGCTATGGTAAAGGCAACCCAAAAGGGTCATGCACAATCGGGTCAAGTACTTACCAAATATAGTTGCAGCCTTACACACTATTCCAACAGTAGGGTAGCCCATGGCATTGGATGTAAGATGATGTGGGGTAGTCCATGGCATTGGATGTAAGACCATGTGGTGTAGCCCATGGCAGGCCTAGGTAAAGACCATGTGGGGGTAGCCCATGGCATTAGATGTAAGACCATGTGGGGTAGCCCATAGCAGTCCTAGGTAAAGACCATGTGGGGTAACCCATGGCATTCTTACAGGTTTATGTATGCATGGCTTATGTGGTATATGTAGCTTTATAGCTACCATGATATTTGTTATGTGGATTGTGTGTGGGGTATGCTCTAGGGAACTCACTAAGCTTCGTGCTAATGGTTTCCAGTTATTGTTTTAGGTCCTTCATTTTCAAAGGAAAGGAGTTGGCTCAATCGCAGCGCTTCACACTATGTTTTCCGTACAGGAGGTCTTTGGGATTATACTCTGATATTATTTTATGATGACATGCTTGATTATTGACACACTGATTTTGACATGAGATATTATTATAAATATTTTATACTCTGATATTATTTTATGATGACATGCTTGATCGCCACACATCACACTATGTTTTCCGTACAACAGAATTTGTAATGGAAAAATTACTATGAAATTGACCACGAAATCCTACTACAGAATACATGATAGAATACCATCTACAATGGGTTTCATTATGTTGCCATATTTGTGACAAAAATTGTTGTTTCCATTGCAAACCCTCGCTACAGGGATTTTAGGGACGAAAATGGGCCATTGCAAATTACATAGTAATTCATCTTTTGCAATGGAATTTCAACTTTTTGCAACACATTCTTTCTTTGGAAAATTGGCTTTTACTTGTAGTGAGACTGATAGAAGAATTATAACATGTCGTTTACTAAATTGAATGGTGAAAAGTGAATTGAATTAGATGAAATTTATAGCATATCGGATGAAGATAGTAGAGATTAGAGACAGAGTAAGGCCAGATGATGGTAATTCCATCTAAAACATTAGCTTTTCTAATGTTATGTGTATAATTCTAGATGGAGAAAATTAATGATGTATTATGAGATATAATGAATACTTCGGTCATGAGTGCCAATAAATAGAGATCAAATAGTTAAGACAGGAAGTGTGGTGTTTACGCACCATGTGATAGTCTTCCATCTACCATAATTATAATTAGATCTGATCGCGAATGCTCGATCTGGTTTTTATAAGAAACTTGGTAATTGTAATAACAATAATTTTATTTATTATTTGCAACTAATCGACATGTAATTCTTAATATGTGGAAGATGATCAATTGTAACATCCCAAAATTCATGGCCAATAATTTCATTTTTAATTATGTAATTATAAAAACCAATTGTCTGAAAAACATCAATAGTATCATCCCATATCACAATCGAAACCAATATCTCAATAACCAAACATGTCATAATGAAACATCATCATCATACTGTTGGAATGAAATTCCTTAATGCTCAATAGATTTTAGCAGAATAATGAACGACAAAGAATAAAAAGAAGACATGTATGGTTTAACCGGTGTTGAATGATTAAACATTAACACCTTAGAAGAGCTCGATTAAGAACTTCGACTGTACAAGTGTTTTAGGGTTTACAAAGTAATAAAGAGAATAATAATGACCATCATATCTAAGGCATACATGCATGCACTATAAATAATGAAACCCTAATCTAAATTCACGGATGGACAGGCCCAATCCAGATATACAAAAATGAGCCCATGATGCAACACAAAATACCCAACAATCTCCCCTTTGCGTCAATGGAGCCAAGAGCTCAGTTCTGTTGAGCAACTGAAGATTTATTGATAGTATTGAACACGTTCGGTATACTAGCCAAAAGAGTTTGTCTAAAAGTAATATACCACCGAATCATGTCTGTGAAATTATTCTTGTCTGACTCTTTGTTCTTCTTACACCGGTGAATGATATAGAGTATATGCTCCAAGAAGGATGTTGAGAACAAATGCTTATCCACAAGAGAGAATAAGAATTTATCACCTTCGGCTCTTGTAAACATGACTGTAAGATTTGTAGAGTCGATTTGATCAAGCTTCATTTTGTTTACATCACCAGGTTTTCCAATCGGCATCAAAGTTTGCCTTTTCCTTAAAACGAGAGCCACCTCTTGATCCATTTTGGCAACTTCAAGGATATAAGAGACTAGCATCCTCTTGAGATGATTGAGAATCGGCACACACTCCTTCGCACTTGTAACCAAAATGTTCAACAATAATATCGAATCATGAGGATTTAGATTGGGAAGATCTGCTAAGTAAATTGTATGGACTGAGTTGGCTGAACCCCTGGTTATTCGAAACTGAACATTCACAAACTTTCCCGAAGGTGAGGGTTTCAACACCTTGACCGTTGTTCTCTTCTGTGCACTCCACGTCAAGTATTGAGGTTAACCAAACTTGAGATAGTGGTCAATTAGATCACGATCAATCTGAGGATGAGGAGAGGGGACTTCAACTGTAGAATCAAAATAGTGAAAAACAAATGCCTTTCTGGTTATAGGCTTGTCGAATTGTGAGTCCCTTGTGTTGTCACAATCAAAAGAGACAACAGGTTCCAACCAATACATGCTTGGAAACTCAATTGCTTCTTTGATCAGAACCACCCTAGTCCATAGAGGAAAGAGATCATTTTTGTAGGCAAGAGCATCAAACTCTTTCTTCTTCTTTCGTTCCCTTTCCTCCGCTTCCCTTGCAACACGAAGGTTTTCATCTATCTCCATGTCCTTTTTATTACGTTTCAAGACTTCAGCGATAGTTTCTTTATCTTCATCACTATCAATATTTTTATTAATAACACCTTTCTTCTTCTCTTGACTACCAGAACCTGAAGCTACATTATCCTTCAGTTTGGTTTTAACAATCATCAGTTTCACAGTAGGGCGAATAGGAGGAGCTTGGCCTTCTGAAGCTTGACTTGCTCTCCTTGAATGGACTGAGAAAGAGAATCAATGGAGGCATGCACCTTCGCAACAGTTGTATTAGAATGACCTTTGAGAGAGTCTAAGAAAACCTTGGAGTCCTGAATGAGTTCTTTGATATCAGATGTGGCTCTTTTGCATAGAGCAGTAGAGTCATCCACAGCAGTCGTGGATTTATCACCAGATTCATGATATTTTTGTAGAGTTGTATCCATGAATGATTTCAAAACAACGTCATTGTACTTCTTTATGGAGTCAATAAACGTATCGAGCTTCTCATGAATGCTATGCAGGTGTTGCTTGGTCACCGGAGCAGCTTCATCTTCATCACTTGGAATTCGATATGGACTATAGTAGGTTGAATCAAATATAAAGTCAGTGCCTCCAAGAACTGGACCAGATTCACCAGAAGGAGTTAGGGAAATTAGCTTGCGTGTAACTTTGGGATTATCTTCAGTCTTTGCCCCCACATCATATGTGTTGACTTGGACTGGAGATTCGGTTGTGATTGGGATGACCGGTGTAGAGGTGATAGTTTCTTGGGAAAAAATAGGAGTTGGTAATGGGGTTGTAGATATGGGTATTGAGCTAACAGGTGGAGGTGGTGGAACAGTGGAAGTAATTTGAGTTATAGGAGTTGGAGGAATTGGGGCAACAGAAACTGGAACAGTAGTCTTCGGTGGTGAAGGTGGATGGGTAGGAACAGAATCATCAGGATTGCCTTCTTGTGTGGGAGACCTAGGCAGTGTATTACCCCTAGGAGAACCTTCATGTTGATCTTCCTCTTCCTCATCAACATGCTGCTCAGCATCATTGTCAGAGCTGGGAGGTGAATGAGTCTTTGGTATTCGGTCCATGTTTTTAACTTTCTTGGGAGCCGAGGAAGCAGCTTTTTCAGCATTTCATTTCATGCATTTAGATGGCTTGGAAGAAGGTTCTTCAGTTTCCACCTTCTTAGAATCGGCTCTCTTTCTTTGCTTGGCTGGTTTCTCAACATCATCCAGAGCAGCTTGCATCTCAGGAGACTGTTTTCGAGGATTCTTTGGAGGAAGCAATGTGTACTTAGCCATTACTTTACTTTCAACAGAAACACAGTGAGGAAATTTGGTTGGATCGGCAGTAATTATCTTCTTGGTGTGAAAGGTTGCGACTGAAGAAAGCACGACATCCTTCATGACAGGGATCTGGAAAGAGTTGATAGCCCGACGGATGACTAGGGTCTAGAAACGACCACAAGAAACTTCAGAATGTTTGGTCGAGGAGTTCAAACGTTGCACCAGTTGAGACCATATCTATAATCCAAGTTAATGCCACTGTAGAGACCATACATAATGGTCATAAAACACTTATTGGATCCATCAGATCCCCCGACCCGTTCAGATAGGCCCTTGTGAAGAATAGTAAGTAACCCATTCCTTAGTATAACACATTCCATTGGGGAGGTAGATGGATTCCACCTGCATAAGAGCGATTACCAATGGGGACTATTTGATGCATTCAAAAACATGTAACATGTAGGAATCATATAGGAATGGATTTAGTTGAATGATCATGTTCTGATTAGGTTTGATGGCAAGCATGGACGATGAAGCAGTCTGATCTTGAAGAGATGAAGATTCTGCCATTGTTGATGTTAAGAAGAAGACGAACAATAATAATCGCTTGTTGTATCAAGAAGCTAGTGATGTACAAGAGGTGTGAGAATCCTCTTTTATACAATTGCCATGAGAGATAAAAAACCGTCTGTAATGAGTATAAGATCGCTGAAAATTTTCCTGAAAAATCTCAATTTGACAGTTGGGATTCCCTAGATAGACGTCATCACGTGTGGGTATAGGAACCATTTCGAATTCACGCGCCTAAATTCAATCCTTATCTTATGACTCGATGCCGATTCTTATCCACATAGCATTGCTCCAAAACAATCTTCAATTTTCAGCCCACGCAAAAGATAACTTATTCATTCACTTTAAAGTGACCACTTTCGCGACAAGTGACAACAAAACAAGCAAGGAGTAACAGAAACTAGAGTTTTGGAAAATTACAGAGAATTTTCATGCGAGAGTGTGCCAAAGATAAAGAAATAAAACAAAATGTGTATTGGTTGTGAGTGATGTCAATTAAGACATGAAGCAGATGATTCCGGGCACGAATCTCTTCCTTCAAAGTCTTGAAAGACTTGAAGTGCTTATATCGTTCCCTAAAAAATACGACCGAGTGTTTGTTAAGAAACATCGAAAGGCTTCTTTTTATATAATATCTTTAAGGGAGGTTTCTCTTCAACCGAACTTCGATACTTAACATAAGACCGAAAGTTGAGTGAAGCACTTGTGAGACCGATGTAGTCTTTTGAACAAGTGGGTTAGATATCGTTTGTTGTGACTGAGTATGGAATGAAAATCTCAAAAACAAAAACTAATATGGATCTGTTGGGAAGAAATGCCTTGGTGTTATACAATTTCATAAAGATCACGCAAAAATAAAAAGAGATTTCATTAGGTAACAAGTGAGATCTTGAATATTAAAATTCACCGTCAATTCTTTATAGGTGTTGGATTTTGGGTCTCACTTAACACGTGGTGTACGCATCAAAGATCATAGACACGAATTTTGTGTAACCATAAACCTCAGTGGTAATAGCTGAGAGTCTCAAGGGTTACAATGGTGAAACAAAATTTGATGGAGAATGTAAAGGATGATGTTAAGAACCGAAAGTACCCCTGCTATATGAAAGTGACTAAGCAGAAAACTCATAACTCATTTGAGAAGAGTAGGGTAGCTCATCACTTGAGTAAATCTAGCAGCCTGATAGGGAAGAAACGATAGGTATAGATCGAATCATTAAGGCCTCACTCATAGTCGTAGAGGCTCGGGTCTACATACAACATCATGCTTCTAGGGACGCTTAACTAGTTCAAATTAGAATTGTCATACCTGCCTTAGTTCCAAATCATATTGCAATAATAACCTTGAATTTTCATGCTCCCCTTATCCTTGGAACATAGTAAAGAAATAAACGAAGACAAACAAACCACACACAAACAAAACAGAGATAATAACTACAAACAAAAGATAAAATCTTTTTGGTATTTTTAATTTTCTAAAAAATAATAAAAACAGAAAAATAAATGAAAGATGTTTTAGAAATAAAAGAGAAAATAAATCAAATAAAAGCTTAAAAGAATATTTACTAAGTTAACAGCCGAAACCAATCCTTTAAATAAATGAAGCGAAATAAGTCGAGCGTTCGGTTCATTTCGGTTCACAAAAAATTAGGAGCCGAAATAAGCCGAGCGTTCGGTTCATTTCGGTTCCCGAAAAATCCAGAGCCGAAATAAGCCGAGCATTCGCCCTATTTCGCTTGTCTAATTTTTAGTGAAAGGCTAGAGGTTTCGGTACCGACTATACTTCTATCATTCCTAAACCTTGTAAAATTTTGTTGAAGGTAGTTTCTGGTAACGCTTTTGTGAAGATGTAAACGAGTTGATCAGAGGATCGTATGAAATGAACTTCCAGGTTTCCATCTTCAACATGGTCCTTGATGAAATGGTATCTTAGTGCAATATGCTTTGTTTTTTAGTGTTGTACGAGATTGTGACAAATTCTTATTGCGCTTTTAGAGTCACGGTAGAGAGGAATTTTCTTCATACTTAATCCGTAGTCCCTTAATTGGCTTTGTATCCAGATTACTTGTGAGGTACAGGATGTTGTAGCTATGTACTCAGCTTCGGCTGTTGAAAGAGTCACGTATGTTTTCTTTTTAGACTGCCAGCTAACGAGTTTACCATCAAGAAATTAGCATCCACCAGTTGTGCTCTTTCGATCCATACTATATCCTCTCAGATCAGCATCAGAGAAGGCTTGAACAAAGAATCCAGATCTATCAAGGTACCAAAGACTGAGAGACGAGGTTCACTTTAGATAGCAAAAAATGTTTTTCATTGCTACCATGTGAGGTTCTCTTGGATTTGCTTGAAACCTAGCACAATAACGCTTTTGTGAAGATGTAAACGAGTTGATCAGAGGACCGTATGAAATGAACTTCCACGTTTCCATCTTCAACATGGTCCTTGATGAAATGGTATCTTAGTGCAATATGCTTTGTTTTTTAGTGTTGTACCATATTGTGACAGATTCTTATTGCGCTTTCAGAGTCACGGTAGAGAGGAATTTTCTTCATACTTAATCTGTAGTCCCTTAATTGGCTTTGTATCCAGATTACTTGTGAGGTACAGGATGTTGTAGCTATGTACTCAGCTTCAGCTGTTGAAAGAGTCACATAGGTTTTCTTTTTAGACTGCCAGCTAACGAGTTTACCATCAAGAAATTAGCATCCACCAGTTGTGCTCTTTCGATCCATACTGTATCCTCCCAGATCAGCGTCAGATAAGGCTTGAACAAAGAATCCATATCTATCAAGGTACCAAAGACCGAGAGACGAGGTTCACTTTAGATAGCGAAAAATGTTTTTCATTGCTACCATGTGAGGTTCTCTTGGATTTGCTTGAAACCTAGCACAATAACAAACAAAGAACATAATATCTGGTTTACTAGCCATTAGATACATAAGAGACCCTATCATTCGTTGATAGAGTGTTATGTCAACAGCAGGTTTCTCCAGGGATGAAGTTAACTTCGTGCCAAATACCATGGGAACCTTCATCTTCGGATCTCCCATCATACCGAACTTCAGCAATAAACTCTTCATGTAAGCTTCCTGGTTGATAAAAATGTCTTTTGGTCCCTGTCTTATATTCAATCGAAGGAAAAATTAATTGGACCCATTACGCTCATTTCAAATTTAGTCTCCATCAGCTTTTCTGAACTCAACTGTTAAGCTAGGATCTGTGGAGCCGAAGATGATATCATCGACATAAATCTAAACTATCATTAAATGTTCGCTCTCTTTTGTTCAAAAGAAGGTTGGATCAATCGAACCTTGCTTGAATTTCAACATTTTAAGAAAGCGAGTTAACGTTTCATACCAGGCCCTCGGTGCTTACTTTAGACCATATACAGCTTTATCCAACACATAGCAGTGATTAGGAAATTTCTCGTTCACCAACCCATGAGGTTGTTCAACGTACACAGTTTCTTCTAGTTCTCCATTTAAGAAAGCACACTTTACGTCCATCTGAAAAACTTCGAAGTTTTTATATGCAGCATATGCCAGAAATATTCTAACCGATTCCAACCTTGCTACTGGAGTGAAGGTCTCCTCATAATCTATTCCTTCTTCCTAACAGTATCCCTTGACCACTAGCTGAGCCTTATTCCAAATGATGTTGCCCTCTTTGTCCAGCTTGTTCCTGAAGGCCCATTTTAAGCCGACCACAAAAGCATCCTTTGGAGTGAGAATCAGCCTCCAAACTCGATTATATTCAAACTCATTGAGTTCACATTGCATAGCTTGTACCCAATCAGCGTGATCAAGTGCAACTTTAATCGTCTTTGGTTCGATTTTGGAGACAAACGAATTAAACATGCAGAATTCAACATGAGAGAATAGAGCAGTTTCTTTCTCTTTCAATTGAGAGCATGTTAGAACTCGCTCAGATGATTCACCAATAATCTGTGTTTTGGGATGATCCTTTGTCCACTTTGTTAAAGGAGGGTAATTTGGGTCATAGACAGGATCCAACTCTGCATTTATCTCTTCTTCAAATACTGATCGATCGTCTTTGTCATTTGATTTTTCATTCTCCCCCTCAAATGGCGAAGCTTATCCCTTGTCAGGTTCAGGGTCCTCATAATCAGTTAGAATTGGATTCTCCCCCTTGGTTGAAGTTATAGTCTCCCCCTCGGTTGAAGTTGGAGTGTCCCCCTTGGTTGATGTTGGATTCTTCCCCTCGGTTGATAATCCAGTTGTATTAGATACAGATGAACCCCCCCTGAATACAGAGTTGTCATTTGGAGGTTTAAGTGAGGATTGATTATCAGTTGGTTTAGAAGAATTCTTTTCCATGTCTTTCAAAGCGTCATCGATGATCTTTTTCAGATGGTCGATTTTGTTGTCTGCTGCATTCACCTCCGAGTGTATAGCCTTTTTTGGTTCATCAAATAGCCTTATGTATTCTTAAAATAAGTTGGAAATGGGAACCGAGACTTGTCCTGATTCTGGAAATATTTCACCCATGGTATTTTCGCTTGGTTAAACCTTCTTCATATAGTTGTCATCGAAGGTTACGTAGTAGGTTTCTTCAATACGTTTGGAGTGTTTATTCAAAACCTTATAAGCCTTTGATGCAAGTGAATAACCAAGGAAGATTCCCTCATCAGCTTTAACGTCGAAGTTGTTTCGGTTCTCTTTGGAATTAAAAATGAAGCACCTGGAACAGAACACATGGAAAAACTTAATATTGGGCTTTCGATTGTTCACAATCTCTTACGGAGTGATGGAGAATCGCTTGTTAAGTAAGGATCGGTTCTGAGTGTAGCATGTAGCTGCAACAGCATCAACCTAGAAGTATATTGGAAGAGAAGCGGAGTTTAGCATGGTTTTGGCCGCCTCACATAAGGAACAGTTTTGTCTTTCAATAATGTCATTCTGTTGTGTAGTATAAGGAGTAGAGAAGTTGTAAGATACTCCCTTTTCATCCAGAAAGTCTTCAAATTCTTTATTCTTAAACTCAAGCCCATTATCGCGTCTATTGTTCCTCACCACCTTTCGCAGTTGCAATTCCACTTGGTTGATAAAAAATCTTCAACTTGGGAGTCGCTTCTGATTTTTGTTTAAGAAAATAAACCCAGGTGAAGCGTGAAAAATCATCTACAATGACAAGTATGAACTTACGACCACCGATGCTTTCAATAGACGAAGGTCCACACAAGTCAATGTGCAGAAGTTCAAGAGCTTCAATGATCTTGGTATTGATTCGTGTATGATGGCTCTTTCGACTTTGTTTGCCCATCTCACACGCTGCATACAAGTGTTCCTTATCAAACTTGAGAAGATAGAGGCCTCGAACATGATCACCAAGCATCAATTTATTAAGATCTTTGAAGTTCAGGTGCGATAGTCGTCTGTGCCATAACTAGCTTTCGTCAGAGTTTGCCTTTGATAAAAGGCATATTGCTGGTTGTCGTCGAATTGGGTTGAGATTTAAAGGATACATCTCTCCCTTGCTTTCAGACTTCAACATTACTCTTTTGGATTGCTTCTCAATTATTTCTGATCCCTCATCATCGAATGAGACTTTCAATCCTGTTCCCACAACCAATTGAGATACACTTATGAGGTTGTGTTGCAATCCTTCCACATATGCTACTTTTCGAATTGTGAATTCACTGTTGGTTATCATTCCATATCCTTTGATAGTACCATAAGAGTTGTTGCCAAACTTCACACATCCACTATCCTTAAGGGACCAAAACTACCTCAGCTCTTCCTTCCTTCCTATCATGTGACGAGAGCAACCACTATCTATGTACCATTCGTCATCGAACTGCTCGTCACTTATAACCTGCAAATTCAAGCAGATTTAAGAACCCAAAGTTTCTTGGGTCCTGGTTAGTCTTTTACAGAAAAAGGAATAGCAACAGAAAGATCAATCAAATAAGTTATTTTTATTAGAGTGGTTTCGTCTTTCCTTTTGATGGTATAAACTTTTATTTTGTTTTTGTCTTGTTTAAACTTTAATGTATCAGATGGTGTTTTGTTGGTTGGTTTCGGGATATTTGTTTGAGACTTAGAGTTACCTAACTTTTTCTTATTATTGTTGTTAGAGTTTTAATCAAGCTTTCCCGTTCCTTTAACATCTTGCGCTGAATAAGGCTTTTGTTGACTGTGAGAATGACCGAAACTGGACTTTTGGTATTTAGCCTTGGTTTTAGGATCGAAACTCGAGGTTCGGTTCTGAGATCTGGGGTTTGAACCGAGACTGGATGTTCAATTCTCAGATCTGGGGTTGGAACCAAGACTGGATGTTCGGTTCTCAGATCTGGGGTTGAGACTGGGCTTTTGGTTCCGAGAATAGTAAGAGTTTCGACCGAAACTGGACTATCGGTTGCTCTTTAAGTTGTCATTTCCTTTGACATTTTCTTGGAGGGAACATGGTTAGGGTTTTGAGACTGCCAAAATTTTTTCCTCTCATTCTGGTTTTTCATGTATCTCTGATTTCTTTCCCGTTTCTGTTCAGCCAGCTGCTTTTGAGATTTATGAATATTGAAGCTCGACTTCGAATTCTCCTTGTGAGCTTCGGTTGTCTTGGAGGATACATTGGATGCTTTCTTTGATACTTCTGGTATCTCTTTTGTTTCACTTGAACTTGGTTTATCAAAACATGAGGGTTTGTTGATGGGTTCAACAACATACCTTCCCTTTACCCTCCACGATGTTCGCTCGGATAAGCCGACAGTTTCGTCTGCATTATCGATAGGGGCGCACCAGAAGTAATCGTCGCACCCTTCAGCATTGTCTATCTTAACTAAAATTTTCAATTTTGTTGCTTGTTTTTTGGTGACACCTTTAACAGCATACACTTGATTTGGCACCGTTTGAACCTTTTGATAGACCACTGATTTCTCTTTAAGTTTCTTTGATTTTTCATTAGAAAAGCGAGCATATTCAACCGAGTTTTCAGATATGAGAGGTTTTTCAGTCGCGGTTTCGCTCTTTAAAAACTCAGAACAATCAACCACATCGTCCACTGAGATATCACTCATCTCACTTTCCTCATCAAATTCAGACGTGTTTTCTACATTTATTTTATGTTTTGAACGTACTTTGGCATTTGAAAAGTCAAATGTTTATATGGTCTCGGACTTAATTTTCAACCTATCATTTTCATCCAAAATATTTTTAAGCATACATTTGTGCTCCTTGGAGTCAATGAAGGTCTCAATATTGTCTAGTCCATATTTGTAAGTGACCGAAATCTCATCTGACGACATTATTGATTCACATTCAGCAATGACTTCATCCTCCTTAAATTCAAGGAAGGGTAAAATCATTTTATGAATCTTTTCCACTAATTCACAATCTAGGTGCAACTGAGTTATATTGGTATATAAACGTTTTGCAATCAATCAAAAAACATTTCATTGTTTCAAAAACTTTAAGTTGTCTCTTTGCAAATAAATAATCTCATCCCTTGTTTTAACTAACTCCTGCTCCTTCAGCTGTATGCATGCCCTCCTTTCCTCACTCTTGGACGATTCCCTGCTCAGTTGGTCAGTTAGATTAGAATTCGCTAGGCAAGTTTGCATGAGACTACCACTTAAGTTGGAAAGATTAAATTTTAGTTCGTTTAGTTCTTCTTCATAATTAGTAACAGGAACATTAAGTGATTCAAGGATCGTTTGTACCTTTTTGATCAACTGGTCGCATTCGCTGATCCTTTCACTCACGGGCTTGGCTGCAAAACACTTATCCTCAGTCAGGTTCGGCTCCTTACACTCATCTTCGGATGATCTTCTAGCAGTAACCATTAGACATTTCCCAACCAAACTGGTAGCTTCCTCTCTTGCCACGTATGCTCTTCCATGTGAGGGTTTTCTGACTTCTTCATCCTCAGAATCGGTTGACTAGACTTCAACGCCACTGAACTCATCTTCATCCAAATTTTCCTACACAATCAGGGCATTCATTGAAACATTAGTTGCCTTATTTTTCTTTATTTCATCCAGCTTTCGCATGTAATAAGCTTCATCATCTTCACCATCCCTTTTCTCAACCATCTTTCTCAACATACAGTCCTTGGCAAAGTGGTTCTTGCCATGACAATAGTTACAATCATACCCTGAATCTCCCATAAGATTGCTTTCTTTCTTTTCATCTTCCTTCTAAGAATTGCTCTTTGTCTCTTCCTTCACCTTTTCAGAATTATAGCTTCCTTGCCAGTTTCGGTTCTTATTGGCTGGAAACTTCTTTCGAGCAAACTTCTTTGGGTTTAACACCATCAATGCGTACTCCTCATTGGTTAGATCACATTTTGACATGTCAGATTCTTCTTCTTCTTCAACAACATTTTTGTTCTTTGAGAGCAGAGCCAGAGAACCTACACCTGACACAACCTTCACTTCTTTAGTAATTGTGCTTTCATGTGATCTTAGGATACCCATTAGTTTTTCCAGAGAGTATGATTTGAATTGTTCATGAGCCTTTACTATTGAGACCACTGCTATCCACTCAGGTCTCAAACCATTCAAGAATGTCACTTTCTGTTCGATATCCTTCCTTTCAATACCATGTTTCATCATTTTCCTCAGCAGATGATTGTAACGATTAAACGTCTGAAGCAAAGTCTCTTCAGGTTTTTGGGCAAATGCTCCAAATTCAGAGAGCAGTAGGGTTTGGATTGAATTTTCTAGATCCTCGTCAGTTGAATACAGTTCTTTCAGCCTATCCCATATCTCTTTAGCAGTAGTGCATGAACTGACTAAACAAAAAGTATTGGCTTGTAAGGCAAATCTGATCACCCTCAAGGCTTTGAGATTACACAACTTATCTTTTTTGTCTTGTGGTATCTTATCTACGTCCACCAAAAGTTGATTATACTCCTTTTGAGTCTTCCCTGTTCTGTTTGTTCTTGCATGAACAAACGGACCGACCGTGATAGCTTCCCAGATGAGATAACCATTATCTTCAGATCCAATTATGTAATCTTCAAAGTGATGCACCCATACTTCGTAGTCATGGGTGTAGAGAACAGGAACCCTTGTAGTGGATCCAATGTTGTTTGAGATGTTAATGGGATTGGTTTGAGAATCATCATATGACATGATGAACTTATGCCTTGTATATGCTAGAATCAGACTTGTAAACTTGAGATTGGGGTTTTATCAAACACTTAGAAATATCGTCGACAAGAAGAAGATGACCTTAATATATTTGACAAAAGCGGAAACCCTAAAGAATTCTTCAAACAGAAAGAATGCATATGAGTAACACAGTCTCCTGCTCTGATACCAATTATTGGAATGAAATTCCCTAAAGATCGATAGATTCAAGCAGAATAATGAACCACAAAGCAAATAAAGAAGACATGAATGGTTTAACCGGTGTTGAATGATTAAACTTTAACACCTCAGAAGAGCTTGATTAAGAACTTCGATTGTAGAGGTGTTTTAGGGTTACAAAGTAATAAAGAGAAGAATAATGACCGTCATATCTAAGGCATACATGCATGCACTATAAATAACGTAACCCTAATCTAAAATCATGGATGGACAGGCCCAATTCGGATATACAAAAACGAGCCCATGACGCAACACAAAATACCCAACACATAAAAATCCCAAAGATCTCATATGCGGAAAATCATAGTGTGATGCGCTACGATCATGCCGGCTCATTTCCTTTCAAAGTAGAAGTACCTGAAACCAAAACTAAAAATCATAAGCACGAAGCTTAGTGAGTTCACCCATCATACCACATACCATACAATAAGCATACTACTAGGAATATCTGGGTGCCCGGCCTACCCTGTCAGGCATATCTGGGTGCTCGACCTACCTTGTCAAGCATATTTCGGTGCTCGACCTACCCTATCAGGCATATCTGGGTGCCCGACCTACCCTCCGGTTTATTTCAACCGCTTATGGGGTCTATTTCGCCCCGTACCACTACCACATAATAACATAGCATAAACATACTATCAGGAATATCTGGGTACCTGACCTACCCTCTCAATCATATCTGGTGCTCGACCTACCCTATCAGGCATATCTAGGTGCCCGACCTACCCTTCTGTTTATTTCAACCGGTTATGGGGTCTATTTCTCCCTTACCACTACTACATAATCACATAGCATAAACATAGTGTCAGCATATATAGGTTCCCGACCTACCCTCTAGATTATTTCAACTGGTTACGAGGTATATTTTGTCATACCACTACCCCATAATAACATAGCATAAACATACTGTCAGGCATATCTGGGTGCCCGACCAACCCTGTCAAGCATATATGGGTGCTCAACCTACCCTTTTAGGCATATCTGGGTGCCTGACCTACCCCTAAGTTTATTTCAACTGGTTACGGGGTCTATTTTGCCCCTACCACTACCACATAATAACATAGCATAAACATACTGTCAGACATATCTGGGTGCCCGACCTACCCTTTCAAGCGTATATAGATGCTCGACCTACCCTGTCAAGCATATCTGTGTGCCCGACCTACCCTTCGGTTTATTTCAACCGGTTACTGGGTCTATTTCACCCCATACCACTACCACATAATAACATAGCATAAACATACTGTCAGACATATCTGGGTACCCGACCTACCTTGTCAAGCATATCTAGGTGCTCAACCTACCCTGTCAGGCATATCTGGGTGCCCGATCTACCCTCCGGTGTATTTCAACCGGTTACGAGGTCTATTTCACCCGACTACTACCATATAATAAAATAGCATAAGCATACTGTCAAGCATATCTGGATGCTCGACCTACCCTGTTAAGTATACATGGGTGCTCGACCTACCCTGTA
This sequence comes from Lactuca saligna, assembly GCF_052625555.1. NCBI lineage: Eukaryota > Viridiplantae > Streptophyta > Magnoliopsida > Asterales > Asteraceae > Lactuca > Lactuca saligna. Next base: position 84,523,977 of record NC_136417.1, on the reverse strand, counting down.
ATGCATATCTGGGTGCCGGACCTACCCTCCGGTTTATTCCAATTGGTTACGGGGTCTATTTTTCCCCTACCACTACTACATAATAACATAGCATAAACATACTGTCAGGCATATCTGGGTGTCCGACCTACCCTTTCAAGCATATCTAGGTGCTCGACCTACCCTGTCAAGCATATCTGGGTGCCCGACCTACCCTTCGGTTTATTACAACCGGTTACGGGGTCTATTTCACCCCTACCACTAACACATAATAACATAGCATAAGAATATTGTCAGTCATATCTGGGTACCCGACCTAGCCTGTCAAACATATCTGGGTGCTTGAACTACCCTGTTAGGCATATATGGGTGCTCGACTTACCCTATGGTTTATTTCAACCAGTTACGAGGTTTATTTCAACCAGTTACGAGGTTTATTTCTCCCCTACCAGTACCACATAATAACATACCATAAACATACTGTTAGGCATGTCAGGGTGCCCCACCTACCCTGTCAAGCATATGTGGGTGCTCGACCTACTCTGTCAGGAATATTTAGGTGCCCGGCCTACCCTTCGGTTTATTTCAACTGGTTACGGGGTCTATTTCTCCCCTACCACTATTACATAATAACATAGCATAAACATATTGTCAATTATATCTCGGTACTAGACCTACCCTGCCAAGCATAGTTGGGTGCTCGACCTACCCTGTTAGGCATATCTAGGTGCCCGACCTACCCTTCAGTTTATTTCAACCGGTTACGAGGATTATTTCACTCCTACCACTACCACATAATAACATAACAATAAGCATATAAATCATAAAAGATAGTGGCATAGCAGACAATTATCATGAAGACAATCATCTCTACCATATACAACTACTAGTGGGTCGACATTGGTGCATTCGACCCACTCATACAGGAAATGTAACTTACCTCGCACTGCTAAAACTCCCTGTCGGAAATCCTTAGCTGCTACCATGACAAGTCCCTGAGTTAACAACACCAAAATATCAATCAATTAGCAATTGGGTCCCAAACCATGATTCATAATCCATACCTAGGGTAAAATGACCATTTTACCCCTGGCCCAACAAGATTCATAACTAAGGCCCAAGCCCAACAAGATATAAAACCATAAAATCCATGAAAGCCCATTAATGTCCCAATTCTCTAAATTAGGCCCAAACTCTTACATGAGCCTTACCCTAAAGCCCAATAACTTATTCCCAATCCAACCATACATCCTTAGCTGATCCAACAAAATCCATGCACTTATAATCCCATAAGAAAGCTCGAACCCGAAATGGCCCACAAGGCCCCATAAGGCCCAAATTCATCATGGACCTAACCCAAGAAGGCCTAATATCCAAAAAGGCCTGAAATACTGAATGGTCTAACCTAGTCAATTCCTGGTCCAAGGTCTAAAGCCTAAAAAGTCAACAATCCAAGAAGGTCCAATCTGGTTGAGTACACCCCGCGTACTCAGCTAGTACACCCAACGTACACCCCTTGAGGACAGTACACGCAACGTAACAGTTAGGTACGCCCAACGTACTCCTTTGAATCATAACCATCTCCAAAAGCAATTAATCACTTAAATCCTTGCCCTAAACTCTCAGATCTGATTCCGATGGGTGACTTAATACGTAAAATTGGCTATTTTACTTACATATATGACTTAACGGGACACCAATAGCTCAAAAGACCTTAATGAAGGTCTTAACAAATGCATGAATCCAAATAAAGCATAAAGATAATATTTTTATGCCTTTGGGACTCCTAAAACATCCAGATCCATAATATCAACTTCTGAAACAACTAGAGCTCACAAAACCACCCAAAACATACTAAAATGGCTAAGAAAAAACTCCAAAAGAGGATCTATGAAATGAGAAGACAAGATGAAATCTTTTTTTACCTCCAATGAATTGCAAAAGATGAGAGCTATCTGGATCTACAAGCTTCCTATAGGAGATGATTCATCAAATTTCTTCTTCTCTTACACAAATCACCATAAACACTATTCTTCATGCTCCAAAAGCTCACTCAAGGCACTCTAGGGTTTCTATGATGCTAAAAGGGGTGGAGGTTGACCTGAAATGACCCAAGGAAGGATATAATGTTTCTTATAAAGGGTATAAGTCGAGAAATTAAGGTTTGGTGCTGAAGGGAGTATGCCCCGTGTACCCCTTTGTACCCCGGACTTACTCATGGAACACCCACGATCTTCTCACCCTATACGCCTCACATACACGACCGATATGCCCCGCGTACCCGATGGTTCTCAAAACCCTAGAATTTCTTCCGGCCATAACTCCTTCGTTCTAAGTCCCTTTCCCATGAACTTTATATCCACATAAAGGTGACTAGAGCCCCTATGCTTCTAACAGCTCACCCTTGCCTGAAAACTTCCGGAACAAGAACCCAAAATCCATAAAAGACTGAGATATCGGTTTGCAGTCTTACCCTTGGCTTCCGAAGACACAATCGAATACATGGATCACTTAGGCCATGACAATTACATCCAAAATGGGCTAAATTCTTCCTTTCCCGAAGCCCTAAACCCTATGACAATTGATGATTGGGCCGCAACATCGAGTAACGAAGCACTTTCAAAACCGGTGTTACTTCAATCAACAATCCCTCACACATCATAATTGCAACCGTTTTCTTCGACATATCCTTCCAATAATGTTGCAGTTTACAATCCTTTGTATATGTATGGATCATGTATGAACGTCTACCCTAGCTAGCCAAGAACGATGATTGTGTGCCAATAAATTAATGGCAGACGTAGATCATGTGACATTCACCTTGCCAGTACCTTGTCTTTTCATTGTTCCAAGACCCGTCACACCTCCTCCACCATTCCTTCCTCCTGCCATGTATTTTCCTCTCCTTCGCTTCCATTTCTTACAACTACAATGACTATGGCTTGTGCATAGCAGTGACAATCTCAACACGACACAATTTTAAACAAGTTTGACTTGAGTTTTTCTAACTAGTCAACTCGCCAACATGTTACCCGCTAACTTGTTTATTATATGCGTAGTGTTATGGTTTGCAAATATTTTTACAGGTTGACCCATAAACCTATTTATTTTTTTAGATTAAAAAAAATAAAAAATATATTTAATAGATAGACCAGAGAATAAGAACTAATAAGTAATATATGATATTTACATTTTCTTCTTGTAATCAACCAACCTAATATAACCTACAAACCTTTACAATTAAAGGGATTACGTGGGTTGATGTAGTTATGGTTCTGACTGATTTGAGTTAAGTTGAACAAGACGATACGTGTGTATTTATATAAATCATGTTCGAATAGAGTTTTTATGACTCGCAACCTACGACACACTAACCTGAATATGATTGGATTGTGAGCCTAGTTTTATGTGTGTCTGCACATTGGTGACGGAAGTGTTTTGAGTTGAGTTTTGCCGCAATTTTAACTTCTGAAATTATAGTGGGACACATAAAAACACAAAACTTTCGTTGGGGATTTTGGGTTTTAACTTTCAAGTTCATATAATTTCCAAACCACACTTTATTTATCACTATTATATTATTATCTCTCAAACATGTATAGTATTTTATTTATTTTCTCACTTTCAAGCTTTTGTGATGTGGGTTTGTTTAAAAGAGATCAAAATATTAAAATATTAAAGACATGTAACTATTTTCATGATTATGCTTTTTTAAACACGCTATATAATTTAGTCAAAGTAATATGACACATCTAGAAGTGAAGTAAAGTATTAATAAACTGAATAAAAGAAATCTAAGGCCGGACGAGACTTGCTAAAATAGATTTGTATATTCATATTCACTTATTTCTTTATCGAATAAAATCAATATTTTATCAAAATAAATCTAATCATAAGATTTTCAATTTTTTTTACACGGCCTTTGCAAGATATGAACCGAAATCACTTCATTTTCCGGCAGTGGCGGATCAACAACCCACATCCTCACAGGCTCCGCCACCAAATCCACCACCGTGATCCTCCCACCACCACCGGAAACAACGCAAATTTTCCCTCCACCAACCGCCATTTGCTCCGCCCCTTTCAAAAGCTCTGACCCTTCAACCATCTCTTCCCAGCAGTCCTTCTCGTCATCGTACTTGCTCAAAGCACCCTTCTCTTCATCCACCACATACATCACCTCTTCCTCCGCCACACCCACCGCCCCTTTCCACCCTGAAAGCATCCCCGTCGCCATTTTCTCCCACCGGTTTTCCTCTACGTCATAAACAACACCTTCTTTCCCTGCATTACCTTTCACATTCACCATGCAAAGCTTCCCTTTATATCCAACTGCCTCCACCGCTTCTCTACTAAATCTTCCATCTTTTAGCCCCGCCATCTCCTCCCACCGCCACTCCTCCCTCCGCCTTCCCACATCCCATTTCTCCATCATCTTCCCCACGTCACCACGGTAGTGGGCCCCAACACCGCTAGCCACGTATACCGTGTTACGAATACACCCAGCGGCGCACCACCGACGTGGGTTCGTCAGTGGAGGACCGAGAAACCATCCTCCGTTCAGAGGGTCGAAAACCAGCGGATGCGATAACGCCGGGAGGAAGTTATGACCGGTGGCTGCAATGAGTACTAGCCGGCCGGAGACTGTTAAAGATTGTATCGTGAGGTTCCGGGAAATGAACGACGGATGGCGGTGAAGGAAACGAAGAGGTGGGTCGGTCGCCGGCGGTGGTAAAGTTAACCATTTAGAGGAGACCGGATCGAAGGTGAAGAAAGCGACGGAGTCGGAGAGGCTTCGGTCATTGTTATTGGCAACAATGGCGTAAAGAGTTAAAAATGGAGGGAAGTAAGGTGTGTAGATGAGGCAGCGCCACTGGCGGCAGACAGCGGAGAGGAGAGATGGACGGACAGTGGAGAGGATTATTTGGGCTAGATGGTTGGGTAAGCCCGGTAGAAGCACAGGATCGTCGTCGTGGTCTACGGTGGTTTGACCGTCGTCAGTGTTTGCAGAGTGATTCGTGCAGATCATGTTGACTTTTCAAGGAATGAATGGTTGTGCTTGTGGGATCTCACTTTTTATACAACTGGAAAATGTATACTTTTAAAATTTAGTGTAAATAAAAAACATAAAATAATAAAGTGTTATATCAGTATAAAATGTGAAAGAATTTTATTTAAAATTGCAAAATTGGTTATGTAATATTTAAAAAGTACAGTTTGAGTCTATTATTTTTTTTTTATTTGTATGGTCTCTATAAATAAAAATTTTGAGATTCAATTCCTATATATCTCAAAAAATACTGATTCGGACCCTCAACTTAATAAAAAAAATCAAAATGTATTTTCTGGAATACCACAAAGATCAAATCTACATAAAAAGTTCAATTTTTAAACGAACTATAGAAATGGAAAAATTGGATTCAACGTCTATATTTAGGAGTACCATATGAACCAATTTTAGAATATACTCTTTATTTAATAACATGTATGCTGATAAAAGTTTTGGATCTCTATTGAAAAAAAAGCTTTAGAGGGTTGTAGAATGGGTGCGCTGGTAGTGTACTTTTATTAGGTGGAGACAAGTGCACAAGACAATCTGGTAAAAAGGGACTATTGGATGTTACCTTTTGGGACAAAGAATTATTATGAAAAGGTCATAGGTCCCAAATTTGGTTGTGTTTAGGTTCTTACTTTTGGTTTTTATATTATAAAATATAAATGGTAAACTACAAAACATCATGAATATATATATTCTATTTTCATTATTAATATTTTATTTTTTATCTATAATAATAATAATGTATTTTTAATTGTGAATTTTATTAATATATAACTTTTTTATACTATCAATAACAAAAATATAAAATCTAACTTTTGTAAAATGTTTATGAAAGTTAATTTACACATAATTATCGTTAATAAAATTTAATCTTTTGTAAGGGTGAAGGTGTGATACCTTAAATTGTTTCCAATAATTATTATCATTGATACAACTCTAGTGTTTCATGGATATAGAACGGTGTAGTGTTATTTAGTTTCTTCAAAATTTGTCAGTACCATCTGATTTTCTTCAAAATTTGTCGGTATCATCTGATTGTCTTCGAAATTTGCCAATAAATTTTCAGAGAAATAGATGGTGGGCGACGAATATTTTCCTTTAAATTTTTCCTACGATATTTACGGCTGACAAATACATCCAATAGATGGTGGGCGGCAAATATTTTCCTTCTAATTTTGCCTATGATATTTGTGGCTGACAAAGACATCCACATAGGATGTTGACGACTATCAGGACCGACCCACATGTTCTTTAGGCACCATGCAAAATCAAAAAAGTGGTCCTCAACAATACATATGAAGACTGGTATTTGCATACAATATGTTTTTTAATCAAGTCAGTTGACTCGATACGTCTTCGCTCCTGCTGACGACCATGATTCACTTTATCAAGCCTTGATTTGATTGCCTGGATGTGAAGTTGTAAGTTTCATCATCGATATTTTTGGTGATTGCGAACTTCTTTACTTCAGAAAAGATATCCTAATGAATGTTATCATTGGAAGAAGATGTCATTTGGTTGTATGAAGGTAATTTTAAATGATATGTGTAAAAAATGTAGTGTAAGAAAATTTTCCTATTACAATGGATTTTATAGCAATACAAATTAAGTAAGATACCGAAAGACCTCATAGTAATTATTATGGAGGTATCTGTTGTAGTAATGAAGAGATAAGAAGAACACACGATGTCATAATGACTTGCTACCTATCAACATACATCTTATCAGGCTTATAAATAAACGTCTAATTCTTCATTTTGTAAACCATATTCTCTTCCTTTTTTAAGTAAACAAATATCGTTGAAGATTTTGAATTAACTTGATACCTACCATCCGAAATCAATGGCTTATCTTATGTTAAATGTCGCATTGATGGAAAATTTCATCGCTACCATTCATGAAGACCTTGTAGGTTTGGAATCACGGATAAAAACAATGAAGGGTCTTCTTAGGTGGTTGATGAATGACGAGAGAAATAAAAATGTCCATCTACACATTATTCTGACGGAGGAATTATCGGATAATATATGCAATGTTGATACCTGTTGGATGTTTTGAAGCCTAAAATGAGAAGACAAAATGAACATTTCATAGATTATATGTTAATCTTGGCTAGAAACATAATTAAAAAAAAAAAAAAAAAAAAAAAAAAAAAAAAAAAGTTTCTTAAAATGGTTATGCATTGATGATGATTAAGGGTTATAAATATACTTATTTTGTTTCAGTTATTATTGTATTTGTTAATGATGTATTTGTCTATGCTAATGTTTTGGTCTGGTAATGGTAATGCATATTTAACAAATATTATTAGTTATGCTTCAAACAAGTCAAACCAAAAAAAATGTTCTTATTTTTATTTATTAAATTTGTGTATGTATTTTTATTGATTAACTTATTGAAGAATTGTTTTATTTATTTTATTTCAATATTTTGTACATGTTTGTATTTTTTTATGGCAAAATAAAAAGTTTTGTTTTAAGGATTTATTTTTAATCATGTTGTGCAATTTGCAGTAATGTTGATAAAATATTTTGACATTCTAACTTTCTAAAGAATAAAGTAAAAAAAGAAAAACATTTGTTTAATTAACAAATCCAAGTATTGTGTTTGGACTTTGGACATTCTTTTGATTGTTGACAATTTACATTGGTATTCTAGACATTTTTCTACGGTGTTTGTTAATGATTTTTTATTTGATACTTATGAAATACTTGAACAAGTTTGTTATTTTTATATTAAATAAATTTCGGATGTTAGGCATTGTGATTATCTTAATAATGTTTAAAGAAACAATATACACGATACATGGTTATTTTTTATTTAATATTGAAAGGGTTTGAAAGTGCAACATTGATACACATTCATTAATGGCAACATACTTATCGTTTTGAAAACCAAATAATATATAACATCTTTTAAGCCCACTCGACTTGTTGGTCATGTTGGTTTAGTGAAAATAAAAGTAAAAGTATACTCACACAATTTGAGTCCACTGCCTATTGCAATTTGGTTTACTAAAACTACAAGTACAAATTAAACGCAATTGATAAATTGTTCTTACTACAATATGAAATTACATCTTCAATAGATCGTGTAGTTATTTTATATACCTCAAATATATTTTGTTACTACTTTCAAGCTTTGCAATTAGAACATTCATTATGTGGTTCAATTTTTTTCCTTTTTTATTTGCATCTTCCATATATGAAAATGTTTTATTTATGATTTCTTTTGGAGGATATGTCCTCATTCGATGTAAGAGTATATCTCTTACTTTGCTTAAATAAAAACCTTCCTTTTGAACTTTAAATGTTGCTTGACATCGATTTAATATCTTGGTTTGTCTTTTACTAAACGATATAATTTGAGCATCATATTTGTCATACATCAAGTGTAAATGTTTCCTGATTAGTGAAACACAAATGTAAATGCACTATATTAAAACAATAAATTAAAAAGTTAACATCATTTTATTTCTTCAATTAATTGACATTATGACATTATGAATACAAAATTTTAAATATGTTTTGAATATTGTTATTAAAAAAATCAAATTGATTACATAATATACCTTGCATTTGAAGTTGACACCATTTCATTTCGAAAGTTGAATTACAAATTTCCTTTTTAATTTGGATGGATAGCCTCGATCGTTTTTAGTTTGATAAGGAAATTATTGAGAATTTTACAAATGATACCACTCATCATGAATATAGATTTTACAAGGTACCGTAACTTTTATTTTATTTTAAGTTTTATTTTGTTATTTCTATAGTTATTTGCTTTCTTATCATTAACTATATTGCAATATATTTCCATTTCGTATGAAAATAAGCAAAGAAAAGAAAATAATAATATATTAGAAATAGGTTTGGTAACTGTCATCCTATCAATAGATGATTTCATTCAAGAAGTGAGGAATGACATGTTCATAGATTTTCATCTGAGGGAGAAAGTGTTAAATGTATGAAATAAAATTAGCAACGGTTTCGATGAAAATCTGATCTAACCACACAACTGAAGCACTTTTCTAGGAAGACCAGATGATATATGGCTAATGGAAATCTTCGGAGTTGTAGGAAAAAAAGATAGACATGTGTTTGTGTGTTTACCAAATATTCTCAATCTTATTGATGAAAGGAAGAAAGAAAGAAAAGTGTTTTTGAGGATACTTGTGAAAGAATGAAGATGTTTCTTTTTTGTTATTTTTTAGTAAATGTTTTTTAACATAAGTAGTTCATGATGTTATAAAGTATATTTCAGGATATTTATTATATGTATGTTTTAACTGTACATACAAACAACAAAAAAAATTGTTTCTAATAGAAAAAATGATGTACTTATATTTTCTAATCGAAACAACATATTACTTAATCGCCAATTGAATACATGTTGTCAAAATGAAACTAATCGTCGTCGCTGCAATAGGCGAACATTTTACTAGTGTGTATCTATGTGTGTGTGTGTCTCTCTCTCTCTCTCTCTCTCTCTATATATATATATATATATATATATATATATATATATATATATATATATATATATAGTTATAAAATAAGATCAAATAACAATATAAATTATAGAGTAAAGACAGACATGAGAGCAGATAAAACTTTTATTCAAATACTTGTGATGAAATCATCAACTTTCTAATACATATGACTCACTATTTATACAACCAAAATAAGATGAAAGATGAATGCACATTATAATGGTTCATTATTATACTCATAAAACACATTGAAATGGTTGCTAATAATGCTAAATAATGATAGAGAGTTATGAGAGAAATGGGGAATCCAATGGTCATTCAGAGACTAATATTTCATAACACTCCCCATTGAATGACGATTGTATCATGCCTTGTTAAAATCTTAATAGGTAAAACCTCATTGGAAGAACCCTTTATTAAGGAAAAATAGTACATAATTAATAATAGATACTAAAAACAATTGTCTCGTTAAAAACCTTGCTAAGAAAACCCAATGGGAAAAACATAACTAAGGAAAAGAGTACAATATGTTTACAACTCCCCCTGATCAGCACATAACTTGATTTCCTACAAGCTCAGCATAGCAATGTTTTGTACCATCTTTTCAAATTTGTATGTAAGAAGTGCTTTAGTGAAAAAAACCAGGAAAGTTGTTACTTAATTGAAAAATTTTTGGATGTTAATGCCACACTATGTTTGAAGATTATAAGTGAAAAAGAACTTGGGTGATATATGTTTGGTTTTGTCTCCTTTGATAAATCTTTCCTTTAATGGAGCTATACAAGTCATATTATCTTCATATAGTATAGTTGGAACATCGGTGTTAGAAGTTAGACCACAATTCTTACGAATGTGTTGAGTTAACTTTCTTAACCAAATATATTTATGACTTACCTTATGAATTGCTATAATCTCTACATGGTTAGAATAAGCAACAACTAACATTTGTTTAATATAATGTCAAGAAATTTTCTTACCTCCATAACTGAATAAATAACTTGTTTGAGTTCGAGCTTTATGTGGATCAGATAAATATCAAGCATCTTCATAACCAATGAACTTCACATTTGATGAATTTGATTCATATAAATTCATATCCATTGTACATTGAAGATACCAAAGAATGTGTTTAACTCCATTTCAGTGTCTTCTTGTTGGACAAGAACTATATCTTGCTAATAAGTTTACGACAAAATATATATCAGGTTTTTTTTTTTATTTATTAATAGTAAGATATATCAGTACACCAATAACACTGAGATATGGTTCTTTGGGAACAATAAGATTTTCATGTTTTTTATGATGCTGAAATTGGTCCTTTTTGGCATCTAAGTGTCTTACCACCATCGGGTTACTCATGGATGTGGGTTATTTATATAAAGCCTTTTAAGCACATTTTCTAGATATTAATTTACAAAAACTCCATTTTTGTGTGCTCAATTTGAAGACCAGACATAATTTCATCTTACCAAGATCATTCATTTCAAAATTTTCTTTCAAACAAGAAGTTGCATTTTCCAATTCTCTAAGAGTTCCAATTATGTTCAAGTCATCTGCAACAACATTAATTATGACAAATTATGATCCGGATCTTTTTATGAATACACATGGACTTATTGGATCATTTTTGTAGCCCTTTTTCTACGAAAATGTACTTAAATAATTGGACAACATATAGCCAAATTGTTTCAATTCATACAAAAATTAGAAGTTTATGCTTCTAGCAACTTAAACCCTTCTGGGATTTTCATTTAAATATCATTATCATCTGAACCATATAAATAGGTGGTAACTACATCCATTAGACGAATCTCTGGTTTTGCATGCATTGCTAGACTTATTAGATAATAGAATGTAATTACACTGGCCAAAGGAGTGTACATTTCTTAATTATCAATTATGGGTCTTTGGGTATATCCTTGTGCAACGAGTCTTGCTTTATATCTCACGACTTTATTTTTATCGTTTCTTTTAAGCACATATACTCATTTGTGTCTCAATGGTTTTACTCCTCTTGGTGTACGGACTACAGGTCCTAAAACTTTTTGTTGAGTAAGTAAAGTAAGATCTTTAATGACTGCATATTTCCATTTTGACCAATCTTTTTAATTCTACATTCATCTATAGATTTAGGTTCAAGATCCTCTTTTTCTTCCATAATCTTGCGTGCAACATGATATGAAAAATTATCGTCGGCGTCTATCTTATTTCAATTCTGTCTTATTCCTGTCATGACATAATTTATTAAGATCTCTTCGTTTTTATAATTTTCAGCTACCTTAATTTCTTTTATTGTGTCATTGGGCTCTTCTAGAGCTGCACTAATCTTTTGAAGAGATTTTGTTTTCTCTTTTGGACCATAAATTATATTTGCTCCATTTCATTTTCGAGGTTTTTTTTTATCTTTGGAGTTAGCTGATCTTTAACACTTCTGGTGTACCTAAGATTCATTTGTAGTTGTATTTTTTTCTTTCTAGGATATCAATTTTAATTGGAGTATGTATAGCTGATACATGAGACTTTGTTACCCTGTTAGGGTCAATAAATGCTTCAGGCATTTGATTTGCTACATTTTGTAAATACTTTTTTTCACTTCAAGTTCACATTGACTTGAACGGGGATCTAAAACTGTAAGTGATAATTCATTCCAAGCGATTTTATTCTCCAACTTCTTTATTTCTCCCTAATGTTGGAAAAAAATGATTCATCAATTTGACAACAATCAAACCTGGATGTAAATAAATCTCCAGTTGATGGTTCTAAATATTTTGCTTTAAATGGAGATTCATATCCAACATAAATTCTCATTTTTCTTTAACGACCCATTTTGTGCAGTGAGGTGGAGAAATGTGTACATAAATTGTACATCCAAACATCCTTAGGTGGGAAATATTTGGTTCCTAACTATAAACCAATTGAATATGGGAGAACTTATGATAACTAGTTGGCCTAGTGCGTATAAGTGATGACGCATGTAAAATTGCATGTCCCCATGCAGATGTAGGAAGTTTAGAATGCATTAGTAATGGTTTTGCAGTTAGTTGAAGGTGTTTGATTATCGACTCAACTAAACCATTTTGTGTATGAACATATGCAACAAGATATTCAATAGTTATCCCAATCGAAATGTAATAATCATTAAAAGCTTGTGATTTAAATTCTCCAACATTGTCAAGTTGAATTTTCTTAATTGAGTAATCAGGAACATGTGCCCTTAGGCTAATTATTTTTGCAAGTAATCTTGCAAAAGAGAGATTACGATTAGACAACAAGCATATGTGTGACCATCTAGTTGATGCGTCAATTAAAACCACAAAATATCTAAATGGTCCACGTGGTGGATGAATTGGTCCACATATATCCCCTTGAATTCTTTCTAAGAAACTAGGACTTTCATACCCAAATTTATTCAATGATTAATGGGAAATTAATTTTCCTCGAGAGCATGCAACACAAGACAATTCATTATCTTGAAAAATCTTCTCGTTTTTCACGGAATGACCACTTGAACTTTCTATTATTTTGCACATCATAATTGATCCAGGATGGCCTAACCGGTCATGCCAAACTTTGAAGTTGTTATCATACATTTTATTTTCAATAACATGAGATTCAATCATTCTAATATATGTATAATACAATCCGGAGGACAATACGTGTAATTTTTCCAAAAGACTTTTCTTTCCCGATATCATTTTTGTAATATTGAGATACTCATTATCACCGTCATTAGTTGTTTCAGCATGATATCCGTTAGACCGAATATCCTTAAAACTTAATAAATTTCTTGGTGATTTTGATGAAAATAACGCACCACCAATTGTAATTATTGTCCCTTGCGGTAATACTATATTCGTTCTTCTGAAGTCTTCAATCATTTATGCTTTACTCGTGTATTAACATTTGCTTCTATAAATTGACAAGTAAAATACTTTTCATTATTTAAAATGTTATGTGTTCTTGTACTGTCTGCAAGACAAATATCTTCTTCATTTCTTTTGTGAATATTCATATTTCTCTTCAATAAATAAATAAAACATAAGAAACATTCGACTAAGAGAAATAAATTCATATTTTATTATTACTTTGAGAAGATTGTGATGACATCATTTCTGATATGAATATTACATAAAAACATAATAAATGACATGAAACAAAACTACACATTATTCTTCCATCACCATCAATAGCACCAGTTGTCCCTTCTAGGTAGACAATAAAATCAACAACATCCAAATGTGTCATTTATGGTCGATCTTCGTGGAAATCATTTTGAAAAAAAAAATTGTTTTGATATTTTATTTTTCTTTAGATTTTAGATAAGCTTGATAAATATCAACAAAATGCTTTGATAAGCGGCATGTACAAGACCAATGACCGGTCATTCCACATCGGTGACAAACATTTTCAACTTTCTTTTTGCCTTGACCATTTTTATCATTAGGATGTGGATTTTTGATATTTTGCAAATTCTAGTGGTTACTTGTAATCTTGTTATTTTTGTGATAATTATGATAACCTCATCGACCTCGGTTAGACCCATGAGTATTATGATTATATGATGTTGCATTCACTTCAAGGAATGCACTAGAACCGGTTGAGATTGATTGATGATTTTTCGTCAATAACACATTGTTTTGGTTAGCCACAAGAAGACATAGGATTAATTAAGAGTAGTTTTTTAAACCTTTCTCACGATATTGCTGATGCAGGAGCATGTTAGTGGCATGAAAAGTAGAGAAAGTTTTCTCTATCAGGGTTTTCCATAGTGAAAATACTAATCAAAATAAAGACTTGAATGTTAAGGAATTGTTAGTTAAGAAATTCCATAAAATAAGTTGTAAGAATTATACTTGTGACATTATAAAAAATATATACTTGAAAAATGACAAGATCGATAGGGAGTTAGAGCTCTATAGTAGAGTCATGCTGATAATGTGTTATAAAATATGATCAAATAACAAGATAAACAATAGTGTAAAGAAAGACATGAGAGTGGAGATAACTTTTATTCAAATACTTGTGATGAAATCATCAACTTTCTAATACATATGGCTCACTATTTATACAACCAAGATAAGATGAAAGACGAATGCTGTAACAACCTAAAAATACAACCCAAAAATCTTTGTTTGAAAACATTACTAAACCATAATATCAAATATCAAAAGATAAAAGCAATGAATCGCATATCTCAAAATGTCATAATAAATTTATCAAATCGACACTAGCGTCAAGGTCATATCAAAATATCAGAGTCTAACTCCCAGGCTAAACTATGGTGTGTGCCATGCCATCATCCCGAGCCCTTCCCTTTGCTAGCTGAATTACCTGAAACTAAAACTGAAACTATAAGCACGAAGCTTAGTGAGCTCCCCCAAACTACCACATACCATACAATAGCATATAAGCACATACTAGGCCTTGCCCGCTGCATCAAACCGAAGTCCGGAACTAACTAGTGCCTCGCCCACTGCATCGGACCAAAGTCTGGAGTTGCATCGGACCGAAGTCCGAAACTAATTAGGGACTTGCCCACTGCATTGAACCGAAGACCGGAACTTCATCGGACCGAAGTCCGGAACTAACTAGGGTCTTGCCCACTGCATCGGACCGAAGTCTAGAACTGCATCAGACCGAAGTCCAGAACTAACTAGGGCCTCGCCCACTACATCGGACCGAAGTCCGGAACTGACTGATCATAGCATAACATAATCAAGTCATATAACATAAACATATATACTGCATACCGCATCGGACCATAGCCCGAAACACATAACACATAATACATAACACATAACACATAATACATAACACATAACCTGCCTGTATCACAAACACATCAAGCATACTGAACTACTGCATCAGACCATAATCTGGAACTACTACGAACTAAACAGTCCGACATTGTGGCCATAGACCCATAATTACTGGAAGGAAAACTCACCTCGTAAGGCTGTCTGCTGAAAAACTGATCGGAAACTATCTGTCTACTGCTCCGGTAACTCCCCGGCTACAATTCCCAAAAGACACTTAATCAAACACTGATAACTAATCTTAGAGTAAAATGACTATTTTACCCCCTGGTCAAAGTCAACAACATGTTGACCTGACTCGCCGAGTTGGTCCGTCAACTCGTCGAGCCCTATCTCTCCTTCTGATTCTTTACCCGACTCTAATCATCGAGTTTAGCCACAACTCGATGAGTTCCCCTTCCTTATTGACATCGTGCCAAACTTCATTCAACTCAATGAGTTATATGATCAAATCGTCGAGTTCACCTTCAACATAAGAACACGTCCAGTCTGTGACTCGCCGAGTTGTATGAATAACTCGCTGAGTCTGTTCTTACGGGTTTATTTGATTGGTTTATTTAAATTTAAAATTTAATAGTTTAAATTTCGAAAATTTATATAAACTCTTGGAGTTTTAAAATGTTTTAAAACACACCTTATATATATTATAATTAAAAGTTAAACATTATATATGTATAAGAATATGGTCAGTCAAATCGCTAGTATGCCTCATTCACGAAGCTAGTCTATAAGGGGGGTATAAGGAAATTGCCTATAAAATGGTAGTTGAATGGGTGTCCACTCTCACCCACCGCTTCCTTGATTAGTGGAGGGTCGTTAGCAGAACGGATTTGATAGGACAACTACTCCTCATTAAAAGTATAATGCTATTAAAGAAAGTACTAGAACACTATTTTTCAAAATCCCAACTCTAGTTACTTTAGGAAAAATGTGAAAAGTATGCTAATCCATGAAATTGCACATTATGCTTTATTGGTCGTTAGTGGAGCGTGTGTGGTTAACCGGCACACTAAAAGGCACTAATAAAGAGTAGTAATGGGAATCTTATAATTATCATTTTGATGGAGCGTGTGTGGTTTACCGGCACATCAATAGTTAATGATAAAGACAATAAGGTTACCAAGCACATTTGCATGGTTATTCACATCTAGTTTGTGATCCTCGGTATCCCAGTCACAAATAGTAGAGCATAATCCGAGATTAAAACATGCCATTAAATAGTTTTAATGTAACTCAAAAGAATTAGGAATTTCACTTCGTTTATTTTGTCTAATGGTGGAATTGGTGAATCGTCATTCACCTACCTTTATGAGATTTGAACTTGGATCTCGGCATCCCATTTCTAAGTTGTAAATCGTCATACTTGGGTCCTAACCTTGATATGATATCTTTGGGTTATTATATTGAGGTGTCTTGGAATCTAACTAAAACTATCTTTCTTTTCAGATGTCTACTCCTGGAAACACTTCTGCTTCATCATCCTCCAGCCACAACTTCTCTCTACTAAACATCTGCTCCAAAGTCGTTATGGATGGCTCCAACTATAACGATTGGATGCGTAACATCAAGATGGCGCTTAGATTTGAGGAGAAAGAGTATGTCCTTGAAAAGGAGCTCAAAGAACTTGATGAGTCAAAAGCCACTCCCGAAGAGTATGCTGCCTACAAGAAACACTATGATGATGCTACCAAAGTGGCATGCATCATGGTTGCAACCATGTCCCCAGAATTGCAGAGGTACTATGAGGACTACTGGCCCTTTGAGATGAACAAGGACCTTATGGAAAAGTACCATAAGCGAGCTCGTCAAGAAAAGTTTGAGGTAGTCAAGTCACTCATGGCTTGCAAGATGAAAGAGGGGGAATCAGTTGTATCTCATGTGCAAAGAATGCAACGCTACATAGAGCGTTTGGTCAAGCTCAACATTCACTTCTATGAGGATTTGGACATTGACATGGTCTTGAACTCGTTGCCTGATTGTTATGGTCAGTTTATCTTAACTTACCATTTGAACAACACTGAGCAGACTTTGGCCCAATTGCACAACTTGTTGCACACAACTGAGGCAGGGATGAAGGGTAAAAGTATACCCTCCACACCTGTAAGTGCCCCTATCTTGGCCATTGGACAGGGTAAGGGGAAGAAGAGGAAAGGTCCTCCCAAGCAAAACTGGAAGAGCAAGGCTCAAGCTGTGTCATCTAGTAATGGCCCGAAGGCTAAGCCCAATGGTTCCACTCCCCATGTTTCTGATCCAAAAGAGGCCACTTGCTTTTACTGCAATCAAAAGGGGCATTGGAAGAGATCTTGCCCACAATATCTGCAAGATATCAAGGATGGCAAAGTGAAGCCATCCTCGGCAGGTAGTTACACTATTTCTGCTAATAACTCATTATCTTCTCGTTCATGGGTCCTTGATACAGGATGTGGTTTTCATATCTATTCTGATTTGCAGGGGCTAAAGGAAAGTGAGGAGATAGAGCATGGGAGGATAAACTTGATCATGGGGAATAGAAAGTCTTCACCAGTGACCAAGATCGGAGTTTATCAATTATTGCTTAGTAATGATGTTAGATTAGACTTAATAAATTGTTGCTATTCGTCTGAGATGACGAGAAACATTATTTCATTTCATGCATTGTTCAGACAAGGTTTTAAATATTCTTTTAATGATTTGAATGGTTCAATTTCTGTTTATAAGAATGGTGTTTTTGTGTTTGAAGCTTTACCTTGTGATGGTGTGTATGAAACAGTGACTTGTGTTGATAGCTTAGGAAATAATGTACTTAATATTGACTTGTCTAATAGTGTAGACAAGGCATGCTTGTGGCATTGTCGTCTTGGACACATTAACAAGAAACGCATAGCCCAACTCCAAAAGGATGGAGTGTTGGAATCATTTGACTTAAAATCAGATGATATGTGTGAATCTTGTCTTTTGGGAAAGATAACAAAATCACCATTCACAGGGTCTTGTGAAAGAGTTGAAGGTCTGTTGGATCTCATACACACAGATGTGTGTGGGCCCTTCAGATCAACCACAAGGGATGCTAATCGATTCTATGTGACTTTCACTGACGATTATAGCAGATATGGTTACATCTACTTGATCAAACATAAGTCGGAAACCTTTGAAAAGTTCAAAGAGTTTAAGAATGAAGTCGAAAATCAATTGGGCAGAAAGATCAAGATACTTAGATCTGATAGAGGTGGGGAGTATCTTAGTACCGAGTTCAACGACTATCTGAAAGAATGTGGGATAGTCTCACAATTGACTCCTCCTAGGACACCACAGTTAAATGGTGTAACTGAGAGGCGTAATCGAACCTTGTTAGACATGGTTCGTTCTATGATGAGTCGTGCCTCGCTTCCTATTCACTTCTGGGGGTATGCCTTAGAGACAGCCGCCTACATCCTCAATCTTGTCCCTACAAAGAAGGTTGCCAAAACACCTCACGAAATGTGGACAGGGAAAGTTCCCTCGTTAGCACATATTAAAGTCTGGGGTTGTGAAGCTTTCGTAAGACGAGAGACTCACGACAAGCTAGCAGCTAGAAGTGAGAAATGTGTTTTCATTGGTTACCCAAAGCAGTCTTTTGGATATTTGTTCTACAGACCTAGTGAAAACATAGTGTTTGTAGCTCGAAGAGGATTCTTTCTGGAAAGAGAGCTCATATTCAAAGAGGACAGTGGGAGTACCATTGACCTTGAAGAGATTCAAGAGTCAGCCAATGAAGGAACCTTAGATGACACTAGCACTCAACCAGAGGAAACAGTCCCTGTTGAACCGGTTGATAAATCATTACCGCTTCGAAGATCCACTAGGGTGAGTGTTCCACCTGAGTTGTATGGTTTTCATATTACTTCAGATGGTGACACATTCATAAGTGACAGAACACTGGTAAACTTAGATGAACCAGTCACTTATAAGGAAGCAATGGCAGGCCCAGAGGCTTCCAAGTGGAAAGAAGCAATGGATAACGAGATTAAGTCCATGTATGAAAACCAAGTTTGGAATTTGGTTGATAGTGCAACAGGTCGAAAGACAGTTGGGTGCAAATGGATCTTCAAGAAGAAGACAAACATGGATGGGAATGTGCATACGTTCAAGGCTCGACTGGTTGCAAAAGGTTTCACTCAAACCCCAGGGGTTGACTATGATGAGACTTTTTCGCCAGTGGCTAAGATTAAATCTATTAGGATATTGCTCGCCATAGCTGCCTTTCATGACTATGAAATCTGGCAGATGGATGTCAAGACTGCCTTCCTTAACGGGAAGTTGGCTGAGGATGTTTACATGAGTCAGCCAGAGGGTTTTGTTGATGCAAAGTTTCCCAATAGGGTATGCAAGCTTGAGAAATCCATTTATGGATTGAAACAAGCATCTCGCAGCTGGAATCTTTGCTTCCATGAGAAAGTCAAAGAGTTTGGTTTCTCTAGAAGTGAAGATGAGTTTTGTGTGTATATCAAGGCTAGTGGGAGTATAGTAACTTTTCTGGTGTTATATGTCGATGACATATTACTCATTGGTAACGACATTCCAACCTTGAATGAAGTTAAGTCTTGGCTTGGAAAGTGTTTTGCCATGAAAGACCTAGGAGAAGCCGCCTATATTCTTGGGATTAGAATATTGAGAGATAGAAAGAAGAGACTAATTGGACTTAGTCAGAGCACATACTTGGATAAGGTACTAAAAGGTTTAGTATGGAAAATTCCAAGAAGGGAGAGCTACCTATCCAGAGAAATACCAAATTGAGTAAGACTCAATGCCCGAGTACAGATGAGGAAATAGATGACATGAGTCGTGTACCTTATGCTTCCGCTGTCGGATCGATCATGTATGCTATGACATGTACTCGTCCTGATGTGGCATTTGCTTTGAGCATGGTCAGTCGCTATCAGGGAAACCCAGGTAGAGCTCATTGGATAGCCGTGAAGAATATACTCAAGTATTTGCGAAGAACGAAGGACTGGGTCCTTGTACTTGGCGGCAATGATACTTTGAGAGTAGATGGTTACAGTGATGCCAGCTTTCAGACGGATAGAGATAACTTCCGTTCTCAGTCAGGCTGGGTATTCTTATTAAATGGAGGAGCAGTTACTTGGAAGAGTTCCAAGCGAGATACGGTGGCTGATCCTACTTGTGAATCAGAGTACATAGCAGCAAGTGACGCGTCGAAAGAAACAGCTTGGTTGAGGAACTTCATCGGGGATCTTGGAGTTGTTCCAACCATCCAGGAGCCTATGGAACTATTCTGCAATAATGAAGGAGCAGTTGCCTTGACAAAGGAACCGAGAGATCATGGTAAAACCAGACATATCGACAGAAAGTACCATTTCATCAGACATAGAGTAGAAGAAGGCCATCTTATAGTGAAGAGGGTGTTATCTGAAGATAACCCAGCAGATCCCCTCACAAAGGGTCTGAGTAGGGCTAAGCATATTCAGCATGCTCGGAGCATAGGACTGAAAGATGATATTAGTTTTAGTAGTTAGATTAGTTTTGTTCTAAAACTTGTAACAAAGTAAATGTAATTGACTTTTTGTGATTAAATAATAAAGTATTATTTATAAGTTTGGGTTCTACCTTTTGTCAATTGTTTATTATTGTGTTTCATTTTTGCATGTTTTACTTCCCGAATAATAAGATTATTCAAACTCCACAGTCGCTCGTACTTTTGGAAGTAAGTAGTGAATCAAGACTGTCATGAACTGGATTTTAGATTGTCTAAGGATAGACATGGCAATAGATTTTGCTGCAACGTTCATGAGTACTCAGAAATTGAGATTTGAGTATTGGATAAACCATCGCTCAGAGTATTACTTCATGGAATTCATCACGAGTAATACTGAGATGATAATATCTTATAATCTTGAAACAGAGACATATGAGTTGTAATTTGCAAGTCGGTTATGCATTGGTAATACGAAAACGCATCAGTAACTTGGTGTTATAAAACGTATTATCATGTATGATTTGATGAGTAAAAGATACAAGCATATGAGTCAATGTTTATTCGTTCCTTTTTCTTAATGGGAAAAAGCGATATCTGTGGGCCCCTCGATGATTTGGTGTTGACTTATGTGCTGGGCCCAGCCAGGACTAAATTGATGTGTTCAATTAGAAGTCCTACATCATCACTAATCAGGAATCGAGAAACATAGATTCTGGACAAAGAGGTTGATTGCATTCCATGTCTTTTGTCTAGGGATATCTAGCAGAACGAAGGATTATATGATCACTTATCTTAGGACACGTAACTGACTGGGTCAGAGTTCGGCAACAGCTTTTTGGAAGCTACAATTTGTTGGTCAAATTTAGAAGGCATACTAGAAATTATAGTTACAGACTTATCCAAGTGGGAGACTGTTGGATTAGGTGTCTAAGCCCATAACTATAATTGGTATGTACTTGAATTGATAGCAGCACAGTCCTTTTGGGTTGCCCTCAAACCTAGCAACTGGATAAGGAAATTATGAAAGGAGAGATATTAATTTATTATAAGATTAATAAATTAATATAAATGATTTTATTAATATCTTAAAAGATTAATATATTAATAAGAAATCATTTGGTTTAATTAGTTGTTAGCCAGAAATTAATTAGAATTAATTTCGGGGTTAAAAGAATTAATTATAAGGTGCAGGGACTAGTTTGCAATTATTTAATAGTTGAGTGGAAGGCTCTAGAACCCCCTTGGATAAGGGTGGACGAAATCTTTAGGGGAAACCCTAATAATTTCATCCATAGGGGCTTGAATAAGGCCCTTGGGTTTGCTTAGGCCCTAAGCAAAGGATAACTAGGGTTTTCCTAAACCCTAGATCCCTCAGCTATATAAGGAGCCTCCTGGTTCATGTTTTGGTCACTCTTCTTTGGAAGAAACCCTAAGGGCCGAAATTTTGCATACTCCCTCTTCCCTCTCTCCTCTAATTTCCTTCTTGCTAGTTTGGGTGTGATTCCATTAGAGGCATTACACTTGTGGTGCTAAGCTTCCAAGAAGATCAAGATCAAGATCAAGGGAATCATCAATTGTTTACTATAACAATTGAAAGGTATGTAATTACTAAACCCTAGTTTGTAGATTTCGATTATAGCCTCTCTCCTCTAGGGTTCTTATTTTGCAATTCAAAGTTGTATGTTCAATAGATAAAACATAGATCCAAAGTAGGTTGCATGTGAACTTAGGAATTGTTTTCTAGTTTATTTGTTTTACCTAAAACCCATCAGACCTGACTCGCCGAGTCCTTTGCATGCAGTTTCTATTTGGTCGATTCTATTAAGCTTTAGTGCATCCAATTCATAGATCTGAGTTTCTGGGACTATCTGAACACTTAACGTTGCTAACTTTACGTGTATCTAAGAGTCAATGAAGCAATAACACTCAAACTTGGCTACTATGGGGATTATTTGACTAAAACATGACCATGGCTGTCAAAAAGGTGGCCTTCTTGAGCTCCTGGAGCTCAAGAGAGGCTAGATTCGAGATATGTCTCAATTACAAAGCTTCATCACTAGGGATTTGGGGTTTTTGAGCTCAAAACCATCAATTTGGGGACAAACTAGATCTAGTAGTACACTAATTAAGATAAAAGCTTTATTACCAGAAAGGATGGCCAAAAGAGGAGTACAATCTGGATCTACTTCTTCTTCCTTGAGTTCTTCTACCTTCTCCTTCTTCTTCTTGCTCAAAAATACACCAAAAACTCCTTCAAAAGGGCAAAGATCACTCACTCACACTTCAAGGAGGCTAGGATTTCGGGAATAAGTCTCTGAGAGGTGAAGGAGGCTGGTTTGGGGCTATAATGATGTTTAAATAGGGTACACACCCTGAAAATTAGGGCGAGTCAGTAATATGGACTTGTCGAGTCGCCACGCCAACTACATGTGCTGACCCGCTGCTACTCGACGAGTTAGGGATACTGATTCATCGAGTAGCTTCTAAAATAAGAAGAAAATAATGTGTTAAATGCGTACCAGGAACAGGGTGTTACAACTGTCCCCCACTTATCTTAGACTTCATCCTCGAAGTCTACTACTACTAAATCTAAAAATAACTCCAGGTAGTGCTCCCTCATCTCCTCCTCGGTCTTCCATGTCCACTATGAACCCTTCCGGTGCTGCCACTGCACCATCACTAGTTGAACCACCTTGTTCCTCAAGGTCTTAGTCTTCCGATCCAAGATCGCAATGGGTCTCTTGATGTCGTTCAGGCTGGTGTCAACCTAGATATTCTCCAATGGTACAACTACTGACTCATCCACCAAACTCTTTCGTAACTGAGACACATGGAAAGTGTTGTGGATTTGGGTAAGCTTTGCTAGAAGATCTAACCGATAAGCAACCCAACCCACTCGGGCCAAAACCCTAAAGGGTCCAATGAACTAGGGGCCAAACTTGCTCCTCTTCCGGAACCTGATGACACCCTTCCAGGGTGACACTTTCAGGAGGTCAATATCGCCCACCTGAAACTCCAAATCGGAACGCCTCCTATCGGCGTAACTCTTTTGCTGACTCTAAGCAGTCTGAAGCCGACTACGAACCAGTTGTATCAACTCTGTGGTCTTAAGCACCACCTCAGGGCTCCCCATGACTCTCTGGCCGACCTCGCCCCAACATATTAGGATCCTACACTTCCTCCCGTAGAGCATGTCAAAGGGAGGCCAGTCTATACTAGAGTGGTAACTATTCTTATACGAAAATTCCGCTAATGGAAGGTACGTATCCCAACTGCCACCAAAATCTAGGACACATACCCGAAGCATGTCCTCGAGAGTCTGAATCTTCCTCTCACTCTGCCCGTCCATCTGAGGGTGGAAAGTGGTGCTGAAAAGGAGACGAGTCCCCATCTCATCATGGAACCACTTACAAAACCTGGAAGTGAACCGGACGTCTCGATCTGATATTACTGAAATAAGCACTCCATGATGTGCCACAACCTCTCGCACATAAATATCGGCTAACTTCTCGGCCGATATGCTCTCCTCGATCGGTATGAAATGTGCGCTCTTGGTCAACCGATCCACTATGACCCAAATCGAATCGACTCCACGTGCAGTCCTGGGAAGCTTAGTAATGAAATCCATGGTGATATCCTCCCATTTCCACATGGGAATATCTAATGGTTGCATCCTGCCGTGGGGTCTCTGGTGCTCCGCCTTGACCTACCTGCAGGTCAACCATCTCTCCACGTACCAAGCCACGTCCCGCTACATGTAGGGCCACTAATAATGGGGTCGAAGATCTCTGTACATCTTTGTCTCCCTTGGGTGAATGGAGAACCAAGACTTGTGGGCCTCATCCATCAACACCCGCCGTACTCCTCCCCAGTACGGCACCCAAACTCTCCCATGCAGGGTCAACAATCCTCGACCGTCATAATCGAAAGAAGCTACTCGACCCACAATCCTCTCACACTTCTGTCTCTTCTTCTTTAGGCCCTCAACCTATGCTTCTCTAATCTGCTCCAACAATGGAGTAATCAATGTCATCCTAAGACATATATCCCTAATCGAGACCACCATCGCCTTCCGGCTCAGGGCGTCGGCCACTACGTTGGCCTTGCATGGATGATAAAGGATCTCGCAATCATAGTCCTTAACCACACCTAACCACCAACGCTGCCTCATGTTTAGATTCGGCTTATCCATGAGGTACCTCAGACTCTTGTGATCCGTGTAAATAGTACAATGGACCCCATAGAGGTAATGTCTCCAAATCCTGAGAGCGAACACCACAACCCCCGACTCTAAATCATGTGTCGGATAGTTAGCCTCGTGAGGCTTCAACTGTCTAGAGGCATAAGCTATCACATGCCCTCGCTGCCTCAACACTGCTCCCATACCTGTGATCGAAGCATCACAGTAGAATACAAAGTCATCCACTCCTTTTGGCAGGGTAAGAATCGATGCCTCACAAAATCTCTGACTGAGGGTCTCAAATGCTGCCTGTTGCTCAGGCCCCCATCGAAATGCCACCAACTTCCTGGTCAGTCGAGTGAGCGGAACTACTATCTTGGAGAAATCCTGGATGAATCCCCTGTAGTACCCTACTAAACCTAGGAAGCTCCGAATCTCAGATGGAGACCTCGGGACCTCCCACTCCATTACCACCTCTATCTTAGTCGGATCTACTAATATACCCTTTTGGTTGACGAGGTGTCCAAGGAACCGCACCTCACACAACCAGAACTCACACTTGGAGAGCTTCCCAAATAGTTTCTCCCTTCTCAGTGTCTTTAACACCTCTCTCAGGTGCTCTTCGTGCTGCCCCTGAGTCTTAGAATAGACCATGATGTTGTCGATGAACACTATCGCAAACCGATCTAACATCCATTTACATACGCGGTTCATGAGATCCATGAATTCGACTGGTGCGTTGGTAAGCCCAAATGACATCACCACGAACTCACAATGACCACAGCGGGTCCTAAAAGCGGTCTTCTATATATCCTCACATCTGACCCGCATCTGATGATAACTGAAGCGCAAATCAATTTTGGAAAACCAAGATGCTCCCCGAAGCTGATCAAACAAGTCATCTATCCTCGAAAGAGGGTAACAGTTCATCACCGTCACCTTGTTCAACTCCCGGTAATCTATACACATACAGTGTGACCCGTCCTTCTTCTTCACAAATAGGATCGGGGCTCCCCATGGTGAACTGCTTGATTTGATAAAACCCTTGTCTAGAAGCTCTTACAACTGCGTAGAAAACTCCTGCATCTCGGGAGGAGCCAACCAATATGGTGCCTTGGCTATTGGAGCCGCACCAGGAACTAGGTCAATCCTAAACTCAACATGTCTCTCAGGAGGTATCCCAGGAAAATCCTCTGGAAATACATCCGGGTACTCTCGTACTACCAGTACATCGTCAACTGTCGCCTTACCCTTCTCCCGGGCATCTAAAACATAGGCGACGTAGCCCCACACAACACTGCTGAAAGTAGCACCTCGCTCTCGCTGCTGAACAAAGAATCGATCCGTGATGTGGCCTCTCACCCTAAATCACTAACTCTCCCCCACTAGGGGTGCAAACCCTTATTAACTTCAGCTCACAATTAATCATTGCCCTAATGGGGCTCAGCCAATCTATACCCACTATGACCATATTACCTCGCAGGTGAATAGGAACCAGGTCTACAGAAAACTGCTCATCAAATAACCGCAGTGAACACCCCCTATGTACCCTCATGACCCTGACGGTCCTATCATCAACTATCTCAACCTCAAGTGGATAGTCCAGCTCCCCCGGAGCTCTGCTAAACCGCTTGCTAAGCACAAGCAAGACAAATGATCAGGTGGCCCCTGAATCAAACAATATTGTAGCTGAAATGCCGTTCACTAACAACGACCCTATAAACAAACACATAACCATAGAATAATCAATACTAAATACAAAGATAAGAGGAAGAAACATACCCATCACCACATCAGGAGTCGCCCGTGCTTCCTCTGCT
The DNA here is from genome assembly GCF_052625555.1 of Lactuca saligna. NCBI lineage: Eukaryota > Viridiplantae > Streptophyta > Magnoliopsida > Asterales > Asteraceae > Lactuca > Lactuca saligna. The sequence continues at coordinate 84,497,179 of NC_136417.1, read as the reverse complement.
ATCATCTGGAAAGCTCTACTCTTCGCCACTGGCGCCTCAGCCCGACCCTGAAGCCCGTTTCTAATCGTCAAAGTAGCAGGGGCAGGTGTTGCCACCTTCCCTGTTGCTGCTAAAATCGGGTAGTGGGACTTTTTATGTCCCCTCTGATTGTAATGGAAGCAAATCAGATCAGCTGTTGTGGTGGGGTGGTAGTGACTATACAATCCTTACTCATATGCCTGGTCTGACCGCACGTGTAGCAGCCGGAGATCCCTACCTTGCACTCCCTATCATGCAATCTGCCACACTTACCACACCGAATGTGGCTTTGTTGTCCTCTAGATCTGTGATCCGATACCTTGGGCTTTTTGCCCGAACTCCCTGTACCGGATGCCGCTTCTGGCTTCCTTTTCTTGTCCATCTCCAAATCTCTCTCTCTCTCTCTCTCTCACGAGCCTTCACAATCATGTCATCCAACATTTTACAGCTGGAACGGATCACAAACTGTCTGATATCACTCCTCAACATCTCATGATAGTGGGCCTTATTCATCTCCTCATCAGCCGCATACTGAGGAACGAGGAGAGCCCTCTCCCTGAACTTGGCGGTAATTTCCGCCATAGTCCCAGTAGTCTGAGTAAGATCCTGAAACTCCCTCGCTAACTGTTGCACCTCGATAACCGGTGTAAACTCAGCTCTGAACCTGGTAGTGAAATCTGTCCAGGTCATCGCGTTAAGAGCTGCATCATCTCCCATGATATGCCCGATCTCCTCCCACCAATCTCGTGCCCTGTCCTTCAGGAGACAGGATGCTAGTCTGACCTTGTCCCCCTCGGGACATCTACTGGTGCGGAATGCATTGGTGACATCCGCCAACCACTTGGTACTCGCAATGGGATCCCGCGCCCCATAGTAGTTAGGTGCTCCACATGCTTTGAACTCCCTGAAATTTAGGGTGCGTGACCCCATCATGGCCGCCAACTCAGCAAGGAATGTGCTCAACCTCTCGTCCATCAGCTCCAAATTACCCTCGTTGATCGAACTCTAGTTATAACTACAGGCTCCGATTATACACTCAAAGGTGCGAACCGACAAGTCTCACTAGATCCTCAACCTTTCATGTTTGTTATGTTTTTCACCGTGATTAATGTTTACGTGAATGTTGTATGTTTTCAAATCCAAAGCTATGTATATAAGTATACGAAGTTAAATAATTATGTAAAGGTATAGCTATGATCTACTAACATGTGAATTTCAGTCCAAGCCCAATTAGCATGTAAATGGACCATAAACGTCCAATAGCATGTAAGAGGGTAATTTATGCCCAATAGGCATGTAAGTGGACCACCAAGGCCCAACAAACATGTGACCCCTAGCTCAGGCCCAAATTAACATGTAAATGGTTTGCAAGGCCCAATAAACATGTCATGGAAAATATTAGGCTCAATATACACTTGAATGATCCCTTAATGCCCATTGACCATGTAATGTGAATATTAGGCCTAATAAAAATTGTTATCGATGTATTTCGTCCATTCGTTATTATTTCATTGTTTGCTTTAGCTCGATGTTTACCGAATTGAATATAAAAAGTCATCTTTTTGTATAAACGACGTTCTTAGCCAATAAGGCTCAACTTTTCAATTAAGGCCCAAGGTTTTGTAAAAATAACACTTTAGTCCATCATTTATAAAAATTTGTCATTTCGTCCCAAATGTTTAGAAATTCACAGGTTTTAATCGAAAAGATTATATTTTGACATTTATGGCCAAAAGTTTTGCAGAAAATTACATTTTCAGCCCCTTGTTTGTAAAATTTACACTTTCAGCCTAATTTTGATAAAAGTTACATTTTTGGTCCAATTTAGAAATAAATGTTATTTTTGCCTCTAAATTTGGTTTACTTACTTAGATGGAGTAATCTAAGATGAGAATGAAGTTACATCACTTGGATATGTAAGGACTTACCAAGAAATGATGATTTTTGGTGGTGATAACCTTCTTGAAGATGATCAAAATCTCAAAAATTAGAGAGGAAAGGAAGGAGCGTTCTTGTGAGTTTTTGAGAGATTATTTGAGAGAAGTTTGCATGTGAAGTGTGTGTGTGTGTGTGTGTGTGCACGCTTATCTTCGACCATGAGTAGAAAGAGAGGGGAAAGGGAAGGGTGTGCATGGATATATGGGACATGTCTAGATGTATGTGGTGTATTAAACTTGGTTATCCTCTATGTAATAATGATGTGTCTTGGCTTGGGTGATTAGCCATTAAATCCATTTTTTAATTTTACTTGGGCCGGAAATGGGCTAAAGAGAAGGGAGGTAGATTAGCTTGGCCCATTTCTAGCCTTGGCTCGAAATTATGAGGCCCAATAATTACTTTTTGGTCCATTAGGCCTTTAGGGTAGTTCACGACCCAAAATGGCATTAAAGAATGGATTTATGGCTTACTAGGGTTAATTGGATTAATTATGGCCCAATAAGGTCCCTTGGGGTTAGAATGCATCATTCTAGGCCCAAATGGTCCAAATGTTATAGATTTGTGAATTGGGTCCATTTAGAACCTGAATAGGGCTTCTAAGCCCAAAATAGTTGAATTGAATGCTTATTGGTCCATTAGGCCCAATAAGGAAATCCTAGTCCAATAAGAACTTAAACTGGGATTCTTAGGGCTTTCAGACTCTTTCTTGAACATGATAGGTGAATTTAAATGAGCATTGGGTGATATTTACTTAGAGTATGTGTTTTACAATAGTTGAATGATTACACGAGAATAGAATTTCCCAGCTAAAATGCCAGTTGTGACATCATCCCCCCGTTAGAGGGAATTTCATCCCGAAATTCTTTTGAAACTAGGATTATGAAGGAAAGAATAAGTGTAGGTACTTTTGCTTCATTTGGTCTTCAAGTTCCCATGTGAATTTCGGCCCATGTTTAGCATTGAATCGAACCTTCACAATCAGAATGCGACTTTGCTTTGTACGTTTCACTTCCCTATCTATAATCTCGTCTGGTTTTCGACGAACAGGAGATTCTCGTTTATCTCAATCTCTTCCAAAGGAATGACACGGGTTTCATCTTATATACACTTTTTCAGATTCGAGACATGGAAAACGGGGTGTACGTTACTGAGCTCGGCAGGTAGTTGCAGCTTGTAAGCCACTGGCCCAATCCGGGCAAGAATCTCGAATGGTCCAATGTATTGTGTGTTTTGTTTTCCTCATTTCCCAAAGTGAAACATTCCCTTCCATGGAGAGACCTTTAGTAATACATGATCCCCGACTTGAAATTCTAATGGCTTTCACTGCTTGTCAGCATAACTTTTCTGTCAGTCTCGTGATGCGTGAAGTCGAGCTTTGATTTTGACTATCTTTTCGGTCGTTTCACAAATAATTTTGGGTCCTGTAAGAGCACTGGCTGGCGATTTCCGTTTTGCTAGATGGGTGTCACCCACGTTGGCCCAGCACATAGGCAATCTGTATTTACGACCATATAGAGCCTCGAAGGGAGCAACCTTGATGCTCGTGTGGTAACTGTTGTTGTAGGAGAATTCGATCAGAGGGAAATGGGAATCCCATGATTTTCCGAAGTTAGTCACACAAGCTCGTAGCATATCCTCGAGTGTCTGGATAGTGCGCTCATTTGACCATCCGTATGTGGGTGGTAGGAAATGCTCATATCCAACTGTGTTCCCATTGCATTTTAAAGAGATTGTCAGAATCTTGAAGTGAATCTGCTATCTCGATCCGAGATAATAAATATTGGCACTCCATGGAGTCTCACAACCTCCTTGATGTAGATTCGGGTAAGATTTTCCATCTTGTAGGATTCTTTTATTGGCAGGAAATGAGAGGATTTTGTTAATCTATCAACGATTACCCAGATAGCATCCAATCCGTCTGCTGTCTTTGGCAATTTTGTCACAAAGTCCTTGGTAATCCTCTCCCATTTCCACTCGGGTATCACTAGTTGTTGCAGTAGTCCTTAGGGCTTTTGGTACTCCACTTTCACTTTGGCTCAAGTAAGACACTTGCCCACGAGAGTGGCTATCTCTTCCTTCATATTAGGCCACCAATATTGTTGCTTGATATCCAAATACATCTTATCCAAATATTGCATCTTGTGGGCTTCATGCATGATTACTTCTCTGAATCCCCTAATTTTGGGAAACCAGATTCTATTCATGAAGTAGTGAGTTCCCTCGTCTTTACCTTTGAGCTCCTTCTCCATTCCACATAGTGATTCACTAGCGAGATTCTCCGGCTTCATTGCATCTAATTGGGCTTCCTTGATCTGATAGGCTAGATGAGATTGGATGGTGATTGATAGAGTCTTCACATGACGACTTGAATACTCTTTTCGGCTCAGGGCATCAGCTACCATATTAGCCTTTCATGGATGGTATTTGATCTCACATTCATAATCATTTAACTGATGGGTTTTGAGCATTCTAACACTTCCTAAGTGTACATGCAACCCTAATAACCTTGAATCTATGTTTTCTCTATATACATTCAAATTTCTTTTTCAAGGTTATTTCCTAACTAGCATGGCATGGGGATTACATAAAACATAAAGAACTAGTAGAAATACATACCTTGTTGTTGCTTGGATTCCTTCAAGACTTTGTGAGCCTAGCACCCCAAATGTTGTGCCTCAAATGCTTCACACAACACCACAAAACTTGGAATAACTTGAGAGAATACTTCTAGCACTCAAAATTGGTTATGCCCTCTCTAGTAACCTTACTAGCCCCAATTTTATTAGCCAAAGGGTTCCTTTTATAGTGGTGTCACAATTAGGGTTTCATTAAGAAGACCCATAATTATCACGACTCTTCATTTCTCATGACCCATGGATTTGTAACTCCCATGGACTATCCATGGAGCTCCAAATGGTTACATCCATAACCCATAAACCATGGATCATTAATCCACCATAAAAGATTTGATGATTGTCATAATCAACCCTTATATATTTAATTAGTCTCACTTTGATCACCAAATTACTACTAGATTAATACTCGATCAAATACTAATTAAATAATACGATTATTAATATATTAGAACTTATAATATATTAATAATCGTAAGTACCTTATTCTCTCATTTAGTCTATCCAAGTATTGCAATGCCATGCAACCCTAATGGACCATGTTGGGTCGGGTCATGTTCATACCAAATAAAGTTATGGACTTAGACACTATATCCAATAGTCTCCCACTTGGATAAGTCTAATAACTATATTTGCAAATATGACTTCAAAACCCGACTAGCAATCGTAGCTCTTTCAAAGTCTCTCGGAACTGAGATGATGATGATACGCCATTTAAGATAAGTGATCATATAATCCTCTGCTCTCATGATATCAGCCGGACAAACACATGGAACATGGTCTTACTTATTGTCCAGCATTTTTTTCTCGATCTCCGATTTGTTTCGACATAGAACTAAATTGAACACATCAATTAGGTTCTGATCGGGCCCGTGACATGGGTCAAAATCAAATCATCGAGGGGCCCAGATATCGCTTCTATTTCTAGAAGGAACAGATAAACTTCGACTGATATGCTTGTGCTAACTACTTGTTGAATTACTCACAAAGGCACGTTTTATAACATCGAGTTACCAATGCGTTTTCATACAATCAATGAATAACCAATTCATAGTCAACAACTCATATCTCTAGGTTTGAAGATTTATATAATATTACCATCTCACGATCACTCGAGATAAATTCCATGAAGTGATACAAGTGAGCGTGGGTTGAATCCAATACTCAGCCCTTATGAGTACTCATGAATGTTGTAGCAACCATTGCATTGTCCAAAGCACTTTAGACAAATCGTACAAGCCAAATTCATGACAGTCTTAAATCAATACCTACTTCCAAAGTTTGACTGACTGTGGATGGTTTGAATAATATGATATAAACCATAACATAATTATTCTGGAAGTAAAAACATGCAAATTTGAAACATAGTAAACAATCAACATAAGATAGTAACACCTTACTCATAAATAAATAACAACTTTTATTTATCATCAAATGTCAATTACGTTTTACAAGTTTCAGGAATCTAATTATTGAAACTAATATCATCCTTCAGCCCAATGCGCCTTGCATGCTGTAAATGCTTAACCCTGCTCAGTCCTTTCATGAGGGGATCCGCCGGGTTCTCATTTGATGATACCCTCTTTGCCACGAGGAGTCCTTCTTCTATTCTATGTCTGATGAAATGATATTTTCTGTCAATGTGCCTAGATCTCCTGTGATCTCTTGGTTCTTTCGCTAAAGCAACCGCACTTTCACTGTCACAGAAAATTTCCGTTGGCTCCTTTATAGCTGGTACAACTCCAAGATCTCCGATGAAGTTCTTTAGCCATATCGCCTCTTTTGCTGCCTCGCTTGCTGCTATGTACTCTGATTCACAAGTCGAATCAGCTACTGTCTCCTGCTTGGAACTTTTCCAAGTAATGGCTCCTCCATTTAGGATAAACGGACTGAGAGCGAAAATTATCCCTATCAGTTTGAAAGCTAGCATCACTATATCCTTCCACTCTCAAGTCATCACTGCCTCCGAGGGTAAGGACCCAGTCCTTAGTCCTCCGCAAATACTTAAGAATGTTCTTTACCGCTGTCCAGTGTGCCTTGCCAGGTTTCCCTTGATATCTACTGACCATGCTCACAGCAAAGGCCACATCAGGGCGAGTACAAGTCACAGCATACATGATCGAGCCCACAGTGGAAGCATATGGTGTCTGACTCATTTCAGCTATCTCAGCCTCTGTACTCGGACTCTGAGTCTTACTTAGTTTGACATTACTCTGGATTGGTAACTCTCCTTTCTTGGAATCTTGCATACTGAACCTCTTCAGTACCTTATCCACATAAGTACTTTGACTAAGTCCAATTAGTCTCTTACTCCTATCTCTCAATATCCTTATCCCTAGGATATAGGCAGCTTCCCCAAGGTCTTTCATAGTAAAACACTTCCCAAGCCACGCCTTAATTTCCTGCAAAGTTGGGATGTCGTTTCCTATGAGACGTATGTCATCCACATACAACACCAAGAAGCTAACTATGCTCCCACTAGCCCTAACATATACACAAGACTCATCCTCACTCCTAGAAAAGCCAAACTCTTTGACTTGCTCATCAAAGCAAAGATTCCACCTGCGAGATGCTTGTTTCAATCCATAAATGGATTTTTCAAGCTTACACACTCTATTAGGGTACTTTAGACTGACAAAACCCTCTGGTTGATCCATGTAAACATCCTCAGCCAACTTACCATTAAGGAAAGCGGTTTTGACATCCATTTTCCATATTTCATAGTCATGAAATGCAGCTATGGCTAACAACACTCTAATAGACTTAATCTTGGCCACTGGTGAGAAGGTCTCATCATAGTCAACTCCCGGAGTTTGAGTAAAGCCCTTCGCAACCAGTCGCGCTTTATAAGTGTGTACTTTCCCATCCATGTTGATCTTCTTCTTGAAGATCCATTTGCACCCAACTGTCTTACGACCTGGTACATTGTCAACCAAGTTCCAAACTTGATTGTCATACATGGACTGAATCTCGCTATCCATAGCCTCCTTCCATTTCGCAGACTCAGGGCCTGCCATGGCTTCCTTATAATTATTAGGTTCGTCCAAATCTATCAGTGTACTATCACTGATAAATGTATCACCTTCAGTGGTGATGTGATAACCATAATAAAATTCAGGTGTGTTCCTCACCCTAGTGGAACGTCTTGGAGGTACAGAATCGTCTATCGGCTCAACAGGAGTTTCCTTCTCAGGTTGGCTGACAGTATTTGAGGTTCCTTCACCACTTGACTCTTGAAGCTCTTCAAGGTCAATTTGCATCCCACTGTCCCCTTGGCTTATGAATTCTCTCTCACGAAAGACCACATTATCACTGGGTTTGTAGAAGAGGTAACCAAAGGATCTCTGTGGGTAGCCGATGAAAATACACCTCTCGCTTCGGGGCTCAAGCTTGTCATGAGTCTCACGCCTCACAAAAGCTTCACAACCCCAAATATTGATGTGGTCCAAATTGGGTACTTTCCCAGTCCACATCTCGTGAGGTGTTTTGGCAACCTTTTTAGTAGGGACTAGATTAAGGATATGGGCGGTAGTTTCTAAGGCATACCCCCAGAAAGAGATTGGTAACGAAGCTCGACTCATCATGGAACAAACCATATCTAGCAGGGTTCGATTGTGCCTCTCAGCTACACCATTCAACTGTGGTGTCTTGGGAGGTTTCAATTGCGAGAAAATCCCACATTCCTTAAGATAGTCAAGGAACTCAATGCTAAGATACTCTCCTCCCCGATCGGATCGGAGCATCTTGATGTTCCTGCCCAATTGATTCTCAACTTCCTACTTAAACTCTTTGAACTTTTCAAAGGTTTTTGACTTATGCTTGATTAAGTAAATATATCCATATCTACTGTAATCATCAGTAAAAGTCACATAATAACGATTAGCATCTCTTGTAGCAACTCTGAAGGGCCCACACACATCCGTATGTACAAGGTCCAACAAACCTTCACCCCTATCACATGTACCTGTGAAGGGTGACTTTGTCATTTTTCCAAGAAAACAAGACTTGCAACTATCATCTGACTTGAGGTCAAACGATTCCAAGACTCCATCCTTTTGGAGTTGGCCTATGCGCTTCTTGCTAACATGTCCAAGACGACAATGCCACAAAGATGCTTTATCCAAGCTATCAGAAGAATCAATATACAACACATTATTTCCTAGATTGTCTACAACATTCACGGCTTCATATACACCATCACAAGGTATTGCTTTAAAGTAAAATACATCATTGTAATAAACATTAATAGCACCATTTTTATTATCAAATGAAAATGTAAAACATTGTTTGTACAAGCCATGAAAGGAAATAATATTTCTCGCCATTTCGGGCGAGTAACAACACTTATTCAAATCTAACATTAACCCATTATTAAGCAATAAAGAATAAACTCCTATCTTAGTAACAGGTGATGCTTTCCTGTTGCCCATGACTAAGTTTATCTTCCCATGCTCCACTTGCTCACTTCTTCTTAGTACCTGCAAATCAGTACAAATGTGAATACCACACCCTGTATCAAGCACCCAAGAATTAGCATTAGATGAGTTGTTAGACAATATTGTGTAAATACCTGCATGGGTGGTTTAACCTTCCCATCCTTTACATCTTGCAAATATTTGGTACAGCTTCGCTTGAAGTGTCCCTTATCTTGGCAATAGAAGCACCGTGCTTCCTTTGGGTTCGAAGAAGGAGTAATGGGACCTTTCTTTGTCCCACTTGAAGAGGAACCATCAAGAGTCTTACCCTTGGTACCCTTTGAAGGGCTTTTCCTCTTCTTACTCTTCCCTTGCCCAATTGCAAGAACAAGGGCTATTAAAGGAGTAGAAGTAGCAACCGCTTTACCCTTAAGGCCATCTTCAGTTGTCCTTAAGAGTCCTTGAAGTTTTCTAAGTGTGACTTCCTCCTTATTCATATGATAACTCATACAAAACTGATCATAACTTGAAGATAAGGAATGGAGAATTATGTCAATCGCCAATTCCTCAGGGAAGTCAACATTGAGCTTTAGCAGCCGGTCAACGAACCTCTGCATCTTCTGCAAGTGACCGGTGATGGGTTCACCATCCTTCATCCTTGCGGTTATCATGGAGGAAATGATTCCATACCTCTCTTGACGCGCGCTCTGATGGTACCTTTCCATCAGATCTAGATGCATCTCATAGGGGTAGAAATCTTCATAAGATTTTTGGAGTTCCGGAGTCATTGTGGCCATCATGATGAAGGACACCTTGGTGGCATCCTTCTCATGTGCAATGAACTCCGCAAGCTCTTCTGGAGTAGCAGTGGCTTCATTAACAACCTTAAGCTCCTTATCAAGGACATATTCTTTGTCCTCATAGCGGGTAATCATCCTGATGTTTCTGATCCACTCATTGAAGTTGGATCCATCAAAGATGACCTTACGACACAAGTTCATGAGGGAAAAGGAGCCTGTAGGGTTTAAGCGAACAGCGTTATTGGAAGACATCTGGAATAGAAGGAAGATAAGTTTCATTAGATTAAGAGTCCTTAATAAGTCACCCAAATGAGATATTAAGGCTAGGATCCAACAAAATATTTATAGGTAGAAGAGGGATGCCGTAATCCACACTATAAAATATTTGAAGGTAGGTAAATGACGATTTACCAATTTTCACCATAAGAACGAAATATTTTATTATTAGGTTTTATTGGTTTTTTGAAACTCCTAGATCTTTTGAGATACATTGAACTTTTCAATGGCATGTTTGAATCTCGAATGTGCCCTCTCAAGTTTGTGACTGGGATGCCGAGGATCACAAACAAGGTGTGAATAACCATACAAATTAACTTGGTACCCTTAACAATATTACCTAATCGATGTGCCGGTTAACCACACACGCTCCACCGATCTATAATAAAGTCAAGTTACCCTTTGCCACTCTTACTAGTCCATGTTAGTGTGCCGGTTAACCACGCACGCTCCACTAACGACTTGGTAAGGTACAAAGTGTAATTTTATGGGCTAGCACCAATTTCACATTTTCCTAAAGTAACTAAGATTGGGAATTTATAATGTATAGTTACTTTATAATTCATTATACTTTTAATGAGAATTTAAAGTCGTATGCTACCCGTTCGGCTAACGACCCTCCACCGATCAAGGAAGCGGTGGGTGAGAGTGGACACCCATTAAGTCACCATTTTATAGGAAACAACCTTATACCCCCCCCCCCCCCTTATAGACCGGCTTCGTGAATGAGGCCTATTAACGGTAAGAACGACATATTCTTATACATATCTATATAATAAAATTATAATAATAGTATAAGGGTTGATTTTTAAACCTTTTAAAAATCTAAAGGTTTAATTTGGAATTAAAGTGTAAGACTTTTCAAATTCCAAAACTTGAGGGAAAGAATTGAAACTATTCTAAGTCTCTTCAATTTTGTAACTTATGAGTTTTATTGGTTCATAAAAATGAAGACTCTTCATTTTATGAAACCTCTTTTGTTCTTTAAACACAAATTAAAGAAGTGACATTTGGTTATCCATAACTTGAGGACAAGTTATGGACACCATTAATACAATTAAGATCATGAATTAAACACACATGGTGGTTACACATAATTCCTATGATCTTCTAAAAACTCATAAGAACACAAATTCATGTCAAGCAATTTCAAGAAATCATATAAACATATATAATACTTTGAAATTGTTAAAAGTCATGTAAAATGGATTAACATAATCATTATCATTTTGAAAAACAAATTTTACAAGTCCAAAACAGATTGGGATAATGATTCTAATCCATTTCCAGCAACAAAAACTCGAAAAATCTGCCCAGCTCGATCCTACTCGGCGAGTGCATTATCCTACTCGGTGAGTAGGATGAATTTGTTCATGGACTCGGCGAGTCCTCCCCATGGACTCGGCGAGTACATTCGTCAGAATGCATAATTTTCATTTTTCAAGCAGTTTTGCATCAAGTATACAGAAAACAATCCTAGGCTCTGATACCACTGATGGGTTTTGAGCATTCTAACACTTCCTAAGTGTACATGCAACCCTAATAACCTTGAATCTATGTTTTCTCTATATACATGCAAATTTCTTTTTCAAGGTTATTTCCTAACTAGCATGGCATGGGAACTACATAAAACATAAAGAACTAGTAGAAATTCATACCTTGTTGTTGCTTGGATTCCTTCAAGACTTTGTGAGCCTAGCACCCCAAATGTTGTGCCTCAAATGCTTCACACAACACCACAAAACTTGGAATAACTTGAGAGAATACTTCTAGCACTCAAAATCGGTTATGCCCTCTCTAGTAACCTTACTAGCCCCAATTTTATTAGCCAAAGGGTTCCTTTTATAGTGGTGTCACAATTAGGGTTTCATTAAGAAGACCCATAATTATCACGACTCTTCATTTCTCATGACCCATGGATTTGTAACTCCCATGGACTATCCATGGAGCTCCAAATGGTTACATCCATAACCCATAAACCATGGATCATTAATCCACCATAAAAGAATTGATGGTTGTCATAATCAACCCTTATATATTTAATTAGTCTCACTTTGATCACCAAATTAATACTAGATTAATACTCGATCAAATACTAATTAAATAATACTATTATTAATATATTAGAACTTATAATATATTAATAATCATAAGTACCTTATTCTCTCATTTAGTCTATCCAAGTACTGCGATGCCATGCAACCCAAATGGACCATGCCGGGTCGGGTCAAGTTCATACCAAATAAAGTTATGGACTTAGACACTATATCCAACATTAACAACTCAACCCATCTCCGCTACCTCATGTTTAGTTCGTTTTGATTTAGAATGTGGTGGAGGTTCTTGTGGTCTGTAAAGATGGTGCACTTGGTACCATATAGTTAGTGCCTCCAAATTTTCAAGACGAAGACCACTGCCCCCAGTTCGAGATCATCTGTGTTATAATTTACTTCACGTGTTTTCAGTTGTCTGGATGCATATACAATTACCTTACCGTGTTGCATAAGGACACAACCTAAACCTTGATTTGATGCATCACAGTAAACTATGAAGTCTTCATTTCCCTCCAGTAAGGATAGCACTAGAGCGCTACAGAGGGCTTGCTTCAAGGTTTGGAAGGCGATCTCTTGCTTCTCGGTCCAGTTGAAGGGTTCACCTTTCTGTGTCAATGTGGTGAGGGGTTTGGCTATCTTAGAAAAGTTCTAAATGAATCATTGGTAGTAGCTTGGGAGACCTAAAAATTGGCGAATTTATGTTGGCATTGTAGGAATTGCCCAGCCTTCAATGGCCTTGACCTTGGAGGGATCTACATGGATTCCTTCCTTGCTAACAACATGTCCCAAAAAATTTACACTGCAGAGCCAAAACTCACACTTGGAGAGCTTCACATACAACTTTTCAGCTCGAAGGGTCTCTAAGATCTTCGGAGATGTTGATTATGCTCTTCTTTGCTTCGAGAGTATACGAGAATATCATCGATGAAAACAATCACGAAATTTTCAAGGAATGGGTGGTAGACTCGATTCATGAGATCCATAAATGCAGCGGGGGCATTTGTTAGACCGACGAGCATCACGACGAATTCGTAATGACCATAACGAGTTCGGAAAGTCGTCTTAGGAATGTCCACATCTCGGAATTTGAGTTGATAATAACCGGATATCAGATCTATCTTTGAAAAGTAACTAGCCCCTTGAAGTTGGTCAAATAGATCATCGATTCGTGTAAGTCGATACCGGTTTTTGATGGTAAGCTTATTCATTTCTCTATAGTCAATACACATCATGAAGGATCCGTCTTTCTTTTTAACGAAAAGAACTAGAGCTCCCCATGGAGAGAAGCTTAGTCTTATGAATCCTTTATTCAAGAGTTCACTTAGTTGGCTTGACAATTCTTGCATTTCAGCAGGAGCCAACCTATAAGGCGATTTGGCGATTGGAGTGGCTCCAGGCACTAGGTCGATTCGGAATTCGATTTGTCATTCTGGGGGTATTCCCGAATGTTCTTCTGGAAACACATCCGGGAAGTCACATGCCACCGAGATATTTTGAATGCTCGCTTCCTCTTTGGTTTTATCCACTAGATGAGCAAGGAATGCGTAGTTCTTCTTTTGTAGACACTTTTGTGCCTTGACACACGAGATAAGGCGACGGTTGTCACCGGGTTTATCTCCATAGATTATTAGGGTTTTGTGATTAGAAAGATGAAGGCGAATGACCTTCCGGTTGATGTTGAGCCCTATAGTACCTTGTTGTATGGCCCTTCCGGTTGAACCTAGTGCAAGTCATCTCTCTACATTCCCATTGATGGTGGAAGCTGCATTTGTTACACTTGGGGAGATTTCCTGAATTCTGCTTTGGAGCACTTGGCGTGGATGAGCCTGGAGCATGTGGTGTGGTGGTAGCTTGAGTTGTAGCATGGAAAATCACCGTTTGTTTCTTCTTAGATGATTCTGAGTTTTGATTTCCCTTTCTTTTGTTGTTTCTACCTTTCTTGCTCTCTTCCTTCTTTTTAACCTCCGCTTCCACTATTTTGGCACCCTTCTTATTTCCATGATCATACAATTTCTTGGCCAGTCTCTTGGCGCTATCAAACGTCTTAGGGTTTTCCGCAATGACATTCCCTTGGATAGGTGCAGTCAATCCCCATATAAAGCTCTCAATCTTTTTACCTTCTGAGGTGATAATTCCAGGATACAGAAGAGATAGCTCACTAAACCTGGATATGTATGCATCGATATTGGAGTTTTGAACTGTGAGGTTCCATAACTCTTGTTTGATCTTCTGAATTTCACCTCTAGGATAATGATCTACCAACATCATTTCCTTAAGCTCTTCCAGGGCATCGCATTCACCACCGGGAGTGTCATGTCCTCTGCGTGGCTATTCCACCAGGAGAGGGCTTGATCAATGAAGGTACATGCTGCAAAATTGACCTTACACTCATCTGGACACCCGCAGATTTCAAAAACGGATTCCACTTTCATGATCCATCGCTTCAGGGCTATTACGCCTCCTGTCCCATTAAAGGTTCGAGGTTTGGCGTTGGTGAAGCCCTTGTAGATGCATGTTAGTGCGGCTCAGTGGTTTGTTCCTTTATTTGTGCTCCTGGTTCCCTATATGTCTCCTTCTCCATTTTTCCATTGCGAATCTGTGTAAGTGCTGCAGTGACCGAAGTGGACACTACTGCCTGGAATGCAACCGCGTTTATTTCCGGCAGGGTTGGTGCTGCGTTGTTTCCATAGTTAGGCCTTTGAGGTATCTTTCTGTCATGGAAGGGAAAGATGTTGAGTGCCTATTGTTTTGGGAGTTTGAAATCCTCTAGACTAGGCGTATAGTGTGTTAATTTAAGTAATTTCATGCATTAACATAAAACAAGGAAGTAAAACACATAGCAGATGATAACATCATGATAAAACATAAAGCATTTTCATTAATACTAATTGTTTTGATACATGAAAATTTGCCAGAAGGCATACAGTACATAGGGAAACATAAAATCCGACAGCATGAAGACCCTATGAGTAGTGTGATCACTTAAACATAGAGTCGATAGTACATAGCATAGTACACCTAAGAGAAACCTAATACTAATAAGATATACCACTGATCCCTATCATACTGAGAAGTGCCTAATGGAGGTAGCGAAATCATAACCCAAAATGTTGTGCAAACAACTGAGCCATCTCAGCCATCTCTCTGATGACCTCATCCCTTTCCTACTTAGCTTGCACGGCTTGTGCCTCCATAGCAAATAGCTACTGCCGAAGTGTGCCAACCTCTGCTTCTAGAGAACGATCCTCACCAACGGGATCCCCTGGTGGAGCTGGGTAGACCTAGTATGCCTCGTCGGTAGGTGGTTCGAGGGGGGCTTCATTTGTGCCCCCATCCTCCTCTATGTCTTCGTCAGTCCTATAAAACTCATAGTCTGTATCAGTGTACT
Source organism: Lactuca saligna (assembly GCF_052625555.1). Lineage (NCBI taxonomy): Eukaryota > Viridiplantae > Streptophyta > Magnoliopsida > Asterales > Asteraceae > Lactuca > Lactuca saligna. Next base: position 84,481,657 of record NC_136417.1, on the reverse strand, counting down.
CGTCGGGACCAATGCCAGGGGCTCCCCATTGTTCTTCCTCGAGATTCTCCTCAAGCATCCCATGAGCCACTAGGGCTTGATAAACTGGACTCCCTACTGAGCGTCGTCCATGGTGACTGCATGAGGGCATTGCAATAAGTCATGCTTTGATTATTCCTATTGTATATTTTAATTATTTAGGTATGGGTTCCCTAGAGTTATTGGAGAGTGAGGTAGGATTTTGGATGCATTCCCCAATATGATTACTCCCAAACACATGTTGGTCATATTCTGAATATATATAGTTGATCAGACTATATTTATCCCTAATATGACTACATAACTGCCCATGTTTAATCATAGTGTTCAATATCCCCCAGAAGCTTTTATTAAATATTGTTAGGTTATTATCCTGATATGCACACATAAGTATGGAATTTTGTTTTGTTCAGAGTTATTTAGTCCCATTGGGTTTATAGTTTCATATCATGTATGGTTAGATATGCTAGTTCACTATAAAAATTGCTCTGATACCAGCCTGTCATACCCCCGAACCAGACGGCGGAAATGTCCAGGGGATCGTGTGACTAACAATTAAATTATCATTACAATGAATATACATGAAACATAACACATTCATCACCAACATTACATATTACAACCGACATTGTTCACATCAAGTACATTGTTAAAGATTACATAAATTCCAAGTATTAATAGTACGATAGGTGATGTTGCACAAAATAAATCCATACACCCTTGAAAATCTTCCTGGTTAACAGTTACCTAAGAATATAAGTTATTTTGAAAACGGTCAACATATATAATGTTGGTGAGTTCGTAAGTATGTTTGAATAAAAGTCTTTGTATCTTTCGTAAAAACCCAGAAAATCTGATATTTTCTGTAAAATGTCTGAAAATGATGTGAAAATCAAGTATAAATGCATGTGTGAGTTTCATAGCAGTAACATATATGATTGCAATTTAAATTTCTTTGTATTGTAAGTAAGTTATAACTGAACAATGGTATTCCCCCCCAAAAATCTGATATTTTCTTATTTATAATAATGTCGAGGTTCTTGTATCATTAGTTAAGTTGTTTTGTATTGACACAATCGAAGGGTTAATCTACGAAATGTTGAATTAGTATTGGATCTCTATATGAGTCGTTATAACCATGCATGATAATGACTAGGTTGCATTTCTTGGCATTTTCCAAATGCTGGTAATTGCTTAAGGTTTTGTCGCCCTAGAGTAGCCTAGTCTAGCTGTAGCGAACAACTAAAGCGTGGGGGGTCACCCCGTATAGATCTATACATAAACTCTCGCTCTCCCTCCAGCAAACACTGGTTATAACTACATGCTACGATTGTACACTCAAAGGTGCCAACCGATAAGTCTCACTAGATTCTCAACCTTTCATGTTTGTTATGTTTTTCACCGTTATTAATGTTTACGTGAATGTTGTATGTTTTCAAATCCAAAGGTATGTATATAAGTATACGAAGTTAAATAATTATGTAAAGGTATAGTTACGATCTACTAATTTGTGAATTTCAGTCAGAGCCCAATTAGCATGTAAATGGACCACAAAGGTCCAATAGGATGTAAGAGTGTAATTTAGGCCCAATAGGCATGTAAGTGGACCACCAAGGCGCAACAAACATGTGACCCGTAACTCAGCCCCAAATTAACATGTAAATGGTTCGCAATGCCCAATAAACACGTCATGGAAAATATTGGGCTCAATATACACTTGAATGGGCCCTTAAGGCCCATTGGCCGTGTAATGTGAATATTAGGCCCAATAAAAATTGTTATCGATATATTTCGTCCATTCATTATTATTTCATTATTCACTTTACCTCGATGTTACGTTCTTGGCCAATAAGCCTCAACTTTTCAAATAAGGCCCAAGGTTTTGTAAAAATAACACTTTAGTCCATAATTTATAAAAATTTGTAATTTCGTCCCAAATGTTTAGCAATTCACGGATTTAATCCAAAAATTTGTATTTTGACATTTATGGCCCAAAGATCATGTAAAAACAGAAAACAAGGGGGTATGAACTCACCTTTGCTTGATGTTTTGGTTTTTGAAGAAGAGATGAAGAGATTTTTGGTCCTATCAAGCTTTCTTGAGTGGATCTCATACTTAGGAGATTTCTAGGAGTATGATAACCAAAAACTTTCTTATAAGGAGTGATCTAACATGAGAATGAAGTTACATCACTTGGATATGTAAGGACTTACCAAGAAATGATGATTTTTGGTGGTGAAAACCTTCTTGAAGATGCTCAAAATCTCGAAAATTAGAGAGGAAAGGAAGGAGTGCTCTTGTGAGTGTTTGAGAGATTATTTGAGAGAAGTTTGCAAGTGAAGTGTGTATGTGTTCTTATCTTCTTCCGTGAGTAGAATGAGAAGGGAAAGGGAAGGGTGTGCATGGATATATGGAACTTGTCTAGATGTATGTGGTGTATTACACTTGGTTATACTTTAAGTAATAATGATGTGTCATGGATTGGGTGATTAGCCATTAAATCGTTTTTTTATCTTACTTGGGCCGAAAATGAGCTAAGGAGAAGGGAGGTAGATTAGCTTGGCCCATTTCTAGCCTTGGTTCGAAATTATGAGGCCTAATAATTACTTTTCGGCCCATTGGGCCTTTTGGGTAGTTCACGACCCAAAATGGCATAAAAGAATTGATTTATGGCTTACTAGGGTTAATTGGATTAATTATGGCCCAATAAGGCCCATTAGGGTTAGAATGAATCATTCTAGGCCTAAATGGTCCAAAATGTTATAGACTTGTGAATTGGGTCCATTTAGAATCCAAATAGGTTTCCAAGCCTAAAATAGTTGAATTAAATGCTTATTGGTCCATTAGGCCCAATAAGGAAATCCTAGTCCAATATAGACTTAAACCGGGATTTTCAGACTCTTTGTTGAACATGAGAGGTGAATTTAAATGAGCATTGGGTGATATTTACTTAGAGTATGTGTTTTACAATAGTTGAATGATTACACGAGAATAGAATTTCCTAGCTAAAATGTCAGTTGTGAGACTTCTCAATATCAAAACTCAATTTTAGCCACTTTAATAACTTTTGATTCAACGTTCATATAAAGATTTATGGCTTAAGCATGAACAATCAATCTTTAATCCTTTACAAACCTAAAATCCAAACCTAACCTATAGTGAACCCCAACCAAAGATGATGATATCAACGAAACCCAACAAGAAAAGTCTTAGGATTCCTGAAAGAAGCTCCCCCCACAAAACAAAATTCAAAAAAAGAAGTACACGAGTAGGCAAAAGAATCTTCGAGTCGTGTACATAATCTAATATCATGTTGGAAACTAAAAACATGGACTGTTATAGAAGAAGTTGCATTCGCCAAGTCTTGGATTGACATTTCAAAAGATGGTGTTCAAGGGAATCAACAAGAAATTAAGTCCATTTGGAATCAAATTCTTATGATCTTTTAACAACTAGAGGTACCGTGTAACACATATTCTTCTCAATTAGAAATACTAAAAAAGGTGTAATAGTTTTATAAGTTATATAAAGAGAAATCTGTAGAAAAATCCTAATATTTTGGGAAATTTTTTAATTAAGTCTTAAATTTTATTTTATTTTGAACAAAAAAGTCCTGAATTTTTATTTTTTTGAATACAACAGCCTAAGAAATCGGCCAAGTTATTTACTTTAGCTCCCTTTGACCTGTTTAGCAGGTCATGAGACAAAATTGTTAATTTTCCTAAATAACATGATTTTTCCTGTAGATTTTGTGAAAATTTGTATATAATGTATAAATGTATTTTTTTATGTATTTATATTTCTATATATACATATTTATGTATTTTTAAGTTTTTATATGTACATGTTTATGTATTTTTATATACTTTAAATGTCTAAACATATTTTTTTACATATTTATGTTGGGTCAAAAATATGATTTATACTTTACTTTTCTAGAAAAATGTATTTTTGTGTCTTGGACCGTAAACAACTTGGTGTTTACGACCGTATATGTGTTTACGGCTATGTTTACAGCTGTAAACAGGTTTACGGCCGTAAACCTATTTACGGCCCATGTTCCCCTTGTATGTATGTGTGTGTGTATATATATATATATATATATATATATATATATATATATATATATAGGTGTTAGGGTGAGGAGTAAAGATTGATGAGCATTAGAGAGTGTACGGTAGAGAGAAGAACAAGTGTGTGTTGTGTGTGAATCTTATATCCGGAACTTCATTCTAATCAATACAATCAAGAAACAATAATGTATAAACAATATTTTAATAATGATAGTTACATTTATGAGAATTATACACTTTTACAAGAAACAAACATACAAAACAGTCATGCCTTGGTAGAAGGCTACTTTTAGTAGAAAATATAGGATTTTCTAGGAGTTACAAACATTACAAACATTCACATACTTTTACTACAAAGTTTACAAACTTATACTTCAAACACTATTACAAAAAATTTGATGCAAACAATGACACTAAAATACGGATGAACTCACCAGTTTTAAAGCTGATAAACTCTTTCAAAATAACTTGTATTCTCAGGTCATCAGTAGACAGGTACCGATGCCAGCTTTTGAGAAGATGAAGCGCATTCAAGACTCATATTATATTTTGATTTACATTTTTGGTGTCATATAAACTATACCGAACACACTTGTATTAAATTATATTATTAATGCAATGGATAATGTTGTTTGCATGTTTATTATTATGATGTGTTGTGATATTGTACATGACGTCCTCCACCCCAGAACATTTTCCGCAGTTCCGGTTTTTTTGGGTGTGACAGATTGGTATCAGAGCATTGTTTATAGTGAATTGAGTATATCAACCCATAAAAGATATACAAAGTATAAACACAACGGGATTAAAATACTCTAACCAAGAGTTTATACTTTTAAATATTAAAATATTTAACTAAGTATACATACCTGTATTCATACTAAAATCAGTGTCACTAGGGCAGAACAAAAGTATTACGATTTTTTAGCAACACAATTAGGCTTAGAGACATATAGTCAAATCTGGGAGGATATAGCCTGATCAACTATATTTTTCGAGGAGTGACTAGCATGTGCCTAAGAATGGTTGTGGTGTTGCAACAAGTCTAAAAACTTACCAACACTACTACAATGATAACATTAGAACATAACATAATCTTAAAATACTATAGGAGTATTTTGTGTTACTATAATTACTTATCTAAGAGCTAAAAAGGTCTTTACTAGTAGGTCAATAGTTTCTAAGTGGATACACTAAGGTTATATGAGATTAAGGTGTCATAGACTTAGAATTTGTGACCTTTGCTTCACTTCCTATTCCTTGTTTGGTTCTGGATTTAGAGTTAGGGTTACTTATTCGAAGGTCTATCCTATTTTGATTTCATATAACTGGTATGCACTATAAAAGTATTGAAGTAACTGGTAAGGATCGTCTTATAATAATGTTAAGTAGTATATCTATTTATATTAGATTCTTATACCCTTTTCTCGCGTAGATATCATGGTTGGATTCTATCCCCATGGCGACCCGTACTTCCCGAACAAAGGCAATGCTAGATGGCTTGAAGACGAGCCATAAGATGAGCATCCAATCCCTTTGGATGATCACCATGCAGAAGGATTTTCAGATGGTTTTGACTCCAAGCCAAAAGTCAATAACCTACCCCATGTGGCTCCGGTCTCGAATCCTAACCCTCGTCAGGCTTTAGAACGCCCGACGCCCGCATGGGTGGAATGCTTGGAAACATGGATCTAAGAGCAAAATCAGCCCATGGCATTCAATGGAGACCGAAGCTTTTATGACCTTAGTGAAGGAGGATCAGCAGACAAAGTCTTGCCAATCTTGATCAGTAGAGTTGCCCGGAACGAAATCCAGGGTAGGACAGCTCTCCATCGCATTATGGAGGTTGATGCAAATGCAAGAATGCATACCCTTCGCACCATTCATCTTGAAAACGCTCGAGAGAGGTTTGCGACAAACCACAAGGCCCTGCTGTAAGCACTAGCTGAGACTTGGGCTGAAGTCATAAAACTTTGGGTTCGCCAGAGAGTCTATGAACGACACCTTCTGTGGAGCGTCAACTGGCAGACCTTAGGGTTCGCACGAGGAATGTCCACCACCGTTAGAAGATGCCTAGCACATCTTTTCTTTGATTAAGAAATAGCCTTTTTCTATTTGTGCTCTGTGAAGCACTTGTCTATAAAATATTCTTGTCCTTCAGTACACTATCTAGTCTACTAAACTGTCAACATTTTCCCTCGTATGGTTTATTGTAAGACCTAATGTTAGGTTATTTTTCCTGAACTCATTTACATCAGTAATACCAGTAATATTGGCAGTTTCTAACCTATTGGAAAGTCTATACCCTTGTGTTTTCGAACTCTATTGTTGTGTCTCTATTCAAATCATACACTGATATTAATGTTTGGGCTATGCTGAGTTAGTCCATGGATCACCCTTATCATACTTTACAGATGATTCTTACTATCATTATCACTCTGTAAACTTTCAGTAAAACATTACACCTCGGAAACATCCTACCAAAGGCAGACAACAAATCAAACACCACCACCTCCCCCTCCACTAATCGATACGACAGTTCTAAATGTTGCAGTAGTTGTGGCTGTGGCAACAACCATGGCTTAATATCATTCTACGGGTGCTAGCGGAGGTGGAACACCTGTTAACTCTACCCAAGGTGAAATCCCTGTGCGCTCGAGAGAGTGCTCTTATAAGGATTTCACCAATTGCAAGCCAAAGTCCTTTAAAGGGACTAGCGGAGTCATTGACCTATAGCAATGGTTAGAAAAGATGGAGTCGATCTTCAAGATCTGCTCCTCATGATTGAGGAGTACTGCCCGCGTGGTCAAATCCAAAAGCTAGAACAGGAGCTATGGAGCCTAACCATGAAGAGCTCCGACATAATCTCCTATACAGCCAGATTCAGCGAACTGGTGGCTCTATGTCCCAACATGGTTCCCACGGAGGGAAAGAAGATAGAGAGGTATATTTGGGGGTTGTTGCCTCCAATTTAAGGGAATGTGTTAGCTTCAAACCCCGCTACCTTCGACATTGTCAACCGATTGGCACAGTGGCTCACTGACCATGGAGTTCGTACCCTGTCAACAACAACAACCCTATCCATATCAGAAGCCTCCAAAGCCGCTGACAACAAGCGGAAATTTTGGGATAACAAGAAGAAGCCGAAAGCTGCTAAGAAGCAGAAGGTCGTGGTGGTTCATACTGCGATAGCACCTGCCGCTGCTGCTCCGATGAAGCAGTACACTGGAAGTTTGCCAAAGTGCAACAAATGTAACTTCCACCACAATGGTCCCTGCCGAGAAATGCAGTGCTCTTACTGCAATAGGAAAGGACACACTGTCCGTTTCTGCAAGTCTCCGGCAAGGCCAATCACCCAAGTCCCCAATGCTGGTGTAGGCCAGGGTTTCTACGGTTGTGGAGAGGTGGGCTGTTACATAAGGAACTGCCTGAAGGCAAGGAATGCTGGAGGAGTGGGATGAGTTTTGGCTATAGTCCATGAGGAAGTGGTTGCCGACTCTACAGTGGTCATTGGTACGTTTCTCCTCGATAACTCTTATGTATGCATATTGTTTGATAGTGGAGCGAAGAGAAGCTTCGTGAATCATAAATTTGCTTGTCTACTTAAACAAAAACCACGCACACTTAAGGAACCATTCACTGTAGAAATGGCTAACGGGAAAACTGATAGCACTAGTAGTACATTCAAAGGATATACCCTAACTCTAGATAGCCATACCTTTTCAATCGACCTCATGCTGGTCTTAATTAAAAGTTTTGACGTCATAATCGGCATGGATTGGTTGAGTCTTCATCACGCCGACATCATGTGCTACCAGAAAGCCATTCGTCTTAACCTTCCGTCTAACGAAACTCTTATTATCTATGGCGACAAACCCGACACGAATCTTCGTATCATCTCAAGTATTCAAGCACGGAAGTACTTACGTAAGGAATATCATGCATTCCTTGCTCACGTTGTCGATATGAACCTCGAAACGAAAGAAATAAAGAACATCCCGGTAGTGAGCGACTTTCCTGACATCTTCCAAGAAGAACTACCCAGGTTACCTTGGCAATGACAAGTCGAGTTTACAATTGACTTAGTCCCAGGAGCTATCCCAGGAGCCAAATTGTCCTATCGATTAGCACCAACTGAGATGCAGGAACTATCCGGTCAACTTAACGAATTGCTCAGCAAGGGCTTTATTAGACCTAGCTTCTCGCCATGGGGAGCCCCGATCTTGTTCGTTAAGAAGAAAGACGGATCGTTTTGTATGTGTATCGACTATAGGGAACTCAACAACTTATGATCCAGAATTGTTACCCTTTGCCTCGCATATATGATTTGTTCGACCAACTGCAAGGGGCGGGTTACTTTTCCAAGATTGATCTAAGATCCAGATATCACCAGTTACGAGTGCTTGAAGAGGATGTCCTAAAGACCGCCTTCCAAACTCGTTACGGATACTACGAGTTCGTGGTGATGCCATTCAGATTGAGCAATGATCCCGCAGTATTCATGGACTTAATGAATAGAGTATGTCATCCTTACTTGGATCAGTTGTCATCGTCTTCATTGACGACATACTGATCTACTCTCGAAGTAAGGAGGAGCATAGCGATCATCTGCGACAAGTCCTAGGAACCTTAAGATCGGAGAAGCTCTATGCGAAGTTCTCTAAATGTGAATTTTGGATCCGAAGAGTCGAATTCTTAGGACACGTGGTTAGCGAAGAAGGAATCCACGTGGAACCTTCCATAATTAAAGCCATTGAGAACTGGTCAGCACCAAAGACGCCTACAAAAAATTTTCAATTTCTAGGTCTCACTGGCTACTACTGCAGATTCATACAAAACTTCTCTCAAATTTCAAAACCTCTTACAACATTGACCTAGAAAGGCATGACCTTTGACTGGGAAGAGAAACAAGAAAAAGCATTTCAACCGCTAAAACGAGCCTTATGCACCACACCGATACTATACCTCCTCGAAAGGATAGAAGACTTTGTAGTATATTGCAATGCATCCAACTAGGGGCTCGACTATGTTCTAATGCAACGAGGTAAGGTCATCACCTATGCCTCGAGACAGCTGAAGACACACAAAGTCAACTACACCACACATGATCTTGAGCTAGGAGCAGTTGTGTTTGCTCTGAAGATCTGGAGACACTACTTGTATGGTACGAAAAGAACTATATTTACTAACCACAAGAGTTTACAACACATATTCGACCAGAAGGAGCTCAACATGAGACAACGATGGAGGGTCGAGCTACTCAATGACTACGAATGCAAAATTCGTTATCACCCGGGTAAAGACAACGTAGTAGCAGACGCCCTGAGTCAGAAAGAATATTCTGGTCGAAGGTTCAAATCATTGACCATGACTATCTATTCGCAGTTGTCCACACAAATTAAGGAGGCCCAGCTCGAAGCCTTGAAACCTAAGAATGTGGTAGGTGAATCCCTTAGAGGGATGGATAAGAACTTGAGAGTCAAGAGTGGCGGAGCCTTATATCTCATGGACCGGATCTGGACACCAAACATTGTAGCCTTAGAGACTTGGTCATGACCGAAGCGCACAACACTAGATATTCTGTACACCCAGGTTCGGATAAGATGTATCTAGATTTTAAAAAGTTATACTGGTGGCCTAACATGAAAGCAGAGATTGCTACCTTCGTGAGTAAATGTCTTACTTGCGCTAAGGTCAAGGTCGAGTACTAGAAACCCTCTGGTTTACTGCAACATCCAGAGATACCAGAATGGAAGTGGGAGCAGATCACTATGGACTTCATAACCAAGTTGCCCAAGACAATTGGTGGAATTGATACCATTTGGGTCATCGTCGATAGATTGACCAAGTCCACACACTTCCTGCCTATCAAGGAAATTGACAAGATGGAGAAACTTACAAGAACATACATTCGGGAGATCGTACGACTGCATGGTGTTCCTATATCCATTATCTCCGATAGAGATAGTAGATTTACTTTTTGGTTTTGGCAGTCAATATAAAGTTCCCTTGGAACAAGTCTGGACATGAGTACAACCTACCATCCACAGACCGACGACCAAAGTGAGAGAACTATCCAAACACTGGAAGATATGTTGCGAGCCTGTGTGATCGACTTTGGGAAGGCATGGGATACTCATTTACCCTTTTTCGAGTTTTCCTACAACAATAGTTATCACACGAGCATAAAAGTTGCTCCATTTGAAGCCCTCTATGGCTGGAAGTGCAGATCCCCTCTATGTTGGGCTGAGGTGGGTGACACCCAAAGGATGAGTTCCTGATAGCGCTCTCATAGACCCGAAGATCATTCGGGAAACGACAGAGAAGATCGTTCAGATTCATGAACGATTGAAATCCTCTAGAGACCGACAGAAAAGCTACGCAGACAAACGAAGGAAACCTTTGGAATTCCAGGTAGGAGATCGAGTCCTTTTGAATGTCTCACCTTAGAAGGGCTTGATACGCTTTGGAAAGTGTATGAAGCTCAATCCAATATACATTGAGCCGTTCAAGATTCTCTCTAGAATCGACCTAGTAACTTACAAACTCAACCTACCTCGTGAGCTTAGCAACACACATTCTACTTTCCACATCTCGAACTTGAAAAAGTGTTCTTGTAATCCTACTCGACAAGATCGAGATCAATGAGAGCCTCAACTTTGTGGAAGAACCAGTAGAGATCATGGACCGAGAGGTCAAGCAAACTCCATGTGCAACCATACACACCCTTTTTAGGTCCTAAAATGGCAACAAACTCCATATATGGCTAGAGCATGAAGTACGAAACCTTCCTAGATGAGTCCTAAGGCCTCAAAATCCATCTTAGCACACTTCATGGGGAGTGTGCAGCCGCACACACACACACATAAATGTGGTGTATTTTGACCATACACTCCCTTGTATATCCATATACCCCTTATATACAATCATATATGGTTGTAACACTTCAATATAAGTGTTTACTAGTCCCTAAGGTGGTCCCAAATTTGATAATTAGTTGTTACAAGCACTAATTGTATACACATATATGTCATTGTATGGTTAATAGGATTCGTTTGTGCTCAAGTTCGCGATTGACACTCAACTTCCTAAACCGACCTTACAGTCGCATTACTCACTACAAGTGAGTTCATACCCCTTAATCAACCTTTTAAATGATTTTAAATACTTTTATGGGGGGGATACAAGTTGAACATCATAGTTATTATATCAATCACATGTGATTAATAACTATCAATCAAATGGATTAACCATGCTTTCAACTGGTTTATCAAGTAAACTACTTCAACTGTTTATCATACTCTTTTACATGTAAAACTATTTACTAAACTTGTTTTTATAAGTCAAACCTTTTCCTTTACAGCTTTTAAACTTATATATTGTTAAAACCATGTCTAATACATATATAGTTATATAAATAAGGGTTAAAGGACTTAGGACTGCCAACTTACTTTATTTCCTATTCCTTGTTTGGTTGTGGACTTAGAGTACCATGTTGTTTGTCCGAGTGTCGTTGGATATTTAGTTATGTATTATATATATATATATATATATATATATATATATATATATATGTATGTATGTATAGATATAAAGACTTTTATCTCAGTTCAATACATTTATTCATACAAACGATACTACTAGTAACTATAATAGCTATAGTTAGGGTTATACTATTCATCACTTCTAGCTCAATGAAGCATACAAAGATTCCATTCATTCATGAGTCAATACTTACTATTATGAGAAACTATACAACTATACTATGATGAGAAACTATACAACTATACTATGATGAGAAACTATACAACTATACTATGATGAGAACTATACAACTATACTATGATGAGAAACTATACAACTATACTATGATGAGAAACTATACAACTTTACTATGATGAGAAACTATACAACTATACTATTATGAGAAACTATACAACGATACTATGATGAGAAACAATACATTCACTACATTAGTACATACATTACATATAAAAGTATACTATAACATAAATGTGAACCACTGTTTTGGGGCATGTCTTCACTTCCATGGCCCGATTTGTAACCAGAATCTCATGGAGGGAGAGCGTGAGTTTACATATAGATCTATACTGGATTGACTATCCTACACCTTGCTGCTAGCTACAGTGGGACCTATAGGTCTACGGGTGCCAAATGTCATTACTTTCGATGTCTTCATCGTCGTGTATATAGTCGATAGTATGGTACAATCAAATCACATTATAGCTTAATAAAAATCCAGTTTAATGTAGTTAGTACAACAGTAGTTATTATAATACAACACCACAATACTACATTAATTTCCCCTTTGCATTCATTTTGTGATCATTTCACATAAACATTAATGTATAAACTATTTTTTGATAATGATAGTTACATTTGGGAAAATTATACACTTTTACAAGAAACAAACATACAAAACAGTCGTACCTTGGTAGAAGGCTACTTTTAGTAGAAAATATAGGATTTGCTAGGACTTACAAACATTCACATACTTTTACTACAAGCGTTTACAAAATCATACTTCAAACACTATTACAAACATTTTGATGCAAACAATGACACTAAAATACTTATGAACTCACCAACTTTAAAGCTGATAAAATCTTTCAAAATAACTTGTATTCTCAGGTCATCAGTAGACAGGTACCAATGCCAACTTTTGAGAAGATGGAGCACATTTAAGACTCATATTATATTTTGATTTACATTTTTGGTGTCATATAAACTATACCGAACACACTTGTATTAAATTATATTATTAATGCAATGGATGATGTTCTTTGCATGTCTATTATTATGTTATGTTGTGATACTGTACATGACGTCCTCCACCCCAGAATGTTTTCTGCCGTTTCGGTTTTGGGGTGTGACAGAAAGGCCCATGTATGGAGGAAAAAGGCAGGATCTTTGCATGGTTGTGAGGTGGTTGGGTCCTGATCTGTCTATGGGTGTTTAAGTTTGGGGTATGGTGGCTAGTGAACCAAGATCTATTTCCTTAAGAGTTAGGGTTTGCATGGAAACCCATTAAGTGAGGGTATTAATGAGTAAAGTTGGAAACTTTACCCTCAAGAGGTCATTTCCAGTTAGTATTCAGAGTTTGAGTCTTGGATCTGCAATGGAAGGGCTTAATCCATTAAGTTAGCCCATTAGATAGAGGAACTCGACGAGTCCAGGGAGAACTCGACGAGTTAGAGTGGGTTGTACCAAGCTGAGTCGCGTTAGAACTCGACGAGTTAGAGAATGACTCAGCGAGTTGACTCGGTTTATCACGAGTTGGATCAGTCAGGGAGAACTCGACAAGGTGGTTCGCGATTTTAGGATTCTGAGCTTGAGAACTCGGCAAGTTGATGGAGCAACTCAGCGAGTCCGGTAACCTGAAAGTGTTGACTTTGATCGTGGATCGTTGACTTTAACTTTGACTAGAGTTTGACTTAGTTTGACTTCTAGAGGACATTTTGGGACTAAGTGTTATGTTGGTATTGGTAGCTCGGGGAGCTAAAAGAGCGTCGGTTCGGGAAGTTGTCAGATAGCAGTCAGGAGGGTATCAGCAAGAGTTTCAGCAGTGCAAGGTGAGTTTCCCTTTGTGTGAATGGGTCTAAGGCCACAATGCCGACCCATGTAGTTATGAGTAGGAAGACCCGGGGGTTAGCCCTAGGCATAGTATGCTAGTATGATAATCCGGACCAAGGTCTGATGTCGGGCGGGAGCCTAAGGACTGTTTGCATGATAAATTATACTTGATGTCTGTGTGATACTTGTAGGTGCCTGGTAGGGAGGTGAGTGTGGTCAAGGTCTCGTATCTCACCACAAGTAGAGTACGGACGGGGTTTTGTTTCTCATTAGTAGCAAATCAGGGGCAAGGCCCGAGATAGGAAAAGAGTGAGTGTGGGCGGGGGCCCATATCCTACTAATAGCAGGAGCTTGGACGAGGTTCCATGAATTATATTCAGCAGGACAGGGGCGAGGCCCAAGATAGGCGAGCCTTAGAATAGGAATACAGTAGGGTACGTTCAGTTTATATGTTATATATTATGGTTATGTGTAGTTTGTGCTTAGCGGGCGGGGCCGAGAGACAGGCAGAGCCTAAGAGAAACATATCTGTATCCGAGCGGGGCTCAAAGCCAGGCTGGGCCGGTGTAGCGGGCATGGCCTAGTATTTGTAGTATGTGATTATGCAGGGTATGTGGTAGGTTGGGGAACTCACTAAGCTTCATGCTTACAGTTTTCAGTATTGCTTTCAAGTACTTCCGGTAGCGGAGGGAAGAGCTCGGGATGATCGCATGGCACACACCATTGATTATTCAGCTTGGGATGTTTTACTCTGATAATAATAATAATGTATAGGAGCAATGAGATTTATGTTTTAACAGAATGAATTGATGACTTTTGGTTTTATCATTAAACTTAAACAAAATTTTTAGACTGTATTTTTGGGACGTTACATCATCATGGTTATAAGTGCTATAATCTTGCCCAACAAAAACTAAATATTTGTAATAATGTGGTATTTGCTGAAACCATTTTCCCCTTTACTACCAAATCCAACCTCATATATATAAATTCCTTCATGATAACATTTTTCCTTTCGACTTACACTCTCGTAAATACACCTAACCCACACCCCATGCCTTCACCACAACCCACCACTGTTATATCCCAATTTACTATTGAATTGGCCTAGCAGCCTATTACCCACCATCTTGGTGTCACCCATCTCGGCTTACATCTAGCTTCTGGGCATTTATATCTCATTCCTCAACTCATAGACCTTCTTTATCTGACCTTTCCTTATCTAACATTTCTATACCACAAATCTCGCCATGCACATAATCTTCACAACATTCAAAACAAAACAACCATTTTCACTGCACTTACAACCACTCAGACTATCCACACTTGTAGCATGTCAGCCAATTCAAAGCTAAAGATCCCTTCAATCTTAGCACCTTGTCTTCTATCTCTCATCTCTTATAAAATCCAAAAGAATCCCTCTACGATCCAAATTGGAAAACAATATCATGACCATTGAATACAATGCTCTAGTTGAAAATTAGGCCAGTTAGTCTATGACACGATATGAAATAGTAGACGCAACGAAACGAAATTAGGACAAAATCGAAATTTGAATTTGTGTTTACTTAAAATTTTAAAAACACGACGTCATGCTTGTGTTTAAAATTGGACATGAAATTGACATGATTTAACATGTGTTTATTTTTTTCTTGTTATATATGATTAAGTATGAATTAAATAAGCTAATACCTTTATTATTTTATTTGTCGTGTCATCTCGTGCTTTTCTTGTTTTAATCTACTCGTTTTCATGTTAATGAAAATAAACACGATAGTGTGTTGTGTCGTGTTTGTGTTACATAAAACATTGTCTTCTCGTGTCATTCCATACAAAAATACGATATGGTAGTTTGATTTGACTGCCCTATCCAAAATAAGGCTTGGACCCTTGTCTCTAAACAACCGTCTATGCGTATAATCATATTAATATGTTTTTTTAAATACAAAATTAACTTCGTTGGCTCCTTTTCCTGCTATAAGCACGTCTTGTTGGAGATGGCCAATCTCAACAAATGGATGTCGATTATTGGGAAACTTTTATCCCGATTGTTAAACCAACCACATTTATACCATATAGACATTTGTATTTTCCAACTCATTAAAAATCCAACAATTAGATGTAAAAATGACTTCTTACAACGAAACCTCAATGAGGTTGTTTATATATATATATATATATATATATATATATATATATATATATATATATATATATATATATATATATATATATATATATATATATATATATATATATATATATATATATAGTAACCCATGTAATATCGTGATCATTTTCAGCCAAACCATGTTTGTCTACTCCAAAAGTTCTTTATGGAATCAAGTAGGCTCCCCGTGCATGGTACAAACAATTTGTAGATTATGTTACCAAAAGTGGTTTTGTTCATAGTCAAAATGATCACCAACTTTTTATGATTTGTAATGGGAATCATATCACTTATTTTGTACTTTATGTGGATGAAATTATAGTTACCATGCCCACCTAATAGTCACACATCACTTGTGACATTATACTTACAACGCCCGCCTTGTAGTCCACCTAATAATTGCACACATCACATATAAACCTTCTTGTGGTTCAACAATGTTCCACAAGTTTGTATTACATCAAACTCAGTAAACCAAAAACATCATTGATTGTGCCGATTTGACTTCATGCAAACCTTCCAACACACTTGTTGACATAAAATCAAATTTTAGTGGTACATGTAGTGACTTGTACTCTGATCCGACTTACACGTCACATATGAATCCACTCAAAGGTAATATACAGTATTTTCAAGGTACACTCTCCTCCCGTCTTCATTTAGATAAATCTTCTATATCTACTCTTGTTAGTTATATAGATGTTGAATGGGTGGGTGCCATGATACACTTCATTCAACATCTAGTACATCTGTTTACCTTGGTTATAATCTTATTTCATGGTCATCAAAATGACAAGCTATGCTATCACGTTCTAGTGTGGAAGCTGCATATCGTTATGTTGCCAATGTTGTCTCTAAAACTTGTTGGCTACATAATTGTTGCTTGAGTTTCACAGCCCCTTTGGTAAAACCACTATTGTGTATCTATGTAACAATGTTAGTATCATTTACTTGTTAAATCCATTGCAACACCAACCTACTAAACATATAAAGACTAGATATTCACTTTAATCATGAAAAAGCAGCCATATGTGATTTTTGTATTCTTCATGTGTTGTCCGAATACCAAATCGAGGATGTGTTCACTAAGGGTTTACCATACATCCAGTTGAAGAATTTTGGGGCAATCTTAGTATCCGACCTCCTCCCGCTCAAATTTCAAGGGATTATTAGAATATTATAGTATTTTTTTTTCCTTATACACATGTTTGTATCTATCTCATATTTCCTTGTAAAGGCTCTAGCCTATATATATATATATATATATATATATATATATATATATATATATATATATATATATATATATATATATATATATATATATATAATCATTCCTTATAAAGGCATTAGCCCATGTATATATAAACCCATGGGGAGAAAGGAATAACTCTTTCAAATTTTGACTCCAAATTAATAAGATGTAGGAATATTAGACCTTACAAAATCTAATCACTTTTATAACCAAGATATGAAACAAGAAATGTTGAATAAACTTTATTTATAACACGGTCTACAAATCTTACTTTGTCAAACTGTTTTAACAACATAACTAACAAATAAGATCTGATATAATTTCACCATGTAAGTAAAAGAACCTTTACTAATAGTTTTTCCGGCTAGCTATCTCTCTCCCTCTCCCTCTCCCTCAATTCTCAACGAACAAATTAACTGAAGGATGATTTCTAATTTTTCAACTGACAATTCACTCGCTTTTCAGCCACACATGCTCCGCTTCTCCAAATTCTATATAGCCAGGTGCTCACTTTCATCTCTTAATCTCTTCTTTCCTGCAAAGTTAGAGTAAACACCATAAACTTACAATCCTTTGCACAAACCAATGTTAAATACAATCTTATTTCATACTTTCAACATCAATAAATGATTTCTTAATTTATTGTATCTTATATATAAGTATAATGCATATAAAATCACATAATTGATATAATATTCAAGTAATTCCTCTTTATTACTTCAAAATAGATTATAATTGTTACCCCAAACTATTACATCATCATATTAATGCTTAGCCTCGAAACACAGGTGTTACAAAAATATACATAATGTGATAAATAAATATGTAAATCATAATGACATTATTGTATAAAATTATTGTTTTAGAAGAGCATGCTGGTAAAAAAACATTTTTTATATTTTATTACTTATTATGTTATAAAAAAAATTAAAAAAAAAAAAGACGATTTATTTTTAATTTATTTTCTCCTATATTGGTACCAAAAAGTGCAATGAATTCTATTTCTAAGTGTCAAGTTCTTTATATCCATTTTCATTTAGTCCTTTAACTCCATTTTCTACAATTGTTTCCCACAAAACACACCTAAAACCAAATGTTCAGGGCGTTGTAGGAAAACAGGAAAATAGTTGCCTTGTCTATATTTAGAGGTTATTCAAATGAGCAAGAATTCCTTGGCTAATATCAAAAGACCTACCGACTATCTTGGTTAATTGGCAACTAAGAGAGAGATTCATGAACATGAATTACAATAAATGGGAGTATAATCAAATGGCAATTAAAATAAATAGGGGTGGCGTCATTGGGATTTTAGTCAATCTCATATGTAAGCCTCAATTTTAGCCATAATTAACATAGACTCATTATTTTCAATATATAATAATTGATCTTTTAAAATGAGTTGGAGGGGCACAACATTAAAAATAACTAATGTGGGCTAAAAATTTACCCATGGCTGGTTGTTTATATACTACTCCGCACATGCAAGTCCTTATGTCCCTCTTTCTTTTTCTCTTTTCTCAACTTGTACCCTATGCATTAACATTTATACCACATTGTATGGGATGAGATTTCCATGTGTTTATTAGATTTGTCATTTGTGAGGGTTGGTGTTATGGATGGCAAATATGGTAAGCTTTATAGGCAACACTCTAAAAACGATCAGGCAATGGATAGGGAGTAAAATCAATTCCTTTTTTATGCATGCTATAACTTAGGAGTATTTTGAAGTATTTTTATTATAAATATTTTCCATTGTGGTAGGAGATTTGTTTTTCTTTTTTAAAGTATTTGTTCTCCCTATTTAAAGGGTAGTTTATTATGAAATAAAGCATGATTTAATCCCAAGGAAACCCTAGTTCTGTATTCAGTAAATCGCATAGCTTGGTCTCTCTCTTAGGGAGGCTAGGCTGCTCTAGCATTCACGGCACCTCTGAATTCAAGCACTAGTCCAATCACGAGATCCAAGTACCGGGACGTAACAAATTTGGTATCAGAGTCGCTTGTGATGACGAACCCAACGAAGGAACTTATGAAGAAACTCGAAGCTTTCATGCTACAACAAACCCAAAGCACAAGTGAATTAAAGGCAGCGGTGGAAGCCTTGCAAGCCAAGCAAACGACACTGGAGGAAGGCTTATCTACACGCAGTCATAACAAACCCAATAACAAAGGGGGATCGGAAGCTAGTGTGGAGGAAGAGATAGGGTTGGAATCATTCGATGACCCACCCGAGCAAAGACAAGGATGAGGCAAAGGGATAGGATTCGGCTTCGGCGGTGCTCCAGACAGTAAGGGACCAACAGCTACCACAGTGGTGGCACGGGGAAAAGGTCATGCTGGGGGACAACCAGTTGGATCAGGTCGGTTCCTCGGGAAGGCTAATGATTCATGACGTACCGGACAACCACAACCGTTTAAGCATAGTTAGGACTACCACAGAACAGAGGGATCTAACCGCCAGGAATGACTACATAAAGATTCAGAAGATTATGAGGACAAGGGTTCCGCGGTAGCCGAGTACCAAGATTCACAAAGATGGAATTCCCTACGTATGACGGAAAAGGCGACCCGGTAGAATGGTTACAGAAGTGTGAATATTTTTTCGAAGAACAACAAACTCCGACAGATGCATGGGTTCGACAGGCCACCTTCTCATTGCAGGGACAAGCCAGTGTATCGTATCACAATCTTAGAAGAATAAAGGATCGCTTGAACAGGGGCGGATTCTCAAAAGAATGTAAAATCAGATTTGGACCACCAATGAGTATGAACCCGCTAGGAGAGTTGACTCATTTGCGACAACTTGGATCAGTGGAGGATTATTGTGCAGGGTTCGAAACATTACTAGGTCGAACAACGGGTGTCATGCCAGAACAAAATATCTGGCACTTTTGTGCGGGCTTAGTCAATGCAATTAGGTATGAGGTAGAGTACATAAAATCAAACACACTGTATTTAGCCATGAACTTGGCATGGCAAATCGAACTCAAACTGGAAGAAGAAAGGAAAATTAGAAGTTTTGGAACATGACCATCATTAGGAAGCTGACCCTCAGGTGGGAGAAAAAACCAAGAGACAACAGGGGCTACTACAATGAAGCCTAGAAACCCGACTTGGAAATGACTCACAACATTGGAGATGGCAGAACGGCGAGCAAAAGGGATTTGCTTCAATTGTGACGAGATGTTCTCGGTGGGACATAAGTGCTCAAAATTATTATGTATTATGATGGCTGATGATGATGAAGTAATAGAAGAGGTCACACCATAAATCTCACTGAATGCCATCCAAGGAGAAAAAAACGATAAAACCTTCCAAGTTCGGGCAGTCATTGGATCTGGTATCGCCTGGGTATTACTCGATAGTGGTAGCACCCATCATTTTATTGCAAACCGGGCACAGAAACGGTGGCAGTCCGACCTTACCGCTACCCCCATCTTCTTACGGATGAAATTGAAAAGCAATGTGCGGAAATGTTACAAAATGGGACAATCTGGCCCAGTCAATCTTCTTTTTATTCACCGGTACTTTTGGTAAATAAAACATGATGAATCATGGAGATTTAGTGTGGATTATCGGGAACTAAACGCCAAAACCATCAAGGATAAGTTTCCCATTCCAGTGGTGGAAGAACTTCTGGACGAATTACACGGAGCGACCTTATTTTCGAAGCTAGATCTAGCTTTTGGTTACAACCAGATCCGCATGACGCCTACTCATGTCAAGAAAACGGTTTTTCGCACTCATCATGGGCATTTCGAATTTCTCGTCATGCCGTTCGGACTGTCAAACGCACCATCAACTTTACAGAGCTTAATGAATGATGTTTTCCGTCAACAGCTCCATAAGTATGTTCTGGTATTTTTTGATGATATTTTAATTTACAGTCAAACGGAGGCAAAGCACTTCATCCACCTGCAAAGGGTCTTTGGATTGCTACGTTCACATAGACTGTTTCTAAAGAAACGTTCCTTCAGGCGTAAGGAGGTGACATACTTAGGTCATATTGTCCACCAGATAGGTGTATCAGTCGACCAGAGCAAGATTTCAATAATGTAGGAATGGCCCAAACCCTACAACATTCGAACCTTGAGAGGGTTCCTCGGGCTTGCCGGTTATTACAGAAAATTCATTAAAGATTATGGGATCATTGCTGCACCCTTGACCGGTATGCTAAGACGAAACGGTTTTACATGGAGTGAAGAATCGAAGAGTGCGTTCATTATGTTAAAACAAGCATTATCAGAATCCCCGGTTTTAGAAATACCAAATTTCTCAACTACTTTTGTCATCGAATGTGATACATTAGGTAGTGGCATTGGTGTAGTCCTCCAACAAAATAATCACCCAATAGCTTTCTTTAGCTGGAAACTTGCAGATCGTCACCATAAACTACCAGCATACGAGAGAGAATTAATCGGGTTGGTGAAGGCGGTGGCGTATTAGCGACCTTACCTATGGGGTCGTCACTTACTGATCAAAACCGACCACTACAGCTTAAAGTTTTTATTCGAACAACGCCTCACCACCTTCCCCCAACAATATTGGGTTAGCAAACTTCTCGGGTTTGACTTTGAAGTAGAATATCGTGCAGAGTCCCTCAATCGGGTAGTCGACGCCTTATCACAACGAGAAGAAGACACCGAGGCGAGTACAATGTGTGCCCTATCTGAAGTCCATACAGAGATCTTTTCTACACTGCGACACAAGATAAACACTAATGCTGACCTTAGAGATCACCGCGACAGAATTATGGCAGGAATTGACGATGCTAGGTGGGGGTACAAAATGAGCTAATTCGGTATGATGGGCATGCGTATTTGAAACCAACCTCTTCCTTGTTTGATGTGGTGCTCTCGGGCATTCATGATTCAGCACATGAAGGAAATCAGAAGACAATTGAGTCGGTTTGATGTGATTTCTATTGGAAAGGATGGAAGAAAACTATTCAAGATTACATCCGCAATTGTGTCGTGTGCCAACGTAATAAGTGGGAAACGTTGCGACATGCAGGTCTCTTGCAACCGTTACCAATTCCAACTGCAATTTGGGCAGATATCTCAATGGAATTTATGGAAGCCCTTCTGAAGGTTTCTAGAAAATCGGTTCTCCTAGTTGTTGTGGACCGATTCTAAAAATATGTCCATTTCATACCACTCGGGATCCCATACAGCGCAAAATCAGTGGCACGAGTATTTTTTTCAGAAATTTTCCAACTGCACGGACTTCCCGAGACCATCGTATCTAATCGCCATAAGGTTTTTCAAAGTGCATTATGGAAGGAACTATTCCATCTATCTGGGACAAAGTTGTCTTTTTCCATGGCCTACCATCCACAAAGTGATGGACAAACCAAAGTGGTTAATCGGACGATCGAGATGTATTTACATTGTTTGACTGGAGATAGACCACGTCGTTGGTTTATGTGGGTTCCTTGGGCCGAGTATTGCTATAATACATCGTACCACATAGCACTTAAAACCACACCTTTTAAGCTTGTCTATGGAAGGGATCCGCCTCGTTTACTTAATTATGACGGTGGTCTTTCCAAGGTAGAGGCGATAGATCAAGCACTGATTGACCGTACATCCTTCTTACAGGAGGCACGTACTTGTTTAGCTAAAGCACAACAACGCATGAAGACAGCCTATGATGGTCACCACCGCCTAGTTGAGTATAAGGTGGGAGATTAGGTTTGGTTGAAATTACAGTCTTACAGGCAGCTGTCCGTGTCTAAGACAACTTTCACTAAGCTGTCCCCAAAGTTTTATGGTCCTTTCGGGGTTGTGGAAAAAATTAGGTCAGTCGCATATCATTTAGCATTACCGGAAGGTAGTCACATTCATAATGTGTTCCATGTTTCTTTGCTGAAACCACATCGTGGATCCCCACCTGATGTTGTTACTGAACTACCACCGACCCTTGATGGAAAGACCTTGCTTACTCCCTTCAAAGTGCTACACGTTAGAAATTTACAAGGCAAGCCTGAGTTGTTGGTTCAATGGACTCCTGATGCTGTTGAGAGTGCTACATGGGAAGATCAGGCCAACTTTCGGGATGCCTATCCCAACTTTGAGCTTGAGGACAAGCTCAATATGGAGTAGGGGAGTAGTATTATGGATGGAAAATATGGTAAGGTTTATAGGCGACGCCCTAAAAAAGATTAGGCATTGGATATGGAGTAAAATCAATTCCTTTTTTATGCATGCTATAACTTAGGAGTATTTTGAAGTATTGTTATTATAAATATTTTCCATTGTGGTAGGAGATTTGTTTTCCTTTTTTAAAGTATTTGTTCTCCCTATTTAAAGGGTAGTTTATTATGAAATAAAGCATGATTTAATCCCAAGGAAACCCTAGTTCTGTATTCAGTAAATCACATAGCTTGGTCTCCCTCGTAGGGAGGCTAGGTTGCTCCAGCATTCACGTCACCTGTGAATTCAAGCACTGGTCCAATCATGAGATCCAAGTCCCGGGAAGTAACAGTTGGAAGGGATACAATTCTAAGCTCAAAATTTTTCTCCAAATTAACAAGCTGCGGAAAAGTTAGACCATCGAAAGATCTAATCACTTTTATAGCCAAGATATGAAACAACAAACGTTGAATCAACTTTATTTATCACATGATCTACAAATCCTACTTTGTCAAACAGTTTTAATTAAGTTTTAACAACAGAACTAACAAACATAGATCTCATACATTTTCAGCGTTAGAGTCCAAGAACCTAATTAATGGTCTTTTCAACTACCTCTATCAACCGCACATGCTCCATTTCTTCACATTCTAAACAGCCACGTGTTCACTTTCATCTCTCAATCTCTTCATTCCTGCAAAGTTAAACAAAACACATTAAACTTATAATCCTTTGCAGAAGCCAAGATTAAATACATTCTTATTTCATACTTAAAGCATCAAGAAATGGCTTCTGAAGTCTATCGTAAAAAACTAGGACAGTAGTAGCAGTCGCCACAGGTAGAATGGGTGTAGTAAAACCCTTGAATAGCGATTTGACACCCTCATTCTTCAGGATTTGAGTAAACGCATCAAGAGAGCTCTTGTACTTGACAACTTCACTTGATGTCATCATCATTCTTCTACGGACTGTGTCAATGGGGTATGATGCAAGAGTAGCACCACTCGTAGTGACTAATGCAAGAGCAAATGTTGCATAGAAGCTATCCTGAAAACACACATCATCATCATCATCATGTAAACATCTGGTTGATTACTGATAGTAATACACTAATTAATGGATGCAAAATTCTAACCCACCCGCCATGATCCTGTTAGAACAACCGGCTTCAAAGAGTCATACATCCCAAAATACAGACCACGGTAGACAATGACATTGACACATGAAATCTTGAATCCACGATATAGACCAACAAAACCATCTGATGCAAGAGTTTTTCTGTATACATCTGTTAAACGACTGAATTGCCTCTCTCCCACCTTCTTAGCCTCATCATTTGCTAATCGACTCGATGCATGATCAAAAGAGTACAATAACAGTAGGGAGGAAGCACCAGCAGCACTGCCAGAGACAAAGTTACCAGCGGACCACTTCAAGTAACCATCACGGTCTTTCTTAAAGTTGAAATACCTCCTAAAGTAGTCTTTGAATGCAAAGTTAAGGGTCTACAAAAGAAGGTATAATGAATTAATTAACATGGAAACATTGTTAATGTCCCACATCGGTGAGATACAGTCAGGACCAGGACCAGGACCAGTTAGAAGTAGGACCCGTCAGAACCGGTCCTGACTTATCTTAGCGGTCCCGACTTATCTTAGACCAGATGCAAACACAAAAGAATTAAGTCCACCTAAAAATCAGTTTATATAAAAAGAAAAATCCTAAATAGTATATACAATGTTATTGGCGTATATTAGAAACGAAAACATAGAAAAAGATATAATGAACTAATTAATACGGAAACATGGTTAGTGTCCCACCTCGGTACGATACAGGACAGTCTTATCGTCAGTGGCGGTTTTGTATAGGTACCCTATCTGTTCGCAGTGGAAAATATTTCAATTTTTTTTACCTATTTTTCCTACATTTGTAACACCTATTTAAACCTCGGCAACACCTGCTATGTATTCCTGCATCCGTATGTTTCTATATATATTGGAATCTACCCTAGCTATCTCCATAAGGGTTCTTTTGAAAAGTAAATCAAGCACTCCACATGTGTCTTATATTCCACATGTATCTTACATAGCAGGTGTTACACATCTCTGACTTAAAACATCCCATAAGCCTTGAGCCTCTGGTGATAGTAGTGCCTCACATTGTTGAGATACCATCTCTTATGTTTCCATAAGCTCTCTTTTGAAGGGTAAGTAAATGACTCTACATGTATCTTGCAAACACATGCAACTAACCAACTATATATACAATATTAAGCAAGAGGAAGATATAATTTTGTACCGGAGTGGGGACGTAGCGGATGACATTAACTGTATTTACTCTCAAATTCTTAATTCTACAAGATAAACGTTCTTTCGTGCTCTTGCTCTTTACAATCTCATCTGGATTTGGTGGAAGCTTCATCCTCTCAAGTTCCTTTTCCGTGAAACGACGCTCAGCTATGTCAAAAACAGTTTTGGACAGAACAGTAGAAGAACTAGCCCAAACAACATCAGAGCAAAACCTCCCAGTAAATCTTTCTTCTAATGTAGCCTGACGAAATCGTTGCCTAAAAGTTGGCGAATGCTGGTTTTCATGAGCCATTTGTTGAAAATTAACAGAACCTTGCAGATAATTCATGAACGATTGTTATTAAGTCATTGCTAATCATCAGATGGTATATATACCAATATTGAACATTAAGAAACTATATCAAAGGAATCAACCGGACAACACAAAATCAAATAACTAAAACATAAACAAGAGAGAAGGATATTGTTCTTTGAGTAGACCAAAAAACATCTGTGTGTAAGAATTTTGAACCTAATATATATAAATCAGTTGATCAACCTACAGCAAATCCCATGTGTCAAGCATCAAGGTTCAAAAGGTAATTGATGTTTCTCTTGAATAACAAACCAAGGTTCAGTAAAGAAATACTTTTTTCACATCATGAAGCTCGATCGTCAAACAAAAAAGCCATACGAAATCAAGTCAGCCTAGTGTGATCACTAAACCTCGAATACCTTGGATGCTTTTAAAAAAAAAAAAAATACTAGACAAAATCAAATAAGATTTTGCAAAGATGAAACATAACTTTTTGAAATATTCCACATACATTAATATCCATCACATATAAGAACATATGCTAGACCAAGTAGTGAAACAAAAGGAAATACAAAAGCACAGCAAATCTACAAATATCTTGAAGAACTTTTTTATCAAAAGAACATCTACCTTTTAAGAATGAACCTAACAACTCTTCTTCAGAAAAAAAAACCTGTCCGAGCTGCAGGGAATCAGCGATAGTAAACTGAAAATCAGAACGTAGAATGCCTCGGCAATCTGCTGAATGGGCAGAGAAAATGACGACCATATACAGTGTGAATGTCAGAGACGGGTATCGTTATGCCCAATGGATTAGTATATAATAGGGGTGGACGTTGACTGTGATTAATTAACATGAGATCTCTAACTACCGGGGAAAAAATATATCTGTATATATATGTTATTTAAATACATGTTGCAATTAATTAATTAATATATGTGTTGACCACTCTTTTAAGACCATGAAACAAGCTCTAGTGTCCAAAAAAAAAAAAAGTGTAGTGTCCTAGAGTTCATGTCCGGAAGCAATATTATAACTAACGATAACAAGGTAGCAGTTAGAAATCAATGGGACCATTTCCTTATCATATTGAAGCCAATCATCGCCGAAGAGTTAAATTTAATAGCGATTATTATGCCGAGTTATATTTATTGTATACGAGTAATACTTGGTTTGTATTTATTACATGTTAGTGTACAATCATATAGATTGATAATCCAAGATACGAAGGTGTCTAAGTATGAGAGAAACACATGAAGTGTTTAAATTTTAGGGAAATATGAGAAGTGGTTAAAGAAGTATGAGACATATTTAATTTTTTTTAACAACATATGAGGTTTTAAAAGCTTAAGAGATAGGGTTGGCGGTGAGATTCCGGAGGCCCTTAGCGATTTAACAAAAATAGGGACTTGAAACTTGTAAATCAAAAAATTTATGCAAAATAATTGTCGCTTAAATATACTCATTTTCTGCAACATTTTACTTTTACAATATTTTACTTTTATTTTTATTTTTAGATTAAGCCATTAATTTTTTTGAAAAATAAATGATAATTTATGAAAAAAAAAATCACATGAAAATCCACATTAAATAGCTCAGATTCTTGGGCTAACTTCCATTCTAAAAGGAAACTTGCAACATATCACAAACACAAACATGCAATTAACTGAAATTAGCAATTCTTGAACAAAAAAATTTTCATTTATAAAGCAAACATTAAGTATTAACAACAAAATACTTTCACTTTCATTTATCTGATGCCAAAAAAACAAAGAACTCATTCCAATCTTTACCTCACCAAAAACTACCAACAAAAACAAACACCAAATCTAACCAATACACCCACGTAAAGATTGATTTTTTAAAGCTATTTACTTTCTATAATTCGACATCAATTTCATGTTTGTAATTATCTGAAAATATAAAATATCCACACCACAAAATGAATGAGCACAAACATTTATCAAAGATACAAATAAAAAAAGAACAAGGAAGGAAAACATATAATTATATTTGCATGTGCCTTCACAAAAATCAGAAATTGATTTCATTGTAACCTTGTTCCTTCTAATTTTCGAAAGTGATTTACGTGTCCCTTCAAAAATCCCAAAGTCAAAAATTAAAAACAAAAAACAATCAAAAAAAATCAAGAATTAGAAACTCCCTATACCGACATCAAAACTTCTAGCGGGATTGAAGTTTGAGCTTCTAAAATCTAATTTTCGAGGTGCAAGAAGAACGATCAGAAGACTGTAAGAACTCAAAACTGATTTTCGAGAAATCAATTTCCTCAATGCCTTGTTCGTTCCTTTCGATTTCTGATTTTTGAAACTGATGCTCTCATTTGTTTAGTTCTTGTTCCTCTGAATCTGATTTTCATAACTCAATTCTTGTAATCTTGTTCTTTTAAAATTAGAAATAAAAAAATAAGCAGAAGAAAAAGAAGTAAGGAACAAGAAACAAATCAGAAATATCTTTATCTCAACCTTATGCTTCTGATTTCGAAACTATAAGTCCACAACATGAAATTTGAAGCTTCTAAAATCTGATTTTCGAGAAGAAAGAAGCAAAGAACGCGTTTTCTGATTTTTGAGAAAGATTGCAGGATGTTTGTAACTTTGTTTCAGAATTTTGAGAAAGATGAAAGAAGTGAAGAACCGTTACAGATTGAATTCCCGCTCTGGCCGCATGCATAAGAAGATATCGAAGCGTTTTGTTCTCTTTTCTCGAAATTTCATATTTTTCTCGCTCGTTTTGCCTTATACGTGCAAACTGCCATGAATTAACCTAATGTGTTTTGCAATTTTTGGGCTTAATGAACACAAACTAACGAAAATGCAATAAAAATTATGGGCCATCTAATTTTTGGGTCCTTTTTCAGATGCACCTTCTGAACATGCCTTGGGTTAGCCTTGTTAAGATGTGTACTTTGCACCTATAAAGGGGTAAACTATGAGATTCCATGAGTTAATAATTTGGGATGAAAAGAGAGCTGAAACTGAATCGCTATATAAATCCCAATTAGTCATGTGGGAGAATGGTGTTATAAATTGTGGCGCCTATAGATAAAGTATGAGGAAGTATGAGTAAAGAAGTTAAATTGGGAGCTGCATATGTAATACAACCAAAATCCAAAAAATGGGTTGTGGAAGATACATAAGTTGTAAAAGATTACTCCAATGCATTTCGAATAAAATTAGGAGATTCTTTATCCGAGCGATAAATAGAGATCATTATTAGTTCATTATTAGTTCAATGCCTGATGATGATTCTATTTTTTGTACGCCTTACCGATTAGTAACATCATAATCTACGAAGTTTGAACATTGACCAACATGTTGAGATGATATGGAATTTGAACATTCACCAATGTATTAAATGATGGGTTTTGATACAAAATATAAGTTTGGTTTTCACAAAAACCAGCACCGGAAGACTTTAAAAATAACAAGTTTATTTTGAGTTCATAACAAAACCAAACCATCATGGACCCATTTATAGATGTTAGAATGAAATAAAAACAACCAAAGAGTGTTTAGAATGATAACCTTTGAAATCTTTGAACCCACTTGGTTTTGTGGTGTTGATGAAGATAGCAATAATCAAATAATATGATTACTTTACAACTATCCACCATCAAGAGTAAGATACTTGGAATGCTAGTTTCATCTTGTATTCTTGAGTGTCTTAAGCCTTTAAGCACTTAAGTCAAATAAACACTAAAGGAGACAACTCAAGAGGAGCTTCAAACCACCAAACTAACTTCAAGAGAGAGAGAGAGAGAGAGAGAAAGAAAGAAAGAAAGAAAGAGATAAAGAGAGATAAAGAGAGGAGGAGGAGGATGGATGAAAAACCACGGTTTTAGAGAGCAAAAGAGAAGAAGAAGAAGAAGAAGAAGTGCTAGTTTCTCATTCATAAGGCAGTCTTTATATACTCCATGCAAGGTAATTGTAACGCCCGTATTTCTGGGTTTGTCATTAATAGCAATGTAATAGTCTAGGTTAACCCTTGTAACTCTTTTAAGGTATTAATGATGAAATATTTGAGTATTAATAGCAATGTAATAGTCTAGGTTAACCCTTGTAACTCTTTTAAGGTATTCACTCTTTTAAGGTATTAATGATGAAATATTTAAGGTATTAATGATGAAATATTTAAGGTATTAATGATGAAATATTTGAGTATTAGCTGACGGAGTCTAAATGAAAGTTGTAGAGCATAATCTCACCTAGGAGTGAATATAAAGAACATCGAAAACGGAGATCGTGCGAAAGTTATTAATTTTTGAAGTTCGAGGCACGCATACCAAAGCTTATCCGAAGCGTACGCCCAACATAAGGCTTAGTACGCCCATCGCACCTGGATTTATGCCCAACATAATCGAGGTTTCAGCACCCTATAAATAGATGTCCAGGGCTACCGATTTTTTTTGTTCAAACTCTTCTCTCTCTCTCTCTCTCTCTCTCTCTCTCTCTCTTTCTCATTTTTGCATCGTTTTGCGTGCAAGAAATATCCAGAAGCCCCGGTATCATTCCTGAGCCCCGAAGCAAGTTCTGAAGCCCCGAGGATCCCGAGAAGTGAGATTCCCGAGCCAAAT
This sequence comes from Lactuca saligna, assembly GCF_052625555.1. NCBI lineage: Eukaryota > Viridiplantae > Streptophyta > Magnoliopsida > Asterales > Asteraceae > Lactuca > Lactuca saligna. The sequence continues at coordinate 84,451,211 of NC_136417.1, read as the reverse complement.
CTCTGCCCGCAAGAAGCCGGTTTTTGTGAAGATCTTCCAGATCTACCGAAGAATACTACTTTTACAAGTTGTAGTGTTGTCCGGTCATCTTCTGATCAAGTGAGTGTATAGTCACTTTCTGATGGGTTTTGGTCATAAGACATCCTATGTGCTCATACAAACCGTAATGCTTGGATCTAGGTTTCTCTATTGTACATGCTTTGAATCCAAGACTATAAACCCTAATTCTAGCATTCAAATAATCATATTAACATGAGAATAAGTTTATAATGTTACCTTGATTGTTATGTAGCGATAACAATCCTAATTCCTCCTTGAATTGACTTTGGAATGCTTAGAGTCACAAGTGTCACTCCTCTAATGGCTTACAAACACCAAGAGCAAATGGAGAAGGTATAAAGAAAGAGGAGAGAGGTTAGAATTCATCCTTAGGACTCCTTGGGAAGAGATACACGAATTCATGTGCCAAGGGGTGTTTATATAGGTGTTCAGATAGGGTTTCAGTCATTATCCTTATCTAGATGCTTATCCACAATGCAACCCATAAGATAATCTTTGAATCGTTATCATAGTCGAATTCTAAGGCCTTATCACCTCAAATTCGTTCACCCTAATAATAAGATAATCCTTACCTTATTTTGTAACTATCACATAATTACAAATCAGCCCCTCTAGTTTAATTAATTACACTTGATCACAAAATTAATTCCCAATTAATTATTGACCAATATTAATTAAACAAATATGATTTCTCCTTTAATATATTATTCTTATAACATATTAATAAATCATAATAACCTCTCTCTCTTTATTTATTTCTCCAATCAAGTTGCTTTGGTGAAGGAAACCCAAAAGGACCATGCACCATCGGGTCAAGTACATACCAAAATAGTTATGTACTTAGACACTAATCCAGCAGTCTCCCACTTGGATAAGTCTAATAACTATTCTGTGTATGACTTCAGATCCTGATCTACAATCGTAGCTTTCGAAAGCTACTGTCAACTCTGATCCTATCAGATACGCGTGTCCTTAGATAAGGGATCATATATTCCTCCATTCTAGATATCGTATGAGATATGATTTTTAATCATTCTCTTTGTACTATATCTCGATTTCCGATTTATGACGACTGACTAATTGAACAAATCAAATCAGCCCTAGCCCGGCCGAGCATTTACGTTTGTCATCACTAAACCATCGAGGGGCCCAAAAGATATCGCTTTTATCCTACCTTGGATAAAAGGAACGGATAAACTTTGATACAATGCTTGCTTGCACTCACCCACCGAATTACACACAACAATATGTTTTATAACACCAAGTTACTGGTGCGTTTACATATTATCAATGTGCAACCGATTTGCAAGATACAACTCACACATCTCGGTTTCAAGAATATAAGATGTTATCGTCTCACCAATCACTTGTAATACAATTCATGGAGTGATCCAAGTGAGCGTGGGTTTAATCCAATGCTCAAATCATATTCATAAGCACTCATGAACGTTGCAGCAAACATTTGCTTATGTCTAATACTCTTCTAGACAATCCACACACCAATTCACGACAGTCTTCATTCATATCTACTTCCAACATATGAATGACTGTGGCCCGTTCGAATAATTCGATTATTCTTAACAAACTCAATTATTCTGGAAGTCAAAACATGCAAATGTGAAACACAAGAATAATACTAATCCCATATGGCCTCAACCCTTTGAGCATAAATAAAACACGTTTTATTTATCACCATATCGATTACTCATTATTTGTTGTTTCGGGTAATCAACTTCTTACTTGAATTATTACACTTGTCCCAAGCTCCTAGCATGCACACAATGTTTACCTATGGTTTTTACTTTGTGAAATAGATCAAATTGAATACATTTCCAATCATTCTCATTTCACAACTCCAAATCCTTTTCCATAAGTGAAAGAATATCAAATTCTTGCTACGTATAGAATATGCTAGATTCTAACATTTTATGCAATGATTCTTTCGTAATGTCACTGCACCAAAGTCACAAAGACTATTGCCAATGATATTACAAAACCTTCTATCGGAGATTGTTACAAGACAATTCCTTAGATATGATGTCTCTCACTCAAAGTACATTCCTTTGAACATCCTTTTGCATAAAAGTTTCTAATCTAGTCATAGATTTTCAATATTTACTTCCTAGTATGGACACGCTTCCATATGTTCCATATGACAACTCATTTCTTAATAGAAACTTTTCTATTCGTCATAATGTCAATATAGTCCATTAATACCATGCTTCCAACTACTCACAAGCAACCAATTCTCGTCGAACTTTGGATTGTCCTTTGATAGTTGTTTAATTATTTTAGTCAAAACCGATTCTAGTCCCTTCTCCTCTAAATGCGCTAGACATTTGGAAAAATTTAGAATGGTCAAATATCAAAGCACTTGCAATCGATCCTTTACCCGAAGCGTATGGGACACGATGCACAATGTTTTATTTGCTATGTTCTCAAAATTCGAATTGTGAAGAGGAATGCCGTAATCATAATCGAAATTTTAAGAACACACTATGTACCTTTGACTAAATCTATTAACGTTTCACAACCTAATCCTTTAGATTTGAAATGAAGCGTAATATTCTCTCCCTTAATTATAGCAAAACAACTTTACAACCCTTACGACTTTGCAAGGTATAACTCTTGTTTTTCTATAATTAATATTGCCAACTTGCAATACTTTCCATAATAATCATACAATCATAACTTTTATGCTCCCACTATCATGATGATTACTATAAAACATAACACTTATGCTCCCACTAGCTTCGACATGTATTCATAAACATCTTAACTTTCAGAAAGACAATACATATTGAATTTCTTAAGTCCATGTTTCTAATACTTAGTGCTTTGATAATCTTTTATCAAGGCTTCTTGAACTTGTACACCTTTGCCTTTGATAGTTCATATGTGTTTCTAAACACTTAAGACTAATTGCCAAACCTCACAATTCAAATTGTGGAAAGGGATACCGTAACCATAATTGAATTCGAGAATGCAATTTTACAATCACTATCTTCTTAAAATCTTTCTTAGTGAAAGCATTTCCTCACAATCATTTTCATGAAGGAGGAAATCTTATGACACTTAGATTTAAATGGTGTATTTGTTCCTATCCATGTGAATTTGTTAAAAAAACAAAGTTTACGACAAATTCAAACTCATATGGACCAAACTTTCTTAATCTTGATTTCTTGCTTTATGGTAGCACAGCTGCCCACCACGTCTTCCAAGTAGTTAAGCATCTCACCTTTTTTCCTATCAATGTACCTTTCATTGATCAAGGTGCCTTGCCTTTTATGTGTTCAAAATGAGAACTCATAGAACTCACATGCATAATTAAATCAATTGGAACAGCACAAAAACAAAATAATGTCAACACGATAGGTTCTTAACCTCAACTCGTGTGCTAGTGATGATCGATGAGGTTTATTTGATTTGTTCTTGAAACCTTTCAAGACCATTAAGATTCCCACTGACTCCTTGACATATAAGATTCTCTTGTCAATAACCATTTCTTGACAAACAAATTTTCAAGAGTTAGTGTAGCTTGTATCAAAACACTTCATAAATTGGTCCTAGTTGGCCTTTGTCTTATCCAAGACATCACAACTTTCCACATTTGATGAATGTTGTAAACCTTTAATACTTTTCACTCATTGTCACAATCTTAACTTTAAGACTTGTTATTGGAACGAAGTATGATAGACTTCTTGATCTAACCATTTCTTCAATCCTTGATTCCTCTTCTTAAATATACAATTGTACTAAGACTCACTTAGAGGATCAATTGAGATATGGTTCTTAATCATTAAGACTTATCATAAAGCATAAAAGCTACTCTCCCTTCTTCTTAGAGTGGAGAAGCTCTTATCTTTTTGCCTACTTGATTCTTCTTATTCGTTCTACTATTGATCTAAACCCTTTAATCAATTCAGAATCACACTTAATTTTGTAAGTGTAATCATATTTACTAAGCCTTTAGTAAATCATGACGAATATCTTTGTTACTCTTATGGTGAACTTGATCAACACACAACTTTGTGTACTCGATCTCCTAGTCCTTCACTTGACACTTTGTCAACGAATTTGTCTAATTTCCAAATATGAAATTTCTCATTCATCATGCAACCAAGTTGCGTAATTCCAAATTTCAGTCCAATTGAAACTTTGGGCGATGAGAAACTCTCCCTATTTGGTAAATTCTCGACATTCCCATAAATAACATAACTAAGAATCATATACATTCGTTGTAGAAATATGCAAACATCAATTTTCATAACGATTTCATTGCGAGGAAGTAAACAAATAAATAAATAAGTCAAACAAAATTTATTTTATTTATAAAAGCAGCGGAAAAACATTTGTCCTTACAATGCAAAATCTATTGAAAACTATGTAAAAGGAAAATTTCTAACAACTCTATCATAACTATCTAAGCTCAAAATCCAATCTTCAAGTGCATGTGATCACGATCCATCTCTTGTGATTAGATTCATCTTGCTCTCTTATCAAGCTTCCTTTCTTTTCACCGATCCTTCAAAACATTCAAATGCAATCTTATCACATCATGTATTAAGAATCAATGAATAGGAACTTAACGGAGTTAGATAGTGGATTTTACCTTAAGCGTAGTCATACTTTTGACTCTCCCATCTCTTAGATCTCTTAGGTAAATAGGGCAACTTCGTCTCCAATGCCCCTTCTCTTGGCAATAAAAGAAAATTGACTCTTTTGGAACAGGACATGGAACTACTTCAGACATCGCCTTTCTCTTATGATCAAACTTTTCGATCATAGCATGTCTTTCGTTGCCATTGTCTATATCCATAGAGGTCTCGAAGGCAGATTCACCAATCAACTTTGCTTTTCTATTGCGCCAAATCATTGTTGATTTAGCAGCAATAAGCATATAGGTGAGATCTATAAGGTTCACGTCGTAGTTCATCATATAGTACTCTCTTACGAACTCACTATATGAGTTGGGAAGTGACTGAAGAACCCAATCAACAGCCATTTCCTCACAGATAACGGATCCCAATATTCTTAACTTATCAATGTGTGACTTCATCCCTAGGACGTGTGCACACACGGACTTTCCTTCTTTATGTTTACTTGCCAAAAGGGCTTGAGTGAGCTTGAACTTTTCAAGCCTTCGAACTTGTGGGTTAGGGAGAATAATAGGAGGAGGAGGAGGAAGTGAAGCATGATTTCTTGTTCCTTGATCGAATCGAGGAATATTATCTTTATGTGGAATGCTTGTTCCACGGGATTTGAGAAGACCATAGTTGTCGAACTTTGACATCGGGAGAAAAACGAATTCAAGTTAGTTAATAGATTGAGTCCTTAATAAATCACCCAAATGAAATACTAAGGCTAGGACCCAACACAATATTCTACAACTTCGGAGAGGGATGCCGTAACCCTAATTGAAGAATATTTGAAGGTAAGTGAATGACGATTCACTAATTTCCACCATGAAAAACGAAAAAGAAATTTAAGTTTTAAATCTATGAAAACTCCTAGATCCTTTGAGATTCATTGAACATTTCAATGGCATGTTTAAATCTCGATATGCCCCTCTTGTTTGTGACTGGGATGCCGAGGATCACAAAGCGGGTGTGAATAACCATGCAAACTTACATGGTGCCCTCACATGTTACAATCACCTATTCGATGTGCCGGTAAACCACACACGCTCCACCGAACTATGACAAACATTGAGTCACCCTTTGCAACCTTTGCTTAGAACCATTTAGTGTGCCGGTAAACCACACACGCTCAACTAACATCTTCGCAAGGGCACAAAGTGTAATTTCATGGAATTGCATCAATTCACTTTTGCCTAAGTAACTAAGATTGGGAATTAGAAAAACATTTAGTTACTTTACTAATTCATTATACTTATAATGGAAGGTTTCGTCATATCCTACCCGTTCGGCTAACGACCCTCCACTAGTCAAGAGTGCGGTGCGTAAGAGTGGATACCCATTCAATCGCCATATTATAGGCAATTTCCTTAAACACCCCTTATAGACCAGCTTCGTGAATGAGGCCTACTAACGGTAAGATTGACTTTTACTTATACATATATATATATATATATATATATATATATATATATATATATATATATATATATATATATATATATATATATATATATATAATGTTAGACTTTTAATGTAATATATAGTATAGGGTGCATTTTACACTTTTAAAATACTACGTGGTTAACTTTAACAATTAACCTTTTAATTCAATTAAATGGTTAACCTAAACTTTTATGGATTTATTAAATCTCTTTTAATTATACTCCTTAATTAATTAATAAAACCATAAGGGTGTATTTGAACTTTTCAAAATATTACTAGGGTTTTAGAATTTAACATTCCTAAATAACTTTTAATCAACTTTTAAATTCCAAAACTTGAGGGCAAGTTTTGAAACCTTTTTCAAAACATTAGGGTTTTAACTATTTAAATTTCAAAACTTCAAAACTTTTGGGTTCAAATTTAAACTATAAAACCTAAAAGGGAAAATATGAAACTTTTCATAACAACAAGGATCAAATAACAAATAATTTTAAATTAACATTTAATCACATAATTATCCATATTTGATTTATTTAATAATTTCTTGCAAAACAATTTATCAATTTACTTAAAATAATTAATCAATTATCTTATAAGGAAAGAAATTTCTTATTAATTGATAAATATCTTCATTTAGATCAAAAATATAGTCAAATATATCATATAATCATATTAATATTGATCTAACATGATGAGGTAACTATCCATATGCAAAAACAGCAAGAAATCCCGAGATAAGCCTTATCTGACGAGTTGACTCGTCGAGTCAAGCCTGGACTCGTCGAGTCACCCTGGACTCGGCGAGTTCAGCTATGGACTCAGCGAGTCCAGCCTCTAAAACATCAAAAATCGAATTTTTTAGATATATAATGCATCAATACAATTGAAACCATCCTAGTCTCTGATACCACTGATGGGTTTTGGTCATAAGACATCCTATGTGCTCATACAAACCCTAATGCTTGGATCTAGGTTTCTCTATTGTACATGCTTTGAATCCAAGACTATAAACCCTAATTCTAGCATTCAAATAATCATATTAACATGAGAATAAGTTTATAATGTTACCTTGATTGTTATATAGCAATAACAATCCTAATTCCTCCTTGAATTGACTTTGGAATGCTTAGAGTCACAAGTGTCACTCCTCTAATGGCTTACAAACACCAAGAGCAAATGGAGAAGGTATAAAGAAAGAGGAGAGAGGTTAGAATTCGTCCTTAGGACTCCTTGGGAAGAGATACACGAATTCATGTGCCAAGGGGTGTTTATATAGGTGTTCAGATAGGGTTTCAGTCATTATCCTTATCTAGATGCTTATCCACAATGCAACCCATAAGATAATCTTTGAATCCTTATCATAGTCGAATTCTAAGGCCTTATCACCTCAAATTCGTTCACCCTAATAATAAGATAATCCTTGCCTTATTTTGTAACTATCACATAATTACAAATCAGCCCCTCTAGTTTAATTAATTACACTTGATCACAAAATTAATTCCCAATTAATTATTGACCAATATTAATTAAACAAATATGATTTCTCCTTTAATATATTATTCTTATAACATATTAATAAATCATAATAACCTCTCTCTCTTTATTTATTTCTCCAATCAAGTTGCTTTGGTGTAGGAAACCCAAAAGGACCATGCACCATCGGGTCAAGTACATACCAAAATAGTTATGGACTTAGACACTAATCCAACACTTTCATCTTACACATAGATATGAAGTATTTTATAAAATAAGTGATATGTATGTGTGTGTGTGTGTATATATATATATATATATATATATTGTTATTTATACGTGTGAGTGTGTGGTTACTTTCTTCTAACACATAAATATGAAGTATTTGCTTTGAAATATGTGTTATGTGTTTATACATTATTTGTTTATTTGAAATAAGTGTTGAATAAACATTTTATACAAATTTTAAATTGTATATGTATTTTTATCTACAAAAGTGTTGGGTAAAGCATGGGTAGATAGTTGATGTGTGTTAAAATGAAGAGAGGCCTCGATGTTGTTGTTTTTGATTCAGTCATCTAGCAGAGTTTAAATGATGACCACAGACTTTTCTAGACAATCATGTGGAACGCTAGCAGGCTCGCCACCTGTAGGTGTTAATGAACTTGGGTGTTCATTCGCTGTACTCCATCCCCCTCATGGTTTCCTTATTTGACATATATTGTTGGGAAACCCCTGAAGCATGTGTTGTTGCCCGATGAAATATTTTTAGATTAGGTCCCTTGAGAAAAGTGTTTAGGGATGTAAAGTGAGGATAACGGGAATGGGTAATTGGGTTTTTGTTGGTTGATGAAATTAATATAATTATTTATTATGGGTTGAAAACCTTATATGCTCACCAGGCTCCCGAGCCTGACCCACTTACTTTTATTTGTATTATAGGTAGTGGCGCTAGAGCATAACTTGGATGACTTGTCAAGATTATTTTTGGATTATAGACCTGTTGTTATATTTAACTGTTGTAAGGTCTATTTTGTAATGTTTGTGCTTTTGGTCTGTTTATCGGAACATGACATCCTGAGTTTTGTTATGCAATGAAAAACATTTCTTTAGGAAATGCTTTGGTAAATCTTATTTTATCATATTTTGTTTTGGGAACAAATTCTGCAACTCTTTTAATCAAATGATTACTCTGAAATTATTTTAAAAACATAAATTAAACCGGTCTTTTCTGGCTGAGATTTTGGGGATGTCACAGGTGGTATCAGAGCATTAGCTTCAGCGAACTAGGAATTTGTAGGATTTCTATACTTAAATTTTGAATGCTAAGTGATCATTTTGAGATGCGTGTCTGTTATATTTTAGACATGAGCACTAGTTTATTTTAGGAAAGATGCCTAAAATGCTTTTATGTGCTAAGTGTTATATGTTTGCCATATATATGAAATTATTTGTTCTGATCTATGGTCTGTTGCCAACCGAATCTAGAAACCTTATGTGTTTAGGATTCTAAGCGTTTGGCTACGATATTATAACTAGAATGTAATTGCTTGGAGTAATAAGGATGATTTGAATATCTATTGTGAACGAAGATCTAATTTCACCTTATTTGGTGTATAGATCAAAAATGTCGAGAACGAGGAGTGGAGTTGGAAATGTTGATGAAAATAGAAATCAAATACCTGTGATAGAGCAAGTAGTTGTTGTAGCAACAGCACCCGAGCCAATGACTATGGTTGGTGTGCAAGTAATGATTCAAACTATGTTGGATCGCCAAATGGAAGAACCGTGGCATCTGCTTCGACAGAATCGTGAAGAACTGTCAATTCATGTGGAAGAGCCCGAAGTTAATGGAGGGCAGTCTGAAGGAGAGAACTTTAGTGGGATAATTGGTCAAGAAAACCCACCAATAGTTCGAAAAAACATCCAAGATGGAGGAAACAATGGACTGGGATGCAAGTACAAGGACTTTTTGACTAGCAAACCATCGACCTTCACTGGAAAGGAGGACCCGATCGGAGTAATGGATTAGATCTCTGAAATGGAGTTAGCCTTCATGACTTGTGGTTGCAGAGGCAAGTTGCAGACTACGTTCATTGTATGACAATTCAGGGGTGGAGCCGTTCACTAGTGGAACACTCTGGGGAAGACCCTAAGCCCTAATGAACCACTGTAATTGACATAGGCAGAGTTCTTGGTGCAGTTCCAGCGCAAGTTCTGCTCGACCCAAAATCTATTAGAGTTGGAGAACAAGTTTCTGACATTGACAAAGGGCAACATGTCAGTTGATGATTATACAAATGCCTTTACATACAAGATGGAGTTTGCTTTGCGTATCGTTCCAGATGAGCTGACAAAAGTAGACCGATACGCAAAGGGACTCCCATGGGAGTACGTTGTGCCAGTACGTCAGGCACCTACTCTTGAGGCAGCTATTTGGGCTGCCAAGTCTGTTGAGAACATGATCAAGGGAAGAACCGCCAACAAAGTTGAAGTTGGTGAAAAGAGAAAGTTTGAAGGAACTTCAGGTTCCAGCAAGAAAAACAAATTTCTGAACTCTATTCAAAAAAGTTTGGAGGAGGAAAATGAGGCGAATCAAGATGGTGTGAGAAGTGCAAGAAAAAGCACTCTGGGAAATGTAGCGAGGATGTGACCTACTACAAGTGTAGAAAGACGGGGCATTATGCCAATGAGTGTCCGTCCAACAAAAGAGTGTGCTTTGGGTGTAATGAAGAGGGGCACATTTTGAAAGACTGTCCGAGAAAGAAGGAGGCAGCAAAATCCAATATTCCCCAAAAGCCGAAAGCGAAAGCCTTCCAGATGACACTCAAAGCTGCGAAAGATGAGGCCGATGTCGCTTCAAGTACCTTTCTTGTAAACAGTTTGCCTGATCAAATTTTGTTTGATTCTGGAGCCAACTACTCATTTATTTCGCATGAGTTTGGTATAAAACTAGCTTTTCCTGTTGATAAACTAGATAATGTTTTATTAGTCAAAGTCGCTAGTGGCAAGTTTGTACCTGTTAGCCATCGCATGAAAAATATCTTCATTGACTTGAATGAGAATAAATTCCACGAGGAATTATTGCCTATAGAACTAAACGGTTTTGACATCGTGCTTGGAATGGATTGGATTAGCGCCAATGACGCCGATATATTGTGCAAAAAGAAGATTGTAAAAGTAAACCCACCTGGGAAAGAGTCGTTTATGGTGTATGGAGATAAGCGCAGAGTAAATTCTGGAATCATTTCATTGATGAAAGCCAGAAAGTGTTTGGCCAAAGGATATACATCGTATCTAGCATTCGTAATTAATGCTAAGAAAGAGAAGAAGGAAGTGCAGAGCATTCCAGTGGTGTGTGATTATCCGGAAATGTTTCCCGAAGATCTTCCTAGATTACCACCTGATCGGCAAGTAGAATTTCGTATTGACTTGTTACCCGGAACGACGCCAATTGCAAAAGCACCTTATCGACTAGCACCAACGGAGATGAAGGAGCTTATGATGCAATTGCAAGAGTTATTGGACAAAGGTTTCATTAGACCTAGTTCATCGCCCTGGGGAGCTCCGGTGTTATTTGTAAAGAGGAAGGACAAGAGCATGAGAATGTGCATCGATTATAGAGAGCTGAATAAGGCAATTATAAAGAATAGATATCCATTGCCAAGAATAGATGGGATTAAAAGGGTAAAAATTAGATTACATATGAAAGAAAAGGGAAGGGAGGGACTGCTGTTGCCATTTTGAAAAACTTTTATATGAGTCGGGTATTTAAGGTCCCGTAACCCTAACCTTAGAGGGGATCTACAACCGCTACTTCTCTCCATCCTTATGCCCCCTCACCGACGCCACCACCACCCCATTTTCCAATCAGCGAATGACTACCATGCGAACACTGAGTCTCCACCGCTCTTCTTCTCCTTCTTCTTCTTCAGTCGCTGCCACGAGACGTTGCATCCACCACCCGCTACTTCTCAAGTCGGAGTCGCCCAACCACCAATGGAAGTCGTAGCCACCGCCATGGCGTGTGCTGCTGCTGCCCTTCGACGAAGACAAGGCCGCCGCCTGCTGCCTTGATGATGAGCGCCTTCGTGGCGTGGTTGTCAGAGGCATAACCAAATCGTGAAGGTGCCGCCGCCACCTCCCTCGTTCCTGTTGCGTCGTCACAGGCCCACTTCCGCCGTTACCCTCTTTTGTGACGCCTTCGAGCTTTATCCATCGCTGTCATTGATGATTGTAGGTGCTGTCGTCGCTGCCAGTCGTCATACGCCACCATGTGGGTGGCTAGGTTCTTTTTGTAACCAGAACATGTGTATGTAGTTGTATTTCCACTGTTGGTGTGTGATGTGTGTGCTTAGGAGGTTTGTGTCACCGAAAAGCAAGTACACCACCATGGCAGCCAATCATGGTGGTTGCTGCCGGTTATAGCTTTTCTGTCGCCGTGTGTCGCCACCAACCACCACTAAGGTGGTTGTATGTGTGTGTGCTTATGTTAGTGTGTGTGTGTTATTGAGATTTGAGTTGTAAAATGTATTAGCAAAAGAATAATGAAAGAAACTCAAAACCACCACCACCGTGAGGTGGTGGCTGCCGCCATTGGCCACCGTGTCGGGTGGCGGTGTGCCTCGTTTATATTATGACTCGTGTTGGGATGTTTGGACTAAATGGGCCTAATGGAACCCTAATGGGCCTAATAAATTCCTAAATGGACTAAAAACCCAAACATGAGACTAAGGGGCCTAGTGAAACCTTAATGGGCCTAATGAACCTTAATTGATCAAAAGACCTAACTATTGGGCCTATTGGGCTAAGATGGGGTTGGAAACCCTAATTAGGGTTTAGAAAACTGGATTTATGGGCTTGGACTTATCGGGACCCACATTTGGGCCATTGGAATGGAGTTGTGTATTAAGCCCAATCACACCATATGATTTAATTAGAAGAATGATGGACTTAATTAATTAAGTCCTTAATGGGTTAAGTGAGACACACTTAACCCTAATTGTCATTTTATAAGAAACCTTAATTTCACTTGGGTTTATTGTTGGGCCTTTTTATTAGGCCTTGATGATTGGATTATTAATAGGCCATCCAATATCAAGCAAATGGACTAGAACAATTAATGGGCTTTGAGGTAAGGCCCATATGAGGAGTTGGGCCCAATTTAGAAAATTGAACCATAGATGGGCCTTTATGATTGTGTGATATTGGGCTATTAGAATGTTGAATGTTGGATTGGATTAAATGGTTGGGCCTTATGGTAAGACCTTGTAAAGGTTTGGGCCCGATTTTGAAAATTGGGCCATATGTTGGGCTTTGACGCATAGTTGACATTTGGCCCTTTGGATTGGGCCTTGGGCTTGAATAAAGCTAAGTTAGGGGTAAAGTAGTATTTAACCCCAAGTATGTATTTATGGTTATGTGTTGGAACCTAATTATTAATTGGGTGATGTTTTGATATCGATAGTTTGGGAATCTGTCATCCAGCAACTGGGGGTTATGTCTACGGGACTTCAACAGTGTGAGGTGAGTTACCATCCAGTAGAGGTGGGTCTAAGGCACCAATATTGGCCCACTAGTAGGTGATTATGTATGAGATGATTGTCTATGTGATAATTGTCTGGTTTGCAACTATCTAATATGCTCTATCTGCTAGGATGCTCTGTTATATGTGTTAGTAGTATTAGGGGTGAAATAGTCCCTGGATACCGGTTGAAAGATACCAAAGGGGTCGTAAAAACCAATGCATTCCTAGCAGTACGTTATGTTATGTTATTATGTGGTAGTGGTAAGGGTGAAATAGTCCCCGGTTACCAGTTGAAAGATACCGAAGGGGTAGGTCGGGCACCCAGATATGCCTGACAATATATTTATGTATGTTATGATATGTTATTATGTGGTAGTGATATGGGGTGAAACAGTCCCCAGATACCGGTTGAAAGATACCGAAGGGGTAGGCCAACACCAGGATATGCTTGGCGGCATGTGTGTTGTATGGTATGTGGTATAATGGGGGGAACTCACTAAGCTTCGTGCTTACGGTTTTCAGTTTTGGTTTCAGGTACTTCTTTTTCAAAGGAAAGGAGTCGGGTCGATCGCAACACATCACACTATGGTTTCCTGCACATGAGATCTTTGGGATTGTACTCTGATATTGTTTATGATAACATGTTTTGATTATTTCTACTTTGGTTTTGACATAACATGATATTATGGATGTTTTCTTATACTGTTGGTTTTATAATAACTAAAAATGAAAATTTTGGTCTTGAATTTTGGGATGTTATAGACGTGAGACGGAACCAGTACCGACAAGTACAGTTCCCGATTTTCCGAAAACCGAATTTGATCAAAAATCAATCCCAAGTACCGAATCAAATTAACATTATTGGTACCGATACCGGGAATGATACTAGCTTTCGATACTAGTATCTACATCGACGACACCGAATCTCAAATGTTGTCATTTTGGAGTACCGAATACCTTCCTATTTTTTAAAGTTCAGTACAGTTGAGTATCGATTCCGGTACAATACCGATGTTGAATTGAGATTTGCTACAAATTGTTCATCCTTATATGAGTTTTTGCATTTGTTCAATAATGTGGTGGGTGATGGTAGAGGAAGGAAGGGTGGTTAGTGGAAGACTTTGGTGGCTACGATCTATGGTGGCAGGCGTAGGGGTAGACGGTAGAAGAGAAGGAAAGAACGAAGGAGGGGTTGATGTTTGGAAAAGAACGAGGGACTATAAAGTTAGATTCTAATGCACCAATTGATTTTTAATTTTTATTTTAATATGTAACTATTTACTATACTAAAACAGTTAAATAAAAAAATAAATATATATATATATATATATATATATATATATATATATATATATATATATATATATATATATATATATATATATATATAAACATCAAATTCATATAAGAAACCAAGATAAAAATTTTAACTAATAAAGAGCAAAAAAAAAAAAAAATTAAATTGTTATTTTGAAAACCAGATTAAACCACTTGGATTGTGGTGACTTAGTAAGACATGTAGAAGATTTGATGAATATCATATTGATCAATGTTCAAATCATGATACCATTCAACCCTTGTGATCATGTTTGCAGCTTCATGCAGTGACTCCAGAGCATGAGACAAAGCTTCATGTTTGCAGCGGTGATTAGTCGCTGCGCGAAAACTGACCCGGAAACCCTGGTTAGGGAAGTTCATTTTCCAAAAAAAAAAAAAAAAAAAAGAGATTATTGATTTCTCATAAAATAATAATCATAATAATAATAATAATAATAATAATATTCGTTAACGACGCTACGACACTACTGCTTTATATACTCTTCTAAACAAAACCCTCGTCTAGGGTTTTTGGCAGGGACAACCAAATACGAGACATCATCAGGTACGTGTCTTCAATTTTCCTCAAAAATTCTCCATTTCTATTACTTCATTATCATTCTCCATATGTAAATTCTCTTCGTTCGTGCTTTTCTTAACAACCCCAATATTCGATAAAAACTTGGTTTATTCTCATTCAATGATTTAGGGTTTTAGTCGTATTCCTTAGCTATTTTAGCTTTCAATGATATTAATTGAACTGAAATCAAGCAATTCATCCAAATAATCGCCAATCAGCTGTCTCACATATTTGATCGAGTTCTTCGATGTAAACGATCGGAATAACACAACATATGAACATCTTGTATATATATATCATACATATGAACATCTTGGGGGTAAATTTCCAGTTAAATTGGTCAATGTTATAGAGGAATTTATAGGATGAACTGGACTAAGAAAGCTACCATATAAAAGTTAAATTGTTTTTTAAAATCTTATTTGTATTAGCATGTTTTTAAAAGTTTTTATCTGTTTTAACATTATTGTTCTTGATAAGTATATATATAATTGAGTTTCTATGTTATTTGTATTTCATATTTAAGGCAAAGTGCAACAAAGATGGTTAACCCTCACTTTGATGATACAATTAAGGTGATTGGAGTGGATGCAGATGGTAAAAAATATGACAAAGGTATCTATCCAGCCAATGAAACTAGTCCATAAACCAATATTCCAAAATCATTACAAGATTTTCTATTTATATTTCAAAGAAACATTTTGTTTTTAGAGTTAAATGCAAGAATTAGCAATTTCCTTTTATTGATTTGTTTATCATATGATTCTATTTTCATTTCTTTCTATTATAACATTGTACTTTGAGAATTCTACCAATATAAGCAATGTAATCCAAATACAAAGCAAGTAGAATTTTTTAAACATTGAAAATATAATGTTGTAATCGTGGTAGCATTTCAAAGAAGTTGAGTTCTATAATACATAAATAAATGAAAGTACGTTGCTATTTCATGTAGTAATACTTATTTAATAATTAAAACTTTTACCTTCAGTTTCACGTATTGAAGCACGAGGGGAGGAAACTGACATACACATTGTGTTGGATGTGAATTCGCAATTGTACCCTATGCATGCCGGAGAGAAATATCGGATGGTTTTGTCACAAACTTTAAATGAAGATGGCTCAGCTGTTACCACTCATACTCAAGTAAGCTATTATATAATGCTATTTGTATCGTCCTTCATTGGAAATTGGGACTCAAACTGATGTCAATACCAAAAAGATGGGGCAGATTCAATTGACATCAGTCCCAATCCCTGCCCCACCTTTTTGGTATTGACATCAGTCGATCTGAGTCAATGTTTGAGATTGACTCGGACCAAGGATTGAGATTGGGACTGATGTCAATGGGACAAAATTTGCAGCTTTTTACCTCACCCAATGGCGAACACTTGGGACAGGGAATGAGACTGATGTCAATGGGATGAAAATTGCAATTTGTGTTCCACCAAAAAAGGTGGAACAAGACTTGCTTGTGATATATTGTTTGAAAAAGACATAAATGCCTTTCTCATCATCGTTGCTAAAAATAACCTACTAAGTGTTTTGAGTCCTGTTTAGTGTAACAAATGCAATCTTAATAACGAAGACGATCTATTATAATTTAATGACAGGGAAGCAAGAAATCACTTGCTGACAGATTTGAGTATGTGATGCATGGGTTGTTATACAAGATCTCAGATGATAAGAACCAAAATGGTGATGCTGAAGTGTACGTATCTCATTACCTATGTTTCTTTGATATGATGGATCAGAACAAGTTGTACTGTGTTTGACATGCATTGAACTGGACCGGATCGGAACTAAAGTCAACCGGACAAAAATTGCCTTTTTTTGTCCCACTTGAAAAGGTCGAACAAGGTGGGACAGGGACTCGTTCTCGATCTCATGTATGTGAAAAAAGACGTAAATACCCTTCTCATACTCAGCATCGAAGATAACCCTAGAAAGCTTGTCTAGTCATGTCAGTGTGAGAAACGTAGCCTTAGGCTACATCTGTTACATTGGATGGGACTGGATTAGACAAACTTTCTAGGGGTATCTCTGATGGTGAGGATGAGAAGGGCATTTACGTCTTTTTCACATACATGAGATCGAGAGCGAGTCCCTGTCCCACCTTGTTTGACCTTTTCAGGTGGGACAAAAAAAAGGCAATTTTTGTCCCGTTGACTTCAGTTCCGGTCTGGTCCAGTCCAGTCCAATGCATGTCGTCAAACACAATACAACTTATGTTCTATTTTTAAAGTTTTATGTCTGATCATCTTGGGGATGTGTATACGGATACAGGGCTGTGTACATATCATTTGGAGGGCTTCAACTGATGATGAAGGGGGCTCCTGTGAAGATGGGTAAATTTAAGGTGGATCAAAGGCTGTTTCTTCTTTTGCTCAAGGAGTAAATGTCAATTGTTGGCTTGTTCTTGTAGATGAAAATGTTAGTTGTCATCTTGTTTTATGTATCGTGGCCTTTGTTCAGACTTGATGCGTATGTCTTAAAAATGGAATTACGTGTAAAACTCATTTAACAACTAAAAGCCACCGGAATTTGTCATCTTTGCAGTTTAACCACCTAGAGATTTTTTTTTTATGTATTTTTTTTTTGTTTTGATTTATCCACAAACTTTCCATTTTTTTAAAATGCATTGCAACCGAGTATAGTTAGTTTTGATTATAGATTGTCATTTTTTGGATTTAATTTAACCAGAATTTTACTGTTAACCTAGTAAACAATGCTACAATTACAATCACTCCAAACTATGTAAGGCGATTTCATTTCTTTACTTTCAAGCTATATAAAAAAATGAAATTACGTCTAAAACTCATTTAACAAGTCATTTTTACAATTTAATAACCTAGAATTTTTTTTTTTCATTTAACCACAAAAACTTTCTATTTTTTCAAATTGCATTGCAACCGAGTATAATGAATTTTGATTATAGATTGTCATTTTTTTGATTTAATATAACTAGAATTTTTTCAACTTAAGGGTTCCTAACCTTTTTATTTGAACGCGTCCCTTAATAACACTGCCTTGTATATTTACAATAAAAAGATTAAGGATATTTACTAGCAAGTTAGTTTTACAAATAACATGCTTTGATACAAACACTCGAAAGATATTAACTAAACCAACCAACCAAATTTTTGTGTATTGAGAAATTACTAATTTGTCCTAAATGAGTTATTCCAAACTCGATGTCATTTTGGACCAATAAAAAAAATATCTAATGTTTATTTTTTTCATTTTCACTAAAACTTCTTCAAAAGATTATTTTTTTTAATGTCTGAAATGATTATTTTCGAATGATTTAGTATTATTATTTTTCATTTGAATGTCAAATTTTAAATCTTTTTATCATATCTGACTTTTATTAGCAACGTTTCTTTAAAATTTTGACATATTTGAGTAAAAAACGAAGCATTTTCTTGAAATTTTCAAATTCTTTATTGGATTTTATAGTTTTGCTTGATATTAATTGTTCGGAGTGTACTTTTTTATTGGTCTAGAATGATTCATTCCGGATAAAATGATCATTTTCAAAAACACAATAAACTTGGTTATATTTATTAACAACATTGTCCATAATGTTTATTTTAACATTCCATCTTAGATTAGTTGGTTAGACCATGTTCCAAAATGTTCCCAACGGGTGGCAGTTTCAAAAATTAAGAATTGAAATCGCTTTCTATTGGTTCCAATATTTAGGAGTCAGAACTGAAACTGCTCACAATAGTTCTGGTTCTATGATTGGCAAGTTCCAAGACGGTTACATATATGAAGACGGGTACCCACTTTTGCTGCTCAACCATAATATGACAATTACATCCCTCCATTTTATCCTAAACCATCACAAACTCAACAATAACCAAAATTAAAACAACTAGCCTCAACACCCTTACCTTATTTGCATCAAACACATTCTCCATGTTCCGCAATAGGGATATTGCTCATCAACTTCAAATGTTGTTCTTAAACCAACGTCGAATACTAATCATTATGTTACCAATAATCGGGTAGTTGAGGATCAATAAATTTGAAGCTAATTGCAAGCTTCGGTTGCATTCTCATAAAGAAAAGTATATTACCTATAATCAAGGAACAAACAATAATCTGTATAGTATGCAATAGCTTATCTTATAGTTACAGAAACCTAAAAACGTGTTCATTGGTTCCGAATTCTCCACAAACATCAACATTTTACTTGCAAATAAAATTGAAATTTACTTCTTTTTGAATGGTTAAATCGAAAAGAAACAATAAACTACAATGGTTTTATAAAAATTTCCTTTTAATATACATCAACAATACAAAAAAATAGCAACAATACCATGTCATGGTGCATTTTTTTTTCACAAATTTTTGCAAAGTTTTTTTTTGTGGTTCAATACTAGAACAATTCTCAAGGAAATTTAGGTGACTAAACCAAAAAAGTGACCAACTACATGAGTTTTTATGAAATTTGCCCTACATTTAAAATTTCTTTAAACGGAAGGGTGAAAATGTAACTTTCACCACAAAGAAGTTGATTCCTTGTATAAAACAAAGAATGTCAAAAACATAAAATGTCAAAAACACTTATTGCTCAAACATCAAAGATTGATGTAAACTACCAACTACCAAACTAATAAAAACGAACTCAAGATCTTCTTCTTCTACCTTGGATGAATCTTCTTCTTCACATGACAATTACAATTATTCAAACTCGATATACACCCAAGCTTCCTCTTCATCACCCTCCACACATTCACCTTTCCTTTTTTCATTTTCCTCTTCCCAAAATACCCTTTCTCAATCTCCTTCCTCATTGCCCCACATTCCTTCTCCAACTCCATCACCTTAAAACCCATCTTCTCCAATTCCACCACCGCCGCCCCATTCTCCGGCGAATTTTTCCCCTTACCACCTTCCTCGGCCACGGTCACCTCCTTTGTTATCGTCTCCCGCAGCTGCAACTGCCCAACAAACAAAACCTGCACCGCCACCCTCACCGGAAGCCGCTCGTTCTGGGCGGCATGCTCACACGCCTCCGGCGACATCTTATTACAATCCAAAATCGAACAAATCTCTTCTCTTTCCGATTCTATCAAATACCGATGTTGATTTAAGTAAATATCAATCGCACGATAAATCCCATCTGAATTTCTTTGTGTTCCTTCAGATGCAGCAATCGACAATTCCGCTAGTGAAATAAACGAATCCTTTTTCAAATCAACATCATTCGCCACCTCCCCGAGAAAATCCTCAACAAGATCCGCCACAATTTCAAGCCCGGCACGATTATCTTCCCCGGTGAAGTTATTATAAAAATGTTTCATGATTCTTCGAACGCATTCGGTGTCGTATTTCTCTTCTTTCGAATACCCTTGAGATGGGATTAGCAGATCATGAACTGTTGCTAAATCTAATTGTTTCCCAATTCGTAACTCAAACCCATCTCGACAATCGATATTAGCTTCTAAAATGATCGCGTATTGAAGCAATTCGGATAGTAATTCACATGGGACAACCCCGCGACCATGAGGGAAAAGTTTTTCGATTGTTTCGATTGTGTCTCGTCTTGAATTTGAAGAAACACCTTCTGAAGAAGATGACGATTGATCGGATTCTTTCGGGTCAAAAAACACCCATCTTTTCGCGTATTGGTAGAGATTTGATGCGATGTAATTTGAACCCATTTTGCATTGAATCATTCCACGGATTATTGGCTCGTAGAATTGAAGACGAAGTGTGGTCAAACATAAATCTTGTTTGCTATCAAGAACAAAAAGTTGTCTCCTTGCATTTGGTTTGTACACATGGCCATTAAACCCATCTTCATCTTCATCAGAAAGAATCGGATTCTTAATTGGTTCGATCGGTTCTCCAAGATAAATCGGTTTGTTTAACGCTTTCGAGATGATTGAATCAACGCAAGCATCGATTAACCCTAGTTTTGTCGCTTGTTGAAGAACGATTTGATTTTCTGTGGCTTTCAAGGATCTGATCGATTCATTCCAGCCTGTTATGATTTGGTGTTCGAAGAATGATAGAGCTCGATTCAAAAGATTGTTGGGGCTGTGGTTATCAGTCATACCCAAATAGCAAGCTAAACAAGAAATCGGAATTACGTTTTCTGGTGTAAAATTGACTTCAAAACCATAGCAGAATCTTGCAATGAGCTCGAAAATTTCAGGAGTTGTTGGGATATCACAAACATGATGAGAAAGATCTTCATCTGGGTTTTCTTTGAAAAGCTTACAGAGTCTTGATGATCTTGCAGCAAGAAGATCCTGCAATTTGCATGAAGAGATGTAAAGTTTGACCTTACTATTGTCAAAATAAAAATTATTTAAAAAAGTAAATTACACGAATGGTCCCTATGGTTTCCAGAAATTTATACGTTTGATGTTTAACTTAACTTTTTAATTTGGAATGTTCTTACTGTTTGTTACTGTTTGTTTTTGTTACTCACTTTGTCACTGTCTTATTTAAAAAAACTATTTTGTCCTTAATTTTTTAATTTATTTAAATAAACACATCTCAATCATATTTCCATCTCACCTTACCTTACCTAACATACCTCATTTTATTTAAATAAATTAAACAACCAAGAGCAAAATAGTCTTTTTAAGTAAGACGGATCAAACACGCAATAAAAACAAATAATAGGGTCATTCCGAGTTAAAAAATAAGTTAGGAACCAAACATGTAAATTTCTTCAAACCATAAGAATTTACTCTATTTAAAACTTTGAAATTTTTGTCAATTCACCCGTAATTTTTCAGGAAAAAGTGAATTCGGTAAACTTCATAACATCTATTCCTATTATAGCATTACACATTGAAATAAGTGATTGGATTTTTCATGATAAAATAAAGTAATAAAAGGATCTTGAAATTAAAAAAGTGCTATAATTAGATTAAACTTCAAAGTAAATTGTATAGAAGAAAGACATAAAAACGAGGTGCTAAAATGGAATTTCTTACCCTGTTCAAGTTATATGGAATTCCGGATATGGGGACCCGAACATCTTTGGAAAACGAATATCTCGACATCCTCTGAAATTCATATAACAAGTGTTAAAAAACTCAAAAGAATAAAATAAATTGATGAAAATTTATGGATTTTGTGTAAAAGAAAGACACCCTTTCATGTATTTGTTACAAAAAAGGCTGAATTTCTTGCTTCTGGAGCTAAGTTGACCAACAATAGTCAAAATTAGAAAGTCAAGTGCATCTAGTGCAATAAGAAATGAAGAACACGACTTCAATTAACATTTATTTAACCTAAACTTTTACTAAAATCAAGATTACTACTAAACTCCTATCAATTAACATCAAAACCGAAAAAAATCCCACATTCGAATCACTTCCAAAAACCAAAATTTTTGGGTTTTGAACATCAAGAAACCCCAATACAAAATCGAAGGAACAATGTAAAAGGAAAGACGAAATTACTGATTCGATTGAAGTGTAAATAGCAACTCTCTGTGATAATGATGATGGGATTAAGGAACGTTGTCTTCTGAATTCGAAATTTAAAGTGATAAAGACTTGAACTTTTTTGCATATGTAAGTGGAGATTTTGATTTGTTTTGTGGAAGCTTAAAACGGTCATCTACGTGGGTTTCGGTTGTATTTAGAAGGCAAAATCAGATTTGTGAGAAAATCGAGGGAAGTCGTTATTGACTTATTTCATTAAGACCAATTCAGTGTAAACCTTGGGACCCACATAACAGCTAATTTTGCCATGTGGACTTCACTGATATAAATAATAAATAATCGAGAATATGTTAAATTGTTGTTTTTTTCCCGAATTGTGTACAATGATATTTTTTTTTATTGTTTTTGGAACGTTTTAAACATATGATTCAGATAAAGTTTTAAATATTTTACAAGTTTGATCCGCAAACCCAAATGTCACAATCGATATGATTCTGCCACGTATTTTTAAAGTATGGTTGTTTAATTATTAATAAATAATATATAATTTTAAGACATAAATGATTTGGGCCCAATTCATGGGCCTTCGAAACCCTGGTGAGATTCCATGAGCATTTTATTTGGAGTGATTAATTCTCAAATGATTTTGTGATCATCCTTTTGAAGTTGACAAATTAACTATGGATCACATGAAAAAACACTCAAGGAGTCAAACCTCACAAATAAAATGGTACAAAATATCTCATAATTCATTGATATAAAGCATCAAGAATATGAACTATTAGGATGAACTATTAGTCTATTAGGTAAGAAGGGTAGAACCACATTCATTAAATGCCTATACCCTTTTTTGAACAATGTTACGTTTGTAAGAGAATGGGGTTTCTTTGTTGTAATTAACTACTAATAGATAGAAACATGCAATTTAAATAAAAATGTAAATAATAGTTAATGATGTAACAATTGCTATCTTAAAGTTGGCATTGAAAAGTGTTAACATGTTATAATACTCTTCACTTGTCAAATCATCTACTCAAAACATGTTCATTGATTAAGGTCCTGTTTGATAGTTTCTATCTGGTAAAGTGCTGTTTGAGAAAGTTTTTTGACTGAAAAAGAAACCATGCTGTTTGATTGTACATCTGATTTACTGTGCTGAATGATGAAAATAATAATAATTCAATAAAAAAAAATTAAAAAATTAATAATCCAATAAAGAAAGAAAGAAGTAGGGTTTGGTGTATAATTGTCTTTCCAGCCAATTCAGCCAGAAAGATATGATTTTGGGGCTTTCTGGGAAAGACATATCTTACCGGGAAAGACCCATTCTTTTGTGCAAAGCAAACAGTCTTTCCGGTCCATTCAGCCAGAAAGATCTGTTTGGACCTAGAAAGATGCATATCAAACGGGGCCTAAATCTATTCTCACTAATTCAACCTAACAACCAATTTTGATAAAAAAATAAAAATAAATAACAAGGTGTATAACTTGATCATGTTGTTACATGCCAATGTCACCTCTTATATCGATTATGGAATCATTTTTAGGTGAATGTTTTAAATGGATAAAATCTGTAGTGGTATAATCTTCTGATTTTGAGAAAAATTTCAAAAGTTTCAACACCATCCATCCATTGGTTATGTTCTCTATTTCAATCTCATGTGTATACCACTTCAACCGAGGAGAATGTCACTGACATGGTTTTTGAAGAATAGGTTTTGTAGATTCAGAAATAATTGAGAAGGAACTTATGTTTTGTTTTGTTTTTATTTTTGTTTTTATTTTTTTCCGGATCATCTCTCTCTAATTTATAAGCTTTTAAATAAGTCTTGATTGGGACACATTTTGTTGTAAATGATTTTTTTAAGAGACTACAATTCTATGATCCGTAATTTTATGCATAACTCTTGGATTTGGTAAGATAGAAGTTCTGTCCTAAATAGGACTAAGATTAATAACTTGACATATTGAGTGGAATTTTCTTTTAATTGAATAATATTAAAATATCATCATTTATTATGGGATGACTTTAGTTTGTTAACTAGGTGGTAAAAAAAAAAACAACTTTTTGAATCTTGTGTTTCTTGAACTTTTGTTAGATCTCTGGGTTTGTGTTTCAAATATAGAGATATATGTTTACTGCAAAGGAAATTAAAGAAAATAGGTAGAGTGTAGATGAAATTGAAGTATGTAACGAGTTAGTAGCGAAATTGGCAAAGTTCATATTAGGATGAGACGTTTGTTTGGAAAATATAAGTTATCTTTTTATTTATTTATTTATTTTGTTTGGAAAACATATATTATCATAATAGCAACATATTATAGCTATTTACCCAATATAACATCACACTTATAATATCTACCCATGAAAGAAATTTACTTAAGTTATTACATAATGTACCATATTTTTTACATACTGATCTTATCAGTAAAGAAATATAAGTAGCATGTAATTATTGGTAAGAAATGGTAAGCATAAAACCATTAGGTGAAAAAAAATGTATGCATGTAGTTGCTATGACTTAAATATATCTCTTATTGGTAAAAATGCAACTATAATGCTATTTTGCTTAAGGATATGTAATTACATTGCTATCATGAGTAAAACGTAAAGTACAAGTGTACAATGGTTGTTTTTACATCGGTCGATCCGTCCACCGGACGGGTATTACACTAGTTATGTACTGATGTAACAATTTCTATCTTAAGTTTGCATTGAAAAGTGTTACCATGTTATAATACTCTTCACTTGTCAAATCATCTACTCAAAACATGCTCATTGACTAAACCTAATCTCACTAATTCAACCTAAACATGCTTTTTGATTGTGAGAAATACTGTGTTAGGTTTGTTCAATGTGACATGTGACTTGAGCATTTTGAATCAAGGTAGAGCATTTTGACAATAGAACAGGTGGAATCAAGGTTTTGAAACTAAAATGGAGACCGTCTTACTGGTTCGATAGTTCAACCGGTCCAACCAGTCGGACATATCACAAAAATCGATAAAAACAGATGATATCATAATTATATTATTAATTTTAATTATATAAAAAAAATGAAATATATATATATATATATATATATATATATATATATATATATATATTAAAATTCTTGGTTTTGACCAGTTTTACTGGTTCAATTGGACCAGTTTTTACCAAATCCGGGACCGGTTCCTAGTTAAACCGGTCTCTCTAGTCTGGTTTTTAAAAGCATAGGTTAGAATAACACTGGAGCTTTTGATTTAGGGCTAGAGCATTCTCTAGAATGAGCTCTACCTTATAGAGCAACTTAAATGCTCTCATTGTCACACCCCAAAACTGGAACGGCGGAAACGTTCTGGGGCGGAGGACGTCATGTACAGTATCACAACAAAGCGTAATTGTAAAAAAGCAACAACATCATCCATTGCATTAATAATATAATTTAATACAATTGTATTATGTATAGTTATAAGACACCAAAAATATGAATCAAAATAAGGGATGAGTCTTGAACGTGCTCCATCTTCTCAAAAACCTGACATCGGTACTTGTCTACTAATGACTTGAGAATACAAGTTATTTTGAAAGAGTTTATCAGCTTTAAAGCTGGTGAGTTCATAAGTATTTTAGTATCATTGTTTGTATGAAAAATGTTTGTAAGTATTTGAAGTATAAGTTTGTAGTAAATGTTTGTATCTCCTAGAAAATCCTATATTTTCTACTAAAAGTAGCATTCTACCAAGGCATCATATGTTCCGTATGTTTGTTTCTTGTAAAAGTGTGCATTTTTTCCGAGTGTGACTATTATTAATAAAATATAGTTTTTACATTACCGTTTATGTGAGAAGATCACAATTTGAATGCAATGGGAAATAATAAAGTACTATGGTGTTGTATTATAGTAACTACTGTTGTACTAACTACCTTAAACTGGTTGTTAATTAAGGTATAATGTGATATAATTGTAACCATACTTGATCGACTAGTAAAACACAACGCTCGAAGACGTCAAAATGGTATTACATTCGTCACTCGTACACCTGCAGGTCCCACTGTAGCTAGCAGCAAGGTGTAGGATGGTCAGTCTCGTATAGATCTATACACAAATTCACGCTCTCCCTCCAGGAGACTCTAGTTACAAAACGAGCCATAGCAGTGATGCCATTCCCCGAAGTAGTGGCTCACATTTATGTTATAGTATTATTGAATATGTATTGTATGTACTAGTGTAGTGTATGTTCTCTCTGTCTAGTATGTAGTATGTTCTTTTTGTTTCTCATCATAGTATGTTCTCTTGTATAGTGTATAATATGTATTGTTTCTCGTTATAGTATTCTCTATATGTTTCTCTTTATAGTGAGTATTGATTATCGTTATAGTATTATCTATATGTTTCTCTTTATAGTGAGTATTGATTCTCGTTATAGTATTCTCTATCTGTTTCTCTTTATAGTAAGTATTGTTTCTCGTTATAGTATGTATTGACTCATGTATGAACTGACTTTTTGTATGTTTCATTGTACTGGAAATAGTGAGTAATGACTTCCTAAACTATACCTATTATAGTTTACTAGTAAAGTTGTTTGTATGACTGAGTGTGTTGAGATGAGATAAAATATTTTATGTATATATATATATATATATATATATATATATATATATATATATATATATATATATATATATATATATATATATATACTAAGGATCAAACGACACTCAGACAAAGAACAAAGTACTCTAAATCCACAACCAAACAAGGAACATGAAATAAAGTGAGTTATCAGTCCTAAGTCCTTCCAACCTTACTTATATAACTATATATGCATTAGACATGGTTTTGACAATATATAAGTTTGAAGGAGTTAAAATAAAAGGTTTGGCATATAAGAACAAGTTTGATAAAGATTTTAGCATGTAAAAGAGTTTGATGAACATTTTGAAGTTGTTTGTTTGATAAAACAGTTAAAAGTATAGTAAATCCATTTGTTTGATAGTTATTAATCACATGTGATTGATATAATAGCTATAATGTTTCAACTTGTATTCCCCCCCCCCCCATAAAAGCATTTAAAATCATTTAAAAGGTAGATTAAGGGGTATAAACTCACCTGTAGTGAGTGGTTTGGATGAACGAGTGGTATATGATGCTAAGTGCCAAGTCGACTTGAGCACACACACGGATCCTATTTATCATATAATTATACATATTTGTATACAATTAGTGTTTAGACAACTAATTATGCAAGGAACGACACCTTAGGACATAGAAAACACTTAGATTCAAGTGCTAAAAGTATAAAAGGTTGCATATAAGGGGTGTATGGCCACACATTAGTGTTTATGGCCAAAGAGTTGTGTTTCATGTGTGTGTACGGACATAGTGTACGGCCCCAGTGAGTGTATGGCCCTAGTGAAACATGCCATTTAGTGATTTAAAGTCCTCTTAAGCATCTAGGTGATGTGTCTTGACTAATACTTAACCTTATTGAAAGTTAAATGCCATTTTGGACCCTAAAAAGGGTGTGTACGACTGTACACCCTTGATAATCATGTAAAAATGGTCAAAAGTGTATTCCACGTCTCTATCTTGCATCCACTAAGTGTTCTTGATCAAGTACTAGCATAGAACATGAGTTTTAAGGCCATTAAGCACCAAATGAAGGGGTGTACGACCACATGGGGTGTGTACGACCGTATACTCCTTATTGATCATATTTTGGACGTTTTCTAGGGAGTAAAGTCAGTAAGTAACAAGCACAAGGAGTGGTACTTACAATATGGAAGCCTTTTAGGGTGTTTGAGGTCTAAAAACTTAGTAAGTGTGCTTAGTATTCTTGGTGTTCTTGGAGAACACTTGAAGATCTAAACAAAATGAGTAATTTCATGGAAGAAATGATAGATTCTTACTAGATAGTGTAATGAATCATCAAATAGAGGAAGAAAACACTTACAACTTGAAGATCTAGAAGCAAAATCGGATGATACTTGAGAGAGAAGTTGATTTTCGGCTTTAAGAGTGTGAAAATAGGTGAAAGGAGGCTAACACTATCATTTATACATGAGAGTGTATGGCTAGAAGGGGGTGTACGGCCGTACACTCCTTAAGTTGGAGTGTTTGGCCGATTTTTGAAGTGTTGAGCTTGCGGGACTCCTTTATAAACCCGGGACTCCTTTATAAACCCTAACATTGAAGCTACAAGGCTTAGAACACTATAATTAACTTTAAACGGTGCTAGAAGATAGCAAAAACGAGTCTGAACTTGATTGATTTGAATAAGTGTACAAGATAGAAATTTTAGGTTGTTACACTCATGGCCAACAAATGCACTGGAGGCATCAGAATGTGCTCCACGCATGGCCAAATACACTCTAGCTCTTGAGAATGCACATTGTCATGAGAGAATATGCTATTGAGAATACACTACTACATTCTAAATGCGATACAAGTTGTTAAATATGCTCCAAGAGAGGAGAGTGTGCTCTTGGACGCGCTAACACCTTAAGGATGTCTTGGCTCTTCAGAATACACTATAGTCTATGTTAAAAACATTACATGCATGTATAGTGTGCTTCATGCATGGTCAAAGGTGCTCGCATTAACGCAAAAGTACTCTTGGTGTAAAGTTTAGGGGTGAGCATGATAACCAAAAAAACTGAACCATAATAACCAAACCACTTTTAAGACCAATGGTCCAATTTTGTTTTTTTGCTAACCGATAAGTAATGGTTCGGTTATGGTTTATTATTAGCAACGGTGTGACCTTTGATAAATCTACTATGAGCAACCAAAGAATATATAGTACAAGACTTGTAAGGAAACTTGATCACGGTGCTAGCCAAAAGTTGAAATTTGCAAGTAAAACCCCAAATAATTTAATGATAAATGATAAATAATAACTTGGCGAAAATCAATCAAGAACTAAAGAATCCCAAGATTAAGAGTCTAGTGATGTGAATTCTGAGAAGGAAGATGAGACAGGAAGTATAGTCAAAAGAAAATAGAAAAGGAGCAATAAAAATCCCAATAGAAATGGTTAGAGTTAACGATTAGAGAAGACTTTGATAATTAGTTTACCTAGGGATTTGTCTCATGGTTACTACATACATTTGTTCTTATACGTTGATGATTTTCTCATTGTAGCCAAAGAAATGGTTAGAGTTAACGATTTGAAGGTGCCAGTGAAGAATGAGTTTGAGATGTAGGATAACTACAAAGAAGATATTGAGGATGTAGATTTGAAGGGATAGAAGAGTAATGTGGTTATATATTTCTCAACAAAAATACATTAAGAAAGTTTTATAGTCATTCTACTTTGATAAGTCCAGACCAGTTGGAACTCTTTGGGGAACACATTTTAAACTTGATCGAAGTAGTATACTAACCACTCAAAAGTAAAAGAATTCTAAGAGAAAGGTTCCATAGTCGAGTGATATTGGACGTCTCATATATATGATGGTCTATACCATACCTAGCTTATCTCATGTAGTTGGTGTAGTAAGCATGTTATGAGTAATCTTGGAAAAACTTGTTATGAGTAATCCTAGAAACACACTAGATCATTTGGTTTAGGGTTGTAGCATTCTACAAAATATGATCCATCATATAGAGCACGTCAATGTGCACTTGACCAAGCCAAATGCACTAGATACATTAGAATGTTCTCCAGGCATGGCTAAATGCAATCCATGCATTGCTGAATGCGCTTTCATGATAGAATACATTATGGAGAATATGTGGGTACCTTCTTGATGTGCACAGGGCTTTCCAGTGTACGCTTCCTATTCCTAAATATGCATTAGAATGTGCTCCAGTCATAGATAAATGCACTCCAAGCATGGAAAATGCACTTTCATGAGAGAATACATTATAAAGAATGTGTGGGTACCTTCTGAATGTGCTCAGGGATTTCTAGGGTACGCTCTAGGATAGGAGAATACGCTAACACCCCAATGATGGCTTGGCTTTTCAAAATGCACTCTAGGCTACATTAAATTCACTACATGCATGGAGAATACGCTCTATGTAGTTTTATAGGTTCTCTCTTTGGTTTGGTGCAAATATTATTTTGATTTAAAAGTGCTCTCCTAGATGAAAGGTTAAAGATTCTAGAAGTAGCTTCATGGCATCATATGATTAGTTAACATTCATTTGGGCCTATGAATCAATGAGCCTGGCACATTAAGAATTTATGTTTGATCCTCGGTCTATAAATAGGGATTGCTTGCTAGGAGTTACTGATGATCCTTAAGTGGTTTCTTGTGTGGTTTGAATTCAAGGTCTCTATGGTCTTAATTATTTGTCACTATAGTAGTGTTACATTATTTAAGCTTAGTAAATAAGAATAATGCTTATTGTTGTGTGGATGTATGTCACATTGATCGAACTACATTAAATATTGTGTTTTTATGTTTATGTTTTATTCCTCTTGTTTTCTCGTTCATTCCATAACATGTTTTATATAAGCTTCCTAACAATGTTTATTTCTTCTCATACTCTCGGAAGTATGAAAACATGTAATCATTGCTCTAAAATAAAGGAAATTTATTGTTTTTTTACTAGGATTAACCATATAAAATGATTAGGTGTCTTATAAGTTAAATACAAGTGTATAAACTTAATCAATTCAAGTGGCTAAAAATAAACAAATGAAATCCACCAATTCAAGTTTAAATGAAAACAAGATAACAACAATAGCAATGCAAACCAACATCAATCCATATTCTTAAAATAAATAAACGACAAATTTGAACCATGAACTGAAATTTAGGGTTTTACACACCCATGGATAAAGGAAATTCAAACAAAACTATGAAATTCAAAGTGTTTAAGAACTTACAAATGATTAATCGAAATGTTTTCAAGTTTTATAATCCTTCAAAACCTTTAAAACCACCTTCTTGTCTCTGAAATCTTAGCCACCTCAAATTAATCCATATCCCTAATTTACTAACATGAAAAACAACCATAACTATTGTTCGGGGGAAAACATGGTCTGAACTCTATGTTCATTTCTTCTATTTCGTAACTTCCTTTACTCCATTACGAATGTGTTGGTCCATCTTCGTGTTATCCTAAAAATCATTAAAACATTGAAATACATAACATTTCATCCATGGACATAGGTTTTTCCAAAAACAAGTAAAATTCTAGTAAATTGAACTAAAATGCATTGCAAATACCAAAAATGGGTAAAAAAAATAAATGCGTAGAATGCATCAAACAAATCTCCCATGCTAGAGTCGTTTATTTTCCTTAAGGAAGAAAAGTATTAGACCGAACCGAGATGACCTTAGATTGCTAAAAAAAAGAACCAGACACAAATATAAGAATAACATAGGTAAAGTTCAACCTTGTATATACAACATTACTAAAGCAATCTTTAAGCAATTAAAATGAACTAAGTAAACTAAACAAAAATTAAAAAAAAAAAATTGTTGTTATCTACATGGCATAACCTCATTTTTAACAAGCATTAAGGATACAATAGTAAAATACCAATAAAAAAAATCAAACCATATATATATATATATATATATATATATATATATATATATATATATATATATATATATATACAGAGAGAGAGAGAGAGAGAGAGAGAATCGAAATATTTTTCCTTGTAATTTTATTATATTTTTACGTTTTGATTACTTATAAATTAATTTTATAAAATTTATAAGTGAATTTACACAATGTGAATCTAAACTATATATAATTTAGTTTTATCAAATTTATGATTATTCACACTGTAAATCTGAACTGATTCAGTTTACAGTATTCATAATGTCAATGTGAGCTAAATTTTGAAAAAAAATATACATTAAAATGAATGTTTATGTTAAGAGTACAAAAAATTATGAATTTTGATATATTTATTATATTTTTTAAATAAAAACTAAACATAAATATTTAATCAAAACGAAATGAATATTTATTTGAAAATTAGTTTTGAAAAATGCGCGACTAGATTTATAAATACAATAAATTTGAGCAATATATAATTAAGTTTTCAGGATTCACAATATGAATTTGACTTACAATTATTGACACTGTGAATCTAAGCTAAAATTTCGAAAAAAAAAATATGATATTTTATACATCAATATAAAAGTCTATTTAAAGAATATAAAAATTGTATATATATATATATATATATATATATATATATATATATATATAATTATTTATACAACAAAACAATACAAAAAAAAAAGAACAAAACAAAATGAAGTGGGTTATTACAAAAACTATTTTTTATCAATACTAATATCCATGTTAAAAAATACATGTTACCCGACCCAAATTATATTCAGGTAATGGGTCGGGTTTGGGTAATTCAGGTAAATATATACTCCTTCTGCCTCATATTTATAGTCTATGTTTTCTTTTTCGTTTGTCCCAAAATAATAATCTACTTCTCAAAATAAATATTACTTTTACCAAAATATCCCTCAATTTATTACTTAATTACCATGGAATTAAATTCAACTACAATGGAATTAAATGCAACGAAGGGGTAAAATTGTCATTTTATTTAATAAATTTAGTGATAATTAATGTTTTCTTAATCTGTGTGTTTTTTTTTTTGTGTGGACTATAATTTTTTTTGAATGGCGCATGAAAATAAATTTAATGAAATAAATATGTCGTGTTATATTAGTCTTGTTTATATAAACAAACGAGACATAAACGAAGTTATTTAAGCATTTAACGTTAAAATTTTTTAGTCAATAATACTTGAGATATCAAATAATCTTTTAAAAACACAAATACTTAAAGATTTTAGTTTAAAAGTTTAAAATGTTTAATATAATTATAGCAATAAGTTTTGTCATGTTCTGAAGTTTTGTCAGCATAATGAGTCTGTTAGTTGTAATAAAAACTAGTACAAGCTCTACGAAAAAAAAAAGGAATTTTTAAAATAATTTAGGTATACCTGAAACAAACAAGACGTAACCCCCCCCCCCCTACACACACACACACACACACACACATATATATATATATATATATATATATATATATATATATAAACACTTAATATGTCCTACGAAAATAAGTATTTTAAAGTTTTAAAATTTGAAATGTTTGGTATAATATTTGGATATTTGAAAATTTGAATTTTTACAAATTTTCCCACCTAAGAGTGCCAAGGATCGTCGAGGATCGTCAATCCCGAGTTTGACCGATATTGACTAATTTATGCTAAGTACCATAATTCTAATCGGTTTGTAGACTACCAAACAATCAATCGACCACTAAGGCCGATTTTTACTATTTATATATATATATATATATATATATATATATATATATATATATATATATATATATATATATATATAAGGTTTATGTTCTCGTGTCAACAACATCTGTTGTGCATACATATGTGGACAATGCTATTCTGTGACTACTATCATGATCATGCATTCTCATTAATTCTCATTTATGCTTGTTCTCATGCATTGTTATTCACTCGTTCTCAATCTTAAAAAATATGATCATCAAGAAGACATTCTAATAGAATTAGAATCATAAAAAAAGTACATGTTAACGGTATATATGATTTAATTAGTGAGTATGTATGATCAGTGTTGTGAAACTTGCCTAGTTGGCCAATTAGTCGTCCGAGTACTCCCTACTCGGCCCCTTACCGAGGCGAGTTATAGAATCCGAGTACTCCCCGATCTGTCCCTTATTGAAGTGAGAAGTGTTGTAAAACTTGGCCAACTCGGTGATTAATATGTATAATATACTTATTGATTAATTATTTAACACACACATATGATTATTACTAAATATATATTTTAAGTATTCACTAATTATTCACGAAGTGAGACCATTGTGTGTTTTTCAGTTTTTGTGTATTCACATGTATCTTATTTTGTTATGTATTTCAATCAACTTATGGTTTTAATATATGATTTTGACATATATAATTTCCCTAAAAATATTTTTACATAAATTACCGAATCCGAGTTCTCCTGAGTACTCCCGGATACTCGCTACTTCGTAGTCAGCCGAATAGATACTGAGTAGCGAGTTCTACAACCATGTGTGTAATAATGATAATACTTATATACCTTTATAAACGATTTAAATAGTGAGTATGTGTAATAATAATAATAATAATAGTTATATGAGGTTGAGCATATTCATATTATTAAACCACCTATTATATTGGTAATTATCATAGAATAGTATTGTACATACACATCCGCATAATAGATGTTCATCTGCACATGAACCTAAACTCTTTTTCTCTATCTCGCTTTTTCTGTTTATATATATATATATATATATATATATATATATATATATATATATATATATAGGGTATACTGTAGAAGATATATTACCTTAGGTGCCCAAACACACCGTAATATATCGTTTTGTATCATATATGCAATGTAATCGTATAAAGTTTTTAAAATTCAACTCCTAACTTGATTTACTTATAATGTATTTATAAATATCACATTCTCGTGTTGTTTGTATCCATTTCATAGACCATAATCTTCCTTTATTTAATTATATAATTATTTTTAATCAAATTCGTATTAGTTTTATTAAACATCCATGTCCAATATGCAAGAGAGGTTTTTGGTTTAAAAGTGGACATACTTATTATGTCTTTAGTAATATAATTACAGGTCCATCATCGGTGTCCAACATTAATCACATAATTTGAATATAGAATGAAGCCAAACCGTCACCCAAACTTGTTAAAGTGAAAGACAAGATTTTTGAACGACTATCAAAATCAAAATTTCCCACGCCAACGAACGATTGCTAGGGTTTTAAGTGGAGGTACCACTATTGTTTTGATAACAATATTATAAACAATTTTCATATTATTAACAACTGAGGCTGGATTGACTTTGACAATTAAAGCAGCTAAGGAAGCCTTGTACATTAATCAAATTTTGTTTGATTTGGAATTTGTGTTAGAACACATGTTGGTTATTGTGATAGTCAAAGTTTCATATATCTATCCATAAATTTGGCATTTATTTATTGACTAAACACATTCAAGTCTAAGACTCATTTCTTGTAGATCGTTGTGAAGAAGAATGATCATATTGAAAAAAAATGATGTCAATGACAATCATAGAAGAATATTTTCACAAATGCACTTCCGTTTATGAAGGACCTTATTTGTCTCCAACTTATTAATGTGGATATAACACTTTGAGGATATCAGATTGCATGGGATATCTTGGACTTAAGCTAGTTATGGCAAAGTCCATGCTCATGTACGTAAGTGTCCTATCAATCCTTCATAACCCGA
Organism: Lactuca saligna; assembly: GCF_052625555.1. Classification (NCBI taxonomy): domain Eukaryota; kingdom Viridiplantae; phylum Streptophyta; class Magnoliopsida; order Asterales; family Asteraceae; genus Lactuca; species Lactuca saligna. Next base: position 84,415,469 of record NC_136417.1, on the reverse strand, counting down.
GCTCTTGTGATCCTTTAACCTCATACTTTGTCTAAGTATATAGTATCCCTATTTGTACTTGATTGTATCTAGTGACGAGTTTAGAGCACAAAACCATGTGGTTCAATATTTAAGGACCGTCTTCTGTCAAAGGCTAGAGTTGTCCTAAACGATGACTATTGGCGGTCGACAGTTTCATCAAGTGATCGACGATCAATCGATCATCAGTTTTTGCCCTCTGTGTACATGCGTGAAGCTGGAAGAACGAACCAACTTGTTGTGTTTCTTTTTAATTTTTTTTTTATCTTTTTTCCTATATTTAATTTTAAATTGTACCGAACCATCTTTTATTTAATTGTATTTTAAGTAAATTAGGCATTTGAGATTTAACTCAAAATATAAGCTTGTAAAATCTTATTTTTTATGTATGGGATTTTCTAATATGTGCCTTAAGGGCACATATAAGAATTATTAATTAATCACAATTATTACCATAATTAAATGTGAAATACATTAATTATGGAGATTATTAATGAATTTTATATTTAATTATGGTAATATTTCTTATAATTAATGCATTCAACATTTATTTATGGTAATAATTGTGATTAATTAATACTTCTTATATGTGCCCTTAGGGCACATATTAGAAAATCCCTTTATGTATATATCTTTTTGCCAAAAAAAAAAATAAAGTATGTCCTAACTTATCTCTACTCCTAATAAAAAAATCTCTCTTAAAATCCACTTATCCAACTTTTAGACTAACAATCTGCCAGTGACATTATGTGAATCAATTAACACATAATTTTCCCGCCCATATACACATTTCGTCAATCCCTTGAACCCGTAAAATCAACTACATACTTCCTTCCAAACCCCAATAGATCATCAACTAAATATCTTCCAAAATTAGTTACGATATAGTACGGCTTGAGTTGAATTCATATAAACCTCAATGACATCTATTTTCTCTAACCCCGATATAGAAGAAATTGGTTACTGAAATTTTGTTTGGCATTAGGACATCAAAAGAAACTGATTACTAAAATCTATTCTAATAGCAGCGGGCGCCTATGTGACAAGATGAGGAGGGAGGTATGCTCGATTTAGGTCACCCTCTTTTCAAGAGCATTCTTTTTTTAGCCTCTGGGTATGTTTGTTTTCTGTTTTTTCAATCCCGTCATAAGACTATTTCGTCTTCAATTCATAAAGATAATATCCCAATTCTCCTCCCCCCTATATTGGTGTTTTCCCGCCTCTTCTTTTTCAACCTCTCAACACCAATGATTGCCTATTTGTAGAGCATCTTTTTATAATTTTATGGATTTGTTGTCGTTCGTATCTTTGTTTGCATGATTTCTCTTGGTCTAAATGAGTGCTATATATGACTTCCTTATATTTCTAATCAACTTTCCTTCCATAAGTCACTTATTATTTATTTTTAAAATTTTCATTTTCCTTGATTTATATCAGACATTCGTTTAAAGACATCACTTTGCATTTTTATTAGATACTTAGATTTTTCAATCAAAACCTGATATATTTTGTGGGTTCTGATTTTTTCAAATGCAACTTGCAGGAAATATGTCTTATGTTTGATTGAAGGTAAAAATGTGTGTGCTTTGTCAATCGTAAGTTTTTTTCTCTCTCTAAACGATCCGAGTATGGATCCTTTGTTCCTCGTATGTATTCTCCCCTCTCCGCCCAAGATATTTTTTGAAGATTGTTTATCTATTTCCAATTTTGTTTCCTTTTTATATTCATTGCATTTTTCATATGAGTGTGTTTTTGTGGTTTGATTACAAAGTATAAGCTAAACCCAACAAAGCAATTGCTCAAATGGATGGGCCCATGTTGCACACCATCTGCTTGTGTAAATGCTTTCTTAATTTGAACCTTCTTTTTAACATGCAAACTCAATTAGCAAAGACATTATTGTTTTGAGATATTTTAATATGGCATCTTATGTTTTTTGTTGAGGTTTTTAGTGATTTGACCATTTTAGCCTTTGTTGAGAGCAACATGTTCATTTTAGATATATAATTAATAATGGAAGCCTTAATGATGTTTATATAAACTGGAGGCTTTTTATATATACAATCCGGAAGGTTTTTTCAAGTTGGGGTATTGATGGAATTTTTTAGGTTTTCATGGTGGCCATAACTCATCGTTATTTTGTATTATTTTGTTCTTATTTTCCCACTTAAACCAAAAAACCCATTTCAATTTTCATTTTTTGGTATTATGGTGTTTTGTTTATGTTTGCTTTAAATAATGGAAGTTACTAATTGTTGATGCTAATGTTGGCTGCAATTCAAAGTACATTGCTATAGCAGGGTAGTACAGAAAAGTGCATTGCTATTGATGGATTAGTCTGAAAAGTACTTTGACAAGGTTGGTTTGCTCCTTCTAAATCAATGTTTCCAATTTCATTTTTATAAGGTTATTTTGGTGTCATAAATTCTTGTAGTTTTAACCTCTTTATATCTATACTTTGGTCTGGCCCTTAGTTGATCCTTTTCATTTTTAATATAGATGTGCCATTCAAAAAATGAATGTAAATAATGGTGAATGGTCAAAGTCAAACTGATCCACATCCTTCCCTTCCATCTTTTAATTTTTTGTTGTTTACACTGGTGATATTCACATTTGCATTGTTTGAGGGTGTTTATTGTACCTTCGTTACATGGTCTTAATCCCCTCACGTGGCTCTCCAAACACACACTTCATTTGATTGCCCAATTATGTACTTGTGACTCTCATGTGAATCTCATATATATATATATATATATATATATATATATATATATATATATATACATATATATATATATATATATATATATATATATATATATATATTCTTGATCTGTAATATATAGATATAATCATTCAAATGCATCATTAGTTTTTAGAATATATATATATATATGTTGTTTTATTTGGAGATTTAATTTTCAACCCCAATTTCTCGTTTCTTCCGTGTTTGAGTTTGACATCTTTTATCAATCAACGTAATTTCTCTTCATTTCACATTTCTTCTATGGTTGTATATTCGTATCTGCCTTCAGCGATTGAAATGTACAAACTTTTAATCCCTTTTACACATCGATACTTAGGACAAGTTCTACTGGCCGATATATGTATGTCGGGATAATTTTTGGTTTTTATTTTTGTTACAGCCAAAGGGGGAAGGGGCTTAGGGAGGTTTGGTGGGTATTTTGGTAAAAAAATAATATATATATATATATATATATATATATATATATTTTAAATAAAAACAATATATACAATATTAACATTTTTAATTAAGTTATTTGTTGAAAATATTGTGAATAAATACAATCTCATATTTATTATTTATTTCTGTATAAAGGTAAGTGTGTACAAGGCATGTATCTGTATGGGTATAAGTGAGTGCATGTTTGATACACGCGGATCTGAAGTGGGTCAAAAGATATTCGGGTTGGATCCATTTCTGTGGTTGGGACGTATAAGAGAAGAGAGAGAGTGTATTGGGTGGAGAATCAATTTTTTTTTCTCTCATTTCTCTCTCGTGATAAGCTCTCTTTCAATTAGGGTTTTCAGATAGATCTAAAAGGTCTTATAGTTGATCTGTTGTATTTTCCTGATCATTCTTTGTATTTAGATGAATTGAATCTTGTTCTTTCGTCTTTTGGTTATCATTTTAGATTAGGGTTTGAGTGATTTGTTATGAGAGTAGAATAGGGTTTTTTGTAGTGAGGTTTTGTTGTATGTTCTTGAAAACATTCTATTTCTTTGCCCTCAAATGATATAAGGAATGAAGATGTTGAGAAATATATGTTTGTGTCTTTTTAACATGGTATCAGAGCTCAAGGCTCGTCGTTCTTGTTCTTGACGCATCATCTGGTGTTCGTTGTTGCGATCTGTTGTCGCCGCTGTTCATCTTTCCGCATAAGGTTAGTCCTTGTGTTTGATTAACCTTGTTTTTTATTTACTCTGTTTAGATTTAGGGTTTCATTTCTGTTTACCCTATTTCATAGTTTCTTTTATGAGATCCTGGTACTACGAGAACTTTTGTTGTTCTTGCAAATTGTGTTTCCTGCTGGTGCGAAGATTTGGGTGAGTCTGAAAGTCACCTATTAGAGTCATCGATTAATCCCTCTAATCTTCTCTTTGGGGTTAGATTTCATCACCGATAGACCCTTTGAGTAAAAGGTTCAGGGAGTCGTTTTTTTTTTAACAAACAGATTGCCTTATGCACTGTGAGGTTTTCTCGTTCCCTTCTTTCTCCTTTTGTAGTAGTAGATGTGGGAGAACCTGATGTCTTGAGTACATCAGTTAATTGTTGTTTGAAATTTATTGATTGATTCTGTTTTCTTATTCACCTTGTGTTTGGTTGTCTTGGGCCCCGACAAACTGTGGTGACCATCTGGACTTTAAGCCAACACAAGTGTTGTTTTTGTTCCTTTTTTTTGTTCTTTACTTGTTTGAAATATTCTGGTTCTTGTTTCTTCTTTGTTTGGTATATCTGTTTGTGATCTGTTATGGCTGGAGATACTCCTGAGGGAAGTGGTGTCCATAAGGATTCTCCTGTTGACTTTGATGATCCCTTGTATATACATCCGTCTGATAATGCAGTTACCTCTATAATAACAATTAAATGAACTGGTAATGAAAATTTTCGATTATGGCGTAGTGCAATGACTAGAGGCCTTAAGGCCAGAAATAAATTGGGTTTTGTGGATGGAACTATTGTTCTTGAAAAAACTGATGAAACTAAAAAATCTAAATGGGAACGTGTGAATGTTGTTGTGTGTAATTGGTTATTAGGGTCAATATCTGAAATAATATATGCTAGTCATGTTTATTCTGATAATGCTAAAAACATTTGGGATGAGTTGTTTGAAACTTATAATAAGGCTGATGGTTCTGTAATTTTTAATATCCATCAGTAGATAAACACCTTAAAACAAATTGGTTCTTCTCTTTCAGACTACTATAACAAACTTGATTCCTTATGGAAAGAATTTGATAGTTTGACTAGTTTATCTGAATGTGTTTGTGAGGCTGCAACTAAACTAAATGATCACTCTAAAATGATGAAATTAATGAAATTTTTAAGTGGTCTTGATGATGTATATAATCATCTAAAAAGTCACATTCTCTTAATGGAACCATTACCTAATGTTAAATCTGCCTTCTCAATTCTCTCTAGAAAAGAGTCTCTTCAAAGGAATGGTTCTTTGAGTTCTGTTATTTCTTCAGAACCTCAAGTGTCTGTTTTTAATAGTAAAGTTACTGATTTTAAAAAAGGTCAAGGTCAAAATAGATTCAGAAATCAAGGATTATAGTGTAAGCACTGTAATCTTAAGGGTCATACAATAGAAAGATGTTATAAATTGATAGGATATCCAAAAGATTTTAAACAAAGGAATGAAAATAATAACCAAAATAAGTCTTGTGAATTCTTCCTCTATTGGTCCAAACAGCAGTTCTATAATTTCTTCTGAGTCTGTTCATGGTAGTGAATGTCACTATCTTACAAGTGAATAGTATTCAAAATTTCTTCGTCTCATAAATGAGAATTCTGCTAGTGAGGATGTATCTGCTGCTGCAAATATGGTAGGTACATCAACATATTGTTTTAATTCTTTTGTTAGTTCAAATAAACCTCAAAGTTGGATTGTTGATTATGGGGAAAATCAACATATGATAGCCTCAGAATCACAACTCCAAGACATTGTGGATGTGTCTAGACTTAATCTACTTGTAAAACACCCTAATGGTTCTTCTGCACAAATAAATAAGATTGGGAATGCTCAATTGTCCTCTAATCTTACTTTATTTGATGTCTTTGTTGTGCCATACTTTAATGTTAATCTTTTGTCTGTACATAAACTATGTAAGGATAATGGATGTGAAATTACTTTTTCTATACATAATTGTAAAATTCAGGATTCACTATCAAGGAAGATGGTGGAGAATGGTAGAGAATCTGGGGGGCTATATTATCTAGATCATGTTCCCTCAGGTAATTGAGTCAATCTAACTAATTCTAAGTGTTGTGTCTCAAGGTTAACCTGGCATAGTAGAATTGGTCATCCTGATGACCAGGCTTTAAACACTTTAAAAGATAAATTGAAACTAGGAAATGAGTCTCTTCCCCCTTGTGATGTCTGTCATAAGGCTAAACAGACTAGAGAGTCATTCTCTCTTAGTCAACATTGTTCAACTCAGTTAGGTGAATTAATTCACTTAGATGTTTGGGGTCCCTATAGACTTGCTTCTGTAGAAGGGTTTAAGTTTTTTCTGACTATTGTGGATGATTTCACTAGGGCTACTTGGGTTTTTCTTTTGAAATCTAAAAGTGAAGTTTTTGATTGTTTTAAGACTTTTGTGAATATTTTACTAAATCAATTTAATGTTAATATTAAGGTTGTAAGATCTGATAATGGTACTGAATTTGTGAATAATCAAATAAAATATTTTTGTATTGAATGTGGTATCATTCATCAGACTTCCTGTGCTTACACTCCACAACAAAATGGAGTTGTGGAAAGGAAGCACAGACACATACTTAATGTTGCACAGTCACTTTTATTTCAATCAGCTGTTCCTATAAGATATTGGGGAGATGCTGTTTTAACTTCAGTATTTTTGATAAATAGAAGGCCTACATCAGTTTTAAATGGATTATCTCCTTATGAACTTGTTTATAAAAGAAAACCCAATTTTGATCATATGAGAGTCTTTGGTTGTCTTTGTTTTGCTGTTAAACAAAATATTTCTGATAAGTTTTCTGAACGTGCTGAAAAGTGCATTTTATTAGGATATTCATCTGATAAAAAGGCTTATAAACTTCTTAGTCTGGATACTAATACATCTTTTATGTCCAGGGATGTGAAAATTTATGAGTTTGTGTTTCCTTACAAGTTGAAGTCAACTAATGTTGACAAAATTTTTTCTATTTTTGGCCCTAGTGATCCATTTTCCTATGATGATTTTGATACTAATGAATACTTAAATGATTCTATTAACCTTGATGAGCTGAGAGTAGAATCACAGTTGGATGGTGCTGATGCAACCACTCACCTGAATGATGTTAGTTCTAATGATATTGTCAACCGTAGTGGCGAGGCAATTGTGCCTTCGTCTGCTGGTTTTATCCCTTCTTCTTCTAACATATATGAGGAAAATAACCAGTTACCCATAATCCCTTCTGTTGACCAATCTTTAGGTTCTTCTAGGTCTAGACGTGAGTCTCATATGTCTGTAAAGTTTTCTGATTACATTGTTGAAGGTAAATATAAATATGGAGTTGAAAGAACTATAAATTATTCTTTATTAGAATATAACACAAAATGTTTTATTTCAAATTTAAATAAAACTGTTGAGCCTAAAGACAGTAAAGAAGCTTTAACTGATCCAAATTGGGTTAAAGCTATGAATGAAGAGATGGAAGCTCTTCATAGAAATAATACTTGGGAAATCACAAGTTTACCTAAAAACAGAAAACCAATAGGTTGTAAGTGGGTTTTCAAAATTAAATACAAGTCTAATGGTGAAGTAGAAAGATATAAAGCTCGCTTAGTGGCTAAAGGGTATAATCAAATAAAAGGAATAGATTTTGAAGAAACCTTCTCTCCTGTTGCAAAAATTGTGACTGTAAGAATAGTTATTTCTTTATCTGTACATAATTCTTGGCCTTTATATCAACTAGATATTAATAATGTGTTTTTATATGGTGACTTAACTGAGGATGTTTATATGTCTCTTCCTCCTGGATATTATTCTATTGGTGATTCTAGGGTTTGTAAACTTACTAAATCATTATATGGTTTGAAACAAGCTCCTAGAAAATGGAATGAAAAACTTTATTCTTCCTTGTTTTTGTTTGGTTTTAAGCAAAGTATAAGTGACTACTCTTTATTTGTAAGGAAATTTGAAGGTTCATTAACTGTATTGCTTGTATATGTAGATGATATTATTTTAACTGGAAGTTGTGAACTTGAATTACAGAAAGTTAAGGATTTTATGAAAACTCAGTTTCTAATCAAAGATCTTGGAACTTTAGAATATTTTCTAGGAATTGAAGTAAGAAAATTTAATAATGGTTTGTGTCTAAATCAAAGGAAATATTGTTTAGAATTATTACATGAATATGGTATGCTTGGGTGTAAACTTGTAAATACTCCTTTGGAAACAAATTTTCTGATAAAGATTGGTGAAAATGGTAAAGAAAATTCCTTGTTAGACAATAAAACTGAGTTTCGGAAACTTATAGGAAAATTGATATACTTGACAGTTACTAGACCAAATATTTCATATGCTGTTCAAGTACTTAGTCAGTTCATGCACAGGCCTAAAAGATCTCATCTAAAAACTGCTTTTAGACTTTTAAGATACTTAAAAAATAGTCCTGGAAAAGGAGTGGCTATAACCAAATCTGATAAATTTGAACTTAAAGGGTTTGTAGATGCTGACTGGGCTAAGTGTTTGACTACAAGAAAGTCAATATGTGGATATTTGGTTTATTTTAATAATTGTTTAATATCATGGAGGAGTAAGAAACAATATACTGTTTCTAGATCTTCCACTGAAGCTGAATATAGAGCTCTTGGGACTATTACATATGAAATAATGTGGATTTTAAAAATTTTGTTTGAGTTAGAAGTTAAGATCTAATTCCTGTTCCTGTTTTTTTGTGATAATGATTCAACTATTAAATTGGCTTTAAATCCTGTGTTTCATGAAAGGACAAAACATTTTGAAATTGATCTGCATTTTATTAGAGAAAAAATTTCTAATGGAGTGGTAAAATTGATTAAAATTTGTTCTTCTGAACAAACTGCAGATATCTTAACTAAATCTTTAACTATAAAACAACATGATTTTCTAACTAAAAAAATAGGTATTATTGATGTTTTTAAAAGCGAAAAATAAATATTTCGATTGAGGGGGGATGTTGAAAATATTGTGAATAAATACAATCTCATATTTATTATTTATTTCTGTATAAAGGTAAGTGTGTACAAGGCATGTATCTGTATGGGTATAAGTGAGTGCACGTTTGATACACACGGATCTGAAGTGGGTCAAAAGATATTCGGGTTGGATCCATTTTTGTGGTTGGGACGTATAAGAGAAGAGAGAGAGAGAGAGAGAGTGTGTATTGGGCGGAGAATCAGATTTTTTTTTCTCTCGTTTCTCTCTCGTGATAAGCTCTCTTTCAATTAGGGTTTTCAGATAGATCTAAAAGGTCTTATAGTTGATCTGTTGTATTTTCTTGATCATTCTTTGTATTCAGATGAATTGAATCTTGTTCTTTCGTCTTCTGGTTATCATTTTAGATTAGGGTTTGAGTGATTTGTTATGAGAGTAGAATATGGTTTTTTGTAGTGAGGTTTTGTTGTATGTTCTTGAAAACCTTCTATTTCTTTGTCCTCAAATGATATAAGGAATGAAGATGTTGGGAAATATGTGTTTGCGTCTTTTTAACATTATTCCTAAGCTTCGTCTTACTTATCGATAAAACACTTTTAAAATTTTTCATTCGTGGTGCTCACGGGTTATAACCTAGTTTTTATATATAACTTATATAAAAAAGAATCCATTTTAAGTGGTCTTGTGTTACCATAGCCTCGCCCCTCCTTGTATCCTTAGTAATCTTTGTGTCTAATGTTTGTGTGATTCCACATTACTAACCTTCGACCTTCACTATTAAAACCATGATGTATTATTAACTTACGTTGAATTATTCATTACAGTGTAAAAATGTTAATTTCCCTATAAAGCATAAATTAGTTAGGTGTGTCGATGGGGAGTTTTGGTACAAAGATACTTAAATATTTTAATGATAAAGAAAGTGACACATGATTATCTTGCCTCCTAGAAACCTTCTATTTTGATGCCTACAGAACTCAGTACATTGTTACAAACTCCCCGACAACCCCACTTTCATCAAAGAAGCCTCCTTCCATCCCCACCATTTCGGAAACTACTTTCATATATATATCCAAAACGATGTTTGGACAACACTCAAAACAAAGATAATTACTTATAATAAAATGGCTAAAATTAATATAGTTCATAAGTAGCATAATTATTTCATAGATATTTATAACAATGATTATAGAACTAATGTACTTGATTCATTTGTATTTAACTCAAATGACATAACTTAGAAATAATATATACATTTCTAGCTTAATTAAATATGTAATTTATATATTATTTTCATTTACATCTCTCTATCTATTTTGGGAATAGCAATTTTGAACGTATAATATAATATCATCGGTTTATTCAACCAAATGTCACATTTTATATTCTTCTATCATCTCCATTCCTCAGTTGTGTGTGTGTTATTTTTATTAATGGGAAAATAACTTATAAGGGTAACGAAGTATTAGATTTGTACAAAAAATACCATTGAACTTTCTTTTTGTGCACATATCACCAATCAACTATAGCTTTTGTACACATATGATCATTAAACTTCACATTTGTTCAATAAATACCATTATGTTACCGGTAATAGTAGGTCACCAGCCACGTAACATGCCACGTGGCTGCTGACGTGGATTTTTTTGTATATTATGTACACATTATACCATTAAACTATTTTTTGTAGACATTATATCATTAAACTTTTTTTTTGTGTACATTTTACCATTAAACTTTTTGTACACATTTTACCATTAATCTTATATAATTTATTCAAAAAATATCATTTCAAAAAATACATATTTTTACATAAAATGAGTTTTCCATTACCTATTGTTACTCCCTGATTTTGTAAGGTTTTGGGGAAACAGTTTGTTTTTTTACAATAATACTGAGGACTTTCTTTTACAACTATATTTTGAATTTATATTGGTCATACATCAATTGAAACCAACAAGGTTTGAACTTGAGACTTTTATCTGGAGCGGCGAAGAAATACTCAATTGTTCATTATTTTAGCTAATGTCTAATAAACATATTCTTATAAGTCATTTTTTTAGGAAACTACGTTTGAGGCACACTTATAAATTCATGAAACATTTTGTACATGTTACCTTATTATAATTCCCCCCCCCCCCCCCCCCCCCCCTCTTCTTGATTATGGTTAATGATTAAAAAAGTGTATTGAAATTATATCGTTGTTTACCGATAGGAAAATGACTTATAATGATAAGCTTACTAAAATTTAGAAAATCAGTAAAATCCACATCAGGTGATGAGAAACCTACTTTGATTTAATGATATGTATTTTTTGAAATGATATTTTTTTCAATAAATTATATAACATTAATGGTAAAATGTGTACAAAAAAAAGTTTAATGGTAAAATGTGTACAAAAAAAAGTTTAATGGTATAATGTGTATAAAAAATAGTTTAATGGTATAATGTGTACATAATAAACAGTAAAATCGACGTCAACAGCCACATGGCATGCTATGTGGCATGCTACGTGACTAATGACCTATTATTATCGGTAATATAATGGTATTTTTTGAACAAATGTGTTGTTTAATGGTCATATATGTACAAAAATTATAGTTGATTGGTGATGTGTGTACAAAAAAAAGTTCGATGGTATTTTTTGTACAAGTTTAATACTTTGTTACCCTTACAAGTCATTTTCCCTTTTTTTAATCTTTTAGATAGATTTCAGTAAAAAGATGAAGAATTTCCTAAAAGTTATGAATTCATTTATTGGATCATGAAATTTCGGAATAGCGTTTTTAGACTATCAAGAATTCGAAATCCATAATTTTGAGTACCGAAAATCATGTTTAATGGAGTATGATATAAATTTAGCATCATCAATTCCAAAATAACCACCAAAGGCTTCTAACCCAGAGGTATCAGGTGATATTATTCCTCTTTGAGGTCGAAGGTTCAAGTCTCGTGGTAGAATTAGATCTTAGTTTAGAAGTAGATTATATATGTATTTTGCCGGTTCAAAAAAAAAAAAAAAATCCAAAATAACCATGATATAAATTTAGCCCAAACAATTCCAAAATGCCTCATTTATGTTCATCTTTTCAAATCTTCAAATAATTACTCTGTTAAAACCTTATTCCTAATGATAAATTTTCTCAAATACCCTTATTTTTTTTATTAATTTTATCCATATTTTTTTTGAAAAGTACAATTTTCCCTAAACTTTTTAAACAATTTTGTTTTTTTTTTTTCCTTGTATTTTTCAATTGGTTTTTACATAAAAGTCTTTAAGTTTGACAGGTTATCCTATGACAAGTTCTTTTTCATTTATACTTAAAATTTGCCAAGCTATTAGTTGTTTTTTAAAAGTATAAATATGTATTTTTACTTATATATCAATAAAAAACTTGTTTATATGAAAAAAATATAGTTATACTTTTAAAACCATAAAAATACATATTTATATTATGAAAAATATAATTATACTTCTTAAAAAATGATACATCTAAAATTACATATTTTACTTGTATAGAATTATAACTATGTAGTTTTACGTTTTTAGAAGTATAAGTATATTTTTTTTTTCATAAAAACATGCTTTTAATTGTTATATACTTCTAGATACGTTAAAAAATGTATCTATACTTCTAAAAAGTATATTAATAATTCCAAAAAGTGTATTTATATTTATAAAAAACATAAAAATACAAGTGTTTGTATGAAGAAATATAGTTATACTTTTAAAAACAGAAATATACATATTTATACTTCTATATGAATATAAATATGTATTTATATTTCTGAAAAAATATAATTATACTATTAGAAAATGTAAAAGTATGTGTTAATGCTTCTAAAAATACGTTTTTAAACTTCTATAGAATTATACCTATTCTTTTTTAAAAGTATAATTAAATGTTTTAAATGTAAATTTTTTTTTTATCGAGTATAAACGTTTCATATAAAATTATTTATCTATATTTCTAAAAAATATATTAATAATTTTAAAAATGAATTTATATTTCTAAAAACATAAAAATACATAATTACATCTTTAAACAAACGTATTTACATGATTTTTGATTAAAACTTTTACATGTCTTAATACATATGATTTTTGGAGATTATATTTGGGTGGACGAGTGTACCCAATTTTTTTGCTAACTCTACTTTTAAAATTTTTTTTTTTTTTGGTTTTTCATCTACTTTTTTTTTTTTTTTTTTTTTTTTTTTTTACATCTTTGTTAATAATGTGCTTATGATGAATTCGTTTTTACAAGACAAAACCGTAAAAATGGTCTTTGTTGTTGGCAAATTCTTGTAATTTTTTTCCAAAAAGTTCTGGTGGTGCACTAATGGTATAAAATGGATCTTTTTATTGGTTTTGGCCCCTATCAACATGAAAAGACTATTATACCTTTATAGTTGTTTTTTTTAATTATTTTATATTTATTTAACTATTTTAATTAAACAAAAATAAAAGAAGGGCATCTTTTTAAAAAGTGGGTTCTGATTTTGGTTTAGATTTGAAGACGATTTCAAGATTTAAAGTTTATGTTTTTGCATATGTTCATCTTGTTGTTCCACGATATCTCTTCATCTTGTTCCTTTTCCAGATCACAAATATTTTTTGTTAAATACATCATCACTATATCCATCTTTATAATTTTGGTTTGAGACGAAGATATGAAAGAACAAAATCCTGAGGTGTTTTAGTTTTTGTAACCTCAAGAGAAGAAGGTAGTCGGTGGCGACCATAGTTGCTTGTGGGAGGTGGGGCTTCGGTTGTCGTCGGAGGCAAGGTCGACACATTGGCTTCACCTTGTCCAGCTTCTCCCACCTATGCTTCTTTCTTAGTCTTCGTCAGAAAGCACTAGAATTGCACTTTATCAAAATCCAGCTCACCCCTTCTCGTCGAAGCCAACGTCGGAGCTAGGAACTTCACTTTATATGTTGGAAACTTTATCCTTTATCCGACAAGATCCAGTGGCAACACCAGAAGGGGTCCGATTGGTTAGGAACCCGAGGTAGAGATGTGGGAGCATAGTCAGAGTTATTTGCAGTTCAGGACTTTGAGGACGAAGTTTGATTCAAGTGGGGGAGAGTTGTAACACCAATTTAAGGCATAACAATATTGTTTTGATCGTAGATTTAAATGACCCGCCACGGCATGGCTGGTGTTTTTGGAAGAAAACCCTAATTCTTGGGCTTTGGGCATAAAGGACATTAAGGCTAGGGTTTCGTGGTCATTCATCCTTCATCACCCTCTCAAACTCGGAAACCCTAACCCGAGCCTCCATTGCAAGTGTGAACTCATTCTTAGTATTTTGGTGATCTTCGAAGGAGAAGGAAGCCCTTGGTATGGTAGTTTACCTTACAAGCATCATCTTCATCAGCTAGCACATCCTATGAACCGTGTTGAGTACCCAAGATCAACCTTTTCTTTGCTAAGTTGCTAAATCTTTAGATTTTGTCGATTTTTCTTCATGTCTTTATGGGTGTGAGTGGTGAGATCTCATAAAGTTTGTAACTTTATGAATCTCAAAGCTATTTGGAGTATTTGGTGCTTTGGATCTAAAGTACGAATGATTTTTAGTGTCATGCATGGAATTTTGATCATTAACCCTTGTTTTGACGTAATATGAGTTCTAGACATGCATTGGACATGCATGTCTAAATAGCACGGATTTTTATGTTAAGGAATGGTGTTAGGAACCCTTTTAGAAGTGTTGGACAATAAACCTTAAATATTAAGTGCTTATATGATTAAGCCATGTTGTGTTTTTCCCCTTTTTGGATTTGTGAGTTTAGATCCTTATATCTTGAAGAGTCTTAAGGGATAAAGTTCGAAACTTTATCCTTTTAGACCATAGAATGGACCAAATATGAGCTTTGGAGCACTTAGAATTGAGGAAAATGACTTAAACCATTAAGTTGTTAGGCATCCAGTGTCCTTAGTGTGACCTTAGGTCGCTACGCCATGGCGACTAGGCTAGAGTCGTCTGTTTTGTCGTTTGGCTACTATGACATCCCCAATTTCACAGCCAGAAAAGACCGATTTGTTTATGCTTTGTTTTAAGATCAAAGTAATTTTGTAAAGAAAATAGTTGCGGAATTTGTTCCCAAAACAAAATATGATAAGAATTTATCAAAGCATTTCTTTAAAGAAATGTATTTTCATTAAATAACAAAATCTCGGGATATCATGTTCCGATACAGACCAAAAGCACAAACAGTATAAAATAGACCTTACAATAGTTATTTATAACTACTGATCTATAATCCAAAATCTCTCATCAAGTCCACCAACTTATACTCTTGGGTCATTACCTGTAATGCAAAGAAAACTAAGTGGGCCAGGCTTGGGAGCCTAGTGAGCATATAGGGGTTTAACCCACAATAATATAATTATTATATTTAATCATTAAACAATCAACCCAATTACCCATCCCCATTATCTTCTTTATTTCTTAAGGTTTTACCCTAAGAATCAACTATCCTTTATTCATTCGTTCCTAAGGATTTACCTAAGGAATTGGCATGAAGTCTATTGCTGCCAAAGTTTATCTATCAGGTACTAAATCCATATATATCAGGTGCTAACTACATAGTCACCAAGGTTCACTTAACAATATGCACTAACTCCATAGTCACCAAGGTTTACTTAACAATAGGCGCTAACTCCATAGTCACCAAGGTTTATACAATAGGCGCTAACTCCATAGTCACCAAGGTTTATATAATAGGCGCTAACTCCATAGTCAACAAGGTTTACTTAACAGTAGGCGCTAACTCCATAGTCACCAACGTTTATACAATAGGCGCTAACTCCATAGTCACCAAGGTTTACTTAACAGTAGGTGCTAACTCCATAGTCACCAACTATCCCATCTAGCCATGTTCTACCCAACATTTTCGTAGATACAAATACTTACACACTTTAAATCATTTAACACCTGTATAAAACATCAATTCTATGCCCATCTCAAATAGACAAACTATATATAAACACATAACACGTATTTCATAGCAAATACTTTGTATTTATGTGTTAGAAGAAAGTAACTACACACTCACACCAAACATATACTTAATACATTCAAACAATACTTGTATTAAAATTGTGTTTATGAAAGGCACTATACACTCACACATATAAACAACTTTATATTATACACATAGCACGTATTTCATAGCAAATACTTAATATTTATGTGTTAGAAGAAAGTGACCACACACTCACTCCAAATAAACAACAATATATATACACATAACACGTATTTTATAAAATACTTCATATCTATGTGTAAGATGAAAGTGGCTATACACTCACTTGATTAGACGATATTCGGACAACGCTACAACTTGTAAAAATAGTATTCTTCGGTAGATCTGGAAGATCTTCACAAAAACCGTCTTCTCGCAGGCAGAGCTTCGGCTCGAGAATTTCACTTCTCGGGATCTTTGGGATTCGGTACTTGCTTCGGGGCTCGGGAATGATACCGGGGCTACTGGGGGGGGGGGAGGGTTAAAATAGGGCTTAGAGATAGAGTATCGGGAGTGGGAGAGATGAGAAGGAGCAACCAAAATCGGCTGACCCTCGATTTCTGTTTATAGGGTGAATTTTCTGAGTTCACCTCGTGAGTTTCTAATATTCACCTCGTGAACTTGCTCACCTTGTGAGTTTCTAATATTCACCCTATGAGCTCGATAATTCATTTTGTTCGTCATGGCCACTTGCCCTGGAAGACTTCCATCATCTGTTCACCTCGTGAGTTCTGACAGTTTTGGGGTTTCGCTCCCCGAACTTCATAAATTCATAACTTTCGCCTACGAACTCCGTTTTCGACGTTCTTTATATCCACGTGTAGGTAAAAACAATATATACAACTTTCATTTAGACTTCGTCGGCTAATTTCAAATTTAATTTTAATACATTATTAATATATTATTTTTAGTAGGCCGGGACAGGAAAACTCCGTTCGAAATTCATAACTCCTTCATCTGAACTTCGTTTCCGTCTGTATTTTTATCGTTGGACTACTATTGATTAGATCTTCAATTCTCATTTAGAAAGTTTTGGCTAAATATCACTCGACCTCAATCTCGAGTTTCGGGCTGCATATTACTTATGCTGAAACTTCGAAAAATCATAACTTCCCCATACGAAGTCAGATTTAGACGTTCTTTTTATGCACACTCTCAGTTTAACATATTGACTTTCATTTAGATCGCTAAGGAAAAATATCTCTCTAACGTAAATTCACTATTTACGTCGCGTTGTGTCGTGCCGGTTCTATCGCGAAACTTCGACAGGTCATAACTTCTTCGTTATAACTCGGATTTCGGCGTTCTTTATATGCACAGAAACCTTGTGACATATACTAAAACTTAATTAAGATCAATACTTATAAATAATCTTCCATCAAAAAGTCATTTTTGATGCTTATCATCTTTAAATTGAATAGGCCGGATCTACGGGCGTTACAGCTACCAGGACATGGCCAAGGATGGCCACATAATGGCGACCAACTGCAGGCTGACCTTTGAATTTTGATCGTTGACCATCGACTTTGACCAAGTTTAATTTTAGGTCATTTGATATATTTTGAGTAGTAGATTGAGGCTTGGTCCTTGTTTCTTGTACAAGTGACCTGTAGAGTTAGTATCTAGAGCAGTGATCATTTCATCTATCGTTTAGTTTGTGAGGTGAGTTTTCTTCACTATAATTGTGTGTGATAGGTTACGTATCATGGTATATAGGATGATGATATGATGGTTATAGTTTAGACTGGTAGATCTGTATAATTACTTGTATTTACTGATGATATGTTAGTCTGGTAGATCTGTAGGATTACCTATACATGTTGGATATTGGTTATATTTGTATATCTCGACATGTTATTGTGTTTTGGGGTTGAGGTGGTCTTGCTTTATGTTGAAGACCAAGATACCTAGGCAGTCCCGTTGATAGAGTAGGCTTAAGGGATTGGTCCAACTTATGTTGTAGGCTTGGTGGTCCAACTTGTAGTTGAAGGCTTAGTGGCGGTCCAACCTTATGTTTTAGGCCTAGTTGTGTGCATTGTATGTATGTTGTTGTGTGGGGTATTTTGGTGAAACTCACTAAGCTTTGACTTACAGTTTTATTTCATGGTTTCAGGTACTTCATAGGACAAGGGCAAGGCGAAGGCATTATTATGCACATCATCCTATATTTTTTTTATCTAACTTATGATTTTGGGATACCCTAATTCGTTATTTTGGTTATGGAAACTATGTTTTGTGTAAATTGTGGATTTTGGAATGGTTTTAAAATTAAAAAATTTTGTCATGATTTTTGGGATGTTACATTTTAACCTAACTTGGGGTGTGCCATGCATTAAACATGCATGTTGATAAAGCAAGGATGTTTATGGATCATCAGAGTGCCTAATAGCTTTCTGGAAAGTATGAGGGAAATAATTAAGGTTTTAGTAGCTTAATCCATTAAGGTGTTTTAGGAGGGTCTCCGGGGCGTGAATTCTATCTCGTCACAAGGCACTAGTGGATTTTTAGCCCATCTGTTTTATCGGAATATGACCACAACGCGGTCAGTGGTTGGTCGCGGCAAGGTGCCTGACCGTTGACTTTTGGTCAAATTGCTAGTTTTGGTTAGTTAACTAAGGTTTGGCCTTGTATGTTTGACTAGGTGGTGTATAGCACAATCCTTTCTTCTATGAGTGCTTTGGTACATTTTACTTTGACTGTAAGGTGAGTTGTCGCAATGTAATTGTAACGACATAAATTTTCAACCAAAATTTTCATTTTTAAATTCATAAAACACATGCCACATTATTAAAACTACAATATCAGTCAAGAAAGTTTTCAAAACATTATGTCAAAATCCAGGATCCACAAACGTAGTTCCATCTCAACTATGTGTGTACAATCATGCCGGTGCCTTCTCACGATCCTCTGAGGTACCTGAAACACATAACACATAAAACAGTAAGCACACATGCTTAGTGAGTTCCCCAACATACCACACACATATACTTAGCCACTCGAGGCTGTAGCTCTCCGAGACCTTCCGATCAGTGTATCTCAGTGGGACCTTCTGGTCCCTGCTCTATAGACCTTCCGGTCCTACTCTATTGACCTTTCGGTCCAAACTTTATTGACCTTCCGGTCCAACCTTGCAAGCTCAGTACATAGCATATACATATGACATAGATAAAAACATATATCACATAACCCTTATAAACACATAAGACCTTCCGGTCGCACATAATTACCACTCTAGGTAAGGTATAGTGAGAAGACTCACCTTGTAGCTACTGGGTAACAGACAAGTACTCGAAAATCCTGAACTAACCTCCACCTAATACATTAGACACGCATCTCAGTCATTACCCGTCTCATTACTCATTTTACACCTTAAATCCTTTTTTTCCTCTTTTAACCCTCGGGATGGGAAAAAGATCATTTTACCCCTCGTTGGCCCCACATGTTCCTAATTGATCCACTAACAAAGTCAAAAGAAGTCAAAACGAGTCGCCAGTCCAATTCGACCAGACTCGCTGAGTACACTTGTGCGACTCGCCGAGTCCCATTGTTCCCCAGTGATCCTCAGAAGGTCCGACTCAACGAGTTAACCCCTAACTCGTCGGGTCACCTCATGGTTCAGCTAATCGGGACAAACCCTAAACTACACGCCAAGTCGACCCATCAACTCGGCGAGTCCATACAGTAGACTCTCATGCATTCAGATGATTTCAGGGCATAATACTTTCCCAAACTTTAGATCTATACTCTTAGGGCTTATTAATCACGTAAAGTCATAGACTTTACGTCCATGCATGGCATCTAGATCAAGAAATGCCAAGAACATGATCAAAAGGGGTTTTTTCACTCTCAAGGCTTCACCAAAACTGAATAAAGCAAGGACCTTAAGGTGTTTGGGACCTCCTAGGGTCCAGATCTGGAGTTCAAGCCTCTTCATGAACTCTAAATCCACAAAGTACCAAAATATGAAGAAGAAGAAGCCCTAATCTTCCAAAATGAGAGATCTACATCAATAAAGGGAAAGATCCGAGTTTATTACCTCCAACAGAAGCTCTAAGCACACATACCAATAGATCCAACACTCTCCTCTTGCCCTCTTGCTTGAAACCTTATTCTTCCTGGCAAAACACCCACAAACTTGCTCACAAAGGCTCTCTCTCTCTCTCTCTCTCTCTCTCTCTCTAACGCTCAAGGATCACTAGGGTTAATCTCAGGAGGGGTGTGGCCACAAATGGAGGCTATAAGAGCCTTTAAATAGGTCACATGCCCGCAAAATTAGGGTTTCCTTCGTCAGTGATGACTCGTCGAGTCGGCTCGTTGACTCGTCGAGTCCATTCATTTATCCACGTCACCAAGTCACGACCCTACTCGACGAGTTAAGGCACCAAATCATCGAGTCCTTCCAAAAATTCTCAAAATAAATAATTAAAATAATGTACCTGAAAATCTGGATGTTACAGTAATATGTACGATACTAGTTGTCTTTGTGACTCTTGCATAAAAGACCAGGATTTGGCCCTTGAAAATTATATGAATGACCAAGATCAGGACCCTGACAAATGCATGAATGACCAATATCTAGGCCCTAGCACTTATATGTAAGACTAGGATTTGGGCTATGACAATACATGAAAAGACCATGATTTGGCCCATGGCAAGAAGTGATTATATGACTATGATTTGGCCCATAGCATTCACTTGGGGTTGAAACAAACCTGTTATATTATGTATGGTATGTGGTATTCTAGGGAACTCACTAAGATTTGTGCTTTTGGTTTTAACTTTATTGTTTCACGTACTTCTGGTTCCAAAGGGAAATACACAGCTTGATCGTATCGCATCCACTGAAGTTTTCCCCACTTTCTGTTTTCATGATCTTAATCTGATGTTTTGAGAATACTTTTATACTCTGATATTCATATGCATGAATGAATGAACGGTTTTGTTTATTTGAAAAATGAAATTTTTACTTAGTATTTTAGGGATGTTTCAAGTCGAGTCATATATAATACAGTTTTTATTATTTGAATTTTCCTTCGTTAATTATGTAGCACCTGGTTCTTGGTACGTGTTCTTTTTATTAAATCTTTAAATATTTTGCATTTGGTCTTGGACTCAGCGAGTTGAAGGACCAACTCGCCGAGTAGAAGCGGGATGAGGTGAGGAGTTTAAGTTGTGGACCCGGTGAGTCGAGTCCCGGACTCGGCGAGTAGACCCTGTTTGGGCAAAAACCCTAATCCGAGGGTTTGCACCCTATTTAAACACCTTAACTCGGCCTCCTTAGTCCCATTTGCTCCCAGAAGACCCCCATAGAAAACCCTATCCGTTATTGAAGCAATCTAAGACTTTTGGAGTGATTTTGGTGCTTTTGTGATCCAAGGAAGGAAGGAAAAGCTTGAAGGATCAAGAGGAGGCTAGAAGGAGTCGGTTTTGAGCATCATTTGCTGACTTCAGAAGGTATAAAGTCTATACCTTGCTTTCTCTTTTGATAGATCCCATTTTGTGGAGTTTTAGGGCTTTTCTTAGCCATTTTGGTCACCAACCATGATTGTAAGCATGGTTTGAGGTTGATGTTTCGGATCTAGGTCCTTTGAGGGGTTACAAGGTAGAACGGAGTGTCTTTTGCACTTAAAGAAGGCCCCATGCATTGTAAGAGCTTGTTTTAGGACCTTTTGAGCTTAAAGTCCCATGCAAACACGTAGAGGTTGTAACTTTACGTGCTAGATCGATTGTAGAAGCATAGATGTACATTTTGATCAAGTGTTGTACATCAGAAAGAAAAGATTCAATGAGTGGTTGTGACCAACTCGGCGAGTTCATTCTTTGCCTCGGCGAGTCCAAGGTTCTGTCCCATATCAGTTGAGGGTCATAAGGACCTATTAGAGTGTGGAAAGGTTTTAAGGGGGTCCCAAGCAGTGACCCAGTGTTTTGGACTAAGCCATTGTTCTGGAAATTCATGGCACTCGGCGAGTGCATGAACAGACTCGGCGAGTCAAGGGCAGGACCTGAGTATCAGTTGATGACGAACTCGACGAGTAGTTCATACAACTCAGCGAGTCGGATGAGGATTCAGTCGATGTTCATTTAGAAGGAAAACTCATCGAGCCATCGCCTAAATCGACGAGTAGAGACGGGTTTGAGGTCTAATGGAAGGATAGGGACTCGGCGAGTTGGCGAGCCAACTCGGCGAGTCAGGTCAACTAGAAGTTGACTTTGACTTTGACTTGGTCAGGGGTAAAATGGTCATTTTACCCTAAGAGTAGATGTCAGTTTCTGACTAAGTGTTTTGTGGGAATTATAGATGGAGGATTTCCGAAGCAGCAGCGGCAGCAGTAAGAGGATTCCCGCACAGTTCAGCAGCTACTACGAGGTGAGTTACCTTCCAGTAGTGGTGGGTGTACGACCATAATGTCGGCCCACCAGTAGGGATCGTATGCTAGATGTTTGTCTTTGTGATATTCATATGTGTTGTTACTACCTGATATGTTATATGCTAGCGTGATATGGTATGTGATAGTGATAGAGTTCGGTTGTTAGGACCGAAGGGTAGGTTAGGCACCCCAGATATGCCTAACATTATGTTATGACATGTTTAGCTGCTAGCATGATATGTTACATGAGATAGAGGTAGTAAGAGGGGGAATAGTCCCCGAGGTTCGGTTGTTAGGACCGAAGGGTAGGTCGGACACCCCATATATGTCTGACAATAGATTATACAATTATATATGTGATAGTAGTTGTAGGGGGTGAAATAGTCCCCGAGGTTCGGTTGTTAGGACCGAAGGGTAGTCAGCACCCCATAATGGTTCGACATGGGTAGGTCAGCACCCCAGAATGGCTTGACACAGGAAGGACGACACCCCAGAATGGCCACATGGGTAGTTCGGCACCCGAGAATGGCTGTACTGGGTAGGTCAGGCACCCTAGAAATGCCTGGCAGTATGTATGTGATATGATTGTATGGTATGCGGTACGATGGGGGAACTCACTCAGCTTTGTGCTTACAGTTTTCAGTTTTGGTTTCAGGTACCTCTTCAGTGAAGGGGAAGGAGCTGGTGCGGTAGCGGCACATCATACGCATACACATTGGTTTTCCGCATTATGAGATGTTTATGGGATTTTACTCTAACATTATTATTATTTTCATGTTTTGGGTTTTCAGACACGAGATATGTTTTATGAAATGATATGATTGGATGATTTTTTACTACTAATGTTTTACAAACCACTTATTTTAAATGAAATTTTTGGGCGTGAAAATTGGGTCGTTATAAATTAACCAATTAAATAAATTTACTTACATATATGTTAGTGCAATTCCTATTATGAGGATAGTATGAGCTTAGCATTGTATGCTAGTGCAGTTCATGTTATGAGGATAGAGTTGCTTGAGATTGTTCCCTTTTTGTCCGAATGCTGTTTGCTTTGTGCTATGTGGGCTTTGAGTGATGGGAGTTAGCTGTGAGGTGAATACGTTAAAGTCACATGTGATCAAGGTTGAATAATTTTAGAGTGTTGGATTTGACCCTATTGTGTATCTCTTGTTTGAGTCCTAACCATTGTAGGGATGAGTCCCTTACTCGAAGGATTATACGAGATGTGATTGTATTAAGGTAATGGATAATTGGCATTACAAAGAGACCTTCAGCAGCTGAGGACCGGTTTGGGTGGAGTCAGAGGTTTCCTAGGGTAAGCCTAGGATGAGAGTAGCAGAGATCAACAGTGGTAAAAGGGATCTGGTGGAGTCAAGGAAGTGCTTGAGGAAGGTACGGATAGATGTGGAAAGTAGTATAGGCCCGTACTACTAAAAGCATATGATTCGTACCCAAATTGAGGAAGGCTAAGACAAGACTGGGGAACTTGTAATAGATGTGATCCCTTTAAAGATATCAGCATCACTAATAGTTTCATGTATGTATTGCATAATGGTGGTACTATGTCAGAGGCCAGCAGTCGGCAGTTCTGGAGAGGGATCGGTTGGATCAGGTTCCAAGCCAACAGATGAGAGGCTACGCGAGTTCATCGCGTTAGAGATCACCAGAGGCATCCTTGAGTCGACCCCCATCATTTTCGGGTCGATCAAGGAAGGGATAATTGAGCTGATGGAGGACTGCCTCAGGGCGTTCAGGAGTGACATGGCATCTGGCCAGTCAGGATCTCACACACTGTCCTT
Organism: Lactuca saligna; assembly: GCF_052625555.1. Classification (NCBI taxonomy): domain Eukaryota; kingdom Viridiplantae; phylum Streptophyta; class Magnoliopsida; order Asterales; family Asteraceae; genus Lactuca; species Lactuca saligna. The sequence continues at coordinate 84,391,354 of NC_136417.1, read as the reverse complement.
TAAGGACTTCGGGGCAGTGGTGCGCCGGATTTCTATGGGGCGAAGGACCCCATTGCTGTCAGACGATGGATTGTAGACATTGAGTCTGCACAGCTGACCAGCTTCTGCCCCGAGGGGTCGAAGTTGAGATATGCAGCAGGATGTTTACGCTACCGAGCTAGATATTGGTGGGAGTTCGTCGGTGACTCATTGAGAGCCTCGGCTGTTGAGGCTATAACATGGTCGGACTTTGTGATAAGGTTCAGGGTAGAGTTTGCGCCGACTATCGAGCTTCAGCAGCTGTCCAGGGAGGTTTTAGACATGAGGCAGATGATGGAGACTGTGGCGGAGATCACCGCCAAGTTCCAGGAGAGGGCATTGCTGGTGCCCCAATATGCGGGGGATGAGGATATGCGGAGGACCCGCTACCATGACATGCTACAGGATGAAATTCAAGAGCATGTTAGTTTTTCAGCTTTCCCTACCCTGGAGTCCATGATTGTCAGGGCGAGGGAGAGGAAGATTTATCTGGAGCATGTTTGGAAGTGGAAAGTATAGGAGGGGTAGTCGATTGGGGCTTCGAGGAAGAAGCCCAAGGGATTGGATCGTAGGCCGAAAGGCTAGTCAGAACTGGGCCACTCCAGGAAATATGGCAGGCCACATGAGGGGGCATGTAGACTGGGATCGTCGGGCTGCTACAAGTGCGGCAAGACGGGGCATTTCAGCAGGGATTGTACTGCCCCTGCACCAGTTATTTAGACGTATGATTTGCTGTGTTTCCACTGCAACCAGAGGGGCCACAAGAAGGCCAATTGCCCCCAGTTGACAGCAATATCAGCACCAGTGAAGGTGCCAGCTCCAGCGACCCTGCGGATCACTGATGGCCGGCAGGGCAAGGTAGAGGCTCCAGTGGTGAGGAGTCGGGCATTCTAGTTGACTACCAAGGAGGCACGCGCTGCACCTGATGTGGTGATGCGTACAACTTTTTATTTATGTTGTTATGATATGCTACTGTGATTTTGATATGTTATGCATATGTTCTGTTTAGGATCGTTCCATGTGAACGGTATCCCAGTTCAGGTATTGTTTGATTCGGGTGCTACCTGATCGTTTGTTTCTCTTGCGCTCAACAAGAGATTTTCTGAGTCTTCAGGCATGTTGGATTGCCCTATAGATGTAGAGATTGCGGATGACCGTTCGGTGCGAGCATCGATGGTGTTCCGAGATTGTGTGCTGAGGTTATTTGAGGAGCGTTATTTGGTGGATCTGGTTCCCATACCTTTGCGGGGGAACAAGGTTATTATCGGTATGGATTGGTTAAGCCCCAATAGGGCAGTGATCGACTGCGTGCAGTAGTTGGTGTGGATCAGGACCCCAAGTGGGGGAGAGCTAGTGGTTTAGGGCGAAAAGCCACAGCGAGGACCATCCATATGTTCACCAGCGAGAGCTAGGCGTTACCTCTAGCAGAGTTGCACAGGTTATGTCGCGTATGTTATGGATACCCGGGAGGTGGGTAGAGCGACGGTGGGCGAGGTGCCTGTAGTACGAGAGTTCGCGGATGTATTTCCCGTGGAGCTGCCTGGGATACCTCCGGAGCGCCAGGTGGAGTTCAGGATCGACCTAGCCCCTGGTGCGACTCTGATAGGCAAGGCACCCTATCGGTTGGCTCCTCCCGAGATGCAGGAGTTGTCTACGCAGCTGCAGGAACTGCTAGGCAAAGGATTTATCAGGCCATGTAGTTCGCCTTGGGGAGCCCTGATTTTTGTTTGTGAAGAAGAAGGACGGGTCGCATCGTATGTGTATAGACTATAGGGAGCTGAATAAGGTAACGGTGAAGAACCGTTACCCACTCCCGAGGATTGATGACCTCTACGACCAGCTACACGGAGCATCTTGGTTCTCCAAGATTGATCTGCATTCAGGATATCATCAGATGAGGGTCAGGGAGGAGGATATGCAGAAGACTGCGTTTCAGACGCGCTATGACCACTACAAGTTTGTGGTGCTGCCCTTTGGGCTCACTAATGCTCCTGCTGGGTTCATGGACCTCATGAACCGTGTGTGTAGACCGATGTTAGACCGGTCAGTGATAGTGTTTACTGATGATATCTTGGTTTATTCCAAGATGCAGGAGGAGCACGAGGAGCACCTGCGGGAGGTGCTGGAGACTTTGAGGAGGGAGAGCTTGTATGCCAAGTTCTCCAAATGTGAGTTTTGGTTGCGCGAGGTACAGTTTCTTGGGCACCTTGTCAACCATAATGAGATTTTGGTACACCTCGCCAAGGTGGAGGCTATGATGAGATGGGAGGTTCCGAAGTCTCCATCTGAGATTCAGAGTTTCATGGGATTAGTGGGCTATTATCGGAGATTCATCCAGGATTTCTCTAAGCTAGTCATATCATTGACGAGGCTAACAAGGAAGGTTGTGGTCTTTCGTTGGGGGCCTGAGCAGCAGGCAGCATTCAAGACACTAAGACAGAGATTGTGCGAGGTGCCAATCTTAACCCTGCCAGAGGGCATGGAGGATTTTGTTGTGTACTGTGATGCGTCCATCTCAGGTTTGGGCGCAGTGTTGATGCAAAGAGGGCATGTCATCGCCTACGCGTCGAGGTAGCTGAAGCCTCACGAGGCGAATTACCCGACGCATGACTTGGAGCTGGGGGCTATTGTGTTCGCCCTCAATATTTGGCATCATTACCTCTATGGGGTTCGTTGTACCATTTACACGAACCATAAGAGTTTGATGTACCTCATGGATCAGTCGAGTCTAAACATGAGGCAGCATCGGTGGATGGATGTGGTAAAGGATTACGATTATGAGATCCTTTATCACTTGGGTAAGGCCAATGTGGTGGCTGATGTGCTTAGCCGCAAGGCAGCGCCGATCAAGGGTATATGCATGCAGATGACAGTGGTGACTCCGATATTGGAGTGGATTCGGGAGGCCCAACAGGAGGCCATGAAGGAGGAACATCGGAAGAGTGAGCGCATAGTGGGTCAGGTTTCCTCCTTCGATTATGACAGCAGGGGATTATTGACATTACACTGTAGGGTGTAGGTACCATACCTCGGAGGTGTGCACCAGATCTTGATGGAGGAGGCGCACAAATCACGATTCTCTATTCATCTCGGGGCGACGAAGATGTATAGGGGTCTTCGTCTGGACTATTGGTGGCCATGCATGAAGCGGGATGTAGCATGGTACGTGGAGCGGTGCTTGACCTACAGGAAGGTCAAGGCCGAGCATCAAAGACCTCACGACAAGATGCAGCCGTCGGATATCCCGCTGTGGAAATGGGAGGATATTACGATGGATTTTATCACCAAGCTTCCCAGGACCGCACGGGGAGTGGATTCGATATGGGTCATCGTGGATCGACTGACCAAGAGCGCCCACTTTATCCCGATTCAAGAGAGCATCTCGGCTGAGAAATTGGCTGATATCTATATCAGAGAGGTGGTGGCCCGGCACGGAGTGCCAGTTTTGGTGATTTCAGATAGGGATGTGCGGTTCACATCCAGGTTTTGGAAGAAATTCCACGACAAGCTGGATACTCGTCTGCATTTCGGCACCGCCTTTCACCCGCAAACGGATGGCCAGAGCGAGCGGACCATCCAGACTCTGGAAGACATGTTGTGGGCTTGTGTTTTAGACTTCAGAGGTAGCTGGGATACCTACCTTCCATTGGCATAGTTCTCGTATAATAATAGCTATCATGCGAGCATCGACCATCCTCCTTTTGAAATGTTGTATGGGAGGAGGTGTAGGACCCCGATATGCTGGGGCGAGGTTGGCCAGAGGGTCATGGGGAGCACCAAAGTAGTGCTCTAGACGCCAGAGAAGATTTAGTAGGTCCGGAGCAGGCTTCAGAATGCTCAGAGTCGGCAGAAAAGGTATGCTGATAAGCGTCGATCTGACCTAGAGTTCCAGGTCGAAGATATGGTTCTCCTGAAAGTGTCGCCTTGGAAAGGCGTCATTCGATTCAGGAAGCGGGGCAATTTAGTCCCAAGGTATATTGGACCGTTCAGGGTGATAGCTCGGGTGGGCAAGGTGGCATATAGGCTGGATTTGCCAGCCGGAGTTAGTCAGATACACAACACTTTCCATGTTTCTCAGATGCAAAAGTGCATGGTGGACGACTCAGTAGTGGTACCCTTGGAGAACATTCAGGTTGATGGCAGCCTGAATTACATCGAGCGTCCTGTAGCGATCCTTGACTTGAAGTCGGAGTGGACTTGGGAGCCGGTGGATGAGATGATGGAGCACTACCGCGAGCTATTTCAGGATCGAGCAGCAGACTTCGAGGACGAAGTCTAAAACAAGTGGGGGAGATTTGTAGCACCTGGTTCTTGGTACATGTTCTTTTTATTAAATCTTTAAATATTTTGCATTTGGTCTTGGACTCGGCGAGTTGAAGGACCAACTCGCCGAGTAGAAGTCGGATGAGGCGCGAAGTTTAAGTTGTGGACTCGGCGAGTTGAGTCCCTAACTCGGTGAGTAGACCCTGATTGGGAAAAAACCCTAATCTGAGGGTTTGCACCCTATTTAAACACCTTAACTCGGCCTCCTTAGTCCCATTTGCTCCCAGAAGACCCCCATAGCAAACCCTAGCCACTATTGAAGCAATCTAAGACTTTTGGAGTGATTTTGGTGCTTTTGTGATCCAAGGAAGGAATGAAAAGCTTGAAGGATCAAGAGGAGGCTAGAAGGATTCGGTTTTGAGCATCATTTGCTGACTTCAAAAGGTATAAAGTCTATACCTTGCATTCGCTTTTGATAGATCCCATTTTATGCAGTTTTAGGGCTTTTCTAAGCCATTTTGATCACTAACCATGATTGCAAGCATGGTTTGAGGTTGATGTTTCAGATCTAGGTCCTTTGAGGGGTTACAAGGCAGAAAGGAGTGGCTTTTTCACTCAAGGAAGGCCCTATGCATTGTGAGAGCTTGTTTTAGGACCTTTTGAGCTTAAAGTTCCATGCAAGCACGTAAAGGTTGTAACTTTACGTGCTAGATTGATTGTAGAAGCATAGATCTACATTTTGATAAAGTGTTGTACATCAGAAAGCAAAGATTTAGTGAGTGGTTGTGACCAACTCGGCGAGTCCGTTCTTGGACTCAGCGAGTCTGTTCTTGGACTCGACGAGTCCAAGGTTCTATTCCATATCAGTTGAGGGTCATAAGGACCTAGTTGAGTGTGGAAAGGTTTTAAGGGGGTCCCAAGGAGTGACCCAACATTCTGGATAAAGCCATTATTTTGTAAATTCATAGGACTCGGCGTGTGCATGAACAGACTCGGTGAGTCCAAGGGAATCTTCTTAAGGATGAACATGGACTCGACAAGTTGTTCATACAACTCGGTGAGTTAAGGGTAGGACATGAGTATCAGTGGATGATGAACTCGACGAGTTGTTCATACAACTTGACGAGTCAGATGAGGATTCAGTCGATTTTCATTTAGAAGGAAAACTCGTTGATTCATCGCCTAACTCGACGAGTAGAGACGAGTTTTAGGTCTAATGGAAGGATAGGGACTCGGCGATTTGGTGAGCCAACTCGGCGAGTCAGGTCAACTAGAAGTTGAATTTGACTTTGACTTGGTCAGGGGTAAAATGGTCATTTTACCCGATGAGTAGATGTCAGTTTCTGACTAAATGTTTTGTGGGAATTATAGCCGGAGGATTTCTGGATCAGCAGCGGCAGCAGTCAGAGGATTCCCGCACAGTTTAATAGCTACTACGAAGTGAGTTACCTTCCAGTAGCGGTGGGTCTACGGCCACAATGTAGGCCCACCAGTAGGGATCATATGCTAGATGTTTGTCTTTGTGCTATTCATCTGTGTTGTTATTACCTGATATGTTATATGCTAGCGTGATATGGTATGTGATAGTGATAGAGTTTGGTTGTTAGGACCGAAGGGTAGGTTAGGCACCCCAGATATTCTTAACAGTATGTTATGACATGTTTAGCTGTTAGCATGTTATGTTACATGAGATAGAGGTAGTAAGAGGGAGAATAGTCCCTGAGGTTCGGTTGTTAGTACTAAAGGGTAGGTTGGACACCCCAGATATGTCTGACAATAGATTATACAATTATATATGTGATAGTAGTTATAGGGGTGAAATAGTCCCCGAGGTTTGGTTGTTAGGATCGAAGGGTAGTCAGCACCCAAGAATGGCTTGACATGGGTAGGTCAGCACCCCATAATGGCTTGACATGGGAAGGACGGCACCCCAGAATGGCCGCATGGGTAGTTCGGCACCCCAGAATGGTCGTACCGGGTAGGTCGGGCACCCTAGAAATGCCTAGCAGTATGTATGTGATATGATTGTATGGTATGCGGTACGATGGGGGAACTCACTAAGCTTCGTGCTTACAATTTTCAGTTTTGGTTTCAGGTACCTCTTCAGCGATGGGGAAGGAGGTGGCGCGGTAGCGGCACATCATACACACACACATTGGTTTTCTGCATTATGAGATGTTTATGGGATTGTACTCTTTCATTATTATTATTTTCATGTTTTGGGTTTTCAGACACGAGATATGTTTTATGAAATGATATGATCAGATGATTTTTTACTACAAATATTTTACAGACCACTTATTTTAAATGAAATTTTTGAGCGTGAAAATTGGGTCGTTACAAATTAACAAATTAAATAACTTTACTTACATATTTTTTTTTTATGTCTGTGTAGGTATAAATTCGTGTTTATTGACGTTTCCACATTAGTTTTGGACTAAATTACACAAATGGTCCATATGGTTTGGGGTAATTTGCACGTTTGGTCCCTAACTTAGTTTTTTAACTCAGAAGGTCCCTACAATTTGTTTCTATTGCACGCTTGGTACCTATCTTACCTAAAAAATACTATTTTTCCCTTGATTTTTTTTTAATTTATATGAATAAGATGGGGTTGGTAAAGTAAAATAAGGTAAGGTGGAATTGGGGTTAGAGGTGTGTTTATTTAAATAAATTTAAAATCAATGTCAAAATTGTCTTTTTAAGTAAGATAGGGACCAAACGCGCAAGGAAAATAAACAGTAAGGACCTTTCGAGTTAAAAAAATAAGTTAGGGACCATACGTGCAAATTACCCAAAACCATAGGGACTATTCATGTAATTTACTCTTAATTTTGTGTATGGTAAGGTGGAATTGGGGTTATAGGTGTGTTTACATGGGTTTTTTTTATCTTAATGGAAGTGGCAGCACATTTCTTTTGGTAAAACTTTAGGCCTTTCGTTTTGGTTGTTGTCATTTCTAGTCATTGCTTTTATGTTACTGTCATTTATGTAAATGTTATGGTTCCTATATTCTTATGGATTATTCAAAAACTATCCAACTTACAAAAATAGTCCATAATGTAACATCCTGTTTTGAGAAGTTTCTTACTTTAGGATTGTGGACAATTAGTGTATTAAGTAAAGGTCTTGTGCTTCAAGGGAATGTGGTTTAGACCTTATTGGATGATGACAATGTTGGACAATTGATTAAAGCCTTGGTTTGTGTCTTGGAGTCAAATGGTAAAATGTGAAAAGTGATGTTTTTGACTTCTTTCATGAATTATGGTTTTTATTTCAACATATGTTTAGCCAAAATTAACTATATAGAAGTATGTGGCTGGTCAATACCTTTTGTGGATATAAATATTGTTGAAAATAGTGTTGAAATGAAGATGTTATGACTGTTTGAAGTTATAGTGAAATTGGACGAAAACCCAATCTCATGAGGTGAGAGGTAATTCTTGCGATGTGAGAAGTGCTCACGAGGTGAGAATGTTTTCTCATGACATAAGAATTGTACAGTCCAAAATCCTATGAAAGTTTTAGGGTTTTCAAGGTATTTAAAGGTAAGGATTCATGTTTTAAGGTATTTTCTTAGCCTTCATCATATCTAGAACCTATTGGGAGAAACCCTAGCCTCCATTTTCAAGATTTGAGCATCCCTCTCCTCTCTCATCCATTTTTTTTAAGTTTTAGTGGTTTTAGAGCAATGCTTTCATGCAAGATTGATCCTTGAATCTTGGCAATTGAAGATGTCAACTTTCATCTACTTTCTAGACCTTTGTTAGTTATAAAGTTCCAAGATTTATTGCATTTCATCTTTGGATCTAAGTGTATTTTGTGTTTTGTTCCATTTTAATGAGTTTTTAGTGAGAGTTAGGAACAGAGTTTGCAACTTTATTACTCTCTTAGGTCCCATGAACATTGTATGTTTCAAATATGGACTCCACCATTTTTTTGATCAGTTTAGAATGATTTCTTGGATGTCATGGATTAGGAAAGTTTTAATCTTTTTCCTTCCCTTTTAAGCATGCAAGTTTATATGGTCATTTAGGCCATTTTGGTGAATTAATGTTTATATCTTGAAAGCTAGATACATTATTATTAATAAAGTTGGAAACTTTAACCATCTAAACATCATATTGATTCAGCTCTGAAGGTTGGAGATTTGGACTTAATGGGTTTAGCTGAGAAAGATGCATTCTTGGTCCCTTTGAGACTTAAAGACTAGATGTTGGTTGTTTGGATCATCCTAATGGATAAACTTGGAAACTTTATCCATTCTAAAGCTTTTTGAGAACTAGATCTAAGGTTATGGGCCCTAGTTTGAAGAGATTAAGCACTTAATGAAGATTTTGGCCTTCTAAACAGAAGACATGACGTGGCATAAGATGTGTCACAACATAACGGTGTCCAGGATCGTGATTGTTTTGTCGTTGCATTATCACGAAGTGACCAAGGAATGGTCACGACATGACGTTGACTTTGACTAAACTGAATGTCGACTTTTTGACCAGTTTGACTTTTGGTCAAACTTGGGTAGAATTGAGTATTTGGCTAAGGATTTGTTTCAGTTTGGATTTAGGAAGCTTGGGTTGGATGTTCTATTGCTGAGGTATCTGTTGGGCTTTTGTTAAATAGTTCAGGTGAGTTTCATCACTGTGTTTGGTGGGTCGAAGATACCAATGTCGACCCATGGTTTATTATGATTATCATGTTAAATGTCTGCGTGACTCTACATATATGATATCTGATATGTATACTAGGCGGGGCCCACTGCCAGGCGGTGTCTGATGAGTATATTGTATGTTATTTACTTTTATGATTCGTGTACATATTTGTGTGGTTATATTTATGCTGACGGGCCCCGATGCCAGGCGGGTTCTGATGACTCTCTTATATGCTATTTATCTTTGTGATTCTTGCATGTGTTTATGTGTTTATATGTATACTGGGTGGCTACCGATGTCAGGCGGGGCCTGATTAATGTGTTGTAGCAGGGTCCATCTCATATTACTGACATATTTGTTCCGAGCGGGGCCCATTATAGGTATGATGTGTATGGTATGTCGTATTTTGGAGAGCTCACAAAGATTTATTCTTACGTTTTATGCTTAAAATGTTTTCAGGTACTTCTGGTTTCAAAGGGAAGAGTTCGGCTCGATCGCACTACATCACTTGGAGATTTATTCTCCACTGTTGTTTATGATTTTACTCTGATCTTTTCATAATACTTTTATTATAATGGTCTTTTAGAATAATAAATAAATAGTTTTGACTTATTTAAAATGAAATTGTTACTCAAAAATTTTGGGACGTTACAAGTTGGTATCAGAGCCTTGGTTTGAGGGATTCGAGAACACTCTTGGGTGTGCATGAACTGAAACTGAGGATTTCTAAAATCTTTATAAAAAGAAAAAAATGATTTTCCAAAATTTTTTCTAAGAAAAGGGGTGTGATGCATGTAATCAACTGAGCTCAAGTAAGTGTTTCCCAAAATACCCATACATGTGTTATGCTTGTTGGTTTGCTAGGAGTATATGATAATTGCATGCTAGATTGGGGCTAAGGATTTGCTCAAGGTTGCGTAATAAAATGCTAAGAGAGATGCCTTTTATATGCCTGTTGGTTGAGATTTTAGAACTGCATGCTAGTATGGATTTTAGATTGTTGGATAGAATAACTTGATTAGGTGAGGCACTAGTTAGATTACTCGATGCCCAAATGTTGCTTGCTTTGTGCTTTTAGGGACCTTCAAAAATATCATATAACTATTAAGAAAATACATTAGGTTACATGTTTCATGGATTAGATAATTTTATAAGGTTAGGTTTAACTCTATTAGGCAGAACTTGTGTGAGTCCAACCATTGTAGTGTGAGAACTTACAGTCGAAGAATTTTCTAGTTCCTGTAGCATGTAATTGTATTTGTGAGGTAGTTAGAAGTTATTATAGGGAGTCTCTTCTGCAGATGATGGCGGAGAGTGGTGTGAAGGAAGCAATTGTGATGATCGGCTTGAGGATTACGACCGAAGGCTGAGTGATTGGCAGATGGATTGGAATGTCACTATCCCCGATGGAGGTTATGTTCTTACAACTTTCCGTGTTCGAGGGAAAGAGAGATCAGACATGATATTCTCAGCATTTGGATGTAAACTTAACATGGAGCTAGATAGTTGCAATTTTTGTCGGTAAGTATGGAAGTGTGGGAATACACAAGAAGATTCTTATGGTATAATTGCCTTGAGATGAGATCAAAGGTTTATTTCCTTTGAGTTTAGTTGAGTCAGGTGCAAGTTGATTTTTTAGGTGATCAAAGGAGGTGAATTGGGAAGGACAACCCTTGTTGTCCCTGATATATCCCGACTATGAGAATGATGCCTCTCGAATTTATGAATGATGCTCGCCATCAAATGCTTGTTGGAGATTTATAGGCAAGGTGTGTGGTAGTTCATTCTCTCCAAGATAGAGAATCGGTGTGATGAATGGATATAATTATTGCTTATACATATGCATGGTATTTTTTATGTTAAAGGATGTAATGATTAGGGAGTTTATGAGGTCTGCACCTGAGATTTGTAATCTCTTTGAGTTTGCTTGGTCTTTATCTGGAAGATCATTTTGCATTGTTTTATACCTTCCAAGGTTCAGGGATGTTATGCATCTGGTTGATTCGGTTTGAGTTTTGGCCTGTTTGCAATGTCAATTGGTGGTAGTTTGGACCCTAAGTAGGGGAGAAGAGGGTATTCTGCTTGGAGGATCATCGCTCTATTAGACTTTATGGTTTCAGAAAAATAGGTCATAGGTATGTGTAGGTCGGGCAGGCGAGATTTGGTTCAAGATTTGGTGAAAATGGGCTGCATGGCAAGTTGCCATCAGATATATGTACTCAAGAATATTTGATTTTTCTTCACTACAAGAAGCTATTAGACAAGGAACTCTTTATGGCTCCTTCTAATACTACTGATGAATAGAGCAAGAGGCGTTTAGGTCGCTCAGGTTGAGAATCATTTGTTGAGGGATTTGTTAGTTTGTTGAATAGATTGTTATCTATTATCTAGACTAGGTAGTTGTTGAACGGAAAATCAACTTCAGAATTGGGTATGTTTAGTTTCACATGGGTCTTTTTCAGTAGTGTATTGGAGCATTGGATTAGTTGTCAATGCATTCTTAAACGTTAGTCATTTTGTTCATCATCAATAGCTGAAGTTCTTCAAAAGTTTCAAGTTGTATCATTGGAAGTCAAAGGATACATCAAGCTATCATCAAAATCTGTAGATCATACCATTTGGTTTCTGGGTATGGGTACCCTCAAATGTTGGTTTTGGAAGTATTATTCAAAGCAGAATCAGGTTTGAAAGTTGTCCTTGGTTATTGGGAGTTTGGACGTTGGAGCAGTGTTGTTTAGCTTTTCAGGTGTGGCTTGTGATCTACGTAGAAGCCAACTTTTTTGGAATGTCGTGTCAACAGGGTTGGTATTTAGATTGATCTGACAAGGGTTTAGCAACATTTTTGGATAACTTTGGAAGTTTAATCGAGCTAGTTACATATTTGTGGAACCTATTTAGTTTCAATCAAGGTATGTGATCTTGTTTTAGTCATTCGAGAGGATGTTCCTGTTAACGGTTGAGGTTCTACAATTTTTTAAATCGATTGGTACTTTACCATTTGAGTAAGGTTGTGATGAAGAAGGAATGCAGTAGATCTAAGGATTGGTTATGGGTTCCCTTGAAGGTGGATATCGTGGTAATTCATCGAGTGTGATCATAAGGGGTGTATTGGTGGACTAAGTAAGATAACATGAGAACATGTGGTCTGAACTTATTAGCATCGTTCTATTTTAGTTTATAGCTTCTGAATTGGAATAAGAATATGACCTCCTATCTCATTCTCTTGTTTGGTGCAACCATATTTTCATACGATTTTGCGTTAGTAGTAGCCTATACTATGAAATTTATTGTGCACGATATAAGAGTATGGCTCGCGTTGTGTTTGGTTAGTTTTGATACGGATGTTTAATGGGTTCCTTCAAGTCATCGTCTTGATGGTTGAGTATCTTTAGGCCCCTGTGGTGTTGGTCGTGGGTCTTCAAGCTAGTAAAGGAATTATGATAGGATCAACATAGTACTGGGAGCTTATATTTTTAGTGGTTAAGAGGTGTCACGATATATCATGAACCAGTGTATGTATGATTCATAGGAGTGGGATCCGATAGTCATTTGATTGAGACGCTGAGGTCTTAGATCATTAGTCTTACTGGCATATTTGGGTGTTGGAGCTTTGTTGGGAGTCGGGAGACTTAGTAACCAGTTGGCTTGGAACATGTGGACAATAAATGTTGGTTGGGAGTATTAACTGTGCATTAGAAGTATGTTGTTGAATGTTTTCATTATGAACCTGATTGCTTGTAGGTCGTCTATTAGGAGTTGGTTGCTACTATTGGGTATCGGTTCTGATATCTCAAGTTATGAAGTTCGTTGTAAATGTATCAAGTGATTTGTTCAGCTAAAGGTACATATGAGCTGATAAGGGATTTGGATGAAACGTGAAATTCTTAGATGGACCATCATTATGCTCGTAGGAGCAGTGGACTGATGATTACTTGTCAGGAACTCAATTGTGTATTTAAGGTTTTTGGGCACAATTTTTCGGATCTGGGATTATGGAAATTCACGATCAGTGTCTTTGAGCATTCTTAGTGCATGATTTGGTGGTGTTCCTAGTTAGGGACTAGGGGTAGGTACAACATATGGATGATCTTCAGTCTTAGGGTATGGTTTCTGAAGTTTAGGTTGTTGGGTTCCTGTGTCTGGGAAGTATATTAATGGAGTTTATTGTGGTTGTAATGTTGAGAGTTCTCAGGATGAGTGGTTCTCTCTAGAAGTTAGGTCTTACAATTATGCTTACGGTTGAGTATTTCAAGTTATTAGGTTGTTTGTTGGCAGTTGTGTGTTTCCGAGTGATCTCTCGACTTCTCTATATAGGTTACTTGATATCGGAGGGGTTAAAGAGAGCTTGTGTAATATGTTGACAATAACTTCAGAGATTCCAACCAAGACGGATTTCACAGACAAATTCTAGTTTAAGTGGGGGAGAGTTGTAACATCTTGTTTCGAGAAGTTTCTTACTTTCAGGATTGTGGAAAATGAGTGGATTAAGTAAAGGTCTTAGGGTTCAAGGGAATGTGGTTTAGACCTTATTGGATGATTACAATGTTGGACAAGTGATTAAGCCTTGGTTTGTGTTTTAGAGTCAAAGGGTAAAATGGGAAAACTGATATTTTAGACTTATTTAATGAATTATGGTTTCTTTTTCGACATGTGTGAAGCTAAAATTAACTAGATAGAAGTATGGGGATCTTCAATACCTTTTCGTGGATATAAAGATCGCTGAAAACGATGGTGAAACGAAGAAGTTATGACTGTTTGAAGTTGGAGTGAAATTGGGCGAAAACCCGTTCTCACGAGGTAAGAAGTAATTCTCACGATGTGTGAAGTGCTCACAAGGTAAGAATATATTCTCACGACATGAGAACTATGCAGTCCAAAAGTCCATGAAAGTTTTAGGGTTTTCAAGGTATTTAAAGGTAAGGATTTAGGTTTTAGGGTATTTTCTTAGCCTCCATCATATCTAGAATCTCTTGGGAGAAACCCTAGCCTCTATTTTCAAGATTTGAGCCTCCACTCTCCTCCCTCATCCACTTTTTGGAGTTTTGCTGGTTTTAGAGCAATGCTTTCATGCAAGATTTATCCTTGAATCTTGGCATTTGAAGATCTCAACTTTCATCTACCTTCTAGACCTTTGTAAGTTATAAAGTTCCAAGCTTTATTGAACTTCATCTTTGGATCTAAGTGTATTTGGTGTTTTGGTCCTTTTAATGAGTTTTTAATGAGAGTTGGTAATAAAGTTTGTTACTCTCTAAGGTCCCATGAACATTGTATGTTTCAAATCTGGACTCCAACACCTTTTTAATCAGTTTAGAATGATTTCTTGGCCTCATGGATTAGGAAAGTTTTGATATTTTTCCTTCCCTTTTTGCCTTGAAAGTTATTTTGGTCATTTAGGCCATTTTGGTATATTAAATTTTAGATCTTGAAAGATTCAGACGTTATTATTGATAAAGTTGGAAACTTTATCCATCTAAACATCATATTGATTCAGATCTGAAGGTTGGAGACTTGGAGTCAATGAATTTAGCCACGAAAGATGCATTTTTGGTTCCTTTGAGACTTAAAGACTAGATCTTGGTTGATTGGACCCTCCTAATGAACAAAGTTGGAAACGGTAACGCCCGGGTTTCGGGGCTAAGCATTATTAGACGATGTAGTAGTCTAAGAGAGCTATTATAACTCTTTTTGAAATAATAAAGATGAATTATATGAGTATTATGTGAATTATGTGCATTTATGTGATTATTACTTATTTATAGATGTATAAAAAATAAAGAATAAAAATAAGTGTCAAAATTAAAGTATGAGATAAACCCGATATCTTTACATAAGTTTGTAGTGGTCGAAACAAGGTTTCCAAAGATATAAAGAACGCCGAAATCCGAGTTATAACAAAGAAGTTATGACCCGAGGCTATAACTCTATTTGACCCTCTAGTCAATGTGTCTCAGTGGGACCCTCCAGTCCCATAACTCTGTGGGCCCTCTGGCCCTAACTATGTGGACCTTCCGATCCTAACTCTGAAAGCTCTGATACATACATGATATAAATCACATAGAAATCTCATCATAGAAAAGCATACAAAGTACTCTGTCACATAACTCTAATTACCACTCTAGGTAAAGTATAATGAGGAGACTCACCTTGGGTAACTCGGTAAAATCTCGATATCAGAATACTGCCCTAGCCTCCTCCTAGAAACAATATAAAATTACACTAAATAAATGTCTCTTCACAAATTGGATATTCTCTGATGCAAATCCCTAGAAGGGTAAAAGACCATTCTACCCCTCTTCAGACCCGAAGGCCCATTTGTTGAGAGACCCTAAAAGTCAACCAAAAGTCAACTGTCCATTTCGACCAGACTCGCCGAGTGCATACAACGACTTGGCGAGTCCCATCGTTTCCACAGACTCTTCCCTTTCTAAGCCTCACTCGACTCAGTGAGTCACCCCTCAACTCACCGAGTCACCACTAGAGTCAGAACCCGAGGAAACCCGGTCTGACTCGTCGAGTCTACATATGCAGTCGGCGAGTTTCCTCCATGGACTTGCTCAAACAACCTCTTAAGGCTAGATCTGCTTAACCAAATCATAGATCTAACCCTTAAACGCTCAAAAGTCACATAAAGGTGCAACCTTTACGTGCATGCAACCTATATCAAGCCTGAAATGGAGAAATAACACTAGAGATGGCAACCTAGTCTCCAATTCCTTATTTGCTTGCAAAAAGCTGGAAGATAATAACTGTAGGGACCTCTCATGGTCCAGATCTGATGTTATAATTCCAAAGGGGACCTCATACTCACTAGATCTTCCATAAAAATGAGGGTAAGAACCCTAAAATCAAGAAATCCAACAATATAACACGAAATGGAAAGGATTATACCTCCAAAGATGATATCACTAGATGATTAGCTCAGATACAGTCCCCTTCACACTCTAGATTTGTGCTCCTTCCTTCCTTCAAGCAAAATCACACAAAAGATGAATAAATAGCCCCCCTTCTTGCCCTTAAACTCACTATCTCTGCTCTCTAGGGTTTCTCTGGAACAAGGTGGCCGCAAATGAAGGCCATAAAGGTCTTTAAATAGGCTCCCAATCCCGGGGATTAGGGTTTTCCTAATCAACACCGACTCGACGTGTCAAATACCCGACTCGTCGAGTCCAGTTGCAAAACGCCGCCAACAAATAAGACTCTACTCGACGAGTTGAGGCACCAACTCATCAAGTTCCCTCAAAATAATAATTCCAAAAATAAATTTACATACCCAAACTCTGACTGTTACAATTCTCCCTTGCTAGAATCAGACATCGCCGTCAAAGTCTCGCTCTACAAATAACTCTAGGTACTGCTCACGCATCTCGATCTCTGGTTCCCATGTCAGCTTGGACCCTTTTCGATGCTGCCACTGAACCTGCACCAAGGACACCTCCTTCTTTCTCAAAACCTTGATCCTTCGATCCAGTGTCACAATTGACCTTTCAACATAATTCAGGCTCGCATCCACCTGAATATCCTCCAATGGTACTACTGCTGATTCGTCAGCAATACACTTCCTCAACTGAGACACGTAGAAGGTATCATGAATCTGACCCAACTCCGCAGGTAACTCCAAATGATACGCTACCCTGCCTACCCTCGCGATCGCTTTGAATGGACCAATATACTGAGGCCCCAACTTGCCTCTCTTCCTGAACCGAATCACACCTTTCCAAGGTGATAACTTCAGGAGAAAGAAATCACCAACTTGGAACTCAAGCTCTGAGCGATGCTTATCCGCATAGCTCTTCTGATGACTCTGAGCCGTTAGCAATCTCTGTCTGACCTGCTGAATCTGTTCAGTAGTCTGGAGCACTATCTCCGTACTACCCATCACCTGATGGCCTACCTCTCCCCAACAAATGGGAGTCCGACACCTCCTTCCATACAACAGCTCGAAGGGAGGCATACCAATACTCGAATGATGGCTGTTGTTATAGGAAAACTCAGCCAAAGGCATATACGTTTCCCAACTCCCTCCAAAGTCCAATACACATGCACGAAGCATGTCCTCGAGTGTCTGAATTGTCCGCTCACTCTGACCATCGGTCTGAGGGTGGTAAGCAGTGCTGAAATGAAATATTGTACCCAACTCCTAATGAAACTTCTTCCAAAACCTGGAAGTGAAACACACATCTCGATCGGACACAATCGAGACCGCCACCCCATGCTGAGATGCCACCTCTCTCACATATATTTGTGCCAACTTCTCTGCGGAAGAGCTCTCACTGATAGCAAGAAAATGAGCACTCTTCGTCAGCCGGTCAACAATCACCCAAATTGCATTGACGCTTCTCACAGTCCTCGAGAATTTGGTGATAAAATCCATGGAAATATGCTCCCACTTCCACTGGGGATCCTCAAGCGGCTGCAACTTGCCATGCGGACACTGGTGCTCAACCTTAACCCTACGACAGATCAAGCACCTCTCTACAAACCAAGCCACATCCCTCTTCATACAGGGCCACCAATAATCTCTTTTCAGGTCCAAATACATCTTAGTGGCCTCGGGATGGATCGAAAACCTCGACCTGTGTGCCTCCTCCATCAAAATAGCACGTGCCCCACCCTCAAATGGCACCCAAATCCATCCCTGGAAGGTCATAAGCCCCCGACTATCGGTAATGAACTCTGATATCTGCCCAATCACCCGCTCTCGCTTGCGGTTCTCTGATCTCATGGCCTCCACTTAGGCCTCTCGAATGGTGTCCAACACCGGAGTCATCATTGTCAACCTCATACAAACATCTTGCAAAGGGGCACTCTCTACCCTGCAACTCAAAGCATCGGCTACCACGTTACCTTTGCCCGGGTGGTAAAAGATCTCACACTCATAATCCTTTACCACGTCCAACCATCTCCTATGACGCATGTTCAGGTTGGGTTGATCGATCAGATACTTCAAGCTCTTGTGGTCCGTGTATATGGTACACCGAACCCCATACAAATAGTGACACCAGATATTGAGGGCGAACACCACATCCCCCAACTCCAGATCATGCATAGGATACCTCGTCTCATGAGGTTTCAGCTGTTTCGATGTGTATGCTATCACATGCCTTGTCTGCATCAGCATCGCACCTAGTCCCGATATCTACGCATCACAATATACCACAAAGTCCTCCATTCCCTCCGAAAGTGTCACACCCCAAAACCGGAACGGCAGAAACGTTCTAGGGTGGAGGACGTCATGTCAAGTATCACAACATATGCAATATAGTAATCAAAGTACAACAACCATTGTATTAATAGTAATAATTTTACATAGGTTACATTTAACAATAACATCAAAGTAGATATAGGAAATAACATAAGCTGCAGCTTGGTACTAGGCTGACTTCGCAAAAGCTCCCGGAGTGTACCTGTCTATTTATGACCTGAGAATACAAGTTGTTTTGAAAGCGAGTATCAACATTTTAATGCTGGTGAGTTCATAAGTATTTAATGGCATTGATATAAATACAAGTTTTTCTTCAAAATAATCTCGTAAAAGATGGTGGTTTAGAATTTACAGAGTATTAGAATTTCTTCCAGAAAATCCTATATTTTCTAACAAAAGTAGTCTTCTACCAAGGCCATATTGTTTTAAGTTTAAAGACTAATTTCCCCCAAAGGTAACTATCTTTATCAAAATATAGTTTTTACTTTAAAGAATATGTGAGGAAATCACAAGCAAAAGTAATAGGGCAATAATATTTTTCCTCATCAGTAACACTGCTGGTTAAAGGTAAATAAAACATAGACTCCGGGCGGGAAGCCTCGAAAAGTCTAAAAGAATGAAGTATGGGCTCCAGACGGTATCGAATGAGCAATACGTCTCGCAAAGTCTAAAAGGATGAAGTATAGACTCCATACGGTATTGAATGAGCAATACGTCTAGCAAAGTCTAACAAAAAGAAGTACAGACTCCAAACAGTATTGAATGAGCAATACGTCTATCAAAGTCTAAAAGAATCTTTAATCCTAAGTAGGTTTATTTAAAGATTTAAAACGTGGCCTAGTGTATAACTAGGAAGATATATACATACAAACATATATATATATATATATATATATATATATATATATAAGGATTATTTTATATATAGAAAATACCATGATGACACTCATTACCTTAAAGCCATGAATTATTAGGTAACTCTAAGATACTCGTAACCATACTGATTCCCAATCGAATACTTGATGACCTGCTGGCGTCGGAATGAATGTGACATTTGTCACCCCTTAGCTTTGTCAGCCGAGACTGTAGCTAGCAGTCAGGATGTGGGAGTGTCTGTCCCGTATAGATCTATACACACAATGTCCGCTCTCCCTCCAGGAGACTCTGGTTACCACTCAACAACGGTGAAATCCGTATCGTAAGGATGTATCCCGTGTTCTGATTTCTATAAACCTTTCTTTTATTGAAAGTACAACTTTTTAGAATATTGATCTAACTAAGTTCTCCTTTATGAAAGTTATGGTTGGTTTCTAAACTATACTTATTATAGTTTACTTGAGAGGTTATCTGGATGCCTTTGCTACCCAACGCTGATGAATTGCTTGATGGAACTTTTTTGAATATATATATGTATACATAATATATAACTAATATTTAAACGACCTTCGGATGGATAACCGTTACTCTAAAGCCACATCCAAACAAGGAAAAGGAATTAAAGCGAGTTAGCCTTCCTTAGTCCTTTAAACATTACTTATATAACTATACATATACAGGCATGCATTTGACAATATAAAAGTATAAAAAGAAGTTTTTGGTAAAACCTTTGGAAAACCTATAAATAAGAATTTATGACTTGATGTCAGTTTATAAAAAACAAGATTTGAAAACCTTTAGCTGGATAAAAACAGCTTAACATGCATAAATCTATTTGCTAGCCAGTTATTAATCACATGTGATTGATCTAATAACTTACTAGTTCAACTTGTATCCCCCTCCCATAAAAGCATTTAAAATCATTTAAAAAGGTTGATTAAGGGGTATGAACTCACCTGACGTGGGTGATTCGGATGAACGGATGGTATAGGATGCTAAGTGTCAAGTGAAGACTTGAACACACACACGAATCCTATTTAACATGTTGTGATACATTTAAGTATCTAATTAGTCATTTAATAACTAAGTATGCAAGTAAAGTCATCCTAATACATGAAAAAACTTTGCTACAAGTGCTAGGAGTACTAAGGGTTTCATATAAAGAGAGTATGGCCTCATATTGGAGTTTACTCCACAAATGGTGGCCCTTATGGGTGTTTAAGGTTTCTGGACCACTTCCTCCATGATTTTACGGGTGTAAACTCATGTAAGTGGTGCCATTGGGTGTTTAAAGGTCCTAAACCACTCAAGGAATTACGCTAGACCCGAATCAACGGCTAAGGAAGTGACTAGGGCTCAAAATGACCCTTCTTTGGAGTTTACAGTCCTTGGACCACTCCTTTGGAGTTTACGGTCGTAAACACATGGGTTTACGATACTAAACTCATGTTTTCCCATTCCTTTCATGCTTTGGTGTTTCTATCTTTTGCATGCAAGGTTCTAGTCACTTATACAAGCCATAGAAGGTGGTAAGGGCACTTAAACACCATTGGAAGGTGTTTACGGTTTTGGGAGATCTCCCCAAACCGTAAACACATGTTTTCTTGGGGATCTTGATGTTCTTCAAGGGTTTAACATGTATTGTAATTGAATTACTTGATAGGAGGAGTGTACTTACTTATAGGAAGCTCGAAAGAGTGTTTGGAGCCCAAGAACACTAGTGTGTGTTCTTGGTGTTTTGAAGAACACTTGAAGATCTAAGAAAAGATGAGATTTCCATGGATGAAATTGAGTATAAACACTAGATAAGGTGTTATATGAACGAATCTAGGAAGAAAACGCTAACATTTTGGCAGATTTGACAGAAAGTGATATGATACTTGAGAGAGAATTCTTGGTGTTCTTGAGTTGGGAACTGAAAAATGAGCTAAATGACTAAGTGTCATCCTTATACTCTTTGGGGTTTACGGCCGTAAACTCCATGTTTACGACCGTAAACTCCAAACTTTTGGAGTTTTGCGGATTATGTGATACACGACAAACTCTAAAGTATACCTCTTTTTATTTGTCCGCTTGACGAATATAAAATAAAATACTCAAACGGACTTAAAACCGGCCAAAAATGTTTTGAGATGAATTTCGCTACTTTTTGATGTGCTTGAGTGCAGAGTTTATACAAATGAAAATTTCGGGTTGTCACAGGAAGGGTCAACACTGGGGCTTCGCACAATCTCTGGTAAAGTGTCTCAAATGAGGCCTGCTGCTCCGGGGCCCTAACTGAAAGCCATGACCTTCCGGGTCAGCCTGGTGAGAGGAACCACAATGCTGGAGAAATCCTGAATGAATCTCTGATAATATCCAGCCAACCTTAGGAAACTCCTGATCTCCGAAGGGGATCTCGGCACCTCTCAACTCATCGCCGCCTCGATCTTGGCCGGATTGACCAATATCCCATTCTGGTTGACGAGGTGCCCAAGAAACTGGACCTCCCGTAACTAGAAATCACACTTGGAGAATTTGGCGTAAAGCCTCTCCGATCTCAGAACTCCAAGGATCTCCCTCAAATGCTCCTCGTGCTTCTCTTTGGACCTCGAATACACCAATATATCATCAAGCAACACGATCACCGAACGATCCAACATCGGCCTGCACACCTTGTTCTTGAGATCCATGAACGTCTCCGGTGCATTGGTGAGCCCGAAAGGCATCACTACGAACTCGTAATGCCCGTAACGAGTCCTAAATGCTATCTTCTAGATATCCTCCTCACGCACCCTCATCTAATGAGATCTAGACCTCAAATTAATCTTGGAAAACCAAGACGCTCCCTGCAACTGATCGAACAAATCGTTGATCCTCGGTAAGGGGTAACAGTTCTTGACTGTCAGCTTGTTCAACTCCCGGTAATCAAATTACATCCAGTGTGAACCATCCTTTTTCTTGACAAAAAGGATCGGCGCTCCCCACGGCGAGCTACTTGGCCGAATAAACCCCTTCCCCAGCAGCTCCTGAAGCTGCAACGATAACTCCTGCTTCTCTGGAGGTGCAAGGCGATAGGGCACCTTGGCGATAGGCGTTGCCCCCGACACCAAATCGATATGGAACTCCACCTGCCTCTCGGGAGGCACACCTGGCAACTCCTCGGGGAAAACATCTGGGAACTCACGCACTATGGAGACCTCATCAACCGACCTCCATCTCTCTGCAGCTACCCTTGTATCCACCACATAAACCACAAACCCACTACAGCCCTGCTGTAAACTATGCCTCGCTCTTGCGGCTGAACAAAATGCCAACCCAGAATGGGTACCCTCTCCATAAACTGTAAGAACTCCCCCACTAGGGCCTCGTATGGTCACCAGCTGTCACTCGCAGTCGATAACCGCTCCAAATCTACTCAACTAGTCCATGCCTACGATGACACAGGCATCTCCCATAGCAATTGGGACCAAATCAATCGGAAACTCAACGCCGAATATCTCGAGCACACATCCTCGAATCACATCAGTGGCATACACTGGTCTCTCGTCAACTATGGAAACTTGCAAAGGTCAACTGAACGCCTCACGATGAATACTGATGTGCTGACTAAAGGCTAACAACACAAAAGACCGACTCACACCCGAGTTAAATAACACCAAAGCAGTCACAGAACATACAAGAAATGTACTTACGCATATCACAATATAAGCATAACACCACAAACTCAGAATAAACGTATGAAAGAATACATACCAGCCACAACATCGGGTGCTACGCGGACCTCCTCTGTTGTCAACTGGAAGGCTCTTTCGCGAGCCTTCGGCTCCTCGGCCTTCATCGGCCGACTCTCTGTAGCTCGAACAATAGCAAGCATAGACCCCTGAGAAGCTCCCTGAGCTGACACTCATAACTGCGGACACTCGGCCTTCTGGTGTCCAGTCTGGTTGCAATGAAAAGAAAATGCAAACGCCTTGGGGAAATCCTTGACCATATGCCCCTCCTTGCCACACTTTTAGCAAGACCCTGCTACACACCCCCTCATGACTCTTGCCGCACTTGCCACAAGTGCGGCCCTTCTGGTTCCCAGATCTCGAATCGGCGGGCTTAGCCCGCTTGGCAGCTGGCTGGGACTGTGCCGGTCGTCGATCCCTCCCTTGAGACTCCACCTCCTCTTTGGTCTGAGTCTCTAGCTCAATCACCCTCTTTCGGGCATTTGCTTGAAGCTCGGTAAATGTCCGGTACGTCGAGTTCGCTACAAACTCGTGAATGTCTCTCCTCAAAATGCTCAAATACCGGCTCATACGTGCCTGCTCAGAAGACACGTGATCAGGGCAGAACATCGCCCTCTCATGAAACATCCTAGTGATCACAGTAACAGACTATGTACCCTGCTTGAGGGTCAAGAACTCCTGGGCCAAATGCTCCCTTTCCATCGGCGGAACGTACTCATCATGAAACATAGCAGTGAACCTCTCCTAGGTCACCGTAGCAAGCTCTACAGAAGAATAGTGCGCTGTCACAAACTTCCACTAATCCTTCGCCCCCAAGCGAAGCTGGTTCAGCGCGAACCGAACCCTCAGATGCTCCGGACATGAACATGTGTTGAAGCACCCCTTAATGTTAGAGATCCACCTCATCGCAGCTGTCGGATCCTGAGTCCCATAAAACTCTGGTGGTTTCGTGTTGCTGAACTCCCGGTACAGCCACGCATCACCCTCCTGCGGCCTGGCGGCAGTAACGACCACAGTGGTTGCAACAGTAGCAACATCAGTAAGGTCATCATAATGCTCATCAAAAGTCTCAATCAGGGTGGTCTTGATAGACCCGAACATCTCTGGAATCTCAGCGCGGATGGCAGAAGCCACCTCATCCTGAATCATCTGGCGGAGCTCCTCATTGCTCACACCCCCATCACTAGTCCCTGGCCTGTGGCATGTCTTCACCATGACGTCTCTCTAAAATACAACACAATATATCAGAGACTCTCTCGAGTATACACACTTGATATCCAAATCCTACTTGATCCCTGGTACCCTAAGGATTCTTACTTGGGCTGCGCACTGATCTGGTGCCTTCGGTAGTACGGGACCAATACTACTGGCCACACCGCATCAATATTCACCCCAAGTCCTCCTCCTAGGATCCCAAATCCCAAGTACTCTACTCTCTCTCTCTGTACATAGTCTACTCTCAAGCAGATCTCTCATAAGCTCCTTGCTGCTATCTATTCGCTCTCAAGCATCTCTGTGACATCCCCAAAATCTCGGCCAGAAACGACCGATTTTCATATATGCTTTTAAAATAAATTCAGAGTAAATCCTTTTGATTTGAAAGAATTGCGGAATTTTTTCCCAAAAACAAAACATGATAAAACAATGTTTACCAAAGCATTTCATAAAAGAAATGTATTTTTCATTATATAATCAAAACTCGGGGTGTCATGTTCCGATATAGACCAATAAGCATAAACGATAACATTACAAGTCATTCAACAAATATTTACATATACAGACTTGTAAACAAAACAACTTGATGGTTCAACCATCTTACGCCCTTGCGCCACTTCCTGTAATACAAATAAAACTGAGTGGGTTAGCCTTGGGAGCCTGGTGAGCATATAGGGTTTTCAACCCACAATAAATAATTAAATTAATTATTATCAACCAACAATAACCCAGTTACCCATTCCCGTTATTCTCACTTTATGTCCCTAAAATAACTAACGCAAGGGACCTAATCTAAGAATATTTTCATCGGGGTGACAACACATGCTGCGGGGGTTCCTTAGCAATATAAGTCAAATAAGGCAACCATGAGGGGGATGGAATACAGCGAATGAACACCCAAGTTCATTAACACATACAGGTTATGAGCCTGCTAGCGTTCCACTGGACTGTCTAGAAAAGTCCGAGGTCGTCATCTAAATTCCGCTAGATAACTGGATCAAAACAACAACAAGGCCTCTCATCTGTTTATTACACACAAACTATCTACCCATGTTCTACCCAACATATTAGTAGATAAAAACATACATTTTTATACATATTTTCAAAACTTGTATCGCATGCTTGATCAATACATTTTCCATATAACAGATGAGGTACACACACATAACACGTATTTCATATAGATATAATCAGATCTGTAAGATAGAAGAAAGTGAATATACATTCACACACATAACAACAAAATATACACATAACACGTATCTCGTATAAAATACTTCATAATTATACGTTAGGAGAAAGTAACAACGCACTCACACGTATAAACAACAATATACTTAATACACTCAAACCATACTTGTATTATTATTGCGTTTATGAAAGGTAGTATACACTCACTTGATCAGAAGATGATCAGACAACACTACGGCTTGCAAAAGTAGTAATCCTCAGCAGATCTGGAAGATCTCTACAAAAATCGAACTTCTCACGGGCAGAGCTTCGGCTTGGAAACCGCACTTCTCGGGATCTTCGGGATCTCGGGACTTGCTTCGGGACTCGGGAATATTACCAAGGCTTCGGGATATCTCTGGCACGCAAATCTAGGCAAAACGGGAGAGAGAATGGAGAAAAATAGCAAAGAAGCCGGCTGCCCTCGCATCCTATTTATAGGAGGCTGATGCCTCAGAGTATGCAGGGCGTACAGCAGTACACGGGGCGTACTGCTCCGAAATCGTAAGCGCATGCGTCATCCGAAGTCCTCGAGTGCGAATTTCGACATCTTCGCTGTACGCGGGGTGTACTCGAGTATGCGGGGCGTACTCCGGATGAGTCCGGTGACTCGCCTTCGGATAAGGTCGGATTTTCCAATTAAATTTAAATACAAATTATTTAATAAACTTCGGAAATTCATATCTTCTTCATACGAACTCCGTTTTCGATGTTCTTTATATCCACACGAAGGTGAGACTACGCTCTACAACGTTCGTTTAGACTCCATTGGGTAATTGTGATTTTTATTTTTATTATTTATTTTTAATAGGCCGGGACAAAAAATTTCGTTATAAATTCATAACTTCTTCGTTTGACGACCGTTCTCGCCTAACTTTTTATCACTTTGATACTAACAACGAGATCTTTGATTCTCGTTTAGATCACTAAGGCTAAATATCATTCTAACGTAAATTTCACTTTTTACGTTAATCAGCGTTGCCGGTTCTGTCGCGAAACTTCGACAGGTCATAACTTCCTCGTTATAACTCGGATTTTGGCATTCTTTATATCTTCGGAAACCTTGTTTCAACTACTACAACATTATCTAAAGATATCGAGTTTATTATACACTTAAATTTTGACGCTTATTTTTATTCTTAATTAATCAAACCACATAATTAAGCAATTAAGCACAAAACACATAATACTCAAATAATACATTTCTATTATTTCAAAACGGGTTACAAAGGTTAACCTAGACTATCATATTGCTAAAAAATGGCAAGCCCAGAAACACAGGCGTTACAATTCTCCCCACCTTAGAATGATTCCATCCCCGGAATCACACCTCAACAAACAAATGCGGATAGCAACCCATCATGTCACTCTCCGTCTCCCAGGTGAGATTCGGCCCATTTGTGTGTTTCCATCAGACAAGCACTAACTCGACCATCTTGCATCGCAACTTCTTAGTCTTTCGGTCAACAATTGCCTCTGCTTCTTCAATCAACCTTTTGTTCTCATTGATTCTCAACTCTGAAAGTGGAATCATGTCGGGAACTTCCCTCGTGAACTTTCGTAAATAACACACATGAAAAGTGTTATAAATTCCATTCAGTTCTTCTGGTAGTTCGAGCTTGTAAGCTTGGTTCCCAATCCTCTGAAAAACTTTAAATGGTCCAATAAAACTTGGACTCAATTTTCCCCTTTTACCAAATCTTATAAGTCCCTTCCACGGTGAGACTTTAAGCAAAACCGAATCCCCAACTTCAAACGTCATCGGTCTTCGCTTTTTGTCAGCATAACTCTTTTGACGATCTTGAGCTGCTAACATTCTTTCCCTAATTATTTTCAACTTTTCAGTAGTTTGATGAACCATCTCTGGTCCCATAAACTGCTTTTCCCCAGCCTCAAGCCAACAAGACGGCGTACGACACTTTTGTCCATACAAAGCTTGGTAAGGTGCCATCTTAATGCTCGAGTGAAAACTATTGTTATAGGAAAATTCTACCAACGGTAAATGTTCATCCCAATTACCTAGGAATTCCAAGGTACATGCTCTCAGCATATCTTCAAGTGTTTGTATCGTTCTTTCACTCTGACCACCAGTCTGCGGATGGTAAGCTGTACTTAAACACAACTTGGTACCCAATTCCTCTTGTAGACTTTTCCAAAATCGTGAGGTGAAACGGCTATCGCGATCCGACACAATCGTTAATGGAACACCGTGAAGCCTCACAATTTCCTTCACGTAAGAATTCGCAAGCTTTTCCATAGACCATTTCTCCCTGGCTGCTATGAAATGCGCACTCTTAGTGAATCGATCGACGACCACCCAAATCATGTCATGACCATTCTTTGTTCTGGGCAGTTTAGTGACAAAATCCATAACAATGTCTTCCCACTTACCATAGGCACAGGTAAAGGTTCTAAACTCCCATACGGTTTCTGATGTTGTGTCTTGACTCTCGCACAAGTCACACACTCGGCCACATACCTTGCAACATCAAGCTTCATCGTCGGCCACCAATAGTAGGGTTTTAGGTCCCTATACATTTTAGTGCTACCGGGATGAATCGAGTACATGGTCTTGTGAGATTCTTCCATCAGAAGATCTTTGACTCCTTCTATCTTAGGTATCCAAATCCGATCTTGGAACACCTTCAGTCCATGACTGTTTACACCAAACACCAACGTTTTGCCCAAACGTTCCTCCTTTCGGTCATTCTTCTCAGAAGCTTCCTCTTGAGCTTTCTTTATACTTTCCACAATGGTCGAGACAACTTCAATTCTCAACGCTCTTGGCCTTTTCCTTTTCAAGATTGACTTTCCGACTGAGAGCATCAGCAACAACATTAGCTTTACCGGGATGGTAAAGTATCTCACAGTTGTAGTCCTTGAGTAATTCCAGCCAGCGTCGTTGTCGCATATTCAATTCCTTCTGATTAAAGAGGTATTGGAGACTCTTATGATCAGTGAAAAGTTTGCACTTAGTGCCATAGAGGTAATGCCTCCATATCTTCAGAGCGAAAACTACCGCTGCTAACTCCAAATCATGAGTCGGGTAGTTCTTTTCATGATCTTTTAGTTGTCGAGGCGTATATGCTATCACCTTTTCTCTTTGGGTCAAAACACAACCCAATCCAACCCCAGACGCATCGCTATAAACAGCGAAGTCTTCGACTTCATCAGGTAGAGAAAGTATCGGTGCCTCGCATAGCTTCTTCTTTAGCTTCTCGAATGCTTCTTTATGCTTATCACTCCAAGCATAAGTAGCTCCTTTGTGGGTCAAAGCTATCAACGGAGTAGCAATCGAAGAAAAGCCTTGGATAAACCTTCGGTAATATCCGACTAATCCTAAAAAGCTTCGAATCTCCGTGGGACTTTTCGGTTGTTCCCACTTCATCACAGCTTCAATCTTTGCTGGATCAACCATTATCCCTTCTTGGTTGACCACGTGACCCAAGAATTGGACTTCGCGAATCCAAAAATCACATTTAGAGAACTTTGCATATAGCTTCTCCTTCTTCAAGACTTCTAACACTTCTCGCAAGTGTCTGCCATGCTCCTCCTGGCTTTTTGAGTAAATCAGAATGTCGTCGATGAACACTATCACAGATTTATCAAGGAACGGATTACAAACCCTATGAATTAAATCCATGAATGCTGCTGGAGCATTGGTTAGTCCATACGACATAACCAAAAACTCATAGTGTCCATATTGGGTTTTGAATGCAGTCTTCTCTATATCCTGCTCTCTTACTTTTAGCTGATGATATCCTGACCTAAGATCGATCTTCGAGAAATAGCTCGAACCTTGCAATTGATCAAATAGGTCATCAATCCTTGGCAATGAATATTTATTCTTTATTGTTGCCTTATTCAGCTCTCTGTAATCAATGCACATTCTCATACTTCCATCTTTCTTCTTCACGAATAACACCGGAGCTCTCCAAGGTGATGAACTAGGTCTAATGAAACCTTTGTCCAACAATTCCTGAAGTTGCATCATTAGCTCCTTCATCTCCGTCGGTGCTAATCGATAAGGTGCTTTTGCAATAGGCGTTATTCCTGGTAACAAGTCTATTCTGAACTCTACTTGTCTATCAGGCGGTAATCCAGGAAGATCTTCGGGAAATACTTCCGGATAATCACACACCACAGGAATACTCTGCATCACCTTCTTCTCCTTCTTAGCATCAATCACGAATGCTAAATATGATGTACATCCCTTGGTCAAACACTTTCTGGCTTTCATTAGGGAAATTATTCCAGAATTCACTCAGCGTTTTTCCCCATACACCATAAACGAATCTTTTCCAGGCGGGTTTACTTTAACTATCTTCTTATTGCATAAAATTTCGGCATCTTTGGCGCTGAGCCAATCCATTCCCAAAACGATGTCGAAACCATTAAGTTCGATAGGTAATAATTCCTCGTGAAACTTATTCCCATTAAGGTCGATTAAGATGTTTTTCATACGATGGCTAACAGGTACAAACTTGCCACTAGCAACTTCGACTAATAAAGCATTATCTAGTCTATCAACAGGCAAAGCTAGTTTTCTACCAAATTCATGCGAGATAAAGGAGTAGTTGGCTCCAGAATCAAATAAAATTTGGGCAGACAATGTGTTAACGAGAAAGGTACCTGAAGCGACATCAGCTTCATCTTTAGTAGCTTCCAGTGTCATCTGGAATGCTCTCACCTTCGGCTTTGGTGGAATGTTGGGCTTAGATGCCTCCTTCTTCTTCGGACAGTCTTTCAAAATATGCCCCTCTTCATTACAACCAAAACACATCCTTTTGTTGTTCGGACATTCATTGGCGAAATGTCCAACCTTCCCACACTTGTAGCAGGTCACATCCTCGCTACATTTCCCAAAGTGCTTTTTCTTACACTTTTCACACCACTTTGCTTCTCCTCCTTTTCCCCCACCAAACCTTTTCGAATCAGATTTCGAAAATTTGCTTTTCTTACCGGAACCAGATGTCCCCTCAAACTTCCTCATCTCACCAACCTCAACCTTGTTGGTGGTTCTCCCCTTTATCCTGTTCTCAACAGACTTGGCAGCCCAGATAGCTGCCTCTAGAGTATGTGCCAAACGTACTGGCACCTCGTACTCCCATGGGAGTCCCTTCGGATACCGGTCCACCTTTGTCAGCTCATCTGGAACGATACGCAAGGAAAACTCCATCTTATCGGTGAAGTTATTGGTGTATTCATCGACTGACATGCTGCCTTTCGTTAGTGTCAGAAACTTGTTCTCTAGCTCCAATAGATTTTGAGCCGAGCAGAACTTGCGTTTGAACTGCACCAAGAATTTTGCCCATGATAATTGCAGTGGCTCATTTGGGCTTAAAGTCTTCCCTAGAGTGTTCCACCAATGAACGGCTCCACCTCGGAACTGACGCATTGCATAGATGGTCTACAACTTGCCTCTGCAGCCACAAGTCATGAAGGCTAACTCCATTTCAGAGATCCAATCCATCACTCCTATCAGATCCTCCTTTCCATTGAAGGTCGATGGTTTGCAAGTTAGAAAGTCCTTGTACTTGCATCCCATTCCATCATGGTGGTCTCGCCCAACTATCGGTGGGTTGGCTTGACCAACAGACCCACTAAAGTTTCCACCTTCCGAGTGCCCTTCATTTAATTCAGGCTCTTCCACACGAATCGACGGTTCTTCACGATTTTGTTGAAGCAACCGTCTAGTTTCATCCATCTGGCGATCCAACATTGTTTGAATCATCATTTGCACACCAGCCATTGTCATTGGCTCAGGTGCTACTGCTACGATAGGTCTTTGCTCAATCACTGGTGGTTGATTCATGTTTTCATCAGCATTTCCAACTCCACTTCTTGTTCTCACCATTTTTTGATCTACACACCGAATAAGGTGAAATTAGATCCTCATTCACGATAGATATTCAAATCATCCTTATCACTCCGAAACTTTTACATGCTAGTTCTAATGTCATAGACGTACACTTAGAATCCTACACACATAAGGTTTCTAGATCCGGTCGGCAACAGACCATAGATCCGAACAAATAATATCATATATGGCAACATATAACATTTAGCACATAAAGCATTTTAGGCAACTTTCCTAAAATAAACTAGTGCTCGTGTCTAAAATATAACAGACACACATCTCAAATTTTCACTTAGCATTCTAAGTTTAAGTTTAGAAATCCTACAAATTCCTAGTTCGCTTAAACTAATGCTCTGATACCAACTATGACATCCCCAAAATCTCGGCTAGAAAAGATCGATTTTCATTTATGCTTTTAAAATAAATTCAGAGTAAATCCTTTTGATTTGAAAGAGTTGCGGAATTTGTTCCCAAAAACAAAACATGATAAAACAATGTTTACCAAAGCATTTCATACAAGAAATTTATTTTTCATTATATAATCAAAACTCGGGGTGTCATGTTCCGATATAGACCAATAAGCATAAACGATAACATTACAAGTCATTCAACAAATATTTACATATACAGACTTGTAAACAAAACAACTTGATGGTTCAACCATCTTACGCCCTTGCGCCACTTCCTGTAATACAAATAAAACTGAGTGGGTTAGCCTTGGGAGCCTGGTGAGCATATAGGGTTTTCAACCCACAATAAATAATTAAATTAATTATTATCAACCAACAATAACCCAGTTACCCATTCCTGTTATTCTCACTTTATGTCCCTAAAATAACTAACGCAAGGGACCTAATCTAAGAATATTTTCATCGGGGTGACAACACATGCTGCGGGGGTTCCTCAGCAATATAAGTCAAATAAGGCAACCATGAGGGGGATGGAATACAACGAATGAACACCCAATTTCATTAACACCTACAGGTTATGAGCCTGCTAGCGTTCCACTGCACTATCTAGAAAAGTCCGTGGTCATCATCTAAATTCCGCTAGATGACTGGATCAAAACAACAACGAGGGCTCTCATCTGTTTATTACACACAAACTATCTACGCATGTTCTACCCAACATATTAGTAGATAAAAACATACATTTTTATACATATTTTCAAAACCTTTATAGCATGCTTGATCAATACATTTTCCATATAACAGATGAGGCACACACACATAACACGTATTTCATATAGATATAATCAGATCTGTAAGATAGAAGAAAGTGAATATACATTCACACACATCACAACAAAATATACACATAACACGTATCTCGTATAAAATACTTCATAATTATACGTTAGGAGAAAGTAACAACGCACTCACACGTATAAACAACAATATACTTAATATACTCAAACCATACTTGTATTATTATTGCGTTTATGAAAGGTAGTATACACTCACTTGATCAGAAGATGATCAGACAACACTACGGCTTGCAAAAGTAGTAATCCTCAGCAGATCTGGAAGATCTCTACAAAAATCGAACTTCTCACGGGCAGAGCTTCGGCTCGGAAACCGCACTTCTCGGGATCTTCGGGATCTCGGGACTTGCTTCGGGACTCGGGAATATTACCGGGGCTTCGGGATATCTCTGGCACGCAAATCTAGGCAAAACGGGAGAGAGAATGGAGAAAAATAGCAAAGAAGCCGGCTGCCCTCGCATCCTATTTATAGGAGGCTGATGCCTCGGAGTACGCGGGGCGTACTGCTTCGAAATCGTAAGCGCATGCGTCATCCGAAGTCCTCGAGTGCGAATTTCGACATCTTCGCTGTACGCGGGGTGTACTCAAGTACACGGGGCGTACTCCGGATGAGTCCGGTGACTCGCCTTCGGATAAGGTCAGATTTTCCAATTAAATTTAAATACAAATTATTTAATAAACTTCGGAAATTCATATCTTCATACGAACTCCGTTTTCAACGTTCTTTATATCCACGCGAAGGTGAGACTACGCTCTACAACTTTCGTTTAGACTCCATCGGCTAATTTTGATTTTGATTTTGATTATTTATTTTTAATAGGCCGGGACAGAAAATTTCGTTATAAATTCATAACTTCTTCGTTTGACGACCGTTCTCGCCTAACTTTTTATCGATTTGATACTAACAATGAGATCTTCGATTCTCGTTTAGATCACTATGGCTAAATATCTCTCTAACATAAATTTCACTTTTTACGTTAATCAGCGTTGCCGGTTCTGTCGCGAAACTTCGACAGGTCATAACTTCCTCGCTATAACTCGGATTTCGGCATTCTTTATATCTTCGGAAACCTTGTTTCAACTACTACAACATTATCTAAAGATATCGAGTTTATTATACACTTAAATTTTGACGCTTATTTTTATTCTTAATTAATCAAACCACATAATTAAGCAATTAAGCACAAAACACATAATACTCAAATAATACATTTCTATTATTTCAAAACGGGTTACAAAGGTTAACCTAGACTATCACATTGCTAAAAAATGGCAAGCCCAGAAACACAGGCGTTACAATCTCCTAGCAGCAAAATCCCTAGGCTAAGGCATCACAAATCAGGCCACTCTAGTCCTAATAAGAATACCTAGCCTACTCTAGCATGCATATCATATCATAACATATCTCATAACTCATAACGTAAGGGTATATTGGGAAATCACCGTTCGGGCGTTGGCTAATCGTGCACACTGCTCTGCTCTACTCTTTCAAAAACTCTCTACTCTTGAGAAAAATTTTGTAAATTTTATTTTGAAAATCCCTCAAATCCTCAATTTGAGTTCAGATACGCCCGAAGGTGCACCCGAATCCCTTAAACCAAGGCTCAGATACCAACTTGTAACACCCAAATTTTCAAATAAATTTTCACATTTTAAAATACCTTTTTATTCATCGTTGTTATAAAACATCACTGTATCACATAGTCAAATCATAACCTCACAACCCAAGATCATAAGAAAAAAAGACTCCTCGTGTGTGTACTGATCAAGCTGGAGCCTTCCAATGATCCTCACTGGTACCTGAAACACATAACACAATATTGTAAGAATAAATGCTTAGTGAGTTCCCCAAAATACCACACACAATACACACTAGCCACTCGAGGCTATAACACTTTTAACCCTTTGGTCAATGTGTCTCAGTGGGACCCTCCAGTCCCATAACTCTGTAGGCCCTCTGGACCTAACTTTGTGGACCTTCCAGTCCTAACTCTGAAAGCTCTGATACATACATGGTATAAATAACATAGAAATCTCATCACACAAAAGCATTCAAAATATTCTCTCACATAAATCTAATTATCATTCTAGGTAAAGTTTAGTGAGGAGACTCACCTCGGGTAACTCGTTAAAATCTCGATATCAGAATACTGCCCTAGCCTCCTCCTATACACAATAATAAATTACACTAAATAAATTGCTCTTCACCAATTGGATATTCTCTGATGCAAATACCTAGAAGGGTAAAAGACCATTCTACCCCTCTTCAGACTCGAAGGCTCATTTGTTGACAGACCCTAAAAGTCAACCAAAAGTCAACTGTCCATTTCGACCAGACTCGCCGAGTGCATACGACGACTCGGCGAGTCCTATCATTGCCACAGACTCTTCCCTTTCTAAGCCTCACTCGACTCACTGAGTCACCCCTCAACTCATCGAGTCCCCACTGGAGTCAGAACCCCGGGCATCCCGGTTCGACTCGTCGAGTCTACATATGCACTCGGCAAGTTTCCTCCATGGACTTGCTCAAACAACCTCCCGAGGTTAGATCTGCTTAACCAAATCATAGATCTAACCTTTAAACACTCAAAAGTCACATAAAGGTGCAACCTTTACGTGCATGCAACCCATATCAAGCCTCAAATGGAGAAATAACACTAGAAATGGCAACCTAGTCTCCAATTCCTTATTTGCTTCCAAAAAGCTGGAAGATAATAACTATAGGGACCTCTCATGGTCCAGATCTGATGTCATAATTCCAAAGGGGACCTCATACTCAGTAGATCTTCAATAAAAATGAGGGTAAAAACCCTAAAATCAAGAAATCCAACAATATAACACGAAATGGAAAGGATTATACCTCCAAAAATGATATCAGTAGATGATTAGCTCAGATCTAGTCCCCTTCACACTCTAGATTTGTGCTCCTTCCTTCCTTCAAGCAAAACCACACAAAAGATGAAGAAATAGCCCCCCTCTTGCCCTCAAGCTCATTATCTCCGCTCTCTAGGGTTTCTCTGGAACAAGGTTGCCGCAAATAAAGGCCATAAAGGTATTCAAATAGGCTCCCAAACCCGGGGATTAGGATTTTCCTAATCAGCACCGACTCAGCAACTCAGATACCTAACTCGTCGAGTCTGGTCGCAAAACCCCGCCAACAAATTAGACGCTACTCGACGAGTTGAGGCACCAACTCGTCGAGTTCCCTCAAAATAATAATTCCAAAAATAAAATTACATACCCAAACTCCGACTGTTACATTATGTCCTTAGTAATCTAAACCAAAGTTGTAGTGTACATTAAACCGAGAGCGTCCATAAAAAGAACGCCCAAATCTGACTTCTTATGAGGAAGTTATGATTTTTTGAAGTTTTGGCTTAGTAGTGTACAGCCCGGAACTCAAATTTTAGATCGAGCGGTTTTCGGCCTACGTGACCTAAATGAGTGTTGAAGATCTCATTAATAGGAACTCAATGGTAAAAAGACAGATGAAAACGGTGTTCGTATGAAGGAGTTACGAATTCTTTGCGGTCATTTAACAGTCTAATATCCTCCTACTGTTAAATTTAAGATCGGTCGAGAATTAGACGACGGAATCAAGAAGATAGTTGTATATATTATTTTTACCTACATGTGGATATAAACAACATTGAAAATGGAGCTCGTATGCTAAATTTATGAATTTTTGAAAATCGGCTGATTTCTACCCTATGTGTGATGCCACATGTCAGCACCAGGTTGTGCCTGGCTGTATACTCTCTCTCTCTCTCTCTAAGCCCTAACCCCCCCCCCCCCCCCAAAAAAATCCTAGGGAAACCCCTAGCATGAGGTGGAAGCCCCATAGCACCTGACGGCTCCGAGAAGAAGAGCCTTTCGACTCCGGAACACTGCTCCAGCGAAGCCCGATTTTCGAGAAACCCGCTGTAAGTGAGCTATGCCTACCATAACCTTAGTATAGCTTAAATTTTAATATATTAATGTTATTAGGACCTTATAATAAATATTTTTGGCTATTATTATGAGTTATATGAGGGCCACTTGGGTTGCTGGATTCAGAAGTACTTATATACCAAAATGATCCTGCCTTCCGGTGTTTCATGTCTGGCCCCTGTCTGTACATAGTGGGTGAAGAGTATTGTTTCACGCTTCTATAATAGTAATAATAGTTAGCTATTAATTTGTCTCAATGAATGTTAAACTAAACCCTAGTGGTACTGATAATAGGTTTTGTCGAGGGAAAACGGTTTTAAGTAACGAAGCACTGTCTGAGTGCAGAGTCACCACCTTTTCAGGTGAGTACATAGTTACTTTCATCTTACACATAGATATGAAGTATTTTATATAAACTACATGCAATGTGTACATATGATCTAATTACTTGCTGTCTATGTTGGATGAATGATTTTATACATGTTTTAAATGAATTAAACTGTATATATGTATTTTATATCTACAAAAATTTTGGGCTAAGACATGGGTAGATGTAATACGACGATGTGTGATAAAATGATGTGAGGACTCGATGTTGTTGTTGTTGATTCATTCATCTAGCAGAGTATCAATGACGACCACAGACTCTTCTAGATAGTCCAGTAGAACGCTAGTAGGCTCGCAACTTGTAGGTGTTTGTGAACGATGTGTTCACCGGTGTACTCCATCCCTTAGATGGTTACCTTTAGGAAATTTATTGTTGAGGAACCCCCTAAGCAGTAGTGTCCATCCCGATGATGATCCTTAGCATAGGTCCCTTATGATAGGTATTTAGGGATGTAATGTGAGGATAATAGGAATGGCTAATCGGCTTATTGTTGATTGATGAAATGAATTAAACTTTTTTATTGTGGGTTGAGAACCCTATGTGCTCACCAAGCTCCCAAGCCTGGCCCACTCAGTTTCATGTATTATAGGTAGCGACGCTCGAGCATAGATGTGATGTTTTGGATGTGGGATTACAGATATAGGCATGTTAATACGAAATAATGTACTAAGTCTTATACTGTATTGTTTATGTGTTGGGTCTATTATGTGTTGCGTCTTCGGCTCGTTCCT
The DNA here is from genome assembly GCF_052625555.1 of Lactuca saligna. Lineage (NCBI taxonomy): Eukaryota > Viridiplantae > Streptophyta > Magnoliopsida > Asterales > Asteraceae > Lactuca > Lactuca saligna. The sequence continues at coordinate 84,354,012 of NC_136417.1, read as the reverse complement.
TAGCCTAGTTTTGTATCCGGATTGGGCTTGTCAATCCGTGATTTAATTATTAGGGTTTTAGTATTTATAGATACTTGCATGCATCTTGGTACGTAGTTGTTTAGTCGATCATTCATAACGTTTATTGTTTCTATCGATTGTAACCCTAAAAGCCTCTACAGCGGAATTTCTTCATCGAGCTCTGCTGAGGCATGAATCTATTTAATCATGCAGCTCATTATTGGTTCATTCTTTTGTTTGTTATTTTGTTTGCATGATTCTGATAAACCTGTGTAAGATCTAAACGATCAAAGAGAATTTTCGTCTCATCAATTGGTATCAGAGAGGGAGGCTGTGTAATTCATACACATTTCTTCTATCAAAGAAGTGATTAGGGTTCATTCCGCATTCATTGATACTTATTTAGCCGTCACTCCTTAATTTACTATCTCATTAATTATTAATCTTGCCCTAATATTACGTATTACAACGTCTGATCTTATAACAGGTTAAACGATCAAGCATGGAAGATTCTCAATCCAATCCCATCAACATCTCTAACAGCATCGGATCAACAACCAAGATCCCAACCCTCTACATTCAAGACTACAAAGTGTGGACGCACCATTTTGAAGATTACGTTATTGGATCGGAAGATAATGGGTATCTGATATGGGAAGCAATCACAGTTGGCCCATTCGCTCATTCAAGCACTTCAAGAATCATTAAAATTCAGAAGGAGTACAATGATCTTTTAAAAGATGTGAAGGACGTCGCTCTGGACGAAAAGGAAAAGTTCCAATGCAACATTAAGGCATTGAGACTAATTCGATTCTCCCTTCAATCTCACACGTTTCGATTCGTAAGTTCATGTGGTACAGCAAAGGAAATCTGGGATCGGCTGCGAGAACTGTATTCCACAGATGAAGATCTGGAGCACTCGATTCAGTCCCTACTTCTCTCAGAATTTGGAGAGTTCAAGTAGAAGCCAGAGAAGGTTGTTACACAAACGTTCGATCGTTTCAATCATCTTCTATGTAAGAGGATCAAACATGATATAGAAAGAAAGCTCATCGAACAGAAGGTCACTTTCTTAAATAGCTTAAGACCCGAATGGAGGGCGGTTGTGTCGACAGTTAAAGCACACGAGCAGTGTAAGTCATATTCTTTGGCGAAAATTATGGGGATTCTGAAATCCCAGGAAAAGATTGTGTTACAAGAGAAAATCGTGGTCTCAAACTTTGGGTCCTTGGCCCTTCTGTCAAAGGATAAGAGCGCAACAGAAGAAGAAGAAGATCTAAATCTGAGAGAGTACGATCTGACATCTGAAGACTATGCCATGATGGTGTCAAATCCCAGGAGGTTCATCAAGAAGAAGTTTACTACCAACAACAACCGAAACTAGACATGCACACAAAAACCGATTTGGGCTATAGGATCCAATCCGATCCGAAAACCGGATTTGGTCAAAACCGGTTTTGACCGAACCGGATTGGATTGAACCGGCCACCGTATTGAAACCGGATTGGGACTTCGGATGGCAATCGGATTAGACCCCCGGATCGAGAACCGGATTATGACCGAACCGGATCCAAAACCGGTTTGAAACCGGATTTTTTTGTTACCGTTAAAAAACGGGAAATTTCGATTTTTTTTTTTTTTTTATTTTTTAAAACTAGCCGTTAGAACTTAAAAAAAAACGGCTACTTTGACTTTTTTTGACTTTTTGGCACTTCTAAACACCTATATATACCTTTCATTTGCTACATTTCAATTTTACACAAAAAATTTACTACTTATTCTCATAATACTCAAAAAAATGAGCTCGAGAAATTCAACCGCGGGTCAAGATTCGGATGCAACGGTGGTTAAAATCATACCAACCACTCGGAGTAAAGAAGTGTGGGAACATTACGATTTGTGTTTGTTGTCGAACGGGAAGGAAAAAGCGAGATGCAAGAAGTGCGGAATGTTTTTGGGAAAAGATGGCAATAGCACGTTAAGGAGTCATACAACAAAAACTTGTCCGGCTGTAAAAGGTCAAAGCGATCCAAGTCAACCAAATATTACTCCCGACGGGTCGATCTTCATTTACAACAATGATGACCTTCGTGAAAGCTTTTGCAAGTTCGTGATTCAAGAGGGCTATCCTTTCAACCACTTCGACAACCCACGATTAACAAGGATTTTGCGGGAAAAAATGCAACCGCAATACCGGCAAGTAAGTCGCACTTCTCTTAGACGTGATGCTTTAAAGTATTGGGATATAGCCAAAAAAGATATGAAATTGGGATTTTTAAATATAAAAACCGGTGTTTCTTTAACCTGTGACGTTTGGTCCTCCGCCGGTAGTTGTCCCAAAAGCTATCTTTGTGTCACGGCACATTGGATAGATCCCTCTACTTGGGTAATGAACAAACGAGTTATTGCTTTTGAACTTTTTGCGCATCCTCACACGGGGGCAAGATTATTTGCAATTTTAGTAAGCGTTATAGAGACTTATAATTTACGCGACAAAATCTTCTCTATTTCGTTTGACAATGCAAGTAACAATACCGCCGCGGCAAAAAGATTAATTGCAAAATATAAACCTATTTTGGATGGCTCGTTTTTTCATACTAGATGTGTTTGTCACATTATTAATCTTGCGGTACAAGATGGTTTAAAAATGATAGATTCGACGATTGAAAAATTCAAAACTGTGTTAACTAGAGTTTTTGGAAGACATAAAGCTACAATGGAAAAATATCGAAAGTTTGCCATTTCCATTAACGTAACTCCATATAGTCCTCATTGGGATTGTGACACTAGATGGAGTTCAACATGCATGATGTTTGAAAGTTTGACACGTCAAAGAATCGCTTTGCAATTATTTTACGATACAATTTCAAAAGGAAAAAACCCGGTTTCGGATTATGATTGGGATTTGATGGAAGAGTTTGTGGAAATGTTAAAAGTTTTTAAACAATCAACCACTTTTCTATCGGGTGTGTATTACCCTACAAGTCCGTTGTTACTAAATGAATTATGGTTGATGTCCGCACAATTGGAACGTTTTGAACAAAGAAGTGAAATATTTGTTTTGGTTACGAGACCAATGAGACAAAAACTAGTCAAATATTTCAAAGAAATGCCACCACTTTTTACTTGCGCCGCAGCATTAAACCCATGTATCAATGTTACGGGTGTAGAGGCTTTGATTACCAAAATTGCTATGTCTTTAAATTTGCACAAAGATAACTCAAACTACATCCGTAACCAAATAAACATTTTTAATGATACTTTTACTAATTTGTTTGACATTTACACTACAAAATATGGCAATATGTCAAACACTTTTGCAAGTGTAACCGACTCTACTAGCGGTGCATCGGGTAGTGGTGGGGGTCGAACGGATTTTCATATCGACCTCTATAACTACCTTTTGGAGGAGCAAAACAAAAGAGCACGCACATTAACGCCTAGTAGCGAACTTGGAATTTATATGGGTTCAAACTTTTTAAAATTCATGAGTGCACCACAATTTAAAATTTTGGATCTTTTGGCTTGGTGGAGAGAAAAGGAAGCACAATTTCCTATTCTCTCCGTCATGGCCCGTGATTTACTAACCGTCCAAGCTTCCACGGTAGCTTCGGAATCCGCTTTTTCTTTTAGTGGAAGAGTTTTATCAAAGTTGAGGACGAATCTTACCCCGGTTGCGGTAGAGGTTTGCGTTTGCTAGAAGGATTACTTGGATTCTGTGGAACGTATACAACACTTGGCATCACTAGAAGGCCCACTATCACAAAATGTTGAACCGGAGATCATGGATGAAGAATATGCACAAGGCATATCAACACCTCCGGAAGACGAAGACGATGACGATGAAGTCGAAGATGAAGACGGGGATGAAGAATATGGTATTGATGAGACCCCTAGTTACTTGCGTGGCGGTTGAAGAATAATTAAATGAAGGCGACACGAAGTGGAAGACCACAAAAACTATTTCCATTTGGCTAAATGTTATAACGCCACTTTATTATTATTATTATTTAACTAGTTTAAAAACTCTTTCTAATTCGACGTTTGATGTATGTTTTAACTATTTTAATGTACCCATGTTGCATTTTGTGTTATATTTGAAGTCCAAAAAATGTGTATTTAAAAAAAAAAATAGAGAAAATCGGATCGGATTTTGGATCGGATCGGATTACACCGAATCGGATGCGGGTCTCGGAAACCGGTCAAATCCGGTCAAAACCGGTTCGGATTAAATGCTGAATCGGATTGGGCGTGTCATAATCAAACCGGATCGGATCGGGTCTTTGTGCATGTCTAACCGAAACTGGAAAGTAAGCTACATCTCTGAAAAAGCGAAAGAGGAGGCGAAGGTTGAAGAAACAAAGACAGAAGCGAAGGGTGATGTTGATTCTGGTGTCAGCTGTTTTTACTGTGGAGGGAAAAATCACTACGCAAAATATTTCGTGTTGAAGAAAATGGCAGAGAAGGATGATGAGAAGGATTAAGAAGCGATTCTCATGAAAAGACTAGAGGAGATTAAAAGGAAGAAAGCTGCTACTAATCCCTCTATGAATGCTCTAATTGTGTAGGGTTCGGTAGATGATGATGAGTTTGGTGGCGTATCGGTTTGGTCGACCGACTCAGAAGATGATGAAGTGAGAAAGCCTACTCATGGAAAGGCTTATGTGGCGAAAAGTGGTGACGCTAGTGGAAGATGTTTGATGGTGACAGATGTATCCCAGATGAGCGGATACAACACCGATGGTGGAAGCGAAGTGACTAAGGAGCGAGAGGATGTGTGCTTTACAGCGAAGCCTCTCAGTGTGCAGATCAATGAACTTGATGAACTGATCAAGAAGGTACAATCCATTTTTGTTTCGTTTAAAATCCCACAAGCATCATATGAAAAAGAATTAAATAAATTGAATTCAAGAATTTTAAATCTAGATAGTTGTTTAACTCAAACACGTGTCACGAATTCTAATCTAACTGACCAAATGAGCAGGGTGTCATCCAAGAGTGAGGAGCGAAGAATGTGGATTGAGCAGAAGGAGTTGGAGCTAGTTAGGTCTAGGGATGAAAATATCTATTTGCAAAGAGACAATCTTAAATTATTAAAACATAGAAACGTTTTTTGTTTGATTTCAAAAAGGCTTTATACTAACATTACACAACTGCATTTGGACTGTGAAATAGGCCAGAAAATACATCGCATGATTTTGCCCTTTCTTGAGCTAAAGGAGGATGAAATTAATGTTGAAGCGTACAACTGTGAAAGTGTTGTGTCTTCAGATGATGTAAGTCCCACTTATATGTTTGGTCTGGACAAAATTGAATCATTTATTAAATCCAAAGACCATAAGGACATGATCAATGACCTTTTGGACGAAAATGACAAGTTGAAACTCAGACCCGAAACCATACAAAAATTTGACTCATTGAGTACCAAATTAAGTTCAGAAAATAAAATTGATGTTGAAAATGCATCTGAACTTAATGAGGACGATGACATGAGTGAAATCTCTGTAGAGGATGAGGTTGACTGTTCAGAGTTTATTAAGAGCGAACCTGAAAACCACAAAAAACTTGATTTCTGAAAATTCTGTGGAATTTGCTCGTTTATCCAAAAGTAAGTCCCCAGTCCTTAAAGAAAAAGCCATTATTTACCAAAAGGTAAGAACAACTCCCAATCAAGTTTATAAGGTCACAGTAGTAGCCGAACATCAGACACCCGAACTCATTGTGTTGGTCAATGAAGATAATGCAAATGGTTGTGATGAGTATTTCTGGTGTGCACCGATAGACAATGCAGATGAAACAGTTGGTTTGTCGGAGCGAACATCATGGAAGGCCAAAGGTAGATACGTGGCAGAACCACTAAATAAACCTACCAACTATGACGTACCTAGTACAAGTGGAACAAAAGAGGTTCCAGTGGAATATGTCTCCTCAAAAAGCGAATCCTCTTCCATGAAAAGTGAACCTGTTGTTCAGAAGCCGAAACAGAAGGAAAATATTCATAAACAACCGAAACAGGTGAACAATCAAAAGAACCATAGGAATCTGAGATACAAGAAAAATCTCTCAGAGCGAAAGCAATTTTGGCGCTCCCAAAATCCTCACTACACTCACTTTAATAGAAACTCCAAGCCAAAAGGAGAAGAGAATAAGGATAAAAGGAGCTTCGGTCGGTTGGATCAAAAGAACCGAAAGAATACTTTCGGGCAACAGAAAGTACAAGACCGAATGAATAGATTCGGTCCTGATAGAAACAGCAACTGAAAGCCCGATTTCGGTCCACCAAACAACAAAAGACAAAGACCTGAGTTCAGTCCATCAAGCTTTTATAGCAGAAGATCCAGTTTCTGTCCAGAAACTCACAACAACCGAAAAGGCAGTTTCGGCCCATCAATAAATAGCAACCGAAGGTTCGGCTTCGGTCCCTCAAATGATCAAAACCAAAAGGATCATTTCAAACCTCAAGTCAGGAAAGATTCTCATTATAAATTCTATTCCTCTAATTCTTCTCGTTCTCATTCCTCTTCTAAGCCTAATTCTCATCCTACACCAAGCTCGCAATCGATGAAGGATTTGAAAGGAAAAAGGAAGATTTCCTCAACATATGAAGACCGAAAGAAAGCTAAAGTCCAAACTCCTGAATCTAAATCCAAAACACTTGAAACTAACCCTAATAAAATCAAAGTGTTTACTATTAAGAGGAAAGATAAAACAACTTTAATAAAACGAACTTATCTTGTTGATGCTTCTCTTGCTATTCCTGTTTCTGTGAAAGGCTCACAAGGACCCAAGAAACTTTAGGTTCGTAAATCTGCTTAATTTTTACAGTTTATAAGTGACGAGTAGTTCGACGAAGAATGGTACATAGATAGTGGCTGCTCGCGTCACATGACAGGAAGAAAGGAAGAACTAAGGGAGTTTCGGTCCCTTCAAAACGGTGGTAACGTCAAGTTTGGTAACAACTCCTATGGAACAATCAAGGGTTATGGGATGATAACCAATGGAGATTTTACAATCAGGAAGGTGGCTTATGTAGAGGGATTACAGAATAACCTCATTAGTGTGTCTCAACTGGTGGGAGGTACAGGTCTCAAAGTTTCATTCGATGATGAAGGTTCAGAAATAATAGAGAAGAGGACCAACAAAGTGATTCTCAAGTCAGAACGAAAAGGTTAAATGTTCCCTCTGAATCTCAACCCAATCAAAGGAAAACCAGACATATGTCTATTGTCTAAAGCTCATTCAGACGAAAGCTGGTTGTGGCACCGAAGGGTCTCGCACCTCAACTTCAAAGACATCAACAACCTAGTCATCGGTGATCATGTTCGGGGTCTTCCACTGCTCAAGTTCGATCGAGAACATTTATGTGTTGCTTGTGAAATGGGGAAACAAAGTCGCCAAAGTCACCCAACAACCATAAATACAAAAGTTGTTGAACCACTTTAGTTGCTTCACATCGACTTATGTGGTCCATCATCCATTGAGAGCAATGGCGGTAGCAAATACATCCTTGTTATTGTTAATGACTTCTCACGGTTTACTTGGGTGTTCTTTCTAAAGCTCAAATCTGAGGCAACTCCCAGGCTGAAGATCTTTATCAAGCAGGTTGAAGTGCAACTGAAAAAAGTCGTTCGAAACATCAGGAGCGACAATGGACTAGAATTCAAGAAAAAAGAAATGGAAGATTTTTAGCAGAAAAAGGCACAAGTCACAATTTCTCACCCCTATACTCCTCAACAGAATGGAATTGTCGAATGACGAAACTGATCCCTGTGTGAGGCAGCCCAAACCATGCTGAGTTTTGCATCTCTTCCTCTATATTTCTGGGCAGACGCCATTACTGCAGCTTGCTACACTCAAAAAAGGTCTTATCTCAATAAGCGTTTCTCTCTCACCCCCTATGAGATTCTTAACAACAGGAATCCAAATTTCAAGTTCTTCCATGTGTTCGGCTCGAGGTGCTTCATCTTCAACTCCAAAGAGCATCGCAACAAATTCGATCTCAAAGCTGATGAAGGCATCTTTCTGGGATACTCTCTTAGTTCAAAGGCGTACAGGGTTCTGAATAAGCGTTCTAAACGTATTGAAGAAACCTATTATGTGATGTTTAGTGACAATTATGTTAAGAAGTTGAAGTCTACCGAAGGGACAATTGGAGAGATTTTCTCTCAAACCGGTCAGGTCACAACATCAATCGGCAATCTCTTTGACCAGTTCATGGATTTATTTGATGAACTTGAGAAGGCAATTCATTCTGAAGCTGGGGCTGCAAACAACAAAATGGATCACTATAAGAAGATTGTTGAAGATGCAGCCAAACAAATGACAGAAGAAGAACCGGTTAGAAACGAACCTCCTCAAAGCAATACTTGAGTCGAGGGGGAGAATCAAGTCTCTTCAGATCAACATGACTCACAATTCCAGGGGGAGATTCCAATCTTTGACCGACCCGAAAGACAGGTTGCACCTGAAAGTCCGGCACGACCCGAAAGCCCGGTTACACCCGAAAGTCCGGAACGGCCCGAAAGCCCGGTTACAACCGAAAGTCCGGAACGACCCGAAAGTCCTGTAGTAACCAAAAGTCCGGAAGGAACAGAAAGTCCTATAACACCCGAAAGTCCGGAACAACCCGCAAGCCCAATAGAAGAAGGATTTTTTGGTTCACATCCACACGTTTCATCATCTGTCGAAGGGGAGAATTCTAATATGCTTTATGATGATGATTTACAATCAGAGTTGGAAGAAGAAGTAAATGTTGAGTTGGATCCCTCTTATGATCCAAATTATCCTCCTCTCATCAAATGGACTAGAGATCACCCTGCATCTCAAATAGTGGGTGATGCATCAGAAAAGGTTCTAACTCAATCACAACTAAAAGCGAAGCAAACTACTCTATTCTCCAAAGTAGACTTCTACATGTTTAATTCATTCATCTCCAAAATAGAGACAAAGACCATCAATACTGCTCTCGATCATTCTGATTGGGTTCAAGCAATGCAAGATGAACTCAATGGGTTCGAAAGAAATAAGGTCTGGAGACTTATTCCAACACCAGAAGATGCCTCAGCTATCGGTCTCAAACGGGTATTCATAAACAAGGCTTGGCTAGTGGTAAAAGGATACTGCCAGGAAGAAGGAATCGATTACGAAGAGACATTCGCTCCAGTTGCAAGATTGGAATCAGTTCGAATATTTCTTGCCTATGTTGCACACAAGAACTTTGAGGTCTACCAGATGGATGTGAACTTGAAGAAACCGTGTACGTGGAGCAACCTCCTGGTTTTGTACATGAAAAACATCCAAATCACTGCTATATCTTCGATAAGGCATTATATGGTCTGAAACAAGATCCTAGGGCGTGGTATGAAACTTTAACTAAGTTTTTAAAGATGTCTAAATTCAAACAATGGTCGATTGACCCAACCTTCTTTCGTAAAAAGGAAGGTAACCACCTTATGATTGTTCAAATCTATGTCGACGATATCATATTTGGCTCGACGAATCCCAACCTAATAGCTGAATTCAGGAAGTTGATGGAGACTAAATTTGAAATGAGCTCAATGGGTCCGATTAACTTTTTCCTTGGTTTAAATATTAGACAGGGATCCGAAGGAATCTTTATCAATCATGAAGCATACACAAAGACTCTCCTTGCTAAATTCGGCATGATGGGAGACTTAAAGGTCAAAGTCCCTATGGCGTTCCGCACCAAACTCACACCTTCTTTGGAAAAACCGGTAGTCGACATCACGCTATATCGCCAAATGATTGGTTCCCTAATGTACATCATAGCTAGCAGGCCCGATATAATGTTTTCAGTATGCTATTGTGCCAGGTTTCAAGCAAATCCACGTGCGCCACACATGCTGGTAGTGAAGAATATTTTTCGGTATTTGTAGCGAACCACCTCTCTCGGTCTCTGGTATCCCTCAAACTCAAGCTTCTTTGTTCAAGCCTACTCAGATGCAGACTTAGGCGGATGCGGTCTAGACCGAAAAAGCACCACAGGAGGCTGCCAATTCCTAGACGGGAAGTTGGTTAGCTGGCAATCGAAGAAAAAAAATGTGTTTCTCTATCTACAGCCGAACCAGAGTACATTGCAGCCGCCTCCTGGACATCACAAGTGATTTGGATCCAAATCCAACTCCAGGATTATGGACTCAATATGAAAAAGATCCCACTATATTGTGATTCAGAAAGTGCAGTTAGGATCTGTCACAACCCAGTACAACATTCCAAGACCAATCATATCGCACCAAGGTATCACTTTATTAAGGATCATGTGGAAGATGCAAACGTTGAAATTCACTTTGTTCGAACCACTGATCAACTGGCCGACATCATCACCAAAGCCCTTCCTGAAGCAAGTTTCAATAAAATCCTGCAAGGCCTAGGTATGATGGAATCGGAGTCGGTACCAAAAACACATTCTCGAAACTAAAAAAAATGAAAGCGAAATGAATCGAACGCTTGGTCTATTTCGGGTGTGGTTCACACGGGAACCGAAATGAACCGAACGCTCGGTCTATTTCGGGTTCGGTCCCACTAAACTTGTTTTCGCTTATCTCAAAAAGGTGATGTCATTGGTTGTATACTTTTGTTTTGTTCCTCTCTTTACTAACATATCAAAACTCCAAAAATATTTTCTCTCTTTTGTCTTTACTTCTGTTCACGTTAGCGGTTTCTGGAATATTGATGGGGCAGGTATCATTCTCGCACTTTATACTAACTAAGTGTCCCTAGAAGCATGATGATTCATGTTGTCCAAAGCCTCACTTGATTTTGAATAAAGCCTTACTGAATGGGTATATACAAACCTTGTCTTCCCAATTAGGCTGTTAAATTTATTTTAATCTTGAGCTACCTTACTCTTTTCTTATATGAGTTAAGAGTTTTCTGCTTGGTCACTATTTTTATAGCAGAGGTACTTTGGTTTCTTTACAACACCTCAAACATTTTTCTCCATTATATGTCGGTTCATACATGTAACCCTTGAGACTCTCGGATATATCCACTGTGGTTTATGGTTACATAATCTATATGTTTATGATCTTAGCTTCGTGTCATTACGTGCTAAGTGAAACCCACAATTTAGTACCCACAATGCATTGACGGTGAACACTTAAAATTGCTCTAGCTTTCACCCATGAACTAACGAATCCACCCAAGTGGTTGTACCATCAAATCTCTAATTTTCTTTTTGTGTGATTCTTATGAAATTGTTAGATACCATAACATTTCATCCCTTAGAATCCAGTTTTTTGAATTTTTTTTTTTGAGATTTCATACCAAACATTTCCAACAAGTCACTGAATATAGTCCAAACCTACTTGTTCAACAGATCACATCGGTCTCACAGATACTTCATTCGGTTTCGGTTTTATGTCAAGATCCGAAATTTTGAAATGAAGCGAAAGCCACCCTTCTAAGCCTCATCAAAAGATGCCTTTCAACACTTCTTAACTAGTGCTTGATCGTAATTCAACTGGAAACCACACATACACTTTACAATCTCTCTTCACTTTGAAGGAAGAGATTCGTGCCCGGGATCCACTATTTCGTGTCTATATTGACATCACAAATTCCCACGTAGATATAGGTTTATTTCTTTATCTTTGACATTCTATGCATGAAAATCTTTGATTTTCCAAAAGTCTGATTCGGTTCTCTACCAGCTACATTCCCTTATGAAGCTTCGGTTATTAATGATGTACTCAACAAGGAAATGATGTGGTTTTGATAAGTCCTTGCTTTTCTTTACTGATGACAGCTAATTTAAAAGATAAGATGCTGACTCAGCCGGAAGATTAACGGTTTCAAAAGTGATTTGACGGGCACACGTGCTAAAAGGAAACAGTATTCTCTCTCATGCGTAATCATCGGGGACGCTAACTGTCAATTTTCAATCACATCAAGCGCCGTTCCGAGTTCCGAGAAGATTTGGGAGCGACTTTTTCTCTCTCCTCCATAACCGATATAAATGGTTCAACCCCGGATGTTTTCCTTCTTCACCGCAACCCACATTTCTGAAAGCAAACAAAGGTTTTTCTCCCATTGTTCATCTTCTTCTTTGAAGCATTCAACAATGGCGGATTCCTCCTCAGTTCATGAAACCTCTTCTCGATCTACTATTCTTCCAATCAGACCTCAGCAAAGCCTGGCCATCGATCTCAACCCAATCTCTTATGATGCCTTTATGTATCCCATAGTGGAGTGTCTCAAATACTCTCCACTAATTCTTGCACTCTCCAAGGTTGAAATTGTGCCTATGGAATGTCTCTTGCAGGTTTTCTCCACTGCTCACTACGAAAAATCTGTTGATCGTATCTACTTCGACATTCTTGACAACAAATCTTCCATCTCCAAGTAGCGATTTTGCTGGCTTCTAGGGTTTGAACCTGACAAATCGAGGGTTAACCCTGATTCAATCTCTCTGGGTCAACTTTTCTCCATGTTTTACAACATGCGTTACACAGAAATCCTTACAACCGTGATGAAATTCAAGAAGTCTTGCCTTCCTCCTCAATGGAACGACTTTTTCATGATCTTATTCAAGGGTTTATCTAAGCGGAGTGCAGGTTCTGACGAGGCTAGCCGATTATTCATGACCATTCTTTATGGTCTGTACAATGGGATCAACCTCGATTATGGCTCGGTCCTTTGGCAACAGTTGATTCAAAGCCTCGGCTCTACCTCTCGGCACACTGAAATCTCTTATTCCAGGTTTTGGACGATCGTCACCAAATGGGCTATGGAAAAATATCATGTCCCCAATGTGGCCAATTCTCCTATTTCCTCGATTGGTGTGTTTCATACCACTAAGATTATTGTAACTGATCCATCCAAATTCATTTTTGTTGGCTCAATTCCAGAGTCCATGTATGCCGGTGTATCCAAGGAGAGCCGAATCTTCAAAACCTACAAGGAGTTTCCTCCTTCGGGTCCTAGAGAGTTGACACCCGAGATGATTCAGTCTATCAATGAAGCAGACAAACCTGCTACTAGGGGCAAGAAACCAGAGAAGGGGAAAATCAAGAAAGTGGCAAAAGGGGCGAAAGATCCTACTCCTAAGAAGAGAAAGTTAACAAAAGCAACCCAATCAACTCCACCGTAGAAGAAGAAAACACAGCCTAAGCGTAAACTTGTTCTTGCTTCTTCCTCGAGCGAATCAGAGGATAAAGGTTCAGAATCAGAAGAGTCGATTCGAGGTGACTCTCCTCCCCGCTCTCCTATACATGAGGTACCTGTTACAACCAAACCTATCTCTTCTCAACCTATCACTATATTTGTTTCCATTCCCATCATTACCTCATTTATTTCTATTCCCCTTATAACTACCTCTACTCATATTCCACCCACTTCTATCCCTATACCACCACCCATTTTCTCTGAAGCCACCAAAACAACAACTACTGGAGTTCGAACCAACGTATCTGATACGGGGGATCGTACTTCAGCACCCGAACATACACCTACACCTGAACCAACTTCAGCACCCGAACCTACTCCCACAACTGGACCATCCACATCACCTTTATCTCCCACTCACTCAGCCGAAACTGAGACATTTCTAGGAGGGGAAGAGATGACCTTCGATTCCATTTACTACAGCCCCTACCAGGTTCAAAGTGATGATGATGATGATGCTCCTGTCACCAAAAAGAACATCAAGGTCCCATATCTCAGAAGATTGATAATCTCATCGCTTCTTCCTCTTCCTCAATGTCTCACATCTCGGAAGCTACCATTAAGGGGATGGTGGATACTTTCACCAAAGCACACGAAGCCTCAATCAACTCTGCTACTGATGCTATCGACAAATCAACAAAGGCTTGTGCTGCTGTGACCGAAAAAGTCGAAAAACTATTTCAAGATGCTAACATCTTTTTGGAGTCTTTGCAGGGGGGCAGCCGAATCTAATGCCATAAAGTTTAGTTCAGTTGTGGAGAAGCTGGCCACTTCCCTAGAAACAGAAAAACAGCATTTTGCCAGTCTTCGTCAAACCCTCAAAGAAGACAACCAATCATTTCAGTCATCCGTTGAAGATCATCTACTCAATTTCCAAAAAACCCTTGCAACGGAATATTCTTCAAGGGATGAGCTTGCCCGCAAAACATCTAAGCTCCAACTTACAAGTCATCAACTCTCCCAAGTAGAGAAGGAGGTAGATTCTCTTTGGTCGGAGAAAGCTGTGGTCAAGATTTGTGCTTCAGATCTCCACGGAGCTCTCTCAAATATAATTGAAGCTCATGATCTGATTCTCAACTACTTGGTGAGGCAAACTCTTGCTGAGAAGCTTGCTCCTACCATTGCCTTGCTTAGCCGCATTGAGGGGCTTCCTTAGCAAGTGGACCATCCGAAACAAAGGGGAGAAAAGACTTCAAAGGGCACAGCTCAATCTCAACCTCCTCCTATTTCTAAAGCTCAATCTCAACCACTTCCAGTTTCTTCATCAGTTCCACCTAAAGCAACCGAACCAACAACTGGTCCTTCATCAGGTTCGGGTGCTCAAGACAAAGGCAAACAGGTTCTTAATGACAGTGATGGAAGTGAAGACAAAGAAACCATTGCTGACATTCTGAAGAAACAGGCCAGGGAGAAGGAGCTTGATACGAATGCTCGGATTGCTAGGGAGGCCGAAGCTAATGAAAGGAAGATGAAGGAGGCTCATGATCTCATTGAAAGCCGAAAAATTTTATTCCCTCCTTGGACTCTTGAAGATCATGTCAAAGAAGCTATCGAGTCCCCCATTATCCTTTGGCTTGAACCCATGATCTTCTTGGACAGGTTCAATTCGGTTGATTCTCAGTTTGACATGCCATTAACCCGAAAGGCTTTCATCTTTCATGCATTCTCCCACATAGCTAAAGTCCCTCATCCTCACCCGAAGGTTGATAGGAAACTTATTGATTTCTATCTGAGGACTGCTCAACCTCAGTATCAGACGCGGAGTGCACAGAAGATTATCAACATTCGGGTCCTCAAACCCGTTTGGGAGGGTAACTTCACAAATGTCAGATTCAAAGTCTTGAGTGGGTCCGATAAAGCCAAACATGACATTTCTCTCACTGATCTTCCCAATATAAATCCTCATGACTGGATCATCCGGCACAACATCCTCCTCACAAATAAAATGGAATATGGGCCAATCATAGATCATTTCAAGAGGATGTTGGTGTGTTACATTTTGGAGGTTGCCAAGTTGGATCAAGAAGTTGAAAGTGTACTAAAAAAGAAGCCCACTATCACTCCAGTTGGTTCCGCAAGTGATTTGAATAGAATGCAGATGGGGAAGATTGATCCAAAGCGAAACTTAGTCATGTTCACCAGGGCAGAAGGTCAGAAATGTCTATTCGCTTTGGCTGACAAACATCTTTACACTACTTCTTGTTTGGAGCATGTTTTGGGGATCATCAATCGATGCAAGCAAAATTCTGAAAGTGATAAGAAATACTTCAACGACATGATCCATTGGTATATTCATTTCCAACAAACACTTCTGGCCATTATTTATTGCTTGTTCAAAACTGTGAAGAAAGCTGGTGTCGCAGGTTCAAGTAAGCCGAAGTACGGTCTCGCCCCAATTGACGCAAAGGGGGAGATTTTTGGGTCTATTATGTGTTGCGTCTTGGGCTCGTTCCTTAGCCCAGTTTTGTATCCGGATTGGGCTTGTCAATCTGTGATTTAATTATTAGGGTTTTAGTATTTATAGATGCTTGCATGCATCTTGGTACGTAGCTATTTAGTCGATCATTCATAACGTTTAATGTTTCTATCGATTGTAACCCAAAAAGCCTCTACAGCGGAAGTTCTTCACCGAGCTCTACTGAGGCGTGAATCTATTGAATCATTCAGCTCATTGTTGGTTCATTCTTTTGTTTGTTATTTTGTTTGCATGATTCTGATAAACATGTGTAAGATCTAAACGATCAAAGAGAATTTTCATCTCATCATTATGCTTTTGATCTGTATCGAACATGACATCCCGAGCTTTTTTAATGAAATACATTTCTACGGAAATGCTTTGATAAATCTTTAGCATATTTTTATTTTGGGAACAAATTCCGCAACACTATTATGTAAAATGTTACTCTGATTTTCAAACAAAGCATAAACAAAACTGGTATTTTCTGGCCGTGAAAATGGGGATGTCACAGTTACTATCAGAGCATTAGTTTAAGCGAACTAGGAATTTGTAGGATTTCTAGACTTGAACTGTAACGACCCATTTTTCAAATCCAAAAATTTCATTTTTAAATCAATACTTTGTAAAAACATTTGTAAATAAATATTGTCTGATCAATTCATTTCATAAACATATGTAGTGTCTGAAAACCAAAACATGAAATCAATCCAAAGGTCAGAGTATAAATCCCAGAACAATCTCATAAATGCGGAAAACACTGCGTGTGTATGATGTGCTGCTACCGTGCCATCTCCTTCCCCTTCGACGAAGAGGTACCTAAAACCAAAGCTGAAAACCGTAAGCACGAAGCTTAGTGAGTTCCCCCATCGTACCACATACCATACAATCATATAACATACATACTACCAAGCAATTCTGGGGTGCCCAAACTGCCCGGTACGACCATTCTGGGGTGCCGACCTACCCATGCGGCCATTCTGGGGTGCCATCCTACCCGTGTCAAGCCGTTCTGGGGTGCTGACTACCCATGTCAAGCCATTCTGGGGTGCTGACTACCCTTCGGTCCTAACGACCGAACCTCGGGGACTATTTCACCCCTACTACTAATACTATCACATATCATATCATAACACATTATCAGACCTATCTGGGGTTCCTGAACTACCCTTTGGTCCTAACAACCGAACTCGGGTTCCCCTCCTACTACCTCTATCGCATATAACATAACAAGCCAGCATGCAAACATATCATCACATACTATCAGATGTATCTGGGGTGTCTGACTACCCTTTGGTCCTAACAACCGAACTCTACTACTATCACATACAACATATCATGATAGCATATAACATATCGGGTAGTAGCAAACCTAGATGATATCGCAAAGACAATCATCTATCATACCTCTCCTACTGGTGGGCTGATATTGTGGCCTTAGACCCACCGCTACTGGAAAGTAACTCACCTCGAAGTTGTTGCTGATCTGTGTGGGAACTGTCTGTCTGTTGCTGCTGCTGTTCCGGAAGTCCTCCAGCTATAATTCCCACAAAACACTCAGTCAAACACTGCTAATTGTCCTTAGGGTAAAATGACCATTTTACCCCTAACCAAGTTAAAAGTGAAGGTCAATAGTCAACTTCCAGTTGACCCGACTCGCCAAGTTGGCTCGCCAACTCGTCGAGTCCCTATCTAATCGATTATCCTCACTCCCATCCCTACTCGTAGAGTTAGGCATTGACTCGACGAGGTCTCTTTCTAAACTGATATTCAATGGTCCTTCATCCGACTCGCCTAGTTATATGAATAACTCGCCGAGTTCATCTTCATTCGATAAACACTCTGGTCTGTGACTCACCGAGTTGTATGAACAACTCGTTGAGTCTGTTCTTGAGGCAAAAAGATTACCTTGGACTCGCCGAGTCAGGGCATTGACTCGTCGAGTCCCTACATTAATGAGTCTGGCTTTCGACTCAGTGAGTCCACTTATGGCTCACTATTCCTACTCAGCATACTCGAAATGGGGACAAATCAGGGACTCACGACTCGACTCACCGAGTCTGAAGAATGACTCGCCGAGTCGCATACATGCAATCACTATATACTCGATTCTGCTTGAATCCAGTTCATTCCATTCATAGATCTGGATTCTTAGGGCTTGATTAACACGTAAAGTTTCCAACTTTACGTGTAAATAAACACCAATGAAGGTTTTAGGGCTCAAAGTGCTTTAAAAGAGTAGATCTAGGGTTTTCATGCAATATGGCTCCATAAAGGCATTAGATCTGAGCTTCTAGAGCTCATTTATGGATAGATCCAATGGCTATTCAACCCATTATGATCCATATACTACTATCAAGCTTGGAGGTGGATAAATATGGCTTAAATGGGGTTTCTAATAGAAAATCATCATAGAAACAGAATAGATCTGAATTGTACCTCAATGAACTCTAGATTAGGTCCTAGATCCTTTCTCTTCACCTTCTCCTTTGGTCTTTCCTTCCTTCTCTTCTTCAAACTTCAAAGAACATGCATACAAACACTCAAATCACAAGGAGAGGGTTAAGGTTTGGTATAGGATGCTCTGAGGGTGAAGGAGACTAGCTTGGGGGCGCATAACATGGTTTAAATAGGGTGCAAACCCTTGAAATTAGGGTTTCTTTCAGACTGGCGGACTCTCCGAGTCCAGGATATGGACTCGTCGAGTCGCCAACTTAAACGTGCTCCATATCTCGACTCTACTCGGCGAGTCGGGCCTATAACTTGCCGAGTTCCAGCTAAAAATGCCAAAATACTTAGATTAAAATACATACCAGGATCCAGGTGCTACATGAACTTAGAATACTAAGTGATTTTATGAGATGTGAGCACTAGTATATTTAGGAAAGTATGCCTAATATGCTTTATGTGCTAAATGATTTGTCCTTGATATGCTATTAATTGTTCAGATATATGGTATGTTGTCGACCGGATCTGGAAACCTTATGTGTTTAGGATTCTAAACGTATGACTACGATATTAGAACTAACATGTAAACGTTTCGGAATGATAAGGATGGTCTAAACGTCTATCCTAAATTAAGATCTAAATTCACCTTTTTCGGTGTATAGATCAAAATGGCAAGAACCCGCAGTGGAGCCGGGAATGTTAATGGAAACGGAGACCAACCCCCTTTGATTCAGCAAATGCATGTTGTAATGGGAGTTGCACCTGAGCCAGTCACCATGGATGGAGTACAAGCCATGATTCGGGTTATGTTAGCTAAACAAAGGGAATAAATGAGATATATGTTGCATGAAAATAGGGATGAACCTACCATGCCAATTGAGCAAACCAAGCCGATTCTCGAGCAGTTAGAGGAAGGGAACTACAGCCGCCAAGTGAGTCAAGTGGGGACTCAAGGTGAACGAAGGAATGGCCCAGAGAGGATAAACAATAAGGATGGGCAAATGTACAACAATTTCTTGGGTGCGAAAACACCGAGTATCTCAGGAACCCCCAAAGCCTGTTAAGATTATGGATTAGATCTCTGCGATGGAGATGGTTTTTGAGAGCTGCGACTGTAGCGAGAAAAAGAAGACCGTCTTTGCTGTGAGGCAACTAAAAACTGGAGTCTTGAGCTGGTGGAACTTATTGGCGCATAAAATTCTGCGAGGAGAAGCTCTGAAGATGCCATGTGATGAGTTCTTGGAACAACTGAAGGCGCAATACTATTCAGAAATAGATCTGATTGACCTGAACAATGAGTTCTAAAACTTGAGGAAGGGGAGAATGAGCATCAAATACTATGCTTCTGCATTCACGGAAAAGATGAAGTAGTTTCCATACCTAGTGCCAACCAACTCTACAAAATCGAGAAGTTCGCTAACGGATTGCCAGCCGACTTTGGCCCAACAGTCAAGATGGCAACAACTCTGAAATCAGTTGTTCGAGCAGCTAAGAATGTGGAGACCCAGTAGAAGGAAAGGGGTCTAGAGAGGGCCGAGGTTGGCGAGAAAAGGAAATTTGATGGATCTTCAACTTCCAACAAGAAAAGTAAAATTTCAAAGTCTGCTTCAAAGGGAGGAGGAGTCGAAGCGAAGTGGTGTGACAAGTGCAAGAAGAAGCACTTTGGGAAGTGTGAAGGAGATTGAGGAGCTCATGATGCAACTTCAAGAATTGTTGGACAACGGTTTCATTAGACCTAGTTCATCGCCCTGAGGAGCTCCAGTGCTGTTCGTGAAAAAAGAAAGATGGGAGCATGAGGATGTGTATAGACTACATAGAGCTACACAAGGAAATAGTGAAGAACAAGTACCATTTCCAAGGATTGATGACCTATTCGATCATCTCCTAGGTTCAAGCTATTTCTCAAAGATCGATCTTAGGTTAGGATATCATCAGTTGAAGGTGAGAGAGTAGGATATCGAGAAGACTGCATTCAGAACAAGATATGGACAATATGAGTTCTTGGTTATGTCGTTTGGACTGACCAATGCTCCTGCAACATTCATGGATTTGATGAATAGGGTTTCTAAACCATTCCTCAATAAATATGTGATAGTGTTCATATACGATATTTCGATCTACTCAAAAAGCCAAGAGGAGCATGGCAAGCATCTACGAGAAGTCTTAGAAGAACTGAAGAAGGAGAAGCTATATGCAAAGTTCTACAAATGTTATTTTTGGATCCAAGAAGTCCAATTATTGGGTCATGTGGTTAAATAGGAGGAAATAATGGTTGACCCAACAAAGATTGAAGCTGTGATGAAGTGGGAACGACCGAAAAGTCCCATGGAGATTCGAAGCTTTCTAGGATTAGCTGGATACTATCGAAGGTTTATCCAATGCTTTTCTTCGATACTGCTCCATTGACAACTTTGACCCATAAAGGAGCTACATATTCACGGAGTGAGAAGCACGAAGAAACATTCGAGAAGCTAAAGAAAAAGTTATGTGAAGCACTAATTCTTTCTCTACCTGATGGAGTTGAAGACTTTGCGATCTATAATGATACATTTAGAGTCGGGTTAGGATGTGTTCTAACTCAAAGAGAAAAGGTGATAGCATATGCATCTCGACAAATGAAAGAACATGAGAAGAACTACCCTACTCATGATCTGGAGTTGGCAGAGGTAGTATTTGCCCTAAAGATATAGAGGTATTACCTCTATGGCACGAAGTGAAAACGATTCACTAATCATAAGATTCTCCAATATCTCTTGAATCAAAAGGAATTGAACATGAGACAATGACGCTGGTTAGAATTGCTCAAGGACTATGACTGTGAGATACTTTACCACCACGGTAAAGAAAACGTTGTCGTTGATGCTCTCAGTCGGAAAGTAAACCTTGAAAAGAAAAGGCCAAGAGAGTTGAGAATTGAAGTTGTCTCGACGATTGTCGAAAGCATCAGGAAAGCTCAAGAGGAAGCTTTAGAGAAGAATAACCGAAAAGAAGAATGTTTGGGCAAAACGTTGGTGTTCAGTACAAACAACCAAGGGTTTAAGGCATTCCAGGATCGGATTTGGGTACCTAAGATGGGAGGAATAAGATATCTTTTGATGGAAGAAGCTCACAAGACCATATACTCAATTCATCCCGGTAGCACTAAAATGTATATGGGACCTAAAACCCTATTACTAGTGGCCGACAATGATGCTCGATGTTGTGAAGTATGTGGCCGAGTGTGTGACCTGTGCGAGAGTTAAGGAACAAAATCAGAAACCATATGGGAGTTTAGAACCTTTACCTGTACCCATGGGTAAATAGGAAGACATCACTGTAAGTCCCCAAAATTGCTTGTGTATCAATCAGATCCAATTGATTGTGTGGAATCCCAATCAATTGGATGATGCCAGATCAATATAGAAGAGAAGGAAGAAGAATTAAGATGAATCTAATGATGTATTAATGAAATTGAGTGATGCTCCTTACAATAGATTCTCTCTCACACAAACATCTTCTTTCTGACATTCTCTCTCTACATGATGCTCTCCTCTCCCTTACTGTACACTCCCACATGCACTCCTCTATTTATATGGACCTCTAGCCATACACATGTGTACAGTCGCACACCCTGTGTATGGCCGTACACAGGGTGTGTGGCCGTACACACGTGTACAACTGTACACACAAACTGCAAACACATACTGTTGGATTAATGTCTAAGTCCATAACTATAATTGGTAAGACTTGACCCGACCCGGCATGGTCCATTTGGGTTGCATGGCATCATGCACTTGGATAGACTAAATGAGAGAAATAAGACACTTATGGTTATTAATATATTATAAGTTCTAGTATATTAAAAATAAGAATAATAAGATTATTTAATTAGTATTGATCAAGAATTAATCTAGGATTAATTAAGTGATCAAAAGAAGACTAATTAAATATATGGGTTGATTGTGCAAATCATCCATACTTATATAGTGGGCTAATGCTCCATGGATTATCTAGTTGGGCTAAAACCCATACGATGCTCCATAGATGCTCCATGGTGTTTTTGTACCCATGGATCATGGAAATGAAAGGCCATGTCAATTAGGGTTTACATGGTTTAACCCCAACTATATAAGCATCTTATTCTTGACCAAAATCGGCCACAAGAGAGAGTAAGAAAGGGCTAGCCGATTTTCATGAAGTGTAGAATTCTCTCAAGTTATTCCAAGTGTAGTTGGTGTTGTGTGAACCATTTGAGGTGTCACACTTGGGGCAATAGGCACTCAAGCTTCATGAAGACTTTCTACATGAAAAAGGTATGTACTCTATCTTGCTATAGTCATTGTTTTGTAAGCTAGATTAGGATAATACCTTGGAAGTTCATATTTGCATGTATAATAGAGAAAACATAGATCCAAGGTATTTAGGGTTGCATGTACACTTAAGAGTGTTAGAATGCTCAAAACCCAATAGTTGTATCAGAGCCTAGGCTTGTTTTCTTGTTATACTTTCAAATGGAGCTGAAAAAACGAGTTTTGATGTTGTCTGCCCAGTAGACTCGCCGAGTCCAAGGCAAAAAGCATCCAACTTGCCGAGTTGGTTCGTGCACTCGACGAGTTGGACCCCCAGACAGCATAAATTCGACTTTTTTTGGCTGGAATTGGACTAGGAATATTACCCTAAGATGTTTTTGGACTTATAAACTTGTTTTTGACGTGGTAATGTTCATGCTAATCCAATTTCAATGATAATTGTCAATAGATTCATGTTTTGTATTAGTTTAAGGTTTAGACTAATTACATGAAAAAGTTTGATTTGAATTATCTTGTTCTTATGAGTTGCTTAGATTAATAGAAAAGTTGAGTGAAATAGTTGTTTTCAATCCAAATTAATCTAAGAGTTGATTCTAAAATGTGTTTTTGTAACTTATCCTCAAGTTATATGAAAAGTCACATTTAAGTTTCATAAAACTCATAAAAGTTGGCAAAGGTTACAAAATGAAGAGTCTAGTTCTAATTAATTGGTGTTATGACTCCATAATTTGTCCTCAACTTATGGAGGACCAAGAATCTCTTCATTAAATAATAAATAAATAAATAAAAAGTGTAACCTTAATTAATTCCATAAGTTATCAAATAAAGAAAAGTTAATTCTTTTATTAGTTTAAAGTTTTCCATAACTTGTCCTCAAGTTATGGAACTTGAAGAGTTTTTGGATTAAAACTAATTTAAACACATAAGTTATGGAATTAATTAGTTTTGAATAGTTTCAAAACTTGCCCTCAAGTTTTGGAATTTGTAAAGTTTTCTCTTATGAATACTTTAATTCCAAGTTAGCCCTTAGAATTTTAAAAGTTAAAATTCAACCCTTATACTTTATAATATTATAAGTTAATAATATATATATATATATATATATATATATGTATGTATGTATGTATGTATATATATATATATATATATATATATATATATATATGTATAAGAGTAAAGTTAGTCTTACCGCTAGTACGCCTCATTCACGAAGCCAGTCTATAAGGTGGGTATAAGGTTGTTTCTTATAAAATGGAAACTTAATGGGTGTCCACTCTCACCCACCGCTTGCTTGATTGTTGGAGGGTCGTTAGCCGAACGGGTTTGACAGGACTAGAATTCTCCCTTCATTAAAAGTATTAATGATAAATACTAAGTAACTAAACTCTTATAAATACCCAATCTTAGTTACTTAGGAAAATGTGAATAAGGTGCTAATCCATGAAATTACACTTTGCACTTTGTTTAAGTGGGTTAGTGGAGCGTGTGTGGTTAACCGGCACACTAACTCGTATTTACAAAGGTAGGCAAAAGGTAACTTAATGTTTATCATAGTATCGATGGAGCGTGTGTGGTTAACCGGCACATCGATTGAGGGGTAAACACTTAAGGGTACCAAGTAATTTGCATGGTTACTTCACACCTTGTTTTGTGATACTCGGCATCCCAGTCACAAAACCTGAAGGGCACACTCGAGATTGAAACATGCCATTGAACAGTTCAATGAATCTCAAAAGATCTAGGAGTTTCAAAACCAATTAAAACCTAATTATTATTTCGTTTTTCATGGTGGAAATTGGTGAATCGTCATTCACCTACCTTCAAAATATTTTATAGCTTGGATTACGGCATCCCTCTTCTAAGTTATAAAATAGTTTGTTGGGTCCTAGCCTTAATATTTCATATTGGGTGTCATATTAAGGACTTAAGATCAACTATCTTGAATATCTCCCAAAACATGTCTGGTTTAGACATTTATGATCTTCCCAAATCTCTTGAAACAAGCTTTCCTAAATGAAGATGATGTCCCTTGGAAATCATACTTCTTCCACCTCCTCCAATTATTCTCCCTAACCCACAAGTTCTTGAAAATTTTAAGATCACTCAAGCCCTATTGGCAAGGCAAGGTCTAGGTGTGGTCACATCTTGGAGATGTAGTCACATATTGACAAGCCGGGAGAGAAGAGTGTCAAAGTCTTGAGAAAGTTGGTGGTTCAACTACTTTCTAAGTCACATAGTGAGTTCTTTTGGAACACCTATGAAACAGACTATGACAAGACCCTTAATGATCTTATCTATTTGCTAAGATCAACTTCTTAAAACTTTATGGACATTGACAATGATGACATTGGATATCTAGTAAAGCTCTCTCTTCCCAGTGGAAAGGGATTGGCCATAGTCAACTTGGTTGACCAAATGGTAAAGAGAAAAGCTAAGTATGTGATAGTCCCGTGTACCGTTATCAAAGGGTCCATATGTTTATATTGCCAAAGGAATGGTCATTAGTTGCGAAAATGCCAAATTACCTAAGGATGTTAGAGTCAATAAGTTTGACTCTACTTCAGGTAAAGTCCACTATCTAACTCGGTTAAGTTTCTATTCTGAGATTCTTGATACATGTTGTGACTGGGTCACATGGTGATGTTTTAAGAATCAAATAAAAGTGAAGAAACTTAAAGAAAGAATATGTTGAATCTGATCGCATAGATGGATTTCTATCGCGTAGTTTAAAGATCGGATTCTTGAGCTACTTCTTAGGAGTTATGAGATATTGCTTAGGAATAGATAACAACAAGTTTTCATATGGATTGTAAGGATAATTTTTTCCGCATAGTTTTAAAATAAAAGAAAATTTTTGATTTTATTTATTTTAAAGTATCCTTACAATGGCATTTGAGGAAAAATTGTTGCTTATATGATTCCATTAATAGCAAGAGTGGAAATATGAAATTGATTCCTTCATTTGTGGTAATGTCTAAATTTACCAAATAAGGAAAGATTCTCATCACCCAAGTCTCAATTGGACCGGAACTTGGAATCATGCAAGTTGTATAGCATGATGAATGAGAACTTTCAAGTATTGGAAAATTAAGACTAATTACTTGTTCACATGGATGTGTGAGTCAATTAAAGGACTAAGGGATCGAGTACACATTCTTGTGCACTGGTCAAGTCCACGACAAAAGATCAATAAGATTATTCGTCATAGTTTACTAAAGCTCAGTAAATATGATTATACTTACAAGCTTAAGTGTAACTCTGAGACATTGGAAAAAGGTTCCAATGTAAGGCAGAGTGAATAAGAAGAATCAAATTAGGCAGAAGGATAAAACTTTCTCAAATCTGAAAAGATGGGAGAGTACTTTAGTATCAGTTTTGTGATCATCTTAATGATTAAGAAACCATATCAAAATTAGTTCTCTAAGGAAGTCTTAGTGCATTATTATGACTAAGAAGAAGGGATCTTGAATTGTTGAAATGGTTAAATCAAGAAGATGAGTCATACTTCGTTCCAATACAAGTCTTAGAGTCATACTCCAAGATTGTAATTTGAGTGACATGTGTTTAAGAAGGTTTAAAACACGTGTTCAATGTAAGAGTAAAAGTGTCCTACTCTTGTTCATTTGAAGTTG
The DNA here is from genome assembly GCF_052625555.1 of Lactuca saligna. Classification (NCBI taxonomy): domain Eukaryota; kingdom Viridiplantae; phylum Streptophyta; class Magnoliopsida; order Asterales; family Asteraceae; genus Lactuca; species Lactuca saligna. The sequence continues at coordinate 84,328,003 of NC_136417.1, read as the reverse complement.
GTAAGTTGTGATGTTTTGGATAAAAAAAAGACCAACTTAGGCCAACTATGTGAAACGTTTGTCTTGATAAAGAATCCGCACTATCCCTTGAATATTTGACAAGAGAGTCTTATATGTCAAGAGGATAGTGGGAGTCTTAAAAGTCTTGAAAGTCTCAAGAACTAATCAAGAATAAAACCTGAAGTTCTTCACTAGCACACGACTTGAGGCTTATAACCTATCGTGTTGACTTCTTCTATGCCCATTCCAATTAAATTTGGCTTTGCATATGAGTTCTTAGAGTTCTCAATTGGTTGCAAAACAACTTGGAAGCAATGGCATGCCCTTGAGCTGCCAGGTGGCAAGAAATTAAGATTGAGTTCAGTCCATATGAGTTTGGATTTGTCATTATCCTTGTCTTGCGACTATGGTTTTGATAATTCACATGAATAAGAACACATACATCATTAAATCTAAGTGTCATAAGTAGATTTTATCTAGATAGCAATTGTGAATTTGCATTCTCAAAGTTGTTAGTGGAGCGTGTGTGGTTTACCGGCACACTAACCTGGACTTGTGAGAAGTGGCAAATAGGTCTAACCATTATGATTACGACATCCCTCTTCATAATTGTTTAGACACACAAGTGTGCTATCTAACGGAAGGTGTATGTTTTTGATAAACTTTTATCAAAACAATGTGGTATTGGAAATCTGAAATTTGGTAAGAAAGTCAGCTGATTTCTGAGAACATGTCAGAGCTAGTGGGAGCATAAGTGTTATGGTAATAATCTTCATGTTAGTGGGAGCATGATAATTATGATAAAGGTTGCAAGTTAGCAATGTTAATTATAGAAAACAAAAGGTTTCAATTGGGAAAAAGTTGTTTTGCTATAATTAAGGGAGAGGAAATTATACTTCATCTGAAATGTATAAGCTTAGATCGTGAGGCTTTAATCATTTAGTCAAGGAAATATATATGAATTTCATGTTGGAATGGCTCAACATAAGGAAATTCTGTATATGGGTCCATTATTTGCGTTCTAAAAATTCGATTATGATTACGACATCCCTTTTCATAATCTGAATTTTTAGAACTTGGCAAATTGAAATGGAAATAGTATAGCAAAAGACTGGTGTAGTCTTTATGTGAGACATCATGAATCGTGTCCCATATGCTTCGGATATAGGATCGATTACATGTGCTATATTCATCATTTCTAAAAATTTTCCAAATGCCTGGGGCATTAAGAAGGGAGATGGTTTAGAACTGGATATGACTAAAAGGAGTAAACAATTATTGAGGACAATCTAAGGCCTACCAAAGATTGGTTGCTCAAGGACAGTTGGAAGTATAGTGATAATTCTGGAAGGACCATATTGGCATAATCTGTAAGGAGGCAACTCTTGTTCAGAAGTGATAGTCAAAATGAATCTGGAAGTGTTTCAAAGTCAAAAATTTCAATCTGTGTAAGATTAAGGAAACTTGATGCAAGAAGGATGTTTCCAAGGAGTTGATCTCCTTTGGAATGCTCTGTAATGTTTGTTGTCAAGTCTTCATGACTTTGTGCATAATCATTACAAGAGGACCAATGGATATAAGTTTAGAATCTAATAGATTTCAGCAAATGGCATGAATTTGGAATTCCTGCATTTGCAGTAAGGATTTGGGACTGTGAAAAGAGGATCATTGGAGTTATGCTCAATTGATCTAGTTCACAAAGTGAAGATCATAGACAAACATAGTATGCATACTTGGTGTATGGCATGACTAGTGTTTAGAAAACATAGTGTACATGCTTGGAGCATGGGACAACTATTATTTTAAATACAAGAATAAAGTTGATAGCTGAAACAGTATACAATGAATAATGTGTAATCATATGGTGATAAATAAAAGGTGTTTTATTTATGTTTATAGGTTTTGATACCATATTGGATTCAATTATTATTGTGTTTCACTTTCCATGTTTTAACTTCCCGAATAAACTAGGTTATTCTTCCAGAATGACTAAGTTATTCAAACAATCCACAGTCGGTCATATGTTGGAAGTAGATATGAATTAAGACTGCCATGGGTTGGCTTGTAGAGGTCTAAGGTGTTGGACAAAGGGCTACAACACTCATGAGTGCTCATAAGTTCTGAGTATTGGATTCAACCCGTGCTCATTGGAATCACTTCATGGATTTTATCACGAGTGATCATGAGACGATAATATCTTATATTCTTCAAACCTAGAGATATGAGTTGTTACTATGAGTTGGTTGTACATTGATTGCACGAAAACGCATTCGCTAACTCGGTGCTATAAAACGTGCCTTTGTGTATGATTCAACAAGTAGTAGAACAAGCCATATGAGTCGAAGTTTATCCATTCCTTTTACCTTCGGGATAAAAGCGATATCTGTGAGCCCCTCGATGATTTGATGATGACAAATGGAAGTGCTCGGCCGGGCCAGGACTGATTTGATTTGTTCAATTAGTCAGTCGTCATAAATCGGAAATCAGGAAAAAAAATGGATAGAGAGAATGATTATAATCCATGTTTCAGTCCATATGATATCTAGAATGGAGGAATATATGATCCCTTATCTAATGGAGAAGTCATTGACAAAGGTCAGAGTTCATCTACAAGGTCAGAGTTTGACAGAAGCTTTTGAGAGCTACGATTGCTGGTCAGTTCTTGAAGTCATACGCAATAATAGTTTTAGACTTATCCAAGTGGGAGACTGTTGGATTAATGTCTAAGTCCATAACTATAACTAGTAAGACTTGACCCGACCCGGCATGGTCCATTTGGGTTGCATGGCATCATGCACTTGGATAGACTAAATGAGAGAAATAAGACACTTATGGTTATTAATATATTATAAGTTCTAGTATATTAATAATAAGAATAATAAGATTATTTAATTAGTAGTGATCAAGAATTAATCTAGGATTAATTAAGTGATCGAAAGAAGACTAATTAAATACACGGGTTGATTGTGCAAATCATCCATACTTATATAGTGGGCTAATGCTCCATGGATTATCTAGTTGGGCTAAAACCCATATGATGCTCCATGGATGCTCCATGGTGTTTTTGTACCCATGGATCATGGAAATGAAAGGCCATGTCAATTAGGGTTTACATGGTGTAACCCTAACTATATAAGCATCTTATTCTTGACCAAAATCGGCCATAAGAGAGAGTAAGAAAGGGCTAGCCGATTTTCTTGAAGTGTAGAATTCTCTAAAGTTATTCCAAGTGTAGTTGGTGTTGTGTGAACCATTTGAGGTGTCACACTTGGGGTACTAGGCACTCAAGCTTCATGAATACTTTCTACATGAAAAAGGTATGTACTCTATCTTGCTATAGTCATTGTTTTGTAAGCTAGATTAGGATAATACCTTGGAAGTTCATATTTGCATGTATAATAGAGAAAACATAGATCCAAGGTATTTAGGGTTGCATGTACACTTAGGAGTGTTAGAATGCTCAAAACCCAACACATACAACATTACATAAAAATATATTTTCTTAGAAAGCAAAGTATAAACCATATTTTTGACCCAACAATCTCCCCCTTGGTTTATAGCTTTCTTTTCTAATTGACCCAACAAGCTCCCCCTAAAAAGTAGTTGAATTTTCTTGTTAATCTTCATTGGGAACTTGGCTTCAGCATTAATCTTCAAATTATTCACAACTTCAAGATGAACTTGACGAATCTTCAATGAATGACTTCATATTGAGCGGTTGGGCTTTTCTTCAGAATTTGGCTTTGAACGCACGTCAGGTGAGTAGGCTTGATGTACTGATTCTTGAAAGATAACGCTTTTAGCTTGAGAATCTACAGAGAGAACATCAGAGAGAACAAATCTTCTGGATCACTTCAGCAGGTACAAAGATAGCAGCAGACTAATTGAGGAGGATTCAATGCAATCTGTCACATATTCTTCAATTTCAGCTTCACCTTGCTTCTGGGGTTGAAGGATGGAATGTCGAAAGAATAATCTTCATTTCTTTCTCCTTCGAATGCGAATTCTTCGATGCTCATAGATGAAGCCTTGGCTCAGAAATCTTCAACACAAACTCCATGAGTCTTATCTATACCTGAAATCAATTTTCAAGACAAAACAAAACTAAAAGAAAAATTAGCACACAAAAAAAAATATATTTTTGGATTTTTTTTTTATTTTCTGGAAAAATAAAACAAAAATAAAAATATTTTTGGATTTTCTGATTTTTCTGAACAAGAAATAACACCATTTTTGGATTTTTAATTTTCTGATTTTTGTTTATTTTTTGAATTATTTTTAATTCTCATGCATAGAGGAAAACTATGAAACAAATTTAACAAAAATAAAATTATATTTAACTTTAAGAATGATTTGGGATCAAAGTTTTTAGACAACCTTTATCCGCTTGTCGGTACCTTCTATCTTCACGTATTTGTCTGGTCGATTGCCAGTATTATTGTCCACTTAAACACGAAAAATTGTGACAAAATTAGGACATACTATAAGTGACAAGACAATGTAATCCTAAGTTCTTAGATATTATATCTGATCCTAAGTTTCTAGATACTATATCTTAAGGACCATTCAACTGACGACGACCAGGGATATTGCTGTCCACCTAAATTGAGCAGCGAGATCTATAGACAATCTTTGAGTGTTCAATTTTAATTGTACTGGAACATGTTTCCCGTTTCCTGATATGCCCCAGTAATCAAAGACTTCCAGAGTACTCCTTACATCGGGTGAGCAGACCATCATTAAGAGAGAAGATAGATTTAGATTATTATCACTTATAGTTTTTAGAGGGATTGAGAAGTAGAATGTTGCATATGCTGTGTACCAGGTCGGATTGTTAATCACGCAAAGGAGACAGCATATGGCTAATAGATAAGAAGAATTTCATAGATATAATATTCAGAGAAATAGATTTGCATATGTTGCAGTCCAGATCGGATCACTTCCAATCACATCGAGGAGGCAACATATGACTAACAGTAAGAAAGAAAGAAAATAATTTTCTACAAACCTAATTCATCGAAATTTACCAGTTGCCCCATCAATACTGAAATTAAGGACAGAATCCGCACATCGAGGAAAAGTTAAACCATGGTTCCAGATACGTGTTCATTTAATGTGACGAGTAGATTCTCATATATATCTCCCTGCTCAACCTATCCAAGAGTCATATTGTCAGGCTAAACGGAATTATCTAGGTCAAGATTTATCAAGTCTCTAGATTCCTTAAGTTCATCTGCACCTAGTTAAGTTCGTTAAATTCTTCGTGCCTACCGACGCATCAAATCAGAGCATAGACCCTTCAACTTTGGGTATGTTACGCAGACTCAGATTGCCCGTTATCACTTAATAATATCACTTCCCAAAACATCTCCCTCAAGCACATTCTATAACCAACATATTATTTTTTGATTTTTTGATTTTTTAAAATTTTAAAATTTTTGTTTTCTTTTTATTTATTTATTTATTTTTTTAATTTATTTTTTTAATTTCCCTTTGACTTAAAAAACCGAGAAAGTCAACCTTAAAAGTCAAATTTAAAAAGTCAAACTCAAAAGTCAAACCGAAAAGCTAAATTTGAAAAATTAAAAGTCAAACGAGAAAGTCAAAGTTTAAAGTCAAAGCTCAAATTTTAAAAGTCAAAGTCAAAATTTTAAGGTCAAAGATAAAAATAAAATCAAAAATTAAAAAACAAAAAAATTTTGGGTTGAAAATAGAATTAAGAAATAAAGAAAATTGATTTTTGGGTTGAAATTGTCAATCTGCGAAATTATAAACCGCGAAGGACAGGTTATGATTTATATTTCGAAGGGACGACACAAATGCTTCGCTGGTTGAGTTGGTAGAGCGCAATGTTGAATAACCATAGGTCCCTGGTTCGATTCCCGGTACCCTCTGATTCCTCTTCGTTTTTTATATACGAAGGCTGCTGAGCGAGGACGGTTGCGAAGCAAGGACTAGAGCTGCGAAGCCGAGAACGATGCTGCTGAGCCGTGAACCAGAGGCGAGACCGAGCCGTATACCGAGGCCGCACACGGAGCCGCACACCGAAACCCTAGCTGCACACTGATTCACACACTCCGAGCCGCACACTGCTGAGCCGCACACACCGAGCCGTATACTCTGAGCCGCACACCTTCAACAGATTCGCGAAAAAACGACGTTTTTTACCCTTTTTTGCTCTAAAACTCGATCAAAAACCCGTTTTTATGAAAAATGCAAAGAAGTAACCCCCCTTATTTTTGCGAGATCTATCCAAAAATGCTATTATCTTTTCAAAATAAGATCAAATAAGCTCCAGGTCTGAAAAAACTTTGATTGATACAACCAAGCTCTGATACCAATTGTAAGTCCCCAAAATTACTTCTGTATCAATCAAATCCAATTGATGGTGCGGAATCTCAATCAATTGGATGATGTCAGATCAATATAGAAGAGAAGGAGAAGAAGAATTAAGATGAATCTAATGATGTATTAATGAAATTGAGTGATGCTCCTTACAATAGATTCTCTCTCACACACACTTCTTATCTCTAAATTTCTCTCTCTACAAGATGCTCTCCTCTCCCGTAGTGGACACTTCCACATTCACTCCTCTATTTATATGGACCTCTAGCCATACACATGTGTACAGCCGCACACCCTATGTACAGCCATACACAGGGTATGCGGCCGTATACACGTGTACGGTCGTACACACACACCGCAAAAACATACAACATTACATAAAAATATATTTTCCTAGAAAAAGCAAAGTATAAACCATATTTTGACCCAACAATACCATGGATTTTTTTACTAAACTACCCAGAACGAAGAGCGGTCACGACATGATTTGGGTAGTCGTGGATCGATTCACTAAGAATGAACACTTCATAGTAGCCAATGAAAGGTGGTCTATGGATAAGCTTGCAAATGTTTACGTGAAGGAAGTTGTAAGACTTCCCGTTGTTCCTCTAACGATTGTATCAAATCGTGATAGTCATTTCACATTGAGATTCTGGAGAAGTCTACAAGAAGAATTGGGTACGAAGTTGTGTTTGAGTAGGACTTACCATCTGCTGACTGATGGTCAAAGCGAAAGAATGATACAAACAATTAAAGATATGCTGAGAGCATGTACCCTGGATTTTTAAGGTAACTAGGATGAACACTTACCTTTGGTTGAATTTTCCTACAACAACAGTTTCCACTTGAGCATCAAGATGACACCCTATCAATATTTGTACGGATAGAAGTGTCGTACGCCATCTTGTTATCTTGAGGCTGGGGAAAAGCAGTTTATGGGTCCCGAGATAGTCCATGAGACTGCTGAGAAGTTAAAGGTGATCAAGGAAAGGATGTTAGCAACACAGGATCGTCAGAAGAGCTATGCTGACAAGAAAAGACGACCAATGACCTTCGAAGTTGGGGATTCAATTTTGATTAAAGTCTCACCGTGGAAGGGACTTATAAGATTCGGGAAACGAGGAAAGTTGAGTCCAAGGTTTATTGGACCATTTAAAGTTCTTCAGAAGATTGGGAACCAAGCTTACAAGCTCGAATTACCCGAACAACTAGATGGTATTCATAACACCCTCCATGTGTGTTATTTGAGAAAATTCATGGGAGAAGTTCCCGACATAATTCCAATTTCAAAGTTAAGGATGGATGAGAACAAGAGGCTAGTCGAAGACCCCGAGGCAATTGTTGACCATAAGACTAAGAAGTTACGATGCAAGATGGTCGACTTAGTGCTAGTTCGATGGAAACATTTGAATGCGCTGAATCTAACTTGGGAAACAGAGAGCGACATGATGAGTCACTATCCGCATCTGTTCGTTGAGGCATGATTCCAAGACGGAATCATCCTAAGGGGGGAGAGAATTGTAACACCCAGGTTTCAGGGCTAAGCATTATTAGACGATGTAATAGTCTAGGTCAACTATTGTAACTCTTTTTGAAATAATAAAGATGAATTATTTGAGTATTATGTGAATTATGTGCATTTATGTGCATATTACTTATTTATAGATGTATAAAAAAACAAAGAATAAAAATAAGTGTCAAAATTAAAGTATGAGATAAACCTGATATCTTTACATAAAGTTGTAGTGGTCGAAACAAGGTTTCCGGGGATATAAAGAACGCTGAAATCCGAGTTATAACGAAGAAGTTATGACCCGTCGAAGTTTCGCGACGAAACCTGCACGACACCGGGAAACGTAAAATAGTGAATTTACGATAGAGAACTTTTTGGCCTTAGTAATCTAAACCAAATTTTCAATATACATTAAAGTGAGAGCATCCATAAAAAGAACACCGAAATCTAACTTCTTATGAGGAAGTTATGATTTTTCGAAGTTTCGGCTTAGCAGTGTACGACCCGGAACTCGAATTTTAGATCGAGTGGTTTTTGGCCTACGCGACCTAAATGAGAGTTGAAGATCTCATTAATAGGAACTCAATGGTAAAAAGACAAACGAAAATGGAGTCCGTATGAAGGAGTTACAAATTCTTCGCGGTCATTTAACAGTCTAATCTCCTCCTACTATTAAATTTAAGATCGGTCGAGAATTAGCCGATAGAGTCACACAGAGAGTTGTAGATATTATTTTTACCTACATGTAGCTATAAAGAACGTCGAAAATGGAGTTCGTATGCCAAAGTTATGAATTTTTGAAAATCGGCTGATTTCTACCTTATGTGCGATGCCACGTGTCAGCACTAGGCTGTACCTAGCAGTATATAGCTGGATCATGATGTGAGCATCAATGGCTCATGACGTGAGAGTCTCTTCAGCCTCCTATAAATAGAGACACCCCTCTCCTTCATTCTTTACACCTTAGCCTTTCATTCTTCTCTTTATACTCTCTCTCTCTAAGCCCTAACTCCCCCCCCCCCCCCCCTCCCAAAAAAAAAAAAAAGCCTAGCGAACCCCCTAGCATGAGGTGGAAGCCCCAGAGCACCTGAAAGCTCAGAGATGAAGAGCCTTTTGGCTCGGGAACAGTACTCCAGCGAAGCCCGGTTTTTGAGAAAACCCGCTGTAAGTAAGCTATGCCTACCATAACCTTAATATAGCTTACGTTTTAATATAGTAATGTTATTAGGACCTTATCCAATGAAAGTATGATGTGAGGCCTCGATGTTGTTGTTGTTGATTCAGTCATCTAGCGGAGTATCGATGACGACGATGAATTTTTCTAGACAGCCCAGTGGAACGCTAGTAGGCTCGCAACCTGTAGGTGTTTGTTAACGATGTGTATACCGATGTACTCCATCCCCTACATGGTTACCTTTAGGACATTTATTGCTGAGGAACCCCCTTAGCAGTAATGTCCATCCCGATGATGATCCTTAGGATAGGTCCCTTATGATAGGTGTTTAAGGACATAATGTGAGGATAATGGGAACAGGTAATCAGGTTATTGTTGATTGATGAAATTAATTAAACTTGTTTATTGTGGGTTGAAAACCCTATGTGCTCACCAGGCTCCCAAGCCTGACCCACTCAGTTTCATGTATTACAGGTAGTGGCGCTCGAGCATAGATGTGATGTTTTGGATGATGGATTACGGATATAGGCATGTAGATATGAAATAATGTAGTAAGGCTTATATTGCACTGTTTATGCTTTCGATTTGTATCGAACATGACATCCTGAGTCATTTTAATGAAATACATTTCTACGGAAATGCTGTGATAAATCTTTATCATATTTTTATTTTAGGAACAAATGCCATAACACTTTTATGTAAAATGTTACTCTGATTCTCAAACAAAGCATAAACAAAATTGGTCTTTTCTGGCGGTGAAAATATGGATGTCATAGAAACTTTATCCATTATGAAGCTATTTAGGAACTAAATCTTATGTTATGGGCCTTGGTCTAAAGAGATTAAGCACTTAATGAATATTTTGGCCTTATGACCAGAAGTCACGACATGATGGTGTCCAAAATTACAATTGTTTTGTCGTTGCTTTCTCACGACGTGACCACGGTATGGTCACCACGTGATGTTGGCTTTGACTACGCTGAATGTTGACTTTTTGACTAGTTTGACTTTTGGTCAAACTTGGGTAAAATTGAGTATTTGGCTTAGGATTTGTTTCGTTTTGGCTTTAGGAAGCTTGGGTTAGATGTTTTGTTGATGAGGTATTTGTTGTGCTTCTATTAAATAATTCAGGTGAGTTTCCTCACTATGTTTGGCGGGTTGAAGGCACCAATATTTGCTCATGGTTTATTTTGATTAGGGATGCTAGTTGTCTACGTGACTCTACATGTATGGTATCTGATATATATATATATATATATATATATATATATATATATATATATATATATATATATATATATATATATATATATATATATATACCGGGCGAGGCCCAATGCCAGGTGTGGCCTAATGAGTATATTGTATTTTATTTACTTTTGCGATTCTTGCATGTATTTATGCATTTATAAATATACCGCGGGGGGGGGGGGGGGGGGGGGGGGGGGGGGCTGATAACTATCTTGTATGCTATTTATCTTTGTGATTCTTGCATGTGCTTATGTGTTTGTATGTATATTGGGCGGGTATAGGCGGGGCCTAATGAATGTGATATAGCGGGGGCCATCTAATATTAATGACAGATTTGTTCCGAGTGGGGCTCGATGGCGAGCGGGGCTCATTATATGTATGATATGTAGTATTTTGAGGAGTTCACTAAGATTTGTGATTACGGTTTATGTTTAAAATGTTTTCAGGTTTTTCTGGTTTCAAAAAGAAGAGTTCGGTTTGATCGCACTACATCCCTTGGAGATTAATTCTGCACCGACTGTTTAAGATTTTACTCTGATATTTTCGGAATACTTTTATTATAATCGTCTTTTAGAATAATAAATAAATAAATGGTTTTGACTTATTTAAAATGAAATTGTTACTCGGAAATTTTGGGACGTTACAAATAAACTCTTCTCAACTATTTCATTCATGCTCATTTTTTTTTAAACTTTTAGTGTTTTTGGAATCAATGATATATAAAATTCTAATTGGAATAAAATGGTATACATTTAATAAAATGAAGGCATATTGAATTGAAAAAAGGATGATATATATGTTGATAGGTAAGTAAAATAATATTAAATTCAAATACCTTTGAACTTTTAATATAATTATTAGATGTTTGCTAAAACAGTAAACCTTAAAAACCCGTGGCAAAACACGAGTTCAGTTACTAGTATTATATTTTTCTTTAAAATTTCTTTTATGTTATTTTATATTTAGTAGCTAACTTTTAACAAACGTCATTTCTAACGGTTAACGACTAATTTTCTAGTTATTAACTTGACTTTTTAATATCGACTAATTTTTCAACTAATCCCTTAATTATAATCTAAATTGAAGACTAGATTTTATGAAAAATATACTAATATTGGTTCATCAAAGTTAGCGGAAAAAGTGGCAAATTGAAATGTTGCTAACCAACCAACAAAAGTATATTATATAATCTGTTGGAACTTCTAGAGAAAAAAATCAGATCATGAAAAGTTGATGGCATGCTTTTTTATTCCTATACTTTTGCCAATTTTTTATCATCTCGAGCCTTGAACAAATTAAAGCTTTTGTTGGTACATGCTCAGACCAATTTCTACGTATTTTACTTCGACATTAACATAATACTTAAGATTTTCTTAATAATTTGTGCTTCAACCACATTTTTCCCAAAAGATTGTTGTCGACTTTGAAACTATGACAATCCTTGAATAGTGCACAACCTAAAACACATAACAGTTAAAGTCTGTTCTTTTGTACGTAACACGGAAAAACGAATGAATTCGAAACAAAACAAGTATCAGTTTAATTAGATTTTAATTTATTCTAACCGTTTGTAAATTTTAAATAACAAACAGTCTTCTTCATTTAGACTGTAGACGTTTAGTCTATCTTTTCTACTACAAAAATCTACAAATATAGAAATTTTGATTTAGAAAAAACAAACAACAACCTTAAAGTATTGAGGTCTAGTGGGCTAGCAACCATTTCCCTAGAGGACTTAGTATGCATCTTTGCCTTGAGGTGCTACAAAATAGTATTATTGTAGATCTCAAATTACGAATGACTTAAAATTCATGAATATAAGTGAGGAGTTAATCTATCCATATTCCCTTTTAATTTTTACCATATCCTAATTATTTCATTACCTTTTCTTTAAATAACAACAATTATTACATAATAATGATACATTTTTAGTTATAGTTCTTGTGAGGACTCATGAGAATATCTTCAAAAAAATTTTAAAAAAATCTAAAAAAATAGAAATCATAAAATAGAGCAAATATTTATGTTCGGAAAAAAAAATTGGAAGTTTTTTTTTTTTTTTTTTTTTGCATTATTAAAATTGATTCATGATTCAATTTTAATTTTTTATTTTGTATCATTATGATTCATTATTCAATTTTAATGATCCATTTTTTTCATTCTCGATATAAATCTATGCTCGATTTTATGATTTGTTTTTTCTTTTTTAATTTTAATTTTTTAAGATTACCTCACAAATTCTTACTTTAAAATGAACCTTCGCCGAATCTTTATATATATATATATATATATATATATATATATATATATATATATATATATATATATATATATATATATATATATATATATATATATATATATATATATATATTCAGTTTAATTTGAAACCATTCTAATTTTGTGAGACCGTGAGACTAAATCTAAAAATACTTTTAAAATACAAAATAAATGGAAAAATCCACAAATTCTTTTTTTAAATATTATTTTCGGAACTTGAATTAACTAAAAAAAATATAAAAAAATAAAAATATATATATATAAAAAAATCCTGTTCTTTTTTTTTTAAATACGTGAAATATTCTAATAGAATATTACACTAACATATTCTAAAAAATAATTTTAAAATGCAAAATAAATGGAAAAATCTAAAAATTCTTTTTTTAAATATTATTTTCGGAACTTGAATTAAGTAAAAAAACATAAATAAATAAATAAATAAATAATCCATTTTTTTTGAAAAATACGTGAAATATTCTAATAGAATATTACACTGTACGTATTTTAAAAAATAATTTTAAAATGCAAAATAAATGGAAAAATCCGAAAATTCTTTTTTTAAATACTATTTTCGGAACTTGAATTAAATAAAAAAAATAAAAAAATATGTCTCACGGTCTCACAAAATTAGGTCGTCTCACATGAACCTAACTCTCTCTCTGTATATATATATATATATATATATATATATATATATATATATATATATATATATATATATATATATATATATATATATATATATATATATATATATATATATATATATATATATATATATATATATATATGTTGAAACACTCTTAAAATATATTAAAATGGTAACAAGACAAGAAAGCTAATACACTAATTCTATGGACAAAGAACCTCTCGTATCTGCCTCTCTCTTAGTTCGTTCAGAACAAAGTTAATTTACGTGTTAATTTATCCAATACAAAACGATTGTTACAAGTAATTTTACTTAATCCGTTAGCTATTCTACCAATTCATCTCTTCTAATATATATATATATATATATATATATATATATATATATATATATATATATATATATATATATATATATATATATATATATATATATATATATATATATATATATATATATGAGTTGAATTGAGAAAATAAAAAATGTTGAAAAATAGGGGAATCATTTTCAGCCACTCATTTAATCCAAATATAAAAAAACACAGTGACAAACTTGTAAATATGATATAATAGCCTTCAATCACAAATACGTAAGTGTAGAGAATTGGATAACAGTTGAAATTCATTCTAATCGATCGTATCATCCAAATTTCTCCTCCAACCTTCAACAATCATCTAGATTTCTTCAATTAAATCATCGATCAACGTCATCATGTGTTAATCAATCATTGATCTTCGTCAATAACAGGTGTATCAACACCATTCAACAGTTAACAACAAAAATTCGTTTTTTACTCTTTCAATCCAACCTTCAATTATGCTTGAATGCGAACATATCTTAAAATTTATGATTAATTATATTTCCAACATCATTAGAATAACATCATGGATAATCAACAAAAAAAAAAAAATCAATTCGTATCATTCATTCACCATCGATCATCAAATAAAACATCGAAATTAAGATTAGGAAACGATCAAATCATTTTTTGTTTGAAAATTTTCATATATTTTTCTATCAATCTACTATTTTGTAAGATTTAAATAGTCAAAGTATCATATTTATCATATTTTTAAAAAAGTTAACTTGTATGCACTCCAACTGTTTGATTAAATGCATAAACTAAATTAGCACGTTATATTCATATATGAATATATTTTCTCACAAAACAAATATGCAAGTATGTATGTTATTCATATGTGTGAATAACATATAAAAATTATATAAATTTCTGAAAACACCTTGTAATATATTCATATATGAATATATTGTGCAATATTCACATATGAATATACTGTGCAATATTCACATATGAATATACCAACTATTATTTATAAGTGAATATATGATCTAATATTCACAAGTGAATATGCTATGTACTATTGTCATGTGATATATCATGTAATACTATATAATATTCACATATGAAAATATCATCTAATATTCATAAGTGAATATACAATCTAACATTCACAGATGAATATATTATGTAATATTTACAAGTGAATGCATCGTCTAATATTTAAATATGAATATACTATGTGTAGTATATGGTATATTAATATACGAATGATACTAAAATTGTAAAAAAAATTAATCATAGTTTTTATTCACTTATGAATAACGAATGTACTTTTATTTATAGTAAAAATCTGATTCATTTTTATCCACTTATGAATAATGATAGCTGAAAATAATATATATATATATATATATATATATATATATATATATATTATTTTATCTTAAAACTATAACAATATGGATGTCTATTTGTAGAGAATTAAAAATCATGAATTTTGGTATATTTAAAATCATTTTCCGATAAAAATAACTTTTTAAAAATTAATAAAAAAACAAAAAAACTATGTTTTTATATATATATTTAGGTAATCCTTAGCATAGTTTGAGGAAACATGTTTTGTTGGAAAACAAATGTGCATTTCTTTCCCATTTCTGCCGATACGTTGGAGGTTTTTGCAGCAAAAATAAATGATTGGCTGAGAATGATTCCCCCATTCTCAACTTTTTTTTTCTCAATTGAACCCTTCCCCCCTCTCTCTCTCTCTCCCTCTCTCTCTCTCTCTCTCTCTATATATATATATCCTCCTTAATAAATGAAAGTTTTTTTTTTCCACATGTCAATCTCTCATTAGTTTTGACACTTGTCATTTTGTGGTATTTATATATGTAAAGTATTAAATATAATATATATGATATTAAATTGCAACAAATACGTTTCCAAGTTTTTTATTTGAAAATTATAGGTTAAACAATATTTTTTGTTTACATTTTAATGTTTAATCTTTTTTTAAATCAATCCGTGTATTACACGGGTGTGACACCTAATATATATATATATATATATATATATATATATATATATATATATATATATGGAGTGGTTCAAATGAGAATCACAAAAGGTTAAGTGGAGAAGATTGGTGTATATATATATATATATATATATATATATATATATATATATATATATATATATATATATATATATATATATATATATATATGGAGGGTTTACATGTTGCCATAGAAGATGCTATTGCGGCTAATTTGTTTTCGGGGTAAAGATTGGTATTGATAACTTGGTGCTTTCATACTTATTTTATGCGAATGTCGTAATCTTTTTAGGAAAATGGAACAACCAAAATGTCCAAAATATCTTCCGCATATTACATTGGTTCTACTTGGTTTCCGGTTTAAAAATTAATATACACAAGTCTAGTCTGTTTTGTGTTGGAGTATCTTATGAGAAGGTGGTCAATTTTGCATCAGTTATTGGGTGTAAACCTGATAAAATACAATTTACATATTTGGGTCTTCCCGTGGGACAAAACATGACAAGGATAAATGGTTGGAAACCAATTGTTGATAGAGTTCATAAAAAACTTTTCAATTGGAAATGTGCTACCCTTTCTATCGGAGGTAGAGCTATGTTAATTAAATCGGTTTTAGGAGCTCTTGGAGTTTATTTTATGTTGCTTTTTTTGATGCTGGTAACAATTGTGGATCAAATTGAAGCTTCTCATGCAAAGTTTTTTTGGGGTGCTAATGATGAAAACATAAAGTGGGATTTGACTCTTTCTGCAAGAAACCGAGGAGGGTTGGGCATTATTAGTATGTCTACTTTCTACCTTGCTTTATTATACAATTGGTGCTGGCGGTTTTTACATAATCAAGATTGCTTATGGGTTCAAGTGATCAAGGCTAAGTATGGAGTTCATGGTGGTCTAAGTTAAGTGGGTGACAAGTGTGGTTCAGGACCGTGGGCTCGTATTTTGGGGGTTATCAAGAGACTCGATGATTGTGGGATTATTCACGGGTCTGTCTTGAAGAAACGAATTGGAAAGGGAGATACTTCAAAGTTTTGGACAGATTGTTGGATACGTGATCAGACTTTAAAGACTCAATACCTTAGAATTTTTGCATTGGAAACTAATAGGGATTGTTCTATTACCCAACAAAGATGGCAAGGAGAATGGCGTTGGAGTTGGAGATGTCTGATTCTTGGGGGCGAAGAGATGTTGCAATTTTCGACACTTTTAAATTATATTGGAGGATTTCAACTCTCAAATAATTAGGACAAATAGTGTTGGGACATTAGTAATCTAGGTGAGTACACGATTAGTGAAACTCGCTAATGGATTGATGATGTCACTTTGCCGAGGTCAGATATTCATACTAGGTGGAATTCTTTTATTCCTAGAAAAGTGAACATCTTGATTTGGAGAGTGTTACATGATCGGATTCCTACTAGACTGAACCTGTCATATCGTGGGTTAGATGTAACTTCTATTCTTTGCCCGATTTGTGCGATAGGGTTGGAGCAACTTGGTCATCTATTTTTGAGATGTGAGGTTGCAGCGAGAACATGGAACTTGATATATAGATGGATGATATTCAACCAGCAGAGCATAGTTTAATCCGAGGCTTGTATTCTTGGATTGACGGGTGGAATGTTGCAAATAAAAAAAGTTATTAGTCGATGCTATTATTGGTACCACAATCTGGTATATTTGGAAATACATGAATGCTTTATTGTTTGCAGATAAGGAGTTGAGAAAGGATGAGATTTTCGATTCTATTTGACATTTTTCTTTTTTGTGGTATAGTAATAGGAATTTGAAATGCCCAAGTAATTGGGTTTGTTGGTTGCAACAACCTTTAAATATTTTGTAATTGCTTCTTTGTTCTAGCTCTTTGCTAGTGTTTTTGATATATGGTTGCTTCTTAAAAAAAACTAAATATGTTAAACTCCCGATTTTTGTCTTTTTCATAAGTAAAGGGCAAAATCGTAATTTACATAGTCTACTAATTTCATTCATACATTCATTTATATTTTAACATAAAATTTATATAAAATACAAATTTATACAGGCCATTTACAGTTTAATACATAAAAAATTCACAACTTATTACAATCTATTTTACATAAATTCACAGATTTAGAAAAATCAAACCAAAACTCTTCCACTACCACCACCACCGTACACTACCAACAACCACTTATGTTAATGTCGCGACCATCTTCTTTCCAAAATAGATCTATACATCAAGTCATACATTGACATCTTAAATACTATATTCACAATTTAACAAACCTATTAATTCACTCATTATAAATTTAATGTAAAACAATTATTAAAACTAATGCATTTTTACATACTTATACACATAAAAAAAATAAATATATTTACAAGAAAACTAATACAAAAATTCATACATGAATCATTCATATTTTAATACAAAATTATTATAAAAATCACAACAAATACAGT
The DNA here is from genome assembly GCF_052625555.1 of Lactuca saligna. Taxonomy (NCBI): domain Eukaryota; kingdom Viridiplantae; phylum Streptophyta; class Magnoliopsida; order Asterales; family Asteraceae; genus Lactuca; species Lactuca saligna. The sequence goes on along the minus strand of NC_136417.1, from coordinate 84,309,995 downwards.
CAGTTCACAACTTAATACAATCAATTACCATTTAATACATAAAATTAATACCTTCATATACTAATTAATAGTTGAATGCAAATAATTTCATGTTCTTAACTTAAAACATACATTTATACTGTTAGATCCAGAGGGTAGCACTTATTCAAAGTTTAATTTAATAATATTCATACTTTAAATTGTTTGTAATTTATTTAAAATTAAAGAATATGATATATAGTTATAATGCTTCTTTCTTCTCATAGAATCAAAAACAAAATCCATAAAAAAATCCACAGGTTAATACAATAAATTCAAATTTTAATACAAAAATTCATAACTTGATACGATAAATTCATAGTTTAACACAAATAAAAATATATATTCACAACTATATTCTCAACTTAAAACTTACATGTATACGTTCATATCTGGAGGCATTATGTGTATTAAATTATGAATTTATTATATTAAGTTGTGAATAAAAATTCACACATTAATACACATAATTCATAGTTTTATACAATACATTCAAAACTCATTTACAAGTACAATATCATATTTCATTGTACTAAACAACTCATTCACAGTTTAATATGTGCATAAATATCTCATATTTCAGAAGACAACATAAAAAAATATACATGAATCATAAAAGATGATATCTTATCTGAAATTAATGACAAAAATGAGTGAGAAATAGAAATTTCCTTACTCTACCACCACCAGCAACATCAACACCACCAACAATTTGTGTCAAGACCTCCAACATCCTTCCCTCAAAAACCAGATCTAGATAAAATATATATATATATATATATATATATATATATATATATATATATATATATATATATATATAGAATTCACAATTTAATACACCATTTCAGACACTAAATCAAATATTAATTCAGACACTGATTCACAACTTAGTGTATCAAAAAACACACATTCACAACTCAATAACTTAAATATTCACAAATTAATACATTAAAAACACATATTCATAGTTTAATAACTTACTGAATTTGGTTGAGGCATTTCATCAAACACTTTATGTGCACCACATACATCATATACATAATCACCATAAAACATCATATCTGATCAGATCTATAAGAGTCACATCATCTCTGACATTAGGTGGCATTTTTTGGTTCTCCAGAGATGTTTGACGGTGCTGGTTTGGTGGTGAAATAAGATCCAGATCTTGATAGGAAAAACAATAAACAATTTTAGCATATCTGAGATTAAGAATACAAAACCAAGTGTGCGACTTGAAGAACATAAAGCCAAATACCTCTACAACTCCTTTAATCTCGCTGAAGCTCACAAATGTGAACATTGATGGTGGCGGAAATCATAGACATGGACCTGAGCTCGTAGATCTGAACATCAGTGGTGGTGCAAATATTATATCTAGACTGGAGTTCGCAAATATGGATGTCTGTTGTGGCAAAAATCACAGATCCGAACCTGATCTTTCAGATCTGGATGACGGTATGACAGATCTGGTGGTAAATGGCAAGCAATGGCGATGTTGTAAGGTTCTTAAGGTGGCGACTGGAGGTGGTCGCAAATTTGGAGGTGGAAAAGAGCTTTGTCAAAGTAGTGGTCGAAAGTTTAAGGTTTTCCGGTAGATTTGGACAGTTCAGATCTTGAACGAAACATATTTGTACACTAAAGAAGACCGGTGGCGTGGTTGCATCATCGATGACGATGGAGGTGAAGTCACCGGAGAAAGGATGTATCATTGCTAGAGAAGATAAGGTATAAGAGGTGTTGGGTTTTTTTCCTTTGGAAGAGAGAGAGAGAGAGAGAGAGAGAGAGAGAGAGTATGAGCTAATTCTTAATGTAAGAGAAATGAGACATTATAAACAACAGATATGATAATATGATTGTAAAAAATGGTTCTTAGAGTTCTTAATCTTTTTTGGTTCTCATTTGAACATTTACCTATATATATATATATATATATATATATATATATACACACACACACACACATACATACACACATGGTTAGGTTCACATGAGACCACCACATTTATGGGACGGGGAGACGCAATCGTAGCCACTCAATTTGTTCACAAACAAAAAACATTTTTAAAATGAAAAATAATTGAAAATTTTCGATTTTTTTTAAATATTATTTTCATCATTTATATTATAGAAAAAAAAAAGTTCTTTTTTTGGAATATCTATGATATACTCTACTATAATATTTTACATATCTAACACAATCTAGTAGAATACTAGAATATTCTAATATTATAAAAGTTACATTAGAATATTTTATTTACTTATTTATTTTTTTAGGGTAAATAAAATGATGATTTTTTTTTGATTTTTTCTTTTATTTTCATTTTAAAAGTATTTTTAGATTGCATCTCATGATCTTACAAAATTAATATGGTCTCAAATGAACCTATATATATATATATATATATATATATATATATATATATATATATATATATATATATGTATATATATATAATTAAGGTTAGGTTATTATATTTTAGGTAACTATTGTGTGCACGAGTGGATGGGTGAGAATTTAGAAAAAAAACAAGTTCAGACCAATTATTTTATTAGAATTTCTATAATTAAAATATAATTAATTAATTAGTTTCTAAAATTAATTGTTATAAGGATATTTTAGTCATTTATTACAAAATTATAAAAAGAAAAATCAGATTTGCAGGGATTTTGCCAAAAAATAAGAGATTTTTTTTTTAAATAACTTGAATGTATTATGAAAGAATACAATAATATGTTTATAACTATCTTGAAAAATAACAACATTTTTAATACATATTTTGACAAAATACATATTTTTATTCGATGAACTTCATAAAAAAACAACAAATTATTGAGGTATTTGTTAAAACTAATAACATTCTTAAATAATACTCATTTATTATTAATATTATTCAAGAATGAAGATCGAAAAATAAACAAAAAAGACACTTTATAGTTACATTTTATAAGAATACAATGTTTTAGAGTTATTGATTCTTATAATCTTCATTATAAGTATTCAATGACATTTTTAAAAATCTCCATTCTACAAAAATACAATATTATTCTTAAAAGTCTTCATTTGACGACTATTGTACGTCTCCTTCTCACACTCCATGTAAAGAAGAAGTTGGAGCTTGTTTTCTTACATGTACCAAGTTTCTTTTTTTGGAAAATTGGAGACTACTATTCATTTTCATTCCATAAACAATTATCTAACCTTTAGACCCTTGATCAAAATGTTTTTTCATGGATTTAATGAGAATAACTCTCATGGTATCAAATTATATAAGAATAACATTTTGTGAATATTCTGTCAGAATTCCAACCATTCACTTTGCAGATGAAAAAAAAATTCTACAATGCAAAATGAATAGAAATTTTCAAAAAAAAAATTTAAAATATTATTTTCGTCAACTTTTCTATTAAAAAATAAAATAAAATTATATCATTTTTTTTAAATTATATGAGAAAAAAATTAGAGTACTTAGAAAATTTAAGATTCTACTATTCATTGCACTATAAATATTATAATATAATTTTTATAATATTATTATAATCTATTAGAACTGTTAGATTAATTTAATAATCAACTAGAATGCTTAAAATATGTTATATATGTTCTTTTAGAACACTACACGTGAAATTCTGTTAGAATATATCACGTATATATACAAAAAAAAAAAATGAAAGTTTATTTCTTATTTTTTGGATCAAAAAATGACGATCTTTCGTATTATTATCATTTTAGAATATATATATATATATATATATATATATATATATATATATATATATATATATATATATATATATATATATATATATATATATATATTATTTTTTGATCCAAAAAATAAGTGGTTAGGATGATCCTTATATCTTAATCTCAAATGAGCATCTGTGTGTCTATATATATATATATATATATATATATATATATATATATATATATATATATATATATATATATATATATATATATATATATATATATATATATATATATATCAGTGTTGTAAAAATTCCGATTAATCTGCAATTAATTCCTAGGCACTGCCCGACCGATTAGAAGGCGTTTAGCGATTAATCCCTGCATAAAAATGATTTGAATAGTAGAAAACGATGAAATTTTAACACATTGAAGAAATTCTATCATAATAGAAACCATTTGAGGAATGATTAATGTTTTATTAATCATATTAACCTATTTTATTAAGATATTAGTGGTATTTACGAACTTTGTTATAATATTAGTCATATTTAATTTTTGAAAATTTAACGAGTTAGCAATTAATGGTCCCGATTAATCCCCGCCTAGCCGATTAATCTCTTAACCCCAATCCACCGACTAGCTATCGTCGAGCGTTTTTTACAACCTTGATATATATATATATATATATATATATATATATATATATATATATATATATATATATATATATATATATATATATATATATACTTTCAAGCAAATTAAACTAGATTGAAACCGATAACAACTCGTCTTCAATAGTTAGGCTTGGGGCTTAATGGGATATGTTGCCAACCCATATACACTTCCATGGTCGGTATAAGAGGCCTTACCTGACCCAAAGAACTATCACATAGGTAGGACGAAACATACCCATAACACTATCATTACTTACAAAAGTACCTAACAATGCATACTCGAATAAAACAGTCTGTTGGAACTAGACTACAATGCCTTTATCGGTTATATATAAAATGACGATAAATCTTCCTTGAAAATATAAATATCACCCTCTATTCAACAAGAAGGTAGACAACATATAGACATGTCAATACATTTCTAGTATACATGTATCATTACACCATGCTCAAAGTTTGGCATCAAAAAGTATTATGGAGGGCCACCCTAAGTCATAGTAATGACGAAGATCCTTCTTATTTTCTACGCGTGATGATTCATATAGATCATAAAAAGTTCCACCCTTTATCCCTCAATTGACAATATAAGAAACCACATAACAGGCAATATAAGTATTGTAACATAACTTGGGAACCCAAGGCATAAATGCGGGAGCACTACCTAGAGTTATTTGCAGTTGAGGACTTCATGGATGAAGTCTGATTCAAGTGGGGGAGAGTTGTAACATCCATTTCAGGTATGAATTATTTTATAAATGTTCTGATTCCATTTTGGGCGGCCACGACATGGTGGAGATTTACCATGGTGTGAGAATATTGTTTTGATCGCGGATTTAAATGATCGTTATGGCGTAGCCATAGGTTCCATGACATGGCAGGTGTTTTTGGGAAAAAAACCCTAATTCTTGGGCTTTGGGTCCTATTTAAAGGACATTAAGGCTAGGGTTTTGTGGTCATTCAGCCTCCACCACCCTCTCAATCTCAGAAACCCTAACCCTGGCCTCCATTGCAAGTGTGAACTCATTCTTGGTGTTTTGGTGATCTTTGAAGCAGAATAAAGCCTTTTGTGTGCTAGTTTACCTTAAAAGCATCATCTTCTGGACCTTGGTAAGTGTCCAAAATCCAATATTTTCCTTGCTAAGTTGCTATGTCTTTACATTTTGTCCATTTTCTTCATGTCTTAATGGGTTTGAGTGATGAGATCTCATAAAGTTTGCAACTTTATCAACCTCCATGCCATTTGGAGTATTTGGTGCTTAGGATCTGAAGTAGGTATGAGTTTTGGTTTCATGCATGGAATTTTGGTAAATAACCCTTGTTTTTACATAATAGGAGTTCTTGACATGCGTTGGACATGCATGTCAGAAAAGCATAAATTTTTATGTTAAGTAATGGTACTAGGAACCCTTCTAAAATTGTTGGACAAGAGACCATCAAGATTAAGCTTTTATTAATTAAGTCATTTTGTGTTTTTGCCCTTTTGGACCTAGGATTTGAGATCTTTATCTCTTGAAGAGTCTTAAAGGATAAAGTTGGAAACTTTATCCTTTTAGACCATAGAATGGACTAGATTTGAGCTTTGGAGCCCTTAGAATCGAGGAAAACGACTTAACCCATTAAGCTATTAGGCACCTAGTTATGACATCTTAATTTTTACGGACTTAAAAGATCAATTTTTTAAGCTTATTAAATCAAAGTATTCTTTTAAAAAGTGATTGATTAAGTGGAATTTGTCCCAAAAACATGATAACAATATTATCAAAACATTTTCGAAGAATTGTGTTTTATATATAAAACTCAGGATGTCATCGTCAATATAGAAACATAAGCATAAACGACCTTTACTTTATGTTAGACTAACAAACTACATCTCCTTGAATCTCTCATCATGCATGCAACTTGGCACTGGTACCTGTGATACAAAAAAGCCGAGGGGGTCAGGTTGGGAAACCTAGTAAGTACATAGGGTTTTCAACCCACAATAATATAGTTAAAGTATTTAATCATCAAACAAGCATTTAACCTAATTACCCATCCCTGTTTTCTTATTTATTTTTCCCTAAAGGGTTATCCTAAGATTCATCACCTACATCATGTTTACCTATCATCCCCTACATCGCATTTCCTTTATATGCTTATTGCTAAGGGCTTTTCCTAAAGATCATCTCCTACATCACATAGATAATACAATTTCGAGGGTTACTCCACCAATAAGTGCCCAATAAGGGTTAGAGTATCATCTCATGAATACATAGTTACTACATCGCCTAAACTCGTAATTTTTCACCAACAGGTTATGAGCCTATCGGTTATTCCACATGACTTGTTTAGATTAGTCAGTGGTCGTCATCTATACTCGGGTAGATGACTACATCGCAACATCACAAGTCACGGTCACACATCTCCTAGTTATCTCCTATCAATCATCATCTATTTATCATTACTCATCTACCATCATCTATCTATCATATCATTATCTACCATCCCCTATCACTACCCAATACATATTTATAAGTGTATAATACTTATATGATTAAATCAATTTAAATGTCATATCATACTATTTTACCTAACACATAACATTTTCGGAACAGATAATAAGCACCTAAAGCAGATAATTATCTAGATACTTCATATCTATGTGTAAGATGAAAGTAACTATGCACTTAATTGTTAAAGTGGATGACTGGAAAGTTGGATTGTGCTTCGCTTTAGAACTTGGATCTTCCTTTTACATGACCTAGGTTCAATTATCTCGAAGTCTTAGTTTATTAACTCTTATGATGAATTAATAGTCTAGATTCCTCAACAATCTCAATGCCTACTGATCTATAGTTAATAAGGGACAACCAGGTAGGATCATATTGGAGGTAGGTTCCATTTGGTATATAGAGTATAATGTTTGGAAATTCTACTTTAAACACCTCACTAAATCCAGCCTAGACATCATCTCAGTAAGTAGATCAATCAGTATAAAGACATTAAATTACTGATAAATCTTACTTACTGGTTCATAATAATGAATTATGACTTTAAACATAAGTTACACTGAAAGAGATGGAGTGTAGCTTAATTTACATAGATTTTCCTAACAAAAGTTAGGAAATTGAACTGGTAGAGCTTCTACTCGCTAGCTACTACTATTTCAGGGATCACAGGGCTTCGTGGTAGACTAAAACTAAGGGAAAATGGGCTAAAAGTCTAAAGGACTCGAGAGAAATGAAATAGGAGAGTGTGAGGAATTGAATGGGGGATAAAGCTCTATTTATAGCCAAATTTGGGGTGCACATCACACATTTTAAGGCTACGTCTCCCCAACCACTTTATGCCACATGCTGGCCTCTCCGTAGTCCATGTTTTCATATTCTAGAAGCATGTTGTGTACCCGACGTGCACCTGGCATGCACTGCGTGGGGCGCAAATCAAAAATTTTGTAAAATTCATAACTTCTTCATACGGACTCCATTTGTGACGTTCTTTTTTTCCATACGTAGCTCTCGATGAGTACTACAACTTTCTTTTAATATCCATCAGCTAATTTCAACTTTATTTTAGCCTTTATTTTTATATGATTTAATGATTTTACAAAAATCATAACTCTCTCGTGCGGATTCCAATTTTGGTGTTCCTTTTACCAAAATTTCTTAAAGAGCACTACGATTGTCCTTTTGGTGACTTTAGCTAAAAGTCAACCTTTCTCTTCTTAACATTTAGTGTCACACATTTTTTTTGCGCGACTGACTTTTTTATCTTTATAAAAATCATATCTAATTTGTACGAACTCAGATTTCTATGGAATTTATATTTTTGGGATTTGGATAACGTGTACTTCCTATATATATATATATATATATATATATATATATATATATATATATATATATATATATATATATATATATATATATATATAGACACACACACACACCTATATGTATATATATATATATATATATATATATATGTTTTGTTGCGCTTAATTTTACAATTTACGGATCGGTTGATTTATCCTATTTTTCTTAATACGAAACTTATATTGCATCTTAAATGTCAAGGCTGATTTTTTGGGTGTCACACCAATGCCCACGGCGTGGCCTTTGGTCGCCACGATGTGGCGATTGGGTTAGAGTCGTCTGTTTTGTCATTTGGCTGCCACGATAATGGCTTCAACAGTGTTCCTAAATCCATTCCCTCCCCCCCCCCTTCCACCCCACCCCCCACTTGAATCAGAGTTCACTCTCAAAGTCCTCAACTTGAATTTCATCTAATGGGATCACTACTTAATCGTTTACTATACATTTCCGGAGCTAGAACATGTGAAAGGTAGTATGAATCTGGAGAAGCTCCTTAGGCAGATCCAATCAATAGGCCACCTTGCATACTCTGGCCACCACTCAGAATGGTCTGATAAATCGGGGTCCCAACTTTCCCCTCTTTCTGAAGCGTATGGCACCCTTCCAGGGTGATACGTTCAATAAAACCATATCCCCAACCTGGAACTCTATTTTTGATCGTCGATGGTCTGCTGAATAAGCTTTGTCAACAGTAGAACCATATCCCCAACTTGCATAACTCTTATGTTGGTTGTGGGCAGTTTGCAATCTCTGTCTGATCTGTTGAGTAAGCTTTGTAGTCTGAAGGACCACCTCGATCCTATATATGACCATGTGGCCGACCTTTCCCCAACATACTGGTGTACGACACTGCCTCCCACAGAGAAGCTCGAACACGGTGCACCAATACTAGAATAATAGTTCTTGTTGTAAACTCAACTAGACAAGGTAGGAATCCCAAATCCCACCATAACTAATGATGCAACCCTTTAACATACCCTCAAGCGTATGAATGGTCTGTTCACTCTGTCCATCAGTCTGAGGGTGATAAACAGTGCTGAAATGCAGTCTAGTACCCAAATCCTCATGAAACTTCTACCAAAACTAGGAAGTGAACTATACATCATGATCAAATACAATAAATATTGGTACACAGTGACGAGTGAAAATCTCGCATACATACACGTCGGCCAATTTATCTGCTGAAGAACTCTCCCGAATAGCGATAAAGGGCACTCATGGTCAACTAGTCAACAATAACCCAAATCGCATTAAAACCCTTGTACATTCTAGGAAACTTTGTGATGAATTCCATAGTGATATCTTCCTATTTCCACATTGGAACCTCTAAGGGCTGCGACTTTCCATGCGGCCTCTGATGCTCAGCCTTGACCATCTAACAGGTCAAACATGTCTCCATATACCATGCAATCTCTTGCTTCATGCATGGCCACAAATAGTTAAATCTCAAGTCTCAATACATCTTCATTTCTCCAGGGTGAATCAAGAACCTAGACTTATGATCCTTCTCCAAAACTATTTGTCATAACCTATCGGGAAATGGCACCTATACCCGACTGCATTGGGTCAAAAGTTCGTGGTTATTGGTAGAAAACTTGACAATCTCTCCCTTGATCCTCTCATGCTTCTAAATTTCCTTCTTGACTTCGTCGGCATGATCCTCCTTGATCATATCCAGAAGTGGGGAGTCTATAGTCATCCTCAAATAATGCCCTTGAAGCAGGAGTACTAGCCGCCTTGCGGCTCAAATCCTCGGCGACGTTATTTGCCTTCCCCGGATGATAGAGGATTTCAAAATCAAAATCCTTGACCATATCAAGCCATTTTCGCTGCCTCATGTTTAGATTTCACTGATCCATAAGATATCTCAAACTCTTGTGATTCATGTAGATGGTACATCAGACCCCATAGAGATAATGTCGCCAAATCTTGAGGACGAACACCACTGCTTCCATCTCCAAATAGTGAGTCGGATACCTAAGATCATGAGGCTTCAACTACTTGGATGCATAAGCAATGACTCTACCCTATATATGAGAATCGTCCCTAAACATGTGATCAACGCATCAAAAAATACCATAAAATCCTCAACACCCTCAAGGAGGGTCAATAGTAGGCCCACACATAACTTCCACCTTAGAGTCTCAAATGCAGCCTGCTGCTCAGGTCCCAATTGGAAATCAACACCTTTCCTCGTCAAGCGGGTCAATGGAACAACAATCTTATAGAAATCCTGTATACATATAATGATAATAACCAGCCAACCCTAGGAAACTCCTAATATCAGATGAGGACTTTGGAATCTCTGGATCGACCAAAATCTCATTTTGGTTAACGAGGTCTCCTGGAAACTGGACCTATCGTAACCAAAACTCACACATGTAGAATTTGGCATAAATCCTCTCCTATAAAATACTCCCAACAACTTTTGAAGATTCTCCTCATGTTTCTCCCTAGTCTTAGATTAGACCAAAATGTAGTCAACGAAAACAGTGACCGACCGATTAACATCGATCTACACACCAGGTTCATCAAATCCATGAACATTTTCGGTGCATTGGTGAGCCCAAACAGCATCACCACGAACTTCTAATGACCATAACAAGTCCAGAATGTTGTCTTCTCCACGTTCTCCTCCCGGACTCTCATCTGGTGGTAACCGGATCTCAAATCAATCTTAGAGAACCAAGATGCACCCTGAAACTGATTAAAGAGATCATCAATGCTGGGGAGTGGGTAATGATTCTTCACTATCAACTTGTTCAACTCCGATTAATCTATGCACATACGATGAGACCCATCCTTGTTCTTTACGAATAGGATATGTGCTCCCCAGGATGAACTACTCAATCTCATAAACTACTTACTTAATAGCTCCTAAAGCTGAGAGGACAACTCTTGCTTCTCTGGTGGTGTGACGTGATACGACGCCTTAGCAATCGGGGCCGCATCGAGGATCAGATCATTTCTGAAATCCACCTGCCTTATGGTAGGCATGCCTGTTAAATCCTCCAGAAATACATCAAGGAACTCCCTAATCACTGGCACATCTGAATCCAAAACTCTCCCTTCATCTCAATGTCATCCACATAAGTGAGATAACCCAAACATCTATGCTAAAGATACTGTCGAGCCCTGGTAGCTGAAAAAAAAAAGCCGAACCAACCTGGGTCCCCCTCATGCACACCTCCCCCATAGGAACAACAATCAAACCGATCGGATAAGACACCTCGAATATCTCCAAGGTACAATCCCAAAAAACGCTTAGTTTAGAAACCACGTGTTCATTGGCCATGGAAAATCACAATGGACACTCCAACTCCCTAAGAGTCATATCGAAACTCCTACTGAAGGACTAAGACACAAAATACTGACTCACACCCAAGTCAAAAAGCACAAGATCAGGAAAGGAATTCACTAAGAAGTTACCTGGCAAAAATACAATCATAAGCATACAATACAATAACTTGACAAAATAATAAATATAACATACTAGTCACGAAGTCAGGCGCTACCCTGGGAGCCTATGCTGTGAGCTGAAAAGCATGACCCCTGGCCTTTGGGACCTTAACTCTCCCCTTTCGTCCATCCATAATCATCAAAGTAGTTGTGGTTGGTGCCTGCATGGGCCTAGAAGTAAGCAAAGGAAACTAGACCTTCACATGACCCACCTGATCACGATGATAATAAACTGTGGTACTCGATAGCGGAGCCTGCTGACAACAATCCCTCATGAAATGCCCCTCCTTGCCACATTTGTGGCACCTTGTAACTGATTGACATTTTCCCTCATGTGCCTTCGCATACTTGCACAAGTGTGGTCCTCCCCCGTCCAGATTGTGAATCAACGGGATTGAACCGCTTTGTTGTCGACTGTAACTGAGTTGGGGTTTGTCTCTTTTCTCTCGTGTGGGTCTTAATTCCAATCTCTCTTTTCTGAGTGAAGGACTGCAGCTTCGAAAGACAATTGTATCATTAGGTCGAAACAAAGTCTTTGATCTCCATCTTGATCATGCTCAAGTAACGGGACATCTAAATCTGCTTCGAAGCAGCATACTCGAGGCAGAAAAGGGCTCACTCAGTAAACATATTGGTGATCTCCATCACCTTCTCTGTCGTCTACTTAAGTTGCATATAGTCTTGGGCTAACCTCTCTATATCCACTAGTGGCACATACTTCGCACAGAACATCTCTGAAAACTGCTCCCAAATCACTACGGTCTTCTCCACATGAGAATAAGTATTGGTCACCAGCTTCCACTAGTCCTCCACACCCAAACTAAGAAGGTTCAGGGCGTACGTGACCTTCTAGTCCTTCGGACATGAACAAGTGAAGATACAATCCTGCACATTGGATAACCACCTCATAGAAACAACCGGGTCCTTGACCACGTCAAACTCCGAGGGCTTCGTGTTACTGAAATCCCAGTACTAAAATGACCCTCTCCCCTAGAGTCCTACAGTAGCAAGATTTGTGGTAACTACGACAGCAGCAGCCTCTGAAATAGTGGCGTAATGCTAATTGGACATCTCAATCATGGTGGTGTTAATAGACCCAAAAACCTTGAGGATCTCCACCTTAACATCCATGGTCACCCGAGAGGTGATCATCTCATGGATCTCATCATCCGTCAAACCTGGCGTCATTAGACCGCTAGCTCCTGCTCCCGCTCCTTATCCTGAGTACAAGCCATACTACCTAACATACATACGCATATTTGTCTCAAGAGATCGTCATCAACCATCTGGCTACAAAGCCCCAAACTAGGATACGTATACATCCTATACATACTCTCTCAAGTGTGGCTAATCCTACATTATGCTGGCCTACTACAACCCATACTCACTCATGAAACTTCCATTAACCATGCAGCCGCTCGTGTATGCTAATCATAACATTGGGTTTGATGGACAATCGAGTACCTGATTCTACCTTAATACCACAACCAAAAAAGGAATATGAAATAAGGCTAAATCGAACATTCTCAGGCTATAAAATCTTAGTTATGTACAACAATGATGCATACACTAAGCAACTACAGTAATAATGCCAGTTCCATATAGCATCAGAAGAAATTCTCCTAGGCTATCAGACATCATAGGAAATTCTTGATGGGTTTTAGCCATAAGAACTTTCCTATGTGCGCATGCAAAACCCTAATGCTTGGATCTAGGCTTTCTAATCAAACATGCTTTGAATCCAAGACTTCTAAAGACTATTTAGGTGTTATGACAATATTGAAACAGATCTAGAATCATACCTTTGGATTCCTTGTTGATCTTGTTTTCTTGGAGCTTCTAGATTCACAATTGTCACTCCTCTAATGGCTCACAAACACCAACTAGCAAGGAGGATGATTTAAGAGAGAGGAGAGGGAAGGAATTCGTGCAGAGTATCTTTACTTTAGATGATGTACCGAATTCTCTATCCCATAGGGTCTATTAATGTAACTATCAAACAATTGACAATTTATACCCTCTTATTTAATTAATCTCCTTAAGTCACCAAATTAATACTAATTAATCTATGAATTATATTAATCAAATAACTATATATTATTCTTTATATTATTCTCATAATATACTAATAATATTTACTCTCTATTAATAAATCATCCTATCAAGTTGCTATGGTGAAGGCAACCCAAAAGGACCATGCACAATCGGCTCAAATACTTGCCTAATATAGTTGCAGCCTTAGACACTATTCCAACAGTCTCCCACTTGGATAAGTCTAGTAACTATATGCGCAGGTACATTCCGATTTGCAATCGTAGCTCTCAAAGACGCTGTCAAACTCTGATCTAATCAATCTTGTCCTTTAGATAAGGGATCCTACAGTCCTCTGTTAGATATCATGCCGACAATACTATGGAATAGTTAGTCTAGCATTTGGTTTCTCGATCTCCGACTTATTTGACATAGAACTTAATCGAACACATCAATTTAGTTCTGACCGGGCCTGGCACATAAGTCAAATCAAATCATCGAGCGGTCGAGATATCACTTTTTCCTTCTTAGGATAAAAGTTACAGATAAACTTCGACTTATGTGCATTTACTTATTCATTAACCAACTATACACAATAATGCGTTTTATAACATCGAGTTACCAATGCGTTTTCGCATTATCAATGTACAATCAATTAACCAATAACAAACCATATATCTAGGTTTTAAGACTATATGATATTATCGTCTCGCGATCACCCTTTTATATCATATTCCATGAGGTGATTCCAGCAAGCGCGAGTTTGTTCCAATGCTCAAACCTAGTTCATAAGCACTCATGAACGTTGCAACAATATTTTGCTATGTCTAACACCATTTAGACACTCTACATACCTATTCATGACAATCTTTATTCATATCTACTTCCAACATATGAACGATTGTGGACTATTTGAACAATTCGATTATTCTTAATAAACTCAGTTATTCTGGAAGTCAAAACATGCAAAGTGAAACAATAGTTAAACAATTAACATAAGACAGTAACATTACTTATAAATAAAACTCCTTTATTTAATCATCAAATGTTAAGTACATTTATCTATTACACGTTTCTAATACTATCTAATCTATACTAATATCATCTTCCAGCCCAATACTCCTAGCATGCTGCAAATGCTTAACCCTACTCAGTCCCTTCGTAGGCGGATCTGTTGGGTTATCTTCCGATGATATTCTCTTAACTATGAGTTGTCCTTCTTCTACACGATGTCTAATAAAGTGATATTTTCTATCGATATGTCGTGATCTACCATGATCTCTCGGTTCCTTGGTCAAGGCAACCGCTCCCTCATTATCACAGAAAATCTCCATGGGCTCCTTTATGGTAGGTACAACTCCAAGATCATCGATGAAGTTCTTTAGCCATATTGCCTCCTTCGATGCTTTGCTCGCTGCGATGTACTCTGATTCGCACGTTGAATCAGCTACAGTTTCCTGCTTGGAACTCTTCCAAGTTACTGCTCCTCCATTCAGGGTAAAGACCCAGCCCGACTGCGAACGGTAGTTGTCCCTGTCGGTCTGAAAACTGGCGTCACTATACCCTTGCACCTTCAAGTCATCACTCCCTCCAAGGACTAAGAACCATTCCTTCTTCCTCCGAAGGTACTTAAGTATATTCTTCACCGCAACCCAATGGGCTGTGCCAGGATTCCCTTGATATCTACTAACCATGCTCAAAGCAAAGGCTACATCAGGGCGAGTACAAGTCATAGCGTACATGATTGAGCCAACTGCGAAAGCGTATGGAACTCGGCTCAGTTCAGCTATCTCGGCTTCTGTACTCGGACTTTGAGTCTTACTCAACTTGGCATTGCTTTGTATTGGTAATTCTCCCTTCTTCGAGTTTTCCATACTAAAACGTTTTAGTACCTTCTCTAAGTAAGTGTTCTGACTAAGTCCTATTAGTCTCTTACTTCTTTCTCTTACTATCCTTATTCCCAAAATGTAGGAAGCCTCTCCGAGATCCTTCATAGCGAAGCACTTCCCGAGCCAGGACTTAACCTCCTGTAGAGTCGGGACGTCGTTTCCTATGAGTAAAGATTCCATCTGCGAGACATATACACACGATTCATCTTTGCTTACTACACTCCCACTGGCTTTGACATATAGAACGAGAAAGCTTACTACACTCCCACTGGCTTTGACATATACACACGATTCATCTTTGCTTCGTACAAATCCAAACTCTTTGACTTTCGCATCGAAGCAAAGATTCCATCTGCGAGACGCTTGCTTTAGTCCATAAATGGACTTCTCAAGCTTACACACTCTATTCGGATGCTTCGGATCCACAAACCCCTCTGGCTGAGCCAGGTAAACATCCTCAGCCAACTTCCCGTTAAGGAAAGCGGTCTTGACATCCATTTTCCAAATCTCATAATCATGAAATGCGGCAATAGCTAGCATCACTCTAATAGATTTTATCTTCGCAACTGGTGAGAAGGTCTCTTCATAGTCAACTCCAGGAGTTTGAGTAAAGCCCTTCGCAACTAGTCGCGCTTTAAACGTGTGTACTTTTCCATCCACGTCGGTCTTCTTCTTGAAGATCCATTTGCACCCAACGGTCTTACGTCCAGGCACATTATCAACCAAATTCCAAACTTGGTTATCATACATGGATTGGATCTCACTATCCATTGCCTCTTTCCATATCGCAGACTCCGGGCCTGCCATGGCTTCCTTATAGCTATTAGGTTCATCAAGATTTATTAGTGTACTATCACTAATATACGTTTCCCCTTCGGTACTAATATGAAAACCATACAATTGGGGTTGAAACCTAACTCTCTTGGAACGTCTAAGAGGTAATGATATGTCAATCGGTTCAACCGGAGTTTCCTCCTCGGGTTGAGCGCCAGCGGTTGAGGTTCCTTCATCTATCAACTCTCTAATCTCTTCAAGATCGATTTGCCTCCCACTGTCTCCTTGACCTATGAGTTCTCGCTCTCGGAAAACTCCTCTCCTCGCAACACAGACAACATCGTCCTTCGGTCTATAGAAGAGATATCCAAAGGATTTCTGCGGGTAGCCGATGAAAATACATCGCTCACTACGAGGTTCGAGCTTGTCGTGAGTATCTCGTCTTACGAAAGCCTTGCAACCCCAAACCTTGATATGTGCCAACGAAGGAGCTTTCCCTGTCCACATCTCGTGAGGTGTTTTGGCAACCTTCTTAGTAGGGACTCGGTTAAGGATATGGGCGGCAATCTCTAAGGCATACCCCCAAAAAGAGATAGATAGCGAAGCATGACTCATCATAGAGCGAACCATGTCCAACAAGGTTCGATTACACCTTTCTGCCACACCATTCAATTGTGGTGTCCTAGGTGGCGTCAATTGTGAAACTATTCCACACTCCTTGAGATAATCGTGGAATTCAAGACTTAGGTACTCTCCTCCTCGATCGGATCGAAGCATCTTGATCTTCCTGCCCAATTGATTCTCCACTTCATTCTTAAACTCTTTGAACTTTTCAAAAGTTTCTGACTTTTGCTTGATTAAGTAGATATACCCATATCTACTATATTCATCGGTAAAAGTCATGTAGAAGCGGTTACCATCCTTCGTGGTAGATCTAAACGGTCCACACACATCGGTATGTATGAGGTCCAATAGACCTTCACCCCTTTCGCACGTACCAGCGAAGGGTGACTTAGTCATCTTTCCAAGTAAACAAGACTCGCATGTGTCATCTTCCCTAAGGTCGAATGACTCCAACACTCCATCCTTTTGGAGTTGGGCTATGCGTTTGTTGTTGACATGTCCAAGACGACAATGCCATAAGGATGCTTTATCCATACTATTGGAAGAATCCAAGTACAAAACATCATTTCCTAAGTTATCAACAATCATAACAGTTTCATAAATTCCATTACATGGTATAGCTTCAAAGTAAAAGACACCATTTAGATAAGCTAAAATAGAACCATTCTCATTATTAAAAGAAAATCTAAAACCTTGTCTAAACAAACCATGAAAAGAAATGATGTTTGTAGCCATTTCTGGCGAATAGCAACAATTTTTCGAATCTAAAGATAAACTATTCCTAAGCACTAAAGAATACACTCCAATCTTGGTCACAGGCGACGATCTTCTGTTCCCCATGATTAGATTTATTCTTCCATGCTCCACGTCTCTACTTCTTCTTAGTCCCTGCGAAAGATGGCTTGATCTTTCCTTCCTTGATGGCTTGCAGGTACTCCGTGTAGCTTCTCTTCCAATGTCCTATCTTGTGGCAGTGGTGGCACTCTGCCTCCTTTGGATTAGAGCAGGGCTTAGTGGGATCAACTTTGGTCCCACTAGAAGAGGCACCATCTCGGGCTTTCACCTTGCGATGGTTCTTTGAAAAAGCCTTCCTCTTCTTTCCTTTTCCTTGTCCAATTGCCAAGACAGGAGCAGCGGGCGGATTGGGAGTTGGTGCAACAGACTTGTCCTTGAAGTTGCTCTCAGCGACCCTCTAGAGACCTTGGAGTTTGCTTAGGGTGACCTCTTCTTTGTTCATGTGATAGGTCATTCTAAATTGATTGTAGCTCGGAGGCAAAGAGTGAAGCACCATGTCGATTGCCAAGTCTTCCCCAAAGTCAACATTTAACTTGCGAAGGCGGTCGACATTCCTTTGCATCTTTTGCAAGTGCACGGTAAGAGATTCTCCATGACCCATCTTAGCGGAAATCATGTTCGTGAAAATCTCATAACGCTCTTGTCTCGCGTTTTGATGGTATCGCTCCAATATGTCTTGATGCATTTTGTACAGATACATGTCCTCGTAGGACTTTTGGAATTCGGAGTTCATAGTCGCGATCATGATGCAATGCACTTTCGTTGCATCACGCTCGTGAGTTTCAAAAGCGGTGATTTCAGCGGGAGTAGCGATTTCGGGGTTGATTTTCTCGAGCTTCTCATCGAGGACATACTCCTTATCCTCATAGCGAGCAATCGTGCGAATGTATCTTATCCATTCGCTAAAGTTCGTTCCATCAAAGGTGACCTTTTGACAAAGGCTCATCAAAGTGAAGGAACTCACAACAGCATTGTTAGCGTTCGACATCTACAAATACAAAGATAGATTAGAATATGAATCCCTAATTATCACCCAATAAGAAGAATTAGGGCTAGGATCCAACAACAATGTTTACACATTAGAAAAGGGGTGCCGTAATCTAATATGCAAACAATTTGAAGGTAAGTGAATGACGATTCACTAATTCTCCACCATGAAAAACATATCTTTAAGTCCTAAATGTATTGAGAATTCCTAGGTTTGGATGAGATTCATTGAAACTTTTCAATGGCATGTTTAAATCTCGATATGCCCCTCTTGTTTGTGATTGGGATACCGAGGATCACAAAGCGGGTGTGAATTACCATGCAAATTAACGTGGTGCCTTCATTGTAAAGATCACTTATTCGATGTGCCGGTAAACCACACACGCTCCATCGAACTATGATAAACAATGAATCACCCTTTGCCACCTTCTCTTAGAACCAATTAGTGTGTCGATAAACCACACACACTCCACTAACTTCTTAACAAGGTGCAAAGTGTAATTTCATGGGATTGCATCAATTCACTTTTCCTAAAGTAACTAAGATTGGGAATTTTAATAAAACATGTAGTTACTTTGTATTTCTTATTATACTTTTAATGAGAGGATGAGGTTGCCCTATCCTACCCGTTCGGCTAACGACCCTCCACCAATCAAGCGAGAGGTGGGTGTGAGTGTACACCCATTAAGCGCCATTTTATAGGCCGCAACCTTATACCCACCTTATAGACCGGCTTCGTGAATAAGGCCTACTAACGGTAAGACTAGCATTTAAGTTATATATATATATATATATATATATATATATATATATATATATATATATATATATATATATATATATATCTTGTAATATTATATTAGTATAGGGTTGTATTTTAAACTTGTAAAATTCTAGGGTTTGAAATTTAAATTGTGTAAATTAAACTTTTAATCACAAAACATAAATTTCAAAACTTGAGGAAAAGTTTTATACATTTAAAACATAAAGGATCAAATAACAAATAATCAAAATCACATAATTATCTATATTTGATTAATAATTATCATATAAGGAAATCAAATATTTTATTAATTGATAATTATCTTCAATTAGATCAAAAATATAGTCATATATATCACAAAATCGGATTAGGGTTGATCTAATATGATTAAGGTAAGTTTCCATAAGATAAACATGAAAAAATCCCGTTTTTGGCTAATCCTGACGCTCGGACTCGCCGAGTACACAAAGAGACTCGCCGAGTCAGGCCTACTCGCCGAGTCCATGACTCAGAAACATGAAAATCGAATTTTTCAGTTTAGTTTCATACAATCAAGCAACAATTCAATGAAAACCAAGCTAGGCTCTGATACCACTGATGGGTTTTAGCCATAAGAACTTTCCTATGTGCGCATGCAAAACCCTAATGCTTGGATCTAGGCTTTCTAATCAAACATGCTTTGAATCCAAGACTTCTAAAGAATATTTAGGTGTTATGACAATATTGAAACATATCTAGAATCATACCTTTGGATTCCTTGTTGATCTTGTTGTCTTGGAGCTTCTAGAGTCACAATTGTCACTCATCTAATGGCTTACAAACACCAACTAGCAAGGAGGATGATTTGAGAGAGAGGAAAGGGAAGGAATTCGGCCAGAGTATCTTTACTTTAGATGATGTACTGAATTCTCTATCACATAGGGTCTATTTATACTTGTAGACTCCTTAAGGGTTACAGCTTAAACCCTAATTGGATAACTTAGACTTTAAGTGATCCTAATCCTTACTTTGATAACCCTTGGACGAATTTGAGGCTATCCCAAGCCCTAGAATTCGTCCATCCTCTATCCAATAAGGATTTACAGTCTAAAGTGTAACTATCAAACAATTGACAGTTTATACCCTCTTATTTAATTAATCTCCTTAAGTCACCAAATTAATACTAATTAATCTATGACTTATATTAATCAAATAACTATATATTATTATTTATATTATTCTTATAATATACTAATAATATTTACTCTGTATTAATAAATCATCCTATCAAGTTGCTATGGTGAAGGCAACCCAAAAGGACCATGCACAATCGGGTCAAATACTTGCCTAATATAGTCGCAGCCTTAGACACTATTCCAACAATTCTATCATGTAATTCCCGAAGATCCTTAACCTACATACTAGCATGCAGTTCTATCGTATCATCAATACACAAAACAAGTATGGGTATCTTGAGGAATCACTTTCCTTGGCGCTGGCTGATTGTACACATCGCATCCTGTCTATCGGTTCCTTTAGACCTAAATTTTTGAAAAACATTTTGGGGGATCCTTTAGTTTGAGCCTGGAACCACACAAGTGTTCATCCAATTCTCTCAAACCAGGGCTCTAATACTAACTTGTAAGGGCTCTGATACCAACTTGTAACATCCCAAAATCATGACAAAAAAATCAATTTTAAAACCATTCAAAAATCCACAAATTAAAAAAACCTAGTTTCCAAAACCAAAATCATGAATCATAGTATCCCAAAATCATAAGTCAAATAAAAATTCAGGATGACGTGCACAATCACGCCTTCACCTTGCCTTTGTCCTCTAAAGTACCTAAAACCGTAAAATCAAACTACAAGCCAAAGTGTAGTGAGTTCCCCCATAGTACACCATATAATAACATACATACAATGCATGCAACTAGGTCTACAACACAAGGTTGGACTGTCACAGAGCCTTTAGCTACAAGCTGGACCGCTCTTGAGCCTATGACATAAGCCGGACCACTCCTTTGGGCCTATAATATCAACTAGACCACCCAACTATCTTGTCCTTCAGCACAAAGTGGGACTGCCTTAACCCCACAACACGACAACATGTCAACATATACAAATATAACCATTAGACAGTAGGTACAGGTAATCATATAGATCTGCCGATATAACATATAATTAGTAGATACAGGTAATCATACAGATTTATCAATCTAACATATAACCAACATAATGTGACACCCGTCAAAATTTGAGACAATCTTAGATGTGAATAAACTTAGTTGCACATATAGTCACAATACATACTATACTTTGTACCTAGGAGCTGTGTTATAACCTACTAGAAACTAGGAAACAATTAGAAACGATGGATAGTGTACTAAGTTTTCACATTGATATATGAATTCTACCACTACTTAACAGTATTGAATATCCATATTCGGGTCGTTATTTGACTCGAACACATTTGCATGAATCATGTAGACATATGATGCACTTGACCTAGAAGTAGAAATTAGGTCAGAGTCTCATAGCATCTTAAGTCAAAGTTGAAAACTAGTACTAGTATACTTGATTCCTTAATTTTGTTTGAATCTCGGAATCACTACATAAAATTCCAATAAACCGATAAAAAATAAATTACAAACATTATTTCTAAATTGAATAAGAGTTAGGAAACACAAAATAATTTGAAGTCTAAAAGATTCAATTTATTTTGATATTCAAAGTTTAGCAAAATCCGAAAAACCCTAAAAACCTTAAATACCTAATTTTATAAACTTTAACCTAAAAAATTATATGAAAATAATTATGAACCTTATAATATCAATTTAAAATAATTAAATTCAGGGAAATATAATCAAAGAAAATAAAATTTAAGTCATTAATATTTACCCTTACTTTATAAGTCAAAAATCAAGGTTTTATGAATAAAAACTAGGTTAAGGAGTATATTTTATAAAAATTTGATATTTATATAAAATGTTTGAATTTAATAAAATTTAAAGAGAGAGGGAACCCCTCTCACCTTCAAAAATTCGGACCTCTCTCTTTCTTACTTGAAAACCCACATTTCCAATCAAATTCTTTTCCAACTCCAACTCCACCTTACTCTATCTCTCTCCATTCTCTCTAAAGATGACGAACGTAAAGGCCAAATCTGTGGGAGAGATTTTTACAGTCAATTTGTTATGAATTCATAAGCATCACAATAATTTGGTGGACAATTTTGTTGGAGTATAACCTGAAAGAGATGACAAAAGAGATGAGCTATCAGAGAGATAAAATCTCTCTTTTATCTCTTTTCTTCTCTAAAATCCCCACTCTTTACCTCTATGAAATAGCTCCAAAACCCACCAAATATGCAGAAAATATCCCTCATTTTACTCAAGAATATTAATCATTTGAAGTTGATCTTCAAGGTAAAATCATTTTCCTTACATTTTGTTCATTTTTCTTTCAAAAATATCAAGTTTTCTTGCATTTTTCTTCTCCATAAACACTTTTTTTGAGATTCTTCACATGCATGTCAAACTTGATGATGATGGTGGTAGCATTTCACCCAAAACAACATGCATGTTGTTAGAAGGTGAAATTCAATGATCAAAACCTAAACCAAATCCATCAACTTGAGTTTTATAAGTTTTAAAGATCCAAAATCACATGCATTCAAGTTTTTCATTTAGAATTATCATTTTGAACAAAATACGTTCATACATGTTCTTCAAATCATAGTGCATGTGATGAACAACAAGCTTAAAAGCTTGATTATCAAAGTATGTTGTTAAAAAGCTTTCAAATATGTCATAAAAGATTTATTCACAAATTAATATATAAACCTTCTTTTATTCTCAAATCCGCTTTTTCACAGAATCTAGACAACAAAACAAGATGATCTGGAAATTTTCAGAAAATAAATCATTTTTCTCGATTTATTGTTATTTTTTCAATAAAATAGAGCAATAATTCATATAAAATACTTTCTATGGTCAATAAATTTTGGTAAATTTCGGATATCACATATGCACTGAGTAAAGACTTTTCTTGAAGCTTCATGCATTTCTAAGACTGTTTTCTGTTGATTTCTAATTTATTTTTGTTGAAGATAAATAAATATCAAAATACCATTATGAATGACAAAGCCATATTTCATAATTTTCAAATCTTCTAGACATCATAAATACTTCATGTAAATTTTTTCATATTTTTCCAATTTAGTTTCTTATTTTTGCACGATTTAATGAATGTTTAATGGATTAAACTGATGAAAACTAGCTACACTTATCAAAAAATTATGAACCTTTACCAGAATATCTTATATTATATTAGGAAACCATATAAAAAGTTGTATGATTTTTTTCTCCTATTTTCCTAGTATTAAATACACTTAAATCCATAAAATCAGACTCCATTAAATAAAAATCACCTTTGGTATTTTTCTCATATTATTTACACTGTGTATGAATTTTACAAAAAGTTTTGTAATTTACCTTAAAATTTTAATAATTATTCACGAATTAATGATTTTTTAAGTGTATAAAAGAAAAAAAAAATAGTCAAACTGATTGAAAAATAACTATTATACTTTTCACAGCTTATATAGGTTTAATAACACTGGTACAAAAAGTTTGAAGAATTTTTAAAACTATTTTCTATTTATCTCTATTTTGATAGAATAAATACATAAAATTTGAAAAAACACGTTAAACTATTTGAAAACATATTTTATTATTTTTCCCAGACCAAATATATTTTATATAAGTGATTCACAAAGTTTGCAGAATTTTCTTAATTGATTGCTATTTTTAATGAATTTTTATCTATTTATAGAATTAAATATAAGAAAAATGGCTATACATATATAAGATCCATGAAAATTTATCTGGAACTATTTTAAATACATTTAGAACCAAAATCAGAAGTTTTGTAATTTTTGTTAACTTCTTAGTATTTTTCATGATTTTATGATTAATCAAGAAATTAAAATGGTGGAGAATAACTAGACAAATAAAAAATGCAAGAAAACTTATCTTAAGGTCTTGGACTTCAATTAAAACCGAAATGCAAAGTTTCGGAAATTTGAGAACTAAATTGACTTAGTTTTTAAATATTTAATGATTGCAATACTTCCTAAAATGTTAGCATTTTAATAATGCGAAATTCCACTTGAATTTGTTATACAATAAATTAATTCATAGAAATCTAAATTTTACAGAAAAATATTTATAACTTATCAATATCAAAATTTTGACACATTATTGGCATAAGTCTAATGTAGTAGTAAGTATATTAGTATTAGATTTCAATTAGAGACTCATTAGTGTGTAACATCGTTGTAGGAATCAATAGTGGTACAAGTGGAGTGTAGTTCAAGGCACCATTTGCATTATCTCAAAGCATTTTGAGTATTCGCGACTCCTCCTATTTTCACTTTTTACGTTTTGGGGTGGAAAATCATGTCCAAAAACTGTTTATTGTACGTTGTATTTAATTTGACTTGTGTCAAACTTGGTTGCTATATTTTGTTGTGTATATGTATGCTATTGTAAATTCATGAGGCCATATCGCGGTTAAGTCCCTGGAATCAGATCACACAACTCATTAACTCATTTGAACCTAAAGTAATTATGGATAGCTCTATTAGGAGGTAGACAAGTCCTCACTCGCACGATTCGCTTGAGTGCATTTTACCATATTTCCCTATGTTAGCGATATACATAGAAGAGGGCACCCTCTATCATTAGGCTTGGATTGTGAACTCAGGGTATAATCATTATGCACATACAAACCTTGTATCTCCTTTTAGCAACAAACTTTATTTCCCATGAGAATATGAACGTTGCATCTCATTTGGGCAACATACTTTATCTCTCATGATGACAACGAAATTTGTTTATGCAAACTTATTTACTCATTTTTGCAATATATTTCTATTTATGGAAACTTTATTTCCCATGAGAATATGAACGTTGCATCTCATTTGGGCAATATCTTTTATCTCTCATGATGACAACGAACTTTATTTATGCAAACTTATTTACTCATTTTTGCAATATATTTCTATTTATGGAAACTTTCTTACTCGTTTTAGCAACAAACTTTATTTCACATGAGAATATGAACATTGCATCTCATTTGGGCAACATACTTTATCTGTCATGATGACAACGAACTTTGTTTATGCACACTTATTTATTCATTTTTGCAATATATTTCTACTTATGGAAACTTTATTTCACATGAGAATATGAACGTTGCATCTCATTTGGGCAACATATTTTATCTCTAATGATGACAACGAACATTGTTTATGCAAACTTATTTACTCATTTTTTCAATATATTTCTATTTATGGAAACTTTAATACTCGCTTTAGCAACGAACTTCTATTCATGAAAACTTATTTATTTATTTTATAAATGAACATTTGTTTAATGGAAATTATTATTAATATTCTGATTATCATGACCTCAAACTATATTATGTGATAAAACTGTGAGTACTCACTAACTATTATTATAGTTCACGCTCATTTTACATGCTTTATCAGGAATCATCTAGTAAGAGGCACGTAGAGACACAACACTTGTAGGAGCATTTGCATGTGTTGACTTTTAATACATTGTAATTTGTTTTAAAATTTTGTTCAAACTCATTGTAAATTTGTAATGAATTTTAATACTATGGTTGGTGTTGTCTTTTAGATTTTGCTATGAAATCCTTTGTACTGCCACGCCCCGTATTTCTGCTTTGGCGGGGTGTGGCAGAAATGGTATCAGAGCCGAAGGTTATAGAGAATACCGGTTTTCCTTTGGAGAACCACAACTATAGCCAAAATATTTCAAAACGTTTTTAAAGTGCTGAACATACTACTAGTATAACTAATTCGAGTACGCATTATTGGACTTTAATTAAGTATAGTCTGGCCAACTATGCTTAATTAAGGAAAATTAATGCAAGGATGGAAACGGTTATAGTAGAATTATGTTCAAAACGATTTTCAACGTATGGGTATTGCATATTATAGGTATTCATTTAGGTACACTTAGAACCTAAGTGCACTTTTATTAAAATGTCTTTATTTAGAAATATTCTTATAATAATCAAGTGCTAGGCTAATCAGTTAGGTTATATCACTAGCCACTCTAGGAACAATCCACTTAGTACTGGGAATGAGTATTCCTCGGTAGCTATTGACATTAGACGTAAGGTTAGTAGCTAGATAGACACTAGTAATACTCTTAAGTTGAAACCTATACCAATTATTCCTTAATACCTCTTTATCGTCTTCGTACTAGAGTTACAAATAGGAAAAACGTTTTGATACCGATACGGATGAGAATTGGATCATTGTGTAAAGAGGTAGATGAGTCGCCAGTCGTAATCACTTGGATACCATTAGCGAGCATTCACGGTTCAAACCAGGAGGAGACACATGGGTTTAACCCATATGTGTGACCTTATTTCTACGCTACGATTTAGCTCCAGGTTGTTTCCACCTAGACCTTAAAACTTAACATAGGATATCCCTTTGACCTCTATAAAAGGCCACGAAACTGTATTGACACCATAAAACATTTACAAACAACTTTTCTTGTCCCTTATCTTGGGGAAAAGAAATCGGTACTCGCCTTATACTTGCTTTGTACTCTCCTTAGTATTTAGGTACAATCAACTACACCAATATACTTATTCCTTACTTCTTAATCTTCCATCGAAACATTTTTCCCATGTTGTTCATGTTTGAGCAAGCTTGAATGGAAGGAATTCATGAAGTTGGCAACATTTTTGATTCTAAGGGTCCCTTGAGTATCATAAGGTTAGGATATAGAAATTGATTAAGTATTAGGTCCCTGCTTGTGAGTTTTGATGTAGTTGTAACATCTTGTTTACTTTAATTTCTTAATGCAGGGCCCTGGGCTAGATGTCGATTATATAAAGGATTTGGGCCTTAAGGAGGTAATTTTTAGACCTTTTGGAAGGAGGCGATGATGGTTGCAAGATTTTAACATTTGAATTGTTTTTTGGGTCGAAGGGTAGAAAAGGTAAAGTCATAGGTTGGGGTCTTGCATGAAATATGGATTTTTTTCAAGAAGTTTTTAGACCAAAATATCTAGATAATATTGTGGGGCTCTTCAATACCTTTCTGTGGATATAAAGATCGTTGAAATCGGAGTTAGAATGAAGATGTTATGACCGTTCGAAATTAGGAAGGTTTTGGGTTTAGCCTAATATATTGGACTTACAAGGTGTATGTTGAGCGTTGTAGGCATGGTCGATTGCGGAGGCCCAACGTAGTATGATGGGCGTACCAACAGCACATTGGGTACACGCAAGCCTGGTGTAAACCCTAATATTTAGGTTTTGGGACCTATTTAAAGACCTTAACTCATTCCAAAGACTTATTACCTTCAGCCTCCAACCTCTCTAACCCTAACTTCGAAACCTTAGCCCCATTTGTGAGATCCTTGAGTTTTTTGGTGCTTTTGAGTGTTCTTGGTGCATCTTGGAGAAGAAGGAACTCATTGGAGAAGTGTTGGTTGCATTAGAGTTTGTAGATCCAGACCTTTTCACCTTCATCTTTCCGCTAGAGGTATAAAGCTTCAATCTTAATTATGCATTCGTCAGATCAAGCTAGTTTTGAGTATAGTAAGCTTTTGGTCACTGTAGTTCTTAAAGTTTAGATCTTGAAAGTTTGTGACCTTGTTATGGATAAAGTTGGAAACTTTATCCATATAATCATCATATTTATTCAGATCTGAAGGTTAGAGACATGGAATTAATTGATTAAGTTGAGAAAGATGGCCTTTTGGTCCATTTGAGACTTAAAAACCAGATCTTGTTGTTTTGACCATTCTAATGGATAAAGTAGGAAGTTTTTTATGGAGCTATTAGGAACCATAAAAATGTGATATTGGTCATTCTATTCCTTCCATGCAAGAGTTATAATGTCTTAATGGGTTAATAGGTTAGGGTTTTAAATTTTGGACATTTTCTAGCCATGGAAAGTAAATTTTATGACTTAATTCGATGTTTTGAGTCTACATCTAAGCTCAGGACTAAAGGCTTTAATGGATAAAATGCTTAGTGGAGGAGTGAGAATGGGTCGCGTACGTTGGGCATACTCAGCAACCTTGGACTATGACTTTTGTTGACTTTTTACCAAGTTGTCTTTAGGTTAAACTTGAGAATTTTGGGGTATTGATTAAGATTCTATCTATTTCTATTGTTAGTGGATTCGCGGGTGCAAGTTGTGCAGAAAAGGACCATATCGCAATGTTTTAGAGTTCTTCGATTCAGGTGAGTTTAGCCTCATTGTGTGGTGGGTTGAA
Source organism: Lactuca saligna (assembly GCF_052625555.1). Lineage (NCBI taxonomy): Eukaryota > Viridiplantae > Streptophyta > Magnoliopsida > Asterales > Asteraceae > Lactuca > Lactuca saligna. The sequence continues at coordinate 84,281,107 of NC_136417.1, read as the reverse complement.
GGCACCAATGCAGTCCCACTAGTTTTGGTTATCTTTTAGTAGTGGGGTGTCATATAGTCTGTATGTAGTCATGTAGGATAGACTGATTACTCTTGATCTAGGCTTCTTTCATGTTCCTTTTTTGGTTGTGGCTCTAGAGTAGGATCACCTGTCCGAGTGTCTATCTCACCTTTGAGTATTTACGGTTATGCATTCCTTGGATTGTTGGCTATGTATCCTTATGTATAATATGTTGTTGTGCTGTAGTGATATGTTAGATCTATGCATATATGTATGTATGTATGTATGTATGTATGTATGTATGTATGTATGTATGTATGTATGTATGTATGTATGTATGTTTGTATGTATGTATGTATGTATGTATGTATGTATGTATCTATATATATATATATATATATACTTGTATGATCGGATGTTGTAGTAGTGGTGCGCTAGTTAGAGTGCTAGTAAACTGGTTATTATTTAGTGGAGTGCCCTAGGGGTTGTATGTAGTAATGTAGGATAAGACGATAACTCTTGATCTAGGCTTTATTACATATTCCTTGTTTGGTTGTGGCTCTAAAGTAGGATCATCTGTTCGGGTGGCTATCACACCTCTGGTTACTTATAGTTACACATTTCATGGAGGACAATATGTTGTGAGAGGACTGGTAGGTGGTAGTGTGTTGTATGATTGATGTTTGCTTGTATTATGTACTTACTTGATCCGTGATTGTTTATATGTTGACATATGGTAGTAGTGAGTTGAGGCGGTCCTGCTTTGTGTTGTAGGCCAAGATAGCTGGTGTGGGCCGACAATAAGCCGTAGGCACAGAGGCATGGGAAGAGCGGTTGGGTTGAGGTGGTAGGCCAACAAACCCTGTTATTCTAGGACGATGGCTGAATGGACCTGTTGCATGTTTGCATTCTAGTCTGAGGACTGATTGGGCCTGGGCCTTCCAATCTGATAATTATTGGTCGTTATGCATGCATGTATGTTTATTGTATGAGATATGGGGAACTCACTAATATTTGTGCCTACCCAGTTGTTTGTGTTTTTCAGGATTTATCCGTGATCGTAGGAAGACGAAGACATGACTACACACACTCAGCAACAACATTGAGGATACCGCATTTCTTATATTATTCTAATTTTCTATAAATATATTTTTGAATAAGCGGTTTTCTTTATAATGGATTTATAAATGGGAAGTTTTGCTTTAATAAAATGAAAAGTTTTGGTTGTGAAAATGAGACGTTACAAGTTGGTATTAGAGCCCTGGTTTGGGCGAATTGGAGGAGTTCTTGTGTGAATCCAATAAATATCAAACCAGGATCTGAGTATTTTCAAAAAATAGTTTTTTTAAAAAGAATTTATAATAAAAAGGTTCGGTTTGGGACACAGGCTTGGTTTCTTGTAAAGTTCTTGTTTGATTGTTGGCTTGGGATCAGGAAGGTGAACATTTAATTAACCTTGGTTTTACAAGAAGATGCGGTGTGTCCAATCATCCAAAACCCGAACAAGAGAATAATTTTCAAAATACCCATACTTTTTATATGCGCTGAGTATTGACTTTGTTGATATATGAAATATTAGAAAAGCATGCTAGTGGATAACCTAGGGTTTCTTATAGGGACCATTGGATAGATTGCCTGATTTCGGTGATGTCTTACGATATAAGGAATTGCTTTCTATATGTTACTTGATTGTGCGATTGTTGCATGTATGTTGATTAGTTGTATTTGGTGGGGATTAAATAATGATCGACTTAGCCTTACTTTTGGTTCCTTGTGTGGTTGTGGACTTATAGAAGAGTTGATTATTTGATAGTCTATCTTAGGGGTGTTCGTTTGGATGGATCGGTTTGATCCGATCCAATCAAGTGAATCCGAATAGATTTCGGTTTTCACTACATTGATCCGAATAGTCCAAACTAAATTTAAATCCGATCCGATCCAACCAAATTACAATTTGGTTGGATCGGTTTTTACAATTCGGCTTTCAAGAGGCAAGACATTTTGAAAAATATATAACTTGAATATTTGCAAAATCTAAAAAGAAACTACTTTTTATTTATAAATTATAATTTATGAACAAATACTAAGAAAATGTATTATAGTTAATATTTCAGTCACAAAAAACTTTTGATAAGAAGTAATTTTAAAGTAGTATATTCGATGAAAATTTTCTAATAACTAAAAATATTAATTTAGTAAATTTATAAATAGTTAAAGATACATATGAAAAATAGATAATAAATTATTCGGGTTTTTTGGACTATTCGGTCTTTAATTTATAAACCAAAACCAATCCGAAATCCAAAATAATAATTTGGTTTTGCTGAAAACCAATCCAAAAATCCGAACATCCGAACCAAATAGTCCGATCCAAATTATCCATTTGGACAATTCGGTTTTATCCAAATAGTGAACAACCCTAGTCTATCTGATCTCGCATTATGTATAACAAGCACGCATAAAAGCAACCGGTTGTGCAGGAGCATGGGTAATCCTAGGAAGAATGCCTAGGAAGTTAGTGATAATTCGTAGGTGAAGTAGGTGTTAGCGTACCTAGGAGTGGTCTAATAGTGTGACTTAGGACCTTTGGATGAATTTTGAATCAACTACGAATAGGTGTGGAAGGTATTATGGGCCCATACTACTGAAAGCACAGGATCTGTATGAGATTTGGGAGGAACCTCGAGGTTACTAATGAAATAATAAGAGGGTAGCCTAGTGTGCTGAGCAGGAGCTATTGAAGGTGTATTTTTCATTATGGCGGCGGTTGAAGGTTCTGGATCAAGAGCTAGCAGCTCTGGGAGAGCAGGTCAGAATGAGGAGGAGATCTACGGGATCATTGTTGGCGGAGTAAACGAGGGGATCAGGAACACGACTCTGATCTGACCGAGGATTTTACCGGTGTTATGCCGCCGTCACGCAGGTAACTGTTGCCGCAACCACATCAGTCGTTGCCATTGCAGGATCCCAGGGAGGCGGAGTGATGCAGTACCGAGAGTTCAATTATACAAAGCCTTTGGAGTTCAGTGACGACAGGGACCTAATCATCACTTCGAGATGGATTTCTGATGGGGAGGGACGTTTCTTCACGTGTTCATCTCATGTGGGCCAGAAAGTGAAGTTTGTGTTGAATCTTCTTCATTGCAGTGTGAAGCACTGGTAAGGAGTTTATGACCCCTGGCTTTTTGCTGGCCGAGCGAATAGTAATGACTTAGGAGCGGGAGCAACTGGAACAAGGGTACATGTCGCTTAAGTAGACGACTGAGTCGGTGATAGAGATCACCAAGATGTTCGTGGAGATAGCTCTTTTCTAACCTGAGTATGCCGCTTCAGAGCACGCACAAATGTCATGATACTTGAGTATGCTCAAGATGAAGATTCGAGAGTTTGTATCTACAAAGTAGTACCATACCTTGACCGAGATGCAGTCAAGCGCCAGGAGGAGGGAGATTGAGTTGGAGATTTAGCAAAAGGAGGAGGGATCAACTTTAGGATAGTATCACCTAACGGCCAAGCAAACCAATTCCGTTAACCCCGCTTCAGGATCAATTGAGGAGAGGAGTTCAGAGTGTGGAAGGTGCGGAAAGTTTGATGATGGGAGGTTCCAATCGTTTGTGTGTCGTAGGTGCGGAGATGAGGGTCATTTTGGTATGGATTGCAAGCAGAGTTCGAGGGCTTGTTTCCATTGCAGCCAGGAGGACCACATCAGAGCTCATTGTCACTTTCTTGTTATTAGTAAGGTGTTGGACCCTACACCCCTAGCTTGGCAGTTACTTGACGGTCGTCATGTGATAGCCGGTGTCCCGAAAACCAATGTTTGAGTTATTAGTTCTTTTATTTAGCAATTGTTGCAATGTTGGTATTCATCTGTAATTTTTGTTTATGTTCAAAGTTCAGTTGTAATTTTGGATGACCAGTTGAATGGAATTATTTTATTTAGCTCTATTTAAATTGATTTCTTAATATGAATGGATTAATTATCTTCGTCTTTGGTTGTATGTGTATCGGAATTTATGAATGTTGTGTGGGTTCAGATTCTCCTACGCATCTGATGGGATTTGAGCAATCTAACACTCCTATGGTGTACATGCAACCCTAGAAACCTTGGATCTTTGTTTTCTCTAATATACATGCAAAATCATTTTCCATGGTTCTCAATCATAACTAGCATGTTATGGGGTACTTATAATACAAAATTTAAGTAGAATAACATACCTTTTTGTAGCTTGGATTCCTTCAAGACTTTATGAGCCTAGCACCTCAAATGTGATGCCTCAAATGCTTCACACAACACCTTAACTTCTTAGAATAACTAGAGAATGAACACTTGTATATGATTTTTGGCTAGCTCTCTCTTATCCTTCTTAGTGTCCAAAAATGCTCCATGATGGGGTCTTTATATAGTGTGCCACATGTAGGGTTACACCATGTAAACGCTAATGTGCATGGCTTTTCATTTCCTCATGATCCATGGGTTATAACCTCTATGGAGCACCCAATGGGTCCTAGCCCAATCTAGTGAATCATGAACCATAAGCCCACTATTCAAGAATGAATGATTTACATATCAAACTCCATATATTTAATTAGTCTCCTTTTGATCACAAAATTCATTCTAAATTAATTCTTGATCAAATACTAATTAAATAATACCATTACTATATTAGAACTTATAATATATTAATAAACCATAAGTTTCCTAATTCTCATTTTGTCTATCCAATTTTTATGATGCCATGCAACCCAAATGGACCATGTCGTGTATGGTCATGTACATACCAAATATAGTTATAGACTTAGACAGTATATCAACAGTCTGCCACTTTGATAAGTCTAATAACTATAGTTGCAAATATAACTTCAGAATCCGACCAGAATCGTATCTCTTCCAAAGTCTCGCAGAACTAAGATGATGATGATGCGCCATTTAAGATAAGTGATTATATAATCCTCTGCTCTCAAGATACCATCCGGACAAACACGTGGAACATTGTCGTACTTATTGTCCAACATTTGTTTCTCGATCTCTGATTTGTTTGATATAGAACTAAATTGAACACATCAATTAGGTTCTAACCGGGCTTGATACATAAGTCAAAACCAAATCATCGAGGGGCCCAGATATTGCTTCTAATCGAACAGATAAACTTTAACTAATATGCTTGTACTGACTACTTGTTGAATTATGCACAAAAGCACGTTTTATGACATTAAGTTACTGATGTGGTTTCATATAATCATAGGATTACCAACTCATAGTCAACAACTCATATCTCTAAGTTTGAAGATTTATAAGATATTACCGTCTCACGATCACTCGAGATAAATTCCATGATACAAGTGAGCGTGGGTTGAGTCCAATACTCAGACCTTATGAGTACTAATGAATGTTGCAGCAACCATTGCTATGTCTAATACACTTTAGACAAATCTACAAGCCTAATTCATGATAGTCTAAATTCAATACCTACTTCCAAAGTATGACTGACTGTGGAGAGTTTGAATAATACAATATAATTATTCAGGAAGTCAAAACATGCATGTAACATCCATAAAATCATGCCAAAATTTAAACTTTTTAAAAACATTTAAAATATCAATAGTTATTACAAAAAGGTTTCCAAAATAGTTTCATATTATAGTTCCCAAAATCATAGTCATAAACCGCGGAAAGTGTACGGTCACGCCTTAGCCTTCCTGCGGTCATCCGCCAAACCTGAAATAATAATCGATAAATGTAAGCTCGAAGGCTTAGTGAGTTCCCCGGAAATACCAACCTCATACAACCATAAACATATCATATAAGAAGCACCGATCAACCATGCATCTCGAGTCTACATAGTGACTGGTCTGCCTACACTGGGCCTTTAGTATGTCTGGTCCACTCTCTGAGTCTACAGTATGAATGGACCGCCCGCAATGGGCCTTCAGTCTATCTGGTCCACTCTCCAAGCTTTGACATGTCTGGATCGCCCTCGTGGGGCCTTCAGCCTATCCGGACCGCTCGCCAAGCCTTCGGCCTAACTATATACCCTCCCGGGTCTGTAGTCTATCCGGTCCGCCCTGGGTATGTTAGCCTATAGCAAAAAGTAGGACCCATCTCAACTTATCCCCCATACCAAACAATCATGTGCACATAAATAGATAATCACATAACAATCCATATATAACAAACCGATCTATCAGATTATATCGCATAGCAACATCCTATCCAGGATACCGACCTAACAGGTCACTAGCATAGTACCATCCTATATACCAGGATACCGACCTAAACCAGGTCACTAACATAATACCATCCTATATACCAGGATACTGACCTAAACCAGGTTACTAACATAATACCGTCCTAATTACCAGGACCTGATCTAACATATCAATAAGCATATCAAACAAATACAAGTATACAATCCGAACAAAGGCCGACCTTGGTGACTCATATTACAAAAGTCCAATTTTCCTTTCCTCTAATTTGGGCCAAGGCCCAACACCGAATCCATTATCCTCAACTTCATATGACAAGGCCCATCATTGACCCAACTTTCCAAATTGGGCGCAACCACCTAATTAGGCCTAAATCCAAGATACATTACCAAGACTTGGCCCAATACACCATATCCATAAATTCTAGCAGAGGTCCAAGCACAGCTAGTCCTTAAGCGGCCCAACACTTGAAGCCCAAATAACATAAGCCAAATAGAGGAAGTACGCGAGGCGTACTCCTCTTGTATGCGGGGCGTACTCTGATTCATGTTGACTGGAAAACGGGGCTGTTGACCGTGTACACTGGGCATACAACTTCCTATGCGGGGCGTACATGAGTTTCACAATTATCCTCATATGTGCTTAATGGCTTAAGCACATAATCCAAACTTCAGATCCATCGACCAAAAATGCCTTGGACTCATAAAGCCTAGAGCTTTATCACTTTGGACGTCTAGAAAGTTATTAATCCAAGGTCTTAATCCATTAAGACCTTTCTACTACTTGCATGGGACCTCATAAGCCATTGGGACCTCATTTTTATCACTCAACACCACATCAAGAGTCGAAAAGGACATATCATTTCGTCCAAAACACAACATACATCATCTTGGAACTTTTAAGACAAGAAAGGGTTCCAAAATGCTAGAATGGCTAGATGTATGATATACAAGCATAAAGTTTGACGCTTTTTACCATCTGGAGTTTTAAGGACACAAACCAACTTCAGATCTACAAGCCAATCTTCTTCTCCAACTTCTTGGTGCAATGCCTTCACCTCCAAGAGCTCAAAATACCCACCAACTCACACTCTCACACAAGAACTAGGGTTTGGGACGTTTCTGAAGGATGGAGGCTAAGAGTGATGAGAGAAAATGAACCATAAGGATGTTTATATAGATCTCAAACCGGGACATTAGGGTTTCCATCTTTTATGAGTACGCCCAGTGTACACAAGTGTACGCCCACGGTACTAGGGTGCACCGTAGTATACTCAGCGTACCCTTATGTACATGCAGCGTACTCCTCCTGGTCCCAGAAATTACAACTTAGCCCTTGGGTTCTTATGGCTTTACCCTTCCATCCCGAGAGAATACAAATAAGAATTATTGGGATGTACAATGAAAAATTGAAACAATAGTAAAAGATTAACATAGGATAGTAACACTTTACTCATAAATAAATAACAACTTTTATTTAATCATCAAATGTCAATTACATTTCACAAGTTTCAGAAATAGCTATCTAAATATTAAAACTAATATCATCCTTCATCCCGATGCACCTCGCATGATGTATATGCTTAACCCTACTTAGTCCCGTTGTGAGAGGATCTGATGGGTTCTCATCTGATGATACCCTCTTTGCTACAAGGAGTCCTTCTTTTATTCGATGTCCAAAAATGGTATTTTTTGTCAATGTGCCTAGATCTGTCGTGATCCCTTGGTTCCTTGGCTAAGGCAACCGCACTTTCGCTGTCACATAAAATTTCCATTGGCTCTTTTATAGCTGGTGCAACACCAAGGTCTGCAATGAAGTTCTTTATCCATATCGCCTCCTTTGCTGCCTCGCTTTCTGCTATATGCTCTGATTTGAAAGTTGAATCAGTTACTATCTCCTGCTTGGAACTTTTCCAAGAAATTGCTCCTCCATTTAGGGTAAAGATCTAGCCTAACTAAGAGCAGAAATTATCCCTATCAGTCTGAAAACTAGCATCATTATACCCAACCACTCTCAAGTCATCACTGCCACCGAGGGTAAGAACCAGTCCTTAGTCCTCCGCAGATACTTGAGAATGTTCTTTACCGCATTCCAGTGAGCCTTGCCAGGGTTCCCTTTATATATACTGACCATGCTCAAAGCAAAAGCCACATCAGGGCGAGTACAAGTCATAACAAATGATTGTGCCCACAGAGGAAGCATATGGTACATGACTCATCTCAGCTATCTCAGTCTTTGTACTCAGACTTTGAGTCTTACTCAGTTTGGTGTTACTCTGGATCAGTAAGTACCCTTTCTTGGAATTCTGCATGCTGAACCTCTTTAGCACCTTATCCAAGTAAGTACTCTGACTAAGTCCTATTATTTTCTTACTCCTATCTCTCAATATTCTTATCCCTAAGATATAGGTAGCTTCCCCAAGGTCCTTCATAGAGAAACACTTCCCAAGCCAGGACTTAACCTCCTGTAAGGTTGGGATGTCATTTCCTATGAGTAATATGTCATCCACATACAACACCAAAAGGCTAACTATTCTCCTACTAGCCTTGACATATACACAAGATTCATCCTAGCTCCTCGAAAAGCCAAACTATTTGACTTTCTCATCGAAACAAAGATTCCATCTGCGAGATGCTTGTTTCAACCTATAAATGGATTTTTCAAGCTTCCACACTTTATTAGGGTACTTTGCATCGACAAAAACCTCTGGCTGAGCCATGTAAACATCCTCAGCCAACTTTCCATTAAGGAAAGTGGTTTTGACCTCCATTTTCCATATTTCATAATCATGAAATGCAGGAATGGCTAGCATAACCCTAATAGATTTAATCTTCGCTACTGGTGACAAGGTCTCATCATAGTCAACTCCCAAAGTTTGAGTAAAGCCCTTCGCAACCAGTCGTGCCTTATAAGTGTTTACCTTTCCATCCATGTCAGTCTTCCTCTTGAAGATCCACTTGCACCCAACTATCTTACGACCCGGTGCATTGTTAACCAAGTTCCACACTTTATTTTCATACATGGACTGAATCACGTTGTCCATAGCCTCGTTCCATTTTGCAGACTTACGGCCTGCCATGGCTTCCCTATAGTTATTAGGTTCATCCGAATCTATCAGCGTACTATCACTGATAAATGTATCACCTTCAGTAGTGATATGATAACCATAATAAAAATCAGGTCTGTTCCTAAATCTAGTGGAACGCCTCGGAGGTACAAACTCATGTATAGGCTCAACAAGAGTTTCCTCCTCAGGTTGATCGCTAGTGATTGAGGTTCCTTCACCAGTTGACTCTTGAAGCTCTTCAAGGTCAATTTGCCTCCCACTGTTTCCTTGGCTTATAAATTCTCTCTCTCGAAAGACTCCTCTTCTTTCCATAAAAACCACATTCTCACTCGGTCTATAGAAGAGGTAACTAAAGGATTTAAGTGGTTATTCGATGAAAATACACCTCTTACTTCGATGTTCGAGCTTGTCGTAAGTCCCGTGCCTCACGAAAACCTTGCTACCCCAAATCTTGATGTGTTCTAGATTGGGAACTTTCCCATCCCATATCTCATAAGTTGTTTTGGCAACCCTTTTAGTAGGGACCAGATTAAGGATATGGGCGACAGTCTCTAAGGCATACCCTCATAATGAGATTGGTAACGAAGCTTTACTCATCATGGAATGAACCATGTCCAACAAGGTTCGATTGCACCTCTCAGCCACACCATTCAACTGTGGTGTCCTAGGAGGTGTCAATTGTGAGACAATCCCACATTCCTTGAGATAGTCAAGGAACTCGATACTAAGATACTCTCTTCACCGATCAAATCGAAGCATCTTGATATTCCTACCCGGTTGATTCTCCACTTCCTTCTTCAACTCTTTGAACTTTTCAAAGGTTTCTGACTTATGCTTGATTAAGTAGATCTAGCTATATCTACTTTAATCATCAGTAAAAGTCACATAGTAGCGATTAGCATCTCTTTTGGTGGTTTTGAAGGGTCCACACACATCTGTGTGTATGAGGTCCAACAAACCCTCACACCTCTCACAAGTACCTAGTGAAGGGTGACTTTGTTATTTTTCCAAATTTACAAGACTCGCAACTATCATCCGACTTTAGGTCAAATGATTCCAAAACTCTAGCCTTTTGGAGTTGGCCTATGCGCTTCTTGTTGACATGTTCAAGGCGACAATGCCACGAGGATGCTTTATATAAACTATTTGAAGAATCAATATACAATACATTATTCTCTAGGTTGTCTACAATATTCACAACTTCGTATACACTATCACAAGGTAGTGCTTTAAATAAAAATACACCATTGCAATAAACAATAATAGCACCATTATCATTATCAAACGAAAAAGAATATCCTTGTTTGTACCAGCCATGAAAGAAAATAATATTTCTTGCAATTTCAGTCGAGTAACAACATTTATTCAAATCTAAATTTAACCCATTATTAAGCAATAAAGAATAAACTCCTATCTTGGTAACAGGTGATGCTTTCTTATTGACAATGATTAATTTTATCTTCCCGTGCTCCACATTCTCACTTCTTCCTTGGCCCTGCAAATAAGTACAAATGTGAATACCACAACCTGTATCAAGTACCCAAGAGTTAGTATGCAATGAGATATTAGACAATATAGTATAAATACTTGCATGGGTGGGTTTAACTTCCCCATCCCTTACACCCTGCAACTATTTGGGGCAACTTCACTTCCAGTGCCCCTTTTCCTGGTAGTAGAAGCATTGTGCTTCCTTAGGGTTTGAAGAAGGAGGAATGGAACCCTATTTGTTTCCACTTGAAGAGGAGCCATCAAGAGACTTTTCCTTGGTACCCTTCAAAGGGGTCTTCGTCTTCTTCCCCTTTCCCTACCCAATTGCCAGAACAGGGATTGTAGTAGGAGTAGGAGTAACAGTTGCTTTACTTTTAAGGCTAGTTTCAGCAGTCCTTAAAAGTCCTTGAAGTTTACTCAATGTGACTTCCTCTTTTTTTATATGATAAGTCATGTGAAACGGATCATAACTTGGTGGTAAGGAAAAGAGAATGATATTAATCGTCATGTCCTCAGGGAAGTCCACATTAAGCTTCAATAACCAGTCCACGAACCTTTGCATTTTCTGCAAATGGCCGGTGATGGGTTCACCATCCTTCATCATAGATGTTATCATGGAGGATATGATTTCATACCTCTCTTGATGAGCACTTTGATGGTACCTATCCATCAGATCCTTGTGCATCTCAAAAAAGTAGAAATCTTCATAGCATTTCTGGAGTTCTGCGATCATTGTGGCCAACATGATGCAATACACCTTAGTGGCATCTTTCTCATGGGTAGTGTACTCAACAATCTCCTCAGTAGTAGCAGTTGACTCATCAACAACCTTCAGTTCCTTATCAAGGACATACTCCTTCCCCTCGTAGCGAGTAATCATCTTGATGTTCCTAATCCATTCATTAAAATTAGACCCACCAAAAGTGACCTTCCCACACAAGTTCATGAGGGAAAAGGAGCCTGTAGGGTTTGAGCTAGTAGTAGTGTTGTACGACATCTTAAAAGAAAGAAAGACAAGTTTAAGTTAGATAAAAAATCCTTAATAAGTCACCCAAATGAAATATTACGGCTAGGATCCAACAAACTATTTCATAACATGGAAGATGGATTCTGTAATCCAAGCTATAAAATATTTGAAGGTAGGTAAATGAGGATTTACCAATTTCCATGATGAAAAACGAAATGGTTTATTAAGTTTTAATTGGATTTGAAACTTCTAGATCTTTTAAGATTCATTGAACTTTCCATGGCATGTATAAATCTCGATTGTGCCCTCTCAAGTTTGTGACTGGGATGCTGAGGATCACAATCAAGGTGTGAATAACCATGCAAATTGACTTGACACCCTTAACTTTATCACCTAATCGATGTACCGGTTAACCACACGTGCTCCATCGATCTATGATAAACATTAAGTTACCATTTGCCACTCTTACTAGTCCTTATTAGTGTGCCAGTTAACCACACGCGCTCCACTAACGACTTGGTAAGGTACAAAGTGTAATTCCATGGGTTAGCATGTATTTCACATTTTCCTAAAGTAACTAAGATTGGGAATTATTAAAAGTTTGGTTGCTTTATAATTTCATTATACTTTTAATGAGGATTAAGGTCATATCCTACCCGTTCGGCTAATGACCCTCCACCAGTCAAGGAAGCGGTGGGTGAGAGTGGATACCCCTAAAACTGCCATTTTATAGGCAGTAACCTTATACCCCCCTTATAGACCGACTTCGTGAATGAGGCATACTAACGTTAAGACTGACTTATTCTTATACATATTTATATAATTATACTTTTAATATAATAATAATATAAGGGTTGAATTTTAAATTTTTAAAATTCTAAGGTTCAATTTGGAATTAAAGTATCAGGGTGTTATACTTTAAAAATTCGAAAACATGAGAGAAAAGTTTTGAAACTATCCAAGATTTTCATTTCATAACTTATGAGTTTAATTGTCCATAAAAATGAAGACTCTTCATCTTATGTAACTTATTATTCTTTAATAACACTTTTAAAGAAGTGACTTTTGGTAATCCATAACTTGAGAACAAATTATGGACTCCATCAATAGGCATTAAGATCAAGAATTATACTAACAAACAAGTTACAAATAATTCCTATGATATTCTAAAACTCATAAGTACAAACACTCATATCAAGAATTTCAAGAATCATATTTACACATGTAAAACTTGAAATTATATAATAACCATTGAAAATGGATTAACATAATCACTACCACCTCAAAAAACAGGTTTTATAAGTCAAAAACATTTTAGGGTAATGATTCTAGTCCATTTCCAAAAGCAAAACTCGAAAAACTGCACACAAGGCCTTCTACTCGTCGAGTGCATGATCCTGCTCGAAGAGTAGGATGAATTTACACATGGACTCGGCGAGTTCATACGAGCAGTGAACAATTTCTTAAATTTTTCAAGCATTTGCATCAAGTATACAGAAAACAAGCCTAGTCTCTGATACCACTGATGGGATTTATGAAATCTAACACTCTTGTGGTGTACATGCAACCCTAGAAACCTTGGATCTGTGTTTTCTCTAATATACATGCAAAATCGTTTTCCAAGGTTCTCAATCCCAACTAGCATGTTATGGGGTACTTGTAATACACAATTTAAATAGAATAACATACCTTTTTGTAGCTTGGATTCCTTCAATACTTTATGAGCCTAGAACCTCAAATGTTATGCCTCAAATGCTTCACACAACACTTTAACTTCTTGGAATAACTAGAGAATGAATACTTGTATATGATTTTTGGCTAGCCCTGTCTTATCCTTGTTAGTGACCGAAAATGCTCCATGATGGGGTATTTATATAGTGTGTCACATGTAGGGTTACACCATATAAACCCTAATGTGCATGGCTTTTCATTTCCTCATGATCCATGGATTTTTACCCTCCATGGAGCATGCATGGAGCACCTAATGCATCCTAGCCCAATCTAGTGAATCATGAACCATAAGCCCACTATTCAAGAATGAATGATTTACAAATCAAACCGTATATATTTAATTAGTCTCCTTTTGATCACAAAATTAATTCTAAATGAATTCTTGATCAACACTAATTAAATAATATCATTAATATGTTAGAACTTATAATATATTAATAAACAATAAGTGTCCTAATTCTCATTTTGTCTATCCAAGTACATACCAAATATAGTTATAGACTTAGACACTATATCCAACAGCATTTGGAAATAAGGTGTTGGGATCAAGTGGTAGAGTTCAAGGTAGTCTGAGTATCGAAGGATTGTGAAGTTATCAAATTCTAGCATATCTCAAGTGGGGGAGAGAGGAAACTCACAACAGGAGGACCTTGTGCCAAGGTTCGGTTCTCAGTTGAATTTCTCCAAGTTCAAGACTTCCGTGGAACTGCTGAGTATTCTAATTTCGTGTCAAGATCATCATCAGTTGTTGGATTTCCCTTAGACTTGTATTAGTTTTAGTTGTGATAGCATCTGGAGGAAGTGCTTGTGCTTTAGACTCTAGGGTGTTTGCAGCCTAGGTTAAGGGATGTGATGAGGGATTTCTTGTCTTGACTTGTTTAATTGGGGCTTAGAGTTCTGAGTCATGGCCCAAAGGCTTGGTAGGATCAGTTAAGTCTTGTACATCCAAGTTTTGTTGTTGGTTAGTGGATCGGGGTAGGCCCGAATGTTGTTGTTGGTTAGTGGATCGAGGGTAAGCCTGAGTGTTGTTGTTGGTTAGAGAATCAGGGGTACGCCCAAGTGTTGTTGTTGGTTAGTGGATCAGGGGTAAGCCCGAGTGCTGTTGTTGGTTACTGGTTAGTGGATCAAGGGTAAGCCTGAGTGTTTTCAGTGGATAGCTAAGTTGGGTTGTTAGAGACGATTATGACTATGGACTAGTTAGTATGCGACTAGTTGGTTTCATCGTGATGGTGCATGTAGTACCTGGTTCGTGGTATGTATTTTAATCTAAGTATTTTGGCATTTTTAGCTGGAACTCGGTGAGTTGTAGGCCCGACTTGCCAAGTAGAGTTGAGATATCGAGCACGTTTAAGTTGGCGACTCGATGAGTCCATATCTTAGACTCGGCGAGTCTACTAGTCTGGAAGAAACCCTCATTTCAAGGGTTTGCACCCTATTTAAACCATGTTATGCGCCCCCAAGCTAGTCTCCTTCACCCTCAGAGCATCCTATACCAAACCCTAACCCTCTCCTTGTGATTTGAGTGTTTGTGTGCTTGTTCTTTGAAGTTTGAAGAAGAGAAGGAAGGAAAGACCAAAGGAGAGGGTGAAGAGCAAGGATCTAGGACCTAATCCAGAGTTCATTGAGGTATAATTCGGATCTATTCTGTTTCTATGATAATATTCTATTAGAAACCCCATTTAAGCCATCTTTATCCATCTCCAAGCTTGATAGTAGTATAGGGATCATAATGGGTTGAATAGCCATTAGATCTATTCATAAATGAGCTCTAGAAGCTCAGACCTAATGCCTTTATGGAGCCATATTTCATGAAAACTCTAGATCTACTCTTTTAGTGCATTTTGAGCCCTAAAACCTTCATTGGTGTTTATTTAAATGCAAAGCCCTAAGAACCCAGATCTATGAATGGAATGAGCAGACAGATAGTTCCCGCACGGATCAGCAGCTACTTCAAGGTGAGTTACCTTCCAGTAGCGGTGGGTCTAAGGCCACAATGTCGGCCCACCAGTAGGAGACGTATGATAGATAATTGTCTTTGTGATATCATCTAGGTTTGCTACTACCTGATATGTTATATGCTAGCATGATATGTTGAGGCACCCCAGATAGGTCTGATAATCTGTTATGATATGATATGTGATAGTATTAGTAGTAAGGGGGTGAAATAGTCCCAGAGGTTTGGTCGTTAGGACCGAAGGGTAGTTAGCACCCCAGAATGGCTTGACATGGGTAGTCAGCACCCCAGAACGGATTGACACGGGTAGGACAGCACCACAGAATGGGCGCATGGGTAGGTCGACACCCCAGAATGGTCGTACCGGGCAGGTCGGGCACCCCAGAATTGCCTGGCAGTATGTATGTTATGTGATTGTATGGTATGTGGTACGATGGGGGAACTCACTAAGCTTCATGCCTAAGGTTTTCAGTTTTAGTATCAGGTACCTCTTCGTCGAAGGGGAAGGAGCTGGCATGGTAGCGGCACATCGTACACACATAGTGTTTTCCGCATTTATGAGATTCTTTTGGGATTTATACTCTGACCTTTGGATTGATTTCATGTTTTGGTTTTCAAACACTACATATGTTTATGAAATGAATTGATCAGGCAATGTTTATTTACAAATGTTTTTACAAGGTATTGATTTAAAAATGAAATTTTTGGATGTGAAAAATGGGTCGTTACAGTGCACGTATGTGCGGGATTAGCATGGCGACGCTTGTCCGAGACGGTCTTAAGCCAATCAAATCTGCGGATTTCTAAACAACTTGCTTGATGTGAGTGGTTGCATCATTACATGGAAGAGAGAGCTGATTTCGAGCACCAAATCTAATTTAAGTGGGGAATAATTGTAACATCTAGTTTCCTGTCATTTTTTATATCATGGTCATTTGCGGGAAGTCAAATGTGTAAAGGATTTGGGATTGTGAGATCTTAACCTTTGAATTGTGTTTTGGGCCAAAGGGTAGAAAAGGGAAAGTCATAGTTCGGGGACTTGCATGAAATATGGTTTTTTATTCGAGAAGTTTCTAGTCCAAGATATCTAGATAATATTCTGGGGCTCTTGAATACCTTTCCGTACATATAAATATCGTTGAAATCGAAGTTAGAATAAAGAAGTTATGACCCTTCGAAGTTAGGAAGGTTTTCGGTTTAGCCTAGTACACTAGGCGTACAGGGTGTATGTTGGGCGTACTAGGCATGGCTGATCGTGTAGGCCCAACCTAGTATGATAGGGTTACCAAGACTATGTTGGGCATATGCAATCCTGATGTTAACCCTAATATTTGGGGTTTGGGCCCAGCTTATTGAGCTTAACTGATTCCAAACCCTTATTACCTTCAGCCTCCACGCTCTCTAACCCTCATATCAAAACCCTAGCACTATTTATGAGATCCTTAAGCTTTTGAGTGATTTGGAGAGTTCTTGCTGCTTCTTAGAGAAGAATGAACTCATTGGAGAAGTGTTCGATGCATTGGAGTTAGTAGATCCAGACCTTGTTCACCTTGATCTTTCTTCTGGAGGTATAAAGCTTGAATCTTGATGATACATTTCTTAGAGCTAGCTAGTTTTGAGTATTATGAGCTTTTGGTCACTTTAGTGCATAAAGTTTAGATATTGAATGTTTGTGACCTTGTTATGGTTAAAGTTGAAAACTTTATCCATCTAATCATCATATTTATTCATATATGAAGGTTGGAGACTTGGACTTAATGAATGAAGTTGACAAAGATGCACTTTTGGTCCCTTTGAGACTTCAAAAATAGATCTTGGTTTCCTGGACCATTCTAATGGATAAAGTTGGAAATTTTATCCATTATGGAGCAAATAGGAATCATAAATTAATTAGTCTCTTTTGATCACTAAATTAATTCCAAATTAATTCTTGATCAATACTAATTAATTCATATGATTTCATATTAATATATTATAACTTATAGTATATTAATAAATCATATATAACCTTCTCTCAAAAGTCCATCCTAACAAATTGTGCTGATGATATGCAAACCAAATGGACCATGCTACTATTGGTTCAAGTACGTACCAATAATAGTTATGGGATTAGACATCTAATCCAACAGTCTCCCACTTGGATAAGTCTAAAACTATTATTGCAAGTATGACTCCAAAATCCTGATTAGCAATTGTAGCTTTGAAAATCGTTGTCGAACTCTGAACAAATCAATGATGCGTCCATTAGATAAGGGATCATATATTCCTCCATTCTAGATACCATATGGACTGAGACATGGATTATAATCATTCTCTCTGTCCATGTGTTCTTTCCTGATTTCGGATTTATGATGAATGACTAATTGAACAAATCAAATCAGTCCGGGCCCGACCGAGCACTTATGTTTTGTTATCACTAAATCATTTAGGGGCTCACATATATCGCTTTTATCCCACCAAGGGTAAAAGGAATGGATAAACTTCGGCTCATATGCTTGTACTAACTACTTGTTGAATCATACACAAAAGCATGTTTTATAACATCAAGTTACTGATGCGTTTTTGTACAATCAATGTATAACGAACTCATAGTCAACAACTCATATCTCTAGGATTGAAGAATATAAGATATTATCGTCTCATGATCACTCGTGATAAAATCCATGAAGTAATTCAAATGAGCGTGGGTTTAATCCAATACTCGGATCTTATTCCAGGAGCACTCATGAACACTGCATCTATGTCTAAATATCTAAAACACCCATACAAACTATAGACCCATTCATGACAGTCTTGCCTCAATAACTTCTTCCAAAGTATGATCAATTGTGGATGGTTTGAATAACCTATTTATTCGGAAATTCAAAACATGCAAAGTGAAACACAAGAATAATACTAATCCTATATGGCCCCAAACACCTTTGAGAGTAAATAAAAGACCTTTTATTTAAACACCATATTGATTACTCATTATTCATTGTATAATGTTTCGAATATACCCACTTTATACTTGAATTCAAACAATAGTTATGCCATGCGCCAAGCATGTAGACTATGTTTACCGATGGTCCTTTCTTTGTGAAATAGATCAATTGACAATATTTCAATGATGCTCCTTTCACAATTCCAAATCGTTCTCGTAAATGTAAGAATACCAAAACCTTGCCATTTACTATAATCTTTCAGATTCAAAACTTTTATGCAATGAGCCTGTTGTAATGACTATGCATAAAAGTCACAGAGACTTAACAACAAACATTACAAAATATTCCAATGGAGAGAAATTCCATGGAAACGAAGTCTCATATTCAAAGTACATTCCTTTGAACATCCATCTTGCATTAAGTTTTCTAATCTTACACAGATTTGAAGAATTACTTCCACTTATGGAGACATTTCCATATTCCCATTTTGACTATCACTTCTGAACAAGAGTTGCCTCTTTTCAGAATATGATGATATAGTCATTTCCAAAATTTGCATTATACTTCCAACTGTCCATGAGCACCAAATCTTTGGTAAACCTCAGATTGTCCTTGACAATTGCTTAATCATTTTAGTCATATCCAGTTCTAATCCTTTTTCCCTCTTAATACCCTAGGCATTTTAAAATTTTAGAACGAATAAATATTAGAGCACATGTAATCGATCCTACACCCGAAGTATATGGGACA
The DNA here is from genome assembly GCF_052625555.1 of Lactuca saligna. Classification (NCBI taxonomy): domain Eukaryota; kingdom Viridiplantae; phylum Streptophyta; class Magnoliopsida; order Asterales; family Asteraceae; genus Lactuca; species Lactuca saligna. The sequence continues at coordinate 84,262,022 of NC_136417.1, read as the reverse complement.
CGATTTATGATGTCTTACATAAAGACGTGATACTTTACCAGTCTTTTTGCTATAAAAAATTTATTTGCCAAGTTCTCATAAAACGGATTATGAAGAGAGATGTCGTAATCACAGTCGAATTTTGAGAACGCAATATATATAGAATTTCCTTATGTTGAACCATTGCAATAGAACATCCATATATAACTAAAGTTGATTAAAATCTAATTTTAAGCTTTTAGAATTGGGATGAAGTATAATTTCCCCTCCCTTAATTATAGCAAAACAAATTTTCAAACTGTCACACCCTCGAACCGGACGGCGGAAACGCCCGATGGCTCGTGTGACTATCAATTGAAATATCATCACAATGATTATACATGAACACAACATAAACATACCCATGCATTACATATTACAACCATCATTGTTTACATCAAATACATTGTTTAACCTTACATATTTCAAAACATAAAATTGTAAGAGAGTTAACATTCCACAAAATAAGATTCCAAAAAAAAAAAAGAAATACACTTGAAGTTCATCGGCTTAACGGTTACCTGAGAATACAAGTTATTTTTAAAATGGTCAACATATATAATGTTGGTAAGTTCATAAATATGATTGATTTAAATGTTCTGTATCGTTTGTATAACCCAGAAAATCCGATATTTTCTGTAAATTTTGTCTAAGAAAATAATGTGATGATCAAGTATAAATGTATGTGTGATTTTTTTTTAATTCAAAGTATACACAATGATTGAATCCCAAAAGCTTTCTTGTTCTATAGTTTATGTAAGTAGAAAAAAGTGAATGAAATTATTTTCCCTAAAAATCCGATATTTTCCGATTTATAACAGTATTGTAATTCTTGTATTGTAATTCTTGCATTATCGAATGAAATATTTTGTATTAACATAGTGTAAGAATATGATTCCCATGAATGTTTAGATGGTAATTGATCCCTATGTGAGTCGTTATAACCATGCATGATAGTGACTAATTCGCTTGTCTTGACATTTTTCCAAACGCCGGTTTTGATCAAGATTTTGTAACCCTAGACTGGCCGAGTCTAACTTAGCAAACAACTCAGGTGTGGGGGGGGGGTCACCCCTGTATAGATCTATACACAAACTCTCGTTCTCCCTCAAGGAGACTCTGATTATAACTACGGGCTACGATCATACACTCGGTGGTGTCAACCGACAGGTCTCACTGGGTCTTAAATATTACCCTATGAATATGTATATAGTTAAATGTATTTTTGATTTTAACCCACTTGATGATTACATGAACATGAATGACTGAAGCCTAACAAACATGAAAAAGGACAACTATTGTCAATTAGTCATGTAAGTTATTTCCAGGCTAACAGCTATGCAACGGACACGTTATAGCCCATCAAGCATATATTACATGTTCCAGGCCCATTTAATAACGCAATGGGCCACTAAGACTCAATAGCATGTGTAGACTAATTTAGGCCCAATTAAGCATGTAATTGGATCACTAAAGCCCAACAGACATGTGTTGATTATTTTGGGCCCATTAAACATGCGATTGGGTCACAAAGGCCCAATAAGCATGTGTAGGGAATACTAGGCCCAATAGTCACGTTCTTGTTCTATTCTCGTATATTCGTTGAAGTATAATGTTTCTATACGAAGTAATTACATGTGATATTAAAATACCCAAAGTTTGGTTTATAACGATATTCTTAATTTTTATATAAAAAAAAAATATCATTTTTAAACCTTTATGTAATTACTGTTTATATCTATAGTCCAATAGTTTTATAATTAACATATTTGGTTCAAAATATTTATTTGACCATTTCAGCCCCTTTTTCACATAAAATTTACATTTTCAGCCCTTACTGGTATAAAATGTCATTTTTAGTAATTTCTTAATGAAAAATGACATTTTAGTGCATTTGATTATTCAACTTGCCATTTTTGGCCCAATTAAAATCTTAAATTACAATTTAAGCCCAAAATACAGTTATTGACATTTCCAACCCCTATTTAATAAAATTTTACATTTTTGGCCCATTTCCCGTAGATTTTACATTTTTGGCCCAAATTCCAAAAACTTTGCATTTTTAGTCCAATTTAGAAATAAGTATCATTTTCAACCCTTAATTTGATTTATTTACGTTTTTGGCTCAAGCTTTGATCAAATAACATTTTTAACCCAAAAATTTCTTATTTTTCGTAAATTTGGGCCCAAAACTGTGAGGCCCAAATATCAAGCCCATTAGGCTAAAATTTATATTTTTGGCCCTTTTAAAATCATGATTATTATAAAAACTGAAATTTATATAAATATGGCCATTTGTATCTCTTTAAAACCGTGAATGTCACAATTTTTCCTATCTTTTGTTTACTTATCAAAAAATAATCCTTAAACAAGATTTTTGTTTTGTTTTTCTCATTTTAAGTATGTGTAATACTCTTAGCTTTGTAATATGATGTATAAGGTGTCTTTGTTCATGTATTTTTACTTATTATTGTTAAAGATTTCAAGATGTGTCAAGATCTAACACAAAATCACACATAACATACAAAAACACATAGATCTACACATTTTACTTGTATTCTCCCCCAAAATCATGTAAAACCAAAAAAAGGGGGTATGAACTCACCTTACTTAGCTGTTCTCGGTTTTGATGAAGAAGTGAGTGATTTTTCGGCCCTAGCAAGCTTTCTTGAGTGGATTTCGAATTTAAGAAGTTTTAGGAAGCTAGATAATGAAATAGAGTGTTATAGATGAGAACTGCATGAAATTGAAAACAAATCATTTGAATGTGTTAACAACTTACCTAGAAGTGATCTTTCTGGAAGAATTCTTGGATACACGTGAAAAAATCTCGAAAATCTTGATGGAAGTAGGAGTGTTCTTTAGAGATTTGAGAGTGTTTAAAAATAAAGTATGTATGTATGTGTTTGATGTTCACGACCAAAGAATTACGAGGGCAGGGGAAGATAGAGTCTTGCATGGATACATGAGAGTGGTTAGTTGTTTGTTGTATAGAATGCCTATTTATCCTTTAAATAAAAATGATGTGTCATGGCTAGGGTAATTTATCCTTTATTGTTATTATTTTTTTACACACATGGGCCGAGAAAGGGTAAGTATGGAGGAGCTTGGGCCTTATCTCGATTTGGTTCGAGTTTAGGAGGCCCATAGAAAAATGTTTTCGGCCCATTGGGCCTTTAGGTGTGTCTACGGCCCAATGAAAGTCCATTAGGTAGTTTTATGACTCTCTAGGGTGATTGGAGTTGTTATGGCCTAATAAGGCCTATTAAGGGTAAACTAATTCATTTTAGGCCCATTATGGCCCAAAATGTTAAGTTTCATGATTGTGGGTCCAATTTGAGCCCATCTAAGGGTTCTAAGCCCACAATAGTCAAATTAGAATCTTATTAGTCCATTAGGCCCAATAAGGAATTCATAGTTAATAATGAATTTAAACCAGAATTCGTAGGGTTTCCAATTTTAAATTGACCATTTCAAAATTTATGTATAGAGTTTTGATCTTTACTTGGTGATTCCGAACTGTACTTGGTGTCATTAAATGAGCATCACACATATTATTAAGTTAAGGTTACAATTGTTATCATAGACCATTTTACAAGAGCACAAAATTTCCTAGCTTAAATTACTAGTTGTGACATCATCCCCCCGTTAGAGGGAATTTTGTCCCGCAATTATTTTGAAAACTAGGTTTGAGGATGCGAGAATAAGTAAGAGTACTTCTGTCTCATTTGGTCTTTGTGTTCCCATGTGAATTCTGGTCCACACTTTGCGTTCCATCGAACTTTCACAATCGAATACGACTTTGTTTAGTACGCTTCACTTCCCTGTCCATGATTTCAACGGGTTCTTCAATGAACACGAGATTCTCGTTGATTTCGATTTCTTCCAATGGAATGAAGAGAGTTTCTCGGATAAGCACTTCTTCAAATTAGAAACATAGAACATGGGGTGTACGTTGCTGAGCTCAACAGGTAGCTGCAGCCTATAAGCCACTGGACCAATTCGGGCAAGAAACTCGAATGGTCCAATGTATCGTGGGTTTAGTTTCCCCTGTTTCCCGAAATGAATCATCCTTTTCCAGGGAGAGACCTTCAATAACACCTGATCCCCAACTTGAAATTCCAAGGGCTTTTGCCGTTTATCAGCGTAACTTTTCTATCAGTCTCGCGATGCTTGAAGTCGAGCTCTGATTTGAACTATATTCTCTGTCATCTCACGTATGATCTTTGGCCCTATTAAATTATTGTTCGGAGCTTACCCTTTTGCTAGCTGGGTGTCACCTATCTCATCCCAACATAACTGTGATCTGCATATATAACCATATAACGCTTCGAATGGAGCAAATTTTATGCTCGTGTGATAATTGTTATTGTATGAGAACTCAATCAAAGGAAATTGGGTATCCCATGACTTACCGAAGTCGACCACACATGCTCGGAGCATATCCTCAAGCGTTTCAATGGTTCGCTCGCTTTGACCATCCATCGGTGGGTGGTAAGCAGTTCTCAGGTCGAGCTGTGTTTCCATAGCCTTTTGAAGTAACTGCCACAATCGTGATGTCAATCTACTATCTCGATCCGAAATAATAGATACTAGAACCCCATGAAGTCTCACAATTTCCTTGATGTAGATTCTAGTCAATCGTTCCATATTGTAGGATTCCATTATTGGTAGGAAATGGGTGGATTTTGTTAACCTATCGACTATTACCCATATGGCATCCAACCCAACAGTTTTCTTGGGTAATTTGGTCACAAGGTCCATGATAATCCTTTCCCATTTCCACTCGGGTATCACTGGTTTTTGTAATAATCCTGAGGGCTTTTGATATTCCACTTTCGCTTTAGTGCAAGTGTGGCACTTGCCCACATAAGTGGCTATTTCTGCCTTCATATTTAGCCACCAATAATGTTCCTTGATATCCATATACATCTTGTTTGACCTAGGATGTATGGAGTATATTGTCTTGTGAGATTCGTGCATGACTACTTCTCTGAATCCCCCAATCTTAGGAACCCAGATTCTTCACATGAAGCAGTGAGTTCCATATTCTTTAATTTCAAATTCCTTATCCATTCCCCGTAGCGACTTACCATATACATTCTCTGGTTTCAATACGTCCAATTGGGCTCCCTTGATCTGTGAGCTTAGGTGGGATTGAATGGTTATTGAGAGAGTTTTCACACCACGATTCAAGTATTCTTTTAGGCTCATGGCATCAACTACCATGTTAGCCTTGCTCGGGTGATACTTGATCTCGCACTTGTAATCATTTAGCAGCTCAACCCATCTCGGTTGCCTCATGTTTAACTCTTTTTTATTCAGAATGTGCTGGAGGCTTTTGTGATCAGTGAAAATGGTGCACTTTGTACCATAAAGGTAGTGCCTCCAAATCTTTAAAGCAAAGACCACATCTCCCAGCTCAAGGTCGTGTATGGTGTAATTCTGTTCATGTGTCTTTAGTTGTCTGGATGCATAAGCAATTACTTTCCCACGTTGCATAAGAACACAACCTAAACCCTGATTCGAGGCATCACAATAGACTAAAAAGTCTTCAGTTCCCTCTGGCAAGGATAGTACTGGTGCACTACAGAGGGATCACTTCAAAGTTTGGAAGGTAATCTATAGCTTCTCCGTCCAATTGAAAGGCACACCTTTTTGTGTCAATGTGGTGAGGGGTTTAGCTATCGTTGAGAAGTTCTTAATGACTCTTCAGTAACAGCCTACAAGACCCAAGAATTGGCGAATTTTTGTCGGTGTCGTTGGGATTGCCCATCCTTCAATGGCTTTGACCTTAGAAGGATCTAAATGTTTCCCTTTTTTACTGACAACATGACCTAAAAAGTTTACATTGCGGAGCCAAAACTCACATTTAGAGAGTTTCACGTATAAATTTTCAGCTCGCAGGGTTTCCAATATTTGTCGGAGGTGTTAACTATGCTCTTCTTCACTTCGGGAATATACGAGAATATCATCTATGAAGACAATTACAAAATGATTAAGGAATGGGCAACACACTCGATTCATGAGGTATATAAATGTAGCAGGGGCATTTGTTGGACCAAAGGGCATCACGACGAATTCATAATGTCCATAGCGGGTTTGGAAAGTAGTCTTTGCAATGTCCTCATCTCGGACTTTGAGTTGATGATAACCGAATCTCAGATCTATTTTCGAAAAATAAGTAGCTCCTTGAAGTTTGTCAAATAGATCATCGATTTGTGGAAGTGGGTAGAGGTTTTTTATAGTGATTTTGTTAAGTTCCTATAGTCGATACACATCCTGAAGGATCCGTCTTTCCTTTTAACAAAAAGAATTGGAGCTCCCCATGGCGAGAAGCTGGGTCTGATGAATACTTTATTCAGGAGCTCGCTTACTTGGCTTGATAGTTCCTGCATTTCCGCTGGTGCCAATCTATAGGGTGATTTGTCAATTAGATTGGCTCCAGGTACAAGGTCAATTCGAAATTCAAACTGCCTATCTGGGGGTAGTCCCAGAAGATCCTCGGGAAATACGTCTGGAAAGTCGCATGCTACTGGGATATCTCGAATGTTTATTTCATCTTTGAGCTTATCTACAATGTGTTCTAGGAATGTGTAGTTCCTCTTGTTCAGGCACTTCTGCGCCTTGATGCACAAAATGAGACGAAGATTGACGTCGGGTTTATCTCCATAAATAATTAGGGTTTCGTGGTTGGGGAGGTGAAGGCGAACGGCCTTCTCGTGACACATAATATCATCATCATGGGGGCTTAACCAATCCATGTCAACTATCACATCAAAACTCCTAATATTCACATGTATCAAATCTATTAGGAAAGTGTGATTGTTTAGTGTTAACGTGCACCCTACATAACTATCTTTAGTTGATTATGTTTTCCCATTAGCCATTTCCACCGTAAAGGCTTCATTAAGCTTCTGGGGTTGTTGTTTTAGCAAACGTTTGAGCTTATTACTCACAAAACATCACTCTGCTCCGCTATCAAACAAAATGCATACATATGGGTTATTAAGTAGGAACGTACTGGTGACAACAGTCGGGTCCTAAACTGCTTCTCCTTGACCCACAGTTAAAATTCTTCCCAATCCTCCATTCCCTTGGTTATTTATAGTGGGGAAGTTTCGTCAGAAATGTCCAGTTCTCCTACACCCACAGCAAGTGTGGCTGGCCCCAACGCTATTGTTGTTGCTGTTGATGTTGTTGTGGTTGTTTTTGTTGTTCTTGTTGTTGTTGTTGTTGTTTTTGTTGTTGTTGTTGTTGTTTTTGTTTTTGTTGTTGTTGTTGTTGTTGTTGTTGTTGTTGTTGTTGTTGTTGTTGTTTTTGTTGTTGTTGCGGTTGTTGTTGTTGTTGTTGTTGTTTTTGTTTCCTTGTTGTTGGTTATGTGGGGGATAGGTCCTACAATATCTTGTTGTATGACCTTTTCGGTTGCAACTAGTACACTGCATCTCCTTGCATTCACCATGGTGATGGAGATTGCATTTGTTGCACCTTGGGAGATTTCTGGAGGACTGTCTAGGGGCACTCGGGGTAGCTAAGGCTGGAGCATGTGGTGTGGAGGGAAGTTGAGTGGTTGCAGCGTGAACTGTCACTGTTTGTTGTTTCTTTGACGACTCTGAGCCTTATCTTCCCTTTCACTTGTTATTATTTCCCTTCTTGTTATCATCTTCCTTCTTGCTTTCACTTTCCTTGGCTTTATTACTCTTCTTGTTGTCATGGTCGTACAGCTTCTTAGCCAACCTCTTGGCGCTGTTGAAAGTTTCTGGATTTGCAGCTATCACATTTCTTTGAATTGGGGAGGTTAGTCCCCAAACGAATCGTTCAATCTTCATTCCCTCAGAGCTGATCATTCTCGGGAACAAAAGCGATAATTCACTAAACCTTGAAATGTAGGTGTCAATGTCAGAGTTTTTAATCGTGAGATTCCACAATTCCCGCTCCATTTTCTGAACTTCCCCTCTTGGGCAGTATTCCGCCCACAACATTTGCTTCAGCTCCTCCCATGGCATCGCGTTTGCCACCGGGAGCGTCATGGCCTCCACATGCCCATTCCACCACGAAAGAGCTTGGTCAATGAACGTGTATGCTGCAAACTTCATCTTGCATTCCTCAGGACATCTGCTTATCTCAAACACCTATTCCACCTTTTCTATCCACCTTTTCAAAGCTATCACTCCTCCCATCCCATTGAAGGTTCGTGGTTTTGCGTTGATAAAGTCCTTATATGTACAGGACTTGGTCAGTCCTTGGTTCATCCCTTGATTTGAACTTTTGGCTCCATTTCCATTGCCTCCACCGTTATTTCCGTTGTGGATGTGAGTCAGAGCTGCTGCAACTGCAGCTGAAACTGCTACTTGAAAAGCAGTTGAGTTCATCTCTGGATTCGGTGGTGGTGGTGGAGTTGCATTATTATTTGCTAGTGGTCTTCGAGGCATCTTCTGTCATGGAATAGTGAGATGATGAGTACATATCGTATGTTTAGGGTACTACTACTCCGGTGGTTTAATTTCTGCATGTATTTGACTTTATAATTTATCATGAAACAAGGAAATAGATCACATAGCAGATAACAACATCACAATAAAACACATAATATTTCTACTATTAATATTCATTTTAGTACCATGAAAATTTTGCCCGAAAGGGGATACAGTACATAAAAGTATAGAATTCGACAGCATAACGACCATATGAGTAGTGTAATCACTTAAACATAGAGTCGATAGTACATAGCATAGAACACATAAAAGAAATATAATAACACTGGTAGATGATAAAGCCGATCCTAGTCGCGACGAGACGTATCAGGGGGTGGTGTTGTAGATGTGGATGCTCCCTGAAGTCGGGCCACCTATCGCTCAGCATTTCGAAGTCAGGCCTCCCACATCTCCTGTCTCATGTGGAATTCCCTGATAACCTCTTGTGTCTCCTGTTACACCCTTGCAAATCTTGCTCGCATCATGTGCATCTGATCGGCAAAATTTTGAGCCAGATTGTCGGTATGTCTCAATCGTCTCACCACGACCGGAAGTGCTCGATCAGCTGGTCCTCTATCCCTCAGGTCATAGAACTCCCTCGCCATGCCAAATGTGGGTCTCTGTCCTTGTTGTCTGCTCTATCTCCAAATTTCAACACCCCATGGGGGTGTAGGGCCATTAGGGCCCATCCTAAGAGCTAGCACTCTCACCAGGAAGGGTGGATTGATGATCACAGACTCCGCGTCTGAATCACCATGCTCTTCTTCTCCAGAATCCGCCACGGGTTCTGCAGGTCCATCTTCAATTTCTTCTTCTTGTTCTTCCTCTTCTTCGGGTTCTTCTTTTGGCTCCTCTGCTGGTTCCTCTTCCAACCACCCGTTATTTCCCTAATTAGGGAAATACGGATCTCTAAGATGGTGGATACCAGCCATACTATTTGCATAAAAGTATATAAATCATATTTAGGTTATTCCTATACTATTTTAGTTGTTTTTATATTTGATTTGATATCCTCCCTTTTTGGCCATTAAAAGGGTATGCCTTTGGTTCATTGATCATCACAATCATTCCTGAGCATATGATGGTCGTATTTTGAAGGAATGTAGTTGATCAGGCTACACTCATCCCTAACATGACTACATAACTGTCCAAGTACAATTGAAATGTTCAAATCTTCCAAAGAATTTTATTACGTATTATTATGTTCGTTATTCTATTATTCGCACATAATTATAAAAAATTTATCTTGTTCATAGTTATTTAGCCCCATTTGTGTTTATAGTTGCATATCATGTATGGTTAGATACGCTATTTCACTATAAACAATGCTCTGATACCAATCTGTCACACCCTCGAACCGGACGGCGGAAACGTCTGAGGGCTCTTGTGACTATCAATTGAAATATCATCACAATGATTATACATGAACACAACATAAACATCCCCATGCATTACATATTACAACCATCAATGTTTACATCAAATACATTGTTTACATTACATATTTCAAAACATAAAATTGTACGAGAGTTAACATTCCACAAAATAAGATTCCAAAAAAAAAAAATACACTTGAAGTTCTTCGGCTTAACGGTTACCTGAGAATACACGTTATTTTGAAAATGGTCAACATATATAATGTTGGTGAGTTCATAAGCATGATTGATTTAAATGTTATGTATTGTTTGTATAACCCATAAAATCCGATATTTTCTGTAAAATTTGTCTACGATAATAATGTGATAATCAAGTATAAATGTATGTGTGATTTTTTTTTTCATTTCAAAGTATACACAATGGCTGAATCCCAAAAGTTTTCTTGTTCTATAGTTGATGTAAGTAGAAAAATGGTGAATGAAAGTATTTTTCTAGAAAATCTGATATTTTCCGATTTATAACAGTATTGTAATTCTTTATATTATCTAATGAAATGTTTTGTATTACCATAGTGTAAGAATACGATTTCCATGAATGTTTAGATGGTAATGGATCTCTATGTGATTCGTTATAACCATGCATGATAATGACTAATTCGCCTGTCTTGGCATTTTTCCATACACCGGTTTTGATCAAGATTTTGTCAACCTAGACTGGCCGAGTCTAACTGTAGCGAACAACTCAGGTGTGGGGGAGTCACCCCCGTATAGATCTATACACAAACTCTCGCTCACCCTCCAGGAGACTCTGATTATAACTATAGGCTACGGTTATACACTCGGTGGTGTCAACCGACAGGTCTCACTAGATCTTAAATATTACCCCATGAATATGTATATAGTTAAATGTACTTTTTATTTTAACCCAACAAACATGAAAAGGGACAATTGTGGTCCATTAGTCATGTAAGTTATTTCCAGGCTGACAGCTATGAGACGGACACGTTATAGCCCATCAAGCAGATATTACATATTCCAGGCCCTTTTAGTAATGCAATGGGCCACTAAGGCCCAATAGCATTTTTAGACTAATTTAGGCCCAATGAAGCGTGTAATTGGGTCACTAAAGCCCAATAGACATGTATTGATTACTTTGGGCCGATTGAACATGTGATTGGGTCACAAAGGCCCAATAAGCATGTGTAGGGAATACTAGGCCAGTAGTCGCGTTGTTGTTCTATTCTCGTATATTCTTTTTTAAATTAAGTATAATGTTTCTATAAGAAGTAATTACTTGTGATGTTAAAATACCCAAAGTTTGGTTTATAACTATATTCTTAGTTTTTATGAAAAAAAAAATATCATTTTTAAACCCTTATGTTATTAAGGTTTATATCTTTAGTCCAATAGTTTAATAATTAACTTGACTCAAAATATTTATTTGACCATTTGAGCCCCTTTTCAAATAAAAATTACATTTTCAGCCCTTATTGATATAAAATGACATTTTTAGTCCTTTCTTAATAAAAATGACATTTTAGTCCATTTGAGTATTCAACTTGGCATTTTCGGCCCAATTAAAATCTTAAATTACAATTTATGCCCAAAATACAATTGTTTACATTTCCATCCCTTATTTAATAAAAGCTTACATTTTTTGCCCATTTGCTATAGATTTTACATTTTTGGCCCAAATTCCAAAAACTTTGCATTTTAGTCCATTTTAGAAACAAATATCATTTTCAACCCTTAATTTGATTTATTTATGTTTTTGGCTCAAGCTTTGATCAAATGACATTTTTAACCCCAAAATTTCTTATTTTTCGCAAATTTGGGCCCAAAATAATGATTATTATAAAAGCTCCTTTTTATATAAATATGACCTTTTTGACCCTTGTAAAACCATGAATGTCTCAAATTTTCCCATATTTTGTTTACTTGTCAAAAATGATCCTTAAAAAAGATTTTTGTTTTGTTTTTCTGATTTTAAGTATGTGTAATACTCTTATCTTTGTAATATAATGTATAAGGTGTCTTTGTTCATGGACTTTTACTCATTATTGTTAACGATTTCGAGATGTGTCAAGATCTAACACATATTCATAACATAATTCAAGAAAATCACACATAACATACAAAAACACATAGATCTAAACATTTTACTTGTATTCTCCCCCAAATTCATGTAAAAACCGAAAACAAGGGGTATGAACTCACCTTGCTTAGTTGTTCTCGGTTTTGAAGAAGAAGTGAGTCATTTTTTGGCCCTACCAAGCTTTCTTGAGTGGATTTCAAACTTAAGAAGTTCTAGGAAGCTAGATCATGAAATCGAGTGCTATAGATGAGAATTTTTTCATGAAATGGAAAACAAATCAATTGAATGTGTTAACAACTTACGTAGAAGTAATCTTTGTGGCAGAATTCTTGGATACACATGTAAAAATCTCAAAAATCTTGATGGAAGTAGGAGTGTTCTTGAGAGATTTGAGAATGTTTGAAAATGAAGTATGTCTGTGTGTCTGTTTGATGTTCACAGCCGAAGAATAAAGAGGGGAGGGGAAGAGAGAGTCTTGCATGGATACATGAGAGTGCTTAGTTGTTTGTTGTATAAAATGCCTAGTTATCCTTTAAATAAAAATGATATGTCATGGCTTGTGTAATATATCCTTTATTATTATTATTATTATTATTATTATTATTATTATTATTATTATTATTATTATTATTATTATTATTATAATTATTATTATTATTATTATTATTATTATTATTATTATTATTATTATTATTATTATTATTATTATTATTATTACACACATGGGCCAAGAAAGGGTAAGTATGGAGGAGCTTGGGCCTTATCTTGATTTGGTTCAAGTCTAGGAGGCCTGTAGAAAAAGGTTTTCAGCCCATTGGGCCTTTGGGTGTGTTTATGTAACACCCGGGTTTCAGGGCTAAGCATTTTTAGACGATGTAATAGTCTAGTTGAACTATTGTAACTCTTTTTGAAGTAATAAAGATGAAATATTTGAATATTATGTGAATTGTGTGTATTTGTGTGCTTATTATTTATTTATAAATATATAATAAATAAATGATAATAATAAGCATCAAAATTAAAGTGTGAGATAAACCCAACATATTTACATAAAGTTGTAATGGTCGAAACAAGGATTCTTGGGATATAAACAACACCAAAATTCGAGTTATAACGAAGAAGTTATGACCAGTCGATGTTTTTCGGCAAAACCGACACGGCACCGGGAGACGTAAATAGTGAATTTATGATAGAGGAATTATTAGACTTAGTGATCTGACTTCGTATGGGGAAGTTATGATTTTTCTAAGATTTGGCCTAGCTGCACAACCCGAAACTCGAATTTTAATTCGAGCGGTTTTTGGCTTACGCAACCTAAATGAGAGTTGAAGATCTCATTAATAGGAACACAATGGTAAAAAGATAGACAAAAATGGAGTCCGTATGAATGAGTTACGAATTTTTCGCGATCATTTAACAATCTAATCTCCTCCTACTGTTAAAATTTAAGATCGGTCGAAATTTAGATGACGGAGTCAAAATGAAAGTTGTAGACCTTATTTTTACCTATGCGTGGATATAAAGAACGTCTAAAACGAAGCTCGTATGAGAAAGGTATGAATTTTGAAAATCGGATGATTTCCACCTTATGTGCGATGCCATGTGTCAGCATTAGGATGTACCCTGCTGGCCATGACGTGGGCATCAATTGGCCACGACGTGAGATCCTCTTTAGCCTCCTATAAATAGAGATGCCCCTCTCCTTCATTCTTGACACCTTAGCCTTTCATTCCTCTCTTTATACTCTCTATCTCTCTCTCTCTCTCTAAGCCCTGAAACCCCCCTCCCCCCGAAAAGCCTAGGGAACCCCCCTAGCACGAGGCGGAATCCCCGAGTAACTGACGGCCCCGAGAAGAAGAGCCTTTCGGATCAGAAACGTTGCTCCAACGATGCCCGATTTAGAGAAAAACCCGCTGGAAGTGAGCTACGCCTAACCTATCGTTAGTATAGTTTATATTTTAATATAATAATGTTATTAGGAACTTATAATAAGTACTTGGGCTATTATAATGGGTTATATAAGTATTGTTTAACGCTTATATAATAGTAATAATAGCTACACTATTAATTAGTCTCGTGAATATTAAACTAAACCCTAGTGGTAATGATACTAGGTTTTTTCGAAGGAAATTGTTTTAAAAGTAACGAAGCACTGTCTGAATTTAGAATCACCACCTTATCAGGTGAGTGCATAGTTACTTTCATCTTACACATAGATATGAAGTATTTTATATAAATTACGTGCTATGTGTGCATATTATTTGAGTACTTGTTGTCTGTGTTGGATGAACGCTTTTATACATGTTTTAAATGATTTAAACCGTATATGTATTTTATATCTACGAAAATGTTGGGGTAAAACATGGATAGATGTAATAGAAGATGTGTGATAAAATGATGACAGGCCTCAATGTTGTTGTTGTTGATTCCAGTCATCTAGTAGAATATAAATGACGACCACGGACTATTCTAGACAGTCCAGTGGAATGCTAGTAGGCTCGCAACCTGTAGATGTTTGTGAACGATGTGTTCACCGATGTACTCCATCCCCCACATGATTTCCTTAATGACATTTATTGCTGAGGAATCCCCTTTGCAGTAGTGTCCATCCCGATGATGATCATTAGGCTAGGTCCCTTATGATAGGTGTTTAGAGACGTAAATTGAGGATAACGGGAATGGGTAATCGGGTTATTGTTGGTTGATGAAATTAAATAACTTATTTATTGTGAGTTTAAAACCCTATGTGCTCACCAGGCTCCCAAGCCTGACCCACTCAGTTTCTTGTATTACAGGTAGTGGCGCATGAGCATAGATTAAGGGATTTTAGGCCTGTAAATACGAAATAATGTAGTAAGGTCTATGTTGTATTGTTTATGCTTATGATCTGTCTCGAACATGACATCCCGATTCCTTTTTAATGAAATACATTTCTATTGAAATGCTTTTGATAAATCTTTATCATATTTTGTTTTGGGATAAATTCCGCAACACTTTTATTTAAAATGTTACTCTGATTTTCAAACAAAGCATAAACAAAATCGATCTTTTTTGGCTGTCAAAATAGGGATGTCACAGTTGGTATTAGAGCATTCGTTTAAGCGAACTAGGAATTTGTAGGATTTCTAGACTTAAACTTAGAATTCTAAGCGATGATTGTGAGATGAGAGCACTAGCTTATTTAGGAAAGTATGCCTAATATGCTTTATGTGCTAAATGATTTATGCCTTATATGTTGTCATTTGTTCGGATCCATGTTCTGTTGCCAACCGGATTTGGAAACCTTATGTGTTTAGGATTCTAAACGTACGACTACAATATTAGAACTAGCATATAAACGTTTTGGAGAGATAAGGATGATTTAAACGTCTATCATAAATAAAGATCTAAATTCACCTTATTCGGTTTATAGATCAAAATGACGAGAACCCGCAGTGGAGATGGGAATGTGAATAGGAATAGGAATCAACTCCCAGTGAATCAGCAAATACCTGTTGTAGTAGAAGTTGCACCTGAGCCAATCACCATGGCTGGAGTACAAGCCATGATCCGGGCTATGTTAGCAGAACAAAGGTAGGAACTGAGGAAGATGTTGCACAAAAATAGGGATGAACCTACCATGCCCATAGAGCAACCCGAGCTAATTCCCTGGCAATCGGAGGAAGGGAACTACAGCCGCCAAGTGAGTCAAGTGGGGACTCAATGTGAACGAAGGGATGGCCCGAAGAGGAGAAACGACAAGGATGGGTGAATGTACAAGAACTTCTTGGGTGCGAAACCACCAAGTCTTTCAGGAAGCCCAAAGCCTGTGGAGATTATGGACTGGATCTCAGTAATGGAGATGGTGTTTGAAAGTTGCAGTTGTAGCGAGAAACAGAAGACTATCTTCGTAGTGAGGCAACTGAAGACCGGAGTCTTGAGTTGGTGAAAGCTATTAGTAGAAACAATGCAACGAGGAGAAGCCCTAAAAATGTCATGGGAAGAGTTCTTGGAACAACTGAAAATGCAGTACTGTTCAAAGATAAATCTAATTGATTTGAACAATGAGTTCCAAAACTTGAAGAAGGGAAGGATGAGCGTTGACAACTATGCTAATGCATTCACTAAGAAAATGAAGTTATTTCCATATCTGGTGCCAATCGAACTCTACAAAATTGAGAAGTTCGCAAATGGATTGCCAGCCGACTTTGGCCCAACATTCAAGATGACAACCACTCTGAAATCAGTTGTTCGAGCGGCTAAGAATGTGGAGACCTAGCAGAAAGAAATGGGTCTGGAGAGGGCCGAGGTTGGCGAGAAAAGGAAATTCGACGGATCTTCAAAGTTTGGCAACAAAAGAAAATTCTCGAAGTTTGGTTCGAGGGGAGGAGGAGTCGAAGAAAAGTGGTACGAAAAATGCAAGAAGAAGCACCAAGGAAAATGTGACGGATGGGTCACGTGTTTCAAGTGTGGAAAGCCTGGGCACTATGCCAACGAGTGCACGTTCACTAAGAAGTTCTGTTATGACTGCAACAAGGAACGGGACTTCCAGGTACCTTTCTTGTAAATGGTTTCCCCAACATTCCACCGAAACCGAAGGGAAGAGCCTTCCAGATGACGCTCGAGGCTACGAAGGATGCAATAGACATCGCTTCAGGTACCTTTCTTGTAAATGGTTTCCCTGCCAATATACTGTTTGACTCCGGAGCAAACTACTCCTTTGTATCACATAAGTTTGGTAGGAAACTAGCATTGCCCATAGAAAAACTTGATAATGCCTTAGTTGTGGATGTTGCCAGTGGCAAGTTCATACCTGTTAGTGATCGTATTAGGAACATCGTCATCGACCTAAACGGAAACGAATTCCACGAGGAGCTATTACCCATAGAGTTAAACAGTTTCGACATCGTTTTGGGAATGGATTAGCTTAGCACCAACGATGCCGAGATATTATGCCGAAAGAAGATCGTAAGAGTAAACCAACTCGGAAAAGAGTCATTCATGGTGTACGACCACAAACGCAGAGTAAATTCTGGAATCATATCACTGATGAAAGCCATAAAATGTTTGTCCAAAGGATGTGCATCATATTTGGCGTTTGTGATCGATGCTAAGAAGGAAAAGAAGGAGGTGCAGAATATACCGGTTGTGTGTGATTATCCGGAAGTATTTCCCGAAGATCTTCCCGGATTACCACCTAATAGAAAAGTAGAGTTTTGAATAGACTTGTTACTAGGGACGACACCAATAGAAATAGCACCATACCGACTAGCACCGACGGAGATGAAGGAGATCATGATGCAACTTCAAGAGTTGTTGGACAATTGTTTCATTCGACCTAGTTCATTACCCTGGGAAGCTCCACTGTTATTCGTGAAGAAAAAGGACAGACGCATGAGAATGTGTATAGACTACCAAGAGTTGAACAAGGCAACGGTGAAGAACAAGTATCCATTGCCAAGGATTGATGACCTATTCAATCAGCTACAAGGCTCAAGCTATTTCTCAAAGATTGGTCTCAAGTCAGGATATCGTCAGCTAAAGGTAAGAGAGCAGGATATTGAGAAGACTACATTCAGAACAAGATATGGACACTACGAGTTCTTGGTTATGTCATTCGGACTAACAAATGCACCAGAGACATTCATGGATTTAATGAATAGGGTTTGTAAACCATTCCTCGATAAATCCGTGATAGTGTTCATAGACGACATTCTGATATACTCAAGAATCCAGGAGGAGCATGGCGAGCATCTATGAGAAGTATTAGAAGTGCTGAAGAAGGAGAAGTTGTATGCAAAGTTCTCCAAGTGTGATTTTTGGATCCAAGAAGTCTGATTCTTGGGTCATGTGGTTAACCAGGAAGGAATAATCGTTGACCCAGCAAAAATCAAAGCTGTAATGAAGTGGGAACGTCCAAAGACTCCCACAGATATTCAAAGCTTTCTAGGATTAGTCGGATATTACCAACGATTTATCCAGGGCTTTTCTTCAATAGATACCACATTGATAGCGTTGACCCACAAAGGAGCCACATATACATGGAGAAAGAAACACGAAGAGGCATTCGAGAAGCTAAAGAAGAAGTTATGAGAAGCACCGATTCTTTCTCTACCTGATGGAGTTGAAGACTTCACGGTGTATAGCGATGTGCCGGGAGTCGGGTTGGGTTGTGTTCTGAACCAAAGAGAAAAGGTGATAGCATACGCATCTCCACAACTGAAAGAACACGAAAAGAACTACCCCACTCATGATCTGGAGTTGGTAGCGGTAGTATTTGCCTTAAAGATATGGAGGAATTACCTCTATGGCACGAAGTGCAAACTTTTCACTGGTCATAAGAGTCTCCAGTATCTCTTTAATCAGAAGGAATTGAATATGAGGCAACGACGCTGGCTGGAATTACTCAAGGACTACGACTGTGAGATACTTTACCACCCCGGTAAAGCAAACGTTGTCGCTGATGCTCTCAGTCGAAAAGTCAATCTTGAAATCAAAAGGCCAAGAGCGTTGAGAATTGAAGTCGTCTCGACGATTGTGGAAAGCATCAGGAAATCTCAAGAAGAAGCTTCAGAGAAGAATGACAGAAACGAAGAACGCTTGGGAAAAACGTTAGTGTTCGGTACAAACAGTCGAGGACTTAAGGTATTCCAAGATCGGATTTGGGTACCTAAGACGGGAGGCATAAGAGATCTTCTGATGGAAGAAGCGCACAAGACCATGTACTCGATTCATCCTGGCAGCACTAAAATGTATAGGGACCTAAAACCCTACTACTGGTGGTTGACGATGAAGCTCGATGTTGTGAAGCATGTGGCCAAGTGTGTAACATGTGCGAGAGTTATGGCACAACACCAGAAAGCATATGGGAGTTTAGAACCTGTACCTGTACCCATAGGTAAATGGGAAGACATCACCATGAATTTTATGACTAAACTGGCCAAGACGAAGAACGGTCATGAGATGATTTGGGTAGTTGTGGATCGTTTCACTAAGAGTGCACATTTCGTAGCAGGGGATTCAGTTTTGCTTAAAGACTCATCGTGGAAGGGACTTATAAGATTCGGGAGATGAGGAAAGTTAAGTCCAAGGTTTAATGGACCCTTCAAAGTTCTTCAGAAGATTGGGAACCAAGCTTGCAAGCTCGAACTGCCTGAAGAACTAGATGGTATTCATAACACCTTCCATGTGTGTTATTTGAGGAAATTCATGGGATAATTTCCCGACATAATTCCAATCTCAAAGTTAAGAATGGATAAGAATAAGAGTCTGATTGAAGAACCCGAGGCAATCGTTGACCGTAAGACTAAGAAGTTACGACGCAAGATGTTCGACTTAGTGCTAGTCCGACGGAAACATTTGAATGGGACGAATCTCACCTGGGAAAAAGAAAGTGACATGATGAGTCGCGACCAGCACCTGTTTGCTGATGCATGATTCGGGAATGGAATCATCCTAAGGGGAGAGAATTATAACGCTCGGGTTTCGGGGCTAAGAATTTTTAGACAATGTAATAGTCTAGGTCAACTATTGTAACTCTTTTTGAAGTAATAAAGATGAAATATTTGAGTATTATGTGAATTATGTGTATTTGTGTGCTTATTACTTATTTATAAATGTATAATAAATATAGGATAAAAATAAGTGTCAAAATTAAAGTGTGAGATAAACCCGACATCTTTACATAAAGTTGTAATGGTCGAAACAAGGATTCCGGGGATATAAAGAATGCCGAAATCCAAGTTATAACGAAGAAGTTATGACCCGTCGAAGTTTTCAGCAAAACCGCCACGGCACCGGGAGATGTAAATAGTGAATTTACGATAGATGACTTTTTAGCCTTAGTAATCTAAATGAAATTCGTAGAATATGTTAACCTGAGAGCATCCAAAAAAAGAATGCCCAAATCTGACTTCGTATGGGGAAGTTATGATTTTTCTAAGATTTGGCCAAGTAGGGCACGACCGAAACTCGAATTTTAGTTCGAGCGGTTTTTGGTTTACGCGACCTAAATGAGAGTTGAATATCTCATTAATAGGAACTCAACGGTAAAAAGACACATGAAAACGGAGTCCGTATGAAGGAGTTACGACTTTTTTTGCAGTCATTTAATAGTCTAATCTCCTCCTACTGTTAAATTTAAGATCGGTCGAGAATTAGCCGACGGGGTCAAAATGAAAGTTGTAAATCTTATTTTTACCTATGCGTGGATTTTTACCTTATCAGGTGAGTGCATAGTTACTTTCATCTTACACATAGATATGAAGTATTTTATATAAATTACGTGCTATGTGTGCATATTATTTGAGTACTTGCTGTCTATGCTGGATGAACGATTTTATACATGTTTTAAATGATTTAAACCGTATATGTATTTTATATCTACAAAAATGTTAGGGTAAAACATGGGTAGATGTAATAGACGATGTTTGAAAAAATGATGAGAGGGCTCGATGTTGTTGTTGTTAATTCCAGTCATCTAGCGGAGCATAGATGATGACCACGGACTATTCTAGACAGTCCAGTGGAATGCTAGCAGGCTCACAACCCGTAGGTGTTTGTGAACGATGTGTTCACCGATGTACTCCATCCCCCAGATGGTTGCCTTAAGGACATTTATTTGCAAGGAATCCCCTTAGCATTAGTATCCATCCCGATGATGATCCTTAGGCTAGGTCCTTTATGATAGGTGTTTAGGGACGTAAAGTGAGGATAACGGGAACGGGTAATCGGGTTATTGTTGGTTGATGAAATTAAATAACATATTTATTGTGGGTTGAAAACCCAATGTGCTCATCAGGCTCCCAAGCCTGACCCACTCAGTTTCTTGTATTACAGGTAGTGGTGCATGAGCATAGATGTGATGTCTTGGGATGAGAGATTAATGGATTTTAGGTCTGTAAATACGGAATAATGTAGTAAGGCCTATGTTGTATTGTTTATGCGTATGATCTGTATCGAACATGACATCCTGAGTCTTTTTAATGAAATACATTTCTATGGAAATGCTTTTGATAAATGTTTATCATATTTTGTTTTTGGACAAATTCCGCAACACTTTTATTTAAAATTATACTTTGATTTTCAAACAAAGCATAAACAAAATCAGTCTTTTCTGGCTATGAAAATGGGGATGTCACAGTTTACGGCCCAATGAAAGTCCATTAGGTAGTTTTATGACCCTTTAGGGTGATTCGAGTTGTTATGGCCCAATAAGGCCTATTAAGGATAAACTTATTAATTTTAGACCCATTATGGCCCAAAATGTTAAGTTTCATGAATGTGGGTCCAATTTGAGCTCATTTAAGGGTTCTAAGCCCAAGAAAGTCAAATTGGAATCTTATTGGTCCATTAGGACCAATAAGGAATTCATAGTTCATAATGGATTTAAACCGGAATTCGTAGGGTTTCCAATTTTAAATTGACCATTTGAAATGTTATGTATAGATTTTTGATCTTTACTTGGTGATTCCAAACTGTACTTGTTGTCATTGAATGAGCATCACACATATTATCAAGTTAAGGTTACAATTGTTATCACAAACAATGTTTACAAGATCACAAAATTTCCTAGCTTAAATTGCTAGTTGTGATACAAACCGAATTGAAACTTTTGTTTTTCTATAATTAACATTGCTAACTTGCAATACTTAACATAATAATCATGCTCCAACTAACATGATAATTATTAGCATAACACTTATGCTCCCACTAGCTTTTACATGTATCCAGAAATCAGTTGGACTTCTAGAAATCAATACTTTATTGACATTCTTACCAAAGTTCATATTTCTGATATGAGATGCTTTGATAAGACTTTATCAAAATCATACACATTTCCTTAGATAGCTCACATGTGTGTCTAAATAATTATGAAGAGTGATGTCGTAATCATAATTTTTAGACCTTTTTCCATTCTTACAAGTCCATGTTAGTGTGCCGGTTAACCATACGCGCTCTACTAATAATTTTGAGAATGCAAATATCACAATTGTTATCTACTTAAAATCTACTTAGTGAAAGCGTTTCCTCACCATCATTTTCATGAATCGGAGAGAAACCTTATGACACTTAGAATTTTATGGTATATGTGTTCCTATCCATGTAAATTTGTCATAACCTTAATCATAAGACAATGTTAGTGACAAATCTAACCTCATATGGATCGGACTTGTTTGATCTTAATTTGCTACCTCTTGGCAGCTCAAGGGCCTAACATTGCTTCCAGGTTGTTATGCAAACAATTGAGAACTCATAGAACTCACAAGCATAGTCAACTTTTAACTGGAATAGACACATAAATAAGAATATGTCAACACAATAGGTTACAAACCTTAAGTTGTGTGCTAGTGATTAATTATATCCTTCATCGGTTCTTGAATGTTTTCAAGATCTTTTATGACTCCCACTGACCTGTTGACGTATAAGATTCTCTTGTCAAGAACCATTCCTTGACAAAACAAATATTCAAGAGTTAGTGTGGATTCTAACACTTCACACAATTGGTCTTAGTTGGTCTTTGTTTTATCCAAAATATCATAACTTACTAATTTCAAATGTTACTCTACATTAGACAAGTGTTATAAACCTTCTAAAGATTATGTTACTCAAGTTACAATCTTAGAGTATGACTCTAAGACTTGTTTTGGAACAAAGTATGATTTATCTTCTAAATTAAGCATTTCAATAATTCAAGATTTCTCTTCTTAGCCATACAAATGCACTAAGATGTCCTTAGAGGATCAATTGTTATATGGTTTCATAATCACTAAGATAATCATAAAACATGATACTTCAAGTAGTCTCCCATCTTTTCAGATTTGAGAAACTTTTATCTTTCTACCTAATTTGATTCTTCTCATTCGTTCTACCTTACATTAAAAACTTTTCCAATGTTTCAGAATTATACTTAAACTTGTAAGCATAACCATGTTTATTGAACTTTAGTAAATCATGACGAATAATCTTATCATTCCTTGTGGTGGACCTGACCAATGTAGAACCAAGTGTACCCGACCGCCTAATCACTCACTTGACACACATATACATGCAAAGAAGGATTTAGTCTAAATTTACCAAAGATGAAAAATTCTCATTCATCAAACAACACAAGTTGCATCCGAGAGGGTTTAGTAAATCATGACGAATAATCTTATCAAACTTACCCTTACAATGCAAATGTAACACCCCGTTCTTAAAGTGTTTAATTATGAGTCCCTGAGATTTAAGAGGAAGGGTAATTCTGGTCCTTTTTCGGGAAATAGGTTTCATCCGAGAGGGTTTTGGGTTGGTGTATGTTGTTACAAGCATTGGGCTTCTTGTCACCCTCGTATGAATGTAAAGTTATTTGGGAGCGGGTTTTGATTAGAGGAGTTGCGGTGTTTTGAAGTTGATCATTTTTATAGCTCTTTGCAAAATAAGTGGGAAAGGTCCCATGCATGCATGGCATGCATGCATGCATTTTTGAAGTTTGGCTAGGTACGCCCAGCGTAAGCTGGACGTATGCCCAACGTAAAGGGAGGAAATATGTGGGTTGGCCGGGTGTGTACGCCCAGCGTACTCTTAGCAACTCCAAACCCTAATTTAGGGTCAGCCACTATATAAGGAATATGTTGGTTCATACCCTAGCCTCCTTAAGCTCATCTTTAACCTCAGAAACCCTAGAAAACCCGTATTCCTCCATTTTTGGGTGTGTTTGACCTTGGAAAGCTCATTTTGGCAAAAGAAAGGCTAGAAGGAGAAAGGAAAAGTTGTCAAAGAAGAAGAGGAACGATTGGAGCTCGTAGATCTGAAGAGATACCATCCTTTGGAGCTTGTTTGAGGTATAAAGCTTCTTGCTTGCCAATTATTTTGCATAGATGTAAGTGTTGTGAAGTTTTTAGCATCTTTCTTGTCCCAAAGTTCTCATCTTGATTCATGCTTTGTGTTAGCCGAGATTATCTGTCCTTTTAGACCTTTGGAGAGGTCTTGAGTGAGAAAAATGAGGTGCCAAGGGTTATAGTTGTTGCATGTGTGAAATATATAGGTCTTAATGGATTAAGACCTTGGATTAAGAGCTTATGGACATCCCAAGTGATAAAGTTTGAGGCTTTATGCATTCTAATCATATTTGGCCTAGGGATCTGAAGTTTGGGCTTAAGAGCTTAAACCATTAAGTCATTATGTGGAATTGTTGAGCATCAGGGTTACACCCCGCGTAACCTTCGAGTACGGCCCGTGTAGCGGGCCAGAGCCCCGATTCCCTTTGCAAATCAATGCTGAACGCCCAGCATACCAGAGAGAGTACGCCCAGCGTACTCCCCCTGGTTGGATCTTAATATTGGGCCTTTGAGTTTGGCCCATTCGTGGGTAGTTGGTTGTTGGGCCGAGTCTAGGAATTTTGGGATAGAGTATTTTGGGCCCAATTATTGTTATGGACATTAGATCTAGGCCCATTTGGTGAGGTGGGCCCAATTTGGTAAATTGGGCCAATATTGGACCTTGTATAAGATTTCAACTTTGGTCTTGGCCCGATAAGTGAATGTAAGCTTGGCTTAATGTTTATTTTGTTATGATGGTTAGTTCGGGATTGGCGGTGAGTTGGTGATTTAAGAGTCTGCTTCTTCAGTTCAGAGTATCGGCATTCGCGAGGTGAGTTATCCTCACTATATCGACAGGGTCTAAGGCACCAAGGCCGGCCCTTTATCGGATTGAGATTCGGATATTTGTTGTTATGTTATGGCTTTGATATGTCTGCATCCTGGTAGCAAGGATGGTATATGTTAGAGACCTGGTTAAGGTCGGTTTCCTGATATGTAGGGTGATGCTATGCTAGTGACTGGTTAGGTCGGTATCCTGGTTAGGGTAATGATATGTTATGTGATCTGCTTGATCGGTTTGTTGACTATGAACTGTTATATGATTGTATGTTATGTGCACATGGTTGTTTGGACTGGAGTTGGGTTGAGGCGGGTCCTGCTTTGTGCTGCAGGCCAAGATACCCAGGGCGGACCGGTTGTTCCGAAGGCTCAGCGAGCGGTACGGATAGGCTGTAGGCCCCACAAGGGCAGACCAGACGTGCCGAGGCTCGGAGAGTGGACCCAGCCGACTGAAGGCCCGATGCGGGCGGACCAGTAATACAGTAGACTCATAGAGTGGACCAGATGGGTTGAAGGCCCCGTGCGGGCGGACCAACCACATTGTAGACTCGAAGGACATGACTAGACTTATTAGGATGGACCCGGTGGACTGAAGGCCCGATACGACGGACCAGTCACACAGTAGACTCGATATGCATGGTTGTTCTATGTTCTGTTATGTTATGTATGCAATTTATGAAATGGGCCGGAAGGCACTATGTTATGGGCCGGAAGGCATTATGATTTGGACCGGAAGGTCATAGCCTAGAAGGGCGTATATGTGGTTGGTATTTTGGGGGTATCTCACTAAGCTTTCGAGCTTACAATTGTGATTTAATGTTTTTCAGGTTCTTTAGGAGACCGTGGCATGGCGAAGGCGTGATCGTACCGCTCCTCGTGTTTATGTTTTATGATATGGACCTGGGAATACTCTAATAATAAATGTATTGAAAACCTTTTTGTAATAACTTAATGAATTGGGATGTTTTTGAAAATCTTAAATTTTGTTGAAATTTTGGTCGTTACAAGTTGGTATCAGAGCCTTGGTTTGAGTGAATTGGAGGAACATTCGTGTGAATCCAGTCTCAAATAAAGGAGAGTTTTTAAAAGAGAATTTAAAATGGTTTTCAAATTAAGTGAAAAGAGGACGCGGAGGTACGATCAGCCGGAGCCAGTAAGTAACCCCAAAATACCATACATGATATTTGTTTTCGACCTTTGATAGAACAGCATGCTAGTACTAGGCTAAGGATCTTCAGGATTTCATGATAATGTTGCCTGTTTTATGATGCCTGCTAGCCTAGGGTTTCCCTCTGTATGAGATTTCTAGTGTTCCTCTAGGAGTGAGGGTTGAGCGCTTGCTATGTATATTTGTCACTAGGGTGTTGTGGTAGTACTTCATACAAATATGGGTAGGTGTGGAAGGTAGTATGGGCCCGTACTACTGAAAGCACAGGACCTATACGCGTATCAGGGAAACCATGACCTCTAGGGTTGGGTTGAGAGTTGGTTCCCGGGATAGTGGGAAGTGTCTGCAATTTTGTAGTTTATTTTCAGTATGGAGATTTCGAGGCATGTTGGGAGTGGATCCGGGTCAGGATCGGGAGCAGGAGAGGGAGTTCCGGGCGGGTCAGTACCGCCTGAGGTTATCGGACAGATGAGTACGCGCGAGTTGGATGCGAGGATTCGTGAGATCCTGCATGATGAGGTTGCTGCGTTGTTCCGGGCCGAGCTGTCGGAACTGTTTCGGTCGATCAAGACCGCCATGGTGGAGTATTTTGATGAGCGCCACGCGGCTCTCACTGAGACAGCTGTCGCGGCAGCTACAGTGGTTGTAGCAGCGGCAGGGGGAGTAGCTTGTAAGGGTTTTCAGTAGCGGGACTTCGATAATACGAAGCCTCCCACCTTTGATGGAGTTCAGGACCCGATCGTTGCTATGAGATGCTTATCGGATGTGAAGGGGTGTTTCTTCACGTGTTCATGCCCTGCTGATCAGAGGGTGAGGTGTTCTCTGAACCTATTAAGGCTCAAGGCAAAGGATTGGTGGAGATTGACCACGGGGTCATACTCGGATGCGCAGAGGGATGCGGTTTCATGGGAACAGTTCAAAGAGATGTTCAACACTCGTTATGTTCCGCAGGTCGAGAGGGAGAGGTTGGCTCAGGAGTTCCTTGAGATGAAGCAGGATTCGGAGTCGGTGACAAAGATCACCAGGATGTTTACTGAGAGGCCGATGTTTTGCCATGAGTTCGCTTCAGAGCAGGCTCAGATGTCCCGATATCTGAGTATGCTGAAGAGAGATATCAGACAGTTTGTGTCCGCGCAGAGGTGCGAGACTTTGTTGGAGTTGCAGGAGGCCGCCAGGCGGCGTGAGTTAGAGATTGAGTTGCAGTTGCGTGAGTTGAGGCAAGCTCCGGTGCAGTCGCAGCCGGCGACGAAACGGTCTAAGACCATTGATTCCAGGATGGGAGATTAGGGCAGCCACGTTTGTGGGAAGTGTGGGAGGGGTCACATCGGAGTTTGTCGGTCTGGTGGTGCATGCTGCAAGTGCGGAAAGGAGGGGCACTATGCGAGGGATTGTCGGCAGTCAGCACCGGTTCGGGATTTGAGGATTTGTTATCATTGTCATCAGGTTGGGCACTTGCGGGTCAATTGCCCACAGCTTGTTGCAGGACCGGTGCAGGCTCCAGCACCGGCCACTTTGAGGATCACAGGTGGAGGTCATGGTGGAGCGGAGCCCCCAAGGGCTCAGAGTCGTGCTTTTCAACTTTCAGTAGAGGAGGTCAGAGCAATGCCGGATGCAGCTGTGGGTATGTTCCTTTCTTGATATCTTGTTATCTTGTGATTATTGTGGAGTATTATTATCTGCTAGTCTCATTGTGTGGTTTTTCATTCTGGTATCCGTTGTTCCTTGAGGGTTTGGTATGGTTATGGGTTTTCGTTGGTTATCATTCATGAGGGTTATTAGTGGATATACGGAGTTGGTTTGAATGTTAGGTAGCATCTGCAGTCTGAGGAGTGGATTGTTGAAGATTGAGTTTCTTTCGAGCGGGATGATCAGTGTGGAAATATGTTTTTGCGAAGGTTGCTAGTGCTAGTAGGGATCAGTCCGCGTGTAAGTGTTGGGTTTTATGCAAGGTTGTTTTGGGAGATTGGTG
Source organism: Lactuca saligna (assembly GCF_052625555.1). NCBI lineage: Eukaryota > Viridiplantae > Streptophyta > Magnoliopsida > Asterales > Asteraceae > Lactuca > Lactuca saligna. Next base: position 84,234,305 of record NC_136417.1, on the reverse strand, counting down.
ATAGCGACTGGTGGTTGATAGTTAGTGCCCTACGTGGGGGAGAATTGGAAATTCTCCGGATGGTCGATAGGCTTGAGAGATTGTTTAGCTGCTTGGGATTCAGCGGTATTTCTGTCAGGTAAGAGCAGGCTGGTATGGGTGAGTAGCAGGAGTGCGAGGCAGGATACAGACCTATGGCATTGATTGTGAAGGGCCTGGGTTCAGGCCGGGATCGTGTATGTATGATGGAGATAGAGTTTGGAACCCCCAGAGGGCTAGAACAGTATGCATGGGAGGATTTCCGGAGAGATAACTCGGAATGATGGATGCTAGTCGAGCGGTCCGGATAGACTGAAGGCCGATAGGCGTACCAATCAGGCCGAAGGCTCGGGGGACAGTCCAGCCAGACTGAAGGCCCTGGAGGGCGGTCCAGATTGGCTGAAGGTTTTGAGAGTGGTCCAGATTGGCTGAAGACCTGGTATAGTGGTCCAGACATGCTGAAGACTCTGCATGTATTATTGGATCGGTTCGAGGAAATGGGTTGGGTATGTTGTGATGTGTTAGCATTAGAAGGTTTGGCCCCAGGTATTGATCTTGGTTGGTGGAGGTAGTGCATGGACTCGAGAGTCCTTGCGAGCAGATTCAGGACATGTGTGTCATATGGATAGCGGTTATGCTATAAGGGAGTGTTAATTCACGGAAGTGGAAGTAGCAGCGCAGGTTTATGATTGGAGTGGTCAAATTATGGCCATTGAGCAGCGTGACTGCGGCAGTGGTATGGGATCGCATCCAGGTTGGATGGTTGCTGAGGCTCGGCAGGAATGCATGGATGAAATCTCGGATTTCCAGATAGATTTTGCTTGAAGTGGTGAAAATTCATCCAGAAGGATGTTTGGAAGTGTCATCAGTGTATCGGGGTTTTCCTAACCCGAGGACACTAGAGCCAGTTCGGTGTGGTTATGAGATTGCGGTGGAGAACTCGTGGGAGTTTCTCTAAGGCTAAAACATGTGTCATCTTGTCAGCAAGAAAGGTAAAGTTGGGTTTCGGATTTCGATGGTTGAGTCTTGAGTAGCCTGGTCCGGTGAATGTCAGGCGGTGCATTGCAGGGGTAGTTTCGGAGTAGAGTTGTCGAAGGCTTCGAGGACGAAGCCTAATTTAAGTGGGGGAGAATTATAACACACCGTTCTTAAAGTGTTTAATTATGAGTCCCTGAGATTTAAGAGGAAGGGTAATTCTGGTCCTTTTTCAGGAAATGGGTTTCATCCAAGAGGGTTTTGGGTTGGTGTATGTTGTTAGAAGCATTGGGCTTCTTGTCACCCTCGTATGGAGTTGCAGTGTTTTGAAGTTGATCATTGTTATAGCTCTTTGCGAAATAAGTGGGAAAGGTCCCATGCATGCATTTTTGAAGTTTGGCTGGGTACGCCCAGCGTAAGCTGGACGTATGCCCAACGTAAAGGGAGGAAAGATGCGGGTTGGTCGGGTGTGTACGCCCAGTGTACTAAAGGTACACCCAGCGTACTCTCAGAAACTCCAAACCCTAATTTAGGGTCAGCCACTATAGAAGGAACATGTTGGTTCATACCCTAGCCTCCTTAAGCTCATCTTTAACCTCAGAAACCCTAGAAAACCCGTATTCCTCCATTTTTGGGTGTGTTTGACCTTGGAAAGCTCATTTTGGCAAAAGAAAGGCTAGAAGGAGAAAGGAGAAGTTGTCAAAGAAGAAGAGGAACGATTAGAGCTTGTAGATCTGAAGAGATACCATCCTTTGGAGCTTGTTTGAGGTATAAAGCTTCTTGCTTGCCAATTATTTTGCATAGATCTAAGTGTTGTGAATTTTTTAGCATCTTTCTTGTCCTAAAGTTCTCATCTTGATTTATGCTTTGTGTTGGCCGATATTATCTATCCTTTTAGACCTTTGGAGCGGTCTTGAGTGAGAAAAATGAGGTCCCAAGGGCTGTAGTTGTTGCATGTGTGAAATATATAGGTCTTAATGGATTAAGACCTTGGATTAAGAGCTTATGGACGTCCCAAGTGATAAAGTTTGAGACTTTATGCATTCAAATCATATTTGGCCTAGGGATCTGAAGTTTGGGCTTAAGAGCTTAAACCATTAAGTCATTATGTGGAATTGTTGAGCATCAGGGTTACGCCCCACGTAGCGGGCCAGAGCCCCGATTCCCTTTGCGAATCAATGTTGAACGCCCAACGTACTCCCCCTGGTTGGATCTTAATATTGGGCCTTTGAGTTTGGGCCGTTCGTGGGTAGTTGGTTGTTGGGCCGAGTCTAGGAATTTATGGATAGAGTATTTTGGGCCCAATTATTGTTATGGACATTGGACCTAGGCCCATTTGGTGAGGTGGGCCCAATTTGGTAAATTGGGCCAATATTGGATCTTGTATAAGATTTGGACTTTGGTCTTGGCACGATAAGTGAATGTAAGCTTGGCCTAATGTTTATTTTGTTATGATGGTTAGTTCGGGATTGGCGGTGAGTTGGTGATTCGAGAGTCTGCTTCTTCAGTTCAGAGTATCGGCATTCGCGAGGTGAGTTATCCTCACTATATCGACAGGGTCTAAGGCACCAAGGGCGACCCTTTATCGGATTGAGATTCGGATATCTGTTGTTATGTTATTGCTTTGATATGTCTGCATCCTGATAGCTAGGATGGTATATATTAGAGACCTGGTTAAGTTCGGTTTCCTGATATGTAGGGTGATGCTATGCTAGTAACCGGTTAGGTCGGTATCCTGGTTAGGGTAATGACATGTTATGTGATCTGCTTGATCGGCTTATTGACTATGAACTGTTATATGATTGTATGTTATGTGCACATGGTTGTTTGGATTGGAGTTGGGTTGAGGTGGGTCCTGCTTTGTGCTGTAGGCCAAGATACCTAGGGCGGACCGGTTGTTCTGAAGGCCCAGCGAGCGGTCCGGATAGGCTGTAGGCCCCACTAGGGCGGACCAGACGTGCTGAGGCTCGGAGATTGGACCAGGCCGACTGAAGGCCCGATGCAGGCAGACCAGTCATACTGTAGACTCAGAGAGTGGACCAGATGGGTTGAAGGCCCCGTGCGGGCGGACCAACCACATTGTAGACTCGAAGGACATGACTAGACTTATTAGGATGGACCCGGTGGACTGAAGGCCTGATACGACGGACCAGTCACACAGTAGACTCGATATGCATGGTTGTTCTATGTTCTGTTATGTTATGTATGCAATTTATGTAATGGGCCGGAAGGCACTATGTTATGGGCCGGAAGGCATTATGATTTGGACCGGAAGGTCATAGCCTAGAAGGTCGTATATGTGGTTGGTATTTTGGGGGTATCTCACTAAGCTTTCGAGCTTACAATTGTGATTTAATGTTTTTCAGGTTCTTCAGGAGACCGTGGCATGGCGAAGGCGTGATCGTACCGCTCCTCGTGTTTATGTTTTATGATATGGATCTGGGAATACTGTGATAATAAATGTATTGAAAACCTTTTTGTAATAACTTAATGAATTGGGATGTTTTTGAAAAGCTTAAATTTTGTTGAAATTTTGGTCGTTACAGCAAACACATATGAAAAACATGTTGTTATCTATTCCTAAGCAATATATCATAACTCTTAAGCAGCAACTCAAAATTCTGATCATCAAACCATACGATCGAAATCCATTTCTTCATAATCAGAATCAACTTACTTTTTCTTTAAGCTTCCTTTGATTCTCCAAAACATTAAAATGTAATTACATTACATAATGTATTAATAATCTCCAAATAGGAACTTAATAGATTTAGATAGTGGACTTTACCTGAAGTAAAGGCAAACATTGTGAATTTACCATTCTTATGAACTTTAAGGTAAATTGGGCAGCTTCGCAACCAATGCCCTTTGTTTTGGCAAAAGAAACATATGGACTTTTTTGGGAATGGTACACAAGACTATCTCAGACTTAGCCTTTCTCTTTACCATTGGGTCAAATGACTTGACCATGGCCGATCCCTTTCCATTGGGAATAGAAAGCTTTTCTAGACTTGTAATGGTACCATTTTCAATGTCCATGGAAGTTTGGGAAGTCGATCTTCCAATCAAATTTGTTTTACCAGTGCTCTAAATCATTGCTGATTTAGCAGCAACATGCAAATAGGTAAGCTTGATAAGGTTCATGTCGTGATCTATCATCAGGGAGTGACTGAAGAACCAAGTCAATAGCCAGCTACCTCAAGACTTCGACACCCGACTCTCCCGGCTTGTCAATATGTGACTTAATCTCCAAGATGTAAGCATATATAGACTTTCCTTGACAATAGGGAGTGGGTGACCTTGAACTTGTGGGTCAGGGATAATTATTGGAGGAAGTGGAAGAAGTGAAGTATGATTTCCATTCCCATTAATGCACAACAAAAGGATTAATCTTTCACCTTGATTGCCATGTTGGATATCATCTTCATTAGGAAAGCTTTATCCAAAGGATAAGGAAGACCATGGTTGTCATAACTAGACATTTATGTGGGAGAAATTCAAGTTAGTTGATTTAAGTCCTTAATATAACACCCAATATGAAATATTAAGGCTAGGTCCCAACACGATATTTTATAACTTGGAAGAGGGATGCCATAATCCAAGCTACAAAATATTTAAAGGTAGGTAAATGACGATTTACCAATTTTCACCACGAAAAACGAAAAAGAATTTTAGGTTTTAAGTGAATTGAAACTCCTAGATCCTTTGAGATTCATTGAACTTTTCAATGGCATGTTTCGATCTCGATTGTGCCCTCTCAAGTTTGTGACTGGGATGCCGTGGATCACAAAGAAGGAGTGAATAACCATGCAAAGTAGCTTGGTACACCCAATGTTACAACCACCTAATCAATGTGCCGGTTAACCACACACACTCCATTAATCTGTGATTAACATCAAGCTAGCCTTTGCCACGCACTGTCAGTCCCAGATTAGTGTGTCGGTTAACCACACACACTCCACTAACGACTTAACAAGGTGTAAAGTGCAATTTCATGGGTTAGCACCAAATGCACTTTTTCCTAAGTAACTAAGATTGGTAATTTATAATGTTTAGTTACTTAGTGTATATCATTATACTTTTAATGAACGGAGAATTAGAGTCTCATCTTACCTGTTCGGCTAACGAACCTCCACTAGTCAAGGAAGCGGTGGGTGAGCGTGGACACCCATTAAACTGTCATTTTATAGGCAGTAACCTTATACCCCCTTATAGACCGGCTTCGTGAATGAGGCCTACTAACGATAAGATTGACTTTGTTCTTATATATATATATATATATATATATATATATATATATATATATATATATATATATATATATATATATATATATATATATATATATATAAGTATTAACTTTTAATATTATAATAGTATAAGGGTATATTTTACACATTTAAAATATTTGGTGGTTTAATCTATTAATTAAACTATACTCTTAATTTAATTAACCTTAAACCATGTCATTTCGGAACTATTAACACTTTTAATTAAACACTTTAATTAATTTAATGAAGTCCATAAACTTTGAATATTAACATTTAAAATTCTAAGGGTTGGAATTAAAGTATACATGGGGGGTTAACTTTACAAATTCCAAAACTTGAAGGAAAGTTTTGAAACTTTTCAAAACTCTTGGATTTTCATAACTTATGATCTTAATTATGGTTTAATGAAAAACTTTTCAAGTTCCATAACTTGAGGACAAGTTATAGAAGACTTAAAATCATTTTATGATGACATTAAAAATAGAGACTTTTCCATTTTCATAACCTATGAGACTTAATGTGTTTTTAAATGAAAAACTCTTCATTTTCCATAACTAGAGGACAAGTTATGGAGTTCATAAAAAACATTAAGATTAAATTACCAATTAGCACATTAATCAAGTAAGTTTTCTATGAACAAGATCAAACTCATAAGCAAAGACAATTCATATCAACAATTTTCAAGAGCTTAGTCAATCACAAAAATTAACATAACTCTTGAAACTTTGACAATTAACCTTTATTTTGATGAGAATATACATTACCATAGTACAAAAAAAAAATTTATGAACAAAAACACTTTGGGGTAATGATTCTAATCCAAAACAAACAAAAAAAACGCGAATATATGCTGTTAGGGGGTCCAACTCGTCATGTGCATGAACAAACTTGACGAGTTGGATGAATTTGTTCAAGGACTCGTCGAATCACACACTGGACTCGTCGATTCTGCTGTCCAGACAGCAAAAAAAATTAATTTTTTCAGATTTTTTCAACAAGTTGCATCAAGTATAATTGAAAACAACTCATGGCTCTAATACCACTGTTGGGTTTTAGTATACTACAGCATCCTATGGTACACATACAACCCTAAATACATTGGATATATATTTTCACTAATTATACATGCAAATGGTTTCTAGGGTATTAAACCTACAACTAGCATGCATTTGACATAAACCATATAAGATACTAGTTAGGATAACATATCTTTTGATGGAGCTTGAAGTGTTGATGTATTTGGCCTTAAATAGCTTAGCCCTAATAGTGTGGAAGCCTCAAGTGGAATCACAACACATCATGGAAAAGGAGGAACTTAAGAGAGAATTCCATGCACCCAAAAACATCACCAACTCCAAGAATACACAAGTGGAGATTTTAGGCAATGGAGTATGTATTTATATGTGGGATTTCAAGAGTCATGGGTATAACCCAAATCCATACCCATGGGTTTTATGATCCATGGTTCATGTGGCCCAACTCTTTATGTATCCATACATAAACTTAGTCCAACATTGATCATACACCCAACACATATAAATATAACTAATTAACATAATTAGTCCCTATAGATTTAATTAGTCTCTTTTGATCACTAAATTAATTCCAAATTAATTCTTGATAAATATTATTTAAGTCATATGATTTCATATTAATATATTATAACTTATAATATATTAATAAATCATATATAACCTTCTCTCAAAAGACCATCCTAACAAATTGTCCTGATGATATGCAACTCAAATGGACCATGCTACTCTCGGGTCAAATACATACCAATTATAGTTATGGGCTTAGACATCTAATCTGACAATCACGAAGTGACCAAGAAAGGAGTCTGCAACTATTTTGTCTTATTATCCTCACGACGTGACAGAGGAGTGTTCACATTGTGATGTCTGTTCACTGGGTTGTCTATGACGAGTTGGATGAGTTGGAACGAGTCATGGTGGGATTGGATTGAGTGAGATCTCACGACGTGACCAAAATATGGTAATGATGTGAGGCCCAATGGTTCGTGTTTTGGTTGTTGACTTTGATTTTGACTGTTGACTTGTTGACCTGGGATGAATTTTGGGTCAAGATTACATATTCAGGGTATAGACTAAGGTTGGACCTTATACATTTTGATAGGAGAGTTGCAACATCTGTTTCGGGGCATTGATTTAAGGGTTTGTTGATTACATGAGTTAGGTGAGTCTTCTCACTATACTTGCATGTGCGGTAGTATATGCATGTTGACTAGTTGGATCTTATTTGTTAGTTTCTATTATATGTGAACTTAGTTGCTAATAACTCTTGGACTGTTGTAAGTCCATGGGACTGATGATAGTCCTTACAGTTGCTGATAATCCGTGAGGTGTGAAGCTAATCCACATGGCATGTTGTTAGGCCATGGGGACCACTGATAGTCCCCAGAGTTGCTAATAAACATTAGTTGATTATTATATTGTGTTGTATGTAGCATTTTGGGGGTACTTACTAACATTTGTGCTTACGGTTGTGGATTAAATATTTTGCATGTACTTATCCGATTGTCAAGGCGGGACTGTATACATACATCAACATATTTATGATTTGAGATTCCGCATTTCTTCCTATTAACTATCATTTATGAATAGTGGTTTATAAACAAACAGATTGCCTTGGATGTAGTTTTGTTAAAATGAATTTTTTATTTATTTTAAAAATGAATAATTTTAGCCATGGTTTTTAGAATGTTAGAATATGTCTATATAATAATACAGAAAAGAAACATGTCAATTGATTCTAAAATTGTTGGAAGTATTCTAAAATACATCCAATTTTGTAAATCTTTTTTTAATGAGTAAATTATTGTAATAATTAGCCTTTTATTTTATCCAAAATCACAAGCTCATCTAAATTTTGAAATGGTTCTATTATCGTCCTTATCATTGTAGGTATGGTCTCTAAAATATATAAGTTGGCTTCAAGTTGTATTGGACTTGGATTTTAAGTAAGCACATTAACTATCTATGTGCAACGAAATACAAACATATCAACTCTAGTGAGACGGATTGAACTCATGATGATCAATTTGTAATTTATCCTTGACAATTATTTTGTTTTCTTAATAATATAATTTTGGAGTATATTTAAAACATTATTAAGACAAAAATACAAAAACTACACAGTTTGAACTTGAATCATTTTTTATATATTTGCCAACGTGTCTAACATGTCTATTTTATCATATTTATACAAAACTAGTATTTAGGTCATCCCATATGTAGTAGCAGAGAACTCATTTGAAAATACTAAAATCGAAAACTATAAAAACAAATTGTGTGAGGACCAAAATATAACTTTGATACCATATAACTCCTTTCCACTTCTTATATGTAAACACAAATGATCCATGTGGTTGGGAAAGTTCTGTGGTTTTGATCCAAAAAGTTTTGTCAGTGTAGCAATGGTCCAAAATCAGATCTTTTTAGTGGTTTTGATCCATCTACACTTAAAAAGACACCTATACCACTAGTATTTGTTTTTTTATTTTTATTTTCTATTTTAATAATTTCAAAATTAAAAAAAAATAAAAACAATAAAACAAAACCCACAGTATTATGCTCTCATTCTTTTTTTCGTGAAAACCAATTCACACTCAATCGATACTCTTCCCAAGAAATGCAGCCTCCTTCTTGTTCTCAAATTTCGATCAAAGCTAACCAAAAAATAAAAATCATAGCTTCCTCTTAAAATCAGATTGTAGGAGCCTTCAAAGTATCAATGATGAACACCCCTCCTCTTCTTCCTTGATCTATTCTTTGCCTCCTTCTTTCTCAAAATCGCACAAAAGCACACCCTCTTCTCTTCTTTTACATTGGATTACCCGGTTAATCCCTCATATTCTTCTTGTTTTCAATTTGATCATAACCTTTCTTTTCACCATTTTTTTGGTTGGTGCGAAGCTGTGTAAATAGCAATAAACAGGGTAAAACAGTGTTGAAGGATCGGTAATGGTGGGTTTATGGTGGTGATTGGTGACTGATTTGTGCAGGTAAATGGTTATGGTTATGGTTGGTTTAAGGTATGGTAACGGTGGGTTGGTGTGGAGAAATAATGTTGATTTATGGTGCTAGAAGGTGGTGATTGGTGGCTGATTCGGGTGGTTGATGGTGATGGCTGTCAATTGGTGTTTTTAAGGGTAATCGGTGGTTGATGGTGCCAGTAAAAAGGAGGTATAAGGGTGGTAGAAGGTGGTGGTTGCTCTTTAACACACACACACAGAACAATCAAATTTCTAGGTTTGATTTTCAAGAACAATCAAAGCTTAAATCAACCCACAACTCAATTAGGTCAACAGTTGCAGAGTTGAAATTGGAGCTGATGAAAGAGCATTGTCGGGGTGGTGATCAACAAATAGGGGCATTAGTAGCAGGAGGGTCACATGGCGACGATTGGGAGAAATACGGGGGTGGGGTCTGTGGAAGAAGGGCTCGATTCATAAGAGAAGTATAAGAAGGGTGATAGATCAACATCGCAAACTTGTTGCTCATTCTCTTGGAAACCTACAACTCGATAATAAAAATGGAAGAAGAGAAAGAGATAGATGATGTGGAAGTAGAGGTGGGGTAGGATGTGATATGGGAGGGGGTGGGTGGGTTTTCTTTTTTAGGTATTTTACAATTAACATAAAAAGATTGTAATTAAAAAAAAAAGAATCAAAAGGACATATTTGTCATTTCAAGCAGGGTATGGACTAAAACCATAGCAAATTGACAGCCATAATGACCAAAACCACATAAGCTATCTAAAATTGGACAACAGATACACTAAAAAACTTATTTGGACCAATACTACAGAATTTTGCCAACCACAAGGACCATTTTTGCAATTTTGTAATCATTTTTTATATATTTTCCAACATGTCTAATATGTCTATTTTACCATATTTATACAAAACAAGTATTTAGGTCATCCCATATGTTGCGGCAGAAAACTTGTTTGAAAATACTAAAATCGAAAACTACAAAAACTAATTGTGTAAGGGACCAAAACGCAACTTTGATACGATATAACTCCTTTCCACTTCTTATATGTAATGTAATTAACAAATATCAACAATCTACATATTGCATGCGGACGATTAGACCATATAAAATGGACCATAAAAGTATCAAAATAAAGTTTTAATCGAAACAATTATTTATGGAGGAGGCGGACGAAAATAAAGTTTTAAAGTATATCTTAAGGAAAATATTATAAACAAAAATTATAAAAAGAAATTATTTTAGGAACGAAAATATAACTTTAATGCGTGAGATAACTCATTTACAATTCCTATATATAATATAAGGTACAAATATCAATAGTCCACATATATAACAACGACGATTATACTGGGTAAAGTGGAACATAGAAGTATCAAAATAAAGTTTAATCCATAAAATTATGTGTAAATGAGAGAATAAAATAAGACTTGAAAATGACGAACTGACGATTATATCGTATCAAATGGACCATAAAAGTATCAAAATAAACCACTTGGGTTGTGGTAACTTGTTAAGACATGTGGAAGATATGGTGAATAACCTATTGACACTACTCAGATCTTGCGGCTATGAAGATTCGTCTGCAGTAACTTCAAAGCATGAGACATAGACTCATGTTTGTAGCCGATGATTAGTGGGTGCGTGAAAGTTAACCTAGAAACCATCGTTAGGGAAGTTTACCTATCCAAAAAAATTATATAAATGACCAAAAACAAAACTGTAAAAAAAATAGAAAGAGACCGAAATCATAAATTATAAAATATCAACAATTTAACTTTAAACTTATGAAGAATAAAAATCGTGAGATAAAATTACTTAAGAAGAAAATTGTAAATACAAAAATCTACTATGGTTAGAAATAAAATATCTATTTCCAAATAAAGAGTTAATTTAAAACTTCTATTGTAAGATGTCAAAGTAGTAGTTGAACTAAAAAATGAACATTAATCCTCCATAGATCCCATTTTACAAATTAATATATATATATATATATATATATATATATATATATATATATATATATATATAGAGAGAGAGAGAGAGAGAGAGCTAAGTTCAAGTATTCTAACTAATTATTGTATATATATCGTATGCTATGAGAATAATAAAGAAAATATGTTGTTTGATAATATAAATACGTTCAATCTTACATAACTAGTGTCATTAACACACATTCTCATATATTTCTAAATATTTCAATTAATTTAACGTAAATGTCAGTTCAATACATATCGATTGAAGGCAAACGGGCAACAAGCTGCGCCGCTAGCCCTTTCTGGATGGTAAAACCAATTCTTTTGAAAACAACATTTGTGGATCTAGGAGATATGACATTAGAATGTATGACCCTTTGGAGTCTATTAAGGAGGTCTACCGCCTCTGGTGCGAGAAAACCAAATGTATCGAATGCAAAAGGAACAAACACATGTTGATTTTATCTACATTCTCGTGCTTTACCACTTTGCGCACAACGACTTTCAAAGCGGCATGCCCAGCTGCGAAACCTCCGCTCCCCAAACCAACGAGAGGAGAGACACCAGTAAGATCCACGCACGCATGCTTCCATCCTATCCATCGAAAGACCAAAATGTCAGCCGGTCTAAGTGTGGATCTGCTATCCTGCGGGTCCGTCAAAAAGCTCACTGGCGCTTCTCATATATTAAATCGTTTATAAGGTTATTATACACTTATTATTATTATTTTCATTTCTATCAGAATATTTTATTTGGGTCGTATTCTGTCTGAATGAAAATGAGTGAAAAACGATGTGTGAGAACAAAAATAAATAATAATTAGCAAGAATGCAAGAAAATGACAATATTTTGTAAGGTTGAATATATTCGCATTGTTAAATAACTTATTCTCTTAATAATTTTCATAGCATACGATATATGTACAATAATTAGTGTGAATAGAATAACCTAAGCCTATATATATATATATATATATATATATATATATACACACACACACACACACACACACGGATGGGTCATTTTGTTTCTTACATTTATTGTGTGCTACAATACACCAATAGGAATTTAGTAAATTAAATAATTATTTAATTAAATAAATATAGATATTAAATGATTTTCATAATTATATGTATATTAAATTATATCTATAATTATAATTCTCTTTTTATGCAAACTAATTAAATACGTCATTAAATTATAATTCTCTTTTTGTTTCAAAACTCACTCACTTAAAATACAATAAAGTTGTTGTAGGGTTTCAAAGCACTCCATGGATGATGGCAATGGGCCCCTTTGATGAATTGTAGGTTAAAAGCCCAAGACTTGTCTTTTCCCTATAAATAGTCATGTATTATTCATTATTAGGGTTAAGAGTGAGGCAAAATGTAGCCGCCACATGAGGTTTCTTATGTAGTGTTAGATTCTTTAGTCTATGTTGAAAGTGTAATTTATTCCTCATGTTTGAATAAATCGAGTGATCATTCGACATAATCTTTATATTTGTGTTTGTTCTTATTTTCCGCATCTTGTTCATCAAATCTCAGTTAGGGTTTTAATCCTAACAAGTGGTATCAGAGCGGTTCTTTGAAGATCCATTGATTTTTGAAGTATCGGTTCTTGATTTGATGATTTTATTGAAGATTATCGGTGTTTTGTGGTTTTGGAATCAAAATTTTTTCAAGCCACTGTTCATGAAGATCTATGACTTCCTTCTACTGTTCATCTGGGTAATTTTTTTTAATCTGATTCATATCTTGTAAGTGTTTTCTGATTGGATATGATCATTAGTTTTATCCATATTCAACGTATTGTCGATGATCAGTTTCATTGTTATTAGGCCATTAATTCGTTCCTTCACTGTATTGGCGATCAAAATTAATTATTGGCTTTGTGGATAAATTTCATTCTTTTCCCCCCGTAAATCCAGTTCATTGATGTACATCTGGTTCAAATTGGGTCCTGATCTTAAATGTTTTTTTGTTGTCATGATACGTCTCGAGAACATTTTTTTCGTTGATCTAAATGGCAAAAGTTTTGGGGATTGTTTATGTTTCCTGCTCTCACGTTCTTATCGCATCTTCTTTTTATTGAATCGATTCCTTAAATCACAAAATTGTTATTTTGAATAATCGAAATCACGTCTTGTTCAAGTTTGATAATCGAATCCAAGTTGTTTGATTTGTTCAACATCGATTTTGGTGGATCGTTTGACATGGTTGTGATAAGTTTTGTTTCGAGAATCAATATTGACTTTTCTTGATCTAGAATCGATTGGAAGAAGTTGTTCTTGGTGGTTAATGCTTAAATGTCAAAAAAAAAATTGTTGTTTGGAATTCACTGGGTCTTGCAATCGGGGCTTATGACATTGGAACAAATGAAATTGAATTCACAATCGGAATCGGAACCAATGACATCAGAATTCGGAATATGGTTGTGTACCCGTTCGCAATTGGTTGTCGAAGATTATAGTCAAAATAGGAGCGAATGGACTCCGAATCGGAAGAATTGGATTGTGTTCGGAATCATGCACCATTCAGAATTGCGATGCTCGGAAACGATTGATTCGGGGTCTGGAACCTTTGGATTCGAGGATTGGCTTTCATTCGCATTTTTGTGCTCAGAACTAAAGTGTAACTCGTGGATGTCAATTTCTTGGATGGGTTGTGCTATAAGTACCTAAAGGTGTTCACGGGGCGGTTCGGTTCGGATAGTAATAAAATTGTGAACCGTGACCATGGGGCGGGTACCTCATGCGCACTAACCGAAACCGAACCGTACTAACAAAAAAATTGAATCGGACCGAACCGTATGAAAGTGGGTAACCACGGTTCGGTTCACGGGTACCCGATAAAATATAAAAAATTAAATTCAATTGAAACTACAAACTCCATTTTAGTTGTCTCTTTCTTAAAATTAGTAAGTCAAAGAGTTTAAAAAAACATAATGAAGTTTAAAAAACGTAATTAAGTTCAAATATCATATATTATAATTTATATAATAAATACAAGACAAAACTTCAAAAATAGTCCTTGTGGTTTTCAAAAATATCAAGTTTAGTCCCTAAGTTCAAAAAATCTCACAGATAGTCCCTGTGGTTTCAAAACTTTTAAGATTTGGTCATTCCGGCTCACTTCGTTAGCAAATAGCCGTTAAGTAAGGGGCATTTTTGTCATTCCACTACCCAGGGACCATTTATGAGGTTTTGTATTACTTTTTTTAAATAAATAAATAAATAAATTTTAATATGCAAGGGGTCCCCTCCCCCCCCTCTCTCTCTCTCTTAGTTCGTCTCCTCCCCTTTCTCTCTTCTTCCCTGTTCTTGTTCTTCCTCCAAAAAAAAAACCCCTGCTTCCCTATTGTCTGCAAGCAAAGAACTGCAACTCTGATGCCTGTCTCAAAATGACCTTCAGCAAATTCTCTTTCTCTACATACGCTTCATTTGCTGCGTTTTCTAATTCTCTTCCTCGTCTTTGAGGATGTCTTAGAGCTTCCAATCTCATTCCCTTGTTTGGTTCACTCACAGGGTTTGGTTTTGCAGGCCTTTCGTTAAAGAATACGGAGCTTTATAGTTTGCTAAAGAACCAAATGATGGTGATTTTGGGGTTAATGACTCCATTTGATTCAGGTAAGACTTGATCTGATAACCATGAACAGTAGTTGGTTGATCATCGAACCCAATAGAAGCTTGAGGGATTCGAAGACCATGAGAAGATGATTGAAGGAGAAGGCTATGGTATCGCTTTTCACCAGGGTCCATCACATTGAGGTTTGACCATTCTGCATATGATTCTAATATTTGCTTTTGATTCGATAACGATGAAGACGAGCTTGGGCCCCGGTGAACCCAGTAAATCGAGTCAGTGGTCGTTTGCACACTATGATGTGCTGTTGCCTTCGAATTCATGTCCGCCTTTGAATTTATTCCAAGTAATTTGTCAAGTTTTCTTGTTTTTGCTTCCTGTGTTGGTTCACCATGGTAATAAGATTTCAGATGAATGTTCATCTTTATTGGATTGACAATCTTTTCTGGATTTGATCTTGGAAGAAGATGATTCTCATTACAATCATGTGAATTTGATCATTTTGAAACGGCTGAACCCAAATCATCTTTTCCAACGATCTGCCACCATGGATTTGATACCTCACCGTTTTTCTCAATCTCAACCTAGAGTTATTGCTAGTTGTTTTTGGTTTTGTTGGGAAGAAGGAATTTGTCATTCCGATCCGGTAGAAGTGATATTAACTGGTTTTGACTCTTTCAAAAATGAGCAAAGAAAACCCCCAATAGTTACGATGGCTATTTCAACGAAGATGAAGATTGGAGTTAGATTAGATCTAAAAAAATCGTGATCAGATAAAAGGGAAGCAGGGGATTTTTTTCTGGAGTAAGAAGAAGAATGGAGAGAGAGATAGAGAGAGAGAGAGAGACGGAGAGAGAGAGAGAGAGAGAGAGAGAGAGAGATTGTCGGTGGGACCCCTTGCATATTAAATTTTATTTATTTATTTATTTATTTAACAAAAAGTAATACAAAACCTCATAAATGGTCCCTGGTAGTGAAATGACAAAAATGCCCCTTACTTAACAGCTAATTGTTAACGGAGTGAGTCGGAAGGACCAAATGTTAAAAGTTTTGAAACCACAGGGACCATCTGTGAGGTTTTTTGAACTTAGGGACTAAACTTGATATTTTTGAAAACAACAGGGACCATTTTTGAAGTTTTGTCTAAATACAATAATAAAGATAACAAGAAAATCAAATGTATTTAGAATTACAAAATTGGAGTTGTCGGTATGGATTTTTGTTTAGCTTATTAGACTCGTAGATCAATCAAAACAATATTAATGAAATAATTTTTTTTTTACTTTATATATATATATATATATATATATATATATATATATATATATATATATATATATATAAAATCAAACGGTTCGGTTCAGTTATCCGCGGATGCCTAAATATGAAAACCAAAAACCGAATTGTTGATATCCGGGTTTTTTCGGTTTCGGTTACGGTTTTTTCGGTTTCGGATTGGTCAGTTCGGCTCGGTTTTTCGATTTTACGGTTTTTTTACACACCCCTATAAGTACATCCCTTCACCAATTTAAACCCCCCCCCCCCCCCCCCCCCCTCCCTAACATCAATCAAATCAACTTTTTACTTTTGATTTCACATTTTTTTTTTTTTTTTGTCCTTTTTGCTTTGGATTTTTTTCCTTTTATTATTATTATTATTATTATTATTATTATTATTATAAATTTCAATAATCAAAAAAAATCTGGACAACATTTTAAATTTCGGATGATATTTTAAAATTCGGTAAACATTATAAACTCGCAAGACATTATAAAATTCAAACGACTTTTTTGTCCTTAATTAAAAAATATAAAAAAATATATATTTAAAAACCGATTTTATATTACCGTTTGAATTTATAATGTCGTCCGAATGTTAAAATTTTGTACGAAAATAATAATAATAATAATAATAATAATAATAATAATAATAATAATAATAATAATAATAATTAAAAAAGAATTAAAAACAACAAAAATAAAAACAAAATAGGAAAAAAAAACAAA
The DNA here is from genome assembly GCF_052625555.1 of Lactuca saligna. Lineage (NCBI taxonomy): Eukaryota > Viridiplantae > Streptophyta > Magnoliopsida > Asterales > Asteraceae > Lactuca > Lactuca saligna. The sequence goes on along the minus strand of NC_136417.1, from coordinate 84,217,459 downwards.
AAAAAAAACAACAAAAGATAAAAAATCAAATCAATGAGTGGAATTGGAAAAGGAAGGAGGTTACTTATAGAAAACCCTTCTTGGATTCGGAATTTAATCGCGTGAATGTTGTCGATGTATTCTTCCATTACACAAATTTAACGGGGAAGATGACTCAAGTTACAATTCTGGTCCAACTTCAGTGATTTAACAGTTATGGTTCCTGTATATTTCATGATATGGTAGTTTTGGATCATATTCAGAAACTGTTAAAATGAAGGGAAATGTGATGCAGTTTTATTATTTTAATCACTGTCTTTCAACAAATGATAGTTTTTGCCCAATATTCAGAAAAGTTTACAAATTTGAGGGCCGGTGAACAGTTTTGAATTTTTTAACACACAAATTTTTTGTGAACAGAAAAATAATGATTCCATCAAGTCTTGGCGGTTCGGAAAGTTGTTTTTCGCAATAACGTCAAATGTTCTCGACTTTTTCAGATTTTATACTTCATCGTTTATATCATTTTGTTGCGGGGGAGCATAGTAATTTTTTATCCATTCAAGATCATTATCATGACCATTTGAAGGCTTTATAATGATGTTATTGATTATAAATTGAGGGAGAATTTGGTATGGCCATTCGAAATTGGATTTGTGACTTTTCAAAGTTGAAGTATTTTTGATAAAGCTTGTGGTAGAAATATGAAGGTAGCTTTTACAGTGGAAGTTCTTCATCGAGCTATGCTAAAGCTTTTACAGAGAAGTATCCTTTACAGCGAAAGTTCTTTATCGACCTCTGCTAAGGACTTGTTATATCTCCGACTTCTAGTTTTTTCTCGATCAAGTGGCATTACGACTCTTAAAGTTTGGGTTATTACATGATATTTTTTGATGGCTTATATCATTAGCTTATTTGAAGATCATTGTGACTTGGAGGGGGAGCTCTTCAAAGACAAGAAGTGATTCAGTTTCTTTGTTCTGAAATGGGTTTTTATGGCGGGTTTGGTTTTCATGAAGATTTTTTTGGGATTACATTCGAAAATGAAGTTTATAGACATTACTTCCGGCCAAACAATGTAAATACAACATAACACCATAATTAATTAATTATCATACAAGTTACACTAAAACACACACACACACAGCCACCCACACATGGTGGCTGATGGTGGCAGAACAGAAGAAGTGGCGGCTGCTATGATGGTTTGCAACCAGGGTGGTTTTCTCCCCTTCCGGACACTAACACATGTCCTTGCTCGATGTATGAACACAACCACCCACCTAGTGGCGTACGGGGAACGACAACGACCTGAAATGGAGGCAACAACATCGCTAGCAGTGGCAGACACCAGCAGGTGTTACAGCCACAGGAGCGACGGCAGCGATGCAACAATGGAAGAAAGGTGGCGGAGAGTGGAACCATAATAGCAACGATGATAGCCTCAGTGTCCGATGGTGGCTTTGTCTTCAATGGGAGCGGCGCAGCGGCGACAGCAACCTCGGCGACATTAGTGGTCAATGGCGGTTATGACTTTGTTCTCCTATTCCTAGATTGAAATGACGTCCCACCATTGTCTTTGTCTTCATCAACCACATAATGGTGACAGCAGTACTCGACTGGTGGTTCCCGGCTCCGACAGTAGGGAGGGGACCGGGTTCAAGTCATGCGTCTAATTGAATCAAATTCCCATAATTACAGTTATAGTACCTACCCCTCAAATCCTTTTCAAACTAATCCCATTACTTACCAAATAGCCCAGGCTTCCAAAATTTATTACAATTAGAGTCCAAATATTTCAATAAAGATCCCAAATTCTAGAAATTATGTCATTTAGCTCCTTATGACTAATAGTGATAACTTATTACGGATTTATGGCTACTATTCATTTATTAATTTTATTTATTTATTTATTTATTTAACAAAAGAAATGTTACAAGAACATACAATGTGGATGAAAAACAAATGATGCTGATAAAGAAAAGATGATATTGATAAAGAACAAATGGACGATCCAGATGAACGCATAACAGATGGTGTTGATGAAGAACATAGGAACAATTCAGAAGAACATTGTACGCTTAATGAACTAATCTAAATGTGTTTTACGTGTATAAAATGATTGACTGAAAATGACTCCTTCATTCTCAACCTTTTATTTTTTTCTTAATTGAATTTACCTATATATATATATATATATATATATATATATATATATATATATATATATATATATATATATATATATATATATATATATATATATATATATATATATATATATTAGGGCCGACCCTATGGGTGTGCAAGGTGGCGGTAGCACACGGTCCAAAAAAAAAATTAGGTATTAATATATAATTATACTCCAACTTAGACTTTTCTCCCCTCATTTATTATTCATGTTTTACTGCCTAATATTTCAATTTCATTTAATTTATTAAATGAACTTTTAGAAATTATATTTTTACCTCTCGACTTTTATAAATATGCATCATAATTAATGCTTAATTAAATGGATTATACTAGACTTTTACCACTATATTTAGGGAAAACTGTAATAAAGTCCTAATATATTGGTCCAATAATCGATTTAGTCATTATATATATATATATATATATATATATATATATATATATATATATATATATATATATATATATATATATTCACTTATGTCCCAAAAACACCATAATAGTATTGATCTAACATAGTTACCTAGTCCACAGGTCATCTAACTTTCAAAAGTTATATTTTTGGTGAAGATTTCAAAATTTATTGCAAATTTGGTCCAAAATTTACACTTTTAGCCCAAATTTTAAATTTTATAACAAATTTCATCCAAAATTTACCCTTTTGGCAAAAAATTTAGAATTTCATTATAAATTCATCCTAACTTTAGATTTTTTTACAACCTTTTTTCTCAAAATTTTGTTTCAAATATGTTTTTATTTTTAAAGTCATATTTATATAAAAGAAAAACGTATTTCTACATAAAAAATCTTGTCATTTCCATATAACTTTTTTTTGTATACGAACATATATTTCATAGTAAACGTGGATATATATATATATATATATATATATATATATATATATATATATATCACTGTAACACATATATGTATACATATATATATATATATATATATATATATATATATATATATATATATATATATATATATATATAAAGATGTAAACAAACAACTATTTCATAGTAAACACACTTGTTTATGTGTTTATATATATATATATATATACACGATTAGGTTCATATGAGATCATTATATTTTATGAGACCGGAGACGCAATCTTAGCCATTCATTTTATAGATACAAATAATATTTTTAAAAAGCAAAATAATTGAAAATTATCGAAAAAAAAATTTAAAATATTAATTTCGTCACTTTTTTATCCAAAAACAAAAAATTTTAAATAAAAAAAATTTTCAATTTTTTTAAAATATCTTTGAAATATTCTAGTAGAATATTAGAATATTAGTAGAATATTATAATATTTTACATATCTGTCAAATCTACTAGAATAGAAGAATATTTTAACATTAAAAAAAGGTAATTTAATTTACTTTATTTTTATTTTTTTAGGTAAATAAAATGACGAAAATAATAATTAATTTTTTTTATTATTTTTCCTTTTATTTTTCATTTTAAAATTATTTTTAGATATAATATTACAGTTTCACAAAATTAACATAGTTTCAAATGAATATATATATATATATATATATATATATATATATATATATATATATATATATATATATATATATATATATATATATATATATATATATATATATATATATATATTATTAAAAATAAATGGTTTTAGAAAACGGTGGTTGGGGTGGGCAGTTTGCATGGAGCTTACAAAACATTAATCAGATTCGCACATTTCCAACTAACATACTTCTAAAAGCGTTGAACTTGTGTGAGTGCAACTTGATATAATTTTAATAACAATTCTATATCTGTTTTTATTTGATTTTTATCTAGCTAAGTTTACAATATTCAAGTATATTGTTACATAAACTTATTTTATATGCCTACAAGATGTGACAAGAATGAGGAAATTATACCAAAGTGGAACTTGAATATCTCATTATATAATAAAATTTCTTATAAGAAATGTTTACTTGTTTATATCCGAACTTTGCCAAAAAAAAAAAAAAAAAAAAAAAAAAGTATTTTATTTTGATTTTTAATTTTTGCGTTTGTTACATGTAATAACAGACTTCCATGTTAACATGAATTCAAATTTCCAAAAAAAACCATAAAGTTTATAAATCTTTTATGTTTTTAATTTAAGTATGATTTAAGATTATACACGTATTAATGCAGAAAACACATATTTATACGAAATTTTTTTAAGAAAACATTGTATAAATATGTCTTTTAGAAATATAAATACACATTTTTTTATTATAAGAAATACAAATATGTATATATATATATATATATATATATATATATATATATATATATATATATATATATATTTTGCTAGGTTAGTAATGTGAATTAGTTCAATTTCAAAAGACTATTGTTATTTTATTTGATTCTTACTAATTCTAATTTATTTTTGTTCTCATGCATCATTTTTCATTTATTTTCATTCTTACAGAATACGATTCAATAAACATCCTGATAACACTCTGAGAGATTGAGAATAATTAAAAAAAAATTATAATAACCTTATAGACGATTTAATTAGTGAAAATGCGTAATAATTACAATAATTATATAAGATTGAACGTATTCATATTATTAAACAATATATTGTCTTTGTCATTATCACTCTACATGTCCTCACGATAGATGTCAATCTACATTTAAACCTAGCTCTCTTTCTCTCTCTCTTTATATATATATATATATATATATATAGAGAGAGAGAGAGAGAAAGAGAGAGAGAGAACTATATAAACTTATTTTTACGTATCTAGAGCTATATCAATAAAAAAAGGTTACAAGAAAAAGAATATTGGCATACTTCAAAATATATATATATATATATATATATATATATATATATATATATATACACACTGCTACAGAAGTATAAGTATTTTTATGTTTTTTAGAGTTATAATTATATATTTAAACGTATATTTACTATATTTAGAAGCATAAATATTTTATATCTTTTAGATTTAGAATTATGTTTTTTTTAATGTATAAATATATATATATATATATATATATATATATATATATATATATATATATATATATATATATATATATATATATATATTTGTACTTCTGTAGAAGTTAAAATATGTATTTAATATTTTTAAAAGTATTAATTAATATTTGTAGAAGCATAAATACAAATTTGTACATTTTTATAAGGAAAGTTCTACAAAAATCACAAAGTTTACACGGAAATTCAACTTTAAATTGGACATTGTCTTATTTTTTTTATCTTTAAATTGGACATTTTGTTTACAGATTTGTTAGAATTTTAAACATTTCGTATGTCAACCAAATTGTCTACTAACGTGACATAATAACATCTCTAATGAAGTGACATGCCGACATGACATGTTGACATGATAAAAGTTTATTGACATATTATATTCTGAATGGCAGAATTGAAAAAAACTAAAATATATTAACTTTTGTGATAATTATCCAAAATATAGTAATTTTTGTGAAGTTTCCAAAATATAACGATTTTTGTGATAATTATCCAAATTATAGTGATTTAAAATAAATTAAGATAAAAAAATTGTATCTAAAATGAACTTATTGGCTAAACATAGTGTAGTTTACAAAGTTTGTTACCCGAAATTTTTTTATACAAAGCTAAACTTTTAAGAAAATGTATTTTTATAATGTTTAGTTAAAAAAAGCCGGGTATAAATATGTTTTTTTTTTCTATATAGTAAGTATAATATAAAAAAACATTTAAGATAAAAATGAAAAAAAAAAGTACAAACTTAAGCTCTTTTTTTAAAATTAAAATTATCTCAAATGTTAACATGAAAAACGAATACAATGGCATAAATGAAAATAAAATTTTGCCATAAAAGAAAAAGAAAATCATCACAGAGATAAAATCAACAAAAATTATCAAATTTGAAGAGGTTAATATCAAAAACCTTTATAAGTATCAATAATATTTGAAGTAGATTGCCACAAAAACTAGTCATGTTTTGATATGGACAAAATTGCAAAAATGGTCCCTGTCGTATGTATTTTTTTTGGGTTTTAGTCCAAACACTAACTTTTTTGGATTAGTGGTCCTTTTGAATTAGTTTCCTTACGTTTTTGGTCCCTTTAGATAGTGAAATGACTGTAATACCCTTGGGGTATTTATTTTCCATTTTTCTTTCAATTCTTTTTAAATCTAATAATAATATATTTATTTTAATAATTAAAAAAATAAGAAAGGGCCCACATTCTCTCTCTCTCTCTCTCTCTCTCTCTCTCTCTCTCTCTCTCTCTCTCTCTCTCTCAGCATCTTCCACCCCGCTACTCTTCACTGTTTAGGTTCATAGCATCTTCTTCCTCTTTCAACTTCATCTTTTTTAGAATCTAAATGGGGTTTTCTTCGATGCATATGGTGTACAAAACCGATGGAATCCCCAAATCTCTCAGGGAACAAAACTCGATATGGTTGTCCCTTCCCCCATTTCATTTTCAGGAATGCCATTTGCAATCCTGAATACAGAAAAAAAATACAGAGTATAAATGAAACAAGGATATCATAAAGTAGATTCAATGTAATACATACGTGAAGTTAGCAACAGGAAATCCAACGAAGAACGCATTGCCTCTCAACTCGTTTCGATTTCCATTACTCTCCGTGGATTTCCATTAAACCTTAATCACCCATAAATATACTCTGATTCAATCTCCTTGCTTTTTAACCACACTTTTGCTTATCCTACAGGGTTTTGGAGGAAGCAGGAAAAGCATGAGGCAAGGTGTTGTCAGGAAGAACGCTGCATAAATCTTTGCCCGCCAACTGTTCGACCAAATGTATGTGTTTCTGGTTGAGTTATGATCGACCAAAGGGAAAGGGCTGTGAACATCGAACCGAAGGAGATAGAGAGGTCTCTTGGTGGTTACTTCCTTGTCTAATTAGAAGTAAACACAAAGGGAGGGATAGGGTGGAGCAAATCGGAGGCAACACAGCAAGTAGTGGATGGAGACAATGGGGCTATTGCCTTCGATCCATGGTGATAGCGGGGGGCATGGGGTTGATTGGGGTGGTTTTGTGAGGCAGATCGCGAAGAAAAGGGAGGGGTCCGTCAAGACCTGTACTCCTTTGTTGGTCGAATCTCATCACCGGCTCTCACGAATCTACTGAAGCAAAGCAGCTGCAATGGGTGGTTGGGCAGTGGTTGAAGCAGGAAGAACGTCCATTGTTGCTTTGGCTGCGATCAAGAAGGGCGCGGGGGGGGGGGGGGGGGAGAGAGATGTGGGCCCCATAATTTTTATTAATAAAACTTTAAATTAAATCGCAAAAACCATAAAAAAAAATGTATTAGAAGGGCATTTTAGTCTTTTTAGTTTTCTGAGGGACCAAAAACGCAACGAAACTAGCTCAAAAGGACCACCAATCCAAAAAAGTCGTGGTTTGGACCTAAACCCCAAAAAAATACATTCCCCAGGGACCATTTTTGCAATTTTGTCTTTGATATGCCACTATTCTACCCCTAAGTTATCCATAATGCTTTAAATTCGATATAATTTAAAAACTATTACAACATTTTATTTTTCAGACAAATTCATCTTTTACTTTATACATTTCATTGAGCTTTGTAGTATTCTACGAAACATATTCTAAAAATTGATAAAATTGTTTTTACTATTGAACTTAAAATCAATTTAATGAAAACTTGGCATCCCCCTGTAATTCAGTTTAATATTTTCAATTTAAAATACAAATCCAATTTTATTCGACCATCCTACTATTATGGGTGTTCTAAAATTTCATAAATTTAATTGCCAAAAAAGATAACGAGATAGAATCGGGTGATAACTCTTTTTTTGGTGAGAACATCCTAAAAAAATTGAAAAAAAAATCTAAATATAAAATCGAGCATAATACTATATAGAAAAAAAATTGGAAAATTTTTTTAGATCATTAAAATTGAAGCATTGATTATTTTTATGATCCATGATTCATATTTAATAATCAAATTTTTTATTTTTCCGTTTTTATTCTCTTCGATGTAGTACTATGCTCGATTTTATTATTTGTATTTTTTTTCAATTTTTTAAAAGTGTTTTCACCGTAAAAAGAGTAATCACCGAACCCGGACCCAAAAGATAACCACATGTGTTGAATCTATTGGAAAATCACTAATGTTGTAAATTGTTTGATGTGTTAAATTTTGTCGTGTATTTATTTTATTTAGTTATTTATTTATTGGGAATAGATTCTTATGATCATCTATAACACTTTACTCAGAAAAAAATGTGTTCCATTTAGGGATGTCAAAAAGTTTCTTGGAACCCCGTCGCGTTTTGAGGTGTTTATTAAAAAAAATCAAGGACGGGGGCAAAGTTAACCTCCATTTTAATTTCGGGGGCAGGGACCGGGTAGCCAATCCCCTTTCGAAACCCACATGGGGACCCCACTAATAAATTATATATATTTATATATATTAATTATATAAATATAATAAACACTAACATGATTTTGAGCTTCTAAAATTCAACAAAAAAAAAAGATGTTTTTAAATTCTTAGTATAATGTTTTTAAGGTGCCATATCTTTTTTATTTTTTTTACATGTAAAATCTTGCTATAAATAATTATTTGTTACCTAAAAAATAGTTTCTTTTAGCCATAACAACAACTTCTTTTAGTCCAAAAAAATCAGCCCTAAATCAATCGGGGGCGGGGGCAGTAATAAGGGGGATTTGGGGGGTAAGAAGGCTGGACATTTAGGGGGCTAGGGCAGGGAAGGGGGAATGGAAAATTTTCGAGGGCGAGGGCGGGGCATCCTTAGTTCCATTTTGCCCACTAAACCCAGTTTTTACACCAAAGATCCATTAACAATTTTCTTTTGTTTTAATATCATTTAATACTATATATATATATATATATATATATATATATATATATATATATATATATATATATATATATATATATATAAAGGGTTCCCCTTATGAACAATAGATGATTCCTAATGTTTTTTTCCTGTCAGTTTGGTCCTTTGATTGGTCAATGTCTGGCTATGTGTTATGTTGATGTGATTCCCACCTACTCCGCTCCTTATCTTTCCATGTTTGTTTCACCGCTATCGTCAGCGACTAATATCTTGTACTTATCTTTTGCATTCACAATCCTTTAATTCACTAAATACAATTGATACCCATTCCACCGCTTCACCGACTATTTCTCCTTACCCCTAATTCCCTTTCTACTTTAGTTCTCACCTTCATTTCACCATCGACATCTCTGAATTGCTACTCTTTTGTACATACCACTTCCCTAAATCGATTGAAAGAATGGTTGGTGTCATCGTCGAAGGACGATTTTGATCGATTAAGGAATGGTTATTACCCACACTATCAGACCTTTCATTCTTCATCGCCTTCTTTTCCACCATCTCCACCGATTCTGATTGAGCCCATACAGATGAAACAAGTTTCTTCAAGATGGCGGTGGGAAGAAGTAGTGTCTTATCGGTTCTCACTTACAAGGGGCGAAAAATAGAAGGAAATCGCCAATCAACTTCATCGGAGATGTGAAGTGTGTGTGTTGCAAAGACGAGTAGGATGATGTTGACTCCGGTAAGTCTATGGCCAATTCCATTCCAGTTCCAATAAGGGCGTTCTGGTCAGCACATTACTTTAAACCGAAATAATGATTTTCACCTAAATATCTTTGAGATTATGTATGAGGCTTTAGATATAGAATGATGAATTTAAGGTTTTTTATAGGAATGTTGGTCGTATATGCGTTAGTTGGGTAGCTTCGATGAACTTCTGTAAATTGTTTGGTTATTAAATTTGTGTTTTTTTTATTCTTTTATATTGCATGACATTTAAGACAAACAAATTCATTGGTTCCCTTCCATCTGAAGTTGGAAATTTAAGAAGATTAAAAGAGTTGTAAGAACACCCATCTTGAATCCTTTTTTCATTACTATTTTATGCACTATTACATCTATTATGCATTGATTAAATTATCTAATATCATATTTATGTGTGTTCGATTGTGTCATTGATAGTGCTTGAGTTGGTGTTCCCAGCCTCCTTGATTAGATTAAGTTTTGAAAATTGGTGTAGATGATGATGGATTCAATTATTCTGCAAGGATACTAAGAAGATTAAGGTATTTCTAAATATTAACTTCAAATGATTTTAATTTTTCGGTATTTATTCTTTACCCTTTTGTGCTAACATTTTTTTAATGATATAGAACATTGGTCAACAAAAGTTGAGAATGTTGATCCTGTGAAAATGAAAAGGTTAAAAAATCAGGTAGAAATTATTTATACCTAATTTGAGTCTAATAACATAGTCATTCCATTTTATAGTTAAACATTTGCAAGTCATTTTTTAAAGGTACACCATATACATGTCATTGTTTTACCTGATTAGAAATTACTTTTGATACAAAATTATTGGTTTTGATGTTAAAATGGTGTTTTGTGCAGGAATTTTTGGTATATAGAACTCAGAATAACACAAAAAAGTAATTCCATTTTAAAGGTAAAATGGTTTATGTTTTCCCATATTATATATGTTTTCGTAACAATGTTCTATGTTCAATAATTGATCAATATGTTAAAGCTAGTTTATTAATATTTCATCATGATTCCACCTCTCTCTCTCTCTCTCTCATCAATGACATAAAAAAAACCCAGCAACCTAGATCATCTTCTTCCTCAAAATTTGATCTGATTCCCACACTACCATCCTATATTCTCTCTTTCTTCCTTAAGCTTTGACTCTAATTCTTCATGTGGGTACATTAGAAAAGTATATCTTCTTAACCATAGCCCCACCTGTAGACCTCTCTATACCCCCAAATGTTCCATACATCTTTAACCCCTGTTTTGATTTCAATTGTCTTGCATTAACATCATAAACATATAGATTATTCTAGTTTTTTATTTTCAAACGAGATTAATAAACAACCGATTCTTCTAATTCTTTTGAGTGAATCCAAATGTTTTTTAAACAAAACCACCTAAAACAAATGATATGAAGATCAGAAAATCAAGCAATATCAAGACAAAGATAAAAAAATCGGCAAAAAGATTCATTCTAGTCTCTTAATTCCCATAAAACATATATCATAAATCAAGGTTTGTACAATCAGCCATATCAATACCAAAACCCATACTAGATATCGTCACTCAACCACAGCCTTACCAACGTCATAAACTGAAAACCGTAAGAACAAAGTTTAGTGAGCTCCCCCAAAATACCACATACCATACAAACATAAAGTCAAACATATCTAAGTGCTTTCATTCCCCTTCGGTATCTTTCAACCAGATACTGTCAAGCATATCTGGATGCTTACATTCCCCTTCGGTCTCTATCAACTAGATACTGTCAAGTATATATGGGTGCTTGCATTCCCCTTCGGTCTCTTTCAACCGGATACTGTCAAGCATATATCGGTGCTTGCATTCCCCGTTGATCTATTTCAATCGGATATCAAGTCTATTTCACCCTATCACTACCACATAATATCATAGCAAAGGAATCACAGAGTCATCAAATAATACAAGCACAAGAGATGATTATCACGAAGACCATCCTCCCACTACAAGCATAAACTAGTGGGCAGACATTGGTGCCTTCAACCCACAGATACATTAAAGGAAACTCACCTCAAGTTGCTGAATCTCTCAAATAAAATCTCGATTTGCTGATCCAGAAAAATCCCTGCCCACTAACAGTATCAAATAACATCCAATTAAAAATCAGATTTGACCTTGTGACATCCCCAAAATCTCGGCCATAAATGACCGATTTTCATTTATGCTTTTTAAAATAATTTCAGAGTAAATCCTTTTGATTTAAAAGTGTTGCGAAATTTGTTCCCAAAACAAAACAGGATAAAATAATAGTTATCAAAGCATTTCATCAAAAGATGCATTTTCATTATATAATCAAAACTCGGGATGTCATGTTCCGATACAGACCATAAATCATAAACGATAACATTACAAGTCATTCAACAAATATATACATATACAGACTTGTAAACAAAACAACTCGATGATTCATCCATCTTACGACCTTGCGCCACTTCCTGTAATACAAATAAAACTGAGTGGGTCAGGCTTGGGAGTCTGGTGAGCATATAAGGTTTTCAAACCACAATAAATAAATTATATTTAAATTCACCAACCAATCACTATCCCGATTACCCATTCTCGTTATCCTCACTTTACGTCCCTAAAACAACATCTATCTCAAGGGACCTAATCTAGGATTTTCATCGGGACGGACTTTACTGCTAAGGGGTTTCCTCAACAATAGATATCCTAAAGGAAACCATGAGCGGGATAGAGTACACCGGTGAACACATCGTTCACAACACCTACAGGTTATGAACCTGCTAGCGTTCCACAAGACTGTCTAGAAGGAGTCTGTGGTTGTTATCCATACTCCGCTGAATAACTAGGTCAACAACATCGAGGCCTCTCATCTGTTTATTACACACCAACTATCTACCCATGTTCTACCCAACATATTAGTAGATAAAAATATACATTTTTATACATAGTTTAAAAACCTGTCTAGCATGCTTTAATCAATCCACATTCCACATAACAGATGAGGCACACACACATAACACATATTTCATAGAGAATAAATCGGATCTATGAGATAGAAGAAAGTGAATATACATTCACGCATATAACAACCAAATATACACATAACACGTATATCGTATAAAATACTTCATAGTTATGCGTTATAAGAAAGTAACTACACACTCACTTGATCACAAGATGATCGGACAGCACTACGACTTGTAGAAGTAGTAATCCTCAGCAGATCTGGAAGATCTCCACAAAAATCGAACTTCTCGCGGACAGAGCTTCGGCTCGGGAATCGCACTTCTCGGGATCTTCGGGGCTTCGAAACTTGCTTCGGGGCTCGGGAATATTACCGAAGCTTCGGGGTACTTTTGCCATGCAAATCGAGGTAAAACGGGAGAGAGAAGAGAGAAAAAGAGCAAATGAGCCGGTTGCCCTCGCATCCTATTTATAGGAGGCCGAGCCTCGTACGTACGCTAGTCGTACCTCGGATATGCTCGGTGACTCCTCATCGGATAATACCGGATTTTATAATTAAATTTTAATATTAATTATTTAATAAACTTTGAAAATTCATATCTTATTCATACGAACTTCATTTTCGATGTTCTTTATATCCACGCGTAGGTGAGACTACGCTCTACAATTTTCGTTTAGACTCCGTCGGCTAACTTTGACTTTATTTTTATTAATTATTCTTAGTAGGCAAGGATAGAAAAACTTCATTATAAATTCATAACTTCTTCGTTTGACGTCCGTTCTCGCCCAACTTTTCATCGCTTTGATACCAACAACGAGATCTTCGATTCTCGTTTAGATTGTTTCGGCTAAAAACCGCTCGATCTCAAATCGAGTATTTCGGGCTACATACCGCTAAGTCGAAACTTCAATAAATCATAACTTACTCATACGAAGTCAGATTTGAGCGTTCTATATATATTCGGAAACCTCGTTTCAACTACTACAACATTATCCAAAGATAACGAGTTTATTTTACACTTAAATTTTGATGCTTATTTTTATTCTTAATTAATCAAACCACATAATTAAGCAATTAAGCACAAAACACATAATACTCAAATAATACACTTCTATTATTTCAAAACGGGTTACAAAGGTTAACCTAGACTATTATATCAACATTAATGACAGGCCCAGAAACACAGGTGTTACAATTCTCTCCACCTTAGAATGATTCCGTCCCCGGAATCACACATCAACAAACAAATACGGATAGCGACCCATCATGTCACTCTTCGTCTCCCATGTGAGATTCGACCCATTCGTGTGTTTCCATTGGACAAGCACTAACTCGACCATCTTGCGTCGCAACTTCTTAGTCTTTCGGTCAACAATTGCCTCTGGTTCTTCAATCAACCTTTTGTTCTCATCGATTCTCAACTCCGAAAGTGGAATCATGTTGGGAACTTCCCCCGTGAACTTCCTCAAATAACACACATGAAAAGTGTTATGAATTCCATTCAGTTCTTCTGGTAGTTCGAGCTTGTAAGCTTGGTTCCTAATCCTCTAAAGAACTTTAAACGGTCCAATAAACCTTGGACTTAATTTTCCCCTTTTACCAAATCTTATAAGTTCCTTCCACGGCGAGACTTTAAGCAAAACCGAATCCCCAATTTCAAAAGTCATCGGTCTTCGCTTTTTGTCAGCATAGCTCTTTTGACGATCCTGAGCTGCTAACATTCTTTCCCTAATTATTTTCAACTTTTCAGCAGTTTGATGAACCATCTCCGGTCCCATAAACTGCTTTTCCCTAGCCTCAAGCCAACAAGACGGTGTACGACACTTCTGTCCATACAAAGCTTGGTAAGGTGCCATTTTAATGCTCGAGTGGAAACTATTATTGTAGGAAAATTCTACCAAAGGTAAATGTTCATCCCAGTTACCTAGGAATTCTATAGTACATGCTCTCAGCATATCTTCCAGCGTTTGTATTGTTCGTTCGTTCTGACCATCAGTCTGCGGATGGTAAGCTGTACTTAAACACAACTTGGTACCCAATTCCTCTTGTAGACTTTTCCAAAACCTTGAGGTGAAACGGCTATCACGATCCGATAAAATCGTTAACGGAACACCGTGAAGCCTGACAATTTCCTTCACGTAAGAATTTGCAAGCTTCTCCATAGGCCATTTCTCCTTGGCTGCTATGAAATGCGCACTCTTAGTGAATCAATCAACGACCACCCAAATCATGTCGTGACCATTCTTTGTTCTGGGCAGTTTAGTGACAAAATCCATAGAAATGACTTCCCACTTACCCATAGGCACATGCAATGGTTCTAAACTCCCGTACGGTTTCTGATGTTGTGTCTCTACTCTCGCACAAGTCACACACTCAGCCACATACTTTGCAACATCAAGCTTCATCGTCGGCCACCAGTAGTAGGGTTTTAGGTCCCTATACATTTTAGTGCTACCGGGATGAATCGAGTACATGGTTTTGTGAGCTTCTTCCATAAGAAGATCTCTGACTCCTCCTACCTTAGGTATCCAAATCCAATCTTGGAACACCTTCAGTCCATGATTGTTTACACTGAACACCAACATTTTGCCCAAACGTTCCTCCTTTCGGGCATTCTTTTTAGAAGCTTCGCTTTGAGCTTTCTTTATACTTTCCAAAATAGTCGAGACAACTTCAATTCTCAACGCTCTTGGCCTTTTCCTTCCAAGATTGACTTTCCGACTGAGAGCATCAACAACAACATTAGCCTTACCTGGGTGGTAAAGTATCTCGCAATCGTAGTCTTTAAGTAATTCTAGCCAGCGTCGTTGCCTCATATTCAATTCCTTCTGATTAAAGAGATATTGGAGACTCTTATGATCAGTAAAAAGTTTGCACTTCGTGCCATAGAGGTAATGCCTCCATATTTTCAGAGCGAAAACTACCGCTGCCAACTCCAAATCATGAGTCGGGTAGTTCTTTTCATGCTCTTTCAGCTGTCGAGACGCATATGCTATCACCTTTTCTCTTTGGTTCAGAACACAACCCAATCCAACCCCAGACGCATCGCTATAAATAGTGAAGTCTTCAACTCCATCGGGCAGAGAAAGTATCGGTGCCTCGCATAGTTTC
Source organism: Lactuca saligna (assembly GCF_052625555.1). NCBI lineage: Eukaryota > Viridiplantae > Streptophyta > Magnoliopsida > Asterales > Asteraceae > Lactuca > Lactuca saligna. Next base: position 84,201,612 of record NC_136417.1, on the reverse strand, counting down.
TTCTTTAGCTTCTCGAATGCTTCTTTATGCTTATCATTCCAAGCATAAGTAGCTCCTTTGTGGGTCAAAGCTGTCAACGGAGTAGCGATCGAAGAAAAGCCTTGGATAAACCTTCGGTAATATCCGGCTAATCCCAAAAAGCTTCGGATCTCCGTGGGACTTTTCGGTTGTTCCCACTTCATCACAGCTTCGATCTTCGCTGGATCCACCATTATCCCTTCTTGGTTGACCACGTGACCCAAGAATTGGACTTCACGAATCCAAAAATCACATTTGGAGAACTTAGCATACAACTTCTCCTTCTTCAAGACTTCTAACACTTCTCGCAAGTGTGTGCCATGCTCCTCTTGGCTTTTCGAATAAATCAGAATGTCATCTATGAACACTATCACATATTTATCAAGGAACGGATTACAAACTTTGTTCATTAAATCCATGAATGTTGCTGGAGCATTGGTTAGTCCAAAAGACATAACCAAAAACTCGTAGTATCCATACCGGGTTCTGAATGCAGTCTTCTCTATATCCTGCTCTCTTACTGTCAGCTGATGATATCCTGACCTTAGGTCGATCTTCAAGAAATAGCTTGAACCTTGTAGTTGATCGAATAGGTCATCAATCCTCGGCAACGGATATCTATTCTTTATTGTTGCATTATTCAGCTCTCGGTAATCGATGCACATTCTCATACTTCCATCTTTCTTCTTCAAAAATAACACCGGAGCTCCCCAGGGTGATGAACTAGGTCTAATGAAACCTTTGTCCAATAACTCCTGAAGTTGCATCATCAACTCCTTCATCTCTGTCGGTGCTAATCGATAAGGTGCTTTTGCAATTGGCGTTGTTCCGGGCAACAAGTCAATACGGAATTCCACTTGTCGCTCAGGCGGTAATCCAGGAAGATCTTCGGGAAATACTTCCGGATAATCACACACAATGGGAATATTCTGCATTACCTTCTTTTCCTTCTTAGCATCGATCACGAATGCTAAGTATGATGTACACCCCTTGGTCAAACATTTTCTGGCTTTCATTAGAGAAATGATTCTAGAATTTACTCTACGTTTATCTCCATACACCATAAACGATTCATTCCCTGGCGGGTTTACCTTCACTATCTTCTTCTTGCACAAAAGTTCGACATCATTGGCGCTAAGCCAATCCATTCCCAAAACGATGTCGAAACCGTTAAGTTCGATAGGCAATAATTCATCGTGGAACTTATTCCCATTTAGATCAATTAAGATGTTTTTCATACGATAGCTAACAGGTACAAACTTGCCACTAGCAACTTCGACTAATAAGGCATTATCTAGTCTAACAACAGGCAAAGCTAGTTTTCTACCAAATTCATGCGATATAAAGGAGTAGTTGGCTCCAGAATCAAATAAAATTTGGGCAGGAAATGTGTTTACGAGAAAGGTACCTGAAGCAAGATCAGCTTCATCTTTAGCAGCTTCCAGTGTCATCTGGAATGCTCTCGCCTTCGGCTTTGGCGGAATGTTGGGTCTAGCTGCCTCCTTCTTCTTCGGGCAGTCCCTCGACATGTGTCCCTCCTCACCACAACCATAACAAACTTTCTTAATGAGGGTACATTCATTGGCATAGTGACCTGGCTTTCCACACTTGTAGCATGTGGCCACTACCTCACATTTTCCATGATGCTTCTTTTTACATTTGTCGCACCATTTCGCTTCGCCTCCACTTCCCCTCGAACCAGACTTCGAGAACTTGTTTTTCTTGTTGGACCCTGAAGTTCCATCAAACTTCCTCTTTTCACCAACTTCTATCCTTTCTAGACCCTTTTCCTTCTGCTGGGCCTCCACATTCTTAGTTGCACGAACAACCGTTTTCCGAGTAGTTGCCATCTTGACTGTCGGACCAAAGTCGGCAGGCAGTCCATTAGCAAACCTCTCAATCTTGGAGAGTTCCGTTGGCACTAGGTACGAAAATAACTTCATTTTCTCAGTGAATGCAGTAGCATAGTCATCTATGCTCATCCTCCCCTTCTTCAAGTTTTGGAACTCATTGTTCAGATCAATCAAATCTATCTCTGAACAATACTGCACCCTTAGTTGTTCCAAGAACTCCTCCCATGACATTTTCACGGCTTCCCCTCCTGGCATAGTATCTGCCAACAACATCCACCAACTCAATACTCCAGTCTTCAGTTGTCTAACTGCAAAGACAGTCTTCTGTTTGTTGCTACAGTCGCAACTTTCAAATACCATCTCCATTTCGGAGATCCAATGCATTATCTCAATAGGCTTTGGGCTCCCAGAAAGACTTGGCGGATTGGCGCCCAATAAGTTCTTGTACATTCGACCATCCTTGTTGTTTCTCCTTTCCGGATCGTTCCTTCGTTCTCCTTGAGTCCCAACTTTACTCATAATGCGACTATTGTTCCCTTCCTCCGATTGCTCGGGAATCAATTCGGGTTCCTCAATAGGTATGATAGGTTTGTCCCTATTATCATGCAACAAATGTTGCATATCATCCCTTTGTTCGGCTAACATAGCCCGAATCATGGCTTGCACCCCAGCCATTGTTATTGGTTATGGTGTTGCTGCTACAACAGGTATTTGCTCAATCACTAGCGATTGATTCCTGTTTTCATCCGCGTTTCCAACGCCACTCCTTGTTCTCACCATTTTTGATCTACACACCGAATAAGGTGAAATTTAGATCTTCATTCATGATAGATTTCAAATCATCCTTATCACTCCGAAACGATTACATGCTAGTTCTAATATCGTATACATACGCTTAGAATCCTAAACACATAAACCTTCATATCCGGCTCTCAACAAACCGTAGATCCGAACAAATAATATCATATATGGCAACATATAACATTTAGCACATAAAAGCATTTTTAGGCAACTTTCTTAAAAATAAACTAGTGCTCGTGTCTAAAATCCAACAGACACACATCTCAAAATTCCACTTAGCATTCTAAGTTTAAGTCTAGTAATCCTACAAATTCCTAGTTCGCTTAAACTAATGCTCTGATACCAACTGTGACATCTCCAAAATCTCGGCCAGAAAAGACCGATTTTAATTTATGCTTTTTAAAATAATTTCAAAGTAAATCATTTTGATTTAAAAGTGTTGTGGAATTTTTTCCCAATACAAAACATGATAAAATAATATTTATCAAAGCATTTCATCAAGAGATGCATTTTCATTATATAATCAAAACTCGGGATGTCATGTTCTGATACAGACCATAAAGCATAAACGATAACATTACAAGTCATTCAACAAATATATACATATACAGACTTGTAAACAAAACAACTCGATGATTCATCCATCTTACGACCTTGCGCCACTTCCTGTAATACAAATAAAACTGAGTGGGTCAGGCTTGGGAGCCTGGTGAGCATATAGGGTTTTCAACCCACAATAAATAAATTATATTTAAATTCACCAAACAATCACTATCCCGATTACCCATTCCCGTTATCCTCACTTTACGTCCCTAAAACAACATCAATCTCAACGGACCTAATCTAGGATTTTCATCGGGACGGACTTTACTGCTAAGGGGTTTCCTCAACAATAGATATCCTAAAGGCAACCATGAGGGGGATAGAGTACACCGGTGACACACATCGTTCACAACACCTACATGTTATGAACCTGCTAGCGTTCCACAAGACTATCTAGAAGGAGTTTGTGGTTGTTATCCATACTCCGCTGAATAACTAGGTCAACAACAACAACATCGGGGCCTCTCATCTGTTTATTACACACCAATTATCTACCCATGTTCTACCCAACATATTAGTAGATAAAAATATACATTTTTATACATAGTTTAAAAACCTGTATAACATGCTTTAATCAATACATATTCCACATAATAAATGAGGCACACACACATAACACATATTTCATAAAGAATAAATCGAATCTATGAGATAAAAGAAAGTGAATATACATTCACGCATATAACAACCAAATATACACATAACACGTATATCATATAAATACTTCATAGTTATGCGTTAGAAGAAAGTAACTACACACTCACTTGATCACAAGATGATCGGACACCACTACGGCTTGTAGAAGTAGTAATCCTCAACAGATCTGGAAGATCTCCACAAAAATCGAACTTCTCGCGGACAGAGCTTCGGCTCGGGAATCGCACTTCTCGGGATCTTCGGGGCTTCGAAACTTGCTTCGGGGCTCGGGAATATTACCGAGGCTTCGGGGTACTTCTGCCACGCAAATCGAGGTAAAACGGGAGAGAGAAGAGAGAAAAAGAGCAAATGAGCCGGTTGTCCTGGCATCCTATTTATAGGAGGTTGAGCCTCGCACGTACGCTGGTCGTACCTCGGATATGCTCGGTGACTCCTCTTCGGATAATACCAGATTTTATAATTAAATTTTAATATTAATTATTTAATAAACTTTGAAAATTCATATCTTCTTCATACGAACTCTGTTTTCGATGTTCTTTATATCCACACGTAGGTGAGACTACGCTCTACAACTTTCGTTTAGACTCCGTCGGCTAACTTTGAATTTATTTTTATTAATTATTTTTAGTAGGCCAGGATAGAAAAACTTCGTTATAAATTCATAACTTCTTCGTTTGACGTCCGTTCTCGCCTAACTTTTCATCGCCTTGATACCAACAACGAGATCTTCGATTCTCGTTTAGATTGTTTCGGCTAAAAACCGCTCGATCTCAAATCGAGTATTTCGGGCTGCATACCGCTAAGTCGAAACTTCAATAAATCATAACCTACTCATACGAAGTCAGATTTGGGCGTTCTATATATATTCGGAAACCTCGTTCCACCTACTACAACATTATCTAAAGATAACGAGTTTATTTTACACTTAAATTTTGATGCTTATTTTTATTCTTAATTAATCAAACCACATAATTAAGCAATTAAACACAAAACACATAATACTCAAATAATGCACTTCTATTATTTCAAAACGGGTTACAAAGGTTAACCTAGACTATTATATCAACATTAATGACAGGCCCAGAAACACAGGTGTTACAGACCTATAATCAAAAATCTAAATTACGTGCCCAAACCATTGCCCAACTCATTTTCTCAAAAAGCCCAATTTCCTAGACGGCATCCCAAGGCCCACTATGGCCCAATTTTCTGATTGGTCCCAAAAACCATCCTGGACCTATTTCCAAGAAAGCCCATTTTCTATCCATGGTACAATCTTAGAAGTCTAATGGCACACAAGGCCGAAACCCTAAAAGGCCTAAAATAGACGTATTGGGGAGTATACTCTGGGTACCAGGAACGTATGCCCCGCGTACTCACTGCAGAGGTACCACATACAAGAAATCGATGCATGATTCATGTTTTACGTTGAGCGTACTCCTATGTATGCTTCATGTATTCTTTAGATGCTAAAAATCCATATTAAGCTCTTAATTGGTTAACTTAAGTTGTCCAAACACATATCTGATCCCTAGAAAAGGTCTTAAACCATAAAGTAATAACCTTTAAGCCTTTGCGTGGCTAAAGAGGGATAAATCTCCAAAATCCTTACTTTTACAACACCGAAAACCACTTAACTCTTGCATGCTTCTAAGGAAACAGTCAAACAAACATTTGTTTAACCCACAACACTCTAAGACATCATAAATGACATCTAATATGCTCTGGAGTACTCCATACTCACAAAGATCCAAGCTTTGGGACCAAAAGCTTATCAAACCATGCCAAAACAAGATCTAAGAATAGAGTCATCAAGTTTGAAATTTTTACCTCCAAAAGATAGATCAAGGTGAGCAAAGTCTGGATCTTCAAGCCCACACTTCTCCAAGAAGCTCCTTCTTCTTCAATGGCCACCAAAATGCATGAATTCACACAAAAGCTCAAGAATCATGCCAATAGAGGCTAGGGTTTTGTTTCTAGGGTTTAATGGGATGGAGGATGAAGGTAGAAGGATTTGGAGTTGAGTTAAGGCCATTAAATAGGGTCTAAGACCCTAAATTATGGTTTGCACCTGACTGGAGTACGCCCTACGTACTCCTGGTACGCCCTGCGTAGTGCGTACTCCCTTAAGCACCCATGGTCCTTCTGCCTAGTATGCCTAACATACTCCTATGTATGCCCAATGTACTAGGCTTAACACTAGTATGCCCAACATACTGGGCTTAACTCTATAACCACCAAAGTTCCGAAGGCCATAACTTCTTCCTTTTAAGTTTGATTTTGACAATCCTTATATCACCAAAAAGGTGACAATAAGATCTAAACCTCTATCAACTCATCCTTGCCTTGAAAATTTCCGAACTAAAATCTAAAATTCATAAACCCCCGGACTGTTACTTTACCAATATACCATTGGGCTCCAAATCACAAACTGAACCCTGGATCATCTAACTTACATTACCCACACACAAGGGGTCTAAATCTCTCTATCTAAAAGGACCTAAGCCTTATGATAACTGATCTTTGGTTCCCGACCCCGAATTAGGAAACGATTCGAAACAGGGATGTTACATTAACATAGAACTAGGATTTTACTCGTCACTCTTTGCAGCGACATTAATGAATTTAAGAAAAGGTACTCTTTCAGTAACAATAGATACTTAGAATGAATTAAGTTGTCAAACCATACAAGTTTGGGACCAAAGCCATGCATAGAAACTGAGGAGGACTTAAGTTGTCAAAACACTAAAATCAGGGACCAAATCTATGCAAAGAAAAATACTTAAAAATAAGCATGTAAACATAAAAAAGTATACGTCGAAACCTAAACCAACTCAAAGTTATACCGACATCTATAATAATAAACAAAGCAAGTAATTTTTTTTCTAAAAATTAACGAACGAAAGTTCTTAACTTACGTCAAAACGTTGACCACCTTGAATTTATAGTGACACATACATGAAAATAAACATATAATAAATTTGTTTTTTTTTAAATTAACAAAATTTACAAATTTTAAAGCCAATGGGATGAAAATGACATTTTACAAAGTTGAAAGATAGTAATTGTAAGAGAATCAAATTATGCATACTACGAAACTTTGGAAAATAAAGAGAGTAAAAGTGAAATTTTAGAAAATTCAAAGTTGAGGCGTAAAACCACATTTTAAAAGTTGAGGGGGGAGAAAGTGACATTTTATAAAGCTGAAAGTTGAGAGGATAAAGTGATATTTTGGAGTAAATTACACCAATCATCCATTGTCGAGGTGTCAAAACGTAAGTTTTGTCCTTATTCTCAAAAATTAATTCAGACCGTAAAGGGGTGAGTGCATTGTGAAACTTGAAGATCCTTTTGGTGTCATTTTGGAGCCTTTTGAATAGAAGGAAGAACCTTGAGGTTGTGGTGTTTCATAAGGCCTTGGATCCAGCATCTACTTCCCTTGGTGCATCTTTTGGAGGTAAAAATCTTCAATCGTGGTGTATATTTCTTATAGATCTAGTTTTAGCTCAAAGTTGCCTCCTTTTTGTCCTAAATTTGGTCCTGGTGAGTAGGAATTACTCCAAGACATTTGAAGTGTCCTTTCAGAGGTTTTAAGGGGTGTTAAGTCAAAAAAATGTGTTCTTGGACATTAGTTTCTTTCCATGCAAGAGCTAGTTTGTCTTAGTGGGTAAAGAAGTTAGGGTTTTTCGAGCTAAGGTCTTAATATCAATGCTAAACCATAAAGTTGGAAACTTTATGGTTAAGGACATCCTTTTAAGCCTAGATCTGGATTTTGAACGAAAGTGCTTACGGATTAAGAACTTAATGGCTTAAGTGAGAAGCAACCACATACGATGGGCGTACTGAAGGGTACGCTGCACATACGTGGTCAGCTCCCCGACTCCGGTCAACCATGCATTACACCCCGCGTACGTAAGGAGTACGTCTAACATACTCACTGAGTCAACTCGGTTTACTCAGTTGAATTTGACCTGGATTTTGACAAGGGGTTGACTAAGGGGTATTTTAGGTATTTTGGTGTATATTATGAGCTTGTGTCACTGAATTTATTAAGGTGATTGGTAGTGTTGATCTCGGAGCGGTGTTCTTTTCAGTTTGGTTATCTGTCTGTGAGGTGAGCTTTTTCATTGTATCCTGGGTCGAGGGTACCAATGTTGGCCCATTACTTGTGTAGAATCCTAGTTGCATGTAAGACCAGGATCCCATCTGAAAATTATATGAAAAGACCAGGGCCTTGACACTTGTATGTAAGACAATGGTTGGTGGGGGTATTTATAATTATTTATTTTTAATTTAAAAATTATAAACAAATAAGAGAAAATAAAAAAATGGATAAGGGTACAATTGTCTATTTATGTTCGTTAAGGGTGATATGACTGAAAAAAAAAAGTCAATCAATAAACGCACAATTGTCTATTTATGTTCGTTAAGGACGGTCCGAGTTAAATTTAAAAATATATATACACTAAAATCCCAATATTTTCATCGATTTGACAAAAAAGTCCTAAACTTTATTTTTTTAACAGTAAGGTCCAAATTACCGGAAGTTTTTGACACTTTTACCCTTTTTCCCGGTCAGCCGGTAATTTGGATTTCTTTGTCAAAAAAAATAAAGTTTTAGGACTTTCTTGTAAAATCGTCAATTAGGACTTTACTGTCAAAAAAATGAAGTTTAGGCCTTTCTTTTCAAATCGTTGAAAATATTGGGACTTTAGTGTATATATCATTTTTGTTAGAAATTTAATGGTATGATACTCTTTAAGCATAAGAGTTATTGAAACATTCACTGGTCAGCTAGATCCTATTGAAATCCTTAATGTTTGCTTCTTGTTAAGTCATTTTTTTAATCTCAACAACCGACATTGAAAAAATGGAGATAATCAAGAAAGAAATAAAGAACCAGGGTTGTGTTGGTTTTTTGCAATCCCAAAAATGGAGAAATAAGACACTGAAAAAAACAAAATTACCCTCCTTTCCCTTCTCCACATTCACATCCTTTTGACTAGGCATGTGTTGTTTGTGTTTGTATAATCTGTCTTCACTTTTTAGTTCATGAATTGGTGGTGAAGCAAGAAGAAAGTTTTACAAGGGTGATATATACATACCATTAAATTTCTAACTAACTAGAGAATATTTCAATAACTGTTATGCTTAAAGAGTATCATACCATTAAATTTCTAACCAAAAAAATGATATACACACTAAAGTCCCAATATGTTAAATGATTTGACAATAAAGTCCTAAACTTGATTTTTTGACAGTTAAAGTCCTAATTGATGATTTGACAAAAAGTCCTAAAACTTTATTTTTTTTTACAAAAAAAAAAAAATCATAATTACCGGCTAATAGGGGAATAAGGGTAAAAGTGTCAAAAACTGCCGGTAAGTTGGACTTTACTGTAAAAAAAATAAAGTTTAAAACTTTCTTGTCAAATCGATTAAAATATTGGAACTTTTCTATATATATCCCTACAAAGTACATGGTTTAATCAAAATCCATGGAAAACTCCACGAACTTTGATTTTTAGAATATATATAATTATTTAGGCAACACTTACATTGTTGTATTTAAATTATTAATATATATATATATATATATATATATATATATATATATATATATATATATATATATATATATATATATATATTTTTTTTTTTTTTCTAAAACACAAATGAATTAAGTGGAAAGCTACTCGCAATATTAAAAAATATTTAATACTTCTTTCCCTCATCTATGTGTATTTATTAGCTCCTAAGTATTTCCACATGCTGTTAGTTTTTGTATTATATATATATATATATATATATATATATATATATATATATATATATATATATATATATATATATATATATATATAAAGTTTATAACCCGTGATATATCTATGTGTATTTATTAGCTCCTAAGTGTTTCCACATGCTTTTAGTTTTTGTATTTTATATATATATATATATATATATATATATATATATATATATATATATATATACTAGTTTATAACCCGTGAGAACTACGGTTAAAAAATTAATTAAATTTTTATATTAAAAAATAAAAATTACTAATCAATTATTTTAAATAAATTATTACTTAAGAGATATTTTTATATTATTAAATTTTATATATATATATATATATATATATATATATATATATATATATATATATATATATATATATATATACACACACACACTAGTTTATAACACGTGGGAACCACGGTTATAAAATTAATTAAACTTTTATAATAAAAATTGATAATTATTAATCAATTATTTTAAATAAGTCATTTTAAATAAATTATTAATTAAGAGGTATATCAAAAATTTAAAGTTATTATAACTTCAATTTTAACATATAATTAGAAAATGTAAATTTGAATTTTGAAATGAGATACCTAATATATCTACATGACACATGAAGTAATATTAATAAGGAGTTATATTAAAATGACACTTGATAAAAGATGATTAAAACTATGCATTTATTATAATAGGGATATAGAGTTAGATTCAAATGTTTCTTCTATCTATTGTATGCTTGTAGGTTTGATTATGGATCAATCATTTTAGTTATTTTAAGAAAGTAATTAATTCATATTAATGCTGAAGGTTTAATTAATACTGATTATATCTTTAACATGTAATAAGCATTAATTATTTTCTTAAAATAACTAAAATGATTGGTTCAAAATCAATCTTACACGCACACAGTAGATAGTTAGAACACAATAACCTAACCATAGGGATATATATATATATATATATATATATATATATATATATATATATATATATATATATATATATGGGAAAAGTGAATATACCTTTAAGGATATATAAGCTTAGGTACCCAAACTCATCATAATACGTCGATTTGTTTGATATATTCATTATAATGATCTTTAACTTCGATTCCTAACTTGATTTATATATATATATATATATATATATATATATATATATATATATATATATATATATATATATATATATATATATATATATATATATATATATATAGAGAGAGAGAGAGAGAGAACAAGTTAGATCTCTATTAAAATATAACTAATTTATGGCTATTAATTATGATAATTATTCTTTTACTAAACTAAAAAGTTTATACATATTAGATCTTTATTAGACCAAATGATTAAAGAGATGTTTGTCATTAAAAGGTTGAAAGTAAAAATTTTAAGTATTTATATAAATGAAATAATCCATACCCACGGGTTACATGCCATAATTTAAAAACTATTATTTTATTCATTGTCAATTTTGATAATAATAAATTTTTCAAACGATTATTTATTTTTTATTTTTTTTACATTTTTTGGTTTTATATAGTTTTTAGTTAAAGTTAAATTTTCATTGAATGTTTTTTTTTCAATTATTCATGTTTTATTTAAAATAAAATCTACCTTTTGATAAAACAAAAAACTATTTATTTTAGAAAACAATATCAAGACATTTTAGTAGTTATTTGATATTTAACACCGTATACTCCTTAATAAATGAAGGTTTTTTTTTGCCAAATGTCATCTTCTCTTACATTTGTACACATGATATTTTCTGGAATTTTTGAATTTTCTATTTTTCACTTGTCATTTTATTGTATTTTTTCATTTTATTAAATTAAAATTCTATATTTAATATGTAAGGTATTTATTAGAAAAGATTTATATATGTAATGTATTCAATGTATTAAAGCCTTATTAATTTTAATAATTTATTTTTTTTTCTCATTTTTCTTATAAATTCAAACTTCTTAAATTGTTAAAATTTCATATTTAATTTTTTTTTAAATAAACCCATGTAATACATGGGTCTCACACCTAGTTTAAATTAAAAAAAGATTAACTATGATAGGTTGAAAATTAAAAGTTTAGTATTATAGTATTTAAAATTAACATAGATATTCAATATCTTTATAAAAAATAAATTGTAATGGTTGAAGTATAATATTTATCTCCAGCCAATAAAACGAATGTAACAATAAGAAAAGATATACAAATATTTTCTACTAACAAATGATACTAAATATAAATAATTATATGTTTCGTTATATTTATTCATTAATAGTCTAATTGGGTAAATATTAATAACTAGCATGTTATCTTGAGAAGTACCACAAATTAAAAAAGTTTAGTAGCACAAAACCTTATATACATACAAGTAAGATTAGAGCATCTCCAACCCACTCTCATTCTTCATTTTTCTCCTATTTATTCTCCCATTCTTCTCCAACCATTTCCCATTTATTCCCCTATTTTAAGGGATATATATACTATTACACCAAATATGGTATTATACTATTCATTTATCTCAAAATGAGGGTGAACATTGTGTTGTCGATTTTAGCCCATCTGCTATATATTTTAAAATTTCTAGTTCATTTTACCTAATAATTATAATTTAAATATAATATTTAATACTTTTAATATTTTGTTATATACTAAATTATATTAATTAATTATAAATATAAAGTTTGTTTTTTGTTCATCAAATTCATATAAAACTTTGAATACATATTGAAAATTTGAAAAACGATAACACATTTTACAAAAACTTATAAATAAAATATATATTACAAACACGATAACTTATGCTATTAAACTTGTAGTTAACCTATATATTCCAATAATAATCTAATAAAAACCAACAAGTGACAATACTACTATTTATTTATTTAATATTTATTTAAAAGTATGTATGTGTAATATTTTTATAAATGCTTGTATAATATTTAGTTATAAGTTTATTATAAATATAATCGTTTGTATTTAATATTAATGTAATGAAAAAAATATAGATTACATATTTGTTAAAACTAAATTAGTAGAGAGATGTGTTTGACAATCTATAAAAATTGTAATAATAGAATATACTAGGAATATATTTTTTGGGGGTAAAAGTAGGATAAAAAATGGAGTAAGATTGAAAATAAAATACTAGTTTACTTTATTTTTGGGTGAAAAAAATATATGTGTTGGAGATGGTTTTATTACAAATAATATATTGCAATCATTTTGCAAATGACTAGCATTATGTCTTTAAAGAAAAAAAACAAACTAAAAGTTGATACAAATGTGTAATATATTATAATATATGAATTACTTAAAACAATATTAACTTTTGTATAACAAATGATGATATTTATAAAATCTATGTATTTGTTTCTTTGCTTTGCGTTATAACAATATTAACTTTGCGTTATAACAGTTTATAATTTATTATTATGTTTATTATTAAACATAAATAAAAAAGAGTACAAAATACTCAAATGTTTTACATAAATTTGTGGGAATTAATGAATAAAAATATCAAAATTTTATTGTAAAAATATAATTATTTAACTTGTATCATATTACTTGAATGATCTTATTTATTATATATTGAAATATAAATAAGTTAATTAATGACAATAAGACTAAGCAACACTAAATTTATCATCATATTTAATTCACCATATAAGTGTTATTAATTACAATTTTTTTGGGTTGTACTATTTTAATGAATAAGGTTCGAGATATAAATTTATCATTATTTAATCAACTATATAAAAATAATGGATAATACCATAAGAAGCCTTAAATTTGGTCAAAAATGTCGGTTTTACCCAATGACAGATTTTTTGTTTGTTTATGCCACAAACATGCTATTTTTTTTGTGGGTTTTGCCATTTTTACCTGTAATAGCTGGATTTCAGGTTACCATGAAATATTATTTGCGAAAAATCCCTTAAGTTTACAAATATTTTACAAAAAAACCCTTAAGATTACAAATCTTAATAATGGTCTATAAAGACCGAATATGTTATTAACTATTCTCGAATTCATATTGATGAACACAAAATGACATTGGTTTCTATAAAGACCGAATTGAATAAAATCCTTCTTAGTAACGTTAATATATTTTGATAGAGAGCGGCACTGGACCATTTTTCTATCAAAACAAACTTGTCTAATTGTAGTATTAACATTCCTTGTTCCTTATGCCCAATTTGTAGCAACTCTAGAGAAAGATATTCAATATATGCTCATCAAGTGTTAAGTGACGTCCCAAATGATTCTCAAGATAAATCATTGGTGTGATACAGACTTGTCTAATCTTATTCTTATTTTTGATATAAGTGTTTTTTGGATTCATTGTATAAATCCATAGCTCATAAAACAATTTTGGAGGTGACCATAGTCATTATATATATATATATATATATATATATATATATATATATATATATATATATAGTACCAGCGAGATATCTTCGCAAGAGTACCTGGCTCTAGTAGTGTGGATCAGTAACGGGTAAACCCCTACACACCTCGGCTTTTCGTCTTATTCGCCACTCTAGGGAAATCCTCCAAACGTGCTCAGCTAATATTTGAACTCTTGATCTCACCCGTTGAAGACAATAACCCAGATGCATCACTACGAGCTATGCTAGTGATCACATGCCCATAGTCATCATATGGTGACATTATTTTCATGCAATTATTTTTTTAAGGAAAATAAAAATATTTTATACGTTTAAAAGGTTTATATTCAAGAAATAATAATATTATCATGTTTTATAAAAATATAGTTGTAGAAGTTATTATCTCTAAAATACTACATTTTAAACATATAAAATATAAATATATTTGTCAAATTTGTTATATAAATATACTTATTTTTTTAAAAATATGATACGTTATTATTTAAGAAATACAATGCTTGTAAACATATAAATATTTTTATTTTCCTTTTAAAAAATTAATTGAATGTAGTTAATGTCATACTATTAATATGTTTAACTTTTATAGTTAATTATTACCTAACAGATGTTTTTAGTTGTACTTTGAAAATTTTAAGTATTAGTTAAAGAATATATTCAAATTTTGATAAAACTAGTTAACTTTTTTAAAATTTAAATATAATATGTTTATATCGAACCAATATAAAATTTGTCGTATGTAAAGCTAAAAATATGTTTTAGTTTTGGTTTCATAATATAAGTGTAGTAAAACTTATATTAGTTTGATATAAACTATTTACTTTTATAATCTTAAGGGTTTTTTTTGCAAAATATTTGTAAACTTAAGAGTTTTTTCGCAAAAAAATAATTCATGGTAACATGTAAAAAGGGCAAAATCGATAAAAAAAACAAGTTTGCGGCATAAACGAACCAAAAATCTGTCAAAGGGTAAAACCTACATTTTCTAACAAACTTAACACTTTTTATAACATTATCCCTAAAAATAATTTCTTTTTTTTTTACACATGAAGCACATTTTTATTTACATTTGTTATGAATAAATTTTTAGCAAAATATATCACCAAAATAAAAAAGAATTTTATATAAATGATAAAAAAAAAAAAACAGATTCATCCAAAACGTAATTGTTTTTTAATATATGGTTTTAAGGATTAAATGACAATAAGACTAACCAACATTAAATTTAGGTCTCGTTTGATAGTTGCTGAAGGAGAAAGTGCTAAGTAGGAAAGGTTTGTCACGATAAAAAAAATCCTTACTTAGTAAGAAACCATGATGTTTGATTCTACATTTGACTGAATGTGTTGAGTGATGAAAAATGATCATTTTATCCTGCTGCTTGATTGTACATTTAATCAAACACTTGATTTCAAACCAAACATATTAAAAAAACTGCAATAGTAGCAACAATGGTCCTACATAGTAATATATATACTTATCTATGATATATAGCTACAAAGAGCTTCACCAACATATGTAATATATGTACTTATCTATATTGTGTGTATAACAAAAGGAGAAATAAAATTAAGTACTGCAAAAGGATTAAAAGTCCACATGGTATGTGTTTAAGCAAAACTCAAACAGATTCAAATATTTAAAAACATACATATTCTATTTGGTGGATTGGTTTCATTCAGCAATAAATCAAACACATGGTATACATTTCAAAAAATAATACATTTGAATATATATATATATATATATATATATATATATATATATATATATATATATATATATATAGTGTGTGTGTGTTCAATTCAACATATATCAAGAACATATATGTATGTGTTCAATTCAACAAGTATGTATGTGTTCCATTAATAGGAAGATCAAGAACAACAAAATTGCTCCCAATTCACAAAACAAAATCAATAGCAAAATTAGGAAAAGCAACATATCAACAAAAATCAACAACAAAATGGGGTTGAAATAAAGAACATTCGTGACATCCCCATTTTCACGGCAAGAAAAGACCGATTTTGTTTATGTTTTATACAAATCAGAGTTCTTCTTTTAATAAAAATGTTGCGGAATTTGTTCCCATAAAAACACGATAAATACGTTATTAAAACATTTTCGAAGAAACGTATTTTATTCATTTTAAAACGTTTGAGATGTCATTGTTAATACATAAACATAAGCATAAACAAAACTTACATTTATTTACACTAGTGATCTACATCTCTTTAAATCTCTCAGTGTAATGTGACTTCATATCAACACCTATGATATAAATAAACTGAGTGGGTCAGGTTGGGAAACCTGGTGAGTACATAGGGTTTTCAACCCACAATAGTATAATTATTA
The DNA here is from genome assembly GCF_052625555.1 of Lactuca saligna. Lineage (NCBI taxonomy): Eukaryota > Viridiplantae > Streptophyta > Magnoliopsida > Asterales > Asteraceae > Lactuca > Lactuca saligna. The sequence goes on along the minus strand of NC_136417.1, from coordinate 84,185,110 downwards.
TGGTTCAACAATCAAACAATCAACCCAATTACCCATTCCCATTATCTTCTTTTAGTCTTCCCTAAAGATATTATCTCAAGGGTCATCTCCTATATCATATTTACTTCTCATCTCCTTACATCGTATTTCCTTATATGATTGTTCCTACGAACTTTACCTAAGGATCATCGCCTACATTGCATAGACAATACTAATTCGGGGATTACTCCCTCAATATGTGTCTAGCAAGGGTTAGGGTATCATCGCATGATTACGCAGCCACAACATCACCTGGACTAGTAAATCATGATAAGGGTTAGTCTATCATTGCATGAATACGTAGCCACAACATCGTCTGGACTCGTAATTCATAATAAGGGTTAGACTATCATCGCATGAATACGTAGCCACAACATCGCCTGGACTCGTACTTCATAATAAGGGACTATCATCGCATGAATACGTAGTTACAACATCGCTTGAACTTGTAATTCATCAAGTACAAGTTATGAGCCTGTTGGTGTTTCCACGGGGTTGTCTATAATAGTCCGTGGTCGCCATCTATACTCTGGTAGATGACTATATCTCCAAATTGTCGGACAAGGTTGTAGTATCCTACATCACCGATTCATAATCACTTATCTATCCTCACCTAATTATCATCACCTTCCTATCATCACATATCTCTCATTATTTTATTTCATCACTCACCAACTATTTCATCTACCTATGTTTTATCCCATCATATTTGTAGACATAAAATAAATATATAGTTTAAATCATTTAAAACATGTATAAGTCATTCATCCAGCATAGACAACAAGTATTCAGATAATATGCACACATAGCACGTAATGTATGTAAAATACTTCATATCTATATGTAAGATGAAAGTAACTATGCACTCACCTGGGAAGGTGGTGACTCGTCACTCGGACAGCACTTCGTTACTCTTAAAACGATTTCCTCGACAAAACCTAGTATCAATATGACTAGGGTTTAGTCTGACGTTAACCGCGAAAAATTAATAGTCTAGCTATTATTATTATTATATAAGCGTTAAATAACACTCAATATAACTCATAATAGTAGCCCAAATACTTATTATAAGTCTCTAATAAAGTTACTATATTAAAACATAAGCTATACTAAAGATAGGGTAGGCATAGCTCACTTACAACGTGTTTTCTCGAAAACCAGGCTTTACTGGAGTAGCGTTCCCGAGCCGAAAGGTAAAATCAAGATATACAACTTTCGTTTAGACTCCGTCGGATAATTCTCGACCGATCTCAAATTTAACACTAGGAGGCGTTTAGACTGTTAAATGACCGCGAAGAATTCATAACTCCTTCATACGGACTCCGTTTTCATCTGTATTTTTACCGTTGAGTTCCTATTGATGAGATCTTCAACTCTCATTTAGGTCGCGTAAGCCAAAAACCGCTCGAACTAAAATTCGAGTTTTGGGTCGTGCACTGCTAAGCCGAATCTTAGAAAAATCATAACTTCCTCATACGAAGTCAGATTTGGGTGTTCTTTTTATCGAAGCTCTTAGTTTAATATATTCTACGACTTTCGTTTAGATTGCTAAGGATAAATCTCGCTCTATCGTAAATTCACTATTTACGCTTCCCGGTGTTGTGCCGGTTTTGCCGTAAAACTTCGACGGGCCATAACTTCTTCGTTATAACTCGGATTTCAGCGTTCTTTATATGTACGGAAACCTTGTGAAATATTCCACAACTTGGTTAAGATTATTTATTCTAAATAGTCTTTGGTCAAAAAGTCGTTTTCGACCCCTATTGCCTCTAAATTGATTAGCTCGGATCTACGGGCGTTACAATTATCTCCCCCTTAGGATGATTACATCCCGAAATCATCAACGAAATAGGGCTCGTATAATGACTCAATACGTCATCTCTTCATCCTAGGTAATAATTATAACTTCTATATTCCTTCAAGTCTATCTCTTAGACTTACTGACTGTAAGCAGTACTTGATCGTGCGCCTGCTCTCTACCTTCGGTTAGACTCCAAATTATGACCTATCATCGTGTGATGAACGTTTAGATTCAGGTCTCTTATAGTTAAATTCTAAAATAGAGTATGACTTCCTTCATGTTTTAATGTGATATAATCACACTTCAACATGTAGCATTTCTGGCTACCAACTTCTTTAACAGCGAGCACGATCCTTCTATTGATCGTTTTGATTTCAGTTGTTTGGTTTAAGTCGGATGCTACATCAAATTGGGTTCTATGAACCACATAACCTACTCATCGTAGTCGGAGTCAATGTGATATGACTACTAGGGTCGGGATAACAACAATTTTCTTAGTCATTACCAGAACAATGGTAACGACATACTTGAATAAAACGAAATCAGTTACTAGCTTCTTGGTAACCTTGTGACTTTCCCTGATCCAAGTGTGAGTCTTGTGCTTCCGGTAGTAGATGCATCTACTACCTTTCACACCTACTCATACTTGTCCCAAGTATAGTTTCATAGTTTTCCGAGTCACCATACAAGAAAATCACATAACAGCTTAACACATCAAATATCAAAACGAAGGTTTTTATTATTCCTTGAAACTATTACATAGGTGTTCAAGTTCTCCTTAGACTATGCCTCTAATAGGCTATATCATACGATACTATGGCTACTGCATAACTTGATCTTCGGGTATGAAGTCCTCATCCTTGATTCCTCGCATGGTTTTCTGCTTCGTCGAGGATCATGTGGAATGCCCTTGGTTTTGGCAGTGCATTTGGTCTTGCTGCTTCGTTTTTCTTTGGATATTCCTTTGAAATATACCCATTACTTCCACATTCGTAGCACTTCTTGTTGTCGAATGTACAATCTCTGGAATAGTGACCGGTCCTACCACACTTATAGCACGTCACTTCTCCATCGCATCTTCCGAAGTGCTTCTTCTTGCACTTCTCACACCACTTGGCTCCATTCCTTCGGTCATCCAGGTTAGACTTTGAGAACTTTATCTTATTATCAGGTCTTGAGGATCCTTCAAACTTCCTTTTTTCACCAACTTCAGCTTTCTCCAGACCCTTTTCCCTTATTTGGGTCTCAACATTCTTGGCTGCCCAGATGGCGGATTTCAAAATGGTTGCTTGTTTGACCATTGGACCAAAGTCTGCTGGTAATCCATTGGCAAACATGTTGACCTTGGAAAGTTCCATTGGAACTAGTTAAGGAACAAGCTTCATCTTCTCCGTAAAACTTGCAGCGTACTCGGTGACACTCATTTTTCCTTTCTTTAGGTTCTAAAACTCATTGTTGATCTCTAGTAGATCCTGCTCAGAGCAGTACTGCATTTTCAATTGCTTCAGGAAATCTTCCCAAGACATCTTGCTTGCTTCTCCCTTGGTCATCGTATCTGCCAATAGCTTCCACCAGCTCAAGACTCCGGTCTTTAGTTTTCTGACTGCAAAGACGGTTTTCTGCTTGTTGCTATAGTCACAACTCTCAAACACCATCTCCATCTCGGAGATCCAATCCATAATTTCCACGGGCTTCAGGCTCACTGAGAGACTTGGTGGTCTTGCACTTAAGAAGTTCTTGTACATTCGTCCATCCTTGTCGTTTCTCCTCTCCGGGTCATCCTTTCGTTCACCTTGAGTCCCTACTTGACTCACTTGGCGGATGTAGTTCCCTTCCTCAGATTGCTCGGGAATTGGCTCGGTTGGCTCCGCATGTATGGTAGGTTCGTCCCTATTTTCGTTGAACATCTGTCTCATTTCTTCCCTTTGTTCAGCTAGCATAGCCCGAATCATGGCTTGAACTCCAGTCATGGTGATTGGCTCGGGTACATCTTCTACTACGATAGATATTTGCTAAATCACCGGCGATTGATTCCTATTCTCATTTGCATTCACGTTTCCGCTACGGGTCCTTGCCATCTTGATTTATAAACCGAATAAGGTGAATCTAGATGTTTATTTAGGAAAGACGTTTAAATTATCCTTATCACTCCGAAACGTTTATATGCTAGTTCTAATATCATAGTTAAACGCTTAGAATCCTAAACACATAAGGTTTCCAGATCCGGTCGACAACAAACCATAGATCCGAATAAATAACAGCATATAAGGCATAAAGCATTTAGCACATAAAAGCATTTTAGGCATAATTCCTAAAATAAGCTAGTGCTCATACCTCATAATCATCGCTTAGCATTCTAAGTTTAAGTCTACAAATAAATCCATATTCCTAGTTCGATTAAACTAATGCTCTGATACCAACTGTGACGTCCCCATTTTCACGGCCAGAAAAGACCGATTTTGTTTATGATTTATAAAAATCAGAGTTCTTCTTTTAATAAAAATGTTGAGGAATTTGTTCCTAGAAAAACACGATAAATACGTTATTAAAACATTTTCGAAGAAACGTATTTTATTCATTTTAAAACGTTTGGGATGTCATCGTTAATACATAAACATAAGCATAAACAGAACTTACATTTATTTACACTAGTGATCTACATCTCTTTAAATCTCCCAGTGTAATGTGACTTCATATCAACACATGTGATATAAATAAACTGAGTGGGTCAGGTTGGGAAACCTGGTGAGTACATAGGGCTTTCAACCCACAATAGTATAATTATTATGTTTAAACAATCAAAAAATCAACCCAATTACCCATCCCCATTATCTTCTTTTAGTCTTTCCTAAAGATATTATCTCAAGGGACATCTCCTATATCATATTTACTTCTCATCTCCTTACATCGTATTTCCTTATATGATTGTTCCTATGAACTTTACCTAAGGATCATCGCCTACATTGCATAGACAATACTAATTCGGGGATTACTCCCTCAATATGTGTCTAGCAAGGGTTACGGTATCATCGCATGGTTACGCAGACCCAACATCGCCTGGACTTGTAAATGATGATAAGGGTTAGTCTATCATCGCATGAATACGTAGCCACACCATCGCCTGGACTCGTAATTCATAATAAGGGTTAGACTGTCATCGCATGAATACGTAGCCACAATATCGCCTGGACTCGTACTTCATAATAAGGGTTAGACTATCATCGCATGAATACATAGTTACAACATCGCCTGAACTCGTAATTCATCACCTACAGGTTATGAGCATGTTGGTGTTTCCACGGGGTTGTCTATAATAGTCCATGGTCGCCATCTATACTCTGGTAGATGACTGTATCTCCAAATTGTCGGACAAGGTTGTAGTATCCTACATCACCGATTCATAATCACCTATCTATCCTCACCTAATTATCGTCACCTTCCTATCATCACCTATCTCTCATTATTTTATTTCATCACTCACCAACTATTTCATCTACACATGTTTTATCCCATCATATTTGTAGATATAAAATAAATATACAGTTTAAATCATTTAAAACATGTATAAATCATTCATCTAGCATAGACAAACAAGTATTCAGATAATATGCACACATAGCATATAATTTATGTAAAATACTTCATATATGTGTGTAAGATGAAATTAACTATGCACTCACCTGGGAAGGTGGTGACTTGTCACTCGGACAGCACTTCGTTACTCTTAAAACGATTTCCTCGACAAAACCTAGTATCAATATGACTAGGGTTTAGTCTGACGTTAACCGCGACAAATTAATAGTCTAGTTATTATTATTATTATTATATAAGCGTTAAATAACACTCAATATAACTCGTAATACTAGCCCAAATACTTATTATAAGTCTCTAATAAAGTTACTATATTAAAACATAAGCTATACTAAAGATAGGGTAGGCATAGCTCACTTACAACATGTTTTCTCGAAAACCGGGCTTTGCTGGAGTAGCGTTCCCAAGCCGAAAGGCTCTTTTCTCGGGACTCTGGGAGCCTCGGGGCTTCCTTCAGGTGCTAGGGGGTTTACCCTAGGCTTTAGGGGGGTTAGGGAGCTTAGAGAGAGAGAGAGTATAGAGAGAAAGAAGAGGGTTGAGGTGTGAAGAGAAGTGAATGCCCGACACCTCTATTTATAGTGAAAATATCTGATGGACTCTCTGAGTAGGGGGACCTACTCGCCGATTTGGTGCATGTGGTGGCCTTCTGGTGGTGCCACGTGTCCAATTCTGGTGGTGCCACATCACCCCTTATCGCGTATCAGCCTTCAAACTTAAAAAAATCATAACTCTCGCATACGAGCTCCATTTTCGACGTTATTTATATCCACGCGTAGGTAAAATCAAGATATAAAACTTTCGTTTAGACTCCGTCGGATAATTCTCGACCGATCTCAAATTTAATAGTAGGAGGCGTTTAGACTGTTAAATGACAGCGAAGATTATTTCAATTCAAATAAAAAATAAAAAAATGCGTTGCAGAACGATCTATTATCGTCTGATGTGTTCGTGGGACGCTTTGAATGGTCCCACGCTCACCGGGATGTTATCCCTAGGTGAGGAGATTATAGCGTTGCTCTACACCATAATTGTCACGCTTATGTCTTTCGCGTGGGTAAAGGCCTGACCTTGGCTTCAAACTTGGTCCAACTGAGTTCAGCTTAGGCCAAGCTTGGTACTAGTTTTGAATTCTCTTTTTGACATTCCCTCTGAGGGATACGTTAACAATTTCTGATTTTTCTGTTGAACATGTATGCGTTCCAAAATCTGATTTTTCTGTTGAACAAGTATGGGTTACAATTTCTAATTTTTCTGATCTCTGTAATAACTGAAAGATCCTTCTCTAGCCAATGAGGATAGAATGCAAAAGGGACGTGACGAAGGATCTTCCAGTAAGAGTCCGCCACGTCACGACCCATGAAGGAATGTCCAACAGAATCAGTTGAGGCCCACATGCCTTTGAAACCAGGTATGAATGGATACTTCTTCCTCGAGAAGAAGGGGACTCTATTTCTAGTGAATATTCTTTCTCTTTTCTAAGAACAAACTATAACCAGATCATCGGAGCTTCGTCCCGGGAACCCCTCCCAGACGTCGACTAACAATCTACTTTCCATTTTTGTAATGTGATATCAGGAGAGGGCATTTAGACTAAACTCACCGGCGATCTAAGTACCACCGTCTCCAACATATCAAAACATTTGGCACCATCTGGGTGTATCTGTAGAACGATACACTCATGAAACAAATCCACAGAGCAACAATGGCAGGTGAAATCCCAATAGTGTCCGGAATACTGGACAAAAGTCTGTTGCGTCCGATGTAGTCACTAGAGGGAGGAAAAACTTCTTATTAGGAAGAACACGCATCAAACCTCACACCAGTTTCACAAATGCCACCGAGCTCCACATCAGTAATGGTAGCAATCCCCGCGGTCAATCTATGGCGCCTTGCAACCGACCCAATCCCACAAGTTGCAATTGTAACTGCAACTCCGCAAATCGTTGAAACACAACTAACAGGGACCCCTATCCAACAAAAATAGTCTCTCCCGTACACCTCCATGACTGGGACTTGGATCCCCCACACCATCCAGCCACAACCACAAATTACCTCCACAGTCTACCCACACACCACCATGGCGGGCTTGCCCCATATATCGCTCTACGCACAACAGCAGCCGATCTTCAACCCATATGTGCAACATATCCTAGGTTTCATTCATATATCGACTCAACCACAAGTCGCAAGCATGCAGATCTTGGCGGGTTAGGGATCCAGTTCTTCCAGATCGGGCGTTTAGTTCCCAGTTCAATCCGAAGTCAATCCCGTCGTAGCTACACCTCAGCCGTTCAACCCGAATTCACAACAATACGCGGGAGCGCACTCATACCGCTTCCTCCAACAGGGCAACAAGACATCCAACAATTCGGGTCGATACCAGGCCTTCCTCTATATCAACCATATATCTCGTCGGAGATTATGCATAACCAAATGTATGCAAGACCATACCAAATACAACAACACATGGCTTACAGTGAGATGTTATCCTCATATATGGATAATCGCATGCGAAGCGCCAAATCTAATTTTAGTCACGAGTTACTACAGTACAAGATTTGGCACACGGAAATGATCCCACACATGCCTAAATATGATGGTACCATAGATCCAGACGACCACATTGAGGAAAGTGGTTCAAATCTCTAAGGCCAGGCAACATCTCCAGCTTTGAGCAACTGAAATACCTTTTCCTTAACAATTTCATGAAATTGAGAAAAGGCAACGGGGATGCCAACTCTGTAATGGCATGCAAGCAGAAAGAGGGGAATCAATCCATGAATATTATGAACGGTTCACGCTCGCAACATTGAATGTTCCAGGACATGAAGAGTTCCTGGTAACAAGCGCTTTCGCCTAAGGTTTACTCCCAGGGACCCTATAGAAAAAGATGCAGGGAACCATTCCCCAATCCCGGGATGAACTCAAGTTCCATGTTGAAAAATACCTGAGGCAAATCGAAGGGAAGAGCGAAAAGAGGCCAATATCAAAGCTATAGCTAATGCATATGCAAAGCAGGAGGAGGCGGTGTCGCGGTCACTCTCGGCCCAACAGAGAATGCAAGATGGTGACCAGCAGCAGCACAATTGTCATACCCAACATATGTCTAGATGGTACAAACCGTTCTACAGGGACGATAGCAAAAGTGGTCATACCGACGTTCACGCGATCAAAAAAGCCTCAGCTAAAGAAAATAAAGACAAACCCGAGTTCTGTGAGTATCATCAAAGAAAAACTCACAATACAAACGAGTGTACAGTGCTAAAGAGGGAGATTGATGAAAAACAACAAGGTAGAAACATAGTCAATATAGCAAAAGACCTTAGGGAAAAATTCGACGAGGATAAGCTTCATCCAAAAACTAAAAACGATGGAGGAAGTGACCGAGAAGAAAAGGCGGAGATACTCGGCATAACCGGGAATCGCCTATGCATAAACCGCCAAAGCCGATATCCCGATGCAAGGCCATACCACCAAAATGACCTCAACACAACATTGTTGAAGAATGAACCAAGGCCGGAGCATTATGTAACACCCCAAAACCGAAACGGAAGAAACGTTCTGGGGCGGAGGACGTCATGTATAGTATCACAAAAATGCATAATAGTAAACAAGCAACAACATCATCCATTACATTAATAGTATAATTTTAATACAAGTGTTCTGTGTATAGTTTTGAAGACACCAAAAATGAATAAACAAAATAAAGACGAATCTGGAAGCTGCACCGTCTTCTCAAAAACCTGCCATCGGTACCTGTCTACTGATGACCTGAGAATACAAGTTATTTTTAAAGAGTTTTTCAACATTAAAGCTGGTGAGTTCATAAGTATTTTAGTGTCATTTATTTGTAGAAAGTGTTTGTAAATGTGTAATGTAACTATTTGTAATTGTTTGTAGTATATGTTTGTACTTCCTAGAAAATCATATATTTTCTACTAAAATGTAGTCTTCTACCAAGACCCGACGGTTCTGTATGTTTGTTCTTTTGTAAAAGTATGAGTTTTCCCAAGTGTAACTATCATTATCAAAATATAGTTTACATCATCGTTTATGTGAGAAGATCACAAAGTAAATGCAATAGGGAAAATATTGTAGTACTGTAGTATTGTATATAGTCACTACTGTTTGTACTAACTACCTTAAATCCATTCTTAATTAACATAAAATGTGATATGTTGTAACCATACTAATTGACTAGTGGAAACACAACGCTGAAATACGTCGAACAATAATGACATTCGTCACCCGTAGACCTGCAAGTCCCACTATAGCTAGCTGCAAGGTGTAGGATGGTCAGTCCAGTATAGATCTATACACAAATTCATGCTCTCCCTCTAGAAGACTCTGGTTACAAAACGAGACACATCAGTGATGCCATGCCCTGAAGTAGTGGCTCACATTTATGTTATAGTATTCTTGTATATGTATAGTATGCTCTGTCTGTATAGTGTATAGTATGTTCTCTTTGTATAGTGCATAGTATGTTCTCGTAGTATAGTGTATAGTATGTTCTCTTAGTTTCTCATCATAGTATGTTCTTTCTGTTTCTCATAATAGTAAGTACGTATTGACTCATGAATGAACTGAATCATGTGCGTTTCATTGTACTAGAAATAGTGAATAGTATACCTCTAAAATATACCTATTATAGGTTACCAGTAATACTTTTTGAATGATCGAGTAACTTTATACATCTTTGCTATCCAAAGGTGTTGGAACCGAGGTAAAAGCTTTTATATCTACACACATATGCATAAGATATAACTAAGGATCAAATGACATTCGGACAAACAACAGGGTACTCTAAGTCTACAACCAAACAAGGAACAAGAATTAAAGTGAGTTATTAGTCCTAAGTCCTTCCAACCTTATTTATATAACTATATATGTATAGACATGGTTTTAACAATATATAAGTTTAAAAGAGTATGATAAATAGATTTAGCACTAAAGAGTTTAATAAAGATGTTTTGAAATAGATGTTTGCTAACATAGTTTAAAAGTATATGAAATCCATATGTTTGATAGTTATAAATCACATGTCATTGATTCAATAACTATAATGTTCAACTTATATTTCCCCCCAGTAAAAGCATTTAAAATCATTTAAAAGGTAGATTAAGGGGTATGAACTCACCTGTAGTGAGTAACTCGAATATAAGATCGATAGAGGATGTTAAGTGTCAAGTGAAGGCTAGAGCACATACAGATCCTATTTAACATATAATGACACATATATGAACACAATTAGTGTTTATAAAAACTAATCATGTAATGGAACAAACTTAGGGACTAGGAAACACTTGTAATGAAGTGTTATACCACATACGGTTGCATATAATGGGTGTAGGGCCTCACATTGGAGTTTACGGCCCAAATGGTAAGACTCCCATGAGTTCACAGCCCATGGTTTACGGCCCTATGAGTGTACAACCGTAAACTCATGGTATTTTGTACCAAAGGTGTTTTAAAGGGCTATCAAGCATTGAGGAAGGTTTCTAGTTTCATGTCCAAGCCTTAGGAGGAGTTTAAGGTCCAAATGCACTTCAAACTAGGGTTTACGGCCAATGGAGAGGCTCTTGGCTGTAAACACCTCATGTTCTTGGGAAAAGCTTGTTTTGAAGGCTACAATTAAGAGTCTTAACTAGATAGCAAGTGTATAAGAGGGTACTTACAATCTAGAAGCTTAGAAGAGTAAATTTCGGCCCAAAGAACTTATGTGATCTTGATGTTCTTAAGGATCTTGAAGATCTAGACCCAAAAGACGGAATTCATGGGTGAATTCAAAGGTGATTCAAGAATAAGAGATGTATTAACACATAGATGTAAGGAATCACTTACATTTTGAGGGTTTTTGAAGCAAAATCATATGATATTTGAGAGAGTTTTCGAGTTCCAAGCCTTGGAAAAGGAAAAAGTGACAAAAATGGCCTAAGCTTCATAGTTATAGGCTAGAGTTTATGGCCTCCATGAGTTTACGACCATAAACTCATGGGTCATGGCCGTAAACTCCTCATTTGAGGGTTGATGGCTTGTTTGATGGTTTGAAACTTTAGTTGACCCATTCTAACACTTAATCCTTTGATGTACTAGGCTTAGAATGCTCAAACAGACTCTAACTAGTGCTAAAAGTTGGTAGAAACAAGTTTGACTTTTATTGAAGTGAATGGTCTGTACAAGATAGAAATTTCGAGTTGTCACATCATCCCCCCGTTAGAGAAAATTTGGTCCCGAAATTAGAGTTTAAGCAATTAAGTAGTTACAAATAACTAAGCGAAAATATGGGGATATTTCAATTTCATTTGATCCTCGTGCTCCCAAGTGAATTCAGGTCCTCTCTTGGTAGTCCGGCGAACCTTCACTATCAGGATACGGATTTGCTTCTTTTGCTTGACCTCTCGGTCCATGATCTCTATTGGTGCCTCCACGAAGTTGAGGCTCTCGTTAATCTCGATCTCGTCTAGTGGGATCACAAGAGTCTCGTCGGATAGGCACTTTTTCAAGTTTAAGAAGTGGAAATTAGAATGTACGTTACTAAGTTCGCGGGGTAGGTTGAGTTTGTAAGCTAAAGGGTCGATTCTAGTGAGAATCTCAAAAGGCCCTATGTATCTTGGATTTAGCTTTCCATGCTTTCTGAAGTGTATCAATCCCTTCCAGGGTGCGACTTTCAAAAGAATATCATCTCCCACCTGGAATTCCAAAGGTTTCCTTCGCTTGTCTGCGTAGCTTTTCTATCGGTATTTAGAGGCTTTCAATCGTTCACGATTTTGAACGATCTTCTCTATCATTTCCCGAATGATCTCCGAACCTGTGGGAGAGCTGTCAAGAACTCGTTCTTTAGCTAACTGGGTGTCACCCACCTCAGCCTATCACAGAGGGGATCTGCACTTTCGGCCATATAGGGCTTCAAATGGAGCAACCTTTATCCTCATGTGATAACTGTTGTTGTAGGAAAATTAGACAAGTGGTAAGTATCCCATGCCTTCCCAAATTTGATCACACAGGCTCGCAAAATATCTTCCAAGGTTTGGATAGTTCTCTCACTTTGTCCATCGGTCTGTGCATGGTAGGCTATACTCATGTCCAGCCTCGTTCCTAGGGAACTTTGTAGCAACTTCCAGAACCTTGAAGTGAATCTACTATCTTTATAGGATATAATGGATATAGGAACACCATGCAGTCGTACGATCTCCCTAATGTATGTTCTTTTGAGCTCTCCATCTTGTTAGTCTCTTTGAGGGGCAGGAGGTGTGCGGGCTTTGTTAACCTGTCAACGATCACCCAAATGGTATCAAGACCACTCGTTGTCTTGGGCAACTTGGTTATGAAGTCCATGGTAATCCACTCCCACTTCGATTCCAGTATGTATGGTTGCTGTAGTAAACCTGACGGATTCTGGTATTCGACCTCAACCTTGGCGCAAGTATGACATTTACTCACCAGTCTTTGTCTCATATTGAGCTCCTTCTGGTTGAATATGTGTTGAAGGCTCTTGTGTTCTGTAAAGATAGTGCTTTTCGTACCATACAGGTAGTGTCTCCAGATCTTTAGAGCAAATACCACTGCTCCTAGCTCAAGATCGTGTGTGGTGTAGTTTACTTTGTGCGTCTTCAGCTGTCTTGAGGCATAGGTGATGACCTTACCTCATTGCATGAGGACACAACCGAGCCCTTGGTTGGATGCATCGCAATAGACCATAAAGTCTTCTATTCCTTCTGGGAGGGAGAGTATCGGTGCAGTCCACAACGCTCGCTTCAGCATTTGGAATGCCTTTTCCTGTTTTTCTTCCCAGTCAAAGGCTACGCATTTCTTGGTCAATGTAGTGAGTGTTTTTGCGATCCTAGAGAAGTTATGTATGAACCTGCGATAGTAGCCAACGTGGCCAAAAAATTGACAAATTTTTGTAGGCATATTCGATGCTGACCATTTCTCAATGGATTTGATTTTGGAAGGGTCCACGTGAATTCCCTCTTTGCTAGCCACGTGACCTAAGAATTTGACTTTTCGGATCCAAATTTCACATTTAGAGAACTTCGCGTAGAGCTTCTCTGATTGTAGTGTTTCTAAGATCAGCCGCAGATGTTTACTATGCTCTTCCTCACTATGAGAGTATATAAGTATGTCATCGATGAAGACAATGACAAACTGATCCAAGTAAGGACAACACACCATATTCATTAAGTCCATGAATATTGCGGGCGCATTAGTCAATCCGGATGGCATCACTACAAATTCGTAGTGTCTGTAATGAGTTAGCAAGGCTGTCTTCGGAACATCCTCCTCAAGCACTTGTAATTGGTGATACCCAGATCTCAGATCAATCTTTGAAAAGTAATTCGTCCCGTGCATTTGGTCGAACAAATCATCTATGCGGGGTAGAGGGTAACAATTCTTGACGGTTAACTTGTTCAACTCTCTATAGTTGATGCACGTACGGAATGATCCATCTTTCTTCTCCACGAATAAGACCGGTGCTCCCCATGGTGAGAAGCTTGGTCTAATAAAGCCCTTGCTGAGCAGTTCGTTAAGTTGACCGGATAGTTCCTGCATCTCAGCTGGTGCTAAACGATAGGGAGATTTGGCTACTGGGGTAGCCCCTAGAACTAGGTCGATTCTGAACTCGACTTGGTGTTGCGGTGATAATCCTGGTAGTTCTTCTGGAAAGATGTCGACAAAGTCGTGTACTACTGGAATGTTCTTTAGGTCTTTCGATTCTTGGCTCATATCGAAAACATGTGCAAGGAATGCACGATATTCCTTACGCAAGTACTTTTGGGCTTGAATACTTGAGATGATACAAAGGCTCGTGCCAGGTTTTTCGCTGTATAAGGGTTTCTCTAGACGAAAGATTAAGGTGAACAACTTTTTCATAACAAATGATGTCGGCACACTGAAGACTCGACCAATCCATGTCGATAATGATGTCGAAACTTTTAATTGAGACTAGCATGTGATTGATTGGAAAGGTATGACTATATAGAGTTAGAGTACATCCTATGTATATACTGCTAGTTTTCTCAGTTTTCCCATTAGCCATTTCTACAGTGAATGGTTCTTTAAGTGCGTGTGGTTGTTGTTTAAGTAAATGGGCAAATTTTTGATTCACGAAACTCCTCTCCGCTCCGCTATCAAATAGCATGCATGCATAAGAGTTATTGAGGATAAACATACCAGTAATCACTGTGGGGTCGGCTACTACTTCCTCGTGGCCTGTAGCCAAAACTCTTCCAACGCTGCCTGTGTTCCCTGCCTTCGGGCGGTTCCTCTTGTAGTGGCCCACCTCGCCACAACCGTAGCAAGCTTGGCCCACACCAGCGCCGGGGACTTGGTTGATTGGCCTTGTCGGAGCTTTGCTAAAGCAGACAGTGTATCCTTTCCTGTTTCAGTTAGAGCACTGTATTTCCCGGCAGGGTCCGTTATGGTGGAAGTTGCACTTGTTGCACTTTGGCAAGCTCCCAGCATACTGCTTTGTCGGCACAGTGGTAGTAGATGTTACCGCAACATGAACAACCATGATTTGCTGCTTTTTAGCGGAGTTCTGCACCGCTTTTTCTTTCTTGTTACCCCAGTGTTTTAGCTTGTTGTCAACGGTCTTGGGAGGTACTGGGACGGCTAGGGTTGTTGTTTTTGATGGGATGCGGACTCCGTGATCCACGAGTCGCTGTGCCAGATGCTTGGCACTGTTGAAGGTACCAGGCTCTAAAGCTAGGACATTCCCCTAGAGGCATCAGCCCCCATATGTACCTCTCAATCTTCTTTCCCTCTGTAGGGACCATTCCCGGACATAGTGCCACCAGATCGCTGAATCTGGCGGTGTAGCCTACTATGTCGGAGCCCTTCATGTTTAGGCTCCAAAGTTCTTGTTCAATTTTCTGAATTTCGCCCCTCGGATAGTATTCCTCGATCACGATCTCTTTTAGGCGGTGGTGGTGGAGTTGAAGTTATCGGAGGATCGCATCTCGATGATCGATGCGGAGGCATATTTTAACTATAGGATTACAAACGTGAAGACAATAGTAAGGTTCAATAGTAAGTATAACGAGAGTGATCCATGGACTAAATCGCCATAGCCCAACAATTGAATGAGTGTATGATTGAAATAGAGATATAATTGTAAGAGTAGGAAAACATAGAGACAAAGATTTTCTATAGACAACTGTCAATAATATTGGTATTAACGATGTAATAAGTTTGGGAAAATAACCTAATAGTAGGTCTTACATCAAACCATATAGGGAAAATGTTGATAGCTTAGAAGTCAAGTTAAAGTACTTGGAAGACAGGAATATTTTACAGAAAGGTGCTTCATAGAGCAAAGATGAGAAAGGCTATTCCTTATACCAAAAGAAAAGATGAGACAGACATATTCTACCGGCGATGGCCATTCCTCGGGTGAACCCTCAGATCTGCCAGTTGACGTACCACATCTTGAAGATGTCACTCATGAGCTCTATGACACACTCGAAGTTCGATAACTTCAGCTCGGGATGCAGTTAGTTGCTGTTGCAGAGCCTCATTGACTCTCCTAGTCCTTTCCATAGCCTCTTCGAGTTGGCGAATGCGGAACGTGTTAACACTCGAATTGGCATCAATTTCCATGACTCGGTCGATGGCTGCCCGACCTTGCTCGTCATTCCGAGCAATCCTGCGAACCATAATGGGCAGGACTTGGTTAGATGAGCCTCCTTCACCGAGATTGTAAAAGCTTCGGTCTCCATTGAAGGGTAAAGGTTGACCCTGTTCATCACTCCAACGGTTCAAGTTTGTCGCCCACAAGGGTGTGGGGCCTTGAAATGTTGGCCGGGGGATGAGGATTGGGATTGGAGCCTCTTGAGGTAGGTTGTTGACTTCTGGTTCGGAGTCGGAACTTTCAGAGAAGTCTTCTGCGAGGTCATCATCCAAAGGGATTGGATGATCCTCTTCTGGCTCTACCTCGAGCCATCCAACATTGCCTTGGTTTGGGAAGTACGGGTCGCCAGGAGGATGGAATCCAGCCATGATATCTACGTGAGAAATTGGGGTATAAGAATCTTATATGAATAGACGTACTACCAAAGATAATTAAAAGATGATCCTTACTAGTTACTTCAATAATTTCATAGTACATACCAGTTATATGAAATCAAAACAGGATAAACCTTCTAATAAGTAACCCTAACTCCAAATCCACAACCAAAGAAGGAACAAGAAGTAAAGCAAAGATCACAGATTCTACGTCTATGACACCTTAGTCACATATAACCTTAGTGTATCCACTTAGCAACTATTGACCTACTAGTAAAGACCTTTTTAGTTCTCAATTAAGTAATTATAGTAACACAAAATACTCCTATAGTATTTTAGATTCATGTTATGTTCTAATGTTCTCATTGTAGTAGTGTTGGTAGGTTTTTAGACTTGTTGCCACATCACAACCATTCTCGGGCATATGCTAATCACTTCTCGGACCAACATAGTTGATCAGGCTATGTCATTCCCAGAACTGACCATACATCCCCAAGCCTACTTGTGATGTTCAAAAATCGTAATACTTTTGTTCTGTCTTAGTGACACTTATTTTAGTATGAATGCAGGTATGTATACTTAGTTAAATAATTTATTATTTAAAAGTATAAACTCTTGGTCTGAGTATTTTAATCCCGTTGTGTAGTTTGTATATCTTTTATGGGTTGATATAGTCAATTCCCTATAAACAATGCTTTGATACCAATCTATCACACCCCAAAACCGGAACGGCGAAAACGTTCTAAGGCAGAGGACGTCATGTATAGTATCACAACAATGCATAATAGTAAAGAAGCAACAACATCATCCATTGCATTAATAGTATAATTTTAATGCAAGTGTCCTGTGTACAGTTTTGAAGACACCAAGAATGAATTAACAAAATAAAGATGAATCTGGAAGCTGCTCCATCTTCTCAAAAACCTGCCATCGGTACCTATCTACTGATGACTTGAGAATACAAGTTATTTTTAAAGAGCTTGTCAGCATTAAATCTGGTGAGTTCATAAGTGTTTTAGCGTCATTTGTTTGTATAAATCTGAAGAAAGTTTTTGTAAATGTGTAATGTAAATGTTTGTACTTCCTAGAAAATCCTATATTTTCTACTAAAACGTAGTCTTTTACCAGGACCTGACAGTTATGTATGTTTCTTCTTTTGTAATAGTATGAGTTTTCCCAAGTGTAACTATCATTATCAAAATATGGTTTACATCATCGTTTATGTGAGAAGATCACAAAGTAAATGCAATAGGGAAAATACTGTAGTACTGTAGTATTGTATATAGTGACTACTGTTTGTACTAACTACCTTAAATCCATTATTAATTAAGGTAAAATGTGATATGTTGTAACCATACTAATTGACTAGTGGAAACACAACGCTGAAATACGTCGAAAAGTAATGACATTCGTCACCCGTAGACCTGCAGGTCCCACTATAGCTAGCTGCAAGGTGTAGGATGGTCAGTCCAGTATAGATCTATACACAAGTTCATGCTCTCCCTCCAGGAGACTCTGGTTACAAAACGAGACACATCAGTGATGCCATGCCCTGAAGTAGTGGCTCATATTTATGTTATAGTATTCTTGTATATGTATAGTATGCTCTGTCTGTATAGTGTATAGTATGTTCTCTTTGTATAGTGCATAGTATGTTCTCGTAGTATAGTGTATAGTATGTTCTCTTAGTTTCTCATCATAGTATGTTCTTTCTGTTTCTCATAATAGTAAGTATGTATTGACTCATGAATGAACTGACTCATGTGCGTTTCATTGTACTAGAAATAGTAAATAGAATACCTCTAAACTATGCTTATTATAGTTTACCAGTAATACTGTTTGAATGACTGAGTAAGTTTATACACCTTTGCTACCCAAAGGTGTCGGAACTGAGGTACAAGCTTTTATATCTACACACATATGCATAAGATATAACTAAGGATCAAACGAAAATCGGAGAAACATCAGGGTACTCTAAGTCTACAACCAAACAAGGAACAAGAAATAAAGTGAGTTATCAGTCCTAAGTCCTTCCAACCTTATTTATATAACTATATATGTATAGACATGGTTTTAACAATATATAAGTTTAAAAGAGTTTGATAAATAGATTTAACACTAAAGAGTTTAATAAAGATGTTTTGAAATATAAGTTTGATAACATAGTTTGAAAGTATATGAAATCTATATGTTTGATAGTTATAAATCACATGTCATTGATTTAATAACTATAATGTCCAACTTGTATTCTGTAACAACCCAAATTTTTTTTGCTTTATAAGTCCAGTCAAATGAGAGTCAGACTCCTTCCTACTATCTCTTAGCCTTGTTAAGGGACGTCCGAGTGTTCTAAGCCTCATACATTCAAGGAAGGAGTGTTAGGATATAGCTGCTGAAGTTCAAAACCATCAAACAAATCCATAAACTCCATCATGTGGAGTTTACGGCCGTAAACATGGAGTTTATGGCTGTAAACTCAACCATGGCCGTAAACTCCTCTTAGTGGTCGTACACTCCCCTTAGATGAATCACATGTGATTCTAGCACATAGTCTAAGTCCCTAAGGGTGTTTCCTAACATCTTAGTTGCTTTAAACACTATATTCATGCCAATATATGCCATTATATGTCATTAAGACTCGTTTGTGTCTCGGGACTTCATTCATGGAAATTCTCATCCTTGCGCGCATATTCGTTTGAATCACCCACATAAGGTGAGTTCATACCCCTATAATAAATATTTTCAACTGTTTTAAATGCTTTTTAGGGGGGGGGGGGATACAAGTTGAACACAATGATAATTGTGTAAATGTTTGTTAAACATCTTTCAAAGGATTGCTTATGTTTTTATAAGTGTTCAAAACATTTCAAAAAATCTTTTCAAGTTATGCTACTTTATAGTTTATAAAACTTCGTTTTTAAAAGTACAATGATAACTTAGTAAACAAATGAGTCTTTTCAGTAGCAGTTCAAGTAAACATACTAGTAAACTATAATATGTATATTTTAGGGGTTCGGTTCATACAAGATACTAGAGCATACTATAATGAGAAACAGGGAGGTAGATACAATACACGATAACAAAAAGGACATACTAAGATACTATAACAGAAGAGCAAATCATGATTCATGAACTTATACTATTGATTCCCGTCAACCTAGGAAGGGAACGTATCATTAACTCATTGTTATAAACAAAGGATGATAATAAGAATAGTATAACTTATATATATATATATGGTGCATCTACAATATGCCATGATTTATATGTATATAAGGATATATGTATATATGGTGCATTTTCAATATGCCACGATTTATATACATATATATAGTGCTCTGCCAGTGTCGGAAATATATATGGGGCACATCGGCAAAGTGTCGGCGCTATATATGGAGTACATATGCAGAATACTTGATTAATTATAAAGGGTACATCTGCAAAGTACCGGAAGCTATAATTACAACATACAATCATATAAACATTCATTTAGAAAAGGGGTCTATAATGTTAACCTTATGATTCCTTAGTAGTATACATTAGGGTTATAAATTAATTGGGTCCAGTAGACAGTAGGATGTGTGCTTTCCGCTTCATTACCTGTTCCTTGTTTGGTTGTGGGCTCAGAGCAGATACACCCAGTTTACTATCTATCCAACCTTAGTTATATATATTCCGTATACTCTAAGTAATCATAAGGAGTAACAGGTATGGGTCAGGTCATAGTATACAAAGTTAATACATTGTTTTCTAGTGCGAAAACATACTTTTCATGTTGATCAATTGGTAGACAAAACTAGAAACTTACCAGTAAAGGGTTTAATCTATTTTATTAAACCAGTATATACTTAAAGGACCTTAGGTGGTTAACTCTATAATACCTTAGTTTATACATCAGGGTTATATATAATTGATACCCGATAGGTAGTTGGATGTATGCCTTCCGCCTCATTTCCTGTTCCTTGTTTGGTTGTGGACTTAGGGCAGATTGGCACAATTAACTATCTATTCGATATTAGATTATATATAGCTAGTATAAACTAAGTGATTATAGAAGGAACCACTGTGGTTACCATTTTCACTAAAAGATCCTAAAGAAATTTTTCATTAAATATAAAGGAGCTATTGCAGTTAACTCCGTGAGTACCAAGTGAATACGCCAGGGTTATATACAACGATGATCTAACAAACAATGGGATGTGTGCCTTTCGCCTTATTTACTGTTCCTTTTAGTACTCATAGAAAGGATTGTAGAGTCCTTTTCACTTATCTTTCATCAAAGCAGGAAATATAGGACTTCCTGGAGGAACAGACGAACTTTTCTAAAAATGATTTTCAACTTACTTAACATCACTAAAATCTTATGAACTCACCAGCTTAAATGTTGATCAACTCTTTCAAAATAACTTGTATTCTCAGGAGACCAATAGACAGGTACGCATACTGGGATTCAGAATATGGAGTAGTATAGCTTCAGGTCTTGTTTTGTTATTTACTTTGTAGTCTATGTTATGTGAACCACAAACTTTGCAAACACTTTCTTTCTAATGAAATGGTTGTTTATTAATTTGATTACTATGATGCATGTCTTGTGATACTAAACATGACGTCCTCCGCCCCCGAACATTTCCGTCGTTCCAGTTTGGGGGTGTGACATATTGGTATCAGAGCATTGTTTATAGTGAACTAAGTATATCAACCGATAAAAGATATACAACTACAAATACAATAGGGCTTAAGTGCTCTGATTAATAATATATTTTAAGAATATAACAATAGTTTATAAAAGTATACCTACTTGCTTATACATATATATATACATACTAGAATAAGTATCACAAGAAGAACAGAACATAAGTATTTAAAGGTTGAACACTGCGGTCAAACCTGGATAGTTATGTAATCATAGCTAGGATCAATATAGCATGATCAACTATATTCATTCGAGATGTGACTGACATGTGTTTAGGAGTGATGTGGTGTTGCAACAGTCTTAAAACTTACCGAACACTATTCAAGGGATCTATAGATCAGAACAAAGAGTTAAAATACTATGGGAGTATTTTATGATACTACAAGACAATAACAAGTTTAAAACATACCAGGTTCATTACATTAAAATACTATCGGAGTATTTTAGGCACTATAAATAACTTATGTGATAACTTAAAAGACCCTTACGGATAGATCTATAATTGTTAAGTGTATACTTTCAAGGTTTTATATAATTGAGATTTTATAGACTTAGAATTTGCGATCTATGCATCACTACCTGTTCGTTGTTTGGTTGTGGTTCTGGAGTAGGATCACCTATTCGAATGTTTATTTAATCTTAAATTATATACAAATTGTATACATTATGAAATTATAGGAGGACTCTATAAGGATCACCCCATAAGGTTACCCCTAATCTCATAGATTCTTTAGACACTTCCCTTTCTCGTATGACGAACCCAGATATATGTAACCACTCCATCATGATAGATAGTAGAGGATTCAATGAGAGACAAAGAGAGTTTTCCAAGAAGTGATCGGCCGGAGGAACTAAAACGTCTTAATACGTCACACTAATAAATAATTACCTTACTTAACTTAGTGAGTTAGTGGCAACACTGCTCACCCTATGTGTTAGGATTATTTTCTTTACATGTAACTGGTAACAGTTATTCAGGTCACATATATTCATTTGAGGATAGCCCTTTCCTAATTCATAAAGTTTATTTGGTATAGACTCTTTTATGAATTGTTTCCAAAACCCTGTAGAAATTAGGATCAAATACACTCAGAACTAGGATAACCTTGTCTTTCAGCTTTCGACTTATATCCACTGCTATAAACTTATTTCCCTTTCATCCTTTATTCTTTTTAATAGGATTCCTCCACATCGTTCAGCGTGATGCACTACTCCGATAACTCCACTACCTCCACCACAATTCAATCCTGCTGCTCTCTAGGCAACGATATCCTCCGTAGTGGTAACTGCTCTAGGTCACTTCGGCGAAAGTGGTACCTTCAGATTCGGTGGCGGTAACCACTTAGACAATCCCGGGGTTACTCAAGAACACCTAAGGGAGTGTTTGTACAAGGAATTCATGAACTGCAAACCCAAATCCTTCAACGGAAATGGTGGAGTCATCGCTCTGATGCGATGGTTCAAGAAAACAGATTCGGTCTTCGCAATCTATTTGTGCCCCAAAGGGAGCAAAGTGAAGTTTGTTGCTTGCACCTTCTCTGATAGAGACTTGACATGGTGGAACAACCATGTTAAGTCACTGACCCTACCAGTGGCTAACTCAATAGGCTGGGAGAATGTAAAACCAATGATGCTCGAAGAATATTGCCTGAGGGGCGAAGTCCAGAAACTGGAACAATAACTATGGGAGTATACCATGATTGGCTCAGACATAGTGACCTACACTGACAGGTTTAGAGACCTATCAGAACTATGCCCTCAAAAGGTTACTCCAGAGAGTAAGACTATAGAAAGGTACATCTGGGTTCTAACTGCCCCGATCCAAGGAGATGTATTGTCTTTGAACCAGCCACATCTAATAGTGCCAAACGCCTGGCCCAGCGACTCGTCGACCATGGAGTCCGCCATGGTTTAGAAGTCCCCATTCCAGAGCCATCAAAGGAAGAGGACTATGAATGGAAGTAAGGGAACAAGAGGAAGAATAAGCGAACAACACAAGAACCCCCGTGAGAACAACAAGCAAGTACTGTGTATGCCGCCACAAAACCCGCTACTCCAGCATCTACCAATTGATATGCTGGAACCATCCCGAAGTGTGGAAAGTGCAACTATCACCACACCGGAGTATGCTGAGAAAAGAAGTGTCTGAACTGCCACAGAAAGGGACACACAAGCCGTTTCTGCAGGGCACCGGCTCAACCGGTCTCCCAAGTCCCGGAGTTGAAGTAAACCAAGCCTGCTATGGTTGTGGTGAGACTGAACATTGCCAGAGGGACTGCCCGATAACAAAGAACTCAGAAGCGGATGGAAGAATTCTGATGATCATCGCAGGAGAATCAACCCCGAAGTCGCCAGCGAGAAGCGGTACATTTTTGAAATATTAATTACTTTAGAAATTAATTTATATTTATATAAGATTAAAACTTGGGGAAAACCCTTAAAAGTAATTATAATAACTCACGTATTGAAACAAGTCACAGTATCCAAGAGAACTAAAAGATCCATTCAGAGAAGCTATGATGACTTAGTATGTACATCAGGATTATGCATGGCTAAGATTTTGCAGACTTAGAGTAGTGATTTTGCCTTAATTCATGTTCCTTGTTTAGTTGTGGATTTGAGGTAGAGTTACTCAGTTGACTGTCTTATCCATCTTAATTATTTATAACTTGTATATGATATGTCACACTCGAAAACCAAGAACGACAGAAACGTTATGGGGCGGAGGACGTCATGTAAAGTATCACAACAATGTAAACTAGTAAACAAGCAACAACATCATCCATTACATTAATAGTATAATTTTAAATACATGTGTGTTCTTTCATAGTATAAAACAACATAATGAATAATCAAAATAAAAGACGAGTCTTGACTGCTTCGTCTTCACAAAACCTGGTCATCATACCTGTCTATTTGTGACCTGAGAATACAAGTTATTTTGAAAGCGAGTATCAACAATAAAGCTGGTGAATTCATAAGTATTAATGTGTCTTTGATTTGTAAATTGTAAAGAAAGACTTGTAAATGTTTGAAGAAAAGTTTGTATCAATGAACATGTTTGTAAGTAATCGTAAACGTTTGAAAACCCTAGAAAATCCCATATTTCCTACTAGTATAAAAAGTAATCTTCTACCAAGATCCAACTTTTTTGAAAGTAGACTTCTAGCAAGACCCGACTATTTAGAAAGTAGCCTTCTACCAAGACCCGAATGTTTTGAAAGTATGCATCACTGTAAAAGTGATGGTTTTTCCCCTGTATAACTATTATTATTATAAACTATCATCTACCTCATCGTTCATATGTATGTGTCACAATATAAAGGTAATAAGGAAAATAGTCTATCTATATAAAATATATTCTGCCTCGTCGTTCATGTGAATGTGTCACAAAGTAAAGCTGAGAAGGAAAATAATATAATCATTTAAGTATATCCTTTGGTACTAGGATAATCACGGCAGAGTAACTTGCCGAATAGTATTAACCGTAGACATCCGTCGATGTGCATTTTCCCTCTGTAGCTAACAGCTGGGGGTAGAATGGTTAGTCCCGTATTTATATAATAGTATCTACTCATATAATATGTAATAGTATCTCATCATATAGTATGTAATCGTATCTCTTTCTATAGTGTGTAATAGTATCTATGTAATCATATCTCTTGTAGTTGTATGTCTTGTAATTGTATGTATTAGCATCACTTCATATAGCATGTACTGTATTCGTATTTCTGTAATTGCAACTCTTCATATAGTATGTAATGTATTAGTATAGACTCATGAATGAACTGACTCTTGTGTGATTCCTTGTACTTGGAATAGTAAGTAGTATCTCCTAACTATACTTATTATAGTTACTAGTAATGTACGTGTATAATCGAAGGTATACCTTTGCTACCCAAAGATACTGAACTAACTGATAGAACTTTTATGACTATATAACAGTATAAAAGAAGTTTTGTAAAACCTTTGAAAAGTTTAATAACTAAGAAATGATGAGTTGATATCAGTTTATAAAACGATTTAAAAGCAGTTTGTTTGATAAGACAGTTTTATAAAGAGTTTTAACCTATAAAAACATTTGAGAAAGTCATTTGAAGTAATCTGTTTGGTAAAACATTTAAAAGTGTAGTAAATCCATTTGTATGCTAGTTATTAATAAGATGTGATTGATATAATAACTAACATGATTCAACTTGTATTCCCCCCCCCCCCCCTCATAAAAGCATATATAAACATTTCCAAAATTTAAAAGGTTAATTAAGGGGTATGAACTCATTTATAGTGAGTGGTTTGTTCGGAAGTGTTGGATAAGGTGCTAGGTGTCAAGTGAAGATTTGAACACACACAATGATCCTAGTTAACATATAATAAACATATATGTATCTAATTACACACTTAAAAACTAATTAATCAAGTTAAGAGACCCTAGGACATCGAAACACTTTGAATCAAGTCCTATAGGTACCAAAGGGTTGCATCTAAGGGTTGGATGGCATGACATTAGAGTTTATGGCCCAAGGACCACTCCTTATGGATTTTATGGCCCATGGTCATTTGTATGGCCGTAGAGTCATGGTACTATTTTTCAAATTGTGTTTTGAGCTCTTACAAGTTAGGATTAAGCATCCGATGATCAAGTACATGCCTTAAGAAAGCATTAGGGGCACACTAACACTACCTTGTAGAGTTCACGGCCTAAGGAACACTTCCTTAGGTGTTCACGGCCGTAAACTCTTATGGGGAATTGTTTTGATTGTTGTTTAAGGTCTTAAACACATCTAGGATGGATCAAGGTTGGCATCCAAGGCTTAGGAAGGAACTAGGGTCCATATAGCCACCTTAAGTGGGGTTTACGGCCCAAGAACATCCTTGGCCGTAAACTCCTTTGTTCTTATGATTCTTGATGATTTACAAGTGTTATTAAGATCATACTAAGCACACAAGAAGCTAGGGAATGTGTACTTACAAGATAGAAGCTCGATTGGGTGTTTAAGGTCCAAGAACACTAGTGTGTGTTCTTGGTGTTCTTGGTGTTTTGAAGAACACTTGAAGATCTAGTTGAAAAGAAATAATCAATGGATGAAATGATGTATAAACACTAGGTGATAGGGTATAGCAACAATTCAAGTTGAGAAGCACTTACGTTTTTGGAAGATCGGGCGAAGAACGGGATGATAGTTGAGAGAGAACGTGGAGTAAACTTGAGGATGGAAGTGAGAAATGAGGAGTTTGGGGAGTAAACTCATGCCTAAGGCATGAGTTCGCCACACAATGGTTTACGGCCCAAACTCTATAATTTTGGCCATTAACTCTTTGTTAGGGTGCATTAGGTGGGTTTGCTACTTCAAGACCCGAGACGGTACTTACTTTCCTTCGTTCGTTTGAAGAATAAATAATTATAACACTCAAATATACTTTTAAATTGGCTAAGAATTATGAAAAATTTAATTGAATTTTAATTGAAGTGATTGACTTTAGAGTTCGTACGAATGAAAATTCCGCGTTGTCACATCATCCCCCCGTTAAAGGGAATTTCGTCCCGAAATTAGAATTTAGGTACAGGAGTAAGTATGAATAATCGAGTCAAGAGGTGGGGACACTAGCTAATCGATTAAATCCTCGCACTCCCAAGTGAATTCAGATCCTCGATTGGCATTCCAGCGAACCTTCACTAATGGGAAGCAACTTTGCTTCGCTTATTTGACCTCTCGGTACATGGTCACTACGGTTCTTCCACGAAGGTGAGGCTCTTGTTGATCTCAATCTCGTCGAGTGGGATTACAAGAGTCTCGTCGAACAGACACTTTTTCAAGTTCGAGACGTGGAGGGTAAAATGTACGTTACTGGGTTCGCGAGTAAGTTGAATTTGTAAGTTACAGGGCCGATTCCGGCAAGAATCCCGAAGGTCCTAACTATCTTGGATTTAGCTTTCCACGCTTTCTGACGCATATCAAGCCTTACCAGAGTGAGATTTCCCAAAAGAGTTTGGTCTCTCACTTGGAATTCCAAAGTTTTCTTTCTCTTGCTTCCCTTCCTAATCAAGGGCCGCTCCCTTCTGGGTCGAATCCGTAAGAGGTTCCGTAATTCGCGAGGAGTTCTAAATGAACTACAATAGTAGATCAGTGAGACCTAGAATTTGGCGAATTCCCGTCGGCGTCTTCGGTGTTGACAAATTCTCAATGGTTTTGATTTTGGAAGGGTCCTCCAGAATTCACACATCACTAATAACATGCCTTAGGAATTCGACTCTTCAATTCAAAAACTCGTTTTTAAAGAACTTCACGTAAAGCTTCTCTGATCGTAATGTTTCCATAGTTTGTTGTAGATGCTCTTTACGATTGCCTTCTTACTACAAGAGTAGATAAGTAAGTGATTTACAAGGACAATGACAAACTGATCCAAGTAAGAAGGGCGTACCCTATTCATTAATCTCATGAATACTACGGACGCTTTGGTCTTATCCGAGGGGTATCACTATGGACTCGTAGCGTCTGCATCGAGTTTGGAAGATTGTCCTCAGGACATCCTTCTCTAACACTCGCAACTGGTGATATTCGGATCTCAGGTCCATTTCTGAAAGGTAAATTGTTCCTTGTGGTTGGTAACCCATTCATCTATGCGAGACAAAGGGTAATGATTTCATAATGGAAATCTTGTTGAGATCTCCATTAGTCGATGCTCCTACGAAACAATCCGTCTACCTTCTTGCAGAATAAGACCAAAGCTCTCCAGGGCGAGAAGCTTGGTCTTTCAATTCCATTGCTGAGTAGTTCATTAAGTTTGACCTGACAGTTCTTGCATCTCCGTAGGTGTTAGATTGAAGGGTGATTTGGTTACAGGAGTCGTATTGGGTTCTAAGTTTGTTCGCATGGTGATGCGATTACTCGTAGTCTTGGGCAGTCTCTGTCCTGAAGTTCATATTAGAAGTCGTACATGGTTCATCAATCACAGTCTCGTGTATACGAGCCGTATGTCATTAAGATTGAAAAGGTAGTCGAATAAATGATTCTTCTTTAAGCTCACATCCCAACTAGGAAAAGTAAGTTAAATTGGAATCATCAATTCTAAACCTATAGAACCTTGATTATATACCACCCCTGTGTATACATTCTTCAGCGATAGATTAACCGTACGAGTCTTTGGATTGAACTTGACGTACTGTACGAGTGATACTTCGGGGAGGTTTGTTGAGGTTTCTTCAGAAAGGATAAGAAACATGAGGTACTCTATGCATGAGTACTTTGGAGTTCTGGAATGATGGTTTCGCTAGAAAAGCGATTTCGAAGAAAGAGATGTGCGCATGAAACTCGTATTGTGAGGATCGAATGGACTCCATTTATATGATAATATCGGGATCACTTGGAAAATAAAGGCACTAGATTTGATCATAAAGGCATTACAGGAAAAACACAACAGTGCAACTTTTAACAGAGTTACAGTACTTTAGATTAACTACAAGGCTACTACTGCGAACAAGGTATACTACAAAAGATAAGTATAAGCAGCACGAGGGTCCCTTTACCGACTGGATCTCGCAAAAAAACAAGACTCTAGTTGCACTAGTTTTAAACATGTTTAAACGCATACATAAATACTGCCTATTGGAAGTGAACCTATATTATAGAAAGGTTCTTGCTGTCTTCTGTTGTTCTGGGGTCAAACTCCTCATGTTCCACCATCATTCTTCTCAGTTGGGCAGTCCCTCTTGAAGTGTCCCATTACACCACATAGATGGCATATCCAAGAAATTTTGACATTGGTGGTTGAAGTAAAATGTTGGATCCGAGTCCTACAGCAGTGGGTAGTATGTCCGCTCTTGTTGGAGTTATAGCAGTGTAACAGACGACAACTACCTAGATGATGGAAGTTGCACTTGTTTCACTTCGATGAGTTCCTAACATACTGTCTGGCTGGGTTCGGGGTAATTGGGATACCAGAAGGGATGGTAGTAGGAGGTACAGATGTCGTGACAGCGAAGGCTGCCACAGGTTGTTGTCTTTTGCTCGCCCCTTGGGGTGATTTGCCTTTAACTCTATCCTAGAACTTTTGTTTGTTATTTTTTGGCTTGAGGTTCAGGGTGTCGTGGTAGTTCGTTACTCGCTGAGGTACTTGACTGTTACTTGGATTGGAATTACTGATAACCATCCCGCTAATATTTGCGTTGTTAGCATTAAGGTGAGTCAGAACAGCTCTCATGGTAGCTGAGACTGCAACTTGAAAGGTAACTGCATAAATCTGAAGAGTTGGTGTTTGGTTGATGGATTGATTACTTTTCTTCGACGACATGATACTGTTACACGGAAAGAAAAGGAGTTCGTGAGCAATTTTGGTTGAACCTAGATGTATTCCGATCATTCATGTAAAGAGTATAAGGATGTTCTCGAAGGTTTGACCTACATCCCTATGATGCAGTCCTAGTACGGAGTAGAAGTAAGTCCGCAGAATGGACTCAGGACGTTTGTCGTTCAAACCCGGGTACCATTGGTTGGTGAATAACATGATCCAACCTTTGAAAGAGAATCGGGAATGATCCCTGAGTTAAATTACCCTAGTCCGATAACTTGACTAGAGTGGGTTTCAGATAGATTCCAACGATAGTATGATGAAAGTAATTGTACAAAGAGTGACACGGAAGTTAGCCGACTATCAATATCATTGATGTTTAAGATGTAATAAGATTGGGAAAATTGACCTTGTAGTAGGTCTTACATCACATCCGGAGTAGAAAAGTTTTTGGCCGCATAAAGGCCTAACTAAAAGTACCTACAGTACAAGATAGTTTCATAGAAAAATGCCACATAGGACATATACAGGAAAACGATCCCTTAAAACAAAGAAGGATAGTAAAGCATCTCCTACTGGTGATGGTCATCCCTCTGGTGAACTCTCAGTTCAGCCAGTTGACGTTCCATGTGAAGTAGGTGTCTTTCGTATACCCTCTGGCGTACTCGGAGTTGTATGACTTCGGCTCGTGTTTCAGCTAGCTCTTGTAGCAAGATCTTATGGCCTCTCTCAGATCTCTCTTGAGTGTGTTCAAGGTGATTGGTGCGGATGGTATGCATTCATGCATTAGCATCAACCTCTGTGATACGATGGAGAGTTGTTCTGCCCTGAATCTCGTT
The DNA here is from genome assembly GCF_052625555.1 of Lactuca saligna. Taxonomy (NCBI): domain Eukaryota; kingdom Viridiplantae; phylum Streptophyta; class Magnoliopsida; order Asterales; family Asteraceae; genus Lactuca; species Lactuca saligna. The sequence goes on along the minus strand of NC_136417.1, from coordinate 84,154,875 downwards.
TCGGGCAACTTTGCGGACCAGGATTAGTAGAACTATGTCTGCTGATCTTCCTTTGCTTATGTTGTACAAGCTTCGGTCTCCATTGAATGGCATGGACTGATTCTACTCTTCGCTCCATGTCTCCAAGCATTCTACCCAAGGAGGCATCGGGCCATGAAAAGCCAGACGAGGGTTAAGATTTGGAATGGGAGCTACCAGGGGTAGGTTCTCAACTTCGGGCTCAGAGTTAACATCATCCGAAAGGTCTTCAGCATGGTGATCATTCAAAGGGATTGGATGATCATCCTCTAGTTCTTCTCCCAACCATCCAGCATTGCCTTCATTCGGAAGGTACGGGTTGCCGTGGGAATGGAGTCCAGCCATGTTATCTACGTGAGAATTAGGGTGAGGAAATAATTATTAGACGAACTAACTAGATAATTATTAAATAATCTTCATTAGTTACATCACTATTTGTAAAGTGCATACCAGTTATATGTAATCAAAACAACATAGGCCTTCGAATAAGTGACCTTAACTCCAAATTCACAAGGAACACGGGTAAAGCAAAAATTCACATATTCTAAGTCTATGACATCCTAGTTACATAGAACCTTAGTGTATCCACTTAGAAACTATCGACTTAGTAATGAAGATCCTTTTTAGTTCTCAAGTAAGTAATTATAGTAACACAAAATACTCCTATAGTATTTTAGACTTATGTTTTGTTCTAGTGTTCTCATTGTAGTAGTGTTTGTAAGTTTTTAGACTTGTTGCCATATCACAACCATTCTTGGGCATGTGCTAATCACTCCTCGGACTAGCATAGTTGATCAGGATATGCCACTCCCAGGACTAACCATACATCCACGATCTTACTTGTGATATTCAACAATTGTAATACTTTTGTTCTTGTCATTGTGACACAGATTTAAGTATGAATGTAGGTATGTATACTTAGTTAAATATTTTATTATTTAAAAGTATAACTCTTGGTCAGAGTATTTTTAATCCCATTGTATTTATAGTTAGTATATCTTTTATGGGTTGATATACTCAATTCACTATAAACAATGCTCTGATACCAATTTGACACACCCCAAAACCAAGAACGGCGAAAACGTTCTGGGGCGGAGGACTTCGTGTAAACTATCACAACAATGCAAAGAAGTAAACAAGCAACAACATCATCCATTGCATTAATAGTATAATTTTAAATACATGTGTGTTCTTTCATAGTATAAAACAACATAATGAATAATCAAAATAAAATACGAGTCTTGACTACTCTGTCTACAAAACCTGGTCATTGTACCTGTCTATTTGTGACATGTGAATACAAGTTATTTTGAAAGCGAGTATCAACAATAAAGCTGGTGAATTCATAAGTATTAATGTGTCTTTGATTTCTAAACTGTAAAGAAAGACTTGTAAATGTTTGAAGAAAAGTTTGTATCAATGAACATGTTTGTAAGTAATCGTAAACGCTTGAAAACCCTAGAAAATCCCATATTTCCTACTAGTATAAAAAGTAGTCTTCTACCAAGATCCAACTTTTTTGAAAGTAGACTTCTAGCAAGACCCGACTATTTTGAAAGTAGCCTTCTACCAAGACCCGAATGTTTTGAAAGTATGCATCATTGTAAAAGTGATGGTTTTTCCCCTGTATAATTATTATTATTATTTTAGACTATCGTCTACCTCATCGTTTATATATATGTGTCACAATATAAAGGTAATAAGGAAAATAGTCTATCTATATCAAATATATTATGCCTTGTCGTTCATGTGAATGTGTCACAAAGTAAAGGTGAGAAGGAAAATAATATAATCATTTAAGTATTATCCTTTGGTACTAGGATAATCACGGCAGAGTAACTTGCCGAATAGTATTAACCGTAGACATCCGTCGATGTGCATTTTCCCTCTGTAGCTAACAGCTGGGGGTAGAATGGTTAGTCCCGTATTTATATAATAGTATCTACTCATATAATATGTAATAGTATCTCATCATATAGTATGTAATCCTATCTCTTTCTATAGTGTGTAATAGTATCTATGTAATCATATCTCTTGTAGTTGTATGTCTCGTAATTGTATGTATTAGCATCTCTTCATATAGCATGTAATGTATTCGTATTTCTGTAATTGTAACTATTCATATAGTATGTAATGTATTAGTATAGGCTCATGAATGAACTGACTCTTGTGTGATTCCTTGTACTTGGAATAGTAAGTAGTATCTCCTAACTATACCTATTATAGTTACTAGTAATGTACGTATATAATCGAAGGTATACCTTTGCTACCCAAAGGTACTGAACTAACTGATAGAACTTTTATGACTATATAACAGTATAAAAAAAAGTTTTGTAAAACCTTTGAAAAGTTTAATAACTAAGAAATGGTGACTTGATATCAGTTTCTAAAATGATTTAAAAGAAGTTTGTTTGATAAGATAGTTTTATAAAGAGTTTTAACATGTAGAAATATTTGAGAAAGTCATTCGAAGTAATTTGTTTGGTAAAACAGCTAAAAGTGTAGTAAATCCATTTGTATGCTAGTTATTAATCACATGTGATTGATATAATAAGCTAACATGATTCAACTTGTATTCCCCCCCCCCCCCATAAAAGCATATATAAACATTTGCAAACATTTAAAAGGTTAATTAAGGGGTATGAACTCACCTGTAGTGAGTGGTTTGTCCGGAAGTGTTGGATAAGGTACTAGGTGTAAAGTGAAGACTTGAAAACAGACAATGATCATAGTTAACATATAATAAACATATATGTATCTAATTGGACACTTAACAACTAATTAATCAAGTTAAGACACCCTAGGTCATGGAAACACTTTGAATCAAGTACTATAGGTACCAAAGGGTTGCATATAAGGATTGTATGGCATGGCATTGGTGTTTATGGCCCAAGGACCACTCCTTATGGAGTTTACTGCCCTTGACCATTTCCCCATGAGTTTATGGCCGTAAACTCATGTTACTAAGTGCCAAATTGTGTTTTGAGGTCTTACAAGTCATGATTGAGCATCCGATGATCAAGTCCAAGCCTTAGGAAAGCATTAGGGGCACACTAACACTACCTTGTAGAGTTCACGGCCTAAGGACCACTTCCTTAGGTGTTCACGATAGTAAACTATTGTGGGGGCTTGTTTTGATTGTTTTTTAAGGTCTTAAACACATCTAGGAAGGATCAAGGTTGGCATCTAAGGCTTAGGAAGGAACTAGGGTCCATTTAGCCACCTTAAGAGGGGTTTACGGCCCAAGAATATCCTTGGCCGTAAAATCCTTTGTTCTTATGATTCTTGATGATTTTCAAGTGTTATTAATATAATTCTAAGCACACAAGAAGCTAGGGCAAGTGTACTTACAAGATAGAAGTTGGATTGGGTGTTTAAGGTCCAAGAACACTAGTATGTGTTCTTGGTGTTTTGAAGAACACTTGAAGATCTAGTTGAAAAGCAATAATGAATGGATGAAATGATGTATAAACACTAGTTGATAGGGTATAACAACAATTCAAGTTGAGAAAAACTTACGTTTTTGGAAGATCGGGCGAAGAACGGGATGATAGTTGAGAGAAAACGGGGAGTAAACATGAGGATGGAAGTGAGAAATGAGGAGTATGGGGAGTAAACTCATGCCTAAGGCATGAGTTCATGGCCACACAAGGGTTTACAGCCCAAACTCTAAAAGTTTGGCCGTGAACTCTTTATTATGGTGCACTGGGTGGGTTTGCTACTTCAAGACCCGAGACGGTACTTTTTTTCCTTCGTTCATTTGAAGAATAAATAATTATAACGCTCAAACGCACTTTTAAATTGGCTAAAAATTATGAAAAATGTAATTGAATTTTAATTGAAGTGATTTACTTTAGAGTTTGTACGAATGAAAATTCCAGGTTATCACATGATAGGCGATCGTAGTGGTGCCAAAGAGGATCGTAGTATAAAGTTTCGACACTAGTTATCAAAACACTTTCATAGTATGTACTCACTCATCGCGATACGATATGTAGAAGTGTTAACATCAAAGGGAAAACAGGAAGCACTAGAACCAGTTACAAAGAGTACATTGTCGAACACATTAAGAGTACATCATCGTATAACATACGTTTCTTTCAAATCGGCCAAACTTTTGTTCAGTAAAGAGTCTATTTCCATCATTTGTCATGAGTTGGCGTGGTCCTCACCATACTAAGTTCATTCATTTTATCGTCTTGATCGTCAAATTTTTGAAACCCTCGTCATTCGTAACGACAGTCCGACCTAGACCTCAGTTTTGTCTTTCGTATTCTAAACCTCTAAGTACTCGTGCGAAGAGTACTTTACCCTCTGAAACCTCATCGCCTTATACTCCGCAGACCTTCACGAACTACCACTTGTCCAACAAATCAAGTTCAAGCACAGAGGCTAAGGATGAATACAATCCACCTATCACTATTAAGTGTATACGTGAGGGTAGTATATAATAATGATTACACATATTTAGTATGTGTGTTTCTGCCCTATCTCTTGTTCCTTGGTTGGTTGTGGACCTGGGGCAGAGCCGCACATCTGAACGTCTTACTAATCTTAATTATATATGACTTGTACACACGAGATAATGATAAATGGACTAAGTATGAACCTTAGCATGAACATTAGGGCAAGGTTGCCCAGATCTACGAGTGAGTATTCTCCCAATCAGAGGAGTACAACCCTAGTTGTACTGCTAAGAGAACTAATTTTGGGATGAAATTCCATCTAACAGGGGGATGATGTGACAACCCGAATTTTTTTTGCTTTATACGTCCAGTCAAACGAGAGTCAGACACGTTCCTGCTATCTCTTAGCCTTGTTAAGGGACTGTCTGAGTGTTCTAAGCCTCATACATTCAAGGAAGGAGTGTTAGGATATAGGTGTTGAAGTTCATAACCATCAAACAAAGCCATAAACTCCATCATGTGGAGTTTACGGCCGTAAACATGGAGTTTACGACCATAAACTCAACCATCGCCGTAAACCCCTTCTATATATATGAGGGCACTTCATTTTCTTCATTCTTTTCCTTCCTTGGCCGAAAATATCTTCAAACTCTCTCCAGTATCATCAAGTGCTTCATCTAAATCCTCGAAAAATGTAAGTGTTCTTCCCTCTAGTTGTTGTTATCCTTCTTATTCATGTATCATCCTTTTGATTCATCCATGAAAACACCCCTTTTTGTCTAGATCTTCAAATCTTCATCTTTCACCAAGAACACCAAGAACACACACTTGTTCTTGGTGGCCGAAAACATCTTTTAAGGCTCCTAAATCATGAGTATTCCTTCCATACACTTGCTATCTAGTAGAATAATTATCCTTAATGCCTAGATCAAACGATTTGTGGATGATTCCCAGGAGTTTACGGTTATAAACTCCCTGGCCGTAAACTCCCTGGCCGTGAACCCATTAGGCCGTAAACTCCTCTTTGTGGTCATACACTCCATTTAGATGAATCACATGTGATTCTAGAACTTAGTCCAAGTCGCTAAGGGTGTTTCCTAGGATGTTAGTTGCTTTAAACACTATATTCATGCCAATATATGCCATTATATGTCATTAGGGCTCGTTTGTGTCTCGGGACTTCATTCTTGGAACTTTTCATCCTTACACGCATATTCGTTTGAATCACCCACATAAGGTGAGTTCATACCCCTATAATGAATCTTTTCAATTGTTTTAAATGCTTTTAGGGGGGGGGGGGGGGGAATACACCCCAGATATGTCTGACAGTATGTGATGATATGTTTATATGCTGAAATGATATGTTATATGTGATAGTGGTAGTAGGAGGGGAATAGTCCCCAAGTTCGGTTGTTAGCACCGAAGGGTAGTTCGGACACCCCAGATATGTCTGATAGTATGTTTATGTTATGATATATGTGATAGCAGCAGTAGGGGTGGATTAGTCCCCGAGGGCCGGTTTCTAGGACCGGCGGGTAGGTCAGCACCCCAGAATGGCTCGACATGGGTAGCTCGGCACCCCAGAATGGCTTGACACGGGTAGGTCGGCACCCTAGAATGGCCGTATCGGGTAGGTCGGGCACCCCAGAATTGCCCGACAGTATGTATGCTATGTGATTGTATGGTATGTGGCACGATGGGGGAACTCACTAAGCTTCGTGCTTGCAGTTTAGGCTATATTTGGAGGACTAGCTGAAAAGCTAGATGTTAGCTGAAAAGCTAGCTGATGGCTAAAAAGCTAGCTGTTAAATAAAAAGCTAGTTGTTAGCTGAAAAGCTAGCTGATAAAAATTAACGTTTGATAAAACTAGCTGAAATATATATAATTACATAAAAGGAAATGTAAGAATATGTGTTTCTATAATTAATTAAGGGGTGTATTTGGAAAATTTTAAAAAAGCTCCTAAAAAGCTAGTCGAAGTAGCTTTTTAACACGCTAGCTTATAAGCTACTTTTTGGCTTACCAAACACAACAACATATAAAAGCTCGAAAAATAAGCTAGCTTATCAGCTAGCTGTGGCGCGCCAAACACAACCTTACATTTTTGGTTTCAGTTACCTCTTCAGCGAAGGGGAAGGAGCTGGCGCGGTAGTGACACATCATACACACACTCTTTATTTTCCGCACTATGAGTTATTCTGGGATTGTACTCTGACATTATTATGTTTTTACGATTCGGTTTTCAGATACGAGACATGTTTTTATTAAATGATATGATCGGATGATATTTTGTTACAAATGTTTTGCAAATCACTTAATCAAAAATGAAATTTTTGGACGTGAAAATTGGGTCGTTACACCGTGGGCGTTGATATTCCAAAATTTTAATGGATTAAGTTGTTTTCTTTGATTCCAAGAGCTCCAAAGCTCAGATTTGGTTTATTCTATGGTCTAAATGGATAAAGTTTTCCAACTTTATCAATTAAGACTACCAAGGAGATTAAGATCTCCAACCCTAGTTCCAAATAAAGCCAAATACCACAATGTCTTAATCATTAAGCCCTTATTGTGAAAAAGTCCTTAGCCCAACGACTCCTAAAGGGTTTATAATACCAGATTCTATCATAAAGGTGGAAGTTTTATAGAAATGCATTTTTGAAAACATGTCTACGGTCCAGTTTAGGTAATAATAAGCTAAAAATGCACAAAAACTCATGCAATGATAAGAAATCGAACCAAAGTCTAGATCTACAACATATGATGATCTTGGGACTCATGAGACTCATAAAGTTGCCAACTTTATGAGTTCCTTCTTTTTAAACTTGCTTAAACATGAAGAACATGGGAAAATATTCTAGATCTAGCCACTTTAAGGCATAAAAGTTTAGCCTTTGACACTTACTAAGGTCTAAAAGCTATAAGAGATGCTGATGATGTTGATTCCTTACAAGTTCCACCAATGGAGCACCTTCTTCTCCTTATTCTTTTCCTCTCTAAACCACCAATGCTCAAAAAGGCTACAAATCACCATGTTAAGACTATGAAAGAGAAAATATGATCATTCTTTTATTAACTTAATGCATTAAGTTACAACTAACTATAACATACAATAATACAGAAAAGATGAAAATGCCCCTGAGGCAATAAAAAACAATAACAGTTGTAACTAACTTTGAATTCGGAAGCTATCAGACTCACTTGCGATCATTGTCGGAAGTCGTCAGACTTAGTAAGCCTAACAATTCCTTCTAGGAATCCTCAAGCAAACCTCTACATTGAGTGATATAAATCAACTAAAGTCAATGATTGAACTTATTAAGAAATTGTATTCAATATTCTCTGTTAGTATTGGATATTAATGCTCAATAAGATTACTATTCAACTATATTATAACACTACACGATATAATCCTCCACACTATGTGTAACAGCCCGGAATCGCAAGAGTAGAGTTAAAGGGCTGAAAGTGTAAGTTTTGGAGGGTGACTCGGCGAGTCCATGCATAGACTCGGCGAGTCAGGTCGCGACTATGGTCGCGTATCAAGTGGCCTACTCGGCGAGTCCAAAGATGGACTCGGCGAGTAGGTGCTGTGTGGAGAAAACCCTAAATTTCGGGGTTGAGCCCTATATAAAGATCATTATGCCCCTCCACAGCCTCCCCTATTCTCCCCTTGAGTCCCAGAAACCCTAATTTCGTGAAGAGCCCCATTGTTGAGCAAATTAGAGCTTGGAGAGGAGTTGGTTGAAGAAATATTGAAGGAGAAGTGGCTTGGATCAAAGGGCTTTGCTTGGATTCGAGTTTCATTGTTGTTGAGGCATCCTTTGGAGGTAATACTTTCGTTCTTGGGCTGTGTTCTCCTAGTTTCTCATTTTGGGGTTGTGTGGGTAGCTTAGTTGTGTGGCATCTTGATGTTTGGAGGATGGATCTGAGGTTGCTACCTCAGATCTGGAGTGGGGAAGATCTTAAGAGCATTAAAGCCCCTGTTCTTGTGTTGTTAATGGAGCTACCATGTCCCAAACCTTGGTTCTAAGGTGAATAAGGCCTAGATCTCTTTGGATTCACGTAAAGTTTGCCACTTTACGTGATGGATGGATTGTAGGAGGTTGGATCTATGTTTTGGATCAACTGCATGGCCTGAGATGCTTCTGTATGGATTCAGACCGGTGGTACTCGACGAGTCACATGGGTGGACTCGACGAGTTGCTTGAAGATGGCCTGGAACTCGACGAGTTGGAAGAACAACTTGGCGAGTAGGTTGAAGATAGTCTTGGACTCGGCGAGTCTTGTCGAGGAAGTCCCAATATTTCTGGTTGAGCCGAGGAATCGGTGAGTCAAGGGATGACTCGGTGAGTTGGGTGCGAGTGGACTCAGAGTTGTTGGACTCGACGAGTCTTGGGGCGACTCGGCGAGTTGGGTCGTTGATTGAGGGAAGTTCTGAGCATAAGGACTCGGCGAGTCATCGGGTTGAATCGGCGAGTAAGGTCAGTTAGGGGTTGACTTTGACTTGTCCAAGGTTGACCAGTTGTCTTCCAGGTGTATTTTGGTAATTAAGGGTATTTATTGAGTTGTAAGTTTTGATGTTCAGTGGAGGAGTTCATGTCAGAGTTCGGAGCAGCGGGATCTTATCCTTTCAGCCGGTAGTTTCGAGGTGAGTTATCCTGACTATATGAACAGGGTCTAAGGCACCAAGGCCGACCCTTTATTGGATTGAAATTCGGATATGGTTATTATGTTATTGTTTGATGTGTCTGCATCCTGGTAGCTAGGATGGTGCATGCTAGGAGACCTTGTTAAGGTCAGTTTCCCGATATATATAAAGTGATGCTATGCTAGTGACTGGTTAGGTCGGTAACCTGGGTAGGGTAATGATATGCTATGTGATCTGTTTGTTCGGTTTGTTGGCTATGATTGTTATATGATTGTATGTTTTGTGCACATGGTTGTTTGGACTGGAGATGGGTTGAGGCGGGTCCTGCTTTGTGCTGTAGGCCAAGATACCCAGGGTGGACCGGTTATTCCGAAGGCCCAGCAAGCGGTCCGGATAGGCTGTAGGCCCCACGAGGGCGGACCAGACGTGCCGAGGCTCGGAGAGTGGACCAGGCCGACTGAAGGCCCGACACGGGCGGACCAGTCACACTGTAGACTCAGAGAGTGGACCAGGTGGGTTGAAGGCTCGATGCGGGCGGACCAACCCCACTGTAGACTTGAAGGACATGACTAGACCTGGAGGATGGATCCGATGGAGTGAAGGCCTGATATGGCGGACCAGTCACACAGTAGACCCGATATGTATGGCTGTTCTATGTTCTGTTATGTTATTTGTGTTTTATATGTTATGGGCCGGAAGGCAATATGTTTTGGACCGGAAGGTCGCAGCCTGGAAGGGCGTATAAGTGGTTGGTATTTTGGGGGTATCTCACTAAGCTTTCGGGCTTACAGTTGTGGTTTAATGTTTTTCAGGTTCTTCAGGAGACCGTGGCAAGGCGAAGGCACGATCGTACCGCTCCTCATGATTTTGTAGCAAAGTGATTCTGGGGATACTCTAAATGAATTGTATTGAAAACCTTTTTGTAAACAATTTAATGAAAATCGGGTGGTTTTTGAAAAATTTAAATTGGTTGTATTTTTCGGATGTTACAAGTTGGTATCAGAGCCTTGGTTTGAGTGAATTGGAGGAACACTTGTGTGACTCCAGTCTCAAATCGAGGAGGGTTTTCAAAAGAGAATTTAAAATGGTTTTCAAAGTAAGTAAAGGAGGACGCGGAGGTACGATCAGCCGGAGCCAGTAAGTAACCCCAAAGTACCATACATGACAATTGTTTTATTGAGTTTTGATAGTACAGCATGCTAGAGTTAGGCTAGGGATCTTCAGGATTTCTTGATGAGTTGCCTGATTTATGATGCCTGCTAGCCTAGGGTTCCTTGTGAGAGATTTCTAGTGTTCCTCTAGTTGTGAGGATGGAGCGTTGTTATGTATGTCGCTAGGGTGTTGTGGGAGTACTTCATACAAATATGGGTAGGTGTGGAAGGTAGTATGGGCCCGTACTTTCGAAAGCACGGACCCATACGCGTATCAGGGAAACCATGACCTCTAGGGTTGGGATGAGAGCTGGTTCCTGGGATGGTGGAATATGTCTGAGATTTTGGTGTTTTATTTTCAGTCTGGAGATTTCAGGGCACGCTGGGAGTGGATCCAGGTCAGGATCAGGAGAAGGAGAGGGAGTTCCGGGTGGGTCTGTACAGCCCGAGGTTGTCAATCAGATGAGTACGCGCGAGTTGGATGCGAGGATTCGTGAGATCTTGCACGACGAGGTTGTTGCATTGTTTCGGGCTGAGCTGCCGGAGTTGTTTGGGTTGATCAAGACCGCCATGGTGGAGTATTTTGATGAGCGCTATGCGGCTCTCACGGAGATGGCTGCCGCGGCGGCTACAACAGCTGTAGCAGCGGCAGGGGGAGGAGCTAGTAGAGGTTTTCAGTATCAGGACTTCGATAATACGAAGCCTCCCACTTTTGATGGAGTTCAGGATCCGATCGTTGCTATGAGATGGTTATCAGATGTGGAGGGATGTTTCTTCACGTGTTCATGCCCTGCTGATCAGAGGGTGAGGTGTGCTCTGAACCTGTTAAGGCTCGGGGCAAAGGATTGGTGGAGATTGACCACAGGTTCGTACTCGGATGCGCAGAGGGCTATGATTTCATGGGATCGGTTCAGAGAGATGTTCAGCACTCGTTATGTTCCGCAGGTCGAGAGGGAGAGGTTGGCTCAGGAGTTCTTAGAGCTGAAACAGGATTCGGAATCGGTGACGGAAATCACCAGGATGTTTACTGAGCGGGCGATGTTTTGCCCTGAGTTCGCTTCGGAGCAGGCTCAGATGTCCCGATATCTGAGTATGCTAAAGAGAGACATCAGACAGTTTGTGTCTGCGCAGAGGTGCGAGACTTTGTTGGAGTTGCAGGAGGCCGCCAGGCGGCGTGAGTTAGAGATTGAGTTGCAGATGCGTGAGCTGAGGCAAGCTCCGGTTCAGTCGCAGCCGGCGACGAAACGGTCTAAGACCGTTGATTCCAGGATGGGAGATCAGGGTAGCTACGTCTGTGGAAAGTGTGGAAGGGGTCACGACGGAGTTTTTCGGTCCGGTGGAGCATGCCGCAAGTGCGGAAAGGAGTGACACTATGCGAGGGATTGTCGGAAGTCAGTGCCGGTTCGGGATTTGAGGATATGCTATCATTGTCATCAGGTTGGACATTTGAAGGTCAACTGTCCACGGCTTGCTGCAGGACCGGTGCAGGCTCCAGCACCGGCTACGTTGAGGATCACAGGTGGAGGTCAGGGTGGAGCGGAGCCCCCAAGGGCTTAGGGTCGTGTTTTTCAGCTTGCTGCTGCGGTTATGTTTCTTTCTGTTGTTTTTGATCATTTATGAGTATTATGGAGTATTGTTATCTGCTAGTTTCGTTGGTTGGTTATGGAATTGCGTTTCGGGTTTTCGTGTGGTATCCGTTGTTCCTTGAGGGTTTGGCGAGTTGTGATCGAGATTTCGTTTTGGTATCCTTTGTTCCCTGAAGGATCGATATGGTTATGGATTAGTACTTCGAGCTATCGTTGATTATCTTTGTGAGGATTGGTGGCGGATGCGGCGTTGGTTTGAAGGCCGGGTAGACTCTGCAGTCTGAGGAATGGATATTTGAAGATTGGGTTCCTTTCGAGCGGGTTGTTCAGTGTGGAAACATGATTTTTATGAAAGTTGTTAGCGCGGGTGAGAAACATTTTGCGTGTAAGTGTTGATTTTATGCAAGGTTGCTTTGGGAGATCGGTGATGGCGACCGGTGATTAATTGTCAGTGTCTTAAGTGGGGGAGAATTGGAAATTCTCTGGATGAACGTTGGGCCTGAGAGGTTGTTTAGCTGCTTGGGGAATTCAGCGGTATTTCTATCAGCCGAGAGCAGGCCCGTACGGGTGAGTAACAGGCGTGCGGGGCGGAATACAGACCTAGAGCAATTGATTGTGGAAGGCATGGGAGTAGGCTGGGATCGAGTATGTATGATGGAGATAGAGTTCGGAACCCCTAGAGGGCTAGAACGGTATGCACGGGAGGATTTCCTGAAGGGATAGTTCGGAATGATGAATGCTAGTTGAGCGGTCCGGATAGACTGAAGGCCGGTAGGCGTACCAGTCAGGCCGAAGGCTCGGAGGACGGTCCGGTCAGATTGGCTGAAGGTTCTAAGAGTGGTCCAGATTGATTGAAGGCCTGGGGAGGTGGTCCAGTCATGCTGAAGACTCTGCGAGTACTGTTGGATCGGTTCGAGGTTATGGGTTGCGTATGTTGCAGTGTGATTACATTGGGAGGTCTGGCCCCGGGTAGCGATCATGAGCAGTGAAGGTAGTGCATGGGCTTGAGAGTCCCTGCGATGAGAGTCAGAGTAGTGGTGATGCATGGATGTCGGGTACGCTTTAAAGAGGTAATGTAGCGTGGGATGAGCACCATAGTGCCTGTCATGGTGACAGGGCGGACGAGTGGTTTCCTTGGTAAGGAAAGAGGGAGGAATGAAATTCTTAAAGGGAGTGCGAATTCACGGAAGTGAAAGCGGCAGTGTAGAGTTATGATTGGAGTGGTCCGTCGATGGTCTTTGAGTAGCGTGTTGCGGCGGTAGAATAAAAGCTCATTCGACTTGATATGTTTGCTCAGGGCGCGGAGGGAATTCCACAGGCGTAGAGCCAGGGAGAGAGTCTTGGGCTCTCAGTGAGATTCTGATCAGGGTTTTGGGTATGTATTAGCGGTTCATCCTGGAAGGATGTTTGAGGATATCATCAGTGTATCGGGTTTTCCAAACCTGAGGGTGCTAGAGCTAGATCAGCATGTGTGTGTGATTGCGAGAGGAGAACTCGGGGGAGTTGCTCCGGAATGGAAGAATGGGTCTTTCTGTCGTCATGGAATGGATAGAGTGGGATTCGGATCGGGGATCCGATGGTTCATGGTTTTCTAGCCACATGAGTCAAGTGAAAGATGAGAATTGGAGCAGTAAGGCATCATGGGTAATTCTCGGTTGTTGAGTGCGGTTATCAGAGGGTACATCTGGTGCCCGGGTTAAGTAGGTGGTTGGGACACCGTATGAAAGGAGAAAGTGAACTTCTGGTTTCTATGGTTGTGCCTTGAGGGACTGGGTTCGGTCAAGGTCAGGCGGCGCGTCGTGGGAAGTAAATTGAAGATGAGATGTCGTAGGCTTCGAGGACGAAGCCTAATTTAAGTGGGGGAGAATTGTAACAGCCCGGAATCGCAAGAGTAGAGTTAAAGGGATGAAAGTGTAAGTTTCGGAGGGTGACTCGGCGAGTCCATGCATAGACTCGGCGAGTCAGGTCGCGACTATGGTCGTGTATCAAGTGGCCTACTCGGCGAGTCCAAAGATGGACTCGGCGAGTAGGTGCTGTGTGGAGAAAACCCTAAATTTCGGGGTTGAGCCCTATATAAAGATCATTATGCCCCTCCACAGCCTCCCCTATTCTCCCCTTGAGTCCCAGAAACCCTAATTTCGTGAAGAGCCCCATTGTTGAGCAAATTAGAGCTTGGAGAGGAGTTGGTTGAAGAAATATTGAAGGAGAAGTGGCTTGGATCAAAGGGCTTTGCTTGGATTCGAGTTTCATTACTGTTGAGGCATCCTTTGGAGGTAATACTTTCGTTCTTGGGCTGTGTTCTCCTAGTTTCTCATTTTGGGGTTGTGTGGGTAGCTTAGTTGTGTGGCATCTTGATGTTTGGAGGATGGATCTGAGGTTGCTACCTCAGATCTGGAGTGGGGAAGATCTTAAGAGCATTAAAGCCCCTGTTCTTGAGTTGTTAATGGAGCTACCATGTCCCAAACCTTGGTTCTAAGGTGAATAAGGCCTAGATCTCTTTAGATTCATGTAAAGTTTGCCACTTTACGTGATGGATGGATTGTAGGAGGTTGGATCTATGTTTTGGATCAATTGCATGGCCTGAGATGCTTCTGTATGGATTCAGACCGGTGGTACTCGACGAGTCACATGGGTGGACTCGACGAGTTGCTTGAAGATGGCCTGGAACTCGACGAGTTGGAAGAACAACTCGGCGAGTAGGTTGAAGATAGTCTTGGACTCGGTGAGTCTGTTCTTGGACTCGGCGAGTCTTGTCGAGGAAGTCCCAATATTTCTGGTTGAGCCGAGGAATCGGTGAGTCAAGGGATGACTCGGTGAGTTGGGTGTGAGTGGACTCAGAGTTGTTGGACTTGACGAGTCTTGGGGCGACTCGGCGAGTTGGGTCGTTGATTGAGGGAAGTTCTGAGCATAAGGACTCGGCGAGTCATCGGGTTGACTCGGCGAGTAGGGTCAGTCAGGGGTTGACTTTGACTTGTCCAAGGTTGACCAGTTGTCTTCCAGGGGTATTTTGGTAATTAAGGGTATTTATTGAGTTGTATGTTTTGATGTTCAGTGGAGGAGTTCGTGTCAGATTTCAGAGCAGCGGGATCTTATCCTTTCAGCCGGCAGTTTCGAGGTGAGTTATCCTCACTATATCAATAGGGTCTAAGGCACCAAGGCCAGCCCTTTATTGGATTGAAATTTGGATATGGTTATTATGTTATTGTTTGATGTGTCTGCATCCTGGTAGCTAGGATGGTGCATGCTAGGAGACCTTGTTAAGGTCAGTTTCCCGATATATATAAAGTGATGCTATGCTAGTGACCGGTTAGGTCGGTAACCTGGGTAGGGTAATGATATGCTATGTGATCTGTTTGTTCGATTTGTTGGCTATGACTGTTATATGATTGTATGTTTTGTGCACATGGTTGTTTGGACTGGAGATGGGTTGAGGCGGGTCCTGCTTTGTGCTGTAGGCCAAGATACCCAGGGCGGACCGGTTATTCCGAAGGCCCAATGAGCGGTCCGGATAGGTTGTAGGCCCCACGAGGGCGGACCAGACGTGCCGAGGCTCGGAGAGTGGACCAGGCCGACTGAAGGCTCGATACGGGCGGACCAGTCACACTGTAGACTCAGAGAGTGGACCAGGTGGGTTGAAGGCCCGATGCGGGCGGACCAACCCCACTGTAGACTCGAAGGACATGACTAGACCTGGAGGATGGATCCGATGGACTGAAGGCCCGATATGGCGGACCAGTCACACAGTAGACCCAATATGCATGGCTGTTCTATGTTCTGTTATGTTATGTGTGTTTTATATGTTATGGGCCGGAAGACAATATGTTTTGGACCGGAAGGTCGCAGCCTGGAAGGGCGTATAAGTGGTTGGTATTTTGGGGGTATCTCACTAAGCTTTCGGGCTTACAGTTGTGGTTTAATGTTTTTCAGGTTCTTCAGGAGACCGTGGCAACACGAAGGCGCGATCGTAGCGCTCCTCATGATTTTGTAGCAAAGTGATTCTGGGGATACTCTAAATGAATTGTATTGAAAACCTTTTTGTAAACAATTTAATGAAAATCGGGTGGTTTTTGAAAAATTTAAATTGGTTGTATTTTTCGGATGTTATACTATGCAACAATGTTGATGTCGATTAATGCAACATTAATACATTAATTTGAAAAAAGGGACTTCATAACAACATTGAGATTCCCTACAATGGAATATTATAAAGATCCTTTATAAGGACAAAATCTAAGATAAACTCTTGATGTTTAATTACTCCATATAAGTTATTACTTTAAGTGACTTTAGAAGGAAATTTCAATAGTATATCTAGTATTGTTTGTTTGGAATTGTAAACGAGTGGAGGGCGCATCAAACCAAGTATATAAAAGGTATAATAATCCTTTAATGTTTTAGAGATCAAATTAATGAAACCCTCAAATAAAGATCATTTTTGTTAAAATAATTTTTTAGAACCTTAGTCAAGAAAAATGCAAACCACGGAGACCAATTTTGCAATTTTCTATAAAAGTTTTAAACTTGTATTGTCTATATATATATATATATATATATATATATATATATATATATCGGTGTTGTGAAAATCTCGATTAGGTCCCGATTAAATCTTAGGCGCTACTTGACCGATTAGAGGGTGCCTAACGATTAATATCTGCACACACAATGATTGAAACAATAGAACCCGAGGAAAATTGAACACTTTGAAAAAGTTATATCTCAATAGAAACTATTTGAGGTATGATTAATGTTGTATTTATCATATTAACCTATTTTGTTATTATATTAGTGGTATTTACTAACTTTTATATGATATTAGTCATATTTAATTATTTAAAATCTAAGAAATTAACAATTAATGGTCCCCGATTAATCTCCGCCTAACTGATTAATTCATTAACTCCCAATCCACCGATTAGATAACGTCGAACGATTTTTACAACCTTGATATATATATATATATATATATATATATATATATATATATATATATATATATATATATATATATGTATATATATATATATATACATATATATATATATATATATATATATATATATATATATATATATATATATATATATATATATATATATATATATATATACACACACATTCAACATAAAAATTCTAGTGGCTAACATCAATATTTTAAAAATCATTTTTTAGTTGAACCTGGTGACCGATTTCCGATTTAACCGGTTCGACCGCTGGTTCCAATGGTTCGACCATCTGTTCAACCAAAAAAAAATCCTACGGTGATGTGTGTCGGCCTTTGAGTCATTTACATTACAAAAATGTTTTCAATTTGCTTTGCAAATGAGTTGTTCTTTTAGCAGATTAAGGAAAACCCAAATATACAAGTCCAATAAACCGGTCCAAACATTTTTTTGCCGGTTTCATCACATCAGTTCAACCTGGTTTTTTAAGAAATTATCTAATTTGATCCAACTTAAAGATTTGACTTAAAATTGATCGTTGTTGAACCGGTGTAATTTAGTTTATAAAACATTGATTAACATATAATAAACAAGGGTTCAAGCATTATCATGCATGCAGTCTACTATTTTGATCATTAGTCAAACATCTAAAATCGGTCAACAGCATATGAAACTGAATAATAATACATTATACATAGTCTGAAGGTTTCATAATAACTAATAATGATCAAATAAATAAATTCAAGAATTATATGCAAAATATGAAAAAGATATTTCTCAACATAATTCCATCCTTATATAAACCAAATTTTTATTAATCTAACAGGATGAATTCCGTTTTTTAAATATGATATTCTTATAAAAAAAAAATATTAAAAAAATAACTACATATATTAAGAAAATCAAATATTTTGATAAGAAGTACGATTTAAATGGAAACATATTATTTCTTACATGTTACTTTTTTCTAAACACAACAAACTATAAAAATTTACAATCTTTTATAAACAGATAGACTGTAGGTCCCACTAGCAACACCTAGTAACAAACTTCCTTTCCTTGCTTGCCCTTTTCTTCACTTCCATTCCCCTACTCCCAACCTACTTCTCCTTCATATTTCTTCTTTCTTTCCTCCAATGGCGATTTCTGCTTAATTCCTAATCCTGTAACCAGAAACTACTTCTGTTTCCTGCAATATAACCCCCACAAAATTTCCAAAATCGGACACACAAAATGCTGGTGAATTCAGATATGTACGAAGGAAGTGCTTGTTATGATCCTACTCTCATCGATCATCAAGAGGACCATGTCCACAACTTCAATCAACCCAATTTCTCCTCCATTGAAGCATCAACGGATTATCAGCTCATCAACATGGACATGGAACACCAAAATCAAATCATCCATGACCTCAACTGGACAACTCATTCTCATGATCAAATTCAAATCGGAAACGATAACAATTGTTTCCCAAACATGCCTTTAATCACTCCCAACCCAACCCCACCTGATCTCCTTAACCTTTTCCAGTTACCCAGATGCTCAAACTCATCAATCTCGTTTTCAAACCCGACCCACATGGATCAAAACTCGTATGATCCTTTACTTCCATTAAACCTACCTCCACAACCTCCGTTCTTCAGAGAATTGCTTCATTCTTTGCCAAACGGGTATAATTTGACAGGCGGTGGGTCGATATTTGGGGATATGGATATGGAGAGAGAAGGTGTAAGAGGAGACCTTCATCAGTTGTATCATGAAGGAGATGGGATTTTGAAATTCAATGGAGAAATTAGTGGAATCGTTGGAAAAGGAAGAGATGTTAAAGATACTAAACATTTTGCTACAGAAAAGCACAGAAGACAACAATTGAACGACAAATTTGATGCTCTGAAGAACTTAGTCCCAAATCCCACCAAGGTATACATTACCCTTTCATACTTTTGCTCAATTTTGATAACAGCTTCATCTAATTCGTTTTGATTATGCAAAATACAACAAATACTACTTTCAATTTGAAATGTTCGAGTTTAATTGAACATTACAGTAAAATCGACTGAATACAGAGATTAATTTCGCTTTTAAGTTCTGACTGATTTTGGTTGATGATGAACACAAAAGGCGGATCGAGCATCTGTAGTAGGAGACGCAATCGAATACATCAACGAGCTCAAAAGAACAGTGGAAGAACTGACGATTTTGGTAGAGAGAAAGAGATGCAATCGAGGAAGGATGAAAAAACACAAAGCCGAAGATGATTCGACATTAGATGTTGAGAGCATCAGTACAAGGCCAAATGGTGGTGGAGATCACGATCAACAAGCGTATAATGGTAATTCGACTTCCACATTGAGGAGTTCATGGCTTCAAAGAAAATCGAAGAACACGGAAGTTGATGTTCGAATCATTGATGATGAAGTTACAATCAAATTAGTCCAACAAAAGAAGATTAATTGCTTGTTGTTCGTTTCCAAAGTTCTTGATGAACTTCAATTGGATCTTCATCATGTCGCCGGTGGACTCATCGGCGATTTCTACAGTTACCTATTCAATACAAAGGTACAACTGTTTAAGCAATAGTTATGCATTAACGGGTTGTACGTTACAACTCATCAAATTCTTGGAAAAAAAGGCAATCTTTTTATATAAGCTAAATCCAAAAAATAACAAACATATTTTTATATGTTTATTTATTATAAGCATTTTACTCTTATTTTTATTACTCCAACATTATATTTTATATTTTTTGTGTTATGTTATTGTATTTTATAAAGCTTACCAAATTGCAGCATTATATTTTATTTCTTTTTTATCTGAACATTTTATTTTGTCGTAAATTGCAAAATTGATCTTTTTGATATCATAAAACGTAAAAACTACACTTTAAGTCCATTTTATCATTCCAGTCTAGAAAAAATAATTTTTATGCAGATTTAGTCCCTTGAGTTAACTGTCGTCTAAAAAAAGACTGAAACTATATTTTTTTAGAAAATTATCAGAAAAGTCATAATATTTTCAGAAAAGTTTCACTTCAGTTCTAAAATTATTTTTTTTGAACAGAAAAGTCCCGATTATTTGATTTTACACGATAATATATCATTTTCTGTTAAAAAAAATTACTTTTTGTTAACTTTAGCCAAAATAAAATAATCGGGCCTTTCCGTTCAAATTTTTTTTTAGACAAATGAAATTTTTCCGAAAATATTAGGACATTTCTGACAATTTCCGATATCTTTTCGGAAACCACACAGACCAAATCTGCATGAAAGTTTTAATTTGGACTGACCATGAAACTGGACTCGAAATGTATTTTTGGGATACAATAGGGGTCAATTTTGTAATTTACACTATTTTGAAAAACTAACACTATATCAATAAAAAATTCCTTTGAATCCAAATGATATTGTTATAATTTGATAAAATTTTCATTATACAATGAAGTAGAATGGTATAATAAATAAAAGGATAAAGGAATTTATATTGTTTTTTTTTTTTTATATATTTAACTTTTTCTATTATTTAAAAATAAGAAATTCCAAAAAAAATTGTTTGAATTCAGATTTGTGAAGGGTCTTCCGTTTATGCAAGTGCAATAGCAAATAAGCTAATTGAGGTGGTGGATAGACACTATGCAAGTATCGCATCAACTACGGGCTATTAGGTAAGAAAATCCACAATGTACAACTAATAATACACGACGTACAACATCTAATACATAATGTACAATCGTAAAGTACTCTTCTGAAGTATACAGAAAGTGCTGGGTACTATATACATAAGGTATCGTACAACTAACTAACTATGAAGGTACAACATGTTATGCATAATGTACGACCCACTAAAATGTGTTTTAAGTTTCTTGAATTGGGCATACAAAGTATGCAAGTTTTTGTACCTGTGGATTTGTTTACTTTTCGTTAAAGTTGCATATGAATATGTATTTGTTTGGGTATATTTGCTTAAAACCTGATATTATAAATATTTTGATTACATTTCTTGAATAAAATTTTAATAATAATTGTGGAAGTTTTACGATTATAATCTTAACTACTATAAAATTTATGAATATACAAGAATAGCACTAAATTGTTCAAGAGTAATTGAATAATAAGTGTACTTGTAATTTTCTTCATTAATTTTTTTTTTTTTTTTTAAATGGGTTTTGTTAATATGACCTTATTTTTATTGCAGTGACAAAAAATGATCTTGGCGTTGAGGAGGAGAGTTCTGGAATAGCATAAGTGGACGGAAGTTTTAGATGACTTGGGATTTTAGATTAATTAGTTAACACAACACACTACAAGCAGCTTTTTACTAATTAATTATTAGAAATATATAATTATTTGCGGTTCAAAAAATATATATATTAGAAATAAAGGTAGGGGCAGTTTGGACAACAACCAAGTTTTTATTATTTGGATCATATTATGATATTTGCTTATTAATTTTAATAGGTAATGTCATGACAACAAAAGATATATAATTTAATATTTTGAATACCTATCTTTTAATTAGTGTATTTGATAAGGTAATTTATTTTTTTTTAAACGTTTTTATAACACCTATAGTTTATTTCGATCGCGTAACTCTATCATATTGTATACTACTATGGTGGAAATGTCAAAGTCAAACAAACCGGAATGAATAAATTCAACTATATTGAATGGCCCAATGGAACACAGGTACGATTTGATAGCCGTTTATTAGTTAAAATATACTATATTAAATACAATTATACGATAAGTAACTAGAAAAGAAAACTACTGCACAGTTTTAGTTTTTTTTTTTTTTTTTTTTTTTTTTTTAAACGGAAAACCAAACTATTTACCAAAATTGTTAAGATCAGAATTTATATATAATCGTTTTCGGGTTTGTACGATCGGAATACTAAGATCCCACCGAAATGTTGTAGGGAAATTTAGGGTTTGTGGTGAAGATCTGGATACCAATTTGGACCGTGATATCATTTTCAAACTGATATTTCTACCTTATGTCTGGGTTACAAGAAATTCAGTCTATGATAATCCAAGTGAACACTTACGATTCTAGGCACAGAGATTGTAAGCCAATTTGCTAGAGGATTCTGTGAAAGTATGATGAAAAACGAGAGCTTAAAATCGTAACCATCTTCTGAAGAGGAAAAATTGTTTATATATTAAATGAGATTAGGGTTTCATTAGGGTTGGGTCGTCATTAGTTGCTTTGGAAGCAAGTCATGATAATCCATATTTAATGAGGATTTAGGCTTACCAAAACTAACGAGTTTCATTAGTTTTACCATAATCACCTTCAAGAAATTTAATTTTTCCACTATGTTCCCATATGTAAAATTCGGTGAAATGTGGGTAAGAAGACTGGGTCAATTAGTAAATAGGTTAAAAAAATTGAAATATGGATTAAATTGTCAATTTTCTAAAAGTGGTATGAATAATCAAACTCTTGTGAATCCATATAAACCTGATCAACAACCACTCAAGGAATCTCAACTTCTTTCAAACCTTCATTTGTCTTCGAATTTTTGTTTTCTTCCTCCTTATCACTATCATCTATTTGAATATCATGTATTTCCACAAAATCCATATCACAAACTTTCGAAGTTGAGAGTTGATCAGTGTCAATTTTTACCAATAATTCTTCACATTTTTCTTTCCCTTTAAAAGAAGTTGCAACATTTATTACAGACAATTGAGAACAATCTACATCCTCTAAATCACTAATTTCACTAATATTATCAGAATTATCTTCAATATCAGCAAAATTAAATTGAGAATTAGATGTAGAATTCTTAGTCTTTTTCAAAATTCGAATTTTTTCTGATTTAGTTAAGATCTCATTCACAATTTTTACTAAATCATCAGCATCAAGATAATCTTCAACTTTTGCAATTCCATATCTATACCTATCATCTGGAACTTTGTTAAAATCAGCTATTTCTTTTTCACAATCATATGAAATACTATCTACCTTAGCTCTGTCATAAGCTAAAAATGGTAGCAACTTTCTATGTTGTTCCTTACTAATCTCACTAGAATGATGCAATTCAGTTAATTTTCCATAGTCTTTTTGCAGAATTACAAAAAATATTACGCTGTGCTAATAACAAATTTATCTCTTTAGCTAAACTCTCCCTATCTACCATAATATTTGAAACTTGCAATTCTAGATAATCAATCCTAGTGACTTTTGAATCTAACTTATTTCTTGTCTCTAGTAATTGATCATTTAACTTTTTCGCTTCATTGCTAGCATACACGACAAGTGAATCAAAGTAAGTAACAGTTTCATCAAAAGATACTAATTCAGAACTACTATCTACCTTAGCTCTGTCATAAGCTAAAAATTGTAGCAACTTTCTATGTTGTTCCTTACTAATCTCACTAGAATGATGCAATTCAGTTAATTTTCGATAGAGTCTTTTTGCAAAATTACAAAAAATATTACGCTGTGCTAATAACAAATTTATCTCTTTAGCTAAACTCTCCCTATCTGTCATAATATTTGAAACTTGCAATTCTAGATAATCAATCCTAGTGACTTTTGAATCTAACTTATTTCTTGTCTCTAGTAATTGATCATTTAACTTTTTCGCTTCATTGCTCGCAGACACGACAAGTGAATCAAAGTAAGTAACAGTTTCATCAAAAGATACTAATTCAGAATTATATGCAGAAACTGGAATATTAAAAGATTCAAGAATGTTACGTACCTTCGTTGTCATAGGCGACCTGTCAGTAGACTTCGATACGAAGCACTGCCCACGCACTTCGTAATTCTGCTCTTCATCTGAATCCTCTTCAACCTTTGCAAACATGGCTCCATGTGATGGATTCTTCATCTCTTCATCGTCAGAGCCTAAAGACCATATTTGATATGTACCATCTGATTCATTTTCTCCATGAGCCACCAGAGACAGATTCTTTGCTTTTGACTTTAGTTCCTCCAACTTCTCAGTATAATAAGCTTCATCCTTTGTTTTATTTTTCTTTTCTTCCTTCTTTCTTAACAAACAATATAATGCCAAGTGATTAGCACCATTGCAATAGTGGCAATTAATATCAGTGTCACCCTTTAACTTCTTTTCTATTTTCTCCACTTCGCTCTTCGAATCCTTCTTTTCTTCCTTCACCTTTTCATCCGTTCTACTTTTGTTCTCATAATTTCCCTTCGAATCTGATGACTTGTTTTTTGTATTAATAAGTTTCTTAAAAAATTTCTTTACTCGATTATTTGAGTAAAATGCAACAGCCTCATCATCAAAATTCACCAGAAAACCTTCTTCTTCATCAGACTTCGATTTTTCACTTTCTTTTTTTGAAACCTTCAAAATTAGTGCAAATGGACCACCAAGACTTGCCATAGCTTCCTCAGCTATTTCATTAACCTCATTTTCATGAGATTTCAATTGATTGTATAAGTCATTTAAAGTCGAAGTGTCAAAACTCTGCTGATTTTTCACCGTCATGCTTACACTTCTCCATTCCTTTCGAAGTCCCATTACAAATATCAACTTGAACTCCATTGATGACCTTGTGATACCATAACGATTACAACGGTAGATTAACTCGTTAAACCGATCATAGTAAACTTCAATGGATTCAGACTCCTTCTGTTTGAAATCCTTTAGTTCCACTAACCATTGTTTCACAGAAGTGATCTTCGTCTTTTCACTGCCTTGAAATTTGTCTTTGAGATTGTTCTAGATTTCTTTAGCTGTTGTGCAAGTCCTGACATAATTGTACACAACAGGAGGCAAAGAACCTCTTAATTCTCTCATGCACCTCTTCTCCAACTGTTTCAAACGATTAGATTGATTATCAACCTCCGAACTGCTTGAATATGCATCGATTGGCTGAACTGTTGCAGGTGGATTGATTTCTCCTGAAATGCAATTCCATAGTTCTTCATCCAATCCGTTCAAGTAGTCTTGCATACGATCTGCCCACTGATCGTAATATTCTGGAATTAGCATCGGAATCTTTGTGGATGATCCAAGCAAATGAGAAAATGATGTCATGGAGTTAAGATTGAATGACGCCATTGTTGTAGTGAACAAAAACTCAAGAATATTATGAAAACTTGGAGAATTTGAAATCAAATTGTATATTTCAGATTAAAATCACACTACAAACAAACGATTCACAAAAAATTTCGCAGAATCAAATCCTAGACCTAGATCAAGAAGTATTTTCCACACACAAAAAGAACGGAAACTTTTTGAATCAAACAGTAGACTCAAAAACCTTTTTGAACATATGAAAAACAGATCACAGAAAGGATTCCTGATCTGATACCAATTGATGAGATTTGGAATCAAGTTTGAATGTAATTCTAGTATTAATTGAGTAAAGTATTTAAACGATGAACACGAGAGTAAATAGAATCTATGTTCATCTCGTATTATGCCTTTCAGTTTACAGAATACAATGACTATATAGTAAATCTGTGTGTAAAGTCATCTTGTAGATCACTAGTACATACCCCTATTTATAGGAGAACAAAAGCATAACAAAAATACTAAGGACTAAATGTTAAGTCTTGACTTTATAATGCCTTAGTAAAATAACTATATATACGAAGACCCATACATACGAAGACACAAGATTCTTGGTAACAACCAAACTGACTCTTCGACTATTACAGCATTTTAGCCCTAACAGATCAGATCCCGATCCTACGATCCCATGTACGATCTTACATATAAAGCGATCCTATTATGATCTTACATAAAGTGGTAGGTTTGTGGTGAAGACCGGATCTGGAATCTTTGTAAGTCCCTAATTTTCCTCTGTATCAATCAGATCCGTTTGATGGTGCGGAATCCCAATCAAACGGATGATGTCAGATCAAATAGAAGAGAAGGAGAAGAAGAATAATATGAATCTATGTATGAATTGATTAGAATGAAGATCTGGATACAAAAGATTCACACACACAAAATGCTCTCTAGTTTCTCTCTCTCTAGAACACCTTCAAATGCACACACTTAAGCTCCCCTAGTGTCCATCAATCTCTACTCCTCACCCTAACACCTATATTTATACTTGGAGAACATGGGTCGTAAATGGGTTTACGGCCGTAAGGTGTTTACGGTCGTAAACTCAACCGTAAACATGATCGTAAAATCCAAAAGTATTACAGAAAAATACAATTGCCCAGAAAAGCAAAGTATAAACCATATTTTGACCCAACAATCTCCCCCTTGGTTTGTAGCTTTCTTTTCTTAATTAACCCTACAAGCTCTCCCTAAAAAGTAGCTGGCTCTTCTTGTCAGTCTTCAATGGGAGCTTGGCTTCAGCTTTAACCTTCGATTTCCTCATAGCATCAGGATGAACATATGAATCTTCAATGAATGACTTCATCTTGAGAAGTTGGGATTTTCTTCAAAATTTGACATTGAATGCACATTGGGTGAGGAGGCTACTTGAAAGGATTCTTGAAAGATAGCGCTTTCAGCTTGAGAATCTTCAGAGAGAACAAATCTTCTGGATCACTTCAGCAGGTACAACGATAGCAGCAAACTGATTGAGGAGGCTTGAATGCAATCCGTCATATAATCTTCAATTTCTACTTCACCTTGTTTCCGGGGTTGAAGGATTGAATGTTGAAAAAATAATCTTCATTTCTTGCTCCTTCAAATGAGAATTCTTCGATGCTCACGGACGAAGCCTTTGCTCAGAAATCTTCGACACAAACTCCATGAGTCTTATCTATACCTGAAATCACTTTTCAAGACAAAACAAAACTAAAAGAAAACTTAGCACACAAATTAAAACAGAAACAAAAATATTTTGGATTTTTGATTGTTCTGAACAAGAAATAAAACAGAAATAACACTATTTTTGGATTTTTAATTTTTCTGATTTTTCTTTGATTTTTTAATTTTTCTGATTTTTTTCATTATTTTGAATTTTTAATTCTCCCCTAATATTTAAATTAGAAGATACTATGACGAATTTAACAAAAAAAATGATATCTAACTTTAAGAGTGATTTGGGATCAAAGTTGTTAGACAGCCTTTATCCACTTGTCGGTACCTTCTATCTTCACGTCTTTGTCTGGTTGATCGTCGGTATTGTGGTCCACTTAAACATTAAAAATTGTGACAAATTTAGGACATACTTTTTGTTACAAGACAAGGTGAACTCAAGTTCCTAGATATTATAACTGATCCTAAGTTCTTAGATACTATATCTTAAGGACCATTAAGCTGACGACGACCAGGGATATTGTTGTCCACCTAAATTGAGCAGCGAGATCTATAAATAATCTGTATGTGTTCAATTTTAAGTATACTAGAACATGTTTCCCGCTTCCTGATATGACCCAGCCATCAAGAACTTCCAGAGTAGTCCTTACACCGGGTGAGCAGACAACCATTCAAAGAGAGGATAGATTCAGAATTCTATTACTTATTGTTTCAGAGGGGTTGAGAAGTAGAAGGTTACATATGCTGTGTAACAGGTCAGATTAGAAGTCATGCAAAGGAGATAGCATATGGCTAACAGATGAGAGGAATTTCATATATATAGCCTGCAGAGAAATAGAGTTGCATATGTTGTGTACCAGGTTGGATTGGAAGTTACACAAAGGAGACAACATATGACTAACAGACGAAAAGAAAGAAAATGATATTCTACAGACCTAATTTATCGGAATTTACCAGTCTCTCCATCCAGCCGGAATTAAGGAAAAAATCCGCACATCGAGGAAAAGTGAATCCACAATTCTAGATACGGGTTATTTAGTGTGACCGGTAGATTCCCATTATATCTCCTTGCTTAACCTATCTGAGCGTCGTATTGTCAGGCTGAACGAATCTAACTAGGTCAAGATTTGTCAAGACAAAAAATTTCTTAAGTTCAACTCTGCCTAGTCAAGTCCATTTAAATTTTTTTGTGCCTACCAGCGAATCGAAAACAGAGCGTAGACGATTCAACTTAGGTACGTTACGCCGATTCAGATTGCCCGCTATCACTTGCTAATTTCATTTCCCAAAACATCTCTTACAAGCACATTTCATTTACACTATATTTTTTGGATTTTCTGATTTTGTAATGTTTTTGGATTTTTTTTTTTAAATTATTATTTTTTTTATTTCTCCCCCTAAATTTGTGCATAGGAGAGAAACGAAAGTAAATGCGCAAATTTAAACTATCCTAAAACAAAAATTAGTCTTTAAAGCGAATCAGCTTAACAAAAACTCAGGAGTATAAAGAAGAAAACGCAAACCGTAATTCACCGATTGAATCTGCATTCAGAAGGTCTAAGAACAGCAAGCATAACCTCAGAACAGATTCAGAAATTCTTCATATCATTAAGCACTAACTCCATTTGTGATCTCTCCCTTTCTTACTTTCCCGCAAAGGACACATACTCTCAACAAAGGTCTGAATGTTGTACAGTTGAGAGATGTCCTCAATCATATGCTAGGAGCAGCCACTACCAACAAGTCGAAGTCTGATGATATGCCTCCATAGCTACTCCAACACAGAGCAGGATCATTTGGTCTTTGGAACCCAGTCCATTTTGAAACTGGGTCGACCTTTGTCATCAACGCAAGGTACTTTCTCCCATGACATGTCCTGTTTATCACAAACAGAAGATATAGAAACATTTGAATCGTTAGAAGATTTGCGAGATTGAGCCTTGGGAAACCATTTGTAGTTGGGTTTAACCCATTTCTTTTTTGATATGATGGGTGGCTCAGTGCTTGCTTTTGATCTTGATGTCGGCCTTTGAGATGACTTTGATTTTGGCTTCACAGGAGCATCTCTTGGATTTGGCTTCTTGGCCAGTATTCCCTTATTTCTCTTGGGATTCGGATTCTTGGCCTTGTAGGTTTGATTCTTCGCCTTTTGCGCATTCCAGTCGCTATTGTTTGAACGTGACCTTGAGGGATTTCTTTTGGAGTATCCCCCTCTTGGCGCGTTATGCCAGCCTTGTGCATAGTAGGGGACGTATGCGCGATTTGGACAGTTTCAGGCAATATGTCCAGGTGTTCCACAGTGAAAACAAGTCTTTTTCTTCACTGTAGAGTTATTTCTTCCTGCCCCTGGTGGCGTATCTTTTCCTTGTCTGTTGCTTTTCCCACACTCACAGTTACAACAGGCACTCTGCTTCACTGGAATTGGTGGCCTGTATTTCTCAATGACAGGTTTGTTAGGAGTAACAGAATTCGAAGCAATAGATTTCGAGTTCAAAGAGTCATTGGTTTGTTCAGTAGTGTTCTCCTTGTTCTCATTTTCTGCTACTTTACCTGCACATGAAGTAGAAGCATTAGTATTTTTAACATTAATAACTCCTCTTGACACAAATCCAGCTCGTTTGCCATATTGAATATGTGCCTCCCTGACAATTTCTTCCTGTGTCATAGGGATGGATGTGTAGTCATGATTGAAAGGAGGAGGAACACTATCATACCCTAGACCCTGGTTTTTATTATCTTTGAATTTTAATTGGGTTTCAAATAATGACTCGACTGTCTGACTTGATGCAGTATAATTTTTGAAACTAACGTCTGTTTTTCCACACTTAATTTTCAAAGTGTCAAGTTCTTCAGTTACAGCAACAAGTTGTCTCTTAATATAGTCATAATTTTCACACTTGTTGCTATACTCTTCCTGAAGCTTCCTAAAGTCTTTGATTTTTGCTTTAATTCAGCCTTCATGGGTTTCTGTCCTTTCCTGAGTTGATATCCTTCATATCTCAGGTCCTCAACTTCTCTTTTTAATAAATCAATTTGTTCCCGAAAAAATTTAATCGTAGCTTCACAAGCTGGAGTACATGTAACTTCAGTGACTGGAATGTTTTCAGAACTCATTATTTCTCTACACTTCAAAGCATCAAGTTCTTGAATTACATCAGCAAGACTAAGATGATTGAGATATTTTGTCTTCTTGATGATAGCCACGTTCATATCCCACGATTTCGGAAGTGAATTGAGTAGCTTTTTATTTATCTCAAACTTAGACAAGAAGATCCCAACTAAATTCATCTCAGTAGTAAGTGTAGTAAATCGCTACAATTGAGTTTCGAGGGTTTCTCTAGGGATATAATTGAAAATGTTGAAATTTTGTCTTAACATATCCTGACGACTTTCTTTCATGTTTTCAACTCCCTCGTAGACCTTAAAATCAATTAAAAAGCACAACTAAAAACCAAAATCAAACTTAAAAGTCAAACCCTTTGATTATAAACCTCAAAAGTCAACCTTAAAAGTCAAATTTAAAAAGTTAAACTCAAAAGTCAAACTTGAAAAGTCAAACTTAAAAGTCAAACTCTTTGATTATAAACCTCAAAAGTCAAATTTAAAAAGTTAAACTCAAAAGTCAAACTTAAAAGTCAAACCTAAAAACTAAATTTGAAAATTTAAAAATTAAACGAAAAAGTCAAAGTTTAAAGTCAAAGGTCAAACTTGGAAGTCAAAGTCAAAATTGAAGGTCAAAAGTTAAAAAATAAAAGTCAGAAATTAAAATATAATTTTATTTATTAATTTTAATTTAATTTATTTATTATTATTATTTTTAATTTTATTATTATTATTATTATTATTTATTTTGGATGAAAAAGAAATTTAAAATTAAAAGGAATTGAATTTTGGGCTGAAAGTGTAAAAAGTGTGAAACTTGAAGCGAAAAAGACGGGTTATGAATTAAATGGGGAAGGAATGTATCAACTTGTGGCTTAGAGGAATTGCTAAGGCGCTGAAGGAATGCTAGCTGGAGGTCGCGGGTTCGATCCCCAGCAACTCCAAAGTTGCGTCCTGTTTTTTTTAAATGCGAAGCGAAGCTGGTTGCGAGGCCGAGGAACTATGCGAGGACGAGGCTGCTGAGCAAGGCTGCTTCTTGCGAGGCTGTAAACTCCGAGGCTGCAAACCGAGGCTGTGAAATCCTCAGATCGCAAACACCGGCCGCAATCCTCCGGCGACCGTGAACAGTTTCAGGCCGTAAAATCCGGCCGTGAACTCCGAAACCCTAGCCGCCGGCCGCAAACTCCGACCAAAAACACTGATTTTTCGACTTTGAAGCTCCAAAACTCGATCAAAAATCCTTTTTTATGAAAAACACGAAGAACAAACCCCCCTTAATATAAGATCATATTATGCCCCAAATCTAACAAATATGATTGATACAACCAGACTTTGATACCAATTGTAAGTCCCTAATTTGGCTGTGTATCAATCAGATCTGTTTGATGGTGCGGAATCCCAATCAAACGAATGAGTTCAGATCAAATGGAAGAGAAGGAGAAGAAGAATAATATGAATCTATGTATGAATTGATTAGAATGAGGATCCGGATACAAAAGATTCACACATACAAAATGCTCTCTAGTTTCTCTCTCTAGAACACCTTCAAATGCACACTTAAGCTCCTCTAGTGTTCATCAATCTCTACTGCTCACCCTAACACCTATATTTATACTTGGAGAACATGGATCGGATAACATGGGCCATAAATGGGTTTACGGCCGTAAGGTGTTTACGATTGTAAACTCAACCGTAAACATGACCGTAAACTCCAAAAATATTACAGAAAAATACAATTGCCCAAAAAAGCAAAGTATAAACCATATTTTGACCCAACAAACTTTATGTGTGTAGGATTCTAAGCGTATGATTACGAGATTAGAATTAACATGTAAACGTTTCGAAGTCATAAGGAGACTTATATGTTTATCGTAAATAAAGCTTTCCTATCTTAAGTTCTCGCCCAGTACACCGAATGTCTGCTTGGGTGTACAAAACATTATGGTGAAGACTCGTAGAGAATTGAGTAGATGGAGGAAATGAAAAGCTTATGATAGTGAATGATACCTATAAGAAGATATCATAAGAGTGGTATCCTGCCTTTAGAATACCTCTAATAAAATAACGGAACGTTTAGAGGGGTACGGTACGTCTGAAGTACACCTTCGATTGGCACGATGATGAATGGTTGGTGTAATTCTTGAAGTTGTCCCATCGTCTGGAATTTCCATCACCAACCAAGTTGAAGTAGAATTGATGATTGAAGATACGCGTGTAAGAAGTCCTATTAGAGTCTAGGAAAATTCTAGGATTAATTGGACACATTCGTATGTGTTAAATTGTTTTGTGATTTTAGGACTTGGGGATTGCGAGACCGTACTTGGGATGAGTATGAGTAGGTGTGAATAGTAGTAGAGATCTATACTGCTGGAAGCATAGGACTCATGCTTGGATCAGGGAAAGTCACAAGGTTACCAAGAAACTAGTGATTGATTCCGTTTTATTCGGATATGTCATTACCCTTGTTTCGGTAATGACTAGTAAGTTGGTTGTTATTCCGACCCTAGTGGTCATATCAAAGTGAGTCCGACTACGATGAGTTTGTTACATCGTTCAGAGGACCAAGTTCGATGTAGCATCTGACTAAAGTTAGAAGGTTGAAACTAATGCGATTGATAGCATAGCTCTCATTGTTAATGAGGCTTGTAGTTGGAAATGCTATATGCTAAAATGTGATTATATCACATTAAGATACAAACGAAGGTATATTCCATTCTGGAAGTTGATGAAGTTGACTCAAAGAGACTTGAGTCTAGACGTTGCATCATCCGATGAAGGTCATTAGAACATGACCCATCGATCTGTTACAATAGATAAGGGGAAGTACTTATCTTAAGAAGAAGAAGGAGTCCTCAATAAGGATTTATTTTGTAACTTGTAGGTTACGATTGAAATTCCAACCTAGTACGAAGAGCAGGTGTAAGATTGAGCATTATGGTTATTACTTAGTATGGAAAGATAACGTATGTAATCATTATACAAGTCCTATTTTTGTTGATGATTTCGGGACGTAGTCATCCAAAGCGGGAGATAATTATAACGCTCGTAGATTCGGGCTAGTCAATTTAGAGACGATAAGCATAAAAAATTCCTTTTTTATGGAAGATTATTTAGAAGGATTAATCTTAACCAAGTTGTAGTATATGTCTCAAGGTTTCCGGATATATAAAGAATGTCGAATTCCGAGTTATAACAATGAAGTTATGACTTGTCGAAGTTTCGCTAGAAACCGACACGGTGCCGAATGTCATAAAAAGTGAGTTTTTGATAAACTAATTTTTAGCCTTATTGATCTAAATGAAAGTCGTAGTGCTCGTTACACCGAGAGTATGTATAAAAAGAACGCCAAAATCTGACTTCGTATGAAGAAGTTATGATTATTGAAGTTTCAGCTTAGCAGTACACAGCTAACAACTTGAATTTTAGATCGAGTAATTTTTAGCCGACACGACCTAAAAGAGAATCAAAGATCTCATCATTTGTAGCACAACGATAAAAAGATAGACGAAAACGGACGTCGGATGAAGAAGTTATGAATTTTCTATCCCGGTCTGTTAAAAATAATAATATAAAAATTAAAGTCAAAATTAGCCGACGAAGTCTAAACGAAAGTTGTAGAGCGTAATTACCTACGCGTGCATATAAAGAACGTCAAAAACGGAGCTCGTATGCAAACGTTATGGTATTTAAATGTTTTGGCGCGAAAACCGAGAAATTTCGCATGGGTGGCGTCGGCCACGTCACCTTCGCTCAAATGAGTGCCACGTGTCCAAAATCATTGAGTCATGCAAGCCACGTGTCCAAAATTGATGATTCACCTCATATGAACAGTAGCCACGTGCTCGCTTCTGATTCGACTGAAGGGAGGCCCAACCGAAGCAAGCCACGTGTCGCCCCTTATTATGATCTGCTGACGAGTCCGAAGTGGTCCAATAAGGATCCGACGCGTGCACCCCGGTGGTGAGTCCTCGCATGTGAGACATGTCCGATACGTGTCCTCCTCAGGATCCAACCACGTGTACGAGCCTTCTACTGCCTCGTATCCTGGGTGCTGACTCCCTTCTCTCGGCCAACTTCGGATCTCACCCTATAAGTAGAAGGGTTGCGAGATCCTCCGGCTACTTTTGGAAAATGGGCATTTTCACCCCTTTTTCAATATTTTAGCTTCTTTGACTTCCCCCAAAGCCCCGATACTTATTCCAAAGCCCGAAACACGCCCAGAGATTCCCGAGAAGCCCGAAAAATTTATCTTTTCAGTTTTGAAGCTTGAACTTTCGCAGAGCCCGGTTTCTGAATAAAACTCCTGGTTTTATTAAAACGATCATTTTAGGAAATGAATTGCTGCCCGATTTTCATTAAATTAGGTGAGTGTATAGTCACTATCATCTTACACATAAATATGAAGTATTTTATATAAAATACATGATATATGTATATATGTTGTTTGTTTATTTGAAATGGATGTTGAATGAATGTTTTATACATGTTTAAAATGATTTAAAATGTATATATATATATATATATATATATATATATATATATATATATATATATATATATTATCTTCAAATATGGTGGGTAAAACATGTGTAGATAAAGTATGAGGGATTAAAGTACAGTATAGATCTACGTTGGTAGCTATGAATTTAGTACAGTATAGATGTATGTTGGTAGCTATGGAGTTAGTATGTTGGCAACTATGGACTTACTGCCTGTTGTATAAAACCTGGCGACGATGTGACTTCGTGCCTATTAGATAAACCCTGGCGACTATGAGACGTAGTGCCTATTAGATAAACCCTGGTGACGATGTGACTTCGTACCTATTAGATAAACCCTGGTGACGATGTGACTTCGTGCCTATTAGAAAAACCTTGGTGACGATGTGACTGTTGGATTAGTGTCTAAGTTCATAACTATTTTGGTATGTGCTTGAACCAATGGTGCATGGTCCTTTTGGGTTGCCTTCACCAAAGCAACTTGATAGGATGAATTATAGAGAGAGAAGATTAATTATGATTTATTAATATATTATGAGAATAATATATTAAAGGAGAAATCATATTGTTTAATTAATATTAGTCAAGAATTAACTGATAATTAATTTTGTGGCTAAAAGAGATTAATTAAACTTAAGGGACTGGAACTGTAATTATAAGATAACTGCATTTGGGCTATGAATCACCTTGGAATAATAGGTTGGACGAATTTTATGGGGAAACCCATTAGAAATCGTCCAAGGGATATTCTAAAAGGGTCCATGGGCTGCTTAGGGCTTAAGCAGTCAGATTAGGGTTTCCTAGTTGAAAACCCTAATAGTCTACATGTATATATAGTAACATTAAGCCCCAAAAATAGGGCTAAGAGTTCAACTAGGGTTTCTGGAGGTTTTGGTCAGCCTCCTCTCTCCTTATTGTTCATCCTCTTGCTCTTGGTGTTTGTGAGCCATTAGAGGAGTGACAATTATGACTCTAAGCTTTCTAAAGTCATTACAAGGAGGATTTGAGATTGTTATTGCTACATAACAATCTAAGGTAATTCTCTAAAACCTAGTTTCAGTTTATAATATGTTAGATCTAAGATTGTAAGTCTTGGATACATTGCATGTACAATAGAGAAACCTAGATCCAAGCATTAGGGTTTGCATGAGCACATAGGATGTTCTTATGGCTAAAACCCATCAATGGTATCAAAGCCTTGATTAGTTTCTGTTGTATGTGATGCTATGTTGAATTATTAACTGAAAATCAAATTATGGCCTTCTGTTCGAACTGACTCGGCGAGTCACTACTGGACTCAGCGAGTTCCAATGTCTGACTCGGCGAGTCGGAGCTTCAGACAGAGGGAATTTCATATTTTATTGCTGTTTTGCTTAAGGATAATTACCATATTCATTTTAAACTTATAAAATATGATTTTTAATGTTTCTAAAAGATTATCCTTTCCAAAACACAAGATAATTACCAATTGATTAGATAATAACTTATAAGATTAAAGATTGATTATTTGTATTAATTGGGTAACTTATCTTGCAAGAAACTGAAATTAGGTCAAATATAGATAATGAAAAATTAATTGTTTAATTACTGTTATTTGTTATTTGATCCTTGTGTTGTGAAAAAGTTTCATTTGTGCCCATGTAAATTTTATGGTTTAAATTTGAACTTAAAGGTTTTGTTTTGAAATTTAAATAGTTGAAACCCTAATGTTTTGAAATGTTTGAAAACTTTCCCTCAAGTTTTGGAATTTAAAAGTTGATTAAAAGTTTAATTTAAAAATGTTAAATTCTAAAACCCTAGTATTGTTTTGAAAAGTTCAAACCACACCCTATGGTTTTATTAATTAATTAAAGTATATAATTATTAAATTTGACCACCTAGTATTTAAAAAGTGTAAAATACACCCTATACTATATATAACATTAAAAGTCTAATATATATGTATGAGTAAAAGTCAGTCTTACCATTAGTAGGCCTCATTCACGAAGCTGGTCTATAAGGGGTGTTTAAGGAAATTGCTTATAAAATGGCGATTGAATGGGTATCCACTCTTACCCACCGCACTCTTGACTATTGGAGGGCCGTTAGCCGAACTGGTAGGATAGGATAGAAACCTTCCATTATAAGTATAATTAAGTACAGAAGTAACTAAATGCTTTTACAAATTTTCAATCTTAGTTACTTTAGGCAAAAGTGAATTGATGCAATTCCATGAAATTACACTTCGTGCCCTTGCGAAGACGTTAGTGGAGCATGTGTGGTTAACCGACACACTAAATGGTTCTAAGCAAGGGTAGCAAAGGGTGACTCAATGTTTGTCATAGTTTGGTGGAGCATGTGTGGTTAACCGGCACATCGAATAGGTGACTGTAACATGTGGGGGCACCATGTAAGTCTGCATGGTTTATCACACCCGCTTTGTGATCCTCGGTATCCCAATCACAAACTAGAGGGGCATATCGAGATTTAAACATGCTATTGAAAAGTTCAATGAATCTCAAAATATCTAGGAATTTTCAATATATTTAAAACTTAAAATTCTTTTTCGTTTTTCATGGTGGAAATTAGTGAATCGTCATTCACTTACCTTTAAATATTCTGCAACTAGATTACGACATCCCTTTTCTAGGTTGTAGAGTATTGTGTTGGGTCCTAGCCTTAATATCTCATTTGGGTGATTTATTAAGGACTCAATTAATCAACTAACTTGAATTTAATTTTTCTCCCGTTTTGTAGATGTCAAAGTATGAAAACCGTGGTCTTCCCAAATCCTGTGGAACAAGTTTTTCACATGAAGATGATATTCCACGATTCGATCGAGGAACACGAGATCATGCTTCACTTCCTCCACCTCCTCCTATTATTCTCCCTAACCCACAAGTTCAAAAGATTGAAAAGTTCAAACTCACTCAAGCCCTTTTGGCAAGTAAACATGAAGAAGGAAAGTCAATGTGTGCACACATCCTAGAGATGAAGTCACACATTGATAGGTTAAGAATGTTGGGATCTATTGTCTGTGAGGAGTTGGCTATTGATTGGGTTCCTCAGTCACTTCCTGACTCATATAGTGAGTTTGTAAGAGAGTACTATATGATGAATCACGACGTAACCCTCATTGATCTCACCTATATGCTTATTGCTGCTGAATCAGCAATGATTTGGCGCACTGGAAAAGCAAAGTTGATTGGTGGATCTGCCTTCCAGACCTCTGTGGATATAGGCAACAAAAGGCATGCCATGATTGAAGGGTTTGATCATAAGAGAAAGGCAAAGTCTGAAGTAGTTCCATGCGTTGTTCCAAAAGAGTCAATTTGCTTTTATTGCCAAGAGAAGGGGCATTGGAGACGAAGCTGCCCTATTTACCTAAGAGATCTAAGAGATGGGAGAGTCAAAACGTATGGCTCTGCTTTAGGTAAAATCCATTAACTAACTCTTTTAAGTTCCTATTCTAGATTCTTGATACATGATGTGATAAGATTACAATTGATGTTTTGTAGGATTGAAGAAAGGAAAGGAAACTTAAGGGAAGAGGTGAGTAGAATCTAATCGTGAAGAAATGGATTTCGATCGCATTTCTTGAAGATTGGATTCTTGAGCTACTACTTAGAGTTAGAATAGATTGCTAAGAAATATGTATTAACATAGTTTTTCAATTAATTGCATTGTAAGGACAAATTTTTCCACAATAAAATAGATTTTGATTTTATATTTATCCTTGCAATGGCGTATATGAAAATTGATGTTTGAATGTTTCTATTATTAGCAATAATGGATTTTTTTCTTAATTATGTTATGTGTGGAAATGTCAAGAATTTACCAAATAGGAAAAGTCTCTCATCGCCCAAGTTTCAATTGGACAGAAACTTGGAATAATACAACTTGGTTGCATGATGAATGAGAAATTTCATATTTAGAAATTAGACTAATTCGTCGACAAAGTGTCAAGTGAAGGACTAGGAGATCGAATACATAAAGTTGTGTGTTGATCAAATCCAGCACAAGAGTAACAAAGATATTCGTCATGATTTACTAAGGTTAAGTAAATATGATTATACTTATAAGATTAAGTGTAATTCTGAGTTGATTGAGAGAGTTTCGATGTAACATCCGGATTCCCAGGTATATTATTATTCATTTATTTTTTTGGGGTTTGTGAAGGAACTCAGCGAGTTGGCGCCAAGACTCGTCGAGTAGGGACGCGGATGTTGATTCTATTTCTTGACCGGACTCGGCGAGTCCACGGTGTTTAATGAAACCTAATTTCTCGGGCTTGGGG
The DNA here is from genome assembly GCF_052625555.1 of Lactuca saligna. NCBI lineage: Eukaryota > Viridiplantae > Streptophyta > Magnoliopsida > Asterales > Asteraceae > Lactuca > Lactuca saligna. The sequence continues at coordinate 84,116,540 of NC_136417.1, read as the reverse complement.
CCTATTTAAAGGGCCTTATGGCTGTCATTTGTGCTCACCAGCCCCCAGAGCGAAACCCTAGTGAACTTGAGCCTTTGGAGTGAGAGAAGGAGCCATTATCAACCTTGGAGGTGTTGTCTACCAAGGGAAAGGAAGCTTTAGCCAAGAGGAAGCAAGAGGGTTAACTTCCTGAAGATCTGAGGTCCAGAACATCACGTTTGAGGTACTATTTTCGAACCATTTTCTGTTGAGGTGATGTTCATGTTGATTTAGGGCTTATTGAGCCCTTTTGTGACTAGATCTAGTGCTCCCATGGTCCCTTAAGCGAGTTAGGTTCTGGATTTAGACCCATGGAGGTCCAGAGTGCCTCTTTGTCCAACCTTTCTATGAGTTTATGGAGGTTTTGGTTTGGGATCATTGTGTGTGAAGTTAAAACACCATTTATGAGTCAATAGGTGTGATATGAGTGCCAACACAAAAACTTTACGTGATAAATAAGCTTGGAAAGACTGGATCTATGAGCTAGTGGAACAGATCCGACCTCATAAGGTCGTTTGGGGTTATGCATGGAATGCACTCGCCGAGTCCATTGGTAGACTCGGCGAGTTGGAGCGAGTTATTCCGTGTTTTCGAACCAGGGGTTGGATAACTGAGTTGGGCGAGTGACTCGGTGAGTCGGAAGGGTTTCAGAGGAATCGGGTCCTCGTAGGGACTCGGCGAGTTAGGTTGAACGTTGACCATTGACCAGAGTTGACTAGTGTTGACTTGATAGAGTTAGTCAATCCTAGTTGGGAAAGTGTTAACTAGAGATATATTTGTGTATAGGAGGACTATAGCTCGGGAGATCGAGCACTAGTGATTTCAGGGATTTACGAGTTACTAAGATACGCAAGGTGAGTCTTCTCACTATACTTTACCTTGAGTAGGTAAATAGATTTATGTTATACAGTGTTTTATATATATATATATATATATATATATATATATATATATATATATATATATATATATATATATTGTTTGTTGCACTGCATTCTTCTATGTGATTTATGTTGTGCATGCTTGCAGAGTTAGAACCTGAGGGTTCACAGAGTTTGGGTGTACGGACCCACAAAGTTATAGCCTCGAGTGGCTAATATGTGTTATATATGGTATTTTGGGGAACTCACTAAGCTTTGTGCTTACAATGTTTTGTGTTATGTGTTTCAGGTACTAGTGAGGATCGCAGGAAGGCGCCGGCTTGATCAGTACACACACGAGATTTTTATGCTATGAGATCTTGGGATTGTTATATGTTATAAATTGAGTTTCAAACAATGATGTTTTTATGATTTACAAATGAATTATGTTTTTATAAATGCGAAAAATTATTTTGGAAATTTACGGTGTTACAAGTTGGTATCAGAGCCTTGGTTTGAGTGATTCGGGTACACCTTTGGGAGTATTTGAACTCAAAATGAGGATTTGGAAAAATATTTTCAAAAGAGAACCAAGTTTTCTAAAAGAAGTAAAAGATTTTTAGAGAAACACAGAGCAGAGACATGTGTACGATCAGTCAGCACCCGAACGGTGATTTCCCAAAATACCCTTATGTTATATGTTTATGAGATTGATATGATGTATTCTCTTGCTAGAATGGGCTAGGTATTCCTATTAGGACTAGGTTGGCTTGATTTGTGATGCCTTAGCCTAGGGGAAAGTGAGCTGCTATGAGATGCTTGAGAGTGAGTAGGTAACAGTGAGGAGCTATGAGAGATCTATAGAGAATGGATTATGCATAATAGAGTACTTGGGACTTGGGATCCTAAGAGGAGGACTTGGGGTGTACACTGATATGGTGCGGACAATAGTATTGGGGCCGTACTACTGAAAACACCGGGGCGGTGTACTATTCAAGTAAGAATCTTCGGGATCCTAGAGATCAAGGAGGGATGCATTATCGAGTGCGAGTATGCTCGAATGAATTTCTAATGTATCGTATGTTGTATTATAGAGGTAGATCATGGTGAGGACACGACTTATGCCAGAGAGCAGCAAGACTAGTGATGAGGAGATCCGCCGGATCATCCATGAGGAGGTGGCTGCGGCTATCAGGGTAGAGATACCAGAGATGTTTGGGTCTATTAGGAACATGCTGATTGAGACTTTTGAAGAGAATTATGCCACTCTTTTTGAGGCTGCTGTCACAGCGGCCACTGCAACCTTCGCTGCTACTAGGCCGCAAGGGGGTGACTCGTTGTTGTTCAGGGAGTTCAACAACACAAAGCCACCAGAGTTTGATGCGATGCAAGATCCGATTGCAGCGATGAGATGGATATCTGACATTGAGGGATGTTTCTATACTTGCTCGTGTCTGGAGCACTTGAGAGTTCGGTTTGCGCTGAACCAGCTTCGCCTAGGGGCGAAGGACTGGTGGAAGTTCGCGACATCACACTATTCTCCTGCAGAGCTTGCTGCAGTGACTTGGGAGAGGTTCACCACCATGTTTCGTGATGAGTACGTTCCCTTGGTGGAACAAGATCGGTTGGCACAGGAGTTTTTTACCCTCAAGCAGGGTACGGAGTCTGTTACGGCTATTACCAAGATGTTTCATGAAAGGGCAATGTTTTGCCCTTAACACGTGTCTACTGAGCAGGCATGAATGAGCCGTTATTTGAGTATTTTTGAGGAGAGACATTCGGGAGTTCGTGTCGAACTCCTCATACCGGACATTTACCGAGCTTCAGGAAAATGCTCGGAAGATGGAGATCGAGCTAGAGACTCAGGCGAGGGAGGAGACGGAGTCTCAGGGAGGGAACGGCGACCGGAACAGTCTCAGCCGACAGCCAAGCGGGCCAAGCCTGCTGATTCCAGGGTAGGGAGCCAGAAGTACCGCACTTTGGGAAGTGCGGCAAGGGTCATGATGGAGTTTGTAGAGCAAGATCTTGCTACAAGTGTAGCAAGGAAGGGCATATAGCCAAAGACTGCCCAAAAGGGTTTGCAGTGTGTTTTCACTGCAACCAGACCAGACACCAGAAGGAAGAATGTTCGCTGTTGCGAGGGACTACCGAGGGAGCACCACAGGGATCTGCCACTACTGCTATCAGAGCTACTAAGAGCCGGCCAATGAAGGCCGAGGTACCGAAGGCGCGAGGGAGAGCGTTCCAGTTGACCGTGGAGGAGGTCCGCGCAGCACCCGATGTCGTGGCTGGTATGTATTCTTTCATGTAATTATTTAATGTTTAAGATTTTATGCTTATATTATGATATGCGTAGGTACTTTTCTTGTGAATTCTGTACCTGCTTTGGTGTTATTTGACTCGGGTGCGAGTCGATCTTTTATATCATTGGCTTTCAGTCGGCACATCAGCATTAGTCGAGAGGCATTGAGTTGACCTCTGAGAGTTTTCATCGCCGACGAGAGAGCAGTATATGCCACGGAGGTGATTCAAGGATGTGTACTGGAGATTTTCGATGTAGAGTTTCCTATTGATTTGGTCCCGATTGCGATGGGGGACGTCTGTGTCATCATAAGCATGGATTGGTTGAGCATATTTGGAGCAGTTATCGACTGCGAGCGACAGCTGGTGACTATACAAGACCCAAGTGGGGGAGTTATTACTGTGTACGGTGAGGGTACCCGTCCCGATTCAACATTTTGTTCGGCTGCTAGAGCGAGGCAAAGTCTACAGCAGGGTAGTAGTGGTTTTGTAGTGTATGTAACGGATACGAGGGTTGGTGTAGGGAGACCAAGTGCGGTTGAGGAGGTCCCGATAGTGTGTGAATTCCCGGATGTTTTCCCTGAGGAGTTACCGGGTGTGCCTCCCAAGCGGCAGGTGGAGTTTCGCATTGATTTGATTCTGAGGGCAACAGTTATCGCCAAGGCGCCCTATCGCCTTGCACGTCCAGAGATGCAGGAGTTATCCTTGCAGCTTCATGAGCTGCTGGGGAAGGGGTTTATACGGCCGAGCAGCTCGCCGTGGGGAGCACCGATCCTGTTTGTGAAGGAAAAGGATGGTTCGCACTGAATGTGCAAAGTTATCGAGAGATGAATAAGTTAACGGTCAAGAACTGTTATCCTTTGCCGAGGATCGATGATTTATTCTATCAGCTGCAGGGAGCATCTTGGTTTTCCAAGATTGATCTGAGATCTGGATATCATCAGATGAGGGTGCGCGAGGAGGATATCCAGAAGACTACGTTCAGGACTCGTTATGGGCATTACGAGTTTGTGGTGATGCCATTCGGGCTCACCAATGCGCCTGCAGCATTCATGGATCTCATGAACAGGGTATGCAGACTGATGCTGGATCGATCAGTGATTGTGTTCTTTGACGACATTTTGGTGTATTCAAAGTCTAGGGAGCAGCATAAGGAGCATTTGTAGGAGATCCTCAGCGTGCTGAGATCGGAGAGGCTTTACGCCAAATTCTCCAAGTGCGATTTTTGGTTACGAGAGGTGCAGTTCCTCGGTCACCTCGTTAACCAAGAGGGGATTTTGGTCGATCTGGCCAAGATCGAGACGGTAATGAGTTGGGAGGTGCCGAAATCTCCTTCTGACATCAGGAGTTTTCTAGGGTTGGCCGGCTATTATTGGAGGTTCATCAGGGATTTCTCCAAGATTATTGTTCCTCTCACCAGATTGACCCGAAAGGGTGTGGTGTTCAGTTAGGGCTCAGAGCAGCAAGCCTCATTTGAGACACTTCGCCAGAGATTATGCGAAGCCTCGGTGTTCACTCTTTCAGAGGGGTTGGAGGACTTCGTGGTGTCTTGTGACACATCGATATCTGGGTTGGGCGCAGTGTTGATGCAGAGGGGGCATGTGATCGCATACGCATCGAGGCAACTGAATCCCCATGAGGCAGGATATCCTACCCACGATCTAGAGTTGGGGGCTGTGGTGTTCGCCCTCAAGATTTGGCGCCATTACCTGTATGGGGTTCGGAGTACGATATACACGGATCACAAGAGTTTGAAGTATTTGATGGATCAACAGAATCTGAACATGCGTCAGAGGAGATGGTTGGACGTGGTAAAGGATTATGATTGCGAGATCCTATACCACCCGGGCAAGGCTAATGTGGTGGCCGACGCCCTGAGTCGTAGAGCAGAGAGCGCCCTGATTCGGGATATTTGTATGAGATTGACAGTGATGACTCCGGTATTAGACACCATCAGAGGGGCTCAGGCTGAGGCAGTGAGACCGGAGAACCGCAAGAGAGAACGAGTTATCGGGCAGAGTTCGTGACCGATAGCAGAGGGCTTATGACCTTCCAGGGTCGGATTTGGGTACCGTTTGTTGGAGGAATGCTTACCATCTTGATGGAGGAGGCACATAAATCGAGATTCTTGATCCATCTTGGAGCCACTAAGATGTTTCTAGATCTTGAAAAGGAGTATTGGTGGTCGTGTATGAAGAGAGATGTAGCATGGTTCGTTGAGAGGTGCTTAACCTGTCGCAGGGTTAAGGTTGAGCACCAACGTCCACATGGCAAGTTGCAGCTATTGGAGGTTCCCGAGTGGAAGTGGGAACATATCACCATGGATTTTAGCACCAAGTTGCCGAGGACTGCTAGGGGTGTTGATGCAATTTGGGTGATTGTGGACAGGTTGACGAAGAGCGCTCAATTCCTTGCCATCAGTGAGAGCTCTTCTACTGAGTGGCTGGCAGAATTGTACGTGAGAGAGGTGGTATCGCGACATGGGGTTCCAATCTCGATTGTCTCAGATCGAGATGTGCGTTTCACTTCCAGATTTTGGAATAAATTCTATGAGGAGTTGGGTACGACGTTGCATTTTAGTACTACATACCAACCGCAAACTGACGGACAGAATGAACGGATGATTCAGACGCTCGAGGACATGCTTCGAGCATGTGTGCTAGATTTTGGCGGAAGCTGGGACACGTATTTGCCCTTAGCGGAGTTTTCCTACAACAACAACCATCATTCGAGCATTGGTACGCCACCCTTTGAGCTGTTGTATGGGAGGAGGTGTCGGACCCCCATTTACTGGGGAGAAGTAGGGTAGCGTGTGACGGGAAGTACAAAGATTGTGCTTCAGAAGACAGAGCAAATACATCGGGTCAGGCAGAGATTGTTGACCGCTCAGGGCCGCCAGAAGATTTATGCGGATAGACGATGATCCGAGCTTGAGTTCCAGGTCGGTGACTATGTTCTCCTGAAGGTATCTCCTTGGAAAGGAGTGATTCGATTTAGGAAGAGGGGCAAGTTAGGGCCCCGGTATATCGGTCCGTTCAGAGTAATCGCGAGGGTGGGCAGGGTAGCGTATCGCTTGGAGCTACCTGCGGAGTTGGAGCGGATTCATAATACCTTCCATGTGTCTCAGTTAAGGAAGTGTATAGCCGACGAGTCGGCGGTAGTGCCGCTAGAGGACATTCAGGTGGATGCGAGACTGAACTACGCAGAGAGACCAGTTGCGATTTTGGATCGGAAGATCAAGGTTCTGAGGAACAAGGAGGTGCCCCTGCTACAGGTCCAGTGGCAGCATCGGAAAGGGTCGGAGCTTACTTGGGAACCGGAGCATGAGATGCGTGTACAGTATCCGGAGTTGTTTTCAGAGTGAGACTTCAAGGGCGAAGTCTGATTCTAGTGGGGGAGAATTGTAACATCCAGATTCCCAGGTATATTATTATTCATTTATTTTTTTGGGGTTTGTGAAGGAACTCGGAGAGTTGGCGCCAAGACTCGCCGAGTAGGGACGCAGATGTTCATTATATTTCATGACTGGACTCGGCGAGCCCACGCTGTTTAATGAAACCCTAATTTCTTGGGTTTGGGGCCTATTTAAAGGGCCTTATGGCCGCCATTTGTGCTCACCAGCCCCCAGAGCGAAACCCTAGTGAACTTGATGGTTTGGAGTGAGAGAATGAGCCATTATCAACCTTGGAGGTGTTGTCTAGCAAGGGAAAGGAAGCTTTAGCCAAGAGGAAGCAAGAGGGTTAACTTCCTGAAGATCTGAGATCCAGAACATCACATTTGAGGTACTATTTTCGAACCATTTTCTGTTGAGGTGATGTTCATGTTGATTTAGGGCTTATTGAGCCCTTTTGTGACTAGATCTAGTGCTCCCATGGTCCCTTAAGCGAGTTAGGTTCTGGATTTAGACCCATGGAGGTCCAGAGTGCCTCTTTGTCCAAGCTTTATATGAGTCTATGGAGGTTTTTGGTTTGGGATCATTGTGTGTGAAGTTAAAACACCATTTATGAGTCAATAGGTGTGATATGAGTGCCAAGACATAAAATTTATGTGATAAATAAGCTTGGAAAGACTGGATCTATGAGCTAGTGGAATAGATCTGACCTCAAAAGGTCGTTTGGGGTTATGCATGGAATGCACTTGCCGAGTCCATGGGCAGACTCGGCGAGTTGGAGAGAGTTATTATGTGTTTTCGAACCAAGGGTTGGGTAATCGAGTTGGGTGAGTGACTCGGTGAGTCGGAAGGGGTTCAGAGGAATCGGGTCCTCGTAGGGACTCGGCGAGTCCATGCCAGACTCGGCGAGTTGGGTTGACCGTTGACCATTGACCAGAGTTGACCAGTGTTGGCTTGATAGAGTTAGTCAATCCTAGTTGGGAAAGTGTTAATTAGAGATATATCTGTGTATTAGAGGACTATAGCTCGGGAGATCGAGCACTAGTGATTTCAGGGATTTACGAGTTACCGAGATACGTAAGGTGAGTCTTCTCACTATACTTTACCTTGAGTAGGTAAATAGAGTTATGTGATACAATGTTTTATATATATATATATATATATATATATATATATATATATATATATATATATATATATATATATATTGTTTATTGCACTGCATTCTTCTATGTGATTTATGCTGTGCATGCTTGCAGAGTTAGAACCTGAGGGTTCACAGAGTTTGGGTGCACGGACCCACAGAGTTATAGCCTCGAGTGGCTAATATGTGTTATATGTGGTATTTTGGGGAACTCACTAAGCTTTGTGCTTACAGTGTTTTGTGTTATGTGATTCATGTAACACCGTGATTTTCAAGGCAAAATTTTCATTTAAATAATCAATTTAATATTAAAACACTTGTTTAAAATCTTATTCGTATTTGAATTACAAAACATAGTTCCATTTTCACTTGAATAGAAAACCAGGATCCTCCAAAATACAACTCTTTCTTTGGTGTGTACAATCGAGCCGGTGCCATCCCGCGTTACTGAAAGAACCTGAAACAACATAACATAAAACACCGTAAGAACGAAGCTTAATGAGTTCCCCAATATACACCTTACGCACATACGCCTTTCCAGGCCTTGACCTTCCGGTCCACTGCACAATGCCTTCCGGCCCATGAGATAGTCGCCTTCCGGCCCATAACATATTGCCTTCCGGCCATAACATATTGCCTTCCGGCCCATAACATATTGCCTTCCGGCCCATAACATATTACCTTCCGGCCCATAACATATTGCCTTCCGGCCCATAAACATACACAACAATTTATACATTAATCTTAACACATATAGCACATATATCATATATCATATCCGACCTTTCAGTCACATAACATATTGCCTTCCGGCCCGTATAACACACATAACACACATAGCAAATACCTTACCATTTATAGCACGTATAACACAAATCATATCCGACCTTCCGGTCACACAGTCAAACCCCTCCGGGTACAGTATAGTGAGAAGACTCACCTCGTGGATACTGGAAATTAGCAACTCCTGAAATCACTTGCACTTGATCCGCCGAGCTTCAAGTTCCCTGGGTAATGTATTCTCTTATTAATACCTTTATCTTTCAAGACAACTGACCCTAAGAAATTACACATAGGTCAACTCTGGTCAACGGTCCATGGTCAACTCGACCGGACTCGGCGAGTACTCTGGCGACTCGGCAAGTCTAGTCGTCCTCCAATCCTCTAAGTTTTCCCTTCTACTCGTCGAGTATCCTCCTTGACCCGACGAGTTACTCCTGGAAGAATCGTGGGGCCACCCCGACTCCACTCGCTGAGTCTGATGAACAAATCGACGAGTCCCAGTTATTCTTCAAGCTACTCGCCGAGTCTGCTCATCTGATTCGGCGAGTCCATGCCATGCAGTTGCGCAAACTGCTTCCTAAGGTCATAACTACTCCGACCATTCATAGGTCTGGCCTTCCTCGACTGGTCCATTACATAAGGTCTTCATTTAGGTGCTCATGATACACCCCAAGACTTATAATTTACATGTTGACCTAAGGCATAAGGATTTCAATCCAAAACCTTCACCAATTCCCGAAATGCACAGACCTGGGATATTCTGGACCTCCAAGGGTCCTAATATAGGGTTACAATCGTTTGGGGAACAAGGGTAACATTCAATCTATCCATAAAAGAGTTCCATAAACCCTAATTCTCTAAATACATCACCATAGCAGAGTATACACGAATCCTTACCTGGATAATGTGCTCTCTGTATCTCCAATCCTCAGAATGTGATTCCCTTGCTGTTCCTTTAGCCAAACCCTTCTCTTCCTTGCACAATAACTTCTTCAAGACCACCAATGGCCTTCAATCCTTGCTCCAGATGCACACAACCGATTAGGGTTCTTCTCAGTAGGCTAAAGATGGAAAATGACGGCCTATAAGTTCATTATATACGTCCCAAACCTAAACGGCTAGGGTTTTCGCTAAACAGCGCAGACTCGTCGAGTCCAGTCGCGAACCCGCGACCAGGTCTGCGATCCTACTCGGCGAGTCTGGCTCCAACTCGCCGAGTCCCCCATTTAAAAACCCCAAAATGTAATTTTAACAATACTTGAGATTTCGGGCTGTTACAATTCTCCCCCACTAGAATCAGACTTCGCCCTCGAAGTCTCACTCTGAAAATAGTCCCGGATGCTGCTCCCGCATCTCACGTTCTGGCTCCCCAGTCACTTCCGATCCCTTCCGAGGTTGCCACTGAACCAATATCAGAGGTACCTCCTTGTTCTTCAGAACCTTGATCTTCCGATCCCTGATGGCCACTGGCCTCTCAGCGTAACTCAGGCTCGCATCCACCTAATTGTTCTCTAGTGGAACCACTGCTGACTCATCGGCTATACACTTCTTCAATTGCGACACATGAAAAGTGTCATGGATCCATCCCAATTCCGTTGGCAGCTCCAAACGGTAGGCCACCCGTCCTACCCTCGTATTTTCGCGAAAAGGCCCAACATATCGGGGCCCCAACTTGCCCCTTTTCCTGAATCGAATCACCCCTTTCCAAGGAGAGAACATCAGAAGCACGAAGTCGCCGACCTGAAATACATGCTCGTAACGGCGTCTGTCTGCATAACTTTCCTGTCAACTCTAGGCGATCAATAACCTCTGTTTAACCCGCTGAATCTGCTCTGTCGACTAAAGCACGATCTCTGTACTGCCCACCACTCCCTGTAACCGAGAATTACCCACAATACAACTCTGCTCCAAATCTCCACGATCACTCGACTCATAAGGGTTAGGAAACCATGAATCACCGGATCCCCGATCCAAAGCCCACTTTATCCATTTCGGAACGACTGCGAGATCCATTCTCACTCTCAGGGCAACTCTCACGAGTTCTCCTCTTGCAAACACATGCACATGCTGCACTAGCCCCAACATACCTTTCTCTTCCCTTACCTAGGGAAATCCGCTTGACAACCTTGCCACTACTCCATGTATTACACATGCTCTGGATCTGCTCGCAAGGACTCTCGGGTCCATGCATTACCTTTCCTCAGCGAATGAGGGTCCGACATCACCTTCCATGCAACAGCTCAAAGGGCGGCATACCAATGCACTAATGATGGCTGTTGATATGGGACAACTCAACCAATGATTAATACGTACCGCGGCTTTCTCCGAAATCTAATACACATGCCTGAAGCATGTCTTCGAGCCTCCGAATCGTTCGCCCTCTCTAAAGTGTCCTCAGATGTCATCATGATAAGCTCATTTCCCATGTTCCTCTTCAAGACTGAGTACCAGATCAACTTTTGGCTCCACATCTGAGCCCCCAACGGTCACCCATATCGTGATCCAAATATCCCACTAACTTTTCTCCCCGTGACCACTATCCCGACCCAGTGACACGCAAGTCACCAAATCCTCTTTTCCTCGTGCGAGAAAATATAATCCAACCGAGGATCATCTCGACTCAAATCTGTGGTTACTGCTGCGCGTATTCCTTGCGTATCTCACCGCATCTCCCGACAGAGACAGAGACCCCCGTCTCACCCCCGACTCAACATCCAAGCTCCAAAAACTCAATACCAGGGCTACCCAAACTCGAAACTCTTCCACCTCATACACTGCTCGAAAATATTCCAACGTCGAAATTCTCTTGCCATCTAGTGAGTACTGCAACTCCACGCAGTATCACAACACCCTCTGACTAGTGAGTACTGCGACTCGAATATCCATCACAGACCCTGGAGGCAATCAACATAACAAATGCCCACCTTTGCGAAAATCCACTCTTTCAAGTAATCTCCCTGAATTTCCATACTCGAGGGCTCCTACTGGATTCATAGATACTTGATATACCACAAGTCGATTCAATTCAAGATCCACGAGTAACTCCGAAATAAAGATATCATACCCGGATATCCCAGAATACTGCCACAACCACTGGTCTCCTGCCCCAAACATCATGTAAACACAAAATACATTCCTTCTGAACCCATAATTAAATCTATATTTTTCCCACCTTACAACTTCGGTGCATCTAATTTCTCGATTGGAATACGAGATAACGCCGACGTTACGAAATATGCTGATAATCCTCCGAATCCCTTTTTCCCCGTCACTCAAAATCCAAACAAGGATGCGCATACCGACCCAACCATTCTCTATCTACTTGCAACGACACCAAACACCTATCATGGATACATTCGTTCTCCTCCTCGAGTACTTCCCGCATTAACTCACTCTGACCCTTTTTCTCGATCACCGACACCTCTAGTCTCATGATTTCTTACAGCATATCTCTATACTTCAATTATAATCACTCTTGACAAATCTTTACTTTCTTACATACTGCACCCAGTTCTCCTCCACTTAGAGTTCGAACCATCACCAATTAGCACTTAACCAACCCACGACTATTTTTCACCCGCGAAATCGCACCTGCTTCGAGGAAGTGCTATGCAATGCCCGATAATTCCCCCCTTAAGGAAGTCAATCAACCCTCTATACCCTGAACCTCTGATTAACTCTCCAAGAACTTCTCATCACGACTGCCTCTAATTGTTCCAAATCCCATACCAATCTAACACTAAGCATCTGAACTGCTCGATAACATCTCTGGCTCATAGGCTGCACCGCAAAATCATCGTTCCTCTCACCTCAACTCATCAACCAATGTTCCAACCCGGAATTGTCCCAAGGACAGGGACCCGCTCCCAACATAGATGAAAACTCTCTGCACTGCAAAACTCGACTGAACTCCCCACTGCTACCACTATAACACAACTTACTATTCCCAATTAGGTGTGGTGTGGTCCTCGACTACCTCAGTCCCAACTGACTATCTGCTCACGATAAGTCACTGCCTCGCGGCACACCTGCTACCTGATACTCTGAGGGAAATCATTATCGATAACAACCTGCAGGGGGTATTCCCAATCCAAAACTGAAACATCAGGCCTCTCGTGTCTTGCACACGAACATAATGGCACCACCCACCTAGAAGGTGACCTCTCCTCTATCGACTGATTGCTCGACTCAACCGAAATTTTCCTCTGTCTTTAACTCCTTACCAAAATACTCTGATAGGCACTCGCCTTTCCCCTCGATGAATGCCTCTCCATACTCAATCATGGTCTACAGGCCTAAAACCCATAGCGTCCGATCTCTACCTCATCGATCATGACCGGGTAACAAGATAGTCACAAGCATCATCCACTACGAACCATGGTACTCATCCCATGACATCCCTTCTCAATCTGTTCCGGTGTATGGTACCCGAACCATAGCATCACTCCTCAATCTGCTCCGATGTATGGTACTCGAACCACAACATCTATCCTCAATCTGTTCCGATGTATGGTACCCGGACCATAACATCACTCCGCAATCCGCTCCGATGTATGGTACTCGAACCACAACATCTATCCTCAATCTGTTCCGATGTATGGTACCCGGACCATAACATCACTCCTCATCCCGTTCCTTAGGACCTTCAGAATGCTCCCTGTATCAAGTATGGGTCCTCTGCTTTCAGTAGTACGGGCCCATACTACCTGCCACATCTACCCATACTTTCCACACGGACCATCCCAGAGTTCCTAAGTAGCTGATCGACCTGTTCTTTCACCAATCCCATCGCGTGTGCTCGCTCCCCAGCGAAATCCTTTATCCTACCAGCGCACTCATATGGCTAGGTTTACTCCCTAGTCCCTTCCGCCGTCCTCCCACTTCTTTGCTATCAGCTGCTGAAGAGCTCCAAATGATGCCAGCCATCTACCTCCTGAATATCGTGATACTCACTTAGTAGCTGACTCCCATCATTGAGAGTTCCACAAAGCACAAAGCAAGCAGCATTCGAGCATCGAAGAATACATAGGACTCCCTATCTGTGATAGCTCCACCTTCTCGGCTCATCCTCGGAAATACCACTGAACTCTGTAGCTCTACCCCTCATGCGTTCTAACTAGATACCCTCACTCATCACGTACACACAAAAGCATAACGCACATATAACAACAAACCCTAGGCTAAGGCATCACAAATCAGGCCACTCTAGTCCTAAGATATGAAATACCTAGCCTGTCTCTAACATGCAATAACATCTCATAAAGTACATCATAGATATTTCATAACACAATAGTAAGGTTATTTTGGGAAATCACCGTTTGGCTCTGGCTGATTGTACACACTGCTCTTTCTTGCTTTCTCTTTGAACTCTTATTCACTTTTAGAAAGCTATTTATTTGAAAACTTTTTCTTACTTCCTCAGTTTGAGTCCAGATTTACCCGAAGGCGTATCCGAATCCCTCAAACCAAGGCACTGATACCAATTTGTAACACCGTGATTTTCAAGGCAAAATTTTCATTTAAATAATCAATTTAATATTAAAACACTTGTTTAAAATCTTATTCGTATTTGAATTACAAAACATAGGTCCATTTTCACTTGAATAGAAAACCAGGATCCTCCAAAATACAACTCTTTCTTTGGTGTGTACAATCTAGCCGGTGCCATCCCGCGTTACTGAAAGAACCTGAAACAACATAACATAAAACACCGTAAGCACGAAGCTTAGTGAGTTCCCCAATATACACCTTACGCACATACGCCTTTCCAGGCCTTGACCTTCCGGTCCACTGCACAATGCCTTCCGGCCCATGAGATAGTCGCCTTCCGGCCCGTAACATATTGCCTTCCGGCCCATAACATATTGCCTTCCAGCCCATAACATATTGCCTTCCGGCCCATAACATATTACCTTCCGGCCCATAACATATTGCCTTCCGGCCCATAACATATTGCCTTCCGGCCCATAAACATACACAACAATTTATACATTAATCTTAACACATATAGCACATATATCATATATAATATCCGACCTTTCAGTCACATAACATATTGCCTTCCGGCCCGTATAACACACATAACACACATAGCAAATACCTTACCATTTATAGCACGTATAACACAAATCATATCCGACCTTCCGGTCACACAGTCAAACCCCTCCGGGTACAGTATAGTGAGAAGACTCACCTCGTGGATACTGGAAATTAGCAACTCCTGAAATCACTTGCACTTGATCCGCCGAGCTTCAAGTTCCCTGGGTAATGTATTCTCTTATTAATACCTTTATCTTTCAAGACAACTGACCCTAAGAAATTACACATAGGTCAACTCTGGTCAACGGTCCATGGTCAACTCGACCGGACTCGGTGAGTACTCTGGCGACTCGGCGAGTCTAGTCGTCCTCCAATCCTCTAAGTTTTCCCTTCTACTCGTCGAGTATCCTCCTTGACCCGACGAGTTACTCCTGGAAGAATCGCGGGGCCACCCCGACTCCACTCGCCGAGTCTGATGAACAACTCGACGAGTCCCAGTTATTCTTCAAGCTACTCGTCAAGTCTGCTCATCTGATTCGGCGAGTCCATGCCATGCAGTTGCGCAAACTGCTTCCTAAGGTCGTAACTACTCCGACAATTAATAGGTCTGGCCTTCCTCGACTGGTCCATTACATAAGGTCTTCATTTAGGTGCTCATGATACACCCCAAGACTTATAATTTACATGTTGACCTAAGGCATAAGGATTTCAATCCAAAACCTTCACCAATTCCCGAAATGCACAGACCTGGGATATTCTGGACCTCCAAGGGTCCTAATATAGGGTTACAATCGTTTGGGGAACAAGGGTAACATTCAATCTATCCATAAAAGAGTTCCATAAACCCTAATTCTCTAAATACATCACCATAGCAGAGTATACACGAATCCTTACCTGGATAATGTGCTCTCTGTATCTCCAATTCTCAGAATGTGATTCCCTTGCTGTTCCTTTAGCCAAACCCTTCTCTTCCTTGCACAATAACTTCTTCAAGACCACCAATGGCCTTCAATCCTTGCTCCAGATGCACACAACCGATTAGGGTTCTTCTCAGTAGGCTAAAGACGGAAAATGACGGCCTATAAGTTCATTATTTACGTCCCAAACCTAAACGGCTAGGGTTTTCGCTAAACAGTGCAGACTCGCCGAGTCCCTATCTGACTGGTCGAGTCCAGTCGCGAACCCGCGACCAGGTCTGCGATCCTACTCGGCGAGTCTGGCTCCAACTCGCCGAGTCCCCCCTTTAAAACACCCCAAAATGTAATTTTAACAATACTTGAGATTTTGGGCTGTTACAATTCAGGTACTAGTGAGGATCGCGGGAAGGCACCGGCTTGATCAGTACACACACGGGATTTTTATGCTATGAGATCTTGGGATTGTTATATGTTATAAATTGAGTTTCAAACAATGATGTTTTTATGGTTTACAAATGAATTATGTTTTTATAAATGCGAAAAATTGTTTTGGAAATTTACGGTGTTACATTCGATCAATAGCAGAATGAATAAGAAGAATCAAGTAGGCAGAAAGATAAAAGTTTCTCTATTCTAAGAAGAAGGGAGAGTACCTTTTATGTTTTATGATAGGTCTTAATGATTAAGAACCATATCTGAATTGATCCTTTAAGTGAATCTTAGTGCCATTGTATGTCTGAGAAGAGGAATCAAGAATTGAAGAAATGGTTAAATCAAGAAGTCAATCATACTTCGTTCCAAAACCAAGTCTTAGAGTTAAGATTGTGACATTGAGTGACAAGTCTTAAGAAGGTTTATAACACTCATCAAATGTGGAAAGTTGTGATGTCTTGGATAAGACAAATACCAACCAGGACCAATTTTATGAAATCTTTTGATAAAAGCTACACTAACTCTTGAGTATTTGTTTGTCGAGAAATGTTTATTGACAAAAGAATCTTATATGTCAAGGAGTCAGTGCGAGTCTTAATGGTCTTGAAAAATTTCAGAACTAATCAAGAATAAACCTTATCGATCATCATTAGCACACGACTTGAGGTTTACAACCTATCGTGTTGACACCATCTTGTTTCTATGCAGTTCCAATTGAGTTAATTATGCATGTGAGTTCTATGAGTTCTCATTTGAACGCATAAATGGCAAGCACTTTGATCAATGAAAAGTACATTGATAGGAAAGGGTGAGCTGCTTAAGTATTTGGAAGACATGGTGGGCAGCCGTGTTACCATAAGACAAGAGATCAAGATTGAGAAGGTTCGGTCCATGTGAGTTTGGATTTGTCGCAAACTTTGGTTTTGGGCAAATTCGCATGGATAGGAACACATACACCACTAAAATCTAAGTGTCATAAGATTCCCTCCTTCATAAGAATGACTGTGAGGAAATGTTTTCGCTAAGAGAGATTTTAAGAAGATAGTGATTGTGAAAATTATATTCTCAAATTCGATTATGGTTACGGTATCCCTTTCTATATTTCAAATTGTGAGATTTGACAATTAGTCTGAATTGTTTGGACACACATATGAGCTATCTAAGGAAAAGGTTTATAAGATTAAGAAGCTTAGATAAAGGATTAATAAAGCATTAGGTATTAGAAATACGAACTTAAGAAATTCAATAGGTATTGTTTTTTCTGGAAGTTAAGCTGTTTTCTGAATACATGTCAAATCTAGTGGGAGCATAAATGTTATGCTTATATGATAATAATCATCATGATAGTGGGAGCATAAATGTTGTGCTTGTATGATTATTAAGGCAAGTATTGCAAGTTAGCAATATTAATTATAGAAAACAAGAGTTATACTTTGCAAAGTCGTAAGGGTTGAATAGTTGTTTTGCTATAATTAAGGGAGAGAATATTATGCTTCATTTCAAATCTAAAGGCTTAGGTTGTGGATTGTTAATAAATTTAGTCAAGGATACATAGTGTGTTCTCAACTTTCGATTATGATTATGGCATAGTTCGAATTGTGAGAACGTGACACATAAAATATTATGGTAGAAGATTGATAAAGTATCAGATCTTTATGTAAGACATTATGCATTGTGTCCCATACGCTTCGGGTATAGGATTGATTGCAAATAATATCATATTTGACCATTCTAAAATTTTCCAAATGTCTAGCGCATTTTGAGGGAAAAAGGACAAGAATCGGTTTTGACTAAAATAATCAAACAACTATCAAAGGACGATCCAAAGTTCGCTAAGGATTGGTCGCTTGTGAGTAGTTGGAAGTATTGTATTGGATGGACCATATCGACATTATTATGAATAGATAAGATTCTATTAAGAATGAGTTATCATATGGCAAATATGGAAATGTTTCCATATTGGGAGTTGGATATTGAGAATCTATATCTAGATTAGAAACTATTATGCAAGAAGGATGTTCAAAGGAATGTACTTTGAGTGAGAGACATCATATCTATAGAATTGTTTCTGATAGAGATTAGCCAAGTCTTGATGATTTTGAGTTATGACTTTACGAAAGAATCATTGCATAAAATGTTAGAATCTAGCATAAGTAACAAGAATTTGATATTCTTATATTTATGATAAGGATTGGGAGTTGTGAAATGAGTATGATTGGAAATGTGTTCATTTGATCTATTTCACAAAGTAATGACCGTAGGTAAACATTGTGTAAATGCTGAGGCATGAGACAAGTGTAGTAATAATTCAAGTAAGAAATTGATTACCCGAAACAACAAATAATGAGTAATCAATATAGTGATTAAATAAAAATGTTTTATTTATACCCAGAGTTTGGGGCCATATGGGATTAGTATTATTCTTATGTTTCACTTTGCATGTTTTGACTTCCTGAATAATTAAATTGGTTTAGAACAATCAAATTATTCTAACGGACCACAGTCGTTCATATGTTGGAAGTAGGTATGAATGAAGACTACCGTGAATTGGTGTGTGGATTGTCTAAAGTGTATTAGACATAAGCAAATGTTTGCTACAATGTTCATGAGTGCTTATAAATATGAGTTTGAGCATTGGATTAAACCAACGCTCACTTGGATCACTTCATGGGTTTTATCACGAGTGATTAGTGAGATGATAATATCTTATATTCTTGAAACCGAGATGTGTGAGTTGTATCTTGCGAGTCGATTACACATTGATAATATGTAAACGCACCAGTAACTTGTTGTTATAAAACATATTATTGTGTGTGATTTGGTGAGTGAGTGCAAGCAAGCATTGAATCAAATTTTATCCGTTCCTTATATCCAAAGTAGGATAAAAGTGATATATGTCGGCCCCTCGATGATTTAGTGATGACACCTAAGCGCTTGGCCAAGACGAGACTAACTTGATGTGTTCAATTGTAGTCTGTTGTCATTCATCATAAATCGGAAATCGGGAAACAACACATAGACAGAGAGAATGATTTAAATGCATGTCTTAGTCTATACGATATCTAGAATGGAGGAATATATGATCCCTTATCTAAATGACGCGTATCTGATAAGATCAGAGTTGAAAACGACTTTTGAAATCTACGATTGCATATCAGGATCTGAAGTCATACGCATAATAGTTATTAGACTTATTCAAGTGGGAGACTGTTGGATTAGTGTCTAAGTCCATAACTATTTTGGTATGTACCTGACCCGATGGTGCATGGTCCTTTTGGGTTACCTTCACCAAAGAAACATGATAGGATGAATTATGGATAGAGAAGATTAATTATGATTTATTAATATATTATGAGAATAATATATTAAAAGAGAAATCATATTGTTTAATTAATATTAGTCAACAATTAACTGATAAATAATTTTGTGGCTAAACGAGATTAATTAAACTTAAGGGACTGGAATTGTAATTATAAGATAATTGCATTTGGGCTATGGATCACCTTGGAATAATAGGTTTGACGAATTCTATAGGGAAACCCATTAGAAATCATCCAAGGGATATTCTAAAAGGGTCCATGGGCTGCTTAGGGCTTAAGCAGTCAGATTAGGGTTTCCTAGTTGAAAACCCTAATAGCCTACATGTATATATAGTACCCTTAAGCCCCAAAAACGGGGCTAAGAGTTCCACTAGGGTTGCTGGACGTTTTGGGCAGCCTCCTCTCTCCTTATTCTTCATCCTCTTGCTCTTGGTGTTTGTGAGCCATTAGAGGAGTGACAATTGTGACTCTAAGCTTTCTAAATTCATTACAAGGAGGATTTGAGATTGTTATTGCTACATAACAATCAAAGGTAATTCTCAAAACCCTAATTTCAGTTTATAATGTGTTAGATCTAAGATTGTAAGTCTTGGATCCATTGCATGTACAATAGAGAAACCTAGATCCAAGCATTAGGGTTTGCATGAGCACATTGGATGTTCTTATGGCTAAAACCCATTAGTGACTTCGTGCCTATTAGATAAACCCTGGTGACGATGTGACTTCGTGCCTATTAGATAAACCTTGGTGACGATGTGACTTCGTGCCTATTAGATAAACCCTGGTGATGATGTGACTTCATTCCTATTAGATAAACCCTGGCGACTATGAGACGTAGTGCCTATTAGATAAACCCTGGTGATGATGTGACTTCGTGCCTATTAGATAAACCCTGGAGACTATGAGATGTAGTGCCTATTAGAGAAACCCTGGTGACGATGTGACTTCGTGCCTATTAGATAAACCCTGGCGACTATGAGACGTAGTGCCTATTAGATAAACCCTGGCGACGATGTGACTCCGTTCCTATTAGATAAACCCTGGCGACTATGAGACGTAGTGCCTATTGTATAAACCCTGGTGACTATGAGACGTAGTGTCTATTATATAAACCCTGGCGACTATGTGACGTAGTGCCTATTGTATAAACCTTGGCGACGATGTGACTTCATGCATATTTGACGTAAATTGTTGATGGAAAGCAATGTTGTCACCCTGATGTTTGTTTTAATTGACATAAATTGTTGAAGAAAATCAATGTTGTCACCCCGGTGATCATTTTATTTGACATAAAATTGCAGAGGAAATCAATGTTGTCACCCTATTGGTTGTCTTATTTGACATAAATTGCTTAGGAAAGCAATGTTGTCAGCTTATTGGTTGTTTTATGTTAGGTTGTCTTGATTGACATAATTTGATAAGGAAAGCAAAGTTGTAACCCCATTGGTTGCCTTATTTGACATAAATTGTTGAGGAACCCCCGAATCAATGTTGTCACCCCTAATGAAAATCCCTAGGCTAAGTCCCCTGTGATAGTTGTTTTAGGGATGTAAGATGAGGATAACGGGAATGGGTAATTAGGGTTGTTTTTGGTTGATGAAATTAATAAATTATTTGTTGATTGATAAATTTAAAGAGTTTATTATTTATTGTGGGTTGAAAACCATATATGCTCACCAGGCTTCGAAGTTTGACCCACTAAGCTTTTTATATTACAGGTAGTGGACCCCGAGCATAGTCGGATGGTGACAATGAGTGATTTTTGGATTATAGGCTAGTAGTTGTAAATAACTGATGTAAGGCTTATAATGTATTGTTTATGCTTTTGATTTGTATCAGAACATGACATCCCGATGTTTTGTTATGAAATAAAAAAATATATTTCTTAAAGAAAGGTTTTGATAAACTTTATCATGTTTTGTTTTGGGGACCAATTCCGCAACATCTTTTAAAAAGATTTCTCTGATTTTATTTTAAAAAGAATTAACGAAATCGGTTTTTTCTGGCCCTGAAATTAGGGATGTCAAACTCTACATACCAATGACAAACCATGTAATATCTTTGTCGATACTCATCCTCTTCATGGCCTATTAAAAATGTCCCTTTAACTGAATGACGTGGGTCTTCACATTGGAATGTGATGTTATTTGTTGTAAGTCTATGAACAACATCAACTTCCCACAACAACTCTTCGGCACTATCAATAATGCCCGTGTACTCCCCATCATCCGAAACTGCCTAGCCAAAATAGGCATCAAGTAATTGTAAACTTACACATTAAAATAACCATCATTTAATCCAATGTATCCTTTTCAACACAACGGTAAATGTTATACAAGACAACACAACTAACTAGTAACCCCAAACAACAAACATGCCTTAATTAATTATATATATAATTTAATTTACGTATATACCATACATACCTTCATCACATTGATGATGCCCTCTTGAAATATAGATCATTCCAAGAAAATAAATTGCCTCAAGATGATCTTCATCTACTGCTTGTCTCAACAAAGTCACTCCTAAATCAAAATTTCCATAATAAAAGCACTCATCCTGTTGACAGAATAACAATATCAATATATAACATCAATGACACTAAATATTAGTAAATGATATAGATTACATATAATTACTGAAACTACACATAAAATTCATTGTCTGAACATGGCTTCAATGTTATTATTCAATGCATATGTACATATAAATGAATCAGATTTCAATTTTCTGGGACCCATTCCTTCAATCATGTCAATGCATGTTGTTTTGAACACTTGAGGATCACCCCCCGCTTCATACATCTTCTTTGAACTTCAAAAATTTAAATACACAGTAAATAACAAATAGATAAAGTTGTATTTCATCAAATATACATTAATTAGTTGATGTTTATTGAGAATTACCAAAGTCTTGCAGAGACGATGTCTTTCGCAGATTCTGACCCTAATACTACAAATAGCCGACTCAAAATCTCTAATGGGAGATCATCTAACAAATGACGACTTTTAGTATTCGACATTTTACTTACAAAATACACATTGGAGTAGTGGATTTCAATTTTCTTTTAAAAATTAAGCATAACTATGTAAGACAGTGTAACATGGTATGGAAAAAAAACTTACTGTATGATGATCTGGTCGCAAGGTGTACAGGAGTCTCTATTATCGGAGAAAATCGATTTTAAGAACGATTACCCTTCAATTATTTGGGGGTTTTAGTGTTAGTATGCAGATTTATCGTATGGAAAAGTTGAGACGTTCTGAATGGTTGAAGAACTGATAACGCCGGTGTGACGTCAGCGGTATGATGGCGCCTTAATGATTTAGAGTGAAAAAAGACGAAAGTGCCCTTGAAATCATTCCAAATATGTGAATACTAAGGGTATTTGTGTCAAAACACATTATTCAAATATTATAACCTTTTATAGATAACAGTGGACTTTTGATTGTTGAAATGAAAAAGACAAAAATAACATATATATCATAATCCATAACATAATACATTTATATTTTAACAGTAAACTTTTCTACTTTAGAATTTAGCAACAATAGTTTTCTTTTGTTGGAACTTTTAGTCCCTATGTTTATAGTACCTTTTTTTACTTTGATTTTAGCCACAATAGTTTTTCTTTGTTGCCACTTTGAGTCCCTATGTTTATGCCTTTACAATTTTACCCCATGCAAAGCATGGGTTCTCCACTAGTTGATATTAAACAAAATTACCATATCCAAAATCAAATTACATTTTGTTTGTTTTATTGTATTTTATATGTATTTAATACTAAGATAGAACTAACATTTGTTACATACAAATTTAATCACAATACAATATAAACACTAATATTGAAATTCCAAAACACATTATTCAAACATCATTCAAACATCATTCCAAACTTTTACTCTTTTAGTCCCTTATTAACAACACAACATATTTACTAATCAAGTAAAAACATCAAGTAATTACTTATCATATATTAAACCAAAAGAATGTACATAACATTAATTTTCATAATATGAAAGTATATATCAACAAACTACTCATAAATTATACCAAACTCCCTAGAAAACCTAATGAAATAAGCATCCCACAAACAAATTTCACACCTAAACACCCATTTGTATCCATTCACAAAAGCGTCTGACACACTAATCATAGACTTATGCATTGCACAAGTTCTATGGAAGCCATGGAAGTGTACATGTTTCCACCCATCACTATTTAAGTGGAGATGAACCTTAGAACAAGTTGCTATAAGATTCCACTTACCTTTTGCTCTGCGGTAAGCATTGTTCAACATTTCCAATGCTTACTGCTTCCTACGTCTCCCTTTAGCCATCAACACTGTGACATACCCATTTTCACGGCCAAAAAAGACCGATTTCGTTTATGCTTTATAAAAATCAAAGTACCTCTTTTAATAAAAATCTTGCAGAATTTGTTCCCAGAAAAACATGATAAATATGTTATCAAAGCATTTCAGAAGAAATGTATTTTTATTCATTTTAAATCATTTGGGATGTCATCGTCAATACAAAAATACAAGCATAAACAAAACTTCAATTCATTTACATTAGTGATCTACATCTCTTTTAAATCTCTCAGTGTAAAGTAGCTTCATATCGACACCTGTGATACAAATAAACTGAGTGGGTCAGGTTGGGAAACCTGGTGAGTACATAGGGTTTTCAACCCACAATAATATAATTATTATGTTTAATCATCAAATAATTAACCCAATTACACATCCCCATTATCTTATTTACTCTTAAGGATCTACCCTAAGAATCAGTTATCTCTTGTTCATTCACTCCTAAGGATCATCCTAAGGAGTCGGCACGAAGTCCATCGTTGCCAGGGTTTACTTGAAAGACACTAAGTCGCATAGTCGCCAGGGTTTAGGCACTAAGTCTCATAGTCGCCAGGTTTTATACAACAGGCACCAAGTCGCATAGTCGCCAGGGTTTAGAGTACACTAGGCGAACATATCGTTCACAACAGCTACAGGTTGCGAGCCTGCTAGTGTTCCACTAGACTGTCTAGAATAGTCCGTGGTTGTCATCCATACTCTGCTAGATGACGGGGCCATCGCTTGGCTCATCGCTTAGGTCATCTCTTCTCACCATAATTTACCACTCATATATCATCGCTCATTATTCATCTCATCTTTCATCACTCATCATTTATCTCATCTCTAATCTACCCTTGTTTTACCCAACATATTTTGTAGATATAAAATACATATGCAGTTTAATTCATTTAAAACATGTATAAAATCGTTCATCCAACATAGATAGCAAGTATATAGATAATTTGCACACGTAGCACGTAGTTTATATAAAATACTTCATATCTATGAGTAAGATGAAAGTAACTATGCACTCACTTGATAAGGTGGTGATTCGGTACTCGGACAGCGCTTCGTTTACTTTAAAATAATTTCCTTCGACGAAACCTAGTATTATTACCACTAGATTTTAGTCTAATATTACCGTGACTAATTATTATTATTATTATTATTATTATTATTATTATTATTATTATTATTATTATCATCATTATTATTATTATTATTATTATTATTATTATTATTATTATTATTATTATTATTATTATTATTATTATTATTATATAAATGTTTAAACAATACTTTCCAACCACTATGTACAGACAGAGGCCAAACAGAAAACATCGGAGGGCAGGACCATTTTGGCATATAGCACTTCTGAAATCCAACAACCCATGCGGCGCTTTAAACCAGATTCCCCGTACCGCGAATAGTTAAAAAGATATTATAACGACACTTATATAAGTCATAATAATAGCTCAAATATTTATTATAAGTTCATAATAACAATACTAATTTTTAATATAGGCTATATTAAAGTAGGTAAGAATAACTTACTTACAAGGGGGTTTTATCTAGGAGTCGGGCTCTGCAGGGACCGAACTTCGTCGCTGAATCTTTATAAGAAAGATTCATGCAACGCTTCAGCACTCACCTTACTATACTAAAACTACAGAAATAGAAGTCGAATCACGAGGGACCGAAATGCTCGGGGGATAAGAAGAGAAAGACTCTTGAATCAAGAGAATAGTGCAAGAAATATGAGAACCCAAGCCTCTTATTTATAGTAATTGAATTTACAAAAACTACCCTCCATAATTACTTAATGACCTTATAGTTATATAAACGGCTAAACACCCATTCATAATATTATTTTAAATAGATTTAACGATATTTGTACTAAACTAATATGGAAAGTACTCAACACTAGTCTTATAATAACCGCATCCTCGATACCTTTCAAATGATATATATACATTGTATATATATGTGTACGTATATATGATTTATACTTTATTTTAATACATAAATATGCTATTATAATTTGTAAATCGTTCATACGAACTCCATTTTTGACATTCTTTATATCTACACGTTGGTATTTACGAGTACTACAACATTCATTTAGATGCCATCAGCTAATTCTCATTCTATCTCAGATTTACAAAACTGTATCAAATTTATCACGCTCGAAGAGTAGGGACCAAGTTTCGTGCATATCCTTAACATACGAGCTCTACTCTCGACATTCTTTCTATCCACGCATAGGTAAAAACAAGATCTAAAACTTTCATTTAGACTCCGTCGGCTAATTCTCGACCGATCTTAAATTTAACAGTGGGAGGAGATTAGACTGTTAAATGACCGCGAAGAATTCGTAACTCCTTCATACGGACTCCGTTTTTGTCTGTCTTTTTACCGTTGAGTTCCTATTAATGAGATCTTCAACTCTCATTTAGGTCGCGTAAGCCAAAAACCGCTCGAACTGAAATTCAAGTTTCGGGTCGTGCACTACTAAGCCGAATCTTAGAAAAATCATAACTTCCTCATACGAAGTCAGATTTGGGCGTTCTTTTAATGGATGTTCTCGATCTAACATATTCAATGAGTTTCATTTAGATTACTAAGGTCAAAAATTCCTCTATCACAAATTCGCTATTTACGCTTTCCGGTGCCGTGTTGGTTCCATCGCAAAACTTCGACGGGTCATAACTTCTTCGTTATAACTCGGATTTATGCGTTCTTTATATGTACGGAAACCTTGTAACATATACTAAAACTTGTACACTCTTCATACTAAAAGCCTGAACTGCTAAAATTTTTCCCAAGCCAATTATTATCTTCTCCATCACTTCCAATGGCATGTCTGTTAGCGATTTCCTTTGATTTCTTGATTGCATCTTCGAAGAAGTACTGGCTTCCATAATAATAAACCTTCTCTAAGATAACAATTTTTCGAAAATGATTTTAGGGTTTTTGACTGTCGGAATATTGAAATCGGGGTTATTTACAAGTGACTAAAATAAGACTGAAGAACTGAAACAACGTGTTTCGTCAGAAAACATTATAGCACCTAGAAGATGTTCCATTATAAAATGACCAAATTGTCCTCAAACATACAATGACTCATATTTAATTAGAGAGGGTATTTTTGTCAAAAATCATAATTAAAAGAAAATCAATTTCTATCTTAATACACAACCAGCACAAATGATATATGCCTTTTTAATCTAGCAACTACGACATTTTACCATCACAACAATGACCCCAATATCATCCATGGGTGATACCAATGACCCAAATCTCATCCATGGGTGATACCATGACACCATAAGCAAACTACCATGTGGCCGATGACCCTAATGTCATCCATGGGTGATACCATATCACCACAAGCAACTACCATGTTGAACAATGACCCATATGTCATCCATGGGTGATACCATGACACCATAAGAAACTACCATGTTGACCAATGACCCAAATGTCATCCATGGGTGATACCATGACACCATAAGCAACAACCATGTTGACCAATGACCCGTATATCATCCATGGACACCATAAGCAACTACAATGTTGACGAATGACCTGTATGGCATCCATGGACACCATAAGCAACTACCATGTTGACCAATTCCCCGTATGTCATCCATGGACACCATAAGCAACTACCATGTTGACCAATGACCCGTATGTCATCAATGGACACCATAAGCAACTACCATGTTAACCAATGATCCATATGCCATCCATGGACACCATAAGCAACCAACATGTTGAACTATCACCCATATGTTACCCATGGACACCATAAGCAACTGCCATGTTTCCCAATGACCCGTATGTCATCAATGGACACCATAAGCAACTACCATGTT
The DNA here is from genome assembly GCF_052625555.1 of Lactuca saligna. Classification (NCBI taxonomy): domain Eukaryota; kingdom Viridiplantae; phylum Streptophyta; class Magnoliopsida; order Asterales; family Asteraceae; genus Lactuca; species Lactuca saligna. The sequence goes on along the minus strand of NC_136417.1, from coordinate 84,089,103 downwards.
GACCAATGACCCATTTATCATCCATGCACACCATAAACAACTACCATGTTGACCAATGACCCGTACCATGTTGACCAATGACTCGTATGTCATCCATGGCTGATACCATGACACCATAAGCAACTACCATGTTGACCAATGACTCATATGTCATCCATGGACACCATAAGCAACTACCATGTTGACCAATGATCCGTATGCTATCCATGGACACCATAAGCAATGACCATGTTGACTGATGACCCATATGTCATCGATGGACACCATAAGCAACTACCCTGTTGACCAATGAACCGTATGTCGTCCATGGACACCATAAACAACTACCATGGACCAATGACCCATATGTCATCCATGGGTGCTACCATCACACCATAGCAACTACCATGTTGACTAATGACCGGTATGTCATCCATGGACACCATAAGCAACTATCATTTGACCGATGACCAATATGTCATCCATAGACACCGTAAGCAACTACCATGTTGCCCAATGACCCATATGTCATCCATGGACACCATAAGCAACTACCATGTTAACAATGACCCATATATCATCCATGGAAACCATAAGAAACTACCATGTTGACCAATGACCCATATTTCACACATAGACACCATAAGCAACTACCATGTTGACCAATGAGCCATATGTCATCCATGGAAAGCATAAGCAACTACCATGTTGACCAATGACCCATATGTCTTTCATAGGTGATAGCATGACACCATAAGCAACTACCTTGTTGACTAATGATCCGTATGTCATCCATGGACACCATAAGCAACTAATATGTTGACCAATGACCCATATATCATCCATGGACACCATAAGCAACTACCATGTTAACCAATGACAAATATGTCATCCATGGACACCATAAGCAACTACCCTGTTGACCAGTTACTTGTATGTCATCCATGGACACCATAAGTAACTACCATGTTGAACAATGACCCATATGTCATCCATGGACACCATAAGCAACTACTATGTTGACCAATGACCCATATGTCATCCATGGACACCATAAGCAACTACCATGTTGACCAATGATCCATATGTCATCCATGGACACCATAAGCAACTACCATGTTGACCAATGACATGTATGTCATCCATGGACACCATAAGCAAGTACCATGTTGACCAGTGACCCGTATGTCATCCATGGACACCATAAGGAACTACCATGTTGACTAATGACCAATATGTCATCCATGGGTGATACCATCACACCATAAGCAACTATCATGTTGACCAATGACCCGTATGTAATCCATGGACACCATAAACAACTACCATATTGATCAATGACCCATATGTCTTCCATGGACACCATGTTGACATGACTCGTACTTCTTTTATATATAAAGTTTGGTTTAAACATAACAACATAAAGATGTATAGTTTATTAATGTGTAATCCTCGTTTATAATTTTAAATTAAAATTATGCTATGAACACCTTGAGTCTATGTTCTTTCGTGACATTATTTGTATATACCCTATCTATCAAGCTGGAACTAATTTAATAAATTTGAATTATGTACTAAATATTTAGCGCTAATTAGCACATTTATAATTTTTCATTAGCGGAGCTTCAAAATATTTCGCAATTCCTTTCCCTCTAACCTACACACGTTTAGTATGCATATTAGGGTAAGTTTACTGATTAGAAATAGGTTTTACATTTTCTGTAATCATCATCTACGACGGCTAATTGATCGAAATCTTTGTTCATTATACGTTTGTGCACTGACTTTGGCGATATAGGTTGTCACTCATCTAAATTTTTGTTTCACTGTTGTCGTGATGATCGTTTATTGTTCTCTGATCATCTTCATGTATATTATCATCTTAAATTAAAAGTAAATTGGTTTTGATTGTACTCAAAATTGTTTTCATGCGTAGTAATGACTTCATATATAATTTATTTATATTGTTTGTTTGTTATCTCTTCTCATCAATAGTTTATCATCTTTAATATATTGGTATTGACTACAGTTTTTTGTTTACTTTTAAGCAAGATAGATGTCGAACGTGAAAGCAAGATGACCATCCGGTGTGAAGCCAACTAAATTCATTGCACCGCACACATTTTGAACCGCAATAGGACTTCAACTGCAAAATTCATAAGCAGGCAATTACAAGATGAAGAAATCGACTTCCCAATACCAAAAACCACATCCAAAGCACCTATAACATCTACCAACAAAACCCCTAAACCTATAGCGTTAACATCACTTACAACATCCACACCGTCCTTAGAAAATACATCTAAACTTACATCAATAACCAAAACTTCAGCACCTACATCATCTAAACCATCCTCAACACTGACACCCACTACCACAACATCAAGACCTACATATATACTACCACAACCTCAAAACATGCATCTACACTACCATCCTCCACAACTACAGTAACTACCACACCCTCTTTAAGTAAAGGAACTGCCACATCCTCAACATATACATTTATCCCAACACCTACCCTAAAATATACCCCAACAACACCACTTATCCTAGAATCTACCCCATCACCAACATAACTAACCATGAATGGATCTGTTGTGGAAAGTGTAGGAGGTGAAAACAATTCCTCTTAAGATTGTGGACCAGATGGACATTTAATTGTTCATGTTTGGAGAAAAACGTTAGTTACCAATCAAATCTTAATTACAACTATTTCTATGTATAACCTTTTGGTTTACACTTACATATCAATTCATAACTTAACACATCACAAGATTACTTGCAGGCTAATGCCACCAGGCCCTTGTGCACACTTTATTAGTCGGTCCTTTTTACAAAGAGTAGATCCACAAGGGTACGCTTGGGGAAAAGTAAGCAAAGAAATGTGTGAATTGTATTGGATGGAGTTTCAGGTAATTAACTATATGTGATAATTGTTGTTTGGTAAACATTTACACTTAAACTTATGTTTATATTGTTAATGTGTAGAAAAAACGTTGCTGGGATGAAACAATAGACTCGTTGGTGAGGCAAGCTTGGGCAAGGAAAGCGGCACAATGTTATGGTCAATATCTCTTTAACATGCGGGGCCCAAAAATAAAGAAACATGGCTTTAAACCAGCTCATATTCCACATGAAGTCTGGAACTCTTGGCAATTAAAATGGAATACATATGAATACAAGCTAAAATCTGAGCAGAACAAGAAAAATAGGCATAATGGTGTGGCTGATGGAGTAGCAAAACCTACACATAACACTGGATCCGCAAGTCATATGAAGATAGCTTCTGATTTGATAATTTTTTTAATGGTACATCGTATCAATGTTTATATATTTATATGGTATTTATGCAGAATAGGAAATTAGGACGTGATCCACCCCATAGTGAATTGTTCCTATATACACACACGAAGAATCACCATGGAGTCACTTTCACAAATGAAAAAGATAGACAAATTCATGTAATATTCATTTCAGTGTTAAAATTTTATATTGTCTCTAGTCCATAATATCGTTCATAAATTTGATATCTCTTAATTTATATTATTTTTATTTTGTAGGCGGCTTATACAGGAAAAATGGAAGAGTTGGAAGCTGAAGGTGTTGAATTTGAGGAGGACAAGCTATTTTATGTTGTTGGTGGTCATGTTAAAAAACAAAAAGAAGACTTTATGGATTAGGCTCTTTTGCAAAGGTGGTTCCCAATAAGAACGATAAAACGAATGTATCTTACATTCCTGAAAAAAAAATATGATGAAATAGAAGAAATGAGGGAGCTTGTTGCTAAATAAAAACAGCAAAACGAAGAGCTTAAAGAAATGATGAACGCCCAACAAGAAGAAAACAACGCTAGGGTCGGGCATCTTGAAAAACAACTTAAAACGACATTGGATCTTATTAATGTGCTTACAAAACAACAACACTAGTAGGTTGATATATGTTTATTGCAGAATATTTATTTTAGATTAGCAACTTTCTTTTTTCCATGTAATAAATAATTATTGTATTATTTTATGATATAATGGTTTTGATTTTTTTGTTATTTTTGTTTTTCATATATTACTACAAAATAATTAGGATATAATTTATAAATCAATTATCCATCAGTCCATATGGAATCTGGTATATAATATACACCACAAAAATTGCTAGGGATTCATGACCACGGAATTTGCTAGTATGTCATCAAACGGAGTTTGCTAGGGATTCAACACGACGAAATTTGCTACAAAATCACCACCACGAAATTTGATATGGAATGACCACCATAGAATTACTAGGGAATGACCACCACAGAATTTACTAGGGATTCACCACCACGGAAGTTGCTAGCGAATCACCACCACGGAATTTGTGATGGAATAACTACCATGGATTGTGTAATGGAATCCTACTATGGAATACACGATGGAATACCATCTACCACGGATTCCATTCCATTGTCACATTTGTGATGGAAGTATCGTTTCTATTACAAACCCTCGCTACGATGTTTTTAGGGACGAAAATGAGTCGTTACAAATTCCATAGCAAATCATCTTTTGCAACGAAATTTTATCTTTTCGCAATGAATTACTTCCGTAGCAAAATCGCGTTTTTCTTGTAGTGATGCATTTTCATTTTTCCAAAGCATTCTCCCTAACTAGCATACAATTGAACAATTGAACAATAAAACTAGTTAGATAACTTAAGATGACACCTGAGCCACGATGCGTTCACTATTCCGGTGCTCTTCTTTAATGGCCTCAACAAGTGCCTCACGAATCTTCTCCAAGACTACGGTAATCACTTTCATCTGCAAAAACAAATGTCTAATAAGATCATTAGACGTCTTGCGGCTAAGAGCTTCAATCACTACATTGGCCTTTCTTGTGTGATAAAGGTTTTCACAATCATAATCCTTCACCATATATATCCATCTACGCTTCCTCATGTTCAGATTTGGCTAATCCATCAAGTACCTCAAACTCTTCATATCCGTGTAGATAGTACAATGGACCTGATAAAGATAATGTTGCCAAATCTTGAGCGTAAAAACTACTGTATCGAGTCCAAATCATGTGTAGGGTAGTTCACATCATGAGGCTTCAACTGCCTCAAAACTTGTGTGATAATATGACCGCGCTACATCAAAACTGCACACAAACCCGTGATCGACACATCACAATAAACCACAAAATCATCAACCCCTCCAAAAAGGTAAGAATTGGTGCATCACACAACCTTCTCCTTAAAGTCAAACGTGATCATCTTCTTCAACAACTTGGTTAATGGAACTGCGATCCTGGAAAAGTTTTTATTAAACCTCCGACAACACCCTGCCAATCCAATGAAACTTCGAAACTCAGGTAGAAACCTTGGAACCTCCCAATGCATCACAGTCTCGATCTTGGCCGGATCGACCAATATACCATTTTTGTTCACAAGGCACCCTAGAAACTGCACCTCGCGCAGCCAAAATTCGCCCTTGGAGAACTTGGCATAAAGCCTCTCCCCCCTCAGAGTCTCCAAAACCTCACGTATGTGATCCTCGTACTGCTTCTTGGTCTTTGAATAGACCAAAATATCATCAATGAAGACAAACATCGACCGATCCAACATCGGTCTATGAACCATGTTCATGATATCCATGACGAGTCCAAAAAGTTGTCTTTGAATAGACCAAAATATCATCAATGATGACAAATATCAACCGATCCAGCATCAACACTAACTCGTAATGACCAAAACGAGTCCAAAAAGTTGTCTTCTAAACATCCACGTCTAGAACCCTCATATGATGATACCCTGAACACAAGTCCTTCTTGGAAAACCAAGACACACCCAACAACTAATCAAACAAATTGTCGATCAACGGGAGTAGATAACGGTTCTTCACCGTTAACTTATTCAACCCCCGATTGTTGATACACATCCTAATTGTTTCATCCTTCTTTTTCATGAAAAAAACCGGTGCTCCCTAGGGTGAAAAACTCGGTTGAATGAATCCCTTGTCTAATAGCTTATACAGCTGTGTAGACAACTCCTACAGTTGTGCATACAACTCCTGCATCTGTATAGGTACTAACCGATAAGGCGCGGCTATTTGAGCCGCACAAGGAACCAAGTTGATACAAAACTCAAACTGCCTCTTCGGCGGCACCCTAGCCAAATCTTATTGAAAGATGTCAGGGTACTCTCAGACAACTAGAACATCATCCGCCGACTCCTTTGTCACACCCACAAACCTGAATGGCAGAAACGTTCGGGGGCGGAGGACGTCATGTCAAGTATCATAACAAATTAATAGTAAAGAAAGTACACACCACCATAATATAAGTATATTTGAAAAGTTTACATGATTGTATGTGTTACATGTTTGCAAAAGAAATCAAATACAATATGGTGATCCAAAATATTAAACTGACACCTGAGTGTAAGTCTTCAAAAGCAGTTGCTAACCTGGTTTAGCGATTTCCTGAGAATACAAGTTATTTCAAAGAGAAAGTGTCAACATTTAAGTTTGTGAGTTCATAAGTAGTGTTTTGAGAAAATGTATGCCATTCAAAAGTTTCTGTATGTTTTCCAGAAAATCCCTTATTTTCTTATAAAAGTATGAAATGCATATGTATGTTCGTGTTGTGAATCGTAAATAGTTGCACCAGGAAAATCCCTTATTTTCCTATTAGTTGATTGTTTTGGATACACGAAAATCCCTTATTTTCCTAAAGTAACAGGCAGTCTCTAATGACCAAGACCGTAACAGTAAGTAAATATGCCATACTTAAACTAGGAATGTATTGTTTTATTATTAAAATAAAATTAGTTGTAGCAGTGTTTATCCTAAATTATGAACATGCTGATAATACCCTATAATATAGTTATTACCCCCGAGCATGATTGAGTTATGTATTACTACGTGCATGAGTCATTGTTTCCACGTGTTGTGAGTTCCTCATAACCATACTAGACGCAGTACCTAATGTTGACATTTGTCACCCCGGGGACTATAGCTAACAGTCAGGGTGCGGAGTCGTCAGCCCCGTATAGATCTATACACACTTGTCACGCTCTCCCTTCAAGAGACTCTGGTTATAGGTGGGGACTTTCGTTTGGTACAAACAAACCTATATGACATCACAGATTGCTAACAACAAGTTCACGAGTAATATGATGAAAAATGGTTTGTATGAAATGATTTCCTTTTCTACCGTGTTACAAAGGCGTGATGATGAGTTGAGTTTTCTTGTAAAAGCATCATGTTATAGTTGAAATGGTTACCCTTGATATGATGTAGTATGCAAACGTATAAATAAAACATATTTCTATTTATAAAACATATTTTATCCCAAGAGGGTAAAGTTGTGTTGTGAGGTGTTTTGCATGATAACAACTTCATATGATAGTTAAGATAATAGTACGAAAAGTATAGCAAAAGATTGGTGTTTCACACGATTTTTAACCGTGTGTTTACTTGTATTCCCCCCCCCCCCCCCCCCTTAAAGGTGTTTAAAAAGCATTTAAAGTGTAGTTGTAGGGGTATGAACTCACTTGTTAGGAGTGACGATTTGATGAAAATGAGGCTTTGCTCATGCAGCACTTCGACTGGAAAGAAGTGGGAGAGTAAGATATGAGCAACCAAACTCAGCTAGCCCTTGATTTCTATATATAGGGTGAATTTTCTAGGTTCACCTCGTGAGTTTCTAAAATTCACCTCGTGAACTAGCTCACCTCGTGAGTTTCTAATATTCACCTCGTGAGCTCGATACGTCTTTGCGTTCGTCATGGCCAGTTGCCCTGGAAGACATCCATCATCTGTTCACCTCGTGAGCCACTAATGCTCACCTCGTGAGTTACCTAACAACATGGGGTTTCGCCCCCCGAACTTTAGAAAGTCATAACTTTCGCATACGAACTCCGTTTTCAACGTTCTTTATATCGATGCATAGGTAAAAACAAGATCTACAACTTTCATTTAGACTTCGTCAGCTAATTTTGACTTTATATTTAATATTATATTTTTAACAGTACGGGACAGGAAAATTCCGTTAAAAATCCATAACTTTTTCATCCGATGTCCGTTTTCGTCAGAATTTTTTACCGTTGTAATAATATTGATGAGATCTTCGATTCTCGTTTAGGTCATGTTGGCAAAAAGTCGCTTGATCTCTATTTCTTTAGCTGTCTACTGCTACGTCCGAAACTTCGAAAAATCATAACTTCCTCATATGAAGTCAGATTTGGGCGCTCTTTTTATGTATGTTCACGGTTTTGGGATATGTACGACTTTCATTTAGATACCTAAGGCTAAAAAGTATTTTATTGGAATTTCGCATTTTATGCTTAACAGTGTCTTACCGGTATTGTCGCGGATCTTCGATTGGTCATAACCTCTTCGTTATAACTCGGATTTTAGTGTTCTTTATATTTCTGAAAACCTTGTTATGATATCTACCACATGGTATAACCCAATTATAGTTTTATAAAAGTTTAATTTTGACCCTAATTTTATTGGTGTTACATTATCCCCCCGTTAGAGGGAATTTCGTCCCTAAATTCGCATTTCGACTGGGACTTAAATTGTTTGTGGGAAGATGTGTGTACTTCTGTTCCATTTATATTTTCTTTTTCTCTAGTGAATCCAGATTCTAGCGTGGGTGTTCCTGCAGACCTTCATTATCCTGTCTGTTGTTTTGACCGGTATAGGTCGTGTGGATTTGGGTTTCTATGTTCATCTAAATGTTAGCATTATTCACTAGTAATACAGGTCGGCTTTGTCTTGAACTTCACAGTTGAATTCATACCTGGTCCGTCTATCATCGCATTGTGTATACACATTTGCAGTGATAGGTTAACCGTAATTATTCCTAACCTCTTCGTTTGAGCTGGACTCATCGTGCGTGTGCTATTCATAAATAGTCTGTCGGTAATACTTCGGGAAGGTTGCAAAGGATATAGTAATCCTCACATGAGTGCTATGGGGTTTTGAAACTAGAAACGATTTCGGAGTTGTGTCGGGTTTGTCATTATAAATCGATAGAGTTTCATTAAGCAACAGTGGAAGAGAAGGGTCTTTTAATAGCACATGCAATTGACATGGTGAAGACCAAGCCAATCCATTTCTAGTAGCCATTTGGGAACTTCTTATTGTAATAATTGTGAAGTCGAGCAGGACAAGTGTTCGTTAGTGGGATAGTGCATTTTACGTATGTGTATTCAGTGCTTTTAGTCTATCTTTGTTATTACTACTATGAGGGTGTTTGTTTGAGTACATTTTTAAATTTGTGACTCACGGAACTCCTCTCCACTCCTATTATCAAATGGAATGCATGTAAATAAGTTATTGAGGAGAAATGTACCCGGAATAGCCGTAAGGTCTGCAATAGCCTCCTCTTGGCCCATTACGAATACTCGGCCTCCTCCACCAGCATTCCTGTTGTTTGCCTTCGGGCAGTCCCTTCGGAAGTGTCCCGATGCTCCGTACTCATAACAAGTACGGTCTACTCCTACATTTGCGGCTGGAGCGGTTGGTTGGGCTGGTTCCCTGCAGTAGCGGACAGTGTGTCCCTTATTATTGCACCTAATGCAATGCATTTCACGGCAAGGTCCGTGATGATGAAAGTTGCATCGGTTGCACTTAGGCTGGTTCTCGTTGTACGACCATGGGGGTGTGGGGGTGGTAGGGACAGTAACAACATAAGCTGTTACTAACTGTTGCCTCTTGGGGTTCTCTTGTGTGGTTTCCCCCTTTCTCTTAGCCTAGGGTTTTTTTAGGTCGTCTATATCCTTTGGTGGCTCCAAAACAGCGGTAAAAGTACCCTGTTTAACACCGTGATCAATCAATCGTTGAGCCAAGCGCTTCGCGCTGTCAAACATGATTGGGTTAGAGGCCAGGACATGTCCCTGGATCTGAGGTGATAATCCCTAAATGTACCTCTCCACCTTCTTCGATTCTGGGTTCACCATACCTGGGCACAAGGCTGACAAATCACTGAACTTGGCCATGTAAGCGACTAGGTCCGATCCGGTCATCCTTAGGTTCCATAGCTCATGCTCTAATTTTTGGATTTCGCCCCTCGGGCAGTATTCTTCCAGCATCAAGATTTTGAGATCTTCCCAGCTCATGGAATTAGAAACTGGGAGGGATAGGGCTTTCGCATGGCCCTTCCACCACGTAAGGGCTCGATCAGAGAAAGTGCAAGTGGCGAACTTGACTTTGCTGGTCTCCGGGCATGCACAGATCTCGAAGACCATTTCGATCTTCTCAAACCATTACATAAGTGCAATGACTCCTCCTACCCCGTTGAAAGTCTTTGGATTCGTATTCGAAAATTCCTTGTATGTCCATTCCCTGATATGACCATGGCCAGTTCCATGATTAAAGTGGTTGGTACTACTTCCAGTTCCACCAGCTCCATTAGTGTTTATTTACGTAAGAGCAGTTGCTATTGTTGTAGTGATAGCAGCCTGTACCATGACGAGATCATATTGCAGGGGTGGTGGCGATAGTGTAGGTTTTGCGTTGTTGACGCGGCGCGCAGATCTACGAGGCGACATCGATGCTAAAGAAATAACAATGAAGACAATAAGTCTTTAATGATTGAATGGTTTGGGTAGTAGGGATCCCCTGGTAGATAGAATCTGGCCATTGCGTCTGTACGAGAATAGGGAGATAAGGATTGTCTAGAACTAAGGCACATAAGGTTGAACATCAAAATTAAACTATCGTATGCATAAAATACTCCTATAGTATTCTAAATGTTATGTTTGATTCTAAAGTTTATAAGTTTGGTAAGTTTTAGACTTGTTGTCCACTGTAGCTATCCCCTGGCATACGCAGTTCGTCTCTCGGACAAATATAGTTGATCAGGCCATATTCATCCCAGTCCCGATTACATATCCCAAGGCATACCTGTATTGTACAACTCATCTATAATACTTCTATATTGTTTTAATTATGATACTGACCCTGTTATATGATCTATGCACGTATACTTTTGTAAAAGATTTATTTTAAAAAGTATAACTCTTAGTCAGAGTGTTTTTGCCTAGTTGTGTTTATGGTTGTATATCAAAAATAGTTTTGATATACTTAGTTCACTATAAACAATGCTTTGATACCAATCTGTAACACCCCCAAACCTGAACGGCGGAAACATTCGGGGCGGAGGACGTCATGTCAAGTATCATAACAAATGAATAGTAAAGAAAGTACACACCACCATAATATAAATATATTTGAAAAGTTTACATGATTGTATGTGTTACATGTTTGCAAAAGAAATCAAATACAATATGGTGATCCAAAATATTAAACTGATGCCTGAGCGTAAGTCTTCAAAAGCAGTTGCTAACCTGGTTTAGCGATTTCCAGAGAATACAAGTTATTTCAAAGAGAAAGTGTCAACATTTAAGTTTGTGAGTTCATAAGTAGTGTTTTGAGAAAATGTATGCCATTCGAAAGTTTGTGTATGTTTTCAAGAAAATCACTTATTTTCTTATAAAAGTATGAAATGCATATGTATGTTCCTGTTGTGAATTGTAAATAGTTGCACTAGGAAAATCCCTTATTTTCCTATTAGTTGATTGTCACCCCGGGGACTATAGCTAACAGTCAGGGTGCGGAGTCGTCAGCCCCGTATAGATCTATACACACTTGTCACGCTCTCCCTCCAAGAGACTCTGGTTATAGGCGGGGACTTTCGTTTGGTACAAACAAAGCCATATGACATCACATGATTGCTAACAACAAGTTCACGAGTAATATGATGAAAAATGGTTTGTACGAAATGATTTCCTTTTCTACCGTGTTACAAAGGCGTGATGATGAGTTGAGTTTTCTTGTAAAAGCATCATGTTATAGTTGAAATGGTTACCCTTGATATGATGTAGTATGCAAACATATAAATAAAACATATTTCTATTTATAAAACATATTGTATCCCAAGAGGTTTAAGTTGTGTTGTGAGGTGTTTTGCATGATAACAACTTCATATGATAGTTAAGATAAAGTACGAAAAGTATAGCAAAAGATTGGTGTTTCACACGATTTTAACCGTGTGTTTACTTGTATTCCCCCCTTAAAGGTGTTTAAAAAGCATTTAAAGTGTGGTTGTAGGGGTATAAAATCACTTGTTAGGAGTGACGATTTAATGAAAATGAGGCTTTGCTCGGGCAGCACTTCTACTACTACGTCCGAAACTTCGAAAAATCATAACTTCCTCAGATGAAGTCAGATTTGGGCGCTCTTTTTATGTATGTTCACGGTTTTGGGATATGTAAGACTTTCATTTAGATACCTAAGGCTAAAAAGTATTTTATTGGAATTTCGCATTTTATGCTTAACAGTGTCTTACCGGTATTGTCGCGGATGCTCGATTGGTCATAACCTCTTCCTTATAACTCGGATTTTAGTGTTCTTTAGATTTCTAAAAACCTTGTTATGATATCTACCACCTGGTATAACCCAATTATAGTTTTATAAAAGTTTAATTTTGACCCTAATTTTGTTGGTGTTACATCCTTGCCCTTCTCCCAGGCATCCATCACATAAGCCACAAACCCAGAACAACCATACTGAAGACAACCCTACTGAGCACCCTCCCTGTGAATCACCAGTTGTCCCCTACTTGGGGTCCGAACCCGTACCAATTGATTCTCACAATCATCCATTTCCCCATTGGAGCTCAACCAATCCATCCCTACGATGAGCTGACTCCGTGTTAATTCAACTAAACCATCATAAAATGTAATGTCATTGTTTGCAGTTTCGTTACAATACTGCTTGCAAGCAGGGCCGATCCAAAGATTATAGTGGGCTCAGGGCGAAAAAAAAAAATGAGCCCTTAAAATCAAAAATAGACAAACTATTATAAAATTAACTATTAATATTAAAAAACAAAAATATGATCACAACATTATAAAAACAACTAATTTAAAGAAAAATATTTTTTCTACCATTTTTAAATAAGATGATTTTCTCTCTCTCTCTCTCTCTCTATATATATATATATATATATATATATATATATATATATATATATATATATATATATATATATATATATTCTAAGAATTTTAGGCTCCTTAGAAACATCCATCATGAGCAACCGCTCAGGTTGCTCACCGTCTGGACCGGACCTACTTGCAAGTTAATATATTAAACTATCATAAACGATAAACACTTTTACTACTAATCTGTCCATTAAACACGTAACTAAATTCATGCATTCTTAAGTTAAATAATAGAAATGCTAATGAAAAAACTATTTTTTTACTATTATAAAGTACATTTGTACTTATTTGTATTAGTTAATTTTACAATACATAAGCAACTAAATTATAAATTTTAACTAATTTAAAACTATATATACACCATTGTCCCAAAAAAAATAATTACACCATAAGAATTATAAAATTGGAGGTACCGCATAATGTTGAACAACTAATCAAACCGCACAAATCGCATCCTAACCGTCTGCACCAAACCGCACCGTATAATGCGCTATATAGCTTCCGCGGTGCGGTTTGTTGTTTTTTAAAAATCCAAACCATATATGCGGTGCGGTTTGCGGTTTTAACTCTAAACTGCACTTGGAACACCCCTAATACATACCATGTGATGACATCATATCAGGTGCAGGGTGATCGCCCTTTTCCTTTTCATTAACCTCTCTGGGAATTTTATTTTCTTCTTCCAGCTCACAACATAGTTTTTCCTTTTATTTATTATTATTATTATTATTATTTTTGCAGAATCCAAATCCTCCTTCATTATTTTTCAGCTCCCGAGAAGAACTTTTGCTTTCGCAGCTGTTGTTGCAATTGCCACCTGCCACCTAACCCAACAAACAAATACCATTATACATCAGTCAATACATACATACACACATATATCTCATAGATATGATCATGACATGTCCATCGTGAATCCATTTTCCACCTTACATTGTAAGAAACCTTCATTTGAGTTTATGGATACATCAACTCTTTCTGTTCTTCATTACCCTTTGTCCTGCTTCTTCTGTTCTGCATGATCATATCTTCACTTTTCATGTCTCTCATGGTTTTTCCTTCCTGAATGTACGAACACAAAAGTTACTTTGATATCTAAAAAGACAAACTATAATTACTTATATATTAAAAATAAAGATTTGCAACTTCAATCCCCACATAAATTATAATGCAGTTAGGTTGATCTCAAGCAAGTTCAGTTCAATGGAATTATTTGATCTTTAAGGGGATTTTCTTTAATTTCACATGTCAAAACTCAGAAATATGAAATTTTTTTAATATTGTATGTTTTTAGTTCATGTGGACTAATTCTCAACTTGAAATTGACCAAAGATTATTACTTGTTAATACTTTCTTTAAACTTTGATAACTTTATTAAACTTAATTCTCACTACCACCAGAAACCTGGATTTGATTGTATAGCATATAACTGCAACAAATAGTAATGTACATTTCTTTCAAAAAAAAAAAAAGAAAACTTTTACTAAAGTCACTATACATTTCAAATAATATTCTTGGAAAATCTTAACTGAATGACTGTAATATGATTTTGTACCCGAATGAGTTTCAAAAATTTGAATTGTTTATATAATATTTTTCAAAAGTTGGATGGTTTTTAGTTACCATTTTTAAGTCTAGTTATCAAGTTAGAATAGAAACAAACATGCACTGTTATTCATTGCAATTTTAGTGTGAACATAAATAAATAAAAAATTATTCTATATCTTTTGGTATGTGTGGGTGAAAGCAATTTGAAATCCACTAAGAAAAAAATGATATGTCGAACTATTCAAAAGGGAAAGTGGATCACAAATGCCATAGAATTCTTCAACATTTGAGAATAATAAATGAAAAAATATATATTTAGAAACTAGTAAGTGAAAATCGGAAGCTTTTGGGCGTTTAATCTAGGGTTAGGGTTACAAATTGAATTACCATGTGTTAAAGCACAAACTATCCCGCCATGACGACCACTATAATCTTTAACGATCTCTTCTATTGTATGAGGACTCGAAGAAATCGAAGTCATTTCTGTATGAAATAGAATAAAAGCAAGGATATATCAATATAGTAATTTCAATTTAAAGTGCATAATATTGATCATACACTCTGTGTTTCTGTGGAGAAGGCCGTAGGTAGCATAGAAAGATGTGAAATGGTGGTTATCAATGTGTTTTTTTTTTTTTTTTTTTTTTTTTTTTTTTTTTTTTGAGAGAGAGAGAGAGAGAGAATGAAAGCGAGGATATGTTTAAGTGATTTAGTAGGAGAAGATCTATAAAATCGATTTCTAAGAAAAGGTGGAAAGAGGGAGGATACGGGAGTGAAAGGTGTCTTTTCGCTTTCCTCTATAGCTGTTGGATTGAAAAGAAATCGGACGGATAAGTTGAGTTTGATGCGGATCGCTGTAACTTAGCATTAGCGGCGACACCAGGCAATAGCGGCACATGTAACGCGTCAATTACATGTCGCCGCTATTACCTTGTTTTGCCGGTAATGCTACCCTTTCTTGTAGTGAGGGCACATGTATAGTGCCACTAAAAACGAGAATGAGTGGTACAAAATTTAAGTGACATAAAAAATGTGTGCGACTAAATGACTTTTTATTTGTAGTGGTACGTACTATGCAGTACACCTTAACATTTTTGATTGAGAGAGATCTTATTGGTCCTTCATAGGAACAAATTCTATGTTGATGCTAAATGTTTTGTTTAATGGTTAAGTTCATTTTCTTGGTTATGTCGTGTGGCGAGATGGACTTCGTGCTGACCAGTAAAGTTATCGTTTTCAAGCACTATAGCCACACTGATGTCAAATCGATCACGCTACATAATTTTTTTTTGTCGTTTTCTTGCTTTTGTTTGATTGCTTCCAAAACAATTGGCAATAAAAATATTAATCGTCCACATATCATATATATAGATTATCAACCGATACAAACTAAGACATAACAATCGTACATCTTGAAATGAATGTTACAGTTAAACGACAAGGTATTAGTGCTTTGGATTTTGATAGTAAATCTTTAGCTTTTCTGGCTTGAAGAGATTCTTAGAAGTATACGTTGAGTTATAAACATCCCCCAGAAGATCATACTGAAGTCTAGCATATAAAAAGACCGGTACGGAAGCAATTGCACTAATAACAATAGGTATCCATATCAAGTTGTTATGATAAAGGACGAAAAAACTAACACTAAAAGCGACCATCATGGCTGCGATAGAAAAGAAGAGTGTTGTTAGGCCTCTCATCAGCCTTTTCGGTAATAATTCCAAGAAATCATCTTCAGCATAGCGAGATGTGAGGATAGATAAAAATATTAGGAGTGAAACGGACGAGAATGTCAAAGAAATGGCATCTGATATGACAAATACTATGAAAGATCTTTTTTGAAAGAACATAGGAACACCAGTATTTTGATTATAACCACCAGGAATCGTAAACGCTGCTGCAAAAACAATGGTAGATATAAGAGCTGCCACCACCATACTTTGGCTAGCTGTCTCTTTCATCCACTTTTCACCTGAAGAGAGTAGGTCTTTGTGCTCCTTGCTAAACAGTTCATGTGGTGTTAAACCATCATTGTTCTTCCTTTCTCGATACGAAGGAGGGATCATACCTTCTACTTCCTACGTACACAAAAGAAAGGTTAATCACTTTTGTTTGGTTTGTCCACTTTGAAACTTTCTATTTTAAAACAATTTTATCTATTCATGGATGATAGAGTAGAAGCAACTTAAGTAATAACTTCTAGTTGTATGAAAGATGAAAGTGCAGAGATGTAAAGAGAGAGCTAATGTCTTAGAGAGAAAGAATTGAAGTACCTTGAACCACAACAACTCTCGTTGCATTTGTAGAGCAACCCCGGAAATTACTTGAAGTCTCTTTTTCTTTGCACACTTCCCAACTAAATGTAACATATTATTTCCTTTCAGGTCCTTCAGAGGTGTTATCATATCTTTCATCGAGCCAATCTCATGTAGAAGATTGTAGATACCCTCATGACGATGTGATATAGCAACATGAAATATAGTTTGTTCGTTATCATTTTTCTTCCATATTAAATCTGGATATTGGCGAATGAGCTCCACTAGAAATTCAGTGTTTCCCATCTCTGCAGCCACAAATAGTACGCGGGAAGAAAACTTTTGATTTACATTTTTTGCTTCATGATCGACTGGCTTTCTACTCCATAGGTTATGAATTCTATTGGGCATCTTCGTAACATTTTCCAAAATGGACCCAAGTAGTTGCTCGACATCTTCCTTTTCTTTTCCATTATTTGTTGGTATGTCAGCTGGACCTCTGATAATACTATTGATTTCATCTTTAGATAATTTCACAATTTCTGACCAAATAATTTTTAGTAATTCCATGGCATCGGTTTCTTTTTCAGAAGGCCCAACCTTCACATGAATCAACGCCAAAACTGAAACCCATAACCAAATATGAAATCAAATAGGTGAATAAAAATGAGTTGATAAGCAAAATATAAGAGTAGAGATATTCACTTGGACATATGATTCTCCAGATAAAATGTGGTTTTACCCCCTTAAATGCATCAGGTTTTCGAGCCAAAACTCCAAGTAAAATCCCACTTTTTGCAAGCAATGGCCATCGAGACACTATTCTCAATGCAATATCTGCATAATTTGTTTTAACATTTAATCAGGGAAAGTATTACATCAAACGCAACAGATATCATTCAACTTTTTTTGAAGCACATATGAAAACATTTATAAAACAACAAGAATGGAGCAACAACTACATACCATATTGATCAGCTTCCACACATTTCTGTAGAACCCAACTGCGATTCTTATCTGTCCAACAATCTCCATACATTTCCTTAGATTTATCATAAAGATAATTCACCATTTCATGTTTTCCAAATAATGATGCCATATAGAGTGGCATCATTCCATTACTTCCAGTGATATCCCCAAGGTTCCCGTTCTTTTCCAACATAATCATAACAGTTTTGACATTTCCGCCTGCTGCTGCTAAACAAAATGCAGTATTGTCATTATCATTCTTGAGTTCTAACTGTTCCCTTGTCATCTTGTTCACCAGATTTTGTACAAACTTTTCTATCTGTTTGCTGCTTTTCGCAGATGCTGCAATGTGAAGTGCAGTATCATAGTTTTCACTTATGGCAAATCCTACTAGATCTAGATATTGATGTTTATCAAGAATGGCTTGAGCAGCTTCCCAATCACCATTGATTGATGCATTATAGAGAGGAACGCAAATGCTGAGGTACTGAGCTCTATTCCCTATTAAGTAACAAAAGTGAGGTTAGTTAAGAGTTGACAATTAGGTATCTTTTTTCCACCACATGAACACTAAGCCCATTGTATTTTGGTTTTTTTTATTAAATCTACAAAAAGAAATATGATTTTTAGGATCTTCGGCCTTGTAAGGTCTAAACTAATAACGGGTGTTTGTCATCAAGAGTTAGTTAGTATAGTGGAGGTATCCCTTTTGGTCTTAAACCGATTTGTATGAGATTAATGGGTTAAAAGAAATTTTTCAAAACAAAAAATCTTTATAAATTGAAAATGTTATTGGAGAAAATTTTAAATTAAACAAAAACTTTTTCGATGATTGTCGCGGTTCTCATAGGATTTAAAGCAATTATAAACACACGACTTAAAGGTAACACAAATATTCAAAATACAAAAAAAAAAATCTTTTATGGGGATCATATAATGAGTTTTTTCATTTGGTATTTTCCATGAAGAAAAAGCTTTATAAAAAACTCCTTCTATTTTTGTTCTTAAAAGTGTAGCAATATTGAAATGATTAATAATGATATGTTAACCGAAAATGTCATCATGCTCAATATAAAAGTTTACCAAGTAGATCTCGAATAGGTAGGTTTCGAATTATTGTTTTTGTTCTTGAAAAGGCAGTTGTGCTTGTGTTTGTGGGGTTCATTTCTGGGAGTTCTTAATTACTTCACCTGTATACTCTCACATATTAGTAATTAGAAGCCAAAAATGGACACCATGAAGATAGCACTTGGTGTGGATGAAACTAACTCTAAATCATAGTAAAGAGAAATTTGCACTTACAGCGTCCTTATGAATGTCTCTGAATTAATGCATAGTAGCAATGAGGAGTTGAAGACATGGATTTATGTATGAAGAACTTGATGGTCTAAGTATGTAAGTCATCGTCAACGCTTATAAAAAACAAAGGCATCTCAATAGATCTGAAATAGAGCCATTGAGGCAATGTTAGGTATATAGTATGAAAGCTGTCAAGTTAGTGGGAAAACATAAATGAACTGTCGACGTTTCCATTTGTCATTTTTAATATAATTTAATGTTTTCATAATAATAAAATAAATACCAAAAGTTGAATAATTAAACTTCTTCATATAGTTTGACTTGAACGACATAGCTATAACAATAATAAAAAATTTGTTATTACTGAATTACATTAACAAAAAATATTACCGGCCCAAATAATCCTTTTGCAGAACTATTCAAAATCCTCATAGTCAAAAGAAAAATAAATGAATAATAAAAATGAAAGCGAAGTACATGGTGTTAAATTCGTAAGATCTTCAAATCATACAAACCAAAAATGAAATCAATCATACTTGGATTTATCTTAAAGATTTATATTGGGATCTTAAGATCCCATTTAAGATTTTAAAGTTTTATGACTTTATCCTCATTTCATCTTACCACTTTAGTATTTATTAATATATTGTTGAGTCTCAAAATTTATTCATTTAATTTTGAAATCATACATCGTAGATTGCAAGAAGTGCATGGAACATCATCGATTCATCCATTTATATCGAATTAAAAATAGTATCATGACACTCATGTTAATCTCGTTGTGATCATATTCCATTATTGGCATATGGTAAATACAGTCTTCTTTTTTTTTTTTTTTTTATTATTATTATTATTATTATTATTATTTTTGTTCAAGAGGTTTTCTTTTTAAATATTATGATTTGCAACAAAAGAAATCATTGTTAATACTTAAGAAGTTAAAATGAATTCTATTATCGATGTTTTAACCAGGGTCGGTCCTATGGTTTTAACGGGGGAAGTGGAGAGAGGGAGGGAATTGGAGAGAGAGTAAACCATCGTCTTCCCGATTTTTTTTTTTTTTTTGGAATGATTTAGGAAGAAAAGAAAGGAAATCAGAGGAAATCTTCCCTCCTAATCTTCATCCCAAATTGGAGAGATTTGGAGAGAAGAGAATCAATGATAAGGATAACAACACACGGTCTCTGACTCTGGATGCTGCTCCCGCATCTCTGAATCTGGTTCCCAAGTCAAATCGGATCCCCTCCGATGCTGCCATTGGACCTGAACCAGGGAAACTTCTTTATTCGTAAGGACCTTCACCTTTCGATCTAAAATCGCAATCGGCCTTTCAACGTAATTCAGGCTTGCATCTACCTGAATATCCTCCAGTGGTACAATTGTCGTCTCATCAGCCACACACTTCCTCAATTGGGACACATGGAAAGTGTTATGGATCTGACTCAATTCTACAAGTAGCTCCAATCGGTAGGCCACTCTGCCAACCCTGGCAATCACCCTGAAAGGACCGATGTATCGGGGCCCCAACTTGCCCCGCTTCTGGAATCGGATCACACCTTTCCAAGAGGATACCTTCAGGAGCACAAAATCTCCTACCTGGAACTCCAGATCAGAGCGTCGCCTGTTCGCATAACTCTTCTAGCGGCTCTAGGTCGTCAGTAATCTCTGTTAGACCTGCTGAATCTGCTCAGTCGTCTTGAGCACTATCTCAGTGCCACCCATCACTCTCTGTCCCACCTCTCCCCAATAAATAGGAGTCTGACACCTCCTCCCATATGAAAGCTCAAATGGAGGCATACCAATACTCGAATGGTGACTTTTGTTGTAGGAAAACTCATCCAGGGGTAGATATGTGTACCAACTCCCTCCAAAATCCAAGACACAGGCACGCAACATGTCCTCGAGGGTATGTATCATTCGTTCACTCTGCCCATCCGTTTGTGGATGGTACTTGGTACTGCAATGCAAACACGTGCCTAACTCCTTGTGAAACTTCTTCCAAAACCTAGAAGTG
Organism: Lactuca saligna; assembly: GCF_052625555.1. Classification (NCBI taxonomy): domain Eukaryota; kingdom Viridiplantae; phylum Streptophyta; class Magnoliopsida; order Asterales; family Asteraceae; genus Lactuca; species Lactuca saligna. Next base: position 84,068,043 of record NC_136417.1, on the reverse strand, counting down.
AAGCGTACGTCTCGATCTGACACTATTGAGATCGACACACCATGCCGAGATACCATCTCTCTCACATAGATCTCAGCCAATTCTCCACAGAAGAGTTCTCACTAATAGCCGGGAAGTGAGCACTCTTCGTCAATCGGTCCACAATCACCCAAATCGCATCAACTCCATGCGTAGTCCTTGATAACTTGGTGATAAAGTCCATAGAGATCTGTTCCCACTTCCACTGGGGAATCTCCAAAGGCTGCAAGGGACTATGTGGACGCTAGTGTTCTGATTTGACCTGATGGCAGGTCAAGCACCTCTCAACTACCCACGCAACATCCCTCTTCATACAACGCCACCAATATTTCCTCTTCAAGTCTAAGCACATTTTAGTGGCCCCGGGATGGATCGAGAATCTTGATCTATGCGCCTCCTCCATCAATACACATCAAGCTCCGCTTGTATATGGCACCCAAATCCGCCCTCAGAAAGTCATAAGCCCTCGGCTATCCATCACAAACTCGGATACCTGCCGAATCACCCACTCACTCTTGCAGTTCTATGGTCTGAAGGCCTCCGCCTAGGCCTCCCGGATGGTATCTAAGACTGGAGTCATTATCGTCACACTTATACATATATCTCGGATCGAAGCACACTCTGCTCTACAGCTCAGAGCGTCAACTACCACTTTAGCCTTGCCCAGATGATACAAAATCTCGCATTCATAATCCTTCACCACATCCAATCACCTCCTCTGCCTCATATTCAAGTTGAGCTGGTCCATAAGATATCTCAGACTCTTATGGTCCGTGTATATGGTACACCGGACTCTGTACAAATCGTGACGCCAGATCTTGAGGGCGAACACCACCACCCCCAGCTCTAGATCGTGTGTGGGATATCTCGTCTCATGAGGCTTCAACTGACTTGATGCGTATACTATCAGGTGCCCCCTCTGCATCTGCACCGCACCCAACCCGGATATAGATGTATCACAGAAAACTACGAAGTCATCCACTCCCTCGGGGAGGGATAACACTAGGGCTTCGTACATTCTCTGGGGAAGGGTCTCAAATGAGGCATGTTGCTCGGTACCCCAAGTAAAAGCAACACCCTTCCGATTCAACCTGGTGAGAGGGATGGAAATCTTGGAGAAATCTCTGATACATCTCCGATAATAACTGGCCAGTCCCAGAAAACTTCTGATCTCGGATGGAGATCTCGGTACCTCCCATCGCATAACTGCCTAAATCTTGGCCGTGTCGACCAAAATCCCATTCTAATTAACGAGGTGCCCTAGGAAGTGGACCTCTCATAACCAGAAATCACACTTGGAGAACTTGGCATATAGCCTCTCCGATCTCAAAACTCCTAAAACCTCTGTGAGGTGCTCCTCATGTTGTTCCATAGACCTCGAATACACAAGAATGTCGTCGATGAACGCAATCACCGACTGATCCATATTCTCTCTCAAAAGTCCTCCATTTGTTCATGGTGTTATGAACCATTTGAGTCATCACATTTTAGGTGGTAAGTTTGTAAACGCCAAATACATCAAGCTACAACGAAGAGGGAATTATTCTTACTATATTTTATGATTCAAGTGTCAAATCATAAGCTAGTTGTAAGCTTATTCTTTGGATATTTCATTGCATGTATAATTAGAGAAAACATAGATCCAAAGCATTTAGGGTTGTATGTGCACCATATGAAGTTGTTGTTGGATAAGGTGTCTAAGTCCATAACTATTTCTGGTAAATACTTGACCTGACCCGGCATGGTCCATTTAGGTTGCATGGAACCATGCAATTGGATAGACTAAATGAGAGAAATAACACTTGTGCTTATTAATATATTATAAGTTCTAATATATTAATAATATTATTTAATTAGTTTTATCATGAATTAATTAAGAATTAATTATGTGATCAAAAGATAACTAATTAAACATATAGGTTGATTATGTAAATCATCCATATCTTGTATAGTAGGCTAAGAGGCTCCATGGATAATCAAGTTGGGTTAAACCCATTAGATGCTCCATGGAGGCTCCATGGGAGTTACAAACCCATGATTCATGGAAATGCAGAGTCATGACACATTAGGGTTTACATGGTGTAACCCTAGATGTGTCAACACTATATAAAGTTCATGTTTCTCCCAAAATCGGTGACATATGCATGCATACTTGAGGGCTAGAGCTGATTTTTAGAGTGTTATACTTTCTCTCCAAGTTTACTCCATAGGTTTTGGTGTTATGTGAAGCATTTGAGGCATCACACTTGGGGTGATAGGCTCACAAGGTTTCAAGGATCAAAATCAACAACAAGGTATGTAGTTCTATCTTTTATTCAAGTTAAAATTGTTCCCCATGTATGCTAGATAGGATCATAACCTTGGAAATCAACTTTGCATGATAATTAGACAAACATAGATCCAAGGTTATTAGGGTTGCATGTACACTTAGGAAGTGTTAGAATGCTCAAAACCCATCAGTGGTATCAGAGCCAGGTTTGTTTGTTGATTATTTGTGCAAACTGTTGGAAAAATCGTTTTTTCTGTTTTCTGCTCGTATGAACTCGCCGAGTCCATGACCAAATGCAAGCTACTTGTCGAGTTTGTTCTTGCACTCGACGAGTAGAAACTGCAGTTTTCATAATTTCGATTTTAGTTGCTGGAAATGGACTAGAAACATTACCCTAAATTGTTTTGGTTTTTGTAAACATGTTTTAGATGGTGTAATGGTTATGCTAATCCATTTACAATGACAATTATAAAAAATTACAAGTTTTAAGTGTAATTTTTTGATTCATGAAAGTGTTCATATTCATGTTCTTCTTCTTATGATGTTTAGATGATCATAGGAATTGTTTGTAACCTATGTGGTAGATTAATTCATGATCATTATGTGTTTTAATGGAAAAACAAAAGTCACTTTCTTAAAAACCATTAAAATAACACATGAGTTATAAAAAAGAAGAATCTTCATTTTTAATACTCTATTAACTCTTAAGTTACAAGAAATGAAAAGTTTTGATAGTTTACAAAACTTGCCCTCAAGTTTTGGAACAAGTAAAGTCTTGATTAAAACTTTAGTTCCAAACCTTAGAATTTTAAAAAGTTAAAATTCAACCCTTATACTTCTAATATTATATATATATATATATATATATATATATATATATATATATATATATATATATATATATATATATATATAAAAGATCAAAGTTGTCTTACCGCTAGTACGCTTCATTCACGAAGCCAGTCTACAAGATGGGTATAAGGTGTTGCCTATAAAATGGAAACTTAATGGGTGTCCCTTCTCACCCACCGCTTGCTTGACTGGTGGAGGGTCGTTAGCCGAACGGGTAGGACAATGACTTAAAAATTCTCATTAAAAGTATAATGATTATTATAAAGTAACTAAATATTTTATAAATTCCCAATCTTAATTACTTTAGGAAAAATGCGAATAAGGTGCTAATCCATGAAATTACACTTTTCACCTTGTTTAAGTCGGTGGTGGAGCGTGTGTGGTTTACCGGCACACTAACTTGGACTTAACAAGGAAGGAAAAGGGTGACTTAAGGTTTTTCATGAGGTCGAAAGGAGCGCATGTGGTTTACCGGCACTACGATTAAGTGAAAAACATTAAGGGTGCCAAGTAATTTGCATGGTTACTTCACACCTTGTTTTGTGATCCTCGGTATCCCGGTCACAAAACATGAAGGGCACACTCGAGATTGAAACATGTCATTGAAAAGTTCAATGAATCTCAAAGAATCTAGGAATTTCTATAAGCCAAATAAAACCTAATAATTTATGTTTCGTTTTCATGGTGGAAATTGGTGAATCGTCATTCACCTACCTTTCAAATATGTTATAACTTGGATTACGGCATCCCTCTTCTAGGTTATAATATATTGTGATTGGATCCTAGCGTTAATATTACATTTGGGTGTTTTATTAAGGACTATGTCTATATCTAAACTAAAATTACCTTCTTCCTTTCAGATGTCTTCCAACAATGCTACTCCTAGCTCAAACCCTAATGGCTCCTTCTCTCTCATGAACCTTTGTGGGAGAGTCATCTTTCATGGATCCAACTTTACTGACTGGATCAGAAACATCATGATAGTCACTCATTACGAGAACAAGGAATATGTTCTTGACAAGGAGCTCAAGGTACCTGAGCCAACTGCTACTCCTGAGGAGCTTGCTGAATATGAGGTTCATGAAAGAGATTCTACCAAAGTGGCATGCATCATGATGGCCACCATGACAGGCGAGCTCCAAAAGTCCTATGAGGACTACTATCCTTTTGAGATGCACTAGAATTTGATGGACCGCTACCATCAGAGTGCTCGTCAAGAGCGATATGAAATCATCTCTTCTATGATCACAACCCGAATGAAAGATGGTGAACCCATCACAAGCCACATGTGGAAAATGCAAAGGTATGTGGATCGATTGATGAAGTTGAATGTGAACTTCCCTGAGGAGTTAGAAATAGATATTATTTTGCACTTCTTACCTTCGTGTTATGATCAATTCCAAATGACATACCACATGAATAAGGAGGAAGTTACACTTAGCAAACTTCAGGGACTCCTAAAGACCGCAGAATCAGGTCTTAAAGGTAAGTCGGTTATGACCACTCCTACTTCTACTCCAAACTCAACACCTGTCCTGGCAATCGGGAAAGGTAGAGGGAAGAAGAGAAAGAACCCTTTGAAGGGTACCAAGGGTAAGACCCTTGATGGCTCCTCTTCTAGCGGAACCAAGAAAGGTTCCGTTACACCTTATTCTGATCCCAAAGAGGCTAAATGCGTCTGTTGCCATGAAAAGGCGCACTGGAAGCGTAATTGTACGAAGTACCAGCAAGATTTGAAGGATGGGAAGGTTAAACCCAACCATGCAGATATTTACACTATCTCATCTAATAATTCACTCTATTCTAACTCTTGGGTCCTTGATACCGGTTGCGGTATTCATATTTATTCTGAATTGCAGGGACTAAGAAGAAGTGAGAATGTGCAGCACGGAAAGATAAACTTGATCATGGGGAATAGGAAAGTTTCACCTATCACCAAGATTGGAGTTTATACCTTTTTGCTTAGTTGTGGATTTACTTTAGATTTGAAAAAATGTTGTTATTCTCCAGAAATGGCAAGCAATGTTATTACCTTTCATGCTTTGTATAAACAAGGTTTTACCTTTTCTTTTGATAATGAAATTGGTGGAATAAATGCTTACTTTAATAATGTGGTTTATTTTAAAGCATTACCTTGTGATGGTATGTATGAAGTTGTGTCTGTTGTAGATAATTTAGGAAATAATGTATTGTGTATTGATTCTACTAATGATAATAACTTGGATAAAGCATCATTATGGCATTGTCGTCTTGGACATATAAACAAGAAACGCATAGGCCAATGATATGTGTATTTATATATATATATATATATATATATATATATATATATATATATATATATATATATATATATGTATGTATAACATATCTTAATATTTTAGCATTTATTATTATTATTTAGAACTAAAATAAAATTAATATGCTTTGAAATATTTAATTACAGTTAAAATGGGATATTTGGAATGCAAAAGAAAGAGAATGGAGCTGAAAAGATGCAAAAAGGATATTGCTGGCAGATTGACCCCTCTTCAGTGTTTCGGGTATATCTGATGACTCATAAGTCCAATTGACGAGGTTCAAACTGTTCTGAAAACTAGACGAAATTTCCTATGACTTATGTGAGAGGGACTTTTGGCTAATTCGACACTTATCTTATCCAAAATCGGCCTTGAAGATGAAGCATAAAAGCTGGACGGAAATTCCCTCCAAGTTACTTATTCCCCAAGCACCACTTTCCTTATCTTTATTTGCTTAATCCCTAAGCCACATTAGTTTCCTTATTCCAATCCAACTCTAATATTCCATATAATTCCATCTCCATCAACTATAAATAGCCCATATCATTCCACCAATTTGAATAATCTATGATATTCCACTTCGACTTGTGCAACAAGAAAACTTCATAGTTGCCGTTTTGAGGGTCTAGAAGGCGGCCGGAAGGCCGTTAAGCTAACGGGAGCGGAGATCGGAAGGGTTGGAGAGCGGATACATGTCGGTAATCATATGGGCTGTTAACATGACCATGTTTAGCATTCCATTGTGTTACTATTCTGTATTTAGTTTCTGACTTGGGTGTAAAAACCTTTTACTTTGAGTTTATGATTGAATGAAGCTTTGATTATTAGACTAATTGCTATATTGAATAGTTTGTTTGTGTTTAATTTATCTTGCCAAGCTTGTTAAAAGATCCTTACGTATTAATGATAATTATTTGCTGTTAATTGTTAAGTGAATTGAGTTGTATGAACATATGCTATATTGCTTGTCTCTTATGATTTTGATGACCATCGAGATTATAAGTCTAGGAATAACGAATGCGAAACTAGGATTAATATGGGAATAAGTAAGTTAATGTGTGAGCCTTGTTTGATGACCATCAACAAGAGGTTAATTGAATGTCTAATTTTGTTAACTATATTTGCAAGTCTTGCTTGATACGAACTGAACACTAGGAAGCATGTTAGTTTAACCAATTGATCACTGTTTAAATTGACTTGTTTGCTAAAGGATTAGTTATAGTGAACGCGAATCTAATCATTTTAGGAATCGGTGAACATGAATAAATGACTTTGTGTATGCAATTGTCTATGTTTTTAAGGTGTAACTTGTCTAAACCAAAGTACCTGAAGAGATTTGTTTTCCTGTTAGTTTATCGAGAGTTGTTAATAAATTATTAGTTTGAGATTTATTAAACTATTTCTTTTATTCTTTTCGTGTGACCTGTAACCTATAATCAAATATATTAAATTAATCCACCGTTCCCTGTGATCGACACCCAACTTACCTAAGCTATACTGTAATCTGACTAGGTACACTGCCTATAAGTGCATAGTTAGTCTAAGTTTGTTAGGTTATAAATATTAAAATTAAGGGGTACTTTCGTGCACATCAAGTTTTTTGCACCGTTGCCGGGGAACGACTTTCAATTAATTTAGTTTATTTGATTATTCGTTATTTATTTTTAGTTAGTTTTTTATTTTATTTTTTTAGTTTTATTTTCCTTGATATCATTTCGCTTGTCGGGAAGGTTCTTGTTGTTATTTGCAGGAAAGGAATTTGTGATCATACACATCGATTGGCGTTACCTTTTGCATGGGTTTCGAGATTGCAAGCGATTAGGGAATTCTTGACTTGTCTAGTCTACTACTTTGGGTGATTTGTCCAACTCAATCTTCGAGGCATAGTATAGCAAGGCGTATCGAGGTGGTTATGTGGAAGACCAAACTCTTGCTACTCTTGACTAGTTGGGTTAACTCTTGTTCTACTTATTAGTTAATGGTGCAAATAAAACAAAGGAAATAGTCTGACAGGTCCCGAAAGTTTTTGTTTTCACAAACCACCTCTTGCATGCAAGGGATTTAATCAACAATTGTAGTTTGATTTTGACGAAGACATGTGATCGTGATATCCTTTTTAGTTATTTTGGTTTTTTAGTTATTTTAGTGAGTTTTTATTTTTATTTTTAGTTTGTTTAAAATTTGTTTTCCATGTTGATGCTCTTGATGTTTCAGATCTTTGCAGAACTTTTACCCTTCAGATGCTTTCAGAAATTTCAATAATTGGGGTCGAATGTTGATTTGTCACGAGAGAAAAAACCCAGTTCCAGTTTTCAGTTTTTCAGCAATATTTGAAGCAACCTGTAGCAGCCCCATTCGATCTCGCCACAACTACCCAGGGGAGTCTGTTCCTTTTTCTCCCTTTTTATGTTCTTAATTTGTTTTAGCATACAATGAGGGCATTGTATGAAATAAGTGTGGGGTAGGAGGGTCGGTAAAAGTAAATTATAAAAATGAAATAATAGTTGGAAATTGCTAGATTTAGGGAAATTTAAAAATTTAAAAGAAAACTTGAAATAATAGTTTAATTTAGAAAAATCTAGTGATAATTTAAAATTTTGCTAATATTGTATGAGATGATCCGATGAGAACTCAAATGTTTAGTTGAGCCAATATACGTTATAGTGCATTTGTGGCCTCCCTTATTTTAGTGAAATCATGGAAGAAAAACATAACCCCGCTCGGTTTGAAGGATGCAATATGTTTAGCAGCCTAAACCTGAAATGTATCCAGGAAAATTATTATCATTAACCAATAAAGGTTGAGGTTGAGCGCCTTTGCTTAAGCATGTAGGTTTTGAGTGAAAAAAGAGAGGTACATGTAAAAAAAAAAAAAGAAGAGAGAATTACGAAAAAGTTTGAAGAATTTTGGAGCAAATAAAGTGAAGATCAAAAGATCAAAATTCCAAGAAATTCAAAAAGTTGAAGATACCAAGAAATCAAATCAAATAAGGTGGTGAATTCAAAGAAATCAAAGATCAAATTGTTAAGAAAGTGAAGAATTCCTAAAAAGCTCCATAGTGGTATCATAAATTGTAATTCTAGATTATCTATGCTTAGGTTGCTCAACTAAAAATACCTTGAGGTTAGGAGGTTTTCTGCGGATGGATTCGGAGGGTTGCATAAAATGAGCATTGTTCGGAAAAAGTGGGCAAGTGTTTATGAAGATTGTGAGTATTTAAAGTATGGGGGGGTACTTTAGGAAAATTTTAGACACAAATGCATGCGTTGAGGTCTTAGCATAATGGTTGAGTTTTAAATGGATTGTTTAGTGCAATATTGGTAAAATAAAAGTAAATTTACTTGAGGGCAAGCAAAGGCTAAGTGTGGGGTATTTTGATATGTGTATTTATATATATATATATATATATATATATATATATATATATATATATATGTATGTATAACATATCTTAATATTTTAGCATTTATTATTATTATTTAGAACTAAAATAAAATTAATATGCTTTGAAATATTTAATTACAGTTAAAATGGGATATTTGGAATGCAAAAGAAAGAGAATGGAGCTGAAAAGATGCAAAAAGGATATTGCTGGCAGATTGACCCCTCTTCAGTGTTTCGGGTATATCTGATGACTCATAAGTCCAATTGACGAGGTTCAAACTGTTCTGAAAACTAGACGAAATTTCCTATGACTTATGTGAGAGGGACTTTTGGCTAATTCGACACTTATCTTATCCAAAATCGGCCTTGAAGATGAAGCATAAAAGCTGGACGGAAATTCCCTCCAAGTTACTTATTCCCCAAGCACCACTTTCCTTATCTTTATTTGCTTAATCCCTAAGCCACATTAGTTTCCTTATTCCAATCCAACTCTAATATTCCATATAATTCCATCTCCATCAACTATAAATAGCCCATATCATTCCACCAATTTGAATAATCTATGATATTCCACTTCGACTTGTGCAACAAGAAAACTTCATAGTTGCCGTTTTGAGGGTCTAGAAGGCGGCCGGAAGGCCGTTAAGCTAACGGGAGCGGAGATCGGAAGGGTTGGAGAGCGGATACATGTCGGTAATCATATGGGCTGTTAACATGACCATGTTTAGCATTCCATTGTGTTACTATTCTGTATTTAGTTTCTGACTTGGGTGTAAAAACCTTTTACTTTGAGTTTATGATTGAATGAAGCTTTGATTATTAGACTAATTGCTATATTGAATAGTTTGTTTGTGTTTAATTTATCTTGCCAAGCTTGTTAAAAGATCCTTACGTATTAATGATAATTATTTGCTGTTAATTGTTAAGTGAATTGAGTTGTATGAACATATGCTATATTGCTTGTCTCTTATGATTTTGATGACCATCGAGATTATAAGTCTAGAAATAACGAATGCGAAACTAGGATTAATATGGGAATAAGTAAGTTAATGTGTGAGCCTTGTTTGATGACCATCAACAAGAGGTTAATTGAATGTCTAATTTTGTTAACTATATTTGCAAGTCTTGCTTGATACGAACTGAACACTAGGAAGCATGTTAGTTTAACCAATTGATCACTGTTTAAATTGACTTGTTTGCTAAAGGATTAGTTATAGTGAACGCGAATCTAATCATTTTAGGAATCGGTGAACATGAATAAATGACTTTGTGTATGCAATTGTCTATGTTTTTAAGGTGTAACTTGTCTAAACCAAAGTACCTGAAGAGATTTGTTTTCCTGTTAGTTTATCGAGAGTTGTTAATAAATTATTAGTTTGAGATTTATTAAACTATTTCTTTTATTCTTTTCGTGTGACCTGTAACCTATAATCAAATATATTAAATTAATCCACCGTTCCCTGTGATCGACACCCAACTTACCTAAGCTATACTGTAATCTGACTAGGTACACTGCCTATAAGTGCATAGTTAGTCTAAGTTTGTTAGGTTATAAATATTAAAATTAAGGGGTACTTTCGTGCACATCAAGTTTTTTGCACCGTTGCCGGGGAACGACTTTCAATTAATTTAGTTTATTTGATTATTCGTTATTTATTTTTAGTTAGTTTTTTATTTTATTTTTTTAGTTTTATTTTCCTTGATATCATTTCGCTTGTCGGGAAGGTTCTTGTTGTTATTTGCAGGAAAGGAATTTGTGATCATACACATCGATTGGCGTTACCTTTTGCATGGGTTTCGAGATTGCAAGCGATTAGGGAATTCTTGACTTTTCTAGTCTACTACTTTGGGTGATTTGTCCAACTCAATCTTCGAGGCATAGTATAGCAAGGCGTATCGAGGTGGTTAAGTGGAAGACCAAACTCTTGCTACTCTTGACTAGTTGGGTCAACTCTTGTTCTACTTATTAGTTAATGGTGCAAATAAAACAAAGGAAATAGTCTGACAGGTCCCGAAAGTTTTTGTTTTCACAAACCACCTCTTGCATGCAAGGGATTTAATCAACAATTGTAGTTTGATTTTGACGAAGACATGTGATCGTGATATCCTTTTTAGTTATTTTGGTTTTTTAGTTATTTTAGTGAGTTTTTATTTTTATTTTTAGTTTGTTTAAAATTTGTTTTCCATGTTGATGCTCTTGATGTTTCAGATCTTTGCAGAACTTTTACCCTTCAGATGCTTTCAGAAATTTCAATAATTGGGGTCGAATGTTGATTTGTCACGAGAGAAAAAACCCAGTTCCAGTTTTCAGTTTTTCAGCAATATTTGAAGCAACCTGTAGCAGCCCCATTCGATCTCGCCACAACTACCCAGGGGAGTCTGTTCCTTTTTCTCCCTTTTTATGTTCTTAATTTGTTTTAGCATACAATGAGGGCATTGTATGAAATAAGTGTGGGGTAGGAGGGTCGGTAAAAGTAAATTATAAAAATGAAATAATAGTTGGAAATTGCTAGATTTAGGGAAATTTAAAAATTTAAAAGAAAACTTGAAATAATAGTTTAATTTAGAAAAATCTAGTGATAATTTAAAATTTTGCTAATATTGTATGAGATGATCCGATGAGAACTCAAATGTTTAGTTGAGCCAATATACGTTATAGTGCATTTGTGGCCTCCCTTATTTTAGTGAAATCATGGAAGAAAAACATAACCCCGCTCGGTTTGAAGGATGCAATATGTTTAGCAGCCTAAACCTGAAATGTATCCAGGAAAATTATTATCATTAACCAATAAAGGTTGAGGTTGAGCGCCTTTGCTTAAGCATGTAGGTTTTGAGTGAAAAAAGAGAGGTACATGTAAAAAAAAAAGAAGAGAGAATTACGAAAAAGTTTGAAGAATTTTGGAGCAAATAAAGTGAAGATCAAAAGATCAAAATTCCAAGAAATTCAAAAAGTTGAAGATACCAAGAAATCAAATCAAATAAGGTGGTGAATTCAAAGAAATCAAAGATCAAATTGTTAAGAAAGTGAAGAATTCCTAAAAAGCTCCATAGTGGTATCATAAATTGTAATTCTAGATTATCTATGCTTAGGTTGCTCAACTAAAAATACCTTGAGGTTAGGAGGTTTTCTGCGGATGGATTCGGAGGGTTGCATAAAATGAGCATTGTTCGGAAAAAGTGGGCAAGTGTTTATGAAGATTGTGAGTATTTAAAGTATGGGGGGGTACTTTAGGAAAATTTTAGACACAAATGCATGCGTTGAGGTCTTAGCATAATGGTTGAGTTTTAAATGGATTGTTTAGTGCAATATTGGTAAAATAAAAGTAAATTTACTTGAGGGCAAGCAAAGGCTAAGTGTGGGGTATTTTGATATGTGTATTTATATATATATATATATATATATATATATATATATATATATATATATATATATGTATGTATAACATATCTTAATATTTTAGCATTTATTATTATTATTTAGAACTAAAATAAAATTAATATGCTTTGAAATATTTAATTACAGTTAAAATGGGATATTTGGAATGCAAAAGAAAGAGAATGGAGCTGAAAAGATGCAAAAAGGATATTGCTGGCAGATTGACCCCTCTTCAGTGTTTCGGGTATATCTGATGACTCATAAGTCCAATTGACGAGGTTCAAACTGTTCTGAAAACTAGACGAAATTTCCTATGACTTATGTGAGAGGGACTTTTGGCTAATTCGACACTTATCTTATCCAAAATCGGCCTTGAAGATGAAGCATAAAAGCTGGACGGAAATTCCCTCCAAGTTACTTATTCCCCAAGCACCACTTTCCTTATCTTTATTTGCTTAATCCCTAAGCCACATTAGTTTCCTTATTCCAATCCAACTCTAATATTCCATATAATTCCATCTCCATCAACTATAAATAGCCCATATCATTCCACCAATTTGAATAATCTATGATATTCCACTTCGACTTGTGCAACAAGAAAACTTCATAGTTGCCGTTTTGAGGGTCTAGAAGGCGGCCGGAAGGCCGTTAAGCTAACGGGAGCGGAGATCGGAAGGGTTGGAGAGCGGATACATGTCGGTAATCATATGGGCTGTTAACATGACCATGTTTAGCATTCCATTGTGTTACTATTCTGTATTTAGTTTCTGACTTGGGTGTAAAAACCTTTTACTTTGAGTTTATGATTGAATGAAGCTTTGATTATTAGACTAATTGCTATATTGAATAGTTTGTTTGTGTTTAATTTATCTTGCCAAGCTTGTTAAAAGATCCTTACGTATTAATGATAATTATTTGCTGTTAATTGTTAAGTGAATTGAGTTGTATGAACATATGCTTGATTGCTTGTCTCTTATGATTTTGATGACCATCGAGATTATAAGTCTAGGAATAACGAATGCGAAACTAGGATTAACATGGGAATAAGTAAGTTAATGTGTGAGCCTTGTTTGATGACCATCAACAAGAGGTTAATTGAATGTCTAATTTTGTTAACTATATTTCCAAGTCTTGCTTGATACGAACTGAACACTAGGAAGCATGTTAGTTTAACCAATTGATCACTGTTTAAATTGACTTGTTTGCTAAAGGATTAGTTATAGTGAACGCGAACCTAATCATTTTAGGAATCGATGAACATGAATAAATGACTTTGTGTATGCAATTGTCTATGTTTTTAAGGTGTAACTTGTCTAAACCAAAGTACCTGAAGAGATTTGTTTTCCTGTTAGTTTATCGAGAGTTGTTAATTAATTATTAGTTTGAGATTTATTAAACTATTTCTTTTATTCTTTTCGTGTGACTTGTAACCTATAATCAAATATATTAAATTAATCCACCGTTCCCTGTGATCGACACCCAACTTACCTAAGCTATACTGTAATCTGACTAGGTACACTGCCTATAAGTGCATAGTTAGTCTAAGTTTGTTAGGTTATAAATATTAAAATTAATGGGTACTTTTGTGCACATCAGCCAACTCCAAAAGGATGGAGTTTTGGAATCATTTGACCTAAAGTTAGATGATAGTTGTGAATCATGATTACTTGGAAAAATAACAAAGTCACCCTTCACTGGTTCTTGTGAGAGGGGTGAAGGTTTGTTGGGTCTTGTACACACAGATGTATGTGGACCCTTCAAAACTACCACAAGGGATGCTAATCATTATTATGTGACTTTTACAGATGATTATAGTAGATATGGATATGTCTACTTAATCAAGCATAATTTAGAGACTTTTAAAAGGTTTAAAGAGTTTAAATAGGAAGTCGAGAATCAATTGGGAAGGAACATTAAGATGCTTCGATCCGATCGTGGTGGTGAGTATCTTAGTACTGAGTTCCTCGACTATCTAAGGGAATGTGGGGTTGTCTCACAATTGACACCTCCCAAGACACCACTGTTGAATGGTGTAGCTGAGAGGCGTAATCGAACCTTGTTGGACATGGTTCGTTCCATGATAAGTCGAGCTACGCTACCAATCTCATTTTGGGGGTATGCCTTAGAGACTGCCACCCATATACTTAATTTGGTCCATACAGAGAAGATTGCCAAAACACCTCACGAGATGTGGACTGGAAAAGTTCCTAGTCTAGCCCACATCAAGGTTTGGGGTTGCGAGGCTTTCGTGAGACATGAGACTCATGACAAGCTCGAACCTCGAAGTGAGAGGTGTATTTTCATCGGCTACCCACAAAAATCCTTTTGTTACATCTTCTACAGACCTAGTGAGAATGTGGTCTTTGTAGCAAGGAGGATTGTCGAGAGAGAGAGAGAGAGAGAGAGAGAGAGAGAGAGAGAGTTCATAAGCCAAGGAGACAGTGGGAGGCTAATTGACCTTGAAGAACTTCAAGAGTCAAGTGGTGAAGGAACCTCAAACCCTAGCAGTCAACTTGAGGAGGAACCTCCTGTTGATTCAATTATACCTCCAATTGTACCTCTGAGGCGTTCCACAAGGGTTAGGAATGAACCTGAGCATTACTATGGTTTCCATATTACTGCGGAAGGTGAGACACTTATCAGTGATGGGACACCGGTAAGCCTGGATGAACCTAACAGCTATGCCGAATCCATGGAAGGCCCCGAGTCTGCTAAATGGGAAGAGGCAATGGATAGTGAGATACAATCCATGTATGAAAATCAGGTTTGGGACTTGGTTGACAATGTGCCAGGTCGTAAGACAGTTGGGTGCAAATGGATCTTCAAGAAAAAGACCGACATGGATGGTAATGTACACACTTATAAGGCACGACTGGTTGCAAAGCTTTTCTCAAACTCTAGGAGTTGATTATGATGAGACCTTTTCACCAGTAGCCAAGATTAAGTCTATTAGGGTATTGTTAGCCATATCTGCATTTCATGACTATGAAGTATGGAAAATGGATGTCAAAACCGCTTTCCTTAATGGAAAGTTAGCTGAGGATGTTTACATGAATCAACCAGAGGGTTTTTTCAGCACAGAGTACCCTAATAAAGTGTGTAAGCTTGAGAAATCCATCTATGGATTAAAGCAAGCACCTCGTAGATGGAATCTTTGCTTTGATAAGAAGGTCAAAGAGTTTGGCTTTTCTAGGAGTGAAGATGAATCTTGTGTATATGTCAAGGCTAGTGGGAGTAAGACTCAAAGCCCGAGTACCGAGGATGAGATAGCAGAAAAGAGTCGGGTACCTTATGCTTCGGCAGTAGGCTCGATCATGTATGCTATGACCTATACTCGTCCTGATGTAGCCTTTGCTTTAAGCATGGTTAGCAGGTATCAGGGGAATCTTGGTAAGGCTCACTGGACAGTGGTAAAGAACATTCTCAAGTACCTGTGGAGGACTAAGGACTGGGTCCTTACCCTTGGTAGGAGTGATGACTTAAGAGTTGTAGGGTATAGTGATGGTAGCTTCCAGACTGATAGGGATAATTTCCGCTCTCAGTCGGGCTGGGTCTTTACCTTAAATGGAGGAGCAATCTCTTGGAAAAGTTCCAAGCAGGAGACAATGGCTGATTCAACTTGCGCATCAGAGTATATAGCGGCAAGCGAGGCGGGAAAAGAGGCTATGTGGCTAAAGAACTTCATTGGAGACCTTGGAGTTGTACCTGTTATATCGAAGCCCATAAAGATTTTCTGTGATAGTGAAAGTGTAGTTGCCTTAGCAAAGGAACCAAGGGATCATGGGAGATCCAGACACATTGACAGAAAATATCATTTCATCAGACATCGTATAGAAGAAGGACTCCTCGTGGCAAAGAGGGTATCATCGGATGAGAACCCGGTAGATCCCCTCACGAAGAGACTGTGTAGGGTTACGCATCTCCAGCATGCTAGGAGCATAGGGTTTAAGGATGATATTAGTCTTAGTAGTTAGATAATTTTGAAATTTGTAAAATGTAATTGACATTTGATGATAAATAAAAGGTGTGTTTATTTATGAGTAAAGTGTTGCTATCCTTTGTCAATCGTTTACTATTATTTCTTTTGCATGTTTTGACTTCCAGAATATTTATGTTGTTTTACATATTATTCAAATTATCCACATTCAGTCATATGTTGGAAGTAGATATGAAGAAAGACTATCATGAGTTGGTTGTAGAGGTCTAAGATGTTGGACATGGCCTCAACACTCATGAGTGCTCATAAGTTCTGAGTATTAGATTCAACCCACGCTCGCTGGTATCACTTCATGGAATTTATCTCGAGTGATTGTGAGACGTTAATATCATATAAGTCTTCAAACCTAGAGATATGACTTGTTATATATGAGTTAGTTATGCATTGATCGTGAGAAAATGCATTGGTAACTCGATGTTATAAAACGTGCGTTTGAGTGTAATTTAACAAGTAGTAGAACAAGCATATGAGTCGAAGTTTATCTGTTCCTTCTTGGATTAGAAGCTGATATCTGGGCCCCTCGATGATTTTGTTTTGACCTATGTATTGGGCCCGGTCTGAACTAAGTTGATGTGTTTAATTAAGTTCTTTGTCAAACAAATCGGAAATCGGGAAACAAACTGCTGGACAATAAGTAAGACCATGTTCCATGTATTTGTCCGGCTGATATCTAGAACAGAGGATTATATGATCCCTTATCTAAAATGGTGTACCATCATCTTCTCAGTTCCGAGAAACCTTGAAAAAAGCTATGATTGTTGATCGGTTCCTGAAGTATTGCAGTGATAGTTATTAGACTTATCCAAGTGGGAGACTGTTGGATAAGCTGTCTAAGTCCATAACTATTTCTGGTAAATACTTGACCCGACCCGGCATGGTGCATTTGGGTTGCATGGCACCATGCAATTGGATAGACTAAATGAGAGAAATAACACTTGTGGTTATTAATATATTATAAGTTCTAATATATTAATAATATTATTTAATTAGTTTCATCATGAATTAATTTAGAATTAATTAAGTGATCAAAAGATAACTAATTAAACATATGGGTTAATTATGTAAATCATCCATATCTTGTATAGTGGGCTAAGAGGCTCCATGGATAATCAAGTTGAGTTAAACCCATTGGATGCTCCATGGAGGCTCCATGGGAGTTATAAACCCATGGGTCATGGAAATGAAGAGTCATGACACATTAGGGTTTACATGGTGTAACCCTAGATGTGTCAACGCTATATAAAGTTCATGTTTCTTCCAAAATCGATGACATATGCATGCATACTTGAGGGCTAGAGCGGATTTTTAGAGTGTCATACTTTCTCTCCAAGTTTAGTCCATAGCATTTGGTGTTCTGTGAAGCATTTGAGGCATCACACTTGGGGTGCTAGGCTCACAAGGTTTCAAGGATCAAAATCAATAACAAGGTATGTAGTTCTATCTTTTATTCAAGTTAAAATTGTTCCCCATGTATGCTAGATAGGATCATAACCTTGGAAATCAACTTTGCATGATAATTAGACAAACATAGATCCAAGGTTATTAGGGTTGCATGTACACTTAGGAAGTGTTAGAATGCTCAAAACCCATCAGTTGTAGTATACAAAAAACCAACAAAATTTTCTTCCCTTCTCTCTTTCTTTCTGTATATATAAATCCTTTGATGCTTGAGTTTGTTTGTGAGCCATTAGAGGCGCGAAACTTCTGGTGGTTGCTATCAAAGTTCTTTCAAGCAACGTTTTTAGATTGTTATTACAACATAACAATCAAGGTATGAACTTTAATCTCTATTATGTGAATTCTGATTGTAATACTTATAACCTTGTGTTTCTTTTTTGTGTTTAATGTTTTCATGTTCAACTAGAGAAAACTTAGATCCAAAGCATTAGGGTTGCATGAACACTTAGGAATTGTTGTTATGCTTAAAACCCATCTGTCCATAACTCAGTTCTAGTTCCAAATAATGTTCTAAGTCGTAAAGTTTCCAATTTCATGACTTTCTAAGGCTAGAAAGGGTCCAACAACTAAAGCCTAACTTAATACGCAAAAC
This sequence comes from Lactuca saligna, assembly GCF_052625555.1. NCBI lineage: Eukaryota > Viridiplantae > Streptophyta > Magnoliopsida > Asterales > Asteraceae > Lactuca > Lactuca saligna. The sequence goes on along the minus strand of NC_136417.1, from coordinate 84,049,797 downwards.
AAGACCTAATATATCATGCATGAAAAAAGGAAAGTGACCATGATCACATTTATATTATCCTAAGCACCAAAAAAATGTCTGGAAGGATAGCCCTTACGGGTTAGAGTAAACTATACTTATGAACACCAAGCTTATAGGACCAAAATTAACATAAGCTCCAAGCTAACAAGATCTAAGCAATTACTCATCAAGTTGCAAACTTTATACCTCAAATTGATGCTTGAGGGTGAAATACTTCTAGATCTAAAGTTCCTTAAGCTTCCAAGATGGTTTCCTTTCCTTCTCCATACTTCAAGAATAACACAAATGCACTCTTAAGCTTACAAAGGCTCACGCAAGAATTAGGTTTTGTTAGGGATGAAAAGGGGAATGGGGACTAATGAATGAAGGGGTATCAATGGGATAATGACGCTTAAATAAGGATGAAAACCTAAAAATAAGGGTTTGGGTTTCAGCTACCTACGCCCAGCGTGCATTGAGTATGGCCAACGTACTTAACAAATCCACGTGTTTCACTTAAAGAGAGAAAGGGACAAATTTGAAAATAAATTTCATACTAAGGGTATAAAAGGAAAATACATGGATCGACATGTTACAACATGTCTGTCATGAAAAGATAAATTTCAACACCTATACAGATGTTTATAGTGGTAAAAACATTTACATGAAAAATGGAACCACCACATATATCAAAGGTGTTGGCAAAGTTGTTCTGAAAATGACATTGATGAAAGAGGTGAAGCTTAGGGATGTTTTGTATGTTCCAGAACTTCGTAAGAATCTAGCGCAATTTTTTGAACTAGGTTTATTTTTAGCTTGTGTTTGAGTCAAACAAGTTTATTTTGTCCAAGAGTGGTATGTTTGTTGGAAAAGGATTTTCTTATAATGGTTAGGCTTCCCTATTTGTTGGAAATTTAGATACAGGCTATAATCTTTCAAAAAATTGATCATCTGCCACAAATATTCTTGGAAATCCATTAAAATTTATTTGTGGGACATGCATTTTTTTGTGCTAAATCCACTGTCGGAAAGTCTCTTTTATGGTAATCAAGAAGGAAGAGTTAATGACACATCATATTTGAAGAGAATAAGTGATATTTTCATTTGTTTTACAATATATGATATCCTTTGATTTATTGTTCGTATTGTTCATGTTTTTTGTCAGAATAAGAAGTGGGGTTTTTTTTCATCTTTAATTATCAAACTCGGTATCCCCTAAGAATGAACAAGGATTTGAATTATTAGTTGTATATTTTAACAGACATACTACATCAGAATAGTATCAAATTCCATCCAATCATGTGTTATGCCACCTCGCAGACCAGGAAAGTCCACAATAAGAAATCCATGAATGTTGTTAATTTATGCAAGGTTAATGTTGATTTGTGGTAGCATATCGAACTTCTAACTCAACGACTAGTCGAACTGCACAAACTACATCAGACACAAAAAGATGACACTGTTATAGATGAAAATCATTGGTTTCATTGGAACCCTCCTGAATGACACCATCAGTGTTGGGAACTAGGATTTAGGATCATTATTCTAGCGATTGATGGTGGTTTTAAGGGGGATGAGTTCATATATTATTTATCACAGGTTAAAGAAATTCACAATTTTAGAGAAGTTCCAGATGATCGTTATGTTCTGTAAGTCGCCATCTATCTACATAGCTATGCACAAGCTTGGTGGAAACAATTAAAACAATATCTGTATCGATAAGGCCAAGAGTTCAAGTTTGGAGAAATTCAAGAAACATATTCACGCTGCATTTTTAACTTATAACTTCCAGTGAGAACTATACCAATACTTGTAAAACCTCCATCAGGTCCCCCATTCTGTTGATGATTACACGACCAACTTCTACCAATTCCTCGCTTGCACTAACCTTAATTAACGACTCACCACTTAAACTAGTTTCTCGTTATATTGGTGGCTTCTACCTACAATTAGAATTTTTTGAATATTTTTGACCACTTAACATTTCCAAAACCACATCAACAACTTTTCAAGCAGAAAAACAATTGGCAAGACATGCAAGCCTGAACTTTCGACCGTCTTATAGATAAAATGACGCTATTGGTTTCGTCACAATCTATTCTAGTCAACTTGCACTATTTTTGGGAAAATATGCAAAATTATAATTTATGAATGTAATTGGGTGAATGTGATTTTTGAATTTGTGGTTTCAAAATTGGTGCTTATCTTGGAAACTCGTCCCAAGCCTTATAATATCAATAAATATACTAATGGTACTATGTGCAAACATGTCCTGATGAGTTTCTCTATTGGTTCAACTTAGAGTGCTGATTTATACTATGATGTCATTCATATGGATGGAACTCATCGTAATGTGTTCAAAATCCATTAGCAATATGACTAAATTTTCATATATGTTGGTTGTTCTAATACTTATTCTTTCATGTTTCTTGGTAAGAAAATTGTACTAGTTTCGACTAAACCTTGAGTGGGCATGTCTGTAGCACAAACTACTATGTTGTGTCGGGTTCCTTTTCATATCGCTATAGAGGCATCATGTTTGGTCTTTTTTTATTTATTTTTTATTTTTTTTTTATTTTGTACTCCAATTACCACAAGTAGCTATGTTGTTCCAACTACATAGTTCAACCGTTACTTAAGAAAGTTGTTGATGTGTTTCTTATCTCATTGCCCTTAGATTTACCACCCTTTTTGATATTCAACATCATATTGACTTGGTGCCTGGCCTTGTACTACCTAACCGACCCTATTACCTTATGAGTCCAATGAAATAAGAATAATTGTATAGGCAAGTGGACGACCTGCTTGCTATAGGTCATATTCTTGAGGGACTTAGTATGTGCTTCGTACCAACCCTACTTACTCTGAAAAATGATGTGATTGACACATATGCATGGATAATCGAGTTATGAATAACATTACAGTTTGTTATCAATTCCCCTTTCAACGAACAAATGACTTGTTAGATGAGTTGAATAGTGCTTATGTCTTTAGTAAATTAAATTTTAAGATTAGATGCTAGCAAATTCTAAATCCATAACAATTGGCAATAAAAATATTAATCATCCACATATCACATATATAAACTCTCAACCGATACAAACTAAGACATAGCAATCATACATCTTGAAATGAATATTACAATTACCCAATCGACTAGGTATTAGTGCTTTGGATTTTGATAGTAAATCTTTAGCTTTTCTGGCTTGAAGAGATTCTTAGAAGTATATGTTGAGTTATAAACATCCCCCAGAAGATCATACTGAAGTCTAGCATATAAAAAGAGCGGTATGGAAGCAATTGCACTGATAACAATAGGTATCCATATCAAGTTGTTATGATAAAGGACGAAAAAACTAACACTAAAAGCGACCATCATGGCTGCGATAGAAAAGAAGAGTGTTGTTAGGCCTCTCATCAGCCTTTTGGGTAATAATTCCAAGAAATCATCTTCAGCATAGCGAGATGTGAGGATAGATAAAAATATTAGGAGTGAAATGGACGAGAATGTCAAAGAAATGGCATCTGATATGACAAATACTATGAATGATCTTTTTTGAAAGAACATAGGAACACCGTTATTTTGATTATAACCACCAGGAACCGTAAATGCTGCTGCAAAAACAATGGTAGCTATAAGAGCTGCCACCACCATACTTTGACTAGCTGTCTCTTTCATCCACTTTTCACCTGAAGCGAGTAGCTCTTTGTGCTCCTTGCTGAACAGTTCATGTGGTGTTAGACCATCATTGTTCTTCCTTTCTCGATATGAAGGAGGAATCATACCTTCTACTTCCTACGTACACAAAAGAAAGGTTAATCACTTTTGTTTGGTTTGTCCACATTGAAACTTTCTATTTTAAAACAATTTTATCTATTCTTGGATGATAGAGTAGAAGCAACTTAAGTAATAACTTCTAGTTGTATGAAAGATGAAAGTGCAGAGATGTAAAGAGAGAGCTAATGTCTTAGAGAGAAAGAAATACCTTGAACCACAACAACTCTCGTTGCATTTGCAAAGCAACCCCTGAAATTACTTGAAGTCTCTTTTTCTTTGCACACTTCCCAACTAAATGTAACATATTATTTCCTTTCAGGTCCTTCAGAGGTGTTATCATATCTTTCATCGAGCCAATCTCATGTAGAAGATTGTAGATACCCTCATGATGATGTGATATAGCAACATGAAATATAGTTTGTTCGTTATCATTTTTCTTCCATATTAAATCTGGATATTGGCGAATGAGCTCCACTAGAAATTCAGTGTTTCCCATCTCTGCAGCCACAAATAGTACGCGGGAAGAAAACTTTTGATTTACACTTTTTGGTTCATGATCGATAGGCTTTCTACTCCATAGGTTATGAATTCTATTGGGCATCTTTGCAACATTTTCCAAAATGGACCCAAGTAGTTGCTCGACATCTTCCTTTTCTTTTCCACTATTTGTTGGTATGTCAGCTGGACCTCTAATAATACTATTGATTTCATCTTTAGATAATTTCACAATTTCTGACCAAATAATTTTTAGTAATTCCATGGCATCGGTTTCTTTTTCAGAAGGCCCAACCTTCACATGAATCAACGCCAAAACTGAAACCCATAACCAAATATGAAATCAAATAGGTGGATAAAAATGAGTTGATAAGCAAAATATAAGAGTAGAGATATTCACTTGGACATATGATTCTCCAGATAAAATGCGGTTTTATCCCCCTAAATGCATCAGGTTTTCGAGCCAAAACTCCAAGTAAAATCCCACTTTTTGCAAGTGCTGGCCATCGGGATACTATTTCAATGCAATATCTACATAATGTGTTTCAACATTTAATCAGGGAAAGTATTACATCAAACGCAACAAATATCATAAAAGTTTTTTAAAACAGAAGCACATGAAACACCGAGGTTCTTATAGAACAACAAGAAAGGAGCAATAACTACATACCATATTGATCAGCTTCCACACATTTCTGTAGAACCCAACTACGATTCTTATTTGTCCAACTATCTCCATGCATCTCCCTGGAATTTTTATAAAGATAATTCACCATTTCATGTTTTCCAAATAATGATACCATATAGAGTGGCATCATTCCATTACTGCCAGTGATATCCCCAAGGATCCCGTTCTTTTCCAACATAGTCATAACGGTTTTGACATTTCCACCGGCTGCTGCTAAACAAAATGCAGTATTGTCGTTATCATTCTTGAGTTCTAACTGTTCCTTTGTCATATTGTCCACTAGATTTTCTACAAAATTTTCTATTGATTTGCTACTTTTGGCAGATGCTGCAATGTGAAGTGCAGTATCATAGTTTTCACTTATAGCATATCCTACCAAATCTAGATCTTGGTGTTTATCAAGGATGGCTTGAGCAGCTTCCCAATCACCTTTGATTGATGCATTATAGAGAGGAACGCAAATGCTGAGGTATTGCCCTCTATTTCCTATTAAGTAACAAAAGAGAGGTTAATTAAGAGTTGACAATTAGTCATCTTTTTTCAAGCACATGAACACTAAGCCCATTGTTTTTAGGTTTTGTGTGAAATCTCCAAAAAAACATCATTTCTACGATCTTCGGCCTTGTAAGGTCCAAACTAATAAAGGGTGTTTGTCATCAAGAGTTAAAGGGTGTTTGGATAGGGAAAAAAGAGAGAGTTTATAGCTTATTGCATATAGTTATCCAGAGACGGTTTTAAAGGGTTCCCAGTGTGACACAGACAATCCCTAACTTTTTTGTCTGCAGTGGAAAAATTTTCGATTTTTCAATTTTTTTTTACCTATTTTTCATATATTGGCAACACCTATGATGTATTCCTACGTCCGTCCCAACAGTTATCCCCACCGCTATAAGCTAAGTTTAAATGTTTGGATAGGAAACATTAAAAATCAACTCATTATGGTGGGATAAGCTAAATAAGCTAATGTTAAAAAACTTCCCCCCACCCCCCCCCCCCCCCCCAACACACACACACACTTGCTTATAGCTTATATTGCTTATAGCTTATTTCTAATCTAAACATTTTTGCAAAAACTATTTTTTTCACACATAAGCTGATAATTTGTAAGTTAATTTCTCCAAACACCCTCTTAGTGAGTGTAGTGGAGGCACCCGTCTTGGTCTTAAACCGATTTGTATTAGATTAATGGGGTAACGTAGTTATTGTTTAAAAGAATTTTTTCAAAACAAAAAATCTTTAAAAATTGAAAAAGTTATTGGAGAAAATTTTAAATTAAACAAAAGCTTTTTCAATACACTTATAAATTTACAAGTTCAAGCCGTGAGCCTTTTCGATGAATATGGTGGTTCTCATAGGATTTAAACCAATTATAAACAGACGACTTAAAGGCAACACATAAATATTAAAAAAAAAAATCATATGGGGATATAATGAGTTTTTTCATTTTAGTATTTTCCATGAAGAAAAGGCCTCATAAAAAAACCCTGCTATTTTGGTTGCTCTCAATCAATGTGTAGCAATATTCAAATGATTAACATGATAAGTAAACACACAATGGCATCATGCTCAATTTAAAAGTTTACCAAGTAAATCTTGAATAGGTAAGTTCCGAATTATTGTTTTTGTTCTTGTTGGTTGTGGTCGTGTTGTTGCAACACCTATGGCCGTTGTGCTTGTGGGATTCATTGGGAATTCTTAATTACTTCACCTGTATAATCACATATTAGTAATTAGAAGCCAACATGGAAACCATAAAGATAGCACTTGGTGTGGTTGAAATCAATTCAAATCATAATTAAGAGAAATTTGCACTTACAGCTTCCTTGTGAATGTCTCTGAATTAATGCACAGTAGGAATGAGGAGTTGAAGACATGGATTTATATATGCAGAACTTGATGGACTAAGTCTGTAACTCATAGTCAACGCTTATAAACAATAAAGTCCATCTCAATAGATCTGAAATAGAAATATAATGTTAGGTATATAATTAGAAAGCTGTCAAGTTAGTGGGAAAACATAAATGAACTGTCAACGTTTGAATAATTAAACTTTTTTAGATAGTCTTCACATTCAGCAATTGACTTTCGAGTTCGTTTACTTTTCTTGCTAACGGACAAGACATGGGAACGTTACTCAGTTTTATTATCTGCTTATGACATCAGCAAGCATTCCTAACCTGGCATCATCATCTTTATTCACATTAATAAATAGACAAAATTGCAAAAATGGTCCCTGTGGTATGTAAATTTTTGGGGTTTTGGTCCAAACCACGGGTTTTTTGTATTGGTGGTCCTTTTGAGCTAGTTTGCTTGTAATTTTGGTCCCTCGGAAAACTGAAAAGACTAAAATGCCCTTTCTGATATATTTTTTTATATTTTTTCTATTTAATTTAAAGAAAAAAGAAAATAAATAACTAATTTGGGCCCACTTCTCTCTCTCTCTCTCTCTATCTCTCTCTCTCTATCTCTCTCTCTCCCAAACACCCCCTTTTGATGTTGTTGCTTCCCTTCTATGGGTGTGCCACCGGAACAGAAAGAAGAATGACGAGGGACTTGTCGGAGCAACCTCCCTTACCACATCAGACGGTGGGATCTCTTCCTCCTCCACTCCATTGCAAATCGCCACCATAAGACAAACTGCCACCACCTCTGCAGCTCCCTTCCTCCCCATTTTCTTTCCTGTTGATTAATCACCCCAAACACCCTACGATCACTTCGAGTGCTACCCTACATCCACAGCAGACAACAAAAAAGAAATGAAGCATAGAAGAGCACCGGAGCAGCCTTATTGCCACCACCATCTTCAGCCCCTCACCACCACCGTTGCCCTGTTCAAGTCATCACCTTCGATTGTTCAACTAACCCACGAAGGTGAAGAACCCCCCTCTTTCATCGCTTGTGTTACAGGACAAAAACAAACCCTCTCACCATTAATGACGGCGAAATCGATCACCGTTTCTGCTACTCTGGAGTGTGTGTCATCTACAACATAGGAAGGAAAAGAGGATTGATCGGGAATCCAACCAATAGCGACTGTCGGTGGTCCTGAGGAGTTCAATCAAGCAATAAGGGTGAAAATCAAGACTTATTGTGGTTGTGTTTGGTCTGTCAGTCAAACGAAATGGAATGGGTCTTCGAAAGGGATCGCAAGCAACATCTTCTTTCTTTCTTCTTTTCCTGATTCGTTATGAAGCATGAAGGAGTCGATTTTTCTGGCGGTTCAAGCCTTCAATCGGGGTTGTGGGGGTTGAGAAGGGTAGCAATAGCCGGAGAGGGTGCTTCTGGTGGTGTTTCTCGGCAGAAGGCGGAAGGCGGAAGGGAAGGGGATATGGAGGTGGCGGCAGTGGGGAACCGGGAAAACATCACCGGTGATTCTAGTTCTTTGACAGGGGAAGGAGACGAATGGGTGATGGATCATAAGGAAGAGAGAGAGAGAGAGAGAGAGAGAGAGAGAGAGAAAGAGAGAGAGAGATAGAGAGAGAGAGAGGGGGGGCCCTTTTTATTTTTTTAATTGTTAAAATAAATAAATAAATATTAAAATTTAAGAATAATGAAAGAAAAATGAAAAATAAATACCCCAAGGGTATTATAATCATTTCAGTTTTTGGAGGGATCATTTTCACATACAAACCACTCCAAAAGGACTACGAAACCAAAAAAGTTACTGTTTGGACTAAAACCCCAAAATTTTGCATACCACAGGGACCATTTTTGCAATTTTGTCTAATAAATAATGTTGGTGTCCACTTTCTATTCAACCCATAAAAATCATACCTAAATGGTCGCCAATTCTACATCATTTGTTTTGTGGTTGGCTAAAAAGACACTCTATTTTTTACCATTTAGACAACCCTAATTAATGTTTGAAATATTTTTATTGGTTCAAATTGTATTGTTTTCCGAAAAAGTTGAATAAAGTAATTAATTATAGGTTGATTTTCTATAAAAATAATTATAAGGTATCTAAGGGGTGTTTTATTAACCGCACCCATTCATAAATGAATAAATAAATAATCACACGTTAAAACTAATATTAGAATTTACTACAATAACAAACATACACAAAATTTATAATAGACTAAGAACATTTTAAGGAACATACGAGTAATAAAACGTTAATATTCACATTAAAAATACTTGAATAATATTCATATATAATATTCATTGCAAAATAATAATATAAACATAGTGTTTTTATGTTTTCATATTATTTAGTGTTTTTATTTGAACACAAACACACACACGCGCGCGCGCGCGCGCGCGCGCACACACACACACACACACATATATATATATATATATATATATATATATATATATATATATATATATATATATATATATATATATATATATATATATATATAAAGGATGTTCCGGGGAACGCGTCGTGTCGTAACCAAGGATGCGTTGTGTCCATGTGTGTTATCGAGGCCTTGCCACACTTCACCTATGTTCTCCACGTATCTCCTTGGTCGTTGCACGTGTCCCATATCTGGACACTCTAACATGACACATCCAGCCTATGAATGCCTTGTGTTCTTCATTAGAACTTTTAAGTAATAGCAACATACTTTTCAAACATATCGTGTGTTTCTTCTCTGATGCATGTGCATTACCCCCATATTTAGAGTATTTTTAACAGCTTACCAATATCAATTTGTTGGCAATGCATTGTGTAACATCTTTCTTGTCTCATCAAATGGTTACATCTCGTATATGAAAAAGGTTTCACAAAAGATTATTTAATGAACAAATGGGATGATTAAAGCAGAGGACTAGCCAAAACATCGTGGCTTCAATGGTGGTATATTATCCATGATCAAGAAAAATGCACTACATGTGGATGGAAAGCTTGGAGAGATAGATGATCTATAAAATATAAATCTAAACGTTTAATATAAAAACCAACAATTTTATATAATTTGTTGTTAATATTTATTAGTAAAATTGCCATTAAGGTTTTTGTTTTTTAATAATTGTGTACTATGATATAAAATCCAACTTTTAAGAAGATAATATTATTAAAAAAAAAAAAAAGAGATATTAAATATTCTCCTACTTTTTTCCTACAAATCCTCTTACCTAATTAAATAATGACATGTGTAATATTTAATGTTCATTTAATGATATTTTAGTTTATTAAATGTAACAAATGTCATCATTTAATTGGGTATCATGATTTATAGGAACGAACGTAATATAATATATATTTAATTTTTCTAAAAAAATATAAGGTAAACGTCTCTCGTGTTTGAGTTACCTTTGTTGCTTCTAACTAAATTAAACTTATTTTCTTCATTTTATTAAGGATAATCTTCAAAAATACTCCATATGGTTTCTAAAATTGAAGTCGGATCCTTAACTTTTTCAAGATTGCCCCTTATGGTTTATAAACTTTTAATGGATTGTCTTTCACGAATATAAAAAGACATTTATACACTTTTAATTTATTTTAAATTTTCTTTAATGAAATTTTAATTGAAAAAAAAAAAAAAAGAAAAGAAAAGATAGAGCCCAGCCACCCCCACTTATCATTTATCATCTCTCTCTCTCTCTCTCTCTCTCTCTCTCTCTCTCTCTCTCTCTCTCTCTCTCTCTCTCTCTCTCATTAAAAAGGAATAATTAGAAGAACCATTGTAACAGAATTGGGGATTCAATCCTTTTTACTTTAGCAATGTAAGAAAAATAGATTAAAAATAATTACGACTAATGATTCAACCTCATTAACTTTAAAATATGAAAACAAATACAGCAAAATTGAATAAAAAATGATAGTACTTCAGTTATACTAAACTCAAACAATCATTAAAATTGATTGACACAAAGTTACATATCCGATCACACTCCACTAAACCATAAAAGGTTAAGCCAAAAGGCCGAAGATAAAGCCGAAGACAAAAGTTTACAATTTCAAAAAACGAATTCTAGATATTAATCACAGTAACATAACGAAATTTGCTAGACTAACTAGGAAAAAAAAATTATCATACAACACTGAAATTAGTACGAAAATTTCAACTAACGATGACGATGTTCATTTAAATTCGACTGAATTACCCGTTAACTCAATCCAATTTAAAATGTCAAAATCTTAGAACTTACACGGAGCTTGCAGAAAATGAAATTGTGATATAATCTAGGTGATGAATTCAAGTAACAAGTTCAACTATTGATGAAGAAATAAATGAAAAATCAACACCGTTGAATCGAAGAGTGCTTGAAAAAATTCTTGAATCTCTGATTGTAAATAGATCAAAAATTCCAATGGATTGAACTGAAATGCTACGTCAAGCTATTTGTTCTATGAGAGAGAGAGAGAGAGAGAGAGAGAGAGAGAGAGAGAGATGTAAGTAGGGTGGAATCCATCTTATATTCTTATTTTTGTTATAAATTAAATTTTGATTAAAGAAAATCTAAAATAAATTAAAAAGAAAATAAATGTCTTTTATAGGCGTGAGGGGCCATCTATTAATTGTTTTTAAATCATAGGACCATCTTGATAACCTAAAAAATTAAAGACAATTCGATTTTTTTTTTAAAACCACATGAATCATTTTTTAAGATTTTCCTTTTATCAACCTACCGAAATAATTATTCATATTATTCAAAAAAAACCAATCAAACATGATAATAAAATAATAATAATCATTTTATTATTTTATTCATTCTTATATTTGATCTATTTTATACTTCTATTTAAAAAAATGATTCAACATAAATATGTAATACCCTTCCATTTAAAAATAATAAATTTTATATATACATATATAACACCCTTGCAGCTATCATACAAGTCAGTAAAGTGAAACATGTAATGTGAATGATTAAAATTTTCAGTATATACCATAGTGGCCCTTGAGGAGTGGTCGTATAACACTATAAAACTATGAAAATGATAACCTAAAGTTTAAAAATACAAAATACCGTTTAAAATTCGAGAAGGGATTAAGACTTTTTCTGGTGAAATTCATTTCATACAATTAAATTCTACAAAAAAGTATCAAAATTTCGATAACAGTTTTCTACAATGTTTTAAAAACTGGTTTCTCAGTTGAAGCTGCCCGATGACCGGTTTTTAGTTCAAGTGGTTCGACCATTGATCAACATCTAGTATTGGTGTGCATCAACTTTCGAGTTTTATATATCACGGATAACGTGAGTCAATTTTCTTTGGTAATTGGTTATTGACAAAATTGCAAAGATGGTCTATGGTTGTCAAAATTATATGATTTTGATCCAAAAAGTTTTGATAGTATATTAGTGGTCCAATTTCAGATTTTTTTTTTTTTTTTTTTTTTTATGTTTTTGGTCTCTATCATATTGAAAAGATTATTATGCCCTTATATTTACTTTTTTTTATTCTATTAAGTTACTTTAATGATTTTAATTAAGAAAAAACTAAGGGCCCACACACTTCCATCTCTCTTGTTTCTCTCTATTTTGTTCTTCCTCCCCAAGCCACAACCAACATAGGTGCATAGACAATAAAGACCCGCCTTCTTCTCCTTATCATTCCCTACCACCAGTAACTACCCTCCAATTAATTTCACCAGCTTCACTTTCATCACCGACGCAACCGTCACTTGCGTCGACTTACTGATATCAAGATCGCCACCACCTCGATCTCATTTATTGAGAGCTTATACTCCTTTGTGAAGATCTGAAGTGGAATGTAGAAAAAACCGTTATACTATCTATTTATGAATTTGATGTGAATCCAACACCAATCCATCTCATGTATGAAAATAGGATCTACCACCGCCATCTCCTTCACCTCTCGATAAAACATAATAGAAGAAGAATAGCATGTAGAAACAATCCTTCATAAAACATAATAGAAGAAATCGGTAACTAAAATACTAGATTAAAGATTAAAACCTTATCAAACCTATCGCATGCAAGACATTAAAGAGAACGTTGTTTAGCACCTGCTAAGTATTTCTTCTTATAATTTTAATTCTCTTTTATCATCTTAATAGAATTCAAAATGCAGTTTTAAACTTTGTTATATCAATCTCATTATGCCTAACCTGCAAATTCTGATACCCCCTTCAGATCTCAACCCCTTTAGATCTCATATACTTGGGCGCCCTCGCCTCATCTAAATGAACTCGATTACATGGACCTACTGCCATATGAGGCCCATTAGAATTTGAATTCATTTGTCCATACTGCAAAAGCTATTGTCTTTCCCTTGCAAACTCAACGTTGACTTCACCCCTTATCTCCCATCTATTTCATCACCGTATTTCCTCTTCTGATATCAATACGGAGCCATGATCAAAATAAAGGACTAGGGAGCGGCAGGGTGATGGTGGTGGTGGGTGGGGGGGGGGGGTCTTGGTAATCCCGTGGTAAATCGAAGTAGGAGCGAGCATGTGAAAACCATACATCAGAGGTGGCGGTGGTGTAAAGTTTTGGGTCTTGGATGGGGCGAGGGGATTGGATTGGGTTTGACTTGTAGGGATTAATTAGGTTATTCTTAAAAAAAATAAGAAAATTTTTTTTTAAATATATTTTAAGGGTATATCTGTGATTTCGGGTTGAGTATAGATCAAAACCACACAAGTTATTCAAAATTGGACCATTGATGTATCACCAAACTTTTTTGAATCAAAACCACATAATTTTGGATCATTTTTTCCATTTTGTCTTGATTATGTTTTTAGCAGGCTATGTGAAATTCAACTATCCAAGTCCAATCAACCGGTTCAAACAGTTTTTGCCGGTTTTATCACACTAGAAACCAGTTTTTGAAGAAACCGTCCAGATCTGAATTAGAAATTGACATAAAACCAGTCATTATTGAACTGCTCTCGTCTCTGGTTCCCAGTTCAAACTGGTTTTTTCCAAACATTGGTGTTTTAGAAAACTTGATAAATCTTAAATGGATTTTCTACATATTTAAGAAAGGTCAATAATTTTTTGATTGCGTTTATGGAAAATTAATAGATAGAGGATGCCTTTCATAAAAGATCCTAAAAATATAGTTAATTGTTAGAACTTTTATAAAAATTTAATCAATCCTAAATCACTCTTATGGAAAAAGAGAAAAAGCAACCAAATATAAAATCTATATTCGATAGGGCAATCACCCAAATTTTTGTGAATGGATCAAATCAGAAACTTAATCACACCTCTTACAACTATTAACAAGAATTACTATATGAAAATCAATACCTTGAGTCAACCATTCATTGGAAATGGTCATAACTACCCAAAATCAAACCCGATCCCACCCTCCTCCACGGGAACACAAAGACCAGGCATTCCCGAAACATCACCCGCAATCACAATGGCAGCAGGCAATAGCTTATGAATCAAAAAATTTGCAAGCATTATATAAACTATAGCATCAACATTTATCGAATCACCAAAGTACTCATTGTACTTCCCCGTAAATGCAAACTCAATTCCATGGTGCTGATATAACATGGAGGTTATCCCATGGAAGCGAAACCCATCAAACATGAACTCCTCAAGCCACCACCTCAGGTTAGATAAAAGGAAACGAAGAACCTCCCAATTCGAATAATTGAAAAACCTACGATCATCATGGCATGAATTCTGGAAGTAAGAGTCCTGTGTGGCTTGGCCAACATGAAATCCGAAGAGCCCGTATACATCATCCGAACTTACATGGCTATGAACAACATCCATCAAAACACGTAAACCAAATCCATGTGCTTTATCTATTAAGTATTTTATGTCTTCTGGTGTTCCTGAGATACTACTCACAGCGAAAAAGTTGGTAACATAGTAGCCGAATGATCCGTAATGAGAATGCTCCATTACCCCCTTCATTAGGATGGTGTTATATTTGTTATCCTTAACCCGAGGTAAAATATTGTCTGCAAATTCTCTGTATGACTTCACTCTGGGTTCTCGGTATGACTTCACTCCTGGTTCTAAACTACTACTCATCCCAAAATGAACTGTATATATGTGGCTTGCGTTGGGTTTTGATGGACGACTGTTTTCAAATTCATACCTACATGGAAGATTACCAATTACATAAACCGAGGTCTAAAAATTGCATTCAGTTTTATAGAGTTTATGGACATCATAGTTTTATTTTTATACAACTTTATTATTTTTATCTCTACATAACTTTTGCTCCATACTATACAAAAGTTCAATGAAACATACTTAAAAGTAATTGTTTATTTGTTAACCATTCAATATTAATTAAAAAAGTTAATTAGATGAGTTCAAAGTCATTAGAGTAAATTACACGATTGGTCCCTATGACTTAGGGTAATTAGCGAGTGTGGTGTCTAACTTCTTTTTTTAACTCGGAAGGTCTGTACTGTTTGTTTTTGTAATGCGTTTGGTCCCTATCTTAGCTAAAAGGACAATTTTTCCCTTGATTTTTTTAATTTATCTAAATAAACACATCAACCCCACCCCCTCATCTTACCTTATCTACCTCACTATTTTTCCCTATTTAAATAATAGTGTTTTTAGGTAAGACAGAGACCAATTGCATAATAAACACAAACAGTAGTGACCAAACGCGTCACAAAAATAAATAGTATGGACCTTCCGATTTAAAAAAATAAGTTAGAAAGAAAACGTACAAATTATCCCAAACTATAGGGACCACTCATGTAATTTACTCTATGAATTATGGACACCCTAAAACATCTCATATCAAATCAAAAAGTGTATTGTTTTGTGTATTAATCATATTTTAAAATCTATGGTCTCATACTCATATACCTTCCTGGGTCCTGTGGGTCCCTGTAAACGCCGTCCAAACCAGAAGTGGAAGCAGGTTTTGTGAAGTTAATCCAAGCTGGCACCCGGTCAATCCAACCTCCGTTCTGATGGTGCTTGAATGTGAATTTAACCTTTGTATTATGAGGAATGACTGAAACCCCATTGACATCAGGAATTTTGATGCTCCATACTCCAAACATATGTCTTTCCATCTTGTGGCTCCATCTATTCCACCCATTAAAATCTCCAAACAGATATGCCTCCCTGATCACGTATAAAGCAAAAACCCTAATCAGAAATCTGAACAAACGAACTTCAACAAAAGATAATGTATGGAAATATTAGGTGATCAACATACGCTGCAGCTGGTGCCCATTCACGATAGACAATGCTCCCTTCTTCTCTATTAAGCCCAAATTTCAAATAGCCTAAGGTATATAGTGATTGTAGAAAGACGTAATATATATCATTAGCCAGTGGTATCAATCCAGGAAACAACATTTTTGCAAAGATATATATTTTTCTAATTTTGTGATGAATTGGTCACTAAGTAGTGTTCTTTCTATGTTCATATTGAATTGGTACATGATACTTTTGATTTTGTTACATGATAATTCTATGTACCTTCTGTGTTCATATATTCATTTTGTGGGCAACAGATGAGGTGAGAGGTAAATGCGAAAGATGATATGAAACAAATGAAACACTAATTAATGGTAGATTCCTCCTATTTTGGTTAGATTAAGGTAGTTTAGAGATTTTACTAGGATAAAATAACTTCTAGTAAACTACATGGCAAGTTGCTCAAGCACATGATGAGCTTCGAATTTCATATTATTACCTTGTGCAAATTCTTCAAGATGGCATTCATGCTCTTCAATGAGCATCTTCTGTTTGAAAAATGTGTTCATTCTATATTCTATTTGATCTTCATAAGGTCGTAACTCAGAGTATAATTTGTGGATTTGTAGGGATTTCACCACTGCTTCAGTAGTCACAACGGCAGAATTCTTCTTCTTCTCCTTCTGAGAAAATTTAAAAAAATAAATAAATAAATAAAAAATGCACCAGGCTTAGTTAATGGGTCAGCAAGATTTAATGATTAAATTGGGCAAATGAAAACAATACTATACCGTTAATGAATCTTTACTGTTGAATCATGTTATAAATCCTATCAGCTATAAGAAGCACACGCAAAGAACAATACATCTCTGCTATTTTCACATGCAGAAACACAGCCCTACACACACACTGTGGTTCTAAAGGAAACCCGATTAAGAACATCGACAATAGGAGCTTTTCATAACCTTTTTTAATCCAAAAAGCTATTGAAATTTGAAAAAGTTGTTGGACAAACTTTTTCAAACTCAAGCTTTTTTGATCGTTGTTAATTAACAGCTCTAGACATTAGCTTTTTAACGATTCAATGAGTCATCTTATTTTTCAACCAATTATACTTAAACATCTACAAACATTCAATAAAAAATAAATTGGAAAAGCTTTCCTATTGTTAAAGATACAATACACAATTTGGGTTGCTGTGGATGCTCTAATCACGATCGACTATTAGATTAGACACTGTTTAAAAAGCATTGACAGCCAAGAGATAAAAAAGATGAGATAATTACAAAAGTAGTCAAAATCCTTAATTACTTATTAGCTTTTAGCCAAAAATTAGTATTTATCCGAAATTAGCCTTTAAAACCATAGCTCATTAAGTTAGTCTAAGGTCAACACTACATTGACTATGGTCAACTCTCGGTTGACAACTCTTTAGGGGCAACATGCTAGTGTTTGCTAGGTCGTCTACTCTTTCGTGACCCGTTGGCCCACAATATATAAAGTTGTAATTTTCAATTGTGCTCATTTTGTGTGTATTTATGGTTTGAAATTCTCTCTCAATGGACCCTTCATAGAACTACCAAATGTCACTAAATCTTGAACTTTATTTTTTGTTTTTCTTATTTAGTAGGAGATTTAGTAGATGTGTTTTTTTTTTTGGATAAAAAAAAATAAAAATAAAAATAAAACTCTAGGTTTTTACAAAACCTACGGTGTACAAGCATTCAATGCACAAAACGTGCATTAATTATTTGTACACTGTAGGTTTCTTATATACCTATAGTTTTAGTAATTTTTTTTTATTTGTAGCCTGTATACAATGTATCATAAATGCAATTAATGCTGTTCTTTTTGTTACAAATAATAGTCAAATACCCCCCTCCCAAATTAAAAATAAAAAAAATAAAAAATAAAAAAAATAAAAATGTAGTTTTTTTGGCGAAACAGTAGACCATTTTAAGGTCTACGGTTTGGGAAACAGTATACAATTTAGAGGAAACCATAGACCATAAAATTGTCTACGGTTTCATATATACTCATATATAGTAAATTATGGAAAAAAAAAATCCTTAAGTATTATAACCGAAACCACACACCAATTAAGCAAAACAGTAGACCATTTCAATAACGTACAGTTTTGATGGCTATTTTGGGCTATGTCCTAAATTTTGGCTAAAAATAGAGAAGTTATCAGAAAATTTGGCTAGATTAGAATTTAAGTAAAAAGTAATTATGTGTAACCATCTACATATCGATATCATATGTGTGGGGAATAGATACAAACGAAACTATCAAAAGACAGAATCACGTATTATCATTTCTCCCCAACGACCAGTGTTGTAACTTGAGTTGCATAGATTTATAAGTATACAGTAAAGTGGTTGAAATTTTTACAATTAGAGTATATTTCCATGGTGTACAAACGAAATTCATGACTCTAACAAACAATTTTTTGGCTAGTATTTCTGTAAAATAATACGGGGTAACACAAAGGAATAATAATTAAAGTGATATGACATTCAAATTTCTGAAGAAAACTCAGTTGATATGAATGATTTCTTAGTTTATCATATTATATATTTTATCCATGGAGATTTTTTATTCTTGCTTGTGAAAGTAGATTTCCTTAAAATTATTAGATGAAAAGACTCACATGAAATTTCACGGCTAACTGAAGCTTCTGCATGACCATACTCATCGAAGGGCGATTTCCAGCATCAACCTGAATGCAATCAAATGCAACTTCTTTGAATTTTTCAAAAGACTTCTCATCAATGCCACTGCTTAAAAAGGGATCAATTAACTTCTTCGGATGTTTGTCATAGAGTCTCCACACTTGACCAATTAGATATTCATTCTTATCATCTTCAATTGGCAATGCAAGATAAGCCAAAGTCCCTCTCAACATTTCAAACAAAACCACTCCAAATGAGTATACATCTGCTTTTCCCGAGAGCCGATGAGTTGCGTTGTAATAAGGATCTATGTAAAAATTTGTACCAGCTGGCCTTGTAAACATTTGGGTATGTGTAGAATCTTTTGGACCAAATTTTGACAAACCAAAATCACAAATTTTGGCATTCAAATCTTCATCTAACAATATATTTGCACTCTTCACATCTCTATGAATTACAATTTCTTGATTCTCAAGATTAGAGTGCGCGTGAAGGTTCATGAGTCCGGTTGCTGCCCCTAAGCAAATCTTTAGCCGTTTTTCCCATGTTAAGCTACGCTTCAAATCTGGGCGTGCGAGATGAGAATCAAGGCTTCCTTGGTTAGCGTATTCATAAACTATAATCATCTTGCTGTCTTCATTGCAGTAACCAATGAAAGAAATGATGTTAGGATCTTTGAACTTTGAAACTATCATGACTTCATTATAGAACTCGTGGCTTCCTTGATAACACTGCGGATCAAGACATTTGAAGGCTACATCAGCTTCTGACCATTTCTGTGAGAGTTTACCTTTGTATACAGTACCAAATCCACCATTGCCGATTTGATTTTCGGGATTGAATTCGTTTGTTGCCTTTCTGATTTCTTCCAGAGGAATTCGGAATTTTACTAGCTCTTTCCATGAAGAAGACATTGTTTTTGTATATTTATGATTATGTGTGGTTATGGAAAAGAAACTTTGTGGTTCTATGTATGGAGAACTGAGTTTGTATAGACTTCCTAACTATTATTGCATATGGTTTAATAAATTTAAAAACCGCTGTAGAATCAAGTGCTTCAAGATTTAATTCCCACTACTGCACATGATGCTATTTCTTGTTTATTTTACTTTCGCATGACATAAAATAGATGCAATACGGGGAATCAAACAAATGATAATATATATATATATATATATATATATATATATATATATATATATATATATATATATATATATATATATATATATATATATATATATATACACACGAGATGTCTTTGGAGAAGAATTATAACAGAATAATACCGCTTAGGATTTGAGATTTGATAATTAAACGGTAGATATGCGGTATATTGTTACTTCAGACCCAGGTGTTTTGTAGTAGTGACCTTATAACGCATTCTCTCCCCATATATTACTAAAATCATTATATAAAACCACATTCAACCAAAATGGTTAGATAGTCTATAATTTAATTTAAACCCGTAGGAATTTCCATTAGTTGCTTTCTGGTCAACATATCATCAAGTGATCAATAATAAAAGATAAAACTGCAAAAATGATCCACGTGGTTTGTTAAAATTACTACTTTGGTTCAACAAGTTTAGGACTAACACCGTCCAAAATTTTGATTTTGTTGAGAGTCAGGTCCATTTAAAAAATTACTTAAATTGACAAATCCGCCCTCTTGTTTTGTATTTTCCTTTTCTTTTTATTAAAATACTATCCTACCCCCTCTTAACCTTCCCATATCGTCCTCTCTCCCAGTGGCGGATGCTCTTAGGGCCAGAGGGGGCCATGGCCCTCCTGGTTTTAAGGGTTAGAACAGGTACATATATGGTTATTTAACAATAAAAATTCATCAAAATGACTAACGGCCCCCTTGATTTTAAGCTTTACATTCTATAGATAAGTTACTATTTTTTTTTTTGGAAAGTTATCAACCAAATTGGAAGACAATATAACTCATTAACAAAATTACAAATATATCGGAAAATCATAACAAAACAAAACAATCCTTCTTTCAACTATGTAAATGTTAAACACTACAAAAAACTATAATCGTATCTAGTTTACAATTAACTCAAGCTTTGAGTTTAAATAAATCAGTAAACCCTAAAAAATAATTGGTACCGTCAGAAAAGAATTTCTGAAACCTACCCAAAGAATAACACAGTCATCGGAAAGTTCATCTCTTGACCTTTCTTCATGCGCTCTATCTGCTTCCTCTCCACCGGTCACCATATTTCTTTCTTTCTTCGTGAGCTTTCTCTCATCTAGTGTTCACTAGATTACTAATCTTGAAACTATGCTTGTTGCCGTTTTAATTTCTCTCTCGTCTCGTCTCTATCAGAAGTTGTAAGTTATCTCTTCCCTCACAATATCTTTCTATCTCTCACAGTTATTAAATAAGATTGTAATAGTGGGTATATCTCGTATATCTATATGAAAAGACTAAACATACAAAAGTCTAGACTTAAAGCTGCAAAACACTTAAAGAGGCATGTATTACTTTATTATAAAAAAATCAACTCATTCCGGTAATTATTAAGTGTATATAAGATTTCTGTAAACAATAAAAAATCATTAAAATCTATTACAATTTATTGGTTAGAAAGATAAAGTCAGAATGTGTATATATACATATGTTGTATTAACATTTGTGTTTTCTTTTTATCATCAAAACCAGTTGTCAAGAAAAGCAAATACATAAAATAATTTGTTATGACATTATAAATATACGTTTAGAATATATAACGGTTGAAAACTTTTGTTAATTAATTTTGTTATGTATTATTGTGCATCAACATAAATAAACAATATAATCTTGAAGGGTTTGTAAATCGATACAAAAAATTGTTTATATAAATTTCTTTTGATGTTTTGGTTTCGGCCCCCCAAATCATAATTGTTATGTTCCGCCCCTGCTCTCTCCCTTTCTAGTTTTCAAGAAAGAATAACCACATCAACTACCACCTGTCGGAAAGATATGAACAACCACCACCACTAGTTGGAATGCATCATCTTCCTTCTGATTTTCACAAAAAACAAATTCCACTACCACCACCACCACCACCGGTCGGAAGAAAAGAAAATCCTCCATTTTTGTTCGTCAAAGATAACCACTACTGGCGTCGTTGCAAACCCTAGCTCCAATCTGCAACTTCACGAAGTCAATGGTTGAGGGTAACAACGTTGTAACTCGATAAAGACTACACTTGAGGTGACGACGCTGCAAACCATAGCTCTTAAAATTTAGAGAGAACCTCGATGGCAGGCGGCGAGCCGACTTTGCTAATTTTGGTGGTGTTCTAAAAGTGTAGCAGGATTTGGAGATACAAAAGAACAATGCCACCATCTTCATCGATCTGGATTTTAGGTATGTGATGCAAAGGGTGTTGTTCCGCCGACTTCACCTTCACAGTGTCGATCTTGTACCCCAGTGTCTTCATTTTTTTTGGCAAAGAAAGAGAGACGATGGAGTTGGCAGCTTCTTCAGGAAACTCAGTATTGTACTCGAAGACGGCTTCGTCTAGAAACTCAACCCACAGACGTCGACGGCTTCGTCATTGTCGGTAACGAAAAATATCTTAATTTGATCCATAGACAGAGGCTTATGAAAGATCTTGTATGCCCAAGAGTCATTATAGAATCATATTGCTAATAACATATGATTTTATAGGGGCACACCATATACACTTTATAGCAACTTACCACTAATTGATTATTTATTTGTATAATTTGATTATTAATAAATATATCAACACTTATATTTAATTTAAAAAACATTATTTGTATAATTTGATTATTAATAAATATATCAACACTTATATTTAATTTAAAAAACATTATTTCTAGAAAATAATAAAAAGAGAACAAAACTAGCTTAATACACATAAGGTATGTATTGAAATGTTACTTGCAACTTTTTAGTCACTCAAGTTAAGATACGTAACTAGTTAGTTGAATAAAGTAAAGAGCATTTCATTTTTGTCTACTTTAACTTATATGAAATGATGGTGTTAGACATGTCTTTTGATTTGTTTATTACCTCATGCCATGCTTGTAAGAAAGCTACATGCTTCTATTAGTTTATATCCACATTTTGTACTAAGTGTTGGTATAAAAGAAAGCCTTAGGAGATGAGTTTTGCCTAGTTTTTTGTTCACTTATTTCTCCATAAAATGGCAACCAATTTTCGGAATTGGGATGCCATCCCTCTCTTCTTTTTTCTTCCATTTTGGTGCTAGAAATGAAGGCTTTAAAGTTGGTTCTCTTTAAGCACTTATTTGGTATAAGTCTTAAAGCTTAAGAACAACTTATTAACAAGTGTTTACTAGCATATTTTGGTGGTTCAAAGCTTGCTTGGTGGATACATTATAGAGAACTACTACTTGGAGTTTTAAAGTAATCTTCATCAACTTCCTAATTACCAAAAGGAACCAAAGTCTTCAAAGGTTGTTATACTTTCTTCTTCTTTGGTTATGTTTAATTTTCTAAGTTCTTGCAAAATGATCATTAGTGGGTATAAAATGATTTTACTTTATTCAAAACAGAAATGTTTCCATTGATAATTACATCAACTTTTAGACTATAATTGGAGTATTTTTGAATAAAAACCCAACGATTGATATCAGAGCCATTTTTACAAGTTTGGTTAGATTATTTGTAATGTCCCAAAAAATATAGTCCTGAAATTTCATTTTTAAATCAAGTAAAATAGTATTCCAGTCATTATCCATACATCCCAAATAATACAAGTGTATCAAATATCATAAAATCATAGTGAAATATGAAATGCGGTATCCATGTGGTGTGTGTAATGCTGTCACCCTGAGCTCTTCCCCTTGCCACTGGAAGTACCTGAAACATAAATTGGAAACCATAAGCACGAAGCTTAGTGAGTTCCCCAAACTACCACATACCATACATAATAAATCATATACTGGGCCGCGGTCCGACATCAGGCCTCACCCGACATCGAGCCCCACTATCTGTTATTCTCAGGCCTCGCCTGTCACCGGGCCTCACTCGCTATACACTGAAAGAAATCCCTATATGCAACCCTGACAACTCCCCTAGCTATCAGTACAAAATAACACCAAATTTTCACTTGGGTTCCAATCTATGGCCAATAATTCATACTTGGGGTAAAATAACCATTTTACCCCTACCCTAGCCTGAACCAAAACTGAGGCCCAAATCCATAAACCAAAAAGTCCTAAAACCAATAGACCCACAAAGGCCCAATTATGGCCTAATTTTCCAAATTGGGCCCAACTCCCATATGGGCCTTATCCTAAAGCTCAATAATTTCCTTATTCCAAAAAGCTTAATTTCAGATGGCCCAAAAAGGCCCACAACAACAAAGTCAAAAGAAGTGGCCCAATTCTAGGCCCAGAGATGTGAAGCCTAAAAACATAACAAGTCCAAAGCCTAGTTGAGTGTTGTACGCGGGGCGTACGCTCGGTACGATGGGCGTACTGAACGAATCTAGAGCGTGGCCAAAACTCGGTACGTAGGGCGTACGGTCAGTTTATGCGAGGCATAAACTGACTTATTCCAAAACATATGTTATTGTTTAACCACTAAAGCACCTTGCACCCAAACTTCATAGAACCTCAAACTAAAGCTCTTAATGCATATAGTTGCACCTTTATGCATTTATGTGTCTTAATGGGACCTAACAACCATCTTAATCCATTAAGATCCTTATTAATCCAACTAGAACATGCATGGACCAAAAGTAAAGATTAAGATACCATTTTTAAAAACTTACAAACTCAGAAAGGGCAAGATCTAGCAATCGTAGCTCCTAGAGTGGCTCAAACTCACAAAGAGGACTCAAAACCCTAAAATAAGCACAAATCTAGTCCTAAACCCATAAAGCATAACAATAAGCCAAGGTATGAACTTCATACCTTAGATGAGCTGGAAATGAAGCTAAGAGTCTTGATCTATAAGTCTTCCTTTGAACAACAAGCTAGCACCAACACTTTCTCCTTAAAATGAGCAAAAGCACACCCAAATTCACACTTAGATCTCACAAACACTCAATGAGAGATTAGGGTTTCAAAAATGAGGCTAGAGGTCAGTAGAGGTTGCGAAATGAGGATTCCATGAGCTATGATGGGGTTTATATAAGAGCAAAACCCTAAAATTTAGGGTTTGGGACCAGGAGCATTACGCGGGGCGTATCCCAGCATACGTTGAGCATATAGCCTCAGCAAACGCATCTTAAACGTGCCAAACATGGGACCATTTTTCAACTTTTCCAAATAAGGGCCTCTTTTAACATAAATAAAACTTAACAAATTTTACAGAAATGTACCTTAAATTAATGATGCTACAAATCTCCCCCACTTGAACTAGACTTTGTCCTCGAATTCTGCTATCGCAAACAACTCTGGGTAATGCTCTCTCATCTCATCCTCAAGCTCCCAAGTCCACTCTGACCCCTTGCGGTGCAACCACTACACCTTCACCAGCTCTACTACCATGTTCCTCAAGGTTTTTTTCTTTCGATCTAAAATTGCCACCGATCTCTCAACATAATTCAGACGGTCATCCACCTGAATATCCTCCAAAGTTACAACTACGGAATCATCCACTAAACACTTCCGCAACTGAGAGACATGAAACTGAAAGGCCTAGTATGCACAACAGTCATATTAAAGTGATATTACTAAATAACATATGATACTAATGGGTCATACTAACAACAACTTGATACAATTAATTATTTATTAGAAATTGAGTTTAATAAATATTCAATAAAACTCTTATAATGAAATTGGAAATTATTTATTTCATGGAAATAATAAATTCCATTAGCAAGTAACTTAATATACATCATATGGTATGATTTATAAGTGATGTAAAAACTATTGGACTAGTTGAATCCTTTTGTCTTTTTCCTAAAAGACAATGTTTATATTTTATAAAAGAGTTTATAAAATTTTGACTTTCTTTCTTCTTCTTTATGCAATTTTCGAGATATGCATAAAAGGAAGAAGTGTATGACTTATCTAATCATGCTTTAAAGGCATGGGAGACATTCTTATGACATGGAGACAATTTTGTATAAAGTTAAAGGAACCAATGGTTAATAACTTCACTTTTAGTCACTATAAATATGAGGCTTCCACTCTTGAAGTTCTTGTCCCATTATCTCTTACTATGGCCGAGAGTTTCTCCCTCCCTCTTCATATCTTCTCTAGTCTTGCACTTTGAAGATTTGATGCTTTCATTTTGCTCTCTTTCAACCATACTTGGGTTTGGTTCAAAGCTTAAGAGTTTTATACAAAAAACTAGGATTCTACATCAAGTTGAGTCATTATTGGTGTCTCAAAGGTTCCACATTCTTCATTAACTTCCAAGCCTTCCAAGAAAACCCAAGGAACTACAAAGGTTGTTATTTCTTCACCTCTTCTTTGTTTGGTCCCCTTAAATGTCCCTTTAGGAATGAACTTGGCATTTTTGTGTTGGCTCACAAAAATATCATTAGTTGGTTATGTTTATGCGCATATCTTTTTATGCATGTTTGTGTTGTTTATTTTATGCATTAATTTGTGTTGTTGAAAAAATTTGTTTTTCACATGCTAAAATAATTTTGGACAAAATAAACATCACATGGAGTTTGAGTTTTTCAAAATTTGTGATTTTTATAACTTATACAAACTCCATATAAATAAGTAATAAAAGGAAGTTTTATTAAAGATATAAAAGGTTCAAATGCATTCAAACTTAATATTGGTTATTAAAACTGAATTGCATCTAATTATACAAAACTAGCTTTTCATATAGAACCTTTAAAAGTGATTTTCTTTTGAAAAATTATACCATGGTTTATTATATGCATTTAATCACCATGATATCATATGTTTTTAAACTAGAATTATAAAACATATTAAGATCCTTTTTACAAACCTCAAATCTATGCAATCCTTTTGAAAAGCATCTACACGTCTCTTGTATGCACTAGTGGGATAAAGGATAACTAACTGCTTAGTGTTGTCTTTTGATGGACGGGGGTGTCTTCGTGATTTCTATAACCAAGTTATAGGCTGATTACACAAGTTTTTCAAATTGGACGATTTGATCGAAAATCTTTTGTGATAAAGGATACCTAAGCAAGAGAGTTTTGAGGCATAGATGGGATCAAACATGTGTAATTAAATTTGTTATTAGCGATCCCATAAATCTAGGAATTATATAGCAAGATATAATTGATAATCTATATCTACCAGGTTGAATTGAAATGGATGGGACAAAGGATACCTAAACATTTATTTGTTTTGTAACTTGGATCCTAAACTTTGATAATTAATGTATTTGGAAACTAAAAGGGTATTAATTATTAAAGATTAAATATTGAAAATAGTAAATGAATTTTGTTAAAAATTTTGTAGTTAAATAATCCATTCTCATTATCATGAATTGTCATTTTCTTTAATGGCTTAATGAATAAATAACATTCAAAAGATACAACTTCAATGAATGGGTTCATGTCTTAAGAGACAATCTCGTCATAGATATGAAATTTTATACAGTTAAAGATCCTAGTCCTAAACCATTTGCTTTTAGCAATAAGCCTGAAAAATGATACCTAGTAAAGCCATCATTGTGATGCTAAAGATGCTTCTAGCATCAAGCTAGGAATAGTTATTCATGACTTCTAAGAAGTCTTGGATAATTTAAACATATATATGATGATATACAGGTCAAGCAATATTCCAATAAATACCGTGATATTTTATTTAAAGCTATTTTAAACATTGGAATAATGCAACGCTAAAAATCACCAAGTGTGATTTAAGAGGCTCATGTTTTATGGACTGAACACCTTTAAGCCCAATAAATCTACTAAATCCCACATAGATAGATCTTGTTTCTTTTGTGAAGAAAATGGACACTGCAAGAGGATTTACTCCTCTTATTTGGAAAGAAAGTATGGAAGAGACTAGTACTTCTAGTATCTACTATGTAGAACTTATACTTTTCATATAACACTTAAGTACTTGGTACTTAAATGTTAACCAAATATTTGTAAATGGCTTGCAGATATTTATTAAAGAGTACCAGCTGAGCACAATCAAGTTGGAACTACACTCTCAGAGTTTAGTTTACTCTTTATGCTTAGAACATAAATTACATGTAATGTAAAAAATATTTGTTTTGGAAAAAATATGTTTTAATTTAGCATGTCTAAATTTATGTCTCAGTTATTTTATTCAAATGTTTGATAATTTACTTAATCGTTTTTCATAACGATAATATTCATATTCTGAAATGATTAACTTCTATTTATGAGACTAGATCTCTTAATAGAATTGTGAAGTGAATATAAACATTTTTATAAATAAAATTAAGTTCTGTATGCAAGCACTTTTTGACTTAAACTTGTTTTAAGTAAAACTCATCTTTAACATTGTTGTATTTATTATATAAATGACATTCACATTTCCCAACTTCAAGAAAGGGATCTTTCAAGGAAAATAATGTAGTTTATTTGACATATTTGAACGTTATTTATATGTAAAGGATTCCTAATGATATTTTCACTAAAGTGTAGAGAAAATAATTAAGGAACTGTACATGTTGATGTATGACTTCCTTTCTAATGAATGCCTAAGATTAAGCACAAGATACCAAATCAACTTTGTTAACAACTATAGTAGATTTAATTATATTTTACGTGGTAAAAAATAATTGTGAAATCTTGGTTAAAGGTTTCAAAAGTTGAGATACAAATCGGTAAGAACCATCTAAGGCCTTAATGATAATAAAGGATGAATTAAATCTTGGTAGAATTATCCTCCTTTAACGTTTTTGGGATAAAACTTCAATCACTATTAATTGTATCTGGAATACAAATACCAACTAATAAGTAGATTAAACACTTTATAAGATTTAGTATGGAAGGGATCCATCCTCATCTTACTTAATGTTTTGCGGATTTGAAGTCGATGTTGGATTAAAGCTTCTAAACCCAAAATATACTAAATACATATTTGTGTAATACTCTAAATGCGACTTAGATTATCATATGCAAACCCACCAAGAATAAGTTCTCTTATTCTTGTGAAACCTAAGTTAGTAGAAAGCAAGCTTCTAATGGCAAAGCAAGTGGGATGTACATGGAACTTGAAGCAGCTGTAGAACCATAACCGTATGTAGTAATCGTTGGCACTATTTTTAACAAGGATTGTTATAATAGAATAATAGCTATTCACAAACACAAATTGTTCGCATTAATAGTAGAATTCATCTACGATTTGAGAAATGTAGAATCTCTCATTGACGGTTTCTAGAAAATCCATCAAATACGAAGATGCTATGTCAGATCTCGAATCTGGTAAATGACTTAGAGTCATGAACATGAGATGTAATCCATGTATGATAATCGAGAATGGGCTTGATTAAAATTTGTCCTTATAGCAAGGCTAGAAGGAGTAAATGATTATTATAGAAAGAATAAATTACATGGATAACCATACACATTTAAAGCAAGACTTGTAGTAAAAGGATTTTCTCATACTCATGTCGTTGACTATGGTCCTCATCATACTCATGACATTGACTATAAACCTTTTTTTACAGGTAACTATTATGACATCCCCATTTTCACGGTCAGAAAGGACCGATTTTGTTTATGCTTTATAAAAAATCGGAGTACTTCTTTTGATGAAAATGTTGCGCAATTTGTTACCAGTAAAACATGATAAATACAATACCAAAACATTTCCAAAGAAATGTATTTTTTATTTATTTTAAAACATTTGTGATGTCACTGTCAATACATAAACATAAGCACAAACAGAGCTTACATTCATTTACACTAGTGATATACATCTCTTTAATCTCTCAGTGTAATGTAACTTCATATCGACACTTGTGATACAAATAAGCTTGAGTGGGTCATGTTGGGAAACCTGATGAGTACATAGGGTTTTCAACCCACAATAATATAATTATTATGTTTAATTGTCAAACAATTAACCCAATTAACCATCCCCATTATCTTCGTTATTCTTAAGGGTCTACCCTAATAACCATTTATCTTGCATTCGCTCGTTCCAACGTCCATGACTTCCAGGGTTCATATGACAGACACTAAGTTCATAGCTGCTAATGTTCATTCGTAAAGCACTAATTCGATAACTGCTAAAGTTCATTCATCGGGTACTAAATCGATAGCTACTAGTGTTTATCTAATAGGTACTAAATCCATAGCTATTAACATTTATCTAACAGGTACTAAGTCCATAGCTACCAGCGTTTATCCAGTAGGCACTAAGTTCATAGTTGTCGATGTTATTTATTAGGAACTAAGTCTATAGTTGCTAATGTTCACTCATATCATCTTTCATTTCTAATCATTCATCTACTCATGTTTTACCCAACATATCCGTAGATATAAACTACATATACAATTTAAATTATCTAAAACATGTATAAAATCGTTCATCCAGCATAGATAGCAAGTATACAGGTTATATGCAGACATAGCACGTAATTTATATAAAATACTTCATATCTATGTGTAAGATGAAAGTAACTATGCACTCACTTGATACGGTGGTGACTCGATACTTAAAAAGCGCTTCGTTTAGTTTAAAATAATTCCCTTCGATGAAACCTAGTGTTATTACCACTAATTTTTAGTCTAATATTCACCGTGACTAATTATTAATCTTATTATTATTATTATTATTATTATTATTATTATTATTATTATTATTATATAAGTGTTTAAACAATATTTTCCAACCGCTATGTATAGACAGGGGCCAGATATAAAACACCGGAGGGCAGGATCATTTTGTCATATAGCACTTCTGAAATCCTACAACTCAGGTGGCCCTTCAAACCGGATTCCCTGTACTGCAAATGGTTAAAAATATACTATAACGACACTTATATAACCCATAATAATAGCTCAAATAATTATTATAAGGTCCTAATAATGTTACTATATTTAAATAAAAGCTATATTAAAAACTAGGTAGGCATATCTTACCTACTAGGGGGTTTGGCTAGAAGTCGTGCTTTGTAGGGGCAGAACCTCCAAGCCAAAAGCTCTTTTTCTCGGAGCCGTCGAGCGCTCTGCGACTTTTTTCTAGCGCTAGGGGAGTTTTTGGGAGGTTTAGAGAGAGTGTAGAGAGAAGAAAGAATGGGAAAGGTCTGAAGAAAGTGAGGGTAGGGGAGGTTCTATTTATAGGGTGAAATATGATGAACTTGGTGCCACATGTCACCATCTGGTGGCAAGACTTGGGGAGAAAGCAATGGCCAAGATTGTGCCACGTCACCGATTTTCTCACAGCACACTTCCGACTTCTAAAATCTGTAAATTTTGCATAACAAGCTCCATTTTTTACGTTCTTTATATCCACACGTAGGTAAAAATAAGATCTACAATTTTAATTTTGACTCCGTTGGCTAGTTCTCGACCGATCTTAAATTTAACAATAGGAGGAGGTTATACTATTAAATGACCGCGAAAAACTCGTAACTCTTTCATACGGACTCCGTTTTCATCTTTCTTTTTATCGTTTACTTCCTAATAATCAGATATTCAAATCTCATTTAGGTCGCATAGGCCAAAAACCGCTCGATCTAAAATTCGAGTTTCAGGTCGTGCACTGCATTGACAAATCTTAGAATATTCATAACTTCCTCATACGAAGTCAGATTTGAGCATTCTTTTTATGCACGTTCTAGGTTTAGCGTATACTACAACTTTTTTGATCAATAACGCCAAAAAGTCCTCTATCATAAATTCACTATTTACGCCTCTCGGTGTCGTGCCGGATTTGCCGTAAAACTTCGACAGGCCATAACTTCTTCGTTATAACTCGGATAACGCATTTTTGATGCTTGGTGTCTCTAAATTGACTAGCCCAAATGTGCGGGCATTACAATAATCTCCCCCTTAGGATGATTGTGTCCCAGAATCATCAACGAAACAGGGTTGTATAATGACTCCATACGTTATCATTTCATCCTAGGTAATTATCATAACTTCTATGCTTGTTCGAATGCGTATCAAACTCCTGGGCTTCTTGATTGCAAGTGGTGCTTGATCTTGCACTCGTTCTCTATGTCTTGTTACACTTTCAATCATGACCTTCATGTCACAAACTCGCTCTTTGTCAGAGACTCCTTCTTCTTCTTCTTAACAAACTTAAGATAAGTTTATTTGATTTCCACAATAGACTGATGGGTTACGTTCTAATGAACTCTCATCGTATGTTGCAACGCTCAGACTCAAGTCTCTTAGAGTCTAATTCCGGAATGGAATATACTTTCCTTCATGATATAATGTGATATGATCACATTTTACCATGTAACCTTTCTAGCTACCAACTCCTTTAACTAGTGCGATACTTTTATTAACCACTTCGATTATCTTTCACTTCAATCTTCTGGCTTAAGTTAGATGCTACATTGAACTTGGTTTTGTGAACCACATAACATACTCATCTTAGTCAGACTCAATTCGATATGACCACTAGGGTCGAAACAACAATCATCTTCTTAATCATTACCGAAATGATGGTAACGACATACTTGAACAAAACGGAATCAACTACTAGCTTCTTGGTAACCTTGTGACTTTCCCTGATCCAAGTGTGAGTCCTGTGCTTCCGGTAGTATAGGCATCTACTACCATTCACACCTACTCATACTTGTCCCAAGTATTGTCTCGTAGTTTTTCCAAGTCACCATTCAAGAAAATCACATAAAAACTTAACATACCAAATAAAAAAACGAAGGTGTTATATTATTCCTGGAAACGATTACATAGGTGTTCAAGTTCACCCTAGACTATGCATATATTATGCTACACCATATGATACTATGGCTACTGCATAACTCGATCTTCAGATATGAATTCCTCATCATTGATTCCTCACGTTGTTGTCTGCTTCATCGAGGATCGTGTGGAATGCCTTTGGCTTTAGCGGTGCCTCTAGCCTTACTGCTTCAATTTTCTTTGGGCAGTCTCTAGACGTGTGCCCCTTGCTTCCGCATCCGTAGCATACCTTATCATTTTGTGTAAAATCCTTGGAATAGTGACTAATCCTCCCACACTTGTAACAAGTTACTTCTCGATCGCATCTTCCGAAGTGCTTCTTCTAACACTTTTCACACCACTTGGCACGATAACTTTGGTTATCTGGGTTAGACTTCGGGAACTTTCCCTTCTTATCAGGTCTTGAGGATTCTTCAAGCTTCCTCTTCTCGCCAACTTCATCTTTTTCCAGACCCTTTTCCCTTCTTTGGGTCTCAACATTCTTGGCTGCCCAGATGGCAACTTTCAAAGTGGTTGCTTGCTTGACCATTGGACCAAATTCCGCTGGTAATCTATGGGCACACTTGTTTACCTTGGAGAGTTCAGTTGGAACTAAGTAAGTAACAAGCTTCATTTTCTCCGTAAAACTTGCAGCGTACTCGGTAACGCTCATTCTTCCTTTCTTTAGGTTCTGAAACTTGTTGTTAATCTCTAGTAGATCCTACTCAGAGTAATACTACATTTTTAGTTGCACAAGGAAATCTTCCCAATACATCTTGCTTCCTTCTCCTTTGGGCATCGTATCTTCCAATAACTTCCACCAGCTCAAGACATTTCTCTTTAGTTGTCTAACCACAAAGACGGTTTTCTGCTTGTTGCTACAATCGCAACTCTCAAACTCCATCTCCATTTCGGAGATCCAATCCATAATCTTGACAGGCTCTGGGATTCCTGAGAGACTCGGTGGTTTTGCACTCAAGAAGTTCTTATACATTCGCATATCCTTGTCGTTTCCCCTCTCTGGGCTGTTTCTTCGTTCTCCTTGAGTCCCAACTTGAATCACAGGTTGGGTGTAGTTCCCTTCCTCCGATTGCTCGGGGACCAGTTTAGGTTACATGATCGGTATTGTAGCTTCCTCTCGGTTCTGTTGAAGTAAGTGTCTGGTCTCCTCCATTTGACAATCCAACATCATTTGGATCATCGCTTGTACTCCGACCATGGTGATTGGCTCAGGAGCGGCTACCACAACAGGTATTTGCTCAATCACTAGGGGTTGATTCCTGTTTCCGTTCATGTTTCTGGCTCCGCTTCGAGTTCTTGCCATTTCGATCTTATACACCAAATTAGGCATTTGGTGTGAAATGAGTAGAATTAAGATAGGAAAGATTTTATTTAAGATCGACGTGTAAACCTCCACATCACTCCGAAAAGTTACATTCCAGTTCTAATATCGTATTTAAACGTTTAGAAATCTGAACACATAAAGTTTCCAGATCCGGTCGGCAACAGACCATAGATCCGATCATACATTTAGCATCATAAACCATCATAAATCATTTAGCACATAAAATCATGTTAGACATTTTCCCTAAATTAGCTAGTGTGTGTGTCTATTCAGGTATATTACCTAAATTTTATTAGACACACTCCTCACGGTCATCGCTTAGCATTCTAAATTTAAGTCTAGAAATAAATCCATATTCCTAGTGCACTTAAACTAATGCTCTGATACCAACTGTGACATCCCCATTTTCACGACCAAAAAAGACTTATTTTGTTTATGCTTTATCAAAAATCAAAGTACTTCTTTTGATAAAAAATGTTGCAGAATTATTTCCCAATAAAACATGATAAATACATTATCAAAGCATTTCCGAAAAATGTATTTTTTATTCATTTTAAAACATTTGCGATGTCATTGTCAATACAGAAACATAAGCATAAATAGAACTTATATTCATTTACACTAGTGATCTACATCTCTTTAATCTCTCAGTGTAATGTGACTTCATATCGACACCTGTGATACAAATAAGCTTGAGTGGGTCAGGTTGGGAAACCCGGTGAGTACATAGGATTTTCAACCCACAATTAACCCAATTACTCATCCCCATTATCTTCGTTATTCCTAAGGGTCTACCCTAAGAATCATTTATCCTGTATTCGTTCATTCCGACGTCCATCACTTCCAGGGTTCATATGACAGACACTAACCATAGCTGCCAATGCTCGTTCGTAAAGCACTAATTGCATAGATGCTAAAGGTCATTCATCGGGTACTAAATCCATATCTACCAGTGCTTATCTAATAGGTACTAAATCCATAGCTACCAACATTTATCTAACAGGTATTAAGTCCATAGCTACCGGTGTTTATCCAATAGGTACTAAGTTCATAGCTGACGATGTTATTTATTCGGAACTAAGTCTATAGTTGCCAATGTTCACTCATATCATCATTCATTTCTCATCATTCATTTACCCATGTTTTACCCAACATATTCGTAGATATAAAATACATATACAGTTTAAATTATTTAAAATGTGTATAAAATCGTTCATCCAGCATAGATAGCAAGTATACATGTTATATGCACACATAGCACGTAATTTATATAAAATACTTCATATCTATGTGTAAGATGAAAGTAATTATGCACTCACTTGATAATGTGGTGACCCAGTACTCGGAAAGCGTTTATTTACTTTAAAATAATTCCCTTCGATGAAACCTACTATTATTCCCACTAAATTTTTTTTCTAATATTTATCGTGACTAAATATTAGTCTTATTATTATTATTATTATTATTATTATTATTATTATTATTATTATTATTATTATTATTATTATTATTATTATTATTTTTATTATTATTATTATTATTATTATTATTATTATTATTATTATTATTATTATTATTATAATATAAGCGTTTAAACAATATTTTCTAACCACTATGTACAGACAGGGCCAGACATAAAACACCGAAGGACATGATCATTTTGGTATATAGCACTTCTAAAATCCAACAACCCAGACAACCTTCAAACCGGATTCCTCGTACCGCGAGTGGTTAAAAAGATATTATAAGGACACTTATGTAACTCATAATAATAGCTCAAATAATTATCATAAAGTCCTAATAACGTTACTATATTTAAATAAAAGCTATATTGAAAATTAGGTATGCGTATCTTACCTACGAGGGGGTTTGGCTAGAAGCCGTGCTTTGCAGGGGCAGAACTTCCGAGCCGAAAGCTCTTCTTCTCGGAGCCGTCGATCGCTCTGCAGCTTTTTTCTAGCGCTAGGGGAGTTTTTGGGAGGTTTAGAGAGAGTGTAGAGAGAAGAAAGAATGGAAAAGGTTTGAAGAAAATGAGGGTAGGGGAGGTTCTATTTATAGGGTGAAATATGATGAATTTGGTGCCACATGTCACCATCTGGTGGCAAAACTTGGGGAGAAAGCAATGGCCAAGATTGTGCCACGTCACCCATTTTCTCACAACACACTTCCAACTTCTAAAATCTGTAAATTTTGCATACAAGCTCCATTTTTTACGTTCTTTATATCCACGCGTAGGTAAAAATAAGATCTACAATTTTCATTTTGACTCCGTTGGCTAGTTCTCGATCGATCTTAAATTTAACAATAGGAGGAGGTTATACTATTAAATGGCCGCGAAAAACTCGTAACTCTTTCATACGGACTCCGTTTTCATCTTTCTTTTTATCGTTTACTTCCTAATAATCAGATATTAAAATCTCATTTAGGTCGCATAGGCCAAAAACCGCTCGATCGAAAATTCGAGTTTTGGGCTGTGCACTACTTTGCCAAATCTTAGAAAATTCATAACTTCCTCATAAGAAGTCAGATTTGGGCGTTCTTTTGATGCATGCTCTCAGTTTAATGTATACTACAACTTTTATTTAGATCACTAAGGCCAAAAAGTCCTCTATCGTAAATTCACTATTTACGTCTTTTGGTGCTGTGCCGGTTTTGCCCTAAAGCTTTGACGTGTCATAACTTCTTCGTTATAACTCGGATTTTGGCGTTCTTTATATGTACGGAACCCTTGTAACATATACTACCACTTGGTTAAGATTAATCCTTATAAATAATATTCCATCAATAACTTATTTTTATGCATATTGTCTCTAAATTGACTAGCCCGAATGTGCGGGCGTTACAACTATGATTAAATCAACAATGATATTATTTGCTATAAATTCAAATTCTTAATATGAGATATAACTAATAGATTTCAAGAAAAATTTCTTTTCTTAATAGACATATACTAGAAGATATCTATATAGATTAGCCTAGAGGTTTTCTTGATCCAAGTTATCCTAACAAAATGTGTAGAGCTTGAGATCCACTTGTGGATATAAAGCAAACATCTCAATGTTATAATCATCATTTTATGTAAAACCACAAGGTGTGTTTTTATATCAAAATGAATAGAACATGTGTATTTACGAAGAACTAGTGGGAGCATAGTGAAATTCCTAATCTTGTATGAGCGAGACATACTTAATCATTTGAAATCACATTCTAAATAAGCAAGGTCGTTTTCACCTTGACTCAGAAAGTATTTTTAAAATGAAAGACTTAGGAAGGAGAAGATATATTCTTTGAATGTAAAATCTATAAGGGACAGATAAAATGATTGTTAAAAGTTTCATGTCCTTATAAATATATTGGCAATATCTTGAAAGGGGTCAACCCGATCGGGTTTCGGGTTAATTGTGTCGGGTTAGTTGGGTTTTCAAAAAAAATATTTTAACCCAACACCCGACACTATTAAGGTATGGGTTGGTCGGGTTCGGGTTAATAGGGTCGAGTTAGACGGGTTGGTCGGCAGATAGAGTTTTCTACTAAGCGATAGAACAGGAAAGAGTTACTAAAGCAAGTAAACTATCGCTAAGGAAAGAATGATTAGCAACACTTGAAATGAATTCCTACAACGTATTCGGCTCTGACCAAAATACTCCTAAAGTAATTTATGTTTTGTTGCGACGATGACTTGTTGTTTGGACATTTTGTAAGTTTTAGGCCTACTGTACACCACAGTCACTCCCAAGCACATGTTGGCCGTGTCTCGAATGAATATAGTTGATCAGGCTATATTGACCCTAGACACGACTACATAACTGCCCAAGTTTAACCGCAGTGCCCAACACCCAATTACTTTTGTTTTGTTCTACTCGTGGTTATTGTTTCTGATATTTAGATATTCTTGTATACTTTTGATGGGTTTTAGCCATAAGAACTTTCCTATGTGCGCATGCAAAACCCTATTGCTCGGATCTAGGCTTTCTAATTAAACATGCTTTGAATCCAAGACTTCTAATAGCTAATTAGGTTAAATAACAATGATGAAACAGATCTAGAATCATACCTTTGAGTTCCTTGTTGATCTTGTTTGTCTTGGAGCTTCTAGAGTCACAAATGTCACTCCTCTAATGGCTTACAAACACCAATAGCAAGCAAGATGATTTAGGAGAGAGGAGAGGGGAGGAATTTGGCCAGAGGTTCCTTGCTTTAGGTTGTGTGTCGAATTCCCTCACCCCTAGGGTCTATTTATACTTGTAGACTCCTTAAGGGTTACAACCTAAACCCTAATTGGATAATCTTCTCTTAAGGCTATCCAAATCCATTCCATAGATAACCCTATGGACGATTTTGGCATATCCAAGCCCTAGAAATCGTCCATCCTATCTAGGATAAGGATTTACAGTCTAAAGTGTAACTATCAAACAATTGACAGTTTATACCCTCTTATTTAATTAATCTCTTTAAGTCACCAAATTAATACCAATTAATTTATGACTTATATTAATCAAATAGCCATATATTATTCTTTATAATATTTACTCTCTCTTAACAAATCATCCTTCAAGTTGCTATGGTGAAGGCAACCCAAAAGGACCATGCACAACCGGATATAGTTATAGCCTTAGACACTATTCCAACAGTCTCCCACTTGGATAAGTCTAGTAACTATACAAGTACAATTCGGTTTGCAATCGTAGCTCTCAAAGACGCTGTCAACTCTGATCTAATCAATCTTCTCCTTTAGATAAGGGATTGTATAGTCCTCTGTTAGATATCATGCTGACAATCCTATGGAATGGTTAGTCATGCATTTAAATTTCTCGATCTCCGATTTATTTGACATAGAACTTAATCGAACACATCAATTTAGTTCTGACCGGGCTCGGCACATAAGTCAAATCAAATCATCGAGTGGCCAAGATATCTCTTCTACCCTCTTAGGATAAAATTTACAGATAAACTTCGACTTATATGCATTTACTTATTCATTAACCAACAATACACATCAATGCGTTTTATAACATCAAGTTACTGATGCGTTTTCGCATTATCAATGCACAATCAATTAACAAATAATAAACCATATATCTAGGTTTTAAGACTATATGATATTATCGTCTTGCGATCACCTTTTATATCGTATTCCATAAGGTGATTCCAGCAAGCGCGGGTTTATTTCAATGCTCAAAACCAGTTCATAAGCACTCATGAACGTTGCAGCAACCCTTGCTATGTCTAACACCATTTAGACATTCTACACACCAATTCATGACAATCTTCATTCATATCTACTCCCAACATATGAACGATTGTGGACCATTTGAATAATTCGATTATTCCTAATAAACTCAATTAGTCTGGAAGTCAAAACATGCAAAGTGAAACAATAGTTAAACAACTAACATGTGACAGTAACTTTACTCATAAATAAAACTCCTTTATTTAATCATCAAATGTTAATTACATTTATCTATTATACGTTTCTAATACTATCTAATCTATACTAATATCATCCTTCAGCCCAATACTCCTAGCATGCTGCAAGTGCTTAACCCTACTCAGTCCCTTCGTAAGCGGATCTGCTGGGTTATCTTCTGATGATATCCTCTTCACTACAAGTTGTCCTTCTTCTACACGATGTCTAATGAAGTGATATTTTCTGTCGATATGTCGAGATCTACCATGATCCCTCGGTTCCTTGGTCAAGGCAACCGCACCTTCTTTATCACAGAAAATCTCCATGGGCTCCTTTATGGCCGGTACAACTCCAAGATCACCAATGAAGTTCTTTAGCCATATTGCCTCCTTCGACACTTCGCTCGCTGCGATGTACTCTGATTCGCACGTTGAATCAGCCACGGTTTCTTGCTTGGAACTCTTCCAAGTCACTGCTCCTCCATTTAGAGTAAAGACCCAGCCCGACTGCGAACGGTAGTTGTCCCTGTCGGTCTGAAAGCTGGCGTCACTATACCCTCGCACTTTCAAGTCATCACTCCCTCCAAGGACTAAGAACCATTCTTTCGTCCTCCGAAGGTACTTAAGGATGTTCTTCACCGCAATCCAATGTGCTTTGCTAGGGTTCCCTTGATATCTGCTAACCATGCTCAAAGCGAAGGCTACATCAGGGCGAGTACAAGTCATAGCGTACATGATTGAGCCAACTGCGGAAGCGTATGGTACTCGGCTCATTTCTGCTATCTCAGCTTCGGTACTCGGACTTTGAGTCTTACTCAACTTGGCATTTCCTTGTATCGGTAGTTCTCCCTTCTTTGAGTTTTCCATACTAAAACGTTTTAGTACCTTCTCTAAGTAAGTATTCTGACTAAGTCCAATTAGTCTCTTACTTATTTCTCTTACTATCCTTATTCCCAAAATGTAAGAAGCCTCTCCGAGGTCCTTCATAGCGAAGCACTTCCCGAGCCAGGACTTAACCTCCTGCAGAGTCGGGATGTCGTTTCCTATGAGTAATATGTCATCGACTTATAGAACGAGAAATCTTACTATACTCCCACTAGCTTTAACATATACACAAGATTCGTCTTCGCTTCGTACAAATCCAAACTCTTTGACTTTCTCATCGAAGCAAAGATTCCATCTGCGAGATGCTTGCTTAAGTCCATAAATGGACTTCTCAAGCTTACACACTCTATTCGAATGCTTCGGATCCACAAACCCCTCTGGCTGAGCCATGTAAACATCCTCAGCCAACTTTCCGTTAAGGAAAGCGGTCTTGACATCCATTTGCCAAATCTCATAATCATGAAATGGGGCAATTGCTAGCATCACTCTAATAGATTTAATCTTCGCAACTGGTGAGAAGGTCTCATCATAGTCAACTCCGGGAGTTTGAGTAAAGCCCTTCGCGAAAAATCGCGCCTTATATGTGTGTACGTTCCCATCCACGTCGGTCTTCTTCTTGAAGATCCACTTGCACCCTACGGTCTTACGTTCGGGCACATAATCAACCAAATTCCACATCCCTACTTCTTTTTAGTCCCTGCACATTAGAACAAATGTGATAACCGCAACCGGTATCAAGAACCCAAGAAATAGCATGATTAGAATCGTTAGATTTGATTGTGTATATACCTGCGAAAGATGGCTTGATCTTTCCTTCCTTAATGGCTTGCAGGTAATCCGGGCAGCTTCTCTTCCAATGTCCTATCTTGTGGCAGTGGTGGCACTCTGCCTCCCTTGGGTTGGAACAGGGCTTAGAGGGATCAACTTTGGTCCCATTAGAAGAGGAACCATCTCGGGCTTTCACCTTTCGATAATTATTCGATGAAGCTTTCCTCTTCTTTCCCTTCCCTTGACCAATAGCCAAGACAGGAGCAGCGGATGGATTGGGAGTTGGTGCAACAGACTTGTCCTTGAAATTGCTCTCAGCAACCCTCAAGAGACCTTGGAGTTTGCTTAGGGTGACCTCCTCTTTGTTCATGTGGTAGGTCATCCTAAATTGGTTGTACATCGGAGGCAAAGAGGGAAGCACCATGTCGATCGCCAAGTCTTCGCCGAAGTCAACATTTAACTTGCGAAGGCGGTCGACATACCTTTGCATCTTTTGCAGGTGCACGGTAAGAGATTCTCCATGACCCATCTTAGCGGAGATCATGTTAGTGAAAATCTCGTAACGCTCTTGTCTCGCGTTTTGGTGATATCTCTCCAACAAGTCTTGATGCATCTCGTATGGATACATGTCCTCGTAGGACTTTTGGAATTCGGAGTTCATGGTGGCGATCATGATGCAATGTACTTTCGTTGCATCTCGCTCATGAGTTTCAAAGGCGGTGATTTCGGCGGGAGTAGCAACTTCGGGGTTGATTTTCTCGAGCTTCTCATCGAGGACATACTCTTTATCCTCATAGCGATCAATGGTGCGAATGTATCTTATCCATTCGCTAAAGTTCGTTCCATCGAAGGTGACCTTTTGGCAAAGGCTCATCAACGTGAAAGAACTAGCAGCAACGTTGTTTGCGTTCGACATCTTCAATTAGAAAAGGACAAAGATAGATTAGAATAAGAATCCCTAATTATCACCCAATAAGAAAAATTAGGGCTAGGATCCAACAATAACATTTACATACTAGAAAAGGGATGCCGTAATCTAACATGCAAATAAATTGAAGGTAAGTGAATGACGATTCACTAATTCTCCATTACAAAACTTAAACTATTAGTCCTAAGTGTTTTTGAGAATTCCTAGGTTCGGATGAGATTCATTGAACTATTCAATGGCATGTTTAAATCTCGATATGCCCCTCTCGTTTGTGACTGGGATGCCGAGGATCACAAAGCGGGTGTGAATTACCATGCAAAATCACATGGTGCCTTCATTGTAACGATCACCTATTCGATGTGCCGGTAAACCACACACGCTCCATCGAACTATGATAAACAATGAATCACCCTTTGCCACCTTCGCTTAGAACCAATTAGTGTGCCGGTAAACCACACACGCTCCACTAACTTCTTAGCAAGGTGCAAAGTGTAATTTCATGGGATTGCATCAATTCACTTTTCCTAAAGTAACTAAGATTGGGAAATTTTTAAAACGTGTAGTTACTTTGTGTTTCTTATTATACTTTTAATGAGAGGATGAGGTTGCCGTATCCTACCCGTTCGGCTAACGACCCTTCACCAATCAAGCAAGCGGTGGGTGTGAGTGTACACCCATTAAGCGCCATTTTATAGGCCGCAACCTTATACCCACCTTATAGATCGGCTTCGTGAATGAGGCCTACTAGCGATAAGACTAGCATTTAGTTATACATATATATATATATATATATATTATTCTAGTAATATCATATAAGTATAGGGTTGTATTTTAAAACCTTTTAAAATCTAGGGTTTGAAATTTAAGTTGTCTAAAACTTTTAATCACAAATATAAATCTCAAAACTTTAGGGTAGGTTTTAAACATTTAAAACATGGAGGATCAAATATCAAATAATTCCAATTAACAATTAATATCCTAATTATCTTTATTTGATTTATCTAAGATTTCTTTCAAG
Source organism: Lactuca saligna (assembly GCF_052625555.1). NCBI lineage: Eukaryota > Viridiplantae > Streptophyta > Magnoliopsida > Asterales > Asteraceae > Lactuca > Lactuca saligna. The sequence continues at coordinate 84,006,962 of NC_136417.1, read as the reverse complement.
ATAATTATCAAAATAATTAATCATTATCATATAAGGAAATTAAATATTTTATTAGATGATAAATATCTTTAATTAGATCAAGATAATAGTCATATTTATCAAAAAATCGGATTTAGATTGATCTAATATGATTAAGGTAAGTTTCCATAAGATAATTATGAAAAAATCCCGAATCTGGCCATTCCTGACGCCTGGACTCGCTGAGTACACAAGGGGACTCGCCGAGTCAGGCCTACTCGCCGAGTCCACCTTGGAACTCTCCGAGTCAGTGACTCATAAACCCAAAAATCGAATTTTGCAGGTTTGTTTCAGTTAATCAAGCAACAATTTAAAGAAAACCAAGCTAGGCTCTGATACCACTGATGGGTTTTAGCCATAAGAACTTTCCTATGTGCGCATGCAAAACCCTATTGATCGGATCTAGGCTTTCTAATTAAACATGCTTTGAATCCAAGACTTCTAATAGCTAATTAGGTTAAATAACAATGATGAAACAGATCTAGAATCATACCTTTGAGTTCCTTGTTGATCTTGTTTGTCTTGGAGCTTCTAGAGTCACAAATGTCACTCCTCTAATGGCTTACAAACACCAATAGCAAGCAAGATAATTTAGGAGAGAGGAGAGGGGAGGAATTCGGCCAGAGGTTCCTTGCTTTAGGTTGTGTGTCGAATTCCCTCACCCCTAGGGTCTATTTATACTTGTAGACTCCTTAAGGGTTACAACCTAAACCCTAATTGGATAATCTTCTCTTAAGGCTATCCAAATCCATTCCATAGATAACCCTATGGACGATTTTGGCTTATCCAAGCCATAGAAATCGTCCATCCGATCTAGGATAAGGATTTACAGTCTAAAGTGTAACTATCAAACAATTGACAGTTTATACCCTCTTATTTAATTAATCTCATTAAGTCACCAAATTAATACCAATTAATTTATGACTTATATTAATCAAATAGCCATATATTATTCCTTATAATATTTACTCTCTCTTAACAAATCATCCTTCAAGTTGCTATGGTGAAGGCAACCCAAAAGGACCATGCACAACCGGATATAGTTATAGCCTTAGACACTATTCCAACAACTTTTTGTAAAATACTTGTATTTTAAAGTATACTTTTAGTTCAGAGCACTTTGGACCCTTAGTGTTTATAGTTATATACCATGTAAGGTTCGGTATACTTAGTTCACTATAAAAAAAGCTTTGATACCAATCCATCACACCCTAAAACTGACGGCGGAAACGTTCAGGGGTGAAGGACGTCATGCGTAGTATCACAACCATTGTACATAGTAAGCATAGTAAACACAACCATTACATTACATAAGAATATTTACATTTGTTTGAAAGCTGAGAAATACATAGTTTATATACATCAATATAACAAAAGTATAGACGAGACTTCTATATGCACCGTCTTCTCTAAAAGTAAGCGAGATACCCATCTAACGTGAACCTGAGAATACAAATAGTTTTAGAAATATCAGCATAAAGCTAGTGAGTTCATAAGCATGTTTTGTAAGGAAAAATTGGTTACTAAATCTTATGAAAATACTTCAGTTCCATTGATAAAGATTTTAGTAAATATCGAAAACCATTATTATTGAGTTATGAAATACATATGCATGTTTTCCTAGAAAATCCCATATTTTCTAACATGTTTGTCGATTTCCATACGGTAAGAAAACCCTGGTTACCACCACCAGTAAGTATAGTAGTTTTATTCCTTAAGATAAAACCATAAGTTGTGTCCCTGGAATACCCTCCGGTAAGTAAGTAGGTAGTTTTATTACATAAATAAAACTATAGAATAAAGATAGTAATCGTGAACAAAGTTAGTTTATACGTATTGTGAGTCGTATAATCATACTAATTTGACCCGTGACCTCCTTGACGTTCTTCAGGCATCGTATGGTTTCCAAAATTTGTCACCCCAGTCGTGCCCGCCTAACTGTAGCTAGCAGTTTAGGTGTGGCATTGTTAGTCCCGAATAGATCTATCCACAAATTACACGCTCTCCTTACAGGAGACTTTGGTTATACTACTGAAGAGGATTTATTGGTACCCCGTAGGGCATAACGAAGATAAGTATCACAAGCTAGTATTAACTAATTCATGGAATATTTAGCTGTTATCAAGTTTCGAAGTCGTTTGGAACAAAGTAGAGTATAAATAATTAAACACCAGGTAATTAATTAGTATGATACCCTAGGTTAATAACGGATAAACTAAATCAGACATAGTTTATATATTGACTTTGCATGAAATTAGAATCTGAAAGCAAGTAATGAAGATCCCAAATTATTCCCATAATAATTAGAACGGTTTCGTAAGTTCCTATGTTGTTTAGAAAACTATGTAATTATATTTAGAAAGCGTCTCTTATGCTCTGCATAGTACAAAAGGGATAAAGGTATCTAAAAGTTTGATCGAAAGTCGTTATAATTACATCAGTTTTTGAAATACGAAATCCTTTATGTTTTGCATGTATTCCCCCCCCCCCCCCAAAAAAAAAAAAAACATGAAAAACTTGGAAAAGTGTAGGGGTATGAACTCACGTGACGTGAGTGTGCCGGTTAGGATGCTAGGTGTCAATTTAGGACTTGAACACACGCGAGGATCCTATGTAACATAAAGTGATACATAATTGTATCTAATTAGTCATTGAACAACTAATTAAGCTAGTAACTACACTCTAATGCATGGAAACACTTTATTTCAAACGTTAGGAATGATACAGGTTGCATTTAAGGAGTGTATGGCTTCGTTAAGGAGTGTACTCTTCAAGTGTAATCCCTTAGGGGTTTTTACGGTCCAAAGACCATATCCCCATGAGTTTATAGCCGTAAACTCATAGGAGTGGTGTATTTGTGTGCTTAAAGGTCTTATATCACTCAAGGAAGGGTCCTAGGGTTGAATCGAGGGCTATGGAAGCGATTGGAACTTGAAATGACTCTTGAATGGAGTTTACGGTTCTTGAATGCACCCATGGTGAGTTTACGGTTGTAAACACATGAGTTTATGGCTGTAAACTCATGTTTGTCCATTTTTCACGTGTTTTTGTGGTTGTAGGTTAAGCATGCAAAGTTCTAGACCCAAATATAAGCCATACAATGTGTTTGGGGCATTTAAAAACCCTTTGGAGGAGTTTACGGTTCTGGGATATTCCCAAACCTTAAACTCATGTTTACACCTCTATTTTCATGTTTTGGGGTTCTTAGATCATTCATGCAAGTCCCTAGGCTATTACCTAAGCATTGGAAGGGTTTTGGAAGGGTTTTGAGGCATCAAAACCCCCTTTTAGGGTGTTTACGGTTTATGGATGCTCCCAAACCGTAAACACATGTTCTTGGGGGGTTTTTGGATGATTAAACCACGAATTTGTAAGTATGCTAAGCTAAACAACAAGATAGGAGGGTTTACTTACTGTTATGAAGCTTGAAAGGGTGTTTTCTTGATCCAAGTCCAACTTTTATAGAGAGAGAGTAGAGAGAGAAATCTCCAAGGGTGTGAAAAAGGTTCAAATGGTGACCACTCAACCCTTATATAGGGTTGAGTTCACGGCCAGGTGGGGATCTGATGGGTTTTGGTCATAAGACATCCTATGTGCTCATACAAACCCTAATGCTTGGATCTAGGTTTCTTTATTGTACATGCTTTGAATCCAAGACTATAAACCCTAATTCTAGCATATGGAAATTGACATTAACATACAATTAGGCTTAAGAACATACCTTGATTGTTATATAGCAATAACAATCACAACTCCACCTTGGATTGACTTTGGAATGATTAGAGTCACAAGTGTCACTCCTCTAATGGCTCACAAACACCATAAGCAAATGGAGAAGGTATAAAGAGAGAGGTGAGAGGTTAGAATTCATATCTAGGACCTCTTGGGAAGGGATACACGAATTCATGACCCTACGGGTGTTTATATAGGTGTAGAGATAGGGTTTCAGTCATTATCCTTATCTAGTTGATTATCCATTAAGCAACCAATAAGATAATCCTTGAATCCTTATCATACTCGAATTCTAAGGCTTTCCAACCTTAAATTCGTCCACCATATAAATAAGATAATCCTTACCTTATTTTGTAACTATCACATAATTACAAATCAGCCCCTCTAGTTTAATTAATTACATTTGATCACAAAACTAATTCTTAATTAATTATTGACCAATATTAATTAAACAAATATGATTTCTCCTTTAATATATTATTCCTATTAATAAATCATATTATCCTCTCTCTCTTTATTCATTTCTCCAATCAAGTTGCTTTGGTGAAGGCAACCCAAAAGGACCATGCACCATCGGGTCAAGTACATACCAAAATAGTTATGGACTTAGGCACTAATCCAACAGTATCGCACTTGGATAAGTCTAACAACTATTCTGCGTATGACTTCAGATCCTGATCTGCAATCATAGCTTTCCAAAGCCGCTGTCAACTCTGATCATATCAGATACGCATGTCCTTAGATAAGGGATCATATATTCCTCCATTCTAGATATCGTATGAGATATGATTTCTAATCATTCTCTTTGTACTATATCTCGATTTCCGATTTATGACGACAGACTAATTAAACAAATCAAATTAGCCCTAGCCCGGCCGAGCATTTACGTATGTCATCACTAAACCATCGAGGGGCCCAAAGATATCGCTTTTATCCTACTTTGGATAAGAGGAACAGATAAGCTTTGATACAATGCTTGCTTGCACTCATTAACCAAATCACACACAACAATATGTTTTATAACACCAAGTTACTAATGCGTTTACATATTATCAATGTGCAACCGATTAGCAAGATACAACTCACACATCTCGGTTTCAATAATATAAGATGTTATCGTCTCACTAATCACTCGAGATAGTGATCCAAGTGAGCGTGGGTTTAATCCAATGCTCAAATCACATTCATAAGCACTCATGAACGTTGCAGCAAACATTTGCTTATGTCTAATACTTTTCTAGACAATCCACACACCAATTCATGACAGTCTTCATTCATATCTACTTCCAACATATGAACGACTGTGGCCCGTTTGAATAATTCGATTATTCTTAATAAACTCAATTATTCTGGAAGTCAAAACATGCAAGGTGAAACACAAGAATAATACTAATCCCATATGGCCTCAAACCTTTGAGTATAAACAAAACACGTTTTATTTATCACCATATCGATTACTCATTATTTGTCGTTTCGGGTAATCAACTTCTTACTTGAATTATTACACTTGTCCCATGCTCCTAGCATGCACACAATGTTTACCTATGGTTCTTACTTTTGTGAAATAGACAAATTGAACACATTTCCAATCATTCTCATTTTACAACTCCAAATCCATTTTCTTAAGTGCAAGAATATCAAATTCTCGCTACTTATAGAATATGCTAGATTCTAACACTTTATGCAACGATCCTTTCGTAATGTCACTGCACCAAAGTCACAAAGACTATTGCCAATGATATTACAAAGTCCTCTATCGGAGATTGTTACAAGACAATTCCTTAGATATGATGTCTCTCTCTCAAAGTACATTCCTTTGAACATCCTTTTGCATAAAAGTTTCTAATCTAGACATAGATTTTCAATATTTACTTCCCAATATGGACACGCTTCCATATTTTCCATATAACAACTAATTTCTTAATAGAATCTTATCTATTCGTAATGATGTCGATATTGTCCATCCAATATGGAAACATTTCCATAATTTCCAATACTATACTTCCAACTACTCACAAGCAACCAATCCTCGTCGAACTTTGGATTGTCCTTTGATAGTTGTTTAATTATTTTAGTCAACACCGATTCTAGTCCCTTTTCCATCTAAATGCACTAGACATTTGGAAAATCTTAGAATGGTCAACCATTAAATCATTTGCAATCGATCCTATACTCGAAGCGTATGGGACACGACGCATAATGTTTTATTTGCTATGTTCTCAAAATTCGAATTGTGAAGAGGAATGCCGTAATCATAATCGAAATTTTAAGAACACACTATGTACCTTTGACTAAATTTATTAACATTCCACAACCTAATACTTTAGATTTGAAATGAAGCATAATATTCTCTCCCTTAATTATAGCAAAACAACTATACAACCCTTACGACTTTGCAAGGTATAACTCTTGTTTTTCTATAATTAATATTGCCAACTATGCAATACGTGCCTTAATAATCATAACATTTATGCTCCCACTATCATGATGATTATTATAAAACATAACACTTATGCTCCCACTAGCTTCGACATGTATTAATAAACATCTTAACTTTTAGAAAAACAATACTTATTGAATTTCTTAAGTTCATGTTTCTAATACTTAGTGCTTTGATAATCTTTTATCAAGGCTTCTTGAACTTATACACTTTTGCCTTAGATAGTTCATATGTGTGTCTTAACAATTAAGACTAATTGCCAAACCTCACAATTCAAATTATGGAGAGGGATGCCGTAACCATGATCGAATTCGAGAATGCAACTTTACAATCACTATCTTTTAAAATCTTTCTTAGTGAAAGCATTTTCTCACAATCATTTTCATGAAGGAGGAAATCTTATGACACTTAGATTTAAACGGTGTATGTGTTCCTATCCATGTGAATTTGTTAAAAAAAACCAAAGTTTACGACAAATTCAAACTCATATGGATCAAACTTTCTTAATCTTGATTTCTTGCCTTATGGTAGCATAGCTGCCCACCACGTCTTCCAATTAGTTAAGCAGCTCACCTTTTCCTATCAATGTACTTTCCATTGATCAAGGTCCTTGCCTTTTATGCATTCAAATGAGAACTCATAGGAATCGCATTCATAATTAACTCGATTGGATTGGCACAGAAACAAAATAATGTCTTCACGATAGGTTGTAAACCTCAACTCGTGTGTTAGTGATAATCGATAAGGTTTATTTGATTTGTTCTTGAAACTTTTCAAGACTATTAAGACTCCCACTTACTCCTTGACACATACGATTCTCTTATCAAAACATTTCTTGACAAACAAATATTCAAGAGTTAGTGTAGCTTTTATCAAAACAAAACACTTCATAATTTTGGTCTTAGTTGGTCTTTGTCTTATCCAAGACATCACAACTTTCCACAATTGATGAATGTTATAAACCTTCTTAATACTATTCACTCAATGTCACAATCTTGACTTTAAGACTTGTTTTGGAACGAAGTATGATTGACTTCTTGATTTGACCATTTCTTCAATCTTCGATTCCTCTTCTTGGACATACAATTGTACCAAGACTCATTAGAGGATCAATTGAGATATGGTTCTTAATCATTAAGACCTATCATAAAGCATAAAAGCTGCTCTCCCTTCTTCTTAGAATGGAGAAACTCTTATCTTTCTGCCTACTTGATTCTTCTTATTCGTTTCGCTATTGATCTAAACCCTTTAATCAATTCAAAATTACACTTAATCTTGTAAGTGTAATCATATTTACTAAGCCTTTAGTAAATCATGACGAATATCTTTGTTACTCTTATGGTGAACTTGATCAACACGCAACTTTGTGTACTCGATCTCCTAGTCCTTCACTTGACACTTTGTCAATGAATTAGTCCAATTTCCAAATACGAAATTTCTCATTCATCGTGCATCCACGTTGCATGATTCCAAGTTTCTGTCCAATTGAAACTTGGGCGATGAGAAACTCTCCCTATTTGGTAAATTCTTGACATTTCCATAAATAACATAACTAAGAATCATATCCATTCGTTGTAGAAATATGCAAACATCAATTTTCACATAACGATTTTATTGCAAGGAAGTAAACAAATAAATAAATAAGTCAAACAAAATTTATTTCATTTATAAAAGCAGCGGAAAAGCATTTGTCCTTACAATGCACAATCTATTGAAAACTATGTAAAAAGAAAATTTCTAACAACTCTATCATAACTATCTAAGCTTAAAATCCAATCTTCAAGTCCATGAGATCGAGATCCATCACTTGTGATTAGATTCATCTTGCTCTCATATCAAGCTTCCTTTCTTTTCACCGATCCTACACAACATTCAAATGTAATCTTATCACATCATGTATTAAGAATCAATGAATAGGAACTTAATGGAGTTAGATAGTGGATTCTTACCTAAAGCATAGTCATACTTTTGACTCTCCCATCTCTTAGATCTCTTAGGTAAATAAGGAAACTTCGTCTCCAATGCCCCTTCTCTTGGCAATAGAAGCAAATTGACTCCTTTGGAACAACACATGGAACTACTTCAGACATCGCCTTTCTCTTATGATCAAACTTTTCGATCATTGCATGTCTTTCATTGCCATTGTCTATATCCATAGAGGTCTTGAAGGCAGATTCACCAATCAACTTTGCTTTTCTATTGCGCCAAACCATTGTTGATTCAGCAGCAATAAGCATATAGGTGAAATCTATAAGGGTCACGTCGCGGTTCATCATATAGTACTCTCTCACTATACGAGTTAGGAAGTGACTGAAGAACCCAATCAACAGCCATCGCTTCACCGACAACGGATCCCATCATTCTTAGTCTATCAATGTGTGACTTCATCCCTAAAACGTGTGCACACACCGACTTGCCCTCTTTATGTTTACTTGCCAAAAGGGCTTGAGTGATATTGAACCTTTCAATTTTACAATCTTGTGGGTTAGGGAGAATAATTGGAGGAGGAGGAGGAGGAGGAAGTGAAGCATGATTTCTTGTTCCTCGATCGAATCGTGGAATATCATCTTCATGTGGAATGCTTGTTCCACGGGATTTGAGAAGACCATAGTTGTCGAACTTTGACATCGGGAGAAAAACGAATTCAAGTTAGTTGATTGATTGAGTCCTTGGTAAATCACCCAAATGAAATTCCAAGGCTAGGACCCAACACAATATCCTACAACTCGGGAGAGGGATGTCGTAACCTAAATTGCAGAACATTTGAAGGTAAGTGAATGACGATTCACTAATTTCCACCATGAAAAACGAAAAAGAAATTTAAGTTTTAAATCTATGAAAACTCCTAGATCCTTTGAGATTCATTGAACATTTCAATGGCATGTTTAAATCTCGATATGCCCCTCTTGTTTGTGACTGGGATGCCGAGGATCACAAAGCGGGTGTGAATAACCATGCAAACTACATGGTGCCCTCACATGTTACAATCACCTATTCGATGTGCCGGTAAACCACAAACGCTCCACCGAACTATGACAAACATTGAGTCACCCTTTGCTACCTTTGCTTAGAACCATTTAGTGTGCCGGTAAACCACACACGCTCCACTAACGTCTTCGCAAGGGCACAAAGTGTAATTTCATGGAATTGCATCAATTCACTTTTGCCTAAGTAATTAAGATTGGGAATTTGAAAAACATTTAGTTACTTTGTATTTCATTATGCTTATAATGGAAGGTTTCATCCTATCCTACCCGTTCGGCTAACGACCCTCCACTAGTCAAGAGTGCGGTGGGTAAGAGTGGATACCCATTCAATCGCCATTTTATAGGCAATTTCCTTAAACACCCCTTATAGACCAGCTTCGTGAATGAGGCCTACTAACGGTAAGACTGACTTTTACTCATACATATATATAATGTTAGACTTTTAATGTTATATATAGTATAGAGTGTATTTTGTACTTTTAAAATACTATATGGTTAACTTTAACAATTACACTTTTAATTCAATTAAAAGGTTAACCTAAACTTTTATGGATTTATTAAACCTCTTTTAATTATACTCCTTAATTAATTAATAAAACCATAAGGGTGTGATTTGAACTTTTCAAAACATTACTAGAGTTTTAGAATTTAACATTTCTAATTAAACCTTTTAATCAACTTTTAAATTCGAAAACTTGAGGGCAAGTTTTGAAACCTTTTTCAAAACATTAGGGTTTTAACTATTTAAATTTCAAAACTTCAAAACTTTTGGGTTCAAATTTAAACTATAAAACCTAAAGGGGAAAATATGAAACTTTTCATAACAACAAGGATCAAATAACAAATAATCTAAACTAACATTTAGTTACATAATTATCCATATTTGATTTGTTTAATGATTTCTTGCAAAACAATTTATCAATTTACTCAAAATAATTAATCAATTATCTTATAAGGAAAAAATTATCTTGTTAATTGATAATTATCTTTAATTAGATCAAGAATATAGTCATATATATCATAAAATCGGATTTATATTGATCTAACATGATAAGGTAACTATCCAAATGCAAAAACAGCAAGAAATCCCGAGATAAGCATTATCTGACGCTCGAACTCGCCGAGTACCACACTGTACTCGCCGAGTTGAGGTCTACTCGCCGAGTACACTGTGGTACTCGCCGAGTTCCTCAGCCATAAATCCCAAAAAACGATTTTCCAGTTATACAATGCATCAATACAATTGAAACCTGATGGGTTTTAGCCATAAGAACTTTCCTATGTGCGCATGCAAAACCCTATTGCTCGGATCTAGGCTTTCTAATTAAACATGCTTTGAATCCAAGACTTCTAATAGCTAATTAGGTTAAATAACAATGATGAAACAGATCTAGAATCATACCTTTGAGTTCCTTGTTGATCTTGTTTGTCTTGGAGCTTCTAGAGTCACAAATGTCACTCCTCTAATGGCTTACAAACACCAATAGCAAGCAAGATGATTTAGGAGAGAGGAGAGGGGAGGAATTCGGCCAGAGGTTCCTTGCTTTAGGTTGTGTGTCGAATTCCCTCACCCCTAGGGTCTATTTATACTTGTAGACTCCTTAAGGGTTACAACCTAAACCCTAATTGGATAATCTTCTCTTAAGGCTATCCAAATCCATTCCATAGATAACCCTATGGACGATTTTGGCTTATGCAAGCCCTAGAAATCGTCCATCCTATCTAGGATAAGGATTTACAGTCTAAAGTGTAACTATCAAACAATTGACAGTTTATACCCTCTTATTTAATTAATCTCTTTAAGTCACCAAATTAATACCAATTAATTTATGACTTATATTAATCAAATAGCCATATATTATTCCTTATAATATTTACTCTCTCTTAACAAATCATCCTTCAAGTTGCTATGGTGAAGGCAACCCAAAAGGACCATGCACAACCGGATATAGTTATAGCCTTAGACACTATTCCAACAGTCTCCCACTTGGATAAGTCTAGTAACTATACAAGTACAATTCGGTTTGCAATCGTAGCTCTCAAAGACGCTGTCAACTCTGATCTAATCAATCTTCTCCTTTAGATAAGGGATCGTACAGTCCTCTGTTAGATATCATGCTGACAATCCTATGGAATGGTTAGTCATGCATTTAAATTTCTCGATCTCCGATTTATTTGACATAGAACTTAATCGAACACATCAATTTAGTTCTGACCGGGCCCGGCACATAAGTCAAATCAAATCATCGAGTGGCCAAGATATCTCTTCTACCCTCTTAGGATAAAATTTACAGATAACCTTCGACTTATATGCATTTACTTATTCATTAACCAACAATACATAACAATGCGTTTTATAACATCAAGTTACTGATGCGTTTTCGCATTATTAATGCACAATCAATTAACAAATAATAAACCATATATCTAGGTTTTAAGACTATATGATATTATCGTCTTGCGATCACCTTTTATATCGTATTCCATAAGGTGATTCCAGCAAGCGCGGGTTTATTCCAATGCTCAAAACCAGTTCATAAGCACTCATGAACGTTGCAGCAACCCTTGCTATGTCTAACACCATTTAGACATTCTACACACCAATTCATGACAATCTTCATTCATATCTACTCCCAACATATGAACGATTGTGGACCATTTGAATAATTCGATTATTCCTAATAAACTCAATTATTCTGGAAGTCAAAACATGCAAAGTGAAACAATAGTTAAACAACTAACATGTGACAGTAACTTTACTCATAAATAAAACTCCTTTATTTAATCATCAAATGTTAATTAAATTTATCTATTATACGTTTCTAATACTATCTAATCTATACTAATATCATCCTTCAGCCCAATACTCCTAGCATGCTGCAAGTGCTTAACCCTACTCAGTCCCTTCGTAAGCGGATCTGCTGGGTTATCTTCTGATGATATCCTCTTCACTACGAGTTGTCCTTCTTCTACACGATGTCTAATGAAGTGATATTTTCTATCGATATGTCGAGATCTACCATGATCCCTCGGTTCCTTGGTCAAGGCAACCGCACCTTCGTTATCACAGAAAATCTCCATGGGCTCCTTTATGGCCGGTACAACTCCAAGATCACCAATGAAGTTCTTTAGCCATATTGCCTCCTTCGACGCTTCGCTCTCTGCGATGTACTCTGATTCGCACGTTGAATCAGCCACGGTTTCTTGCTTGGAACTCTTCCAAGTCACTGCTCCTCCATTTAGGGTAAAGACCCAGCCCGACTGCGAATGGTAGTTGTCCCTGTCGGTCTGAAAGCTGGCGTCACTATACCCTCGCACCTTCAAGTCATCACTCCCTCCAAGGACTAAGAACCATTCTTTCGTCCTCCGAAGGTACTTAAGGATGTTCTTCACCGCAATCCAATGTGCTTTGCTAGGGTTCCCTTGATATCTGCTAACCATGCTCAAAGCGAAGGCTACATCAGGGCGAGTACAAGTCATAGCGTACATGATTGAGCCAACTGCGGAAGCGTATGGTACTCGGCTCATTTCTGCTATCTCAGCTTCGGTACTCGGACTTTGAGTCTTACTCAACTTGGCATTTCCTTGTATTGGTAGTTCTCCCTTCTTTGAGTTTTCCATACTAAAACGTTTTAGTACCTTCTCTAAGTAAGTATTCTGACTAAGTCCAATTAGTCTCTTACTTATTTCTCTTACTATCCTTATTCCCAAAATGTAAGAAGCCTCTCCGAGGTCCTTCATAGCGAAGCACTTCCCGAGCCAGGACTTAACCTCCTGCAGAGTCGGGATGTCGTTTCCTATGAGTAATATGTCATCGACTTATAGAACGAGAAAGCTTACTATACTCCCACTAGCTTTGACATATACACAAGATTCGTCTTTGCTTCGTACAAATCCAAACTCTTTGACTTTCTCATCGAAGCAAAGATTCCATCTGCGAGATGCTTGCTTAAGTCCATAAATGGACTTCTCAAGCTTACACACTCTATTCGAATGCTTCGGATCCACAAACCCCTCTGGCTGAGCCATGTAAACATCCTCAGCCAACTTTCCGTTAAGGAAAGCGGTCTTGACATCCATTTGCCAAATCTCATAATCATGAAATGTGGCAATTGCTAGCATCACTCTAATAGATTTAATCTTCGCAACTGGTGAGAAGGTCTCATCATAGTCAACTCCGGGAGTTTGAGTAAAGCCCTTCGCGACCAATCGCGCCTTATATGTGTGTACGTTCCCATCCACGTCGGTCTTCTTCTTGAAGATCCACTTGCACCCTACGGTCTTACGTTCGGGCACATAATCAACCAAATTCCAAACTTGGTTATCGTATATGGATTGGATCTCGCTATCCATCGCCTCTTTCCATTTCGCAGACTCCGGGCCTGCCATGGCTTCCTTATAGCTATTAGGTTCATCAAGATTTACTAGTGTACCATCACTAATATACGTGTCCCCTTCGGTAGTAATATGAAAACCATAAAACTAGGGATGAACTCTAACTCTATCGGAACGTCTAAGAGGTAAGGATTCGTCAATCGGTTCAACCGGAGTTTCCTCCTCGGGTTGAATGCCAGCGGTAGAGGTTCCTTCATCTATCGACTCTTGAATCTCTTCAAGTTCGATTTGCCTCCCACTGTCTCCTTGGCTTATGAGTTCTCGCTCTCGGAAAACTCCTCTCCTCGCAACAAAAACAACATTGTCTTTCGGTCTATAGAAGAGATATCCAAAGGAAGTTTGCGGGTAGCCGATGAAAATACATCGCTCACTTCAAGGTTCAAGCTTGTCGTGAGTATCTCGTCTTACGAAAGCCTCGCAACCCCAAACCTTGATATGTGCCAACGAGGGAGCTTTCCTGTCCACATCTCGTGAGGTGTTTTGGCAACCTTCTCAGTTGGGACTCGGTTAAGGATATGGGCGGCAGTCTCTAAGGCATACCCCCAAAAGAAGATAGGTAGTGAAGCACGACTCATCATAGAGCGAACCATATCCAATAAGGTTCGATTACGCCTTTCTGCCACACCATTCAACTGCGGTGTCCTAGGAGGCGTCAATTGCGAAACTATTCCATACTCCTTGAGATAATCGTGGAATTCATGACTTAGGTACTCTCCTCCTCGATCAGATCGAAGCATCTTGATTTTCCTGCCCAATTGATTCTCCACTTCATTCTTGAACTCTTTGAACTTTTCAAAAGTTTCTGACTTTTGCTTGACTAAGTAGATATACCCATATCTACTATAGTCATCGGTAAAAGTCACATAGAAGCGGTTCCCATCCTTCGAGGTTGATCTAAAGGGTCCACATACATCGGTATGTATTAGGTCCAATAGCCCCTCACCCCTTTCACAAGTACTCGTGAAGGGTGACTTAGTCATCTTTCCAAGTAAACAAGACTCGCATGTGTCATCTTCCCTAAGGTCGAATGACTCCAACACTCCATCCTTTTGGAGTTGGGCTATGCGTTTCTTGTTGACATGTCCAAGACGACAATGCCACAAGGATGCTTTATCCATACTAGTGGAAGAATCAATATTCAAAACATCATTTCCTAAGTTATCAACAATCATAACAGTTTCATATATTCCATTACATGGTATAGCTTCAAAGTAAAAGACACCATTTAGATAAACCAAAATAGAACCATTCTCATTATTAAAAGAAAATCTAAATCCTTGTCTATATAAACCATGAAATGAAATGATGTTTCTAGCCATTTCTGGCGAATAGCAACAATTGTTCAAATCTAAAACTAAACTATTCCTAAGCACTAAAGAATACACTCCAATCTTGGTCACAGGCGACGATCTTCTGTTCCCCATGATTAGATTGATCCTTCCTTGCTCCACATCCCTACTTCTTTTTAGTCCCTGCACATTAGAACAAATGTGATAACCGCAAACGGTATCAAGAACCCAAGAAATAGCATGATTAGAATCGTTAGATTTGATTGTGTATATACCTGCGAAAGATGGCTTGATCTTTCCTTCCTTAATGGCTTGCAGGTAATCCGGGCAACTTCTCTTCCAATGTCCTATCTTGTGGCAGTGGTGGCACTCTGCCTCCCTTGGGTTGGAACAGGGCTTAGAGGGATCAACTGTGGTCCCACTAGAAGAGGAACCATCTCGAGCTTTCACCTTTCGATAGTTATTCGATGAAGCTTTCCTCTTCTTTCCCTTCCCTTGACCAATAGCCAAGACAGGAGCAGCGGATGGATTGGGAGTTGGTGCAACAGACTTGTCCTTGAAATTGCTCTCAGCAACCCTCAAGAGACCTTGGAGTTTGCTTAGGGTGACCTCCTCTTTGTTCATGTGGTAGGTCATCCTAAATTGGTTGTACATCGGAGGCAAAGAGGGAAGCACCATGTCGATCGCCAAGTCTTCGCCGAAGTCAACATTTAACTTGCGAAGGCGGTCGACATACCTTTGCATCTTTTGCAGGTGCACGGTAAGAGATTCTCCATGACCCATCTTAGCGGAGATCATGTTAGTGAAAATCTCGTAACGCTCTTGTCTCGCGTTTTGGTGATATCTCTCCAACAAGTATTGATGCATCTCGTATGGATACATGTCCTCGTAGGACTTTTGGAATTCGGAGTTCATGGTGGCGATCATGATGCACTGTACTTTCGTTGCATCTCGCTCATGAGTTTCAAAGGCGGTGATTTCGGCGGGAGTAGCAACTTCGGGGTTGATTTTCTCGAGCTTCTCATCGAGGACATACTCTTTATCCTCATAGCGAGCAATGGTGCGAATGTATCTTATCCATTCGCTAAAGTTCGTTCCATCGAAGGTGACCTTTTGGCAAAGGCTCATCAACGTGAAAGAACTAGCAGCAGCGTTGTTTGCGTTTGACATCTATAGAAAGGGCAAAGATAGATTAGAACAAGAATCCCTAATTATCACCCAATAAGAAAAATTAGGGCTAGGATCCATCAATAACATTTACATACTAGAAAAGGGATGCCGTAATCTAATATGCAAATAAATTGAAGGTAAGTGAATGACGATTCACTGATTCTCCATTACAAAACTTAAACTATTAGTCCTAAGTGTTTTTGAGAATTCCTAGGTTCGGATGAGATTCATTGAACTATTCAATCGCATATTTAAATCTCGATATGCCCCTCTTGTTTGTGACTGGGATGCCAAGGATCACAAAGCGGGTGTGAATTACCATGCAAATTCACATGGTGCCTTCATTGTAACGATCACCTATTCGATGTGCCGGTAAACCACACACGCTCCATCGAACTATGATAAACAATGAATCACCCTTTGCCACCTTTGCTTAGAACCAATTAGTGTGCCGGTAAACCACACACGCTCCACTAACTTCTTAGCAAGGTGCAAAGTGTAATTTCATGGGATTGCATCAATTCACTTTTCCTAAAGTAACTAAGATTGGGAAAGTTTTAAAACGTGTAGTTACTTTGTGTTTCTTATTATACTTTTAATGAGAGGATGAGGTTGCCCTATCCTACCCGTTCGGCTAACGACCCTCCACCAATCAAGCAAGCGGTGGGTGTGAGTGTACACCCATTAAGCGCCATTTTATAGGCCGCAACCTTATAACCACCTTATAGATCGGCTTCGTGAATGAGGCCTACTAGCGGTAAGACTAGCATTTAGTTATACATATATATATTATTCTAGTAATATCATATAAGTATAGGGTTGTATTTTAAAACCTTTTAAAATCTAGGGTTTGAAATTTAAGTTGTCTAAAACTTTTAATCATAAATATAAATCTCAAAACTTTAGGGTAGGTTTTAAACATTTAAAACATGGAGGATCAAATAACAAATAATTCCAATTAACAATTAATATCCTAATTATCTTTATTTGATTTATCTAAGATTTCTTTCAAGATAATTATCAAAATAATTAATCATTATCATATAAGGAAATTAAATATTTTATTAGATGATAAATATCTTTAATTAGATCAAGATAATAGTCATATTTATCAAAAAATCAGATTTAGATTGATCTAATATGATTAAGGTAAGTTTCCATAAGATAATTATGAAAAAATCCCGAATCTGGCCATTCCTGACGCCTGGACTCGCCGAGTACACAAGGGGACTCGCCGAGTCAGGCCTACTCGCCGAGTCCACCTTGGAACTCGCCGAGTCAGTGACTCATAAACCCAAAAATCGAATTTTGCAGGTTTGTTTCAGTTAATCAAGCAACAATTTAAAGAAAACCAAGCTAGGCTCTGATACCACTGATGGGTTTTAGCCATAAGAACTTTCCTATGTGCGCATGCAAAACCCTATTGCTCGGATCTAGGCTTTCTAATTAAATATGCTTTGAATCCAAGACTTCTAATAGCTAATTAGGTTAAATAACAATGATGAAACAGATCTAGAATCATACCTTTGAGTTCCTTGTTGATCTTATTTGTCTTGGAGCTTCTAGAGTCACAAATGTCACTCCTCTAATGGCTTACAAACACCAATAGCAAGCAAGATGATTTAGGAGAGAGGAGAGGGGAGGAATTCGGCCAGAGGTTCCTTGCTTTAGGTTGTGTGTCGAATTCCCTCACCCCTAGGGTCTATTTATACTTGTAGACTCCTTAAGGGTTACAACCTAAACCCTAATTGGATAATCTTCTCTTAAGGCTATCCAAATCCATTCCATAGATAACCCTATGGACGATTTTGGCTTATCCAAGCCCTAGAAATCATCCATCCTATCTAGGATAAGGATTTACAGTCTAAAGTGTAACTATCAAACAATTGACAGTTTATACCCTCTTATTTAATTAATCTCTTTAAGTCACCAAATTAATACCAATTAATTTATGACTTATATTAATCAAATAGCTATATATTATTCCTTATAATATTTATTCTCTCTTAACAAATCATCCTTCAAGTTGCTATGGTGAAGGCAACCCAAAAGGACCATGCACAATCGGATATAGTTATAGCCTTAGACACTATTCCAACAAAACAAAGCTAGGCTCTAATACCACTGATGGGTTTTGGTCATAAGACATCCTATGTGCTCATACAAACCCTAATGCTTGGATCTAGGTTTCTCTATTGTACATGCTTTGAATCCAAGACTATAAACCCTAATTCTAGCATATGGAAATTGACATTAACATATAATTAGGTTTAAGAACATACCTTGATTGTTATATAGCAATAACAATCACAACTCCACCTTGGATTGACTTTGGAATGCTTAGAGTCACAAGTGTCACTCCTCTAATGGATCACAAACACCATAATCAAATGGAGAAGGTATAAAGAGAGAGGTGAGAGGTTAGAATTCATATCTAGGACCTCTTGGGAAAGGATACACGAATTGATGACCCTAGGGGTGTTTATATAGGTGTAGAGATAGGGTTTCAGTCATTATCCTTATCTAGTTGATTATCCATTAAGCAACCAATAAGATAATCCTTGAATCCTTATCATACTCGAATTCTAAGGCTTTCCAACCTTAAATTCGTCCACCATATAAATAAGATAATCCTTACCTTATTTTGTAACTATCACATAATTACAAATCAGCCCCTCTAGTTTAATTAATTACATTTGATCACAAAACTAATTCTTAATTAATTATTGACCAATATTAATTAAACAAATATGATTTCTCCTTTAATATATTATTCCTATTAATAAATCATATTATCCTCTCTCTCTTTATTCATTTCTCCAATCAAGTTGCTTTGGTGAAGGCAACCCAAAAGGACCATGCACCATCGGGTCAAGTACATACCAAAATAGTTATGGACTTAGACACTAATCCAACAGGATCCACCTAATCCCGACATCAAACGGAGTTTACGATTTTACCCGATTAAATGGTCGTAACCGGACTTTGTCGTGAGTTAGAAAATTTTCCGCAAGAAATCGAGGGTATTTCACGTGATTTTATTGCTTTCAAATGCATATGAAAAAACAATATCCCAAATGAATTTACTTAACTCAAATGTTAACAGAAAACTTTAATAACAATAACTTTTTATTAACGGAAGTGGGTTACATTGACGGAATAAATTTCAGGTCGTCACATCATCCCCCCGTTTGAGGAAATTTCGTCCCGAAATTTAGAATTAAGATACAAATCATGGATTTGGAAAGAGATGCGGATATTTCTGCTTCATTGAATCTTCGCGCTCCCAAGTGAATTCGGGTCCCCGGTTGGCATTCCAACGAATCTTCACTATCGAGATGCGACTTTGTTTTGTTCGTTTGATCTCACGATCCATGATTTCGATTGGTTCTTCCACGAAGTTCAAATTTTCATTGATTTCGATCTCATCAAGAGGGATCACAAGAGTTTCATGGGATAGACATTTCTTAAGGTTAGAGACGTGGACGATAGGGTGGATGTTGCTAAGTTCTTGAGGTAATCGGAGTTTGTAGGCTACGAGACCGATCCTAGCAAGGATCTCGAAGGGTCCTATGTACCTTGGGTTCAATTTCCCATGCTTTCCAAAGCGTATCATGCCTTTCCAGGGCGAGACCTTCAACAGGACACGATCTCCAACCTGGAATTCCAAGGGTTTTCATTGTTTATCGACGTAGCTCTTTTGTCTGTCTCGTGAAGCTTTCAGTCGTTCTCGGATTTGAATGTTCTTTTCGGTGGTTACGCGGATGATTTCAGGACCAGTGAGAGTACTATCAGGGACTCGACCCTTGGCTAGCTGTTTGTCGCCTACCTCGGCCCAGATCAGAGGGCATCTGCACTTGTGACCGTAGAGGGCTTCGAACGGGGCAGCCTAGATACTGGTGTGGTAGTTGTTGTTATAAGAGAATTCAACCAAGGGTAAATGAGTGTCCCACAACTTTCCAAAATCGATGAAACATGCTCTCAACATGTCTTCCAAGGTCTAGATGGTTCTCTCACTTTGCCCATCTATCTGAGGATGATAAGTTGTACTCATATCCAGCTTAGTTCCAAGATATTTCTAAAGGGACTGCCAAAATTTTGAGGTAAACTTGCTCTCTCGACCAGAGATAATGGATACAGGCACACCATGCAGTCGGACTATCTCTTGAATGTAGATTCGTGTAAGTCTTTCCATCTTGAATGTTTCTTTAATCGGTATGAAGTGAACGGATTTTGTCAATCGATCGACAATTACCCAAATGGTATCATACCCACTCGGAGATTTGGGTAATTTGTTAATGAAATCCATAGAAATCATCTCCCACTTCCATTCAGGTATCTCGGGCTACTGGAGCAAACCTGAGGGTTTCTGATATTCGACCTTCACTTTGGCGCAAGTCAGACACTTGCCCACGAAAGTAGCGATTTCGACTTTCATGTTTGGCCACCAGTATAGTTTCTTGTGATCCAGGTACATTTTATCCGAACCTGGGTGCACGAAGTATCTAGTATTGTGAGCTTTGTTCATGACAACCTCCCTGAAACCTCCGAACCTTGGGGTCCATATCCGGTCCATGAAACAGTAGACTCCGTCATATTTGATCTCAAGATTCTTATCCATTCCCCTCAGGGCTTCATTTAACATGTTCTCTGGTTTTAGGGCTTCTAACTGGGCCTCTCGGATTTGTGCGGATAAGTGGGAATGGATGGTCATTGTCAGTGTCTTCGCCTTGTTGCCTGAGATTTCCTTTCGGTTAAGGGCATCTGTTACCACATTGGCCTTGCTGGGATGGTAGTGGATTTCGTACTCATAGTCACTGAGCAGCTCTACCCATCGTCGTTGTCTCATGTTTAAGTCCTTCTGATCGAAGATATGTTGTAGGCTTTTATGGTCAGTGAAGATTGTGCATTTGGTTCCGTAAAGATAATGTCTCCAAATCTTGAGTGTGAAGACCATTACTCCTAACTCCAGGTCATGAGTTGTATAGTTGACTTCATGTGCTTTTAGCTGTCTTGAGGCATAAGCAATAACATTTCCTCGCTGCATAAGTACACAGCCTAAGCCCTGGTTGGACGCATCGCAGTAGACAACGAAGTCCTCCATCCCTTCGGGCAGGGACAGGATAGGTGCACTGCACAAGGCTCGCTTCAATGTTTAGAATGTAGTGTCTTCCTGTTCACTCCAACAAAAGGGTACACCTTTTTGTGTCAGAGTAGTTAAAGGTTTGGCAATTCGGGAGAAATTCTGGATGAATCTACGATAGTAGCAAGCGAGACCCAAGAATTGACGGATTTCTGTGGGCGTCTTTGGTGCCGACCAATTCTCTATCGCCTTGATTTTGGAAGGGTCCACGTGTA
Organism: Lactuca saligna; assembly: GCF_052625555.1. NCBI lineage: Eukaryota > Viridiplantae > Streptophyta > Magnoliopsida > Asterales > Asteraceae > Lactuca > Lactuca saligna. The sequence goes on along the minus strand of NC_136417.1, from coordinate 83,985,573 downwards.
TGCCTTCCTCGCTTACCACGTGACCTAGGAAGATTACCTTCTGAATCCAAAATTCGCACTTGGAGAACTACGCGTACAGCTTCTCCGATCTAAGGATTTCCAACACTAATCTCAAGTGTTGTTTGTGATCTTCCTCGCTTTTGAAATAGAAAAGTATATCGTCAATGAACACAATAACGAACTTGTCAAGGAAAGGACAACACACCCGGTTCATTAGGTCCATGAACACTGTCGGTGCGTTAGTTAGACCGAAGGGCATCACTACAAATTCGTAGTGTCCATATCGAGTCCTGAATGTTGTCTTGGAAACATCACTCTCATGAACTCGTAGCTGATGGTACCTTGATCTAAGGTCTATTTTTGAGAATTAATTGGCTCCCTGAAGTTGATCAAAAAGGTCATCTATTCGAGGAAGAGGATAATGGTTTTTTACGGTCAGCTTGTTCAATTCACGGTAGTCTATACCCATCCGAAAGGATCTATCATTCTTTTTCACAAATAACACCGGGGATCCCCCAGGGTGATGAACTCGGTCTGATGAACCCTTTGCTAAGCAGTTCATTAAGCTGACTGGATAACTCCTGCATTTTTTCTGGCGCTAAGCGATATGGGGACTTGGCTACGGGGGTAGCTCCGGGAATTACATCGATGCGAAAATTTACTTGGCGTTTGGGAGGAATTCCTGGGAGCTCTTCGGGAAAGACATCAGGAAAGTTGCAGACTTCGGGGATGCTCTCGAGGTCTTTGAATTCCTGTTTCTCGTTGATTACATGAGCTAGGAATGCATGACACTCCTTTCGCAGAAGTGTTTGAGCTTTAATGCATGAAATGATGCAAAGATTGGAACTAAGTTTATCATCGTAGATCATGAGGGTTTGGCCAGAGGAAAGATTGAGACGGATAGCTTTTTTGTAACAAAGGATATCAGCATGATTGGGACTCAACTAATCCATGCCAATGATAACATCAAAGCTCTTTATGGAAACTGGCATAAGGTCGATAGGAAAGGAATGATCGTTCAGGGTAAGGGTGCAGCCTATGAATATATCGTTAGCGTTCTCTTTCTCGCCGTTAGCCATATCGTTGGTAAATGTTTCGGTTAATGGTTGAGGATTGTGTTTAAGAAGATGTTTGAATGCACGACTAACAAAACTTCTTTCAACACCAGAATCAAAAAGGATGCATGCATAAGAGTTGTCGAGAGGGAACGTACCCGTGACAACGGTGAGATCGGCGACTGCCTCTTCTTGCCCCATAGTTAGAACTCTCCATGTACCGCCAGCTGTTGTTGCCTTGGGACAGTTCCTTTTGTAGTGCCCGACCTCACCACAAACCATAACAGGCTTGATTGACACCTGCTCCGGATGCTTGATTAGTTGGCTGGGCTGGTGTTCTGCAGTTTCGAGAAATGTGACCCTTCTTGCCACAGTTGTTGCAAAGCGTTTCACAACATGGGCCAAGGATACGATGGTGGTAACTGCACTTATTGCACCACGGGAGTGTACAAGTATATCCACTGGTAGGTGCTTGAGCTATAAGAGTGGCGACAGGAGTAGTAGCAGCGTGGACTACCACAGTTTGTTGCTTTTTGGAGGATCCTTGCGAACTCTGACCCTTCTGCTTGTTCCAGAATTTCTTTTTATTCTCCCCACTCTCCTTTGCTGGTTCCGAAGTAGTGGTCACTTCATCGAGATCGACTCCATGATCGATCAGAGTTTGCACCAGGCACTTAGCACGGTCAAAGGTGTTTGGCCTAGAGGCCAAGACGTTTCCCTTGGTTGGCTGGGTCAGCCCCTAAATGAATCTTTCAATCTTTTTGCTTTCCGGGGTGAACATTCCCCGATACAGGAGTGCTAGGTCTTTAAACCTAGAAATGTAGGCAGCGATATCAGAACCCTTCATCTTTAGGTTCTAGAGTTCTTGCTCCAGTTTCTTCATTTCGCCTGGTGGGCAGTACTCAGCAAGCATTAACTCCTTCAAGCTCGTCCAACCCATAGCGTTTGCTACAGGCATGGTTAAGGATTTGACTCGTCCATTCCACCAAGTCAATGCTTTGTCGGAGAAAGTGCAGGCGACGCATTTCACCTTATTGGCTTCCAAACAAGAACAAATTTCAAAGATAGACTCGATCTTCTTGAACCATCGAGTCAGGGTAATAACACCTCCAGCGCCATTGAAAGGTGTGGGTTTTGTATTCATGAAATCCTTATAGGAATACTCCTTTTCGTGTCCCTGAGCACCTTCTTGGTTGTGGGGTTGAGTACTACCTCCTGGCTTGCCAGAGCCGCCAGGGTTCATCTGTGACATTGCAGCAGCCACAACAGCAGTAACAGCTGCTAAGAACATTGTTCCTTCAGCTGGGTCTTCTCCTTGGAGGCATCTTGATCTAAAATGATCAGGAAAGAGAGGATGGTAAGTCCTCTGGATAGAATCAAGAGATATAAAACAAGAGATATCTCATTACGGCAGATAGAGTGTTCTACTAAGTGATAGAATAGGAAAGAGTTACTAAAGCAAGTAAACTATCGCTAAGGAAACAATGAGTAGCAACACTTGAAATGAATTCCTACAACGTATTCAGCTCTGCCCAAAATACTCCTATAGTAATTTATGTTTTGTTGCGACGATGACTTGTTGTTTGGATATTTGGTAAGTTTTAGGTATGTTGTACACCACAGTCACTCCCAAGCACATGTTGGCCGTGTCTCGAATGAATATAGTTGATCAGGCTATATTGACCCTAGACACGACTACACAACTACCCAGGTTTAACCGCAGTGCCCAACAACCAATTACTTTTGTTTTGGAGAACTTCGCGTACAGCTTCTCTGATATAAGGATTTCCAACACTAATCTCAAGTGTTGTTTGTGATCTTCCTCGCTTTTGAAATAGAAAAGTATATCGACAATGAACACAATAACGAACTTGTCAAGGAAAGGACAACACACCCGGTTCATTAGGTCCATGAACACTGTCGGTGCGTTGGTTAGACCGAAGGGCATCACTACAAATTCGTAGTGTCTATATCGAGTCCTGAATGTTGTCTTGGAAACATCACTCTCATGAACTCATAGCTGATGGTACTCTGATCTAAGGTCTATTTTTGAGAAGTAATTGGCTCCCTGAAGTTGATCGAAAAGTTCATCTATTTGAGGAAGAGGATAACGGTTTTTTACGGTCAGTTTGTTCAGTTCACGGTAGTCTATACACATCCGAAAGGATCCATCATTCTTTTTCACAAATAATACCGTGGCTCCCCCAGGGTGAGGAACTCGATCTGATGAACCCTTTGCTAAGCAGTTCATTAAGCTGACTGGATAACTCCTGCATTTTTGCTGGCGCTAAGCGATATGGGGACTTGGCTACGGGGGTAGCTCCGGGAATTACATCGATGCGAAAATTGACTTGGCGTTTGGGAGGAATTCCCGGGAGCTCTTCGGGAAAGACATCAGGAAAGTTGAAAACTTCGGGGATGCTCTCGAGGTCTTTGACTTCCTGTTTCTTGTTGATTACATGAGCTAGGAATGCATGACACTCCTTTGGCAGAAGTGTTTGAGCTTTAATGCATGAAATGATGCAAAGATTGGAACTAAGTTTATCGCCGTAGATCATGAGGGTTTGGCCAGAGGAAAGATTGAGATGGATAGCTTTTTTGTAACAAAGGATATCAGTATGATTGGGACTCAAATAATCCATGCCAATGATAAAAATCAAAGCTCTTTATGGAAACTGGCATAAGGTCGATGGGAAAGGAATGATCGTTCAGGGTAAGGGTGCAGCCTATGAATATATCGTTAGCGTTCTCTTTCTCGCCGTTACCATCTCAACGGTAAATGTTTCGGTTAATGGTTGAGGATTATGTTTAAGAATATGTTTGAATGCATGACTAACAAAACTTCTTTCAGCACTAGAATTGAAAAGGATGCATGCATAAGAGTTGTCGAGAGGGAACGTACCCGTGACAACGGTGGGATCGGTGACTGCCTCCTCTTGCCCCATAGTTAGAACTCTGCATGTACCGCCATCTGTTGTTTCCTTGGGATAGTTCCTTTTCTAGTGCCTGACATCACCACAAACCATAACAGGCTTGACTGACACCTGCTCCGGATGCTTGATTAGTTTGTTGGGCTGGTGTTTTGCAGTTTCGACAAATGTGACCCTTCTTGCCACAGTTGTTGCAAAGCGTTTCACGACATGGGCCAGGGATACGATGGTGGTAACTGCACTTATTGCACCACGGGAGGGTACCAGTATATCCACTGGTAGGTGCTTGAGCTGTAAGAGTGGCGACAGGAGTAGTAGCAGCGTGGACTGCCACAATTTGTTGCTTTTTGGAGGATCCTTGCGAACTCTGACCCTTCTGCTTGTTCCAGAATTTCTTTTTGTTCTCCCCACTCTCCTTTGCTGTTTCCGAAGTAGTGGTCACTTCATCGAGATCGACTCCATGATCGATCAGAGTTTGCGCCAGGCACTTAACACGGTCAAAGGTGTTTGGCCTAGCAGCCAAGACGTTTCCGTTGGTTGGCTGGGTCAGCCCCTAAATGAATCTTTCAATCTTTTTGCTTTCCGGGGTGACCATTCCCCGATACAGGAGTGCTAGGTCTTCAAACCTAGAAATGTAGGCAGCGATATCAGAACCCTTCATCTTTAGGTTCTAGAGTTCTTGCTCCAGTTTCTGCATTTTGCCCGGCGGGCAGTACTCAGCAAGCATTAACTCCTTCAAGCTCTTCCAACCCATAGCGTTTGCTACAGGCAAGGTTAAGGATTTGACCCGGCCATTCCACCAAGTCAATGCTTTTTCGGTGAAAGTGCAGGCGGCGAATTTCACGTTATTGGCTTCCAAACAAGAACATATTTCAAAGATAGACTCGATCTTCTCGAACCATCGACTCAGGGTGATAACACCTCCAAAACCATTGAAAGGTGCGGGTTTTGCATTCATGAAGTCCTTATAGGAACACTCCTTTTAGTGTCCCTAACCACTATCTTGGTTTTGGGGCTGAGTACGACATCCTGGCTCGCCAGAGCCGTCAGGGTTCATCTGTGACATTGCAGCAGCCACAACAGCAGTAACAGCTGCAAAGAACGTGGCGGGATCAAACGGAGGAGGTGGTGGAGGAGGATTGTTGTTCCTTGAGCTGGGTCTTCTCCTTGGAGGCATCTTGATCTAAAATGATCAGGAAAGAGAGGATGGTAAGTCCTCTGGATAGAATCAAGAGATATCTCATTATGGCAGATAGAGTGTTCTACTAAGCGATAGAACAGGAAAGAGTTACTAAAGCAAGTAAACTATCACTAAGGAAAGAATGAGTAGCAACACTTGAAATGAATTCCTACAACGTATTCAGCTCTGACCAAAATACTCCTATAGTAATTTATGTTTTGTTGCGACGATGACTTGTTGTTTGGATATTTGGTAAGTTTTAGGCCTGCTGTACACCACAGTCACTCCCAAGCACATGTTTGCCATGTCTCAAATGAATCTAGTTGATCAGACTATATTGACCTTAGAAACGACTACATAACTGGCCAGGTTTAACCATAGTGCCCAACACCCAATTACTTTTGTTTTGTTCTACTCGTGGTTATTGTTTCTGATATTTAGATATTCTTGTATACTTTTTGTAAAATACTTGAATTTTAAAGTATAATTTTAGTTCAGAGCACTTCATCCCCTTAGTGTTTATAGTTATATAGCATGTAAGGTTCAGTATATTTAGTTCACTATAAAAAAAGCTCGGATACCAATCTATCACACCCCGAAACCGACGGCGGAAACGTTCCGGGGCGGAGGACGTCATGCGTAGTATCACAACCATTGTACATAGTAAGCATAGTAAACACAACCATTACATTACATAAGAATATTTACATTTGTTTGAAAGCTGAGAAATACATAGTTTATATACATCAGTATAACAAAAGTATAGACGAGACTTCTATATGCATCGTCTTCTCCAAAAGTAAGCGAGATACCTGTCTAACGTGAACATGAGAATACAAGCAGTTTTAGAAATATCAGCATAAAGTAGGTGAGTTCATAAGCATGTTTTTTAAGGAAAAATTGGTTACTAAATCTTATGAAAATACTTCAGTTCCATTGATAAAGATTTCAGTAAATATTGCAAAACCATTATTATTGAGTTCTGAAATACATATGCATGTTTTCCCAGAATATCCCATATTTTCTAACATTGTCGATTTCCATACAGTAAGAAAACCCTGGTTACCACCAGTAAGTATAGTAGTTTTATTCCTTAAGATAAAACCATAAGTTGTGTCCCTGGAATACAGTCCAGTAAGTAAGTAGGTAGTTTTATTACATAAGTAAAACTATAGAATAAAGAAAGTAATCATGAACAAAGTTAGTTTATACGTATTGTGAGTCGTATAACCATACTGATTTGACCCGTGACCTCCTTGACGTTCTTCAGGCATCATACGATTTATAAAATTTGTCACCCCAGGCATGCCCGCCTAACTGTAGCTAGCAGTTTAGGTGTTGGATTGTAAGTCCCGAATAGATCTATCCACAAATTTCACTCTCTCCCTCCAGGAGACTCTGGTTATACTACCGGAGAGGATTTATTGGTACCCCGTAGGGCATAACGAAGATAAGTCTCACAAGCTATTATTAACTAATTCACGGAATATTTAGTTGTTATCAAGTTTTGAAGTCGTTTAGAACAAAGTAGAGTATAAACAATTAAACACCAGATAATTATTTAGTATGATACGCTAGGTTAATAACGGATAAACTAAATCAGACATAGTTTATATATTGACTTTGCATGAAATTAGAATCTTAAAGCAAGTAATGAAGATCCCAAATTATTCCGACAATAATTTGAATGGTTTGGTAAGTTCCCATGTTGTTTAGAAAACTATGTAATTATGTTTAGAAAGCGTCTCTTATGCTCTGCATAGTACAAAAGGGATAAAGGTATCTAAAAGTTTGATCGAAAGTCGTTATAATTACATCAGTTTTTGAAATACGAAATCCTTTATGTTTTGCTTGTATCCCCCCCCCCCCCTAAAAACATGAAAAACTCGGAAAAGTGTAGGGGTATGAACTCACCTGATGTGGGTGTGTCGGGTAGGATGCTAGGTGTCTATTTAGGACTTGAACACACGCGAGGATCCTATGTAACATGAAGTGATACATAATTGTATCTACTTAGACATTGAACCACTAATTAAGCTACTAAATACACTCTAATGCGTGGAAACACTTTATTTCAAGTGTTAGGAATGATATGGGTTGCATCTAAGAAGTGTATGGCTTCGTTAAGAAGTTTACTCTTCAAGTGTAAGCCCTTAGGGGTGTTTACGGTCCAAAGACCATATCCCCATGATTTTACGGCCGTAAACTCATGGGATTGGTGTATTTGTGTGCTTAAAGGTCTTATCTCACTCAAGGAAGGGTCCTAGGGTTGAATCAAGGGCTATGGAAGTGATTGGAACTTGAAATGACTCTTGAATGGAGTTTACGGTTCTTGAATGCTCCCTTGGTGAGTTTACGGTCGTAAACACATGAGTTTACGGCCGTAAACTCATGTTTGTCCGTTTTTCATGTGTTTTGGTGGTTGTAGGTTAAGCATGCAAAGTTCTAGACCCAAATATAAGCCATACAAGGTGTTAGGAGCACTTAAACACCCTTTGGAGGTGTTTATGGTTTTGGGACATTCCCAAACCGTAAACTCATGTTTACATCTCTATTTTCATGTTTTGGGGTTCTTAGATCATTCATGCAAGTCCCTAGGCCATTAGCTAAGCATTGAAAGGGTTTTGGGGCATCAAAACCCCCTTTTAGGGTGTTTACGGTTTTGGGATGCTCCCAAACCATAAACACATGTTCTTAGAGTTTTTGGATGATTAAACCACGAATTTGTAAGTATGCTAAGCTAAACAATAGGCTAGGACGGTTTACTTACTGTTATGAAGCTTGAAAGGGTGTTTTCTTGATCAAAGTCCAACTTTTGTAGAGAGAGAGTACAGAGAGAAAGCTCCAAGGGTGTGAAAAAGGTTCAAATGGTGACCACTCAACCCTTATATAGGGTTGAGTTCACGGCCAGGTGGGGATCCACCCAATCCCGAAAGCAAATGGAGTTTACGATTTTAGCCGATTAAATGGCCGTAACCCGACTTAGTCGTGAGTTAGAAATTTTTCCGAAAGAAATCGAGGGTATTTCACGTGATTTTATTGCTTTCAGACGCATATGAAAAATACAACAATAACCCAAATGGATTTACTTAACTCAAAAGTTAACGGAAAACATTAATAAAAATAACTTTTTATTAACGGAAGTGGGTTATATTGACAGAATAAATTTCGAGTTGATTTGTAGTTTGGGTAGGGTTTAGGGTTGATTTTTACAAAAAAAGCAGGTTTCAGGGTCAACCCGATTTGGAATTCTAACCCTATTGAACCCAACCCTAATTTCCTTATTCGGGTTAGGGTCCGGTCGGGTTAATCGGGTTCGGGTTTTTTTGACACCCCTAATTGTTATATGGCACCATTTTAAGCTAGCCTCAACAGTAGATAGCTCATAGGTTTGAACTAGATGAAATTATTTATATTCTATTTGCTTGGAAAATGAATTCATCATTTATGCCATATTATGCATAGGTCATGGTATTTGATCATGTTGTAAGCATGTCATAAGATACTAATTGAATACATGGTTAAGTCACTAGATAACTAAAAGATCATTCTAAGAGTACTTTAGAAGAACTAAGAGAATGTATATGAGAAAATCAATTTAGAAAGTATCTTTATGGAAAGAGCTACATAACATGTTAAGTTCTAAACAGATATAAATAATTATGAATTATAATTGGATTTTAACTTCATTATGGAATGAAGAGTAAGTCTTGTTGGAATGAGTTCCAAGAAAAACATAATGACACAATCAACTACAAAATAAGAATACACTTCTTTAGAAGTTGAATTCCAATATGATTAGATGAATGAGATCATTGAAAAACTATGTTGATTTCTGCCATTCGAGGATCACATAGAAATCTTTGTGACTTTGAGAGTATATTTAATCGAGCTAAGAGACTCTATGTCATAAACGAACACCAATCATATTATCCAAGATATTTAACTATACTTAGAGTAAAGTTAAGTATAGAGATAATAGTATTCACAGAATTCACACAAATTAAATTTTGACCGATCCATTGATAAAGTCATTCTTTTAAGCTAAGTATGATTGGTCACACTTTAGCTATAACACTTTATTATTCTAGAAATGGGTTTTTGATTTGAATTTAATATTTGGATATTGGAACATTATAACAACAACTATTCGAAAATGTTATGATATATTAGGATATAGGCATGACATTAATACTTGTTGTGTTCTATATTAACATATTTAATCCATGGATAATTTTATTATTCTAAAGGTTCATAGTCAGTTATAATTGTGGGAGAAATTATGAAGTAAGACTAATATGAATTGGATTGGTTGTCTCTCACTAGATGAAAGTAGGCAAGTGGTTGTAACCAAGTTTCATAGGTACTTGTCAAAGGACTAGTATTGAATTGACCTGCGTCAAGATCATCTCATGGATCGCTATCGTGAATGATACTTGATTAAAAGGTACTATCTTTGAATCCTTAACACCTGAGATACATAGTGGGACTTAAGTGTAGGGAGTATTGTGCTTTGTAATGGTCAAATGTTGTTCCTTAACCGGGTAGTTATAAAAGCCATTTTCAGGTATGGTGTGAACTATGCAAGAGGCTTATGTAGTCAAGATGGGATTTGTGCCTCTTATGTGTTGAGAGTTAGACATCTAGGGCACCTTACCAAAAGTTGAAAAACTAATAAGATTGATCACGATCCGAATCTCATGTTCAATATGATGTCTATAGCAAAGGGATAACTGATAAACTTACCTTATACACCAATTGTAGCTTTGAGCTTTTTGGGAATTAGGTGTTGATAGAATGGCACAAACAGTCGTACGATATTAGGGGCAGTGAAATGTTGCTAGACGTTCACCATTGTCTATATCAGTCTAATATGAGTCTTGCGCGAATGGGAGATTGAAAGGCCTAGTATGCTCAAGTGTCATATTAAAGTGATATTACTAAATACATATGATACTAATGGTCACACAAACTGATACAATTAATTATTTATTAGAAATTGATTTTAATAAATATTCAATAAAACTCTTATAATTAAATTGGAAATTATTTATTTCATGGAAATAATAAATTCCATTAGCATGTAACTAAATATACATTATATGGTATGATTTATAAGTCATGTACAAACTTTTGGACTAGTTGAATCCTTTTGTCTTTTTCCCAAAAGACAAGGTTTATATTTTATAAAAGAGTTTATAAAAGCTTGACTTTCTTTCTTCTTCTTTATGCAATTTTTTGAGATATGCATTAAAGGAAGAAGTGTATGAATTGTATAATCATGCTTTAAAGGCATGGGAGACATACTTATGACATGGAGACAAGTTTGTCTAAAGTTGAAGGAACCAATCGTTAATAACTTCACTTTTAGGCACTATAAATATGAGGCTTCCATTCTTGAAGTTCTTCTCCCATTCTCTCTTGCTATGACCGAGAGTTTCTCCCTCCCTCTCCATATCTTCTCTAGTCTTGCACTTTGAAGATTTGATGCTTGCATTTTGCTCTCTTTGAACCATACTTTGGTTTGGTTCAAAGCTTAAGAGTTTTATACATCGAACTAGCATTCCACATCAAATTGAGTCATTGTTGGAGTCTCAAAGGTTCCACATTCTTCATCAACTTCCAAGCCTCCCAAGAGGACCCAACAAACTACAAAGGTTGTTATTTCTTCACATATTCTTTTTTTGGTGTTTTAATCTTTCTAAAACTTGCAAGAAGATCCTTAGTGGGTATAAAATGTTTATGTTATTTCAAAAATCAAAGTCTTCCGTTGCCATATTTTTCTTGTTTATGAAACAATTTTTGAACTAAAACCCAACAGAAACGTGATATGAATCTGACTAAGCTCGGTTGGAGGATCTAGACGATATGAACTTGGCCCACCCGAGACAAAAACCCTAAAGGGACCAATATACTTGGGGCCCAACTTGCCCCGCTTCTTGAATCAGATGACACCATTCGAAGGTGACACCTTCAACAGAACCATATCTCCCACCTAAAATTCCAATTATGATACGCGTCTGTCAGCATAACTCTTCTTTCGACTCTGAGTTGTCTGGAGCCTGCTCTGAACCTGCTGAATCAACTTAATGGTATTAAGTACCACCTGGGTACTCCTTATGACTCGCTGACGGAACTCACCCCAACAAACTGGGGTCCTGCATTTCCTCTTATAGAGCATCTCAAAAGGAGGTCGATTAATGCTAGCGTGAAAACTGTTGTTATACGAAAATTCCGCTAACGGAAGATACGTATCCCAACTCCCACTAAAATCCAACACGCACACACGCAACATATCCTCAAGAGTCTGAATAGTCTACTCACTCTAACCTTCGGTCTGCGGATGAAATGCTGTACTGAAATGGAGACTAGTGCCCAACTCATCATGAAACCGCTTCCAAAATCTGGAAGTAAAATGAACATCCATGTTAGAAACCACAGATACCGGCACCCCATGACGTGCCACAATCTCCCGAATATAAATCTCAACCAACTTCTCTGCAGAAATACTCTCCTGAATCGGAATAAAATGTGTGTTCTTGGTCAATTGATCTACGTTGACCCAAATCGAATCCACTCTGCACGCAATTCTGAGAAGCTTTGTGATGAAATCCATAGTGATGTCATCCTATTTCCATATAGGAATCCTCCAACGGTTGCATCTTGCTGTGCGGTCGCTGATGCTTGCCCTTGACTTTCCTACAAGTCAAGAACCGTTCTAGGTACCATGCCACATCCCGCTTCATGCGTAAGTCTTTGTTGCTTTTGTACACATCCAGTACTCATGAGCGGTTTCTATAGGTATCTCCTATGACATCATACATGAGACAATCACTAATAAGGTGTTCGGGGCTGTCGGTGCTTATGCTCACCGCAACGTCGACTACTTGGTTGGTTAGGTATTGTTTCTGAACGTCGTAACTTCTTCATATGATCTTGGATTTTAACGATCTTTATATCCACGCGTTCATATTTGAGTCTAATACAATTTTCGATTAGATTAATCCTTTTAAAAAGTAATATATTTTTACTTACGATTTTATAAAAAAAAAAACATTTATACATAGATTCATAAAGAACGCGTGGATATAATGATTGTAAGTAAAAATATATTACTTTTTAACAGGGGTAATATAAACGAAGGGTTTAGTTGACTTAATTACGAACGTGAAAATATAAAGATCGTTAAAATCTGAGATCATATGAAGGAGTTACGATGCTCAGAACACAAGACCTAAGCAACCAAGTAGTCGAGGCTGTAATGGCCATAAGCATCAACAACCCCGAACACCTTATTAATCATTATATCACATAGGATGCCGTGAGAATAACCTAAAGAAACTGATTATAAGTACTGAATGTGTAGAAAAACAATAAAGACTTATTTTGCAATAAAATAATATTAATGACTAGATATGTAAAAAAAAAATTTAATGACTAAATACGTACAAAGTAAGAAATATAACACTCTGTTAAGTCATTTTTTTTCCGACTTATTTAGAGTAGCCGGTTATAATAATTGAATGTGTACATTTTAACAAGTTGAAATGTAAATATAGATGCAAAAAATCTTAGTGACCAAATATGTATAAATCAAAAAATATAATACCCTTTTAAGTCATTATACATTAAAATTTTCGAAGTTCTCTGCAGAATTCATGCTACATTTACATTTTTTTTTGCCAAATCCTAAACCCATCGTCCCTTTACGCCTAGTTTCCTAGTTGTAGTAGAGAAAAATAAAAGAAGATAAAAAAAAGTAAGGAGAGAAAAGAAGAGAAATAAATGAAAAAGAAATTTATCTTTTGTGTTTCCAAATGTGAGAGAAGTAAAAGAAAAATTAAACATTTTGTTCTTTCTCTTCGAATCCTTCCAAATTTTAAAAAAAATATATATAAGGAAAAGTAATCCTAACATTTTGTTCCACTTAGCTTGTTTAATAAAAGAATGACAAATTTCTTTTATTTTCTTTGTACTTCTAAGGGTAAATTACAAGGATGGTCCCTGTGGTTTAGGGTAATCTGCATGTTTGATCCATAACAACTTTTTTTTAACTCGGACCATCCTTATTTATAATTTTGATGCACGTTGGGTCCCTATCCATTCTAAAAAGACTAATTTACCCTCATCCATTTCTTTTTTAATTAAATTTTTAATAAATCATAAAAACCCAAGGGACTATTTATGTAATTACAAGGAAAAAGGCCCTAAAACCAGCCACATTCAATCATAGATTAGTTCCTCTTATTATCTCCGCCGGCGCATCAAACCTCTCACCGTCGGCAGCTTCCTCCACCTAAAACTTGCATCGTTGCCCTGTCAATGCTCGCCGGAGACCAGAGTATAACTAGAGATCTCTCTTTATCCCGAACCGATTTCAAACCTTTCTTCATCTCCTCCAGATTTCAAGCTGGAAAGCATTCTCTTCATCTCCACCAGACCACCTCGCAGAAACCCCATGAAACCTGCGACTCATTTCTTATGGTGTGCATAATAATTCCGAGAAGTAGATTGCAGGTGGTGATTTGGTTAAGCCCTATCAGACGGTAATATGATCCACCCCCCCCCCCCCCCCATTTTCATCTATGCCCCATTAGTAAAAGGGATGGTCGGATTCGCCATTAACTTCTTTCCCTTCCACCACGGATACCCTCCCTCTTTCCTCCGATATAGATGTACGATATCGATTCGTACCCAACACCTACTAATTTTGAAGGTGAGAAATTGATTTTAAACGTGAGGAATCGATTTTGACGTAAAAGATCAATTTATATACAACACTGATTGGGTTTGATTTCAGGTTTAATTTTCAGTTTGAGGTTTAATTGAGTTCCAGGAATTAAGTTTCATATTCAATTTTCAGTTTGATTTCATGCTTGATTTTACCCTTATGACCAGCTGTTACCGGTCATAAGGGTAAAATGTGAACAATTTCAATAGTTCAATGGCAAATAGATAACGAAAAAAAATTTAGTGATTAAATATGACAAAAGTCGAAAGTTCGTTACCCTCTAAAAAGTTCAATGATTAAATGTGAACAAACTTCCTATTGTATTATGTTTTAGCAAAATTATTTATTTTTGTTTAATTGTATTATGTATCAACAAATGTTGCTACAATTTAATAAAAATAAATAATTTGCTAAAACATAATACAAGAGGAGGTTTGTTTACAGTTAGTCACTGAACTTTTTAGAGGAAAACGAACTTTCGATTTTGTTCATATTTAGTCACTAAACTTTTTTTCGTTATCTGTTTGTCATTGAACTATTGAAACTGTTCACATTTTACCCTTATGACCGTCAACATAAGGGTAAAATATGAACAGATTCAATAGTTGAATTACAAATAAATAACGAAAAAAAATTTAGTAACTAAACGTGATAAAAATCGAAAGTTTATTATTCTTTCATGTCATTATCCCAAAAAGTTGTTACGGAAAGCACGCACATTACCCTAATAAACCACAGAGACCATCGGTGTAAAGTTGAACTCGGGTTACTGTACTCAAACAAAGCTTCATCTTTCTCTGCCTAATCTTATCTTTCTCTAAAATTCTGTTAGAAAATCGAATATGGCAGACTACCTCCCATCTGAACTCATCGTCAAAATCCTGTCAAGGTTACCCTCAAAATCGCTTCTCCGTTGCCGATCAGTATGCAAATCATGGAAATCTCTCATCTCTTCCCCCGAATTCATCCAGACTCATCTTCACAACTTCAACCAACTAAACTCTCGCAATATTGTCCGTTGCTGTTTGCAGCCAGAGAACAGGGAAGCATACACTGTCCATCTCGATGATCAACATCTTACTCTCGATACTCCCATTGATTTCCCCTTCTCTCTTACGCCTGATGATTATAATTACGGAAACCCCTTTTTCACCAGGATCGGGTGTTGCAACGGCGTTATCTGCCTTTACAATGCGGCATCCACAAGAAATGAAATCCTTCTATGGAATCCTTCAATTAGAAGGAAAGTAACCATAACTCCTCCCGTTCAACCTTATCGCAACTACAACCGAGATCATATTTTCGTTTTCGGGTTTGGATACTGTAACATATCTGATGATTATAAGGTTGTTAGACTCGTTTGTGATGGTATTACCTTCTCAGATAGACCCGAGGTAAGTTCTGATTCAATATATTTACTAATCAATAGTTATATCTTCAACCCATGATTACTACTTCTTATATTTCGCCATTTCAGGTTGAGATTTACACTGTGAAAACTGCAACTTGGAAGACAATCATGTTTCCTCAAGATTCACGTTTCTGCCGTATCCTCGGTGATCGTTCACATGTGTTTTTGAATGGATGTGTTCATTGGTTAGCAGGTGATCGGGACATTTCACAATCCTCAATCCTTACACTTGACATAAGTACAGAGCTTTTTGGGGAGATTCAGTTGCCTGATTTTCATGTGAAATGTCCTTCAATGCCTGTGACGATAAGTGTTGTTGGAGATTCTTTGGGTTTGATTTATTCATTCCGACCTCTCTTTGTGTGTTCAAGCGATTACAAGGTATTGGTTATGAAGGAGTACAAGATACCCACGTCATGGACATTGATATATGAAGTGCACTTTCCAGATATAGATTTGGGGAGACCTTTGAAATTGAGAAATAATGGGGATTTGATAACCAGATCGAGTTCGTGCAATCTAATGATTTATAACAAGGAGGCAGGGTGCTATATAGTGGATGGTTGTTGCAGAAAAGGTGATGAATTATACTCAATTTCTATTGATGGATATCAAGAAAGCCTAGCATTGTTGGATGTCGGGAGTGACTCATAACCATGAGTAATTTCATTGATTTCTTTGTTATAGAGTTATAGTATCCTAGTTGTATTTCTTAGGATCTATCATAATATCATACTTTGAAAAACTAATGAATATACAATGTCATCTAAATACAAATCTAAATACGAAGCAGCTTTTACGGCTATAATTCAAGGTAATTTATTCATAGTATAATCATGTTGCCATAGTTGGGTTTTTTTTTTTTTCAAAATACAATGCCTTGATAAGAATCAAATTGAAAGTATACTATTCTAATAGAAATAAATGGATGTAGGATGATACAATAAACAAACAAAATAATAATATGATTGAAATGTTTCCTTGCATTTTTAATTATACATCGAAGTGGAAGGAAAACTTTCAACAAGTGCCACTAATCTTTTTGGATGACAGAGTAATTCTTTTAGTAACTATATCTATAGATATGGGGGTTATAATATTACTATCCATGATTCGTTGGACTTTATTAAGGAGCTCCACAACATCTTACACAAGGATACAAAAAGTATCAAACACAAATGATATAACCAAGTGTTGATTTTTGATCAACGGTTTCTTATGCTGTCACTTTGCATGATGTAGATTTTAAAGTAGCATGTCGTGATGTGAAATGCCCACCCCTTAAGCCCACAAGATGTTAAAACCATGTTAAATCCACATATGCATGTTTCCCTTAAACAAAACTTCATATATGTATTATTATGTAGAATCATTTAATACTTGATTATTTCTCCATACTGAAGTGATCTTAAATAGTTGATTATGGGAAATTTAGTAATCCAACCATTATAAACAGAGTATTTAAAAGCAATACCACATTCGGAGTTGTTGGTGATTAGCATAGTCTTATACAGAAACTAACACTCTTACATTTCAGACTCGAAAAATGCATTTAGGGACATTCAAGATATATATTACAGACTGTCAATATAAGGGTATTTGTATTGCAATTTTTTCTGCATAAACCAATAAACCTTTCGGATACTAAAATAAGAGATTAAGATTTTTAGAGTACAAGAATGAATTAAGGGATCTGTGTTGTATATTGCTCTAGAATACACATGCTTTGGCGTAGATATAAGTAATGATATAAACTTTTGTGTATTAATTATGTTGGTTGCTTTGAAATACATGTTAAACATTAATCAAATACATATATCTTTTAAATGTCGTGGTTCAAACATAGTTATGTCGATTCTAGATATTAATAATGTCAAATATTTTCTTAGTTATGTTAGTAATATGCCTCCTAACATAGTACAACTATTTGTTATTAATCATGTTATGGAAAGTTGTATAAATCGATTTCTAGGGGAAAATCGCTCTAGTGGAAATGGTTCTTCCATTGTTAAAGTAATCAAATTTGTAATTTATTACATATGATATTGAATCATGTTTCATCTGACAATAAGCCTATGCAAGGGTGTGATTTTAGGTTCAAATGTAAGGTGGCTGCTGATGTTGGTCCAACAGTTGATGTTGATGAATTTGCAAATGATTAGACAAACCTAGTATTATTGGTTGATGATGGTAATATAATTCCACATGGAGACCTATGGAAAATTGCAGAGTTTCATTGAATTTATTGGGGATGAAACCAAACTTGAAAATGAGGAAACGGAGCCTAGAAAGCCTGAAAAGCTCGATAGGGAAAGTTCCCTTATTATTTTTCAAATTCTAAAGAAAAAAAAACTGCTTATTGGGATGCATGAAACTTTACGATTTCTTGAATTATCATATAAAAAATGTAAAGATGTTATAGTCAACAATAATTCTTCGTATGTGAAGTTGTCTTAATTGTTCAAAAGAAAAGAAGATGTTAAGCTTAAATTAGGATTCAAATGTGTTACTGAGGGCTTTCAAATAAGAATGAGTAAATATACAAAAGACGGGTTTAAAGGTGTTCGTTATGCGGAAAATTATAGATGGTAGTTAAGGGCTACAAATGATAAAGACGCTAATTCATTTCAAGTCACTAAACTATCAGAAAACCACACTTGCTCAAACACATAACTTCGTCCCCATCATCACCAATCCGACTAGAAGTGTTGGGTCACTTCTTGAAAGGCATATTAGCTGATATTACATCATCACCAACTTCTTTAACTGCCACCACCATTGTTGCCTTGCCGATCCAATGAAACATTGATAACCCGCCACCATCTCTTTCTCTCTGATCTGCGATGAAACATCACTAGATCTACATCAGGTATGTCAATTTTTTTATTCTTTTTTCTCTTGTTAGACCGTGAATTAATTGTTTTAATCTCTCTTTTCTTTTTTTTACTAATGTTAATATTAGTTTTAATTTATATTAAGTTGTGAATCCATTGGTATTAAGTTGTGAGTCCACTGCTAGTAAGTTTGTGCATCCAAGTTAGTTTTCTTATTTGTTAAAATAGTTGCACAAAATATTAAGTTGTTAATCCATTGTTGTAAAGTTGTGAATCCATGTTTGTTTTCTTATTTGTTATAATATTTGCACAAAATTGTTATTCATATATTATGCTTTATGGTTTTTATGTTGTGAATTGAGTTTTGAATTTAGAATATGCGTTATTATATTAGTGTTTTCTCAAATAAAGTGTGAATTTATGTTTTTGTAAGTTTTGAATTGTGATGTTTTAATATTTCCATCATTGTTTAATTATGTTAATGCCCGTTTTGACTGTTATTCATAAAAAGAATATAAGTTTTAAGTTGTGAATGCATGAATTTTTATAAGTTTTAAGCTCTAAAAACATGATTTTTAAAGAGATCTTACTATTATTTTGTAGCACATAATATGTTTGATGATTAATTATCCTCTTTTATGATCCATGTATATATTTTTCTTTTCATGTTTACTTTTGAAGTATGATATGCAGGAAGCATTGTACTTGCACATATATGATTTTCTATAATTTTGAATAAAGTATGTAAAATTTAAATAGTGAATATTACGTAAATTAAACTTTTAATGAAGGACTAGCCTCGAGATTTGAGCATACTGATTATGTGTAAAGGGTTTAGTAAAATTCATGATCAATAACCATTTTTATAATGCACACACGGTGTTCCATGATTTGCTTGAATGAAAATTTTCAACTGTAAATAGTGTTTTTTACATTGAACTGTGAATAAATCTATAAATTTGTGTATTAAGTTGTAAATAGCTAAATTGAGAATAAATTATTTTTGTATATTAAAATATGAATTTATTATATTAACGTATGAATTTTATGAATTAAGTTGTGATATGATTATATTAAGTTGTAAATTGATTGCATTAAGCTACGATTTTCGATGAATTTTGTGCTAAACTATGAATGATTTATTTACAAATGTTTGTGTTAATTTTCTTGTGAATATATTTATTTTTTGTGTTGTGTAAATATATAAGAATGTATTAGTTTTTATAATTGTTTTGCATTAAACTCTGATTTAGTGAATTAATCAGTTTATTGAACAGTGAATATAATATTTAAGTTGTGAATCCATAATTTTATACACGAATATGATTTGAAAGGAAAGATGGTTGCAACTGTGACATGGGTGGGTGGTGGCTGCATATAGTAGTTGTTACAGGTGGGTTTGACTTCTCTAAATATGTGAATTATTATATAATGGATTATATTAAATTGTGAATTTTATATATTAAACGAAGAATGGACTATATTAAGTTTTGTATTTTATATAAATTTTATGTTAAAACATGAATGAATGTATGCATGAAATTAATGGATTGTGAATTTGTTAATTAATATGTTTATTAAAGTGAGAATATGGTATTTTGAACTATGAATATGTCTAATAAAAGATGCACTTTTTAAAGAAATCTACAATTTATAAAAGAGAAAAATGAATTTATAAAAACATAATTCGATTTTTTAATTAAATTATGTATAAGTAGATCCAAAAATAAAAAAAAAGTATGTGTTCAAAAGTGTTACTAGAGAAACATGAGCTATAATATTTGTTACATTAAGTTGTGAGTATGACCATAAAAATGCAATCAGTACAGTGCTCTGGTGGCGATCTAGCAGTAGTCCGGAGGCGGTACGAGAAGTGGCAACTAGTTGTAATTAGAGAATAGGAGAGTTCCTTCATTAATGTTTGATTTGTCAAAAACCCTCTTAATTAAAAAAAAAATAAAAAAAAAATGGTTCTTAGAGTTCCTAACATTTTTTGGTTGTCCTTTGAACTATATTGTTGTTATAACTTAAATAAAAGTTTAAATTAGGGTATAAATAATAGGATCAATGTAAAACTAGACATTAAACTTGATTCTATAAAAGATTGTGATTGTTCTTCTAAATTACAAATGCATAACTAAATGTCTCAGTTATGAAATGGGCAACACGACTAATAGTTCATTTAGTAATTCCCAATGAGGTTGAGGCGTTAGAGGATTGACCATCTCAGTTCGGTATGCAGCTCGATACATTGTAGAAGTTCAATTAAAATTAACCATTTAGTGATTCTCTTACATATTAAACAATAAGCATTATCGTTTATTATGTTCCCACAATTATTACCATTTTTTCCCATTTCCTACATGTACAAGCCCTACGATCATGATTTACAAATATGGTCTGCAAAAAATACATTACTTCAAAGCTAAATCTAGAGGCATGTTTTGTGTAATGAACCAAAAACAAAATCTTCAATGATGCTAGCTTACGTTATAAGAATATTAATTGTTTTAAAATAATTTCAATTTTAAGGGTTTAGGATAAAATAAAATAAATTAAAAGGATGTTAAGTTATACCTAAAAGAATTAATCGATATATTTAAAAGGTATATAATTTAACTAAATTGATTTGTAGAATTATAAGATAAATATAATTCATTAAAAGGGTGTGAATGCAATTGAGGAGGCTGAAATGTCATTAACTAAACTTAAAATGTTAAGGTATCTAGGGTTAGTGTATAGGTTGTCCAAGGCTAAACGTTGAGGGACTTAATAGGAAAATGGGTGAAATAGGCCAAATGTTATGTCTGATGGGTTATGAGGCTTAATGAGGTTTGTATGCTTTGCTTTTCCCTTGGCATGTTACATGCACACCAAATCATCTGTAACTCCTTAATAGATTGTTAAAGGAATGACACTAGAAGAAAAATCAAGCGATGGGTGTGCATGAGGAAGGTAAGTACCAAATGAGAGAATTAGGAAAATTTGGAGGGAGCTTGTCAAGTTCGTGAGGTGTCATCACAACAAGAAATATCTGTTCAACTGGTAAAATTCTTTGCCTCTTCATTCTCATGTGATTATTTCTTGTGCTAGGTTTTTTATTGGAGATTTGAAACCATGTTGTGTGTTATTGTACGTTTTTTCATTCTACATTCCATCTTCTATTGTTGTGATCTCTTGTGGGTTCAACTATGACTAGAATTTGATCAAAAAATCTTATAAAATTCTTAATTCTTCCTTCTCGTGTGTTGTGTTGTAATTTCTAGTAAATTGGTTGGAATTATGAAGTCAAGTGCTTTTTTTGGTGTCAAAGTCTTGTGATCTTTCACTTTAGTTCTAGTGAATTCATGTGTATAATTTTCTGCATATAACATGGTAAGGTCACATATTATTATCTGATGACTCAAACACATAACACACTATCCACCAGCACCAACGTCAGCACCAGTAAGAACTTCATTAGCGACAATGTGATCCTAATGATCTTAGTGATTGTTTTTATATTATCTAGATATAATCTGTAATTATAAAATAGATATATGATCCGTAATCTTAGTGATTTGGATCTGACCTTGCATAGACTAGAGGATATCCCTAAAATAGTGGGATCTCCGTTGCTACAATCGTATATAGTATACTATTAGGGTTAAACCCTAATAGAGTTTTGTGACTTGCTTTGTGCAACTGTTCTCTTGGTGGGAACCTTTTTTAGTGAAAACATCATTATGATCATCCTTGTTCTTCTATTTCTATTTACTCTTTGTTTTGTTTTTTCATTCATCATTATTCATACTTGCGTGTATTTGATCGATACAGACCTTCAATTGGTATCAGAACGGGTTTACAATACATTCAAGTTATCATTTCTTCCTCACTTAGTCCTAGATCCTCTGCTGCTGCCATGATTCGTCATTTCGATGAAGATAACTTTGCTTCATGGAATCTAAGGCTATGGATGTCCTCAGGATCATGGATTATGACATGCTTGATGTCATTAACAAGGGTCCTATCATCTTCATGCATCATTGTCCTTATGACAATGCATATACCAATGGACTAAAGCAGAAAGGCTACAACAAAAAACAAAAAGAGTTCTAAACCTTTATGTAAAGTCAAGGATTGCTATAGTAAATACCTTCCATATTACGTCTATCGATTGGTTTAAAGTTGCATAACTGCACAAGAGATGATGAATACCTTATCAGCCGCTTTTGATAGAGAACGGCTTTCTAA
This sequence comes from Lactuca saligna, assembly GCF_052625555.1. Classification (NCBI taxonomy): domain Eukaryota; kingdom Viridiplantae; phylum Streptophyta; class Magnoliopsida; order Asterales; family Asteraceae; genus Lactuca; species Lactuca saligna. Next base: position 83,963,199 of record NC_136417.1, on the reverse strand, counting down.
TGATAATGTTGCAAAAGGTAACTGTTTCATGGCTTAAATCGATGATCCTCTAACTGAAGTATCAAGGGTCAGCATCAATACTTTTGACGTTGCTCTTTCTCAAGCCACAAAGGACTCTAAATCTCAAGACTGGGACTCAGCCTCAATGTATCAGGTAAAAAAAAAATTCAACCACTCCTTTGTTGAAAAAGCTGACATGTTTGATTATTTACGTCTTGATCTCTCTAACTCTAACAAAGAAAAATCCTCTCCTAAAATTGAATTGAAAAATCTTAAAGAAAAACTCTTTTCCATTGAGAATTCCCTTTCTCTATTGAATAAGGAAAATTATTGTCTCTCACTAACCAATAATTTTCTTCACGTTGAAAAGGAAAAAGTCATCGATCATGCGAAAAACATTCCGCTTATTATGAATAATTGGGCTTTTTCTCACTTTAATGTTACAACAAATTGTTAATGGTCAAATCCCTGATCAATTTGATAAAATCCTTGGTGGTGATATTGAAGATTTTGTTTCCTTTTTCAAAAAGATTGAAATGCAATAAACCATTTATAATGCTAGTGATCTCAAGAAAAACTTTAAAACTAGATTTTTCAGCACCCATTACATAAATCAAACCCTGATTGATACACATTGCATTACATACTTATATGTTAACACTAAATTGAAATCTTGCTTATCTACTCTTCGATGGGTTTTATAGGTTAAAAAAACATTGTGGCGGAAAAACTTAACCATAAGTTTACATGCAACCAATTGGATCTAATTTTCTATATTGATTGCAACAAACAATTGAACATCAAGAACCCTAGGAATACCTTAGCATTATCGATATTCACAAAGGGATTAGTTTTTACATACATTTTGATTATTGTAAATAATCAATAAAATCCTTCTTGAACTAGCTCTAGAAAGCAGGCACCTGATGGCTCACACCCAAAACCTTAGAAATCCTAGAATAAAGAGGAGAAACAGGTAGGAGATGTAAATTTCGTTCCTAATACTCTTAGGAATTTCATGAACGAGAATTGATGGCCTTGGGGTCCGATTTGTAGTTTAGGTAACTTGCAAGCAAAATATAATTTGAATTGATTAAATCATAGATTTAATCCGAATTTAAATCAATTCCTTTTTTGCAACCAGGAGGCTTCCAGAAACCCTACAAAGACTCCTAATTTCATTTACCCCTGGATGATTCTATAATTGATTCTTTTGTTCAACTATTAAACAATTACAATCCACCCTTTGCACTTTTAATTAATTCAAATGAATTCCATTTAATCCAAAATTAATTATAGATTAATTCTGTTTAATAATTAATTAATTCTAATAGATTTCTTATTATTTTATTAAACATATAAATTAACAATCAATTATTTATCTATTGATCTCAAGTTAATTTATTAATCATATAACAAATTCACATATGAATTATCTATTCCCAATTAATATATATATATATATATATATATATATATATATATATATATTAATAAAACATTTCGCTCTCTCCTAATATCATTTCTAGCTACTCGTGGTTATGAGGGCAACACAAAAGGAATTTGATTATATTTTTCAAGTTTATACCAATTTAGTTATGACCTTATATACCTTAATTGATCAGTATCCTACTTGAAAAGTCTATAACTACAATTGCAACTATAACCAAACAGCAAGACTGCTTTCGAAAGCTACTGCCGAACTTTGATTTAATTAAACATTGGCCCTAAGACAAGTGATCAAATATTCATTCGTCTTTAAAAATATCATATGGACAAGAGAAATGGATTATAATCAATCCCATGATCCAAGAATTTGTTTCTCAATTCCCTAATTTATGAAGACTAAATTCAGACTACTAATTGAACACAACATTTTAGTCCAGGCTCGACCAAGCACTTCAAATGTCGACTACAAATCATCGAGGGGCCCAAAGATATCACTTTTCCCGTTAGGGCAAAAGGAATGAATAAACTTCGAATTATATGCTTGTATTTTTTACTCACCAAATCATGCATGACACTACGTTTTAATACATCATGTTACTGATGTGTTTTCACAATAGTAATGTACAACCGATTTGTAAATTACAACTCATATATCTCCAATTTAAGAATAAAAGATATTATCATCTCACATTACTCGTGATAGAATCCCTGAAGTAATTATCTAAGCATGAGTTTATCTAATACTTAAAATCTCCATTTTCTAAGTACTCATTAATATTGTAGTAACCATTGCTATATCTAATCTCCGTAGACAATCTACAATTAAATTCATGACAACCTTATTTGTAACAACCAGTATTTTTCAAGTCAAACTCTATAAATAAAAATTCAGGGTTTTGTTAAATTCGTTAATTTCATGAGGGTTAGAATATGATTTAAATTATATAAATGATGTTTTTATGTAAGTATTTTGGAATAAAATTCACTTAGAAATCAAAGTTTTCCCTTGGAACCGAATACCCTCGGACCGAAAACGTCTTTTCGACCAAGAACCCTCTAACCGAAAACATATTTTGGCTGAGAATCCCTTTCCGGCCGAAAACCCAACGTCATGATTTAAGAGTCTATGATATTAGAATAGGATAACATGTACTATATAATCACACAAATTTGAGCATAAGGGCATTTTAGTAAATTAACCTATATTAAAAAAGGAAATTTTCGGATTTTTATGGATAATTAATTCCTTTATTTTTAAAAATCTGACTATTTTAAATTAATTTAAAATTAAAAATCCAATTTTATGCTGTCACAATGATAGAATTTTAACCATGAATTCGTAAATATATTTTTCGATTTTATTCTGTCAGAATGACAGAATGCCAACCATAAACTAATAAATATATTCCGAAAGACTACAAAAATCGATTATTGAACTAATAATATACCAAGTAATTACATTGTATGATTGTGATTCATTGAATAATAACAAACATTCTGAAAGAAGAACAAGTATAATTCTTAAAACAACAACAACATTCTTAAAACATTGAGTTTGATCATTCTTTAATTCATTCTTCAAGCCTTGCTCATCAGGTCTTCAAGCCATTCTTCAAGCCATTTCTACCGGAAATTCATTGCCAAGTAATTTCTAGTGATACACTTGTAACAACTGCACATTAAACATACAAACAATTAATTACAATTCTATCATAATACAACAATAATATTCTTACAGAATAAACTATTCTTGCAGAATGATTTTGAATATTCTTAAAGAATTTGTATTATCAAGAATATACCCAACAAACAAAACATATGAAATATAAATGCAGGAAAAGGTCATGTTACTCAAAGATGTATTTTGAGATTACCGTGGATATCAATGTACAAGCAAGTGGTTGTGGATAACACATATAAACCAACAAATTGTCACATTTTTTTTTATCAAAATGAACAATGTTTTTGGAATGCAAATATTCCATGTCAAAAGTTGCATTCATGGCTATTATGAGATTTTTAATGACGATCAAGTAACCTTAAATGAGATAAAAAAAAAAAAAAAACACAAAAGGTAACCAAAGATTTCATGGGGAATAAAACTGAGTTTTTTAGATTCCAAATATACAATAATGAGGGGCAATAGAAATTGGAATTCAAAATCACAAATTGAACCAAAGTAATTCTGACAGAACGCATACCTTGTTAGGCATTATCATTAAACAAGCCGAAATCCATTGAAAGGCTTAGTGTAATCAGAAGAAAAAAAAACATAAATTCTTTAGAGAACATCAAAGTTTATGTTTTTCAATACCAAATAAAAACAAATAAGATGAACATGATTGTTTTTCAATAAAACCTCATCAACAACCTCATAAGCATCTTGACGTGCTGCTTCATGAACTGGTCTTGCATAATACTGAAGATCATGAGGTTTAACAGGGGTCTTTAAATTATTAATTTATCACATACCAATTCAAAAAACTTGTTTTGTTTCTTCGGGTTCCATGTGTTTCTTCTCAATATGCTCAATGTATTTAACTACAAATTCTGATAGAATAAGGAACTAACATCAACCTATTGTTATGAAAAGGGGATCCAACCTAATCTAAATTAAGTTATATAGTTCTGAAAAGAATAAGGAACAAAGCGAAGTAAAAACATTAAATATTATTAACTATTTTTTCATTGATGCATTTTATCGAACACATGGAGGCCATGACAGAATGTCATTGTTTGTAAATGAAAATTCCAAATCAATAATGATTTTGGAAAGCTCCGATGCCTAAATAAATGTAAAGCAGGATATAATAACCTATATTTCTGGAGCCTAGAGTCAATATATTTTAGGTCAAAAGGTTGATCGTAAGTTGTAAGTAGGACTGTTGGATTCCACGGGTGTCCAAAACTGAATTAACCCATCAAAAGAACACAATTCAACTTTACAAAATGCAGATTTTATCTTCGTTTGAATCACCCAAGGATCAGTGATATCAAGAACCAATCAACAATTATCTATGTAATTTTAAATTTTGAGTATTATTGAATGAATGTTAAAAGACACATGAATCGGATTTTAAGGTGACTCACCGGAATATCAATTACTTTGAGATGATAAGTTTTGGCTCCAAAAAACAAACAGTCCACACTTAGATACAGGTTGCGAGTAATGAAGTTGTTTTGTAAACATTTCAAGGAATGGGGAGAGCCTGGCGTCAATGGACGATGGGGAGGACTTCGTAGTGTATGACGACATCGATTGATTACAGAGAAGACAGAGGAGGGACAGGAGGAAGAAGCAGCAACATGCGTTTGTCGATGATGATGAACGTGTTCGACCACACACATACACACACGAATGAAGTGCGGGAATAAGAATGACTGTAAATACAATGGGGGATAAATTAGGTTAAAACTCAATTTGACTAGCATGATTATAAGGAATATTTATGGAATTTAAATATCAAATTACTAAATCACCCTTATTTATTTATTTATTTATTTTATTATTTCCTAAATTCCTATTGGTGCATTCATGCACACAATAGTGGCTAGAAACATTTGAACCTAGCTCTCTCTCTCTCCATATATATATATATATATATATATATATATATATATATATATATATATATATATATATATACACTAAAAAACTTAGTCATTTTCTCACTCTTTTATTCGAAAAGTCTCCCATTTCTCTCTCAAGTATCATCCAAGATCATTCATACGTTCAAGAAAAATTCTTTAAAACTTCATATTTTTCATCACGAACACCAAGAACACAAAGAAGAACCTTCAAATCATCAAACTGACCGAAAAACTAAGACCGAGAACACGTTCCTGACGGAAAACTTGTTTAGGACCGAAATCAGGGATTTTGGTGGATCCTTGACCAAAAACCCTCCTCAACACTTCATTCCATTTTCGGTAATACTTACAAGAAATTCCACACATAAACCAAGTGTTGTCTAACACTTTATTTTATTATTTCACTAAATTAAATACGATTACGTGTTTAAATAATTTCGGATACCGTTTGCCCACGTACGCTAGCCCAAGGATCATCTCTTCAGTTTCACTATCCAAACGAAACATGCACTAGAGGTAAGTTCATACCCCTATGTTTTCAATATTTTTCAATGTTTTAGGGGGGGGGGGGGGGATAAAGTTAAATACAAAGACTCTTGTGTTAATATTCAAACTATTTCAAAACCATTCCAAACCATTTGCAATTGTTTCACTGCATTCATCAAAATATTTTTTATATATTTTTTAACCCTTTTGTAGCATGTCGAGCAAAAGGGTATTTTTCCATAAACCTCTTACTACGACTTTATACAAACTGTTAAATTGCAAATGCTTTAGTACATCACATGGCATACATTTAAACTATAATTGGTATAGTTTACGAATCAATACACTATTTTATTAAGTTCAATAAACGACACAAGAACATACATTTAAACTATAATTGGTATAGTTTGAGAAACACTACGTTATTGTACAAATTCAAGAATATTATATAGGAACAAGTATATAAACTATAATTGGTATAATTTACTTAACAATACTCTAATCACTAATTCAAGGATACACTACTAAATAATGATTTAAGTATAATTATTTACATTACAAATTACACTACTACAAGGTAACACGTATAGTTGTAAGTAAAAGAGAACACTACTACAATACACATAAACTAGTTAATATAGGCTTGTGAGGCACTACTTTGGGGTACCTATTAGGGTACTGTACTAAGTCCTATAAATTATAACCGGAGTCTCCTGTAGAGAGAGCGTGAGTTTGTGTATAGACCTATATAGGACTAACAATCCCACACCTGAGCTGCTTGCAGCAGCTAGGTCGGCAGGCCTGGGCTAACAAATGTCATAACATTCTGACACCTGAAGAACGTCGTAGAGTCCACTAGTAATATTAAGCATGGTTATATGAAACTCACAATAGTATCAACTAGAGTATTAGTTTACAAGATTAACACTACTTCAAAGTTTTATTTTTAAATAATGAAACTATAGTACACTAGTTTACATTACAATACACTACTTTACACTACAGCTGGTGGATTCTAGGCACTCATACAACAAGGTTTTCATACAAACACTACTACAATCACTACTACATATACTACTACATTATACTATCTTTCTAGTACATAGTACACCAGTACACTAGCACACCATACAATTTCAAGAAACATTCATGACATGGTTTTGTTTATTAATAAGACTATGGTTTACTATTACAAAGTACAACTCACTACTTCGAAGCACAATTCACTATTTCAGAATACAGAAACTACATGCATTTTGGACTTTAGGTCTAAGTCTACATTTCATTCACTAAAAAAAATATTGGATTTTCTGGAAGTTCACTATAACATTTTTCAAAGAACAAAAACAAGTGTTCCATCTCAAATACATACTTATGAACTCACCAACTTAAATGTTGATACACTTTCATAATCACTTGTATTATCAGGGAACCAGTAGACAGGTACACCCACATGATTTTGAGAAGACGGAGCTTTTAGAGTTGCGACTTTTATACTTTTTTTATACATTTTTGATGTCATACAAACTATGTTATGAACAGATGTAAATACTATATTTTATCAATGTAATGGTTGTGTTTGCTTTGATTACTATTATGCAATTGTTGTGATACTATACATGATGTCCTCCGCCGCTGAACGTTTCCACCGCTCTGTTTTAGGGGTGTGATAGGTTGGTATCAAAGCATTGTTTATAGTGAACTAAGTATATCAGACCTTACAGGATATACAACTATAAATATTATGGGGCCGAAGCACTCTAAAGTAAAAGTATACTTTTAAAATATAAGTATTTTACAAAAAGTATATGAATATGCATACACACTAGAAACAATATCATAGTAAGAACTACATAAAAGTATTTAGGATGAGTTGGACACTACGGTTAAACCTAGATACTTATGTAATCACATCTGGAATAAATATAACCTGATAAACTATATTGATTCGAGATACGATCGATATGTGTTTGGGAGTGATCGTTGTGTTGCGAGTTGCGACAAGTTTAAAACTTACCAATACTATATACAAAGAGAAACTCTAGGACCAAACATAAAGTTGAAATACTATAGGAGTATTTTATGGCACTATAACACTACACAGATTCATTACAAGTATTACTAATTCTCACAATTTAAAATCTGTGATTACTTGCTTATTTTAGTAAAGCACTATTGTATATCGCTGATAGAGCACTATAAAGTCAAGTTGGGATGCGTTTAGGACTAAGATATATCTTGTTCAAAATCACCTGACTCATGAACACTACAAAGGACTTATCGTAATTTCCTCTTGAATCTTTTTAGAAAAAGATGCTTATGAAGAAGTCCAACAGGAGGAAAAACAACCCTCCAACAAATCTACCACCGCCGCCACCTCTTCTGTATGACCCTGTTGTTGCCCAAGCAGCAGTGACAACCATCGTGGCTGCAGCTATGTCGTAGATCCACACAAGTGATACTAGCGGGGCGGGTAGTGGTTCTATCCCTTCCACTCAAGGAAATAGTCAAGGGAACCAAAGGGAGTGCTCTTACAAGGGTTTCATGAACGCTAAACCCAAGTCCTTTGAAGGCACTAGAGGTGTCATTGCTTTAACCTGTTGGTTCGAGAAGACTAAATCAATATTCGAGATATGTGCGTGCCCCGAGTCTAGCAAAGTGAAATTTGTAGCATGCACTTTGACAGATCGAGCCCTCACTTGGTGGAACAGCCAAGTTAAGTTCCTGAATCTCCCGATAGCCAATGCTATGATTTGGGATGATTTGAAAGAACTAATGCTAGTGGAGTACTACCCAAGGGGCAAAATGCAAAAACTAGAGCAGGAGCTATGGAGTCTAAAGATAAAGGGCTCCAATATCGCTGTTTATACACATATGTTCAGTGACCTGGCTCTTCTGTGTCCCGAGATGGTCACCCCAGGGAGTAAAAATGTGGAAAGATACATATGGGGATTGACACCCCCGACTCAAGGAAATGTTCTAGCTGACTCATGAACACTACAAAGGACTTATCGTAATTTCCTCTTGAATCTTTTTAGAAAAAGATGCTTATGAAGAAGTCCAACAGGAGGAAAAACAACCCTCCAACAAATCTACCACCGCCGCCACCTCTTCTGTATGACCCTGTTGTTTCCCAAGCAGCAGTGACAACCATCGTGGCTGCAGCTATGTCGTAGATCCACACAAGTGATACTAGCGGGGCGGGTAGTGGTTCTATCCCTTCCACTCAAGGAAATAGTCAAGGGAACCAAAGGGAGTGCTCTTACAAGGGTTTCATGAACGCTAAACCCAAGTCCTTTGAAGGCACTAGAGGTGTCATTGCTTTAACCTGTTGGTTCGAGAAGACTAAATCAATATTCGAGATATGTGCGTGCCCCGAGTCTAGCAAAGTGAAATTTGTAGCATGCACTTTGACAGATCGAGCCCTCACTTGGTGGAACAGCCAAGTTAAGTTCCTGAATCTCCCGATAGCCAATGCTATGATTTGGGATGATTTGAAAGAACTAATGCTAGTGGAGTACTACCCAAGGGGCAAAATGCAAAAACTAGAGCAGGAGCTATGGAGTCTGAAGATAAAGGGCTCCAATATCGCTGTTTATACACATATGTTCAGTGACCTGGCTCTTCTGTGTCCCGAGATGGTCACCCCAGGGAGTAAAAATGTGGAAAGATACATATGGGGATTGACACCCCCGACTCAAGGAAATGTTCTAGCTGACTCATGAACACTACAAAGGACTTATCGTAATTTCCTCTTGAATCTTTTTAGAAAAAGATGCTTATGAAGAAGTCCAACAGGAGGAAAAACAACCCTCCAACAAATCTACCACCGCCGCCACCTCTTCTGTATGACCCTGTTGTTTCCCAAGCAGCAGTGACAACCATCGTGGCTGCAGCTATGTCGTAGATCCACACAAGTGATACTAGCGGGGCGGGTAGTGGTTCTATCCCTTCCACTCAAGGAAATAGTCAAGGGAACCAAAGGGAGTGCTCTTACAAGGGTTTCATGAACGCTAAACCCAAGTCCTTTGAAGGCACTAGAGGTGTCATTGCTTTAACCTGTTGGTTCGAGAAGACTAAATCAATATTCGAGATATGTGCGTGCCCCGAGTCTAGCAAAGTGAAATTTGTAGCATGCACTTTGACAGATCGAGCCCTCACTTGGTGGAACAGCCAAGTTAAGTTCCTGAATCTCCCGATAGCCAATGCTATGATTTGGGATGATTTGAAAGAACTAATGCTAGTGGAGTACTACCCAAGGGGCAAAATGCAAAAACTAGAGCAGGAGCTATGGAGTCTGAAGATAAAGGGCTCCAATATCGCTGTTTATACACATATGTTCAGTGACCTGGCTCTTCTGTGTCCCGAGATGGTCACCCCAGGGAGTAAAAATGTGGAAAGATACATATGGGGATTGACACCCCCGACTCAAGGAAATGTTCTAGCTGACTCATGAACACTACAAAGGACTTATCGTAATTTCCTCTTGAATCTTTTTAGAAAAAGATGCTTATGAAGAAGTCCAACAGGAGGAAAAACAACCCTCCAACAAATCTACCACCGCCGCCACCTCTTCTGTATGACCCTGTTGTTGCCCAAGCAGCAGTGACAACCATCGTGGCTGCAGCTATGTCGTAGATCCACATAAGTGATACTAGCGGGGCGGGTAGTGGTTCTATCCCTTCCACTCAAGGAAATAGTCAAGGGAACCAAAGGGAGTGCTCTTACAAGGGTTTCATGAACGCTAAACCCAAGTCCTTTGAAGGCACTAGAGGTGTCATTGCTTTAACCTGTTGGTTCGAGAAGACTAAATCAATATTCGAGATATGTGCGTGCCCCGAGTCTAGCAAAGTGAAATTTGTAGCATGCACTTTGACAGATCGAGCCCTCACTTGGTGGAACAGCCAAGTTAAGTTCCTGAATCTCCCGATAGCCAATGCTATGATTTGGGATGATTTGAAAGAACTAATGCTAGTGGAGTACTACCCAAGGGGCAAAATGCAAAAACTAGAGCAGGAGCTATGGAGTCTGAAGATAAAGGGCTCCAATATCGCTGTTTATACACATATGTTCAGTGACCTGGCTCTTCTGTGTCCCGAGATGGTCACCCCAGGGAGTAAAAATGTGGAAAGATACATATGGGGATTGACACCCCCGACTCAAGGAAATGTTCTAGTTGTTAATCCACTCACATTCGATAGTGCAAAGCGTTTGGTGCAGACACTAATAGATCATGGTGATCGCCAAGACTCTGTGACACATATCCCTGAGCAGCCCAAGGAAAGTAGTGGAAAGAAGAAAGTCTGGAACAAAAGAAAAGGGCAGTTATCTCAAGAGTCTTTAAAGAAACATCAAATTGTAGTATTTCATGCTGATACTATTCATGATACTCAAACACCTCCCATTCGATATATTGGGAACCTCCCAAAATGAAACAAATGTAACTTCCACCATAATAGGCCTTGTCGAGAGTTGCAATGCACCAACTGAAGCAAAAAGGGTCATACATCCTGATTCTGTAAGGCGCCAGTCCAACCAACCAATCAGACCCCTAACAGAGGAGTAAGTCAAGCATGCTATGGGTGTGGTGAAAGCGGGGCACTAGAAGATGGATTTCCCGAAAGCAAGAAATGTTGGAAACATAGGAAGAGTGATGTCAATGGGTCAGGAGGAAGCAATAGTGGACCCCACAATAGTCACGGGTATGTTCCTTCTCGATAACTCTTATGCATGCATACTATTTGATAGTGGTGTGAAGAGGAGCTTTGTTAGCCATAAATTTAAGCACTTACTTAAACACAAACCACAACCACTACACGAAACATTCACTATCGAAATGGCTAACAGGAAAAAAGAGAGCACTGGCAACATATATATAGGCTGTACCCTCACATTAAACGACTAGTCTTTCCCAATTGACCTTATGTTGGTCTCCATAAAAAGCTTCGACGTCATTATCAGCATGGACTGGTTAAGTCCCGATCGTGTTGATATCCTTTGTTACAAAAAGTCATTATCGGCATGGACTGGTTAAGTCGGTGTACTGTCAAGATTCTTGTAGGAAATAGTTTCGGTTTTTTTAAACAACATTCCGAATAAAGACAATTGTTGAACTATAAACTAGAGAGTTTTGTGGAAGTTTCTCATTCATCGAACTAAGAATTGCAACTTAGTAAAGTCCTCTGTAACAACTGTTAATCCTTTGTGAGATAAGAATATGTGTATAGATCTATACGGGTTGACATCCCGCCTATGGTTGCTAGCTACAACCCTCATTTGATGAAACAAAACGGATGACAACTTCTTGTTTTATTTTTACTTTTATTCACAACGTTGACGAATCGTCGTTAGGACAACAAGCACCAACCTTTTATTGTGCTTCATGGAGGTGGGATCAAGTAATATAGTTTGGTTATTGTTTCACAAAAATCCCAGATGCAAAATACTAATACGAACTATACTAAGATCGTATGTATTATAAAGTTTCTTGTGTAAATCGATAAAGTAATTGTTAGTCTTTATTTATATAAAATAAACACATAATATTTTTCTACACAAAATATGTTAATCATACTTATTCAATATAAGTATATTAATACTTGTATCATATTTCAGGTATTGGATCTCACACAAAATATATCAATAAAATTTGTTGATTATATTTCTACACAAACTATTTGTTTAAATATTTCACGTTTTATAACCACTTCTTTTTATAAAACTCACGGGGTCAAAACCTATGGAACTCACCAACAATTTTTGTTAACGTATTTTAAAATGTGTATTGTCAGGTAACTAAGAAGACGAGGTAAAACATTGGTTCCAAGGTGATTATATTTCCTTTCTGTTGTGACAAACTTGACTTACTTTATTATCAATATTGTGTGTTTAAATTATGATGATGTAATTTTATTTCTGAATTAAAACGTGTGTAATATACTAATTTAAATAAATTAAATGTTCAATATACACAGTTGATTGTGATCCAGTTGTTAACGATGCAACCCCGATGTTTTCCGTCGTTGGTCGGGGTGTGACAGATTGGTATCGGAGCTAACGACTATAGAAAACTAAGTATTGTTCCTAAAAATACAACTATAGTCTAGGGGTTACTCAAGTAGGCATAGATATACTACGATCCTACAAAAACTTAAAAATAGAATTTTATGAAACATAAATTAATATTTCTTATTTATTTTATAAAATTTCATAAAAACACATCTATGTGTATAACAAATTTTATAAAAACTTAAGGCAGAGGAATTTAGGTCAATTAATCAAATAGGTTTCATAATACATAGGCTTTATCACAACTAGACCTAGCTTGCACACCTAAGTTTTATTATGTTCGGGCCTTGTGCATTATCCAACCTAAATGAATTAATTGACAAACTAGAAACTTGGAGTTTTAAGGAAACCAAAATAGACAGGAAGGATTTATATAATATAATGTTTATATGAGATAAAATTGATATATTTAAATTTGTAATATTAATATTTTCTATTTAGATGGACGAACTATGGATGATGATTCAGTCACCAGTGGACAAATCTACGTAACCGATGATGCCTTGAGATCCTTACTTTCTAGAATATCTGGTAGGGTACCAACCATTCACCCAGCTGATCATGCACCTATGCAATACAATGAGATCGAGCCTGAAGAAGAAATGGATGAAGAACCTGAAGATGATCTAGAAGAGGATCCAGAAGAAGAAATGGAGGAGGAATCTAAGGAAGATCCTGAAGAAGATATGGATGCGGATGATGAAAATGAAGTGATAATCAGAATCATCCGCCTCACCTCCACCTGCTCCCAACTGCTATTTCCTTGGATTTTCTTGTCGCCGCCCCATAAAAAACTGCTAGAAATTCAGTTCCACACTGGAAATATGTTTCCATGAAGTATAAAAAGTGGTCCTCCCACACTCAAGAGAGGGTAGACCAACCTTCTAGGGAAAACAACCAAGGAAACCAATGGACAACTGAAAGGTAGGATGCAGGAACATTTGAAAAGGGACAAGCATCAGGAACTGTAGAAGGACAAGCGTCAAGAGTTGCACCCCCATCGTTCATGAACATTGATGATTTGTCTTCCCTCTTTGAGTTGAACACCCTCTTGCACAGACAAGTATGGCATGTAAGCAACAAATTGAGCACCATGCAAGGACAATCAGTGCAAATGAAAGGATAAATAGCATAGATGGGAAAGAAAATAGTTCAATATGAGATCTCGCAAGAACATCTCCATCAAACGATGGGCTACCATCATAGTAATTGGATGAATTGCAACTCGAGAATGTCTAACATGGAGACTCAAAATCAAATCACCCTTTCAATATCACACAGAGTAGAAGAGAGGCATGCAATCTTAGAAGAAAGTCACGAAGCACTAGTGGAGAAGCACGAAATTCTACAAGGAAAGTATGATGATATGTCCAATACGCTGGCTAAATTTTTGAGCTTTTATTAAATTATTAGGGCATGTTTTTGAGAAACTTTCAAATTTTGGTGAAAAACTTTTGGATATGTTAGGTTATGTAAGCATATGATAACTATGATTTTGTGGTATGTAATAAAAATAAAAATTGGTACCACTAGCGATAGGTCCTTATATTTTGGTACACCATATGGACAAACTGTAATTAGATAATATTATTTAATATAACGATGCCTACTATGTTTATATGTTGGAACTTGTCTAAACTATTGAATAAATAGTGTGTTTAAATGCTAATATTACAAATTGTTATTAGACATTGAAAAATTAACCTCTATTACTAAATAGGAGATCAAAAATGCCTCCAAAAAGAAATTTACAGGTTACACCCAAGATTAACACCAACTACCAGATGAACCCAAAGAGGCTTACAAGCAACAAGAACAATATCGACTCCAGTAGCTAAAACCCTAACTTCTAGCACTCTAATGACACCACCTCCTGAGTCAGGACTTCTACAATCTGCAGCAGAACTAGAACAACTAATATCGAAACGTATTACAATCACAATGACAACTAATAGAAGTTTAGACAATGGAAGGCCACTAGTCTAGGTAAACAGACTGGGAAATGGGCTTGGAAGCACACTTCACTCACACCGAGATGTGCCTAAAAGAAATTGTTCCTATAAGCATTTCATTAATTGGAAGCCAAGAAAATTTTATGGGAATGAAGGTGTGGTGGGACTAAGTCAATGGATTGAGAAGGTTAAAGCGTTTTTATATATATGCTACTGCCTTGACAGCAACATGGTGAGCTATTGTGAATACACATTTATGGATGGGGCTTTGACATTGTAAACTGATCATGTCAAGGCTAAGGGTGTCATAGTTGCTAACTCAATGTCTTGGTAAAACATGAAATCACTCTTAATAGAGGAATATTGTCCACATGATGAAGTACAAGCATTGGAGCATGAACTATGGAATGTGAAAATGAAGAGGTCCAATGTCAAAGGCTACACTACAAGGTTTAATGAACTTGCAGTCCTCTACCCCGGCATGGTGAAACCAAAAAGAAAGAAAGTGGAGTGCTATGTGTAGGGGCTGGCACCAAAGATAATAGGGATGGTACTTTCGTCAAAACTAACAACATACCTTAGTGTTGGATTAGGTGTCTAAGCATATAACTATAATTGGTATGTACATGACCCGAGAGTAGCATGATCCATTTGGGTTCCCATCACCAGAAGAATCTGACATGATGGATATTTGAGAAAGAGGTTATTTATGATTTATTAATATATTAAAAGTATAATATATTAATTATGAAATCATAATATTTAATTAGTATTGATCAAGAATTAATTGTGAAATCATAATATTTAACTAGTATTTATCAAGAATTAATTTGGAATTAATTTAGTGATGAAAAGAGACTAATTAAATTAATGGGGACTGATTATGTAAATCAGTGATATATAGTGTTTAGGCTATTGATCCATGATGGGCTAAGTTTATGTGAGTATCCATAAGAGTTAGCCCACATGAGATATGGATCATAACCCAAGTGTATGGATTAGGGTTTACCCATGACTCTTGGAATCCTACAATATATATATATATATATATATATATATATATATATATATATATATATATATATATATATATATATATATATATATATATATAGATCCGGTAAGAAGTTTATTTAGATAAGAAGGTAAAAAGTTTTTTTTTGTACATATTTTTTGACGAACAAAATAAATGAATCACTAGATGATTCATTTGTAAGATGATTCAAAAGGAAAATTCCTAAAAAAGCATCTTTATGATTCATTTTTAAGTAAATTAAGAAAAAATTCATTTTTATGATAATTTTAGTAAATAACAACAAAATCATTGTATAAATAAATCATCGAGATGTTTTTTTGAGAATTTTTTCTTGTGAATCACCTTACAAATAAATCATTTAATGATTCATTTTGTTTGTTTGAAAAAAAAATATATAGAAAAAAAATTTCTTACCTTCCTACCAAAAATTTCATTCTTATTTGATCTTGACTATATATATACACTAGCCGTGTACCCACGGTAAGCGACGGGTACGAATAGTTTTTTTTTCATATATTAGTTTCTAGAAACGATTAGTTATTTTGCACAAATAATTGATTACATCTAAACATTTATCAATAAGAGTCATGCTAGCACAAACAAAATCAATAAGAATTAAAAGTGAATAGTTGGGATTTTTTACAAATATACATGAACACATAATTTATTACGCATTATTAATCCTTTAACACTTCTTTATATACCACATTTGATATATAAACTTCATCGTCGTAAATTGTTTGTCAGATTTTACTAATACTTCAATATTAGTACATGATATCCCTCTTGATAATGTCACATAAAGTTGGCATGTGAGAAAACCGGTTCTTGAAGTTAAATACCTACATTTTGAATTGTTTACCCCTGAGATTTATCAATTATCATTGCGAACCATAATCGAATTGGGAATTGTTTTCTTTTTAGCTTGAATGAGAACATGTCATCTTCAGGCAGAGAGAAATCATTGGCAAAAATATCATCTTTCCAGCATGTTGCGTAACAACTATTACGTCATCAATGATATTATCACATGTTTTTACTTTTGAACTTGTTTCTGGCAATTTATTTCATTTTGATATGTATTTATTTTCGAACCGGTTTCGTTCTAGACCAATTTGGTCTAATGATACTTTCCGTTTGTTGTTTCGGTTTGAATTCAGGTTTTTCGATCCGGTCTCGACCCACAATGTGGCATGCTGAGGTTAGATTCATTTCGACGATTTAGACAACTATCAGTATGAATTCGTCAAGGGTCTATTTCATTCTATAAAAACTAATATTACAATTAATTGGGGAACATTTTTTGTGAAATAGATGATTCTTTTGTAAAAAATACCGAAACTTAGTTTTTGTGGGTATATTATTGGTTATTTTAAAAAATAACCCGGTCGTTAATTTATTTTTTAGGTTGAGTATTTTAATTTTATTTTACTTTCAATATTTTATTTTCAAAATAGATCATTTTTAATTTTCATTAACATTTTTTTTCGATATTACAATAAATGGAACTCAAGGGTTAAATCATTAACATAAATTGTTTACTTAATGGGTTAAGGTAACGTCACTACACCATATGTTGATGATGTTTTGATTATTAGATGGTTATGAAAAAGAACAACATAGATTATTAGGATTGGATGAATTTTTAGGCGACTTAGTTAGCAGCTGCAAAACCTGATGTTGTAATCAGGGCATAACACAAACATTTTATCAGATGGTGATTAATTCATTATGATGATTAGCGGCGACGAATAGTATATTTCAGACATGGTACAAACCAGATCGATAATCGAATTACCGAAACCCGACTTAGTTGGTAATAGAGAAGCAGGCATAATAACCTAAATCCAATTTTTTCTCATCGGGAACGATTTCACCGAGTCACGTGCTCAACTTTAGATAATTGTATAGATAATAGACATTTGCATCATTGTATTGATAATAGACTCTTAAGTCAATAAATTATAAGTGCTCTTTTCTTTAAATTTTAAAATTGGCCCTTATGCATGAGTTTTCATTTTAAATCCTTTATGTTTTTTTTTCTTTTATATAATGTTATTTTTTTTAAATGTTGCTCGTATTATTTATGTACTTATATAATTTATTTTGTTATGTTTTCTAAACATTTAAAAGAATGAATTATCAATTAGTAAAATGTTAATGGGATAAAAAAATCATGTGTAACATATCGTTTAAACGGAACTTTAAAACTTATAAAGAGATTAATGTAAGGAGTCTTAGGACCTAATTTTGACATTATATATATATATATATATATATATATATATATATATATATATATATATATATATATATATATATATATATATATATATTATTTTTTATAAAAATTGTCTGTTTAATATATATATATATATATATATATATATATATATATATATATATATATATATATATAATGAATATATTGTAAATACTTTAAAGAAAAAAAAATTAAAAAAAATACTATTGTAGAACTGTTTAGATAAAATAAACTATAAAATCACCTAATGCGTATTTTCACTATTTTGTATCCGTATGATATAATGTAAAACATAATACACAAAATCAGTCTTATCGGTTGTCATTTTATTTTAATAAAAATGATAAACAAACTTAAAGTGAATTTCTTTTCTTCATTAAACGTTTAAATATAAACCGTTTTCATTTAGCTAAACTTAGCATACATAATTTATATGGTTGAAGCTAAAAAATTAGCAAGGTCTTTAATTATAGAAATTATTTATTCAGTAAAAATAAAAGAGAACTAAAAACAAAGTTATATATATATATATATATATATATATATATGTTATTTTATTCTTTTAGCTTTACATTAGTGTTTAAAAAAAAATGAGATGGTAGAAATGGAAACTTGATCAGATAAGATTGTCTAGCATTTATTGAGTTTGTAATAAAATAGGGAAACCATCAATAAAAATAAAAACACATCAACACTAATAAGCACATCAACCAATGAAAAGAACATATCACACATAAACCTCAAAGTACCTAAAATTATATATTAAATAAAGTAATAATACATTGATGGTAGCTAAAACAAACTTGGAAGTAATAATACACAGCACACACACAAGTCGCACACAAAAACATACGTAGTGAAAATTTTGAGGACTCTTTTGCCCTTGGTAATTGGATCAGAGGTTTTTACCACTTTTCTGCCCCCAAAAAGGTAATGCACTTCCATTTATAGACAAAGAACCCTCTTTACAGTGGAACATATCTAATTTGGATGGGTGATTAATGACATTTTCGCACCTGAAAGTGTTAAGTCAGTGTTACTGTTGAAACTTATTAAAAAAGGATAAGTAAGTTTGCTGCTTAATGTCCATTCTGCCCCTGGATGATCTTTTAGCTATTAAAGATAGTCCTGGTATAAGAAGTACATCATCATTTGGCATATGGTGTTGTTGTTTTGTTTGCTCTTTGAACCATATTACCACTGCAGCTTAAAGTTTTGAAGACCACTTGAAGTCATGAAAGTTAGTTGTTGTAAAGAAGGTTATTTTTCTGTAACAACAAATATCACATGTTATATTCTATGAAAATGTTTAATTTAGGCTGCAAAATAGTTCAAAAATGGAAGTAGTTAAATATATACAAAATGGAAGTAGTTAAATATATACAAAATGGAATATATATAGGAAATGGAAGTAGTCAAATATATACAAAACGGAAGTAGTTAAATATATACAAAATGTAATATATACAAATGGAAGTAGTTAAATATAAATTAGAATCATATAAAAATTAATCTAAATAATATCATAACAAAAATATGCAAAATTATACCAAAAATAAGTCTGATTAAAATCATAATTTCAATTAAATAAATCATGCAAAAAAAAAAAAAAGATAAAATGACAACTAAAATCAATGACTATTTGATAAATTTTTTATCATAATTTTATTTTACTATATATCAATTATCAAAATAAAAAAAGCGAAATTTATTATAACTATAGAGATTATAAATTTAGAAAAATAAAAAACTGAACTATATACAAAAAGTCAAGGAAAAGTGATTTTTCCATATTATACCAAATTATAGCATTGTACTTTCAAAGTACAATGCTCTATAATGAAACCTATAGAACTATAAATTGCATCATACTTCCTTACTTGGATTATTAATTTTTTTTTCTAAAAAACAAAAACAGCCAAACACCTTGAAATTAGAAGTAAGATTGCAAGAAATTTTACTTTTTGACTAAATCCAGTAAAAATCACAACCACACAGACAAAAACGGCAAAATGGTAAACTTTTACAGAAACCAACTCCAAGACAATTTTTCCAGCTCTTGTTTCTCCAATGGATTTTGTCACACCCCCAAACCAAGGAAGGCGGAAACGTCCGGGGGTGGAGGACTTCATGTACAGTATCACAACAATGAAAATAATAGTGCTCAAAGTAAATACAGCCATCATAAATATAATTGAAAAAGTTACACCAAAGTATATGTTTACATGATTCAAAGTCAATTACATTATGATGACAAAAATAAATTGTTGACGGTTTAACTCCCATCCTCAAAACGATGAAGTTCTCTTGTTTCACTGATTTCCTGAGAATACAAGTAGTTTTGAAAAGTGTCAACAATTAAGTTGGTGAGTTCATAAGAGTTTTGTTTGAAGTAGAAACCATTTTCCTTGTAAAATCGATATAGTTTGATTTCCAGAAAATCCAATATTTTCTTAGTTAAGTGTGAATAGAAATATTCCTATATGATGCATTAATGAACACTAGAATGACCCGTAGAGTTCCTCTATAATCGTCCTGTGTATGTAAGTTATATAAGGTTTAAATTAGATAAAACGTTGAATATAGTGGGTCTGCCCTAGGTCCACAACCCAACGAGGAACAGGAGATGAGGCGGGCACCACCAATTCTAGGCCAATCAAGACTAAATTCTTATATGACTCAAACATATACGCTCAGCGACTATAGTTGAAGTCTAACAATTCTAGATGAAGTATAGTTTTAATATCATAATAACTATCTTAAGTGAACCTGGTACTTTGTATCGGTACCCCCTTTTTGTATAGAGACTCGGCACTTTGTATTTGTACCCCTTTTTGTATAGAGACCCGACACTTTGTATTTGTACCCCTTTTTGTATAGAGACCCGACACTTTGTATTTGTACCCCTTTTTGTATAGAGACCCGACACTTTGTATTTGTACCCCTTTTTGTATATAAACCCAACACTTTGTATTTGTACCCCTTTTTGTATAAAAAAACCGGCACTTTGTATTTGTACCCCTTTTTGTACGAGTGTGTTGAGTGATGTATCATAAACTATACCTATTATAGTTAATTAAATTGTTTGAAATGTATATGTACCCTAACTATACCTATTATAGTTTAGTATAGTTCTCTGTAGTGTTTAAGAATCCCATTCTATGTAAGTCAAATGTATAGTACAATATAGCCATGTTTAACTTGCTTTGTTTTGTACTAATGATTATGATGGAGGATTCTTATAAATTCAGCAAGTAATTTCCTATTATATAAATATATCATAACAAGAAATACATGTAATATATGAAGTTATCAAAGATTTAACACTTTGCTCAACATGTTACAAAGTGTTTTGATAGTTAGAAGCTGTTAATTAATTCTTAGTCTTTCAGCACTATTTTAGAAAAATCATAGAAAAATCATACGAAGTCGAAAACTAGATCCGTAAATTCTGAGAGTTCCTAAAATGAGTCTAGTTTACTCAAAATTTTTATCATGATTTTTGGAAGCTTTTAACTTGTCTTAAAATTCTCATATTCACAGACTGGTCCGGGTTTGTGTTTGAAAAGACAGGCTGTTTTGTAAAAATCACCATAAATTGTAGAAAAATCGTATGGAGATGTGCAAGTAGTCATTTTAAAGCTAAGAACTTTAACTATTTGCACCTTGTACAGTTTTGAAAACAAAAATGTTTAAGATGTCCAAAACAGTCCGTGAATGGAGTTGAACTTTTCTGATGAAGGCTGTTAGAAAAATTTAGTTATGTTCTTAGTGTTTTAACTTGTATTCCCCCCCCTGAAAACTTGAGAAAACATAAAAATGTAGGGGTATGAACTCACCTTGAGTGATTTCAGTGGATGGATGATGGAGAGAAGGGGTGCTCAACTCAAGAACACTTGAAGAATCACTTGAAGATTCGAAGCTCTAACGCTAATATGATGGAGTTTGTGTAAGATATTCATGATTTGAGTAGAATGAAGTGAAATAATTATAAGGAGGATGAATTATACTTACTAAGAGTGGAAGAACACTTGAAAATCAGCCTTGAATCTCGAAATTGGAGTGGAAAAAGTTTGAGAGAAAAGTGGTGTTTGATACTTAGTGAAATGAGGGCAAATGAGAGAAATGAGGAGAGAGGATGTTTGTTCCAGCTCTAAAGACGTGGGAATAAGTGTAAATTGAGTGTAAGGGACATTGAAGTGATCTAGGTAAGGTGGGGAGGTGTGGTTAGTCAAAGAGTGGGTGTGGGGTGGTTGCTTGTGACATTGGATAAGGCAAAGTCAACACTCCACCTTTAATAATTCACCCATTTGATTTTTATTATTTAGATAATGATTTTCATCAAAATATGTTTAAATTATGAGTATTTAGAGTTTATTATGTTAAAATATAATTTCTGGAGAAAATCCCGCTTTAAAATCACGAAAAACGGGCTTAAAATGTTAAAAATATCAAAAATGGGCTAAAAGTGACCAAATTCCGAATTCTGACTGAGGTTCGGCCTTCTGATGCTGAAACCGAGAGGAGGGAGGGTAGAAACCGAGAGGGGAGAAGGGAGAGAGCAGGAACCGAGAGTGGAGAAGAGAGAGGGTAGGAACCGAGAGGCGAGTAGAGGCAGAGAGGAGAGAAGGAGCAGAGACCGAGAGAAGAGAAGAGAGAGCAGAGACCGAGAGAAGAGAAGGGAAGAGACAGAGACCGAGCGACCAGAAGAGACAGAGAGTGAGAAGACAGAGACCGAGCGACCAGAAGAGACAGAGAGTGAGAAGACAGAGACCGAGCGACCAGAAGAGAGACCGAGAGGGGCAGAGACCGAGGCTCGGTCTCGCATGCCTCAGCCAACAGAGGCTCGGTTCTGGTCATAAGAGGCCTCTCTTCTTGGTTTCGGTTCCTAAAGCCTATTTTTCTCGTTTTCGCCCCGTTTTAAGCCGTTTTTGACCCGGTTAAGGGTCGGAATGACCCGAATGATTCTAAAAAGTTACGGGAAGCTTTTGAGAGAGATATGGGAGAGATTTCACATACTTGGAGAGATTTGGGAGAGATTTGACATTCTTGGAGAGATTTCTCATACAAAGAGATATTTGAGAGGTTTCACATACTTGGAGAGATTTGGGAGAGATTTGACATTCTTGGAGAGATTTCTCATATAGAGAGATATTTGAGAGAGATTTCACATACTTGGAGAGATTTGGGAGAGATTTCTCATACTTAGAGAGGTTTGGGAGAGATTTCACATACTTAGAGAGATTTAGGAGAGATTTAACATACTTATAGAGATTTCTCATACAAAGAGAGTTTTGGGAGAGGTTTCACATACTTAGAGAGATTTCAGATAGAGAGAGATAGAGTGAAAACGATTGAGAGAGGTTTCGAGTGTGGCATTTGTGAGTGTCCGGCTCTGCAATGCAAGGTCCGTAAACACTGTTAAGCCTTGTTTAAGGATCTTACACACTCCCGATGAGTATGCAACATTGTTTTATCGGTTTGGCTAGCCACGTACCACAGTTTTAGGTTAAGGAGATCTAGTTGTATGTACTTTTCGATTTATGATCTCTCATTAGAATAACGAGTTGTTTAGTAAATACTGAACGTAAGTCCTAGTACACAAGGGTTAGTTGAGCTGACCGGTTTGACTTGTTGACTTTAGTTGACTTTGACTTGACCGAAATTTGACAGTTGTCACATCATCCCCCCCATTAAAGGGAATTTTGTCCCGAAATTTGCACTTCGAATGGGGATCCAGGAATTTAGAGGAAAGATGGGGGAAACTTTTCGTAGTACAAAAAATTGATTATGGTGAGGAATAAATCGCCCGATGTCACATGATTATTATTATGCATGCTTTAATCGATACTAGATTTAAGATATAAAGAAATTCGGGATTTAAATATTGATGTTAGAAACACGTACTGATATTTGCGGGCAGTTCCGGGGTGGTTTCTCCCTCGGTGATTGCAAGCACCCTTCCACCACCACCGGCATCTCTTGTTCTTGGGCATTCCCTTATAAAGTGTCCTGTTTCTCCACACTTGTAACAGGTTGGGCTTACTCAAAAGCCAGGGACCTGGTTGATGGGTCGTGCTGGTGCCTTACAGAATCGAGCAGTTTGCCCCTCTCTGTCGCAGTTTTTGCAATGCATCTTTCGGCAAGCCCCAGTGTGATGGAAGTTACACTTGTTGCATTTCGGAAGGGTTCCAGCGTATGGTTTCATGGGAGTTGGCGTGGTGAGGGTTGTGGCAGCATGAACAGCAAAGATCTATTGCTTCTTAGCAAGGCCTTGGGCTGATTGGTCCTTCTTGTTATCCCAAAACTTTCTTTCGCTGTTCCCTCCTCTTGCTTGGGTAAGGGTGGTTGTCATAGTGTCATGGTTGGCATGATGGTCAATGAGTTGTTGTGCTAACTCCTTGGCGCTGTCTAAGGTAGTTTGTCTTGAGGCCAGCACGCTATCTTGAATTTCGGAGGACAATCCCCAGAGGCATCGTTCCAACTTTTTGTCTTCCGGGGTGACCATAGCGGGACTAAGGAGTGCTAGATCACAAAATCGGTTGGTGTAAGTTGTAAGGTCGGAGCCTGCCATTCTGAGATTCCATAGTTCTTGCTCCAGCTTTTGCACTTCACCTCTTGAGCAATATTCCTTCAGCATCATCTTCTTTAAGTCCTCCCAACTTAACGAGTTAGCCACTGCAAGCGTA
Organism: Lactuca saligna; assembly: GCF_052625555.1. Taxonomy (NCBI): domain Eukaryota; kingdom Viridiplantae; phylum Streptophyta; class Magnoliopsida; order Asterales; family Asteraceae; genus Lactuca; species Lactuca saligna. The sequence continues at coordinate 83,938,665 of NC_136417.1, read as the reverse complement.
AGCGACTTAACTCTGCCGTTCCACCAAGTGAGAGCTCTTCCGATGAAGGTGAATGTCGCGTACTTGACTTTACTCGCTTCGGGGCAAGCACAAATCTCAAAGATTGCTTCGGTTCTCTCGAACCATTGAATTAGCGCGAGGACACCCCCACTTCCATCGAAGGAATCGGGTTTGCCATTTGTGAAGTCCTTGTAAGTGCATTCCTTTGTGCGTCCTGCACTATCCCCGTGGTTAGGGTTTGTGGCTCCAGATCCAGCACCACCAGTGCTATTTGTACCAATTTGCGACATTGCAGCTACCACGGCTGCTGTTACTGCAGCTTGAAACATTTCAGGATCAAACTGAGGAGGTGGCGCTGTGCTGCCGGAAGGTCTGGGTCTTTTCCTTGGTGGCATCGTTCTGTCATGAGTTTGCAAAAAAATGATCAGATGGTAAGTTTCTACTAGTAAAGACAAGTCAGTTGTGATAGAATTAGATTTTTCCTGCATTATTCTCCGATTTATGAATGCCTTATATATAATTCATAAAGGAAGTCCATATGAATGAACTTCATGAGTTAGTAGGTTTTGTGGTCTCTCTTAGATTTTTCACGAGTGTGCTCAAGGCGATTGGTGCGGATCGTATGTATTCTTGTATTTGCATCAACCTCTGCGATACTATGGGGAGTTGTTCTACCCTGAATCTCGTTTCGGGCAACTCTACGGACCAGGATTGGAAAAATTCTATTTGCTGAGCTTCCTTCGTTTATGTTGTAGAAGCTTCATTCTCTATTAAACGACATATGTTGGTCTTGTTCTTCGCTCCAGGTTTCCAAGCACTCTACCCAAGGAGGCGTCGAGCCTTGAAAAGTTGGAAAAAGGTTAGGATTTGGAACAAGAGTCATCGGGGTTAAGTTCTCCACTTCAGGATTGGAGTCAGAACCATCAGCATAGCATTCAGCTTGGTGACCATTCCCAGGGGTTGGGTAATCATTCTCTAGCTCCTCACCGCACCATTTGGTATTATCGTTGTTAGGGTAGTACGGGTCGTCGTGTGGATCGAATCCAGCCATGATATCTTCGCGAGAAATGGGGATATAAGAAATAACTAAGCAAACGTACTAATTAGCTAATTATATGATGATCTTTATCAGGTACTTCAATGCATTGTTTAGTGCATACTAGTCATATGTATTCGGGATAGGATAGACCTTCGAATAAGCAACCCTAACTCTAAATCCCCAATCCAAGGAGAACAAGAAGTAAAACAAAGATCACAGATTCTAAGTCTATGACGTCCTGGATACATATAATTTTAATGTATCCCCTAAGCAATTATTGACTTATTGATAAAAATCTATTTTGCTCTCAGATAAGTAATTATAATCATGCCAAAATACCCCTATGGTATTTCATTGTGGTAATGTGGGTAAGTTTTTAGATTTGTTGCCACATCACAACCATTCTTGGGCATATGCTAATCACTCCTCGGACCAGCATAGTTGATCAGGCTATGCCACTCCCAAGACTGACCATACATCCCCAGGCTTACCTGTGATATCCAACAATCATTACTTTTGCTTTGTCCTTGAACGATGCTGACCTTAGTATGTATGCATGCATGTATACTTTTAACAAAAGCTATTTATTCCTAAAGGTATAGTGGTTTTGAAAACATAAAATCAGAGACCTTAGTCCCAATGCATTTATAGTTTGTATATCTTATGTGGTTCGATATACTTAGCTCACTATAAACAATGCTCTGATACCAATCTGTCACACCCCCAAACCAAGGATGGCAGAAACGTCCGGGGGTGGAGGACTTCATGTACAGTATCGCAACAATGAAAATAATAGTGCTCAAAGTAAATACAACCATCATAAATATAATGGAAAAAGTTACACCAAAGTATATGTTTACATGATTCAAAGTAAATTACATTATGATGACAAAAATAAATTGTTGACGGTTTAACGTCCCATCCTCAAAGCGATGAAGTTTTCCTGTTTCACTGATTTCCTGAGAATAGAAGTAGTTTTGAAAAGTGTCAACAATTAAGTTGGTGAGTTCATACCCCTACATTTTCATGTTTTCTCAAGTTTTCAGGGGGGGGGGGGGGAATACAAGTTAAAACACCAAGAACATAACTAAAATTTTCTAACAGTCTTCATCAGAAAAGTTCAACTCCATTCACGGACTGTTTTGGGCATCCTAAACATTTTTTTTTTCCAAACTGTACAAGGTGCAAATAGTTCACGTTTTTAGCTTTAAAATGACTACTTGCACATCTCCATACGATTTTTCTACAATTTATGGTGATTTTTACAAAACAGCCTGTCTTTTCAAACACAAACCCGGACCAGTCTGTGAATATGAGAATTTTAAGACAAGTTAAAAGTTTCCAAAAATCATGATAAAAATTGTGAGTAAACTAGACTCATTTTAGGAACTCTCAGAATTTACGGATCTAGTTTCCGACTTCGTATGATTTTTCTATGATTTTTCTAAAACAGTGCTGAAAGACTAAGAATTAATTAACAGCTTCTAACTATCAAAACACTTTGTAACATGTTGAGCAAAGTGTTAAATCTTTGACAACTTCATCTATTACATGTATTTCTTGTTATGATATATTTATATAATAGAAAATTACTTGCTGAATTTATAAGAATCCTCCATCATAATCATTAGTACAAAACAAAGCAAGTTAAACATGGCTATATTGTACTATACATTTGACTTACATAGAATGAGATTCTTAAACACTACAAAGAAATATACTAAACTATAATAGGTATAGTTAGGGTACATATACATTTCAAACAATTTAATAAATTATAATAGGTATAGTTTATGATACATCACTCAACACACTCGTACAAAAAGGGGTACAAATACAAAGTGCCGGTTTTTATACAAAAAGGGGTACAAATACAAAGTGCCGGGTCTCTATACAAAAAGGGGTACAAATACAAAGTGCCGGGTCTCTATACAAAAAGGGGTACAAATACAAAGTGTCGGGTCTCTATACAAAAAGGGGTACAAATACAAAGTGCCGGGTCTCTATACAAAAAGGGGTACAAATACAAAGTGCCGAGTCTCTATACAAAAAGGGGGTACCGATACAAAGTACCAGGTTCACTTAAGATAGTTATTATGAAATCAAACTATATTTCATCTGGAATTGTTAGGCTTCAACTATAGTCGCTGAGCATATATGTTTGAGTCATATAAGAATTTAGTCTTGATTGGCCTAGAATTGGTGGTGCCCGCCTCATCTCCTGTTCCTCGTTGGGTTGTGGACCTAGGGCAGACCCACTATATTCAACGTTTTATCTAATTTAAACCTTATATAACTTACATACACATGACGATTATAGAGGAACTCTACGGGTCATTCTAGTGTTCATTAATGCATCATATAGGAATATTTCTATTCACACTTAACTAAGAAAATATTGGATTTTCTGGAAATCAAACTATATCGATTTTACAAGGAAAACGGTTTCTACTTCAAACAAAACTCTTATGAACTCACCAACTTAATTGTTGACACTTTTCAAAACTACTTGTATTCTCAGGAAATCAGTGAAACAGGAAAACTTCATCGCTTTGAGGATGGGACGTTAAACCGTCAACAATTTATTTTTGTCATCATAATGTAATTGACTTTGAATCATGTAAACATATACTTTGGTGTAACTTTTTCAATTATATTTATGATGGTTGTATTTACTTTGAGCACTATTATTTTCATTGTTGTGATACTGTACATGAAGTCCTCCACCCCTGGACATTGCTACCATCCTTGGTTTGGGGGTGTGACAGATTTGAAGGGATAAAAGTTGTCGAAAGTGTTTGACAAATGCTTATTACTCTCAATCATTTTGTCAACATCTTAATACTTGTTACTATAATTAAGTAATCAATTAATCATATTTAATCTATTAAATGTTTATAAAATCCAAGAAAATACACAAAAAAATGTTTGTCTTTTTCTCTTTTTGGAATGACAGGAGATAAAAAAAACTACTTTTTTGTTAGTCAAATTAATCCAAGCCAATCCATTTTAACATGTTGCAACCAACCCGACTAATCAAACCATTTTGACACATTGAAGAATGAGAAATTCCCTTAAGATCCTTAACAACCTTCCCACCCAAGGCTTACTGGAGTATTGTCTTCCCATAACTTGGAGGACCCAAAAGTAATGTCATTCTACAAACACTTTTTTTTTTGGTCTTGACTTCTTTTGCTCATTAGGGGAATAATTTTTTTCAACCTACAAATCAAGTTATAAAATCAAAACAAACTGATTGAAACATATCTTAATAACTAATAAAAACATCCACAACTGATAAAAATCTAATAATAAAACATATATCATTTCTAGTTACATATGTCAAACACAATATATGATATACCCTAGGAGTTAGGAAGACCATCAGTAAGGGATATCAGTCGTGATCGAATTGGTGGAAATAAAGGTTGAGAAACATGGAGGCTTAAACCATCCCACCTGCAAATAGTATAAAAGAGTAGTCGATAAGTTATTGACTTAATGATGAATAGTAACTACTTTGATTATTATAACACACAAACAGGTCCTTTATGTACCAAACATGGTAGTACCATAAGCTATCTTGATGTACTGAATATGGGGCTCCATGCCTAACTAATCACATACAAGCAAACTGAACCAGAAAACAAATACTGAGATTACAAACAAAAGCATAGAATTCCATTCCATTCCTAATTAAAACAAACAGTCAAGGTAAGGGTAGTGTTTCTCGCCTCGACTTAAGGTAGAAGTTGTTGGATTAGTGTCTAAGTTCATAACTATTTGGGTATGTACTTGACCCGATGGTGCATAGTCCTTTTGGATTGCCTTCACCAAAGCAATTTGATAGGTTGAATTATGGAGAGAAAGGATTAATTATGATTTATTAATATATTATGAGAATAATATATTAAAGGAGAAATCATATTGGTTAACTAATCTTAGTCAATAATTAATTAAGAATTAATTTTGTGGCTAAAAGACATTAATTAAACTTAAGGGACTAGAAAATGACTGTGAGGAAATGCTTTCACTAAGAGAGATTTGAAGAAGATAGTGATTGTGAAAATTGCATTCTTAAATTCGATTATGGTTATGGTATCCCTTTCCATGATTCGAATTGTGAGATTTAGCAATTGGTCTAAATTGTTTAGACACACATATGAGCTATCTAAGGCAAAGGGGTATAAGCTTAGATAAAGGATTATCAAAGCATTAGGTATTAGAAATATGAACTTAAGAAATTCAATAGGTATTGTTTTTCTGGAAGTTAAGTTGTTTTCTGAATACATGTCAAAGCTAGTGGGAGCATAAGAGTTATGCTTATATGATAATAATCGTCATGATAGTGGGAGCATAAAAGTTGTGCTTGTATGATTATTATGGAAAGTATTTCAAGTTAGCAATATTAATTATAGAAAACAAAAGTTACACTTTGAAAAGTCGCAAGGGTTGAAAGGTTGTTTTACTATAATTAAGGGAGAGAATATTATGCTTCATTTCAAATGTAAAGGCTTAGGTTGTGGAATGTTAATAACTTTAGTCAAGGATACATAGTGCGTTCTCAAAAATTTCGGTTATGATTATGGCATCCCTCTTCATAGTTCGAATTGTGAGAACGTGACACATTAAATATTATAGCAGAAGATTGATAAAGTATCGTATCCTTATGTAAGACATTATGCATCGTGTCCCATACGCTTTGGGTATAGGATCGATTGCAAGTGCTATAATATTTGACCATTCTAAAATTTTCCAAATGTCTAGCGCATTTAGAGGGAAAAAGGACAAGAATCGGTTTTGACTAAGATAATTAAACAACTATCAAAGGACGATCCAAAGCTCGCTGAGGATTGGTCGCTTGTGAGTAGTTGGAAGTATGGTATTGGATGGAACATATCGACATTATTATGAATATATAAGATTCTATTAAGAATGAGTTGTCATATGGCAAGTATGGAAATATTTCCATATTGGGAGTTGGATATTGAGAATCTGTATCTAGATTAGAAACTTTTATGCAAGAAAGGATGTTCAAAGGAATGTACTTTGAGTGAGAGACATCCTATCTATAAAATTGTTTCTTATAGAGATTGGCCAAGTCTTGATGATTTTGAGCTATGACTTTACGAAAGAATCATTGCATAAAATGTTAGAATCTAGCATAAGTAACAAGAATTTGATATTCTTACACTTGTGATAGGGATCAGGAGTTGTGAAATGAGCATGATTGGAAATGTGTTCATTTGATCTATTTCACAAAGAAAAGTCCACAGGTAAACATTGTGTGCATGATTGGAAATTTTTCATTTGATCTATTTCACAAGGAAATGAGCATGATTGGAAATTTTTCATTTGATCTATTTCACAAAGAAAGGACCACAGGTAAACATTGTGTGCATGCTAAGAGCATGGGACAAGTGTAGTAAAAATTCAAGTAAGAAGTTGATTACCCCAAACAACAAATAATGAGTAATCGATATGGTGATAAATAAAAGGTGTTTTATTTATACTCAAGGGTTTGGGACCATATAGGATTATTATTATTCTTGTGTTTCACTTTGCATGTTTTGACTTTCTGAATAATTAATTATTTCAGAATAATCGAATTATTCGAACGGACCACAATCGTTCATATGTTGAAAGTAGGTATGAATGAAGACTGTTATGAATTGGTTTGTAGATTGTCTAATGTGTATTAGACATAGCAAAGGTTTGCTACAACGTTCATGAGTGCTTATGAATATGATTTTGAGCATTGGATTAAACCCACGCTCACTTGGATCACTTCATGGATTTTATCATGAGTGATTGGTGAGACGATAATATCTTATATTCTTGAAACTGAGATATGTGAGTTGTATCTTGTGAGTCAGTTACACATTGATAATATGTAAACGCACCAGTAACTTGGTGTCATAAAACATATTGTTGTGTGTGATTCGGTGAGTGAGTGCAAGCAAGCATTGAATCAAAGTTTATCCGTTCCTTTTATCCAAATTGGGATGAAAGCGATATCTTTGGGCCCCTCGATGATTTAGTGATGACACCTAAGCGCTTGGCCAAGCCGGGACTAATTTGATGTGTTTAATTTTAGTTTCTTGTCAGTTGTCGTAAATGGGAAATCGGGAAACAACACATAGACAGAGAGAATGATTTAAATCTATGTCTCAGTCTATACGATATCTAGAATGGAGGAATATATGATCTCTTATCTAAAGGATGCGTATCTGATAAGATTAGAGTTGACAACGGCTTTTGAAAGCTACGGTTGTGCATTAGGATCTGAAGTCATATGCATAATAGTTATTAGACTTATCCAAGTGGGAGACTATTGAATTAGTGTCTAAGTTCATAAATATTTTGGTATGTAATTGACCCGATGGTGCATGGTCCTTTTGGGTTGCCTTCACCAAAGCAACTTGATAGGATGAATTATGGAGAGAAAGGATTAATTATGATTTATTAATATATTATGAGAATAATATATTAAAGGAGAAATCATATTGGTTAATTAATATTAGTCAATAATTAATTAAGAATTAATTTTGTGGCTAAAAGACATTAATTAAACTTAAGGGACTAGAACTGTCAATTGTATGATAGTTGAATATTGGGCTAATGGAGTCCATATTAGAGGGTGGACGAATTCTATGGGAAAAACCATTAGAAATCGTCCTAGGCCTCTTAGGAGGGAGTCCATGGGTTGCTTAGGGCCTAAGCAGTCAAATTAGGGTTTCCTTGTTAGATAACCCTAATAGCCTCACTATTTAAAGATCCCTAGAGCACCAAAAACGTGGCAAAGAGTTTCCTTGGGGTTTTGAAACATTTTTGGGTGCCTCCTCTCTTATCATTCTTCATCCTTTTGCTCTTGGTGTTTATGTGCCATTAGAGGAGTGACACTTGTGACTCTAAGCTTTCTAAAGCCATTATAAGGAGGATTTGAGTTGTTATTACTATATAACAACAAAACGTATGTATTCTAATCTTCTTGGTGAATTTCGAAAACAGTATGATTCATTAGGGTTTTATTATGTGTTCATAATGTTGTGTAACTAATAGTGAAAACATAGATCCAATAATAGGGTTGCATGCACACATAGGATTGTTTGTATAAAATCCCATCAGTGGTATCAGAGCTTATGGTTTTTGTTTTCAATTAGCTTTTATTCAAATGTATGAACTTGACATATTAGGGTTTATCGCTAATAAACCCTGAAGGCTAGGTAATTTTCGCAATTAGGGTTGCAAAACCCTAGTTGGCGATTTTTTCTAGGGTTTCCCAAACCCTTTCCTTAGCCTCCAAGATTTTGAAATATAGGGTTATCCAACCCTTGAATTTCTAAATTACCTCCTTCCCCAAGGTTAGATCCTAAATTTTAGGGATTTGGATTATCCCATATCATGTAATTATCCTTTAATAGTTAAATATGGTAATTAAAGATTTTGGGATATCTCATCCTTTATTTTCGAAATCTGTGTAGAAGTTTAAGAGATTAGGATATCTTATATGTATAAATGGTAATTATCCTCATGATTTAGATAATCCCTTGTGATTTAATAATTTAAATTAATTGTTTAATTTATGGTAATTATTAAATCAAGAGTTTTAATATTTAAAATTTTAATTTAAATGTCTTAAATTCGAAAATTTTAAGTGAGATTAAAACCTAATTGTTTTGAAGAGTTTCGAAACTTGCCCTCAAGTTTTGGAAATAAAATTGTTGATTAAAAGGTAATTTTGAATGTCTAAATTCCAAAACCCTAATTTTGAAAAGTTCAAATTAAACCCTTATGGTTTTATTAAATTAATTAAATGTATAATTAAAAGAGAGTTAATAAATCCATAATGATTTTGGTTAATTAAACGTATAATTTAAACCACCTAGTATTTTAAATGTATAAAATGTACCCTTATACTATGTATAACATTAAAAGTTTAACATTATATATGTATAACTAAAATGCTAGTCTTACCTTAGTAGGCCTCATTCATGAAGCCGATCTATAAGGGGGGTATAAGGTTATGGCCGATAAAATGGCCGTTTAATGGGTATCCACTCTTACCCACCTCTTCCGTGATTAGTGGAGGGTCGTTAGCCGAACGGGTAGGATAGGGCAAACCCTTTCCATTAAAAGTATAATGAAGTATAAAGTAACTAAAATTTTTACAAAATTCCCAATCTTAGTTACTTTAGGCAAAAGTGAATTGATGCAATTCCATGAAATTACACTTTGTGCCCTTGCAAAGACGTTAGTAGAGCGTGTGTGGTTAACCGGCACACTAAATGGTTCTAAGAAAAGGTAGCAAAGGGTGACTCGATGTTTGTCATAGTTCGGTGGAGCGTGTGTGGTTAACCGGCACATCGAATAGGTGACTGTAATATGTGGGGGCACCATGTAAGTTTGCATGGTTATTCACACCCGCTTTGTGATCCTCGGTATCCGAGTCACAAACTAGAGGGGCATATCGAGATTTAAACATGCCATTGAAAAGTTCAATGAATCTCAAAGGATCTAGGAGTTTTTATAGATTTAAAACTTAAATTTCTTTTTTGTTTTTATGGTGGAAATTGGTAAATCGTCAGTTACCTACCTTCAAATATTCTGCAACTAGATTACGCCATCCCTTTTCTAGGTTGTAGCGTATTGTGTTGGGTCCTAGCCTTAATATCTCATTTGTGTGATTTATTAAGTATTCAATCAATCAATTAACTTGAATTTAGTTTCTCCTGTTTTGTAGATGTCAAAGTACGACAACTATGGTGTTCCTAAATCCCGTGGAACAAGCTTTCCACATGAAGATGATATTCCACGATTCGATCGAGGAACAAGAGATTGTGCTTCACTTCCTCCACCTCCTCCAATTATTCTCCCTAACCCACAAGTTCGAAGGCTTGAAAAGTTTAAGCTCACTCAAGCCGTTTTGGCAAGTAAACATGGGAAAATTGTGTGTGTACACATCTTAGAGATGAAGTCACACATTGAAAGATTAAGGATGTTGGGTGTCAAGATTTCAAGTAAGTTGGTTGTTGACTGGGTTCTTTAGTCGCTTCCTGAATCATATAGTGAGTTCACAAGAGAGTACTATATGATGGATCATGACGTAACCCTCATTGATTTGACCTATTTGCTTGTAGCTGCTGAATCAAAAATGATTTGGCGAGCTGGTCGAGTAAATTTGTCTGGTAAATCAAACTCCCAAACTTCAATGGATATTGAAAATGGTGACATTGAAGATCCAGAAAAGGTAGATTCTGAGATAGTTCCATGTGCCATTCCAAAGGAATCCATTTGCTTTTATTGCGAAGAGAAGGGGCATTGGAGACAAAGCTACCCTATTTACCTAAGAGATCTAAGAGATGGGAGAGTCAAAACGTATGGCTCTAACTTAGGTAAAATCCATTAACTAACTCTTTTAAGTTCCTATTCTAGATTCTTAATGAATGATGTGATAAGATTACATTTGATGTTTTATAGAATCGAAGAAAAAAGAGGGAGCTTAAGGGAAGAAGTGAGCGGAATCTAATCATGAATAAATGGATTTCGATCGCATTAGTTGAAGATTAGATTCTTGAGCTACTACTTAGAGTTAGAATAAGAGTGCTAAGAAATGTGTATTAGCATAGTTTTTCAATAAATTGCATTGTAAGGACAAATTGATTTTATATTATTTATTTATCCTTGCGATGGCGTATATGAAAAATTGATGTTTTGAATGTTTATATGATTAGCAATAATGGATTTGATTCTTAATTATGCGGAAATGTCGAGAATTTACCAAATAGGGAGAGTTTCTCATCACCCAAGTTTCAGATGGACAGAAACTTGGAATCATACAACTTGGTTGCATGATGAATGAGAAATTTTATATTTGGAAATTAGACTAATTCAGTGACAAAGTGTCAAGTGAAGGACTAGGAGATCAAGTACACAAGGTTGTGTGTTGATCAAGTCCACCACAAGAGTAACAAAGATATTTGTCATGATTTACTAAGGTTAAGTAAACATGATTATACTTATGAGATTAATTGTAATTCTGAGTTGATTGAAAGAGTTTCATTCAATAGCAGAACGGATAAGAAGAATCAAGTAGGTTGAAAAATAAAAGTTTCTCTATGCTAAGAAGAAGGGAGAGTACCTTTTATTATGTTTTATGATAGGTCTTAATGATTGAGAACCATATCTCAATTGATCCTCTAAACGAGTCTTAGTACAATTGTATGTATGAGAAGAGGAATCAAGAATTGAAGAAATGGTTAAATCACAAAGTCAATCATACTTCGTTCCAAAAACAAGTCTTAGAGTTAAGATTGTGACATTAAGTGACAAGTCTTAAGAAGCTTTATAACATTCACCAAATGTGGAAAGTTGTGATGTCTTGGAGAAGACGAAGACCAACTAGGACAAATTTTGTAAAGTGTTTTGTCTTGATAAAAGCTACACTAACTCTTGAATATTTGTTTGTCGAGAAATGTTTATTGACAAGAGATTCTTATATGTCAAGGAGTCAGTGGGAGTCTTAATGGCCTTGAAAGGTTTCAAGAAAAAATTAATAATAAACCTTATTGATCATCACTAGCACACGACTTGAGGTTTATAACCTATCGTGTTGATGTTATTTTGTTTCTGTGCCATTCCAATTGAGTTAATTATACATGTGAGTTCTATGAGTTCTCGTTTTAAAGCATAAAAGGCAAGGACCTTGATCAATGAAAAGTACATTGATAGGGAAGGGTGAGCTGCTTAACTACTTGGAAGACATAGTGGGCACTCGTGTTACCATAAGGCAAGAAATCAAGATTAAGAGTTCGGTCCATATGAGTTTGGATTTGTCACAAACATTGGTTTTGACAAATTCATATGGATAGGAACACATACACCATTAAAATCTAAGTCTCATAAGATTCCCTCCTTCATGAAAATGACTATGAGGAAATGCTTTCACTAAGAGAGATTTTAAGAACATAGTGATTGTGAAAATTGCATTCTTAAATTCGATTATGGTTACGGTATCCCTTTCCATGATTCGAATTGTGAGATTTGGCAATTGGTCTAAATTGTTTAGACACACATATGAGCTATCTAAGGCAAAGGTGTATAAGCTTAGATAAAGGATTATCAAAACATTAGGTATTAGAAATATGAACTTAAGAAATTCAATAGGTATTGTTTTTCTGGAAGTTAAGTTGTTTTCTGAATACATGTCAAAGCTAGTGGGAGCATAAGTTATGCTTATATGATAATAATCATCATGATAGTGGGAGCATAAAAGTTGTTCTTGTATGATTATTATGGCAAGTATTTCAAGTTTGCAATATTAATTATAGAAAACAAAAGTTACACTTTGCAAAGTCGCAAGGGTTGAAAGGTTGTATTTCTATAATTAAGGGAGAGAATATTATGTTTCATTTCAAATCTAAAGGCTTAGGTTGTGGAATGTTAATAAATTTAGTCAAGGATACATAGTGCGTTCTCAAAAATTTCAATTATGATTATGGCATCCCTCTTCATAGTTCGAATTGTGAGAACGTAACACATTAAATATTATGGCAGAAGATTGATAAAGTATCGTATCTTTATGTAAGACATTATGCATCGTGTCCCATACGCTTTGCGTATAGGATCGATTGCAAGTCCTATAATATTTGACCATTCTAAAATTTTCCAAATGTCTAGCGCATTTAGAGGGAAAAAGGACAAGAATTGGTTTTGACTAAGATAATTAAACAACTATCAAAGGACGATCCAAACCTCGCTGAGGAGTGGTCGCTTGTGAGTAGTTGGAAGTATGGTATTGGATGGAACATATCGACATTATTATGAATATATAAGATTCTATTAAGAATGAGTTGTCATATGGCAAATATGGAAATATTTCCATATTGGGAGTTGGATATTGAGAATCTGTATCTAGATTAGAAACTTTTATGCAAGAAAGGATGTTCAAAGGAATGTACTTTGAGTGAGACACATCCTATCTATAAAATTGCTTCGTATAGAGATTGGCCAAGTCTTGATGATTTTGAGCTATGACTTTACAAAGGAATCATTGCATAAAATGTTAGAATCTAGCATAAGTAACTAGAATTTGATATTCTTACACTTGTGATAGGGATCGGGAGTTGTGAAATGAGCATGATTGGAAATTTTTCATTTGATCTATTTCACAAAGAAAGGACCACAGGTAAACATTGTGTGCATGCTAAGAGCATGGGACAAGTGTAGTAAAAATTCAAGTAAGAAGTTGATTACCCCAAACAACAAATAATGAGTAATCGATATGGTGATAAATAAAAGGTGTTTTATTTATACTCAAGGGTTTGGGACCATATAGGATTATTATTATTGTTGTGTTTCACTTTGCATGTTTTGACTTCCTGAATAATTAATTATTTTAGAATAATCGAATTATTTGAATGGATCACAGTCGTTCATATGTTGGAAGTAGATATGAAAGAAGATTGTCATGAATTGGTTTGTAGATTGTCTAAAGTGTATTACACATAGCAAAGGTTTGCTGCAACGTTCATGAGTGCTTATGAATATGATTTTGAGCATTGGATTAAACCCACGCTCACTTGGATCACTTCATGAATTTTATCATGAGTGATTGGTGGGACGATAATATCTTATATTCTTGAAACTGAGATATGTGAGTTGTACCTTGCGAGTTAGTTACACATTGATAATATGTAAACGCACCAGTAACTTGGTGTCATAAAACATATTGTTGTGTGTGATTCGGTGAGTGAGTGCAAGCAAGCATTGAATCAAAGTTTATCCGTTCCTTTTATCCAAATTGGGATGAAAGCGATATCTGTGGGCCCATCGATGATTTAGTGATGACACCTAAGCGCTTGGCCAAGCCAGGACTAATTTTATGTGTTCAATTTTAGTTTGTTGCCAGTCATCGTAAATGGGAAATCGGGAAACAACACATAGACAGAGAGAATGATTTAAATCCATGTCTCAGTCTATACGATATCTAGAATGGAGGAATATATGATCTCTTATCTAAAGGACGCGTATCTGATAAGATTAGAGTTGACAACAGCTTTTGAAAGCTACGGTTGCGCATTAGGATCTGAAGTCATATGCATAATAGTTATTAGACTTATCCAAGTGGGAGACTGTTGAATTAGTGTCTAAGTTCATAACTATTTTGGTATGTACTTGACCCGATGGTGCATGGTCCTTTTGGGTTGCCTTTACCAAAGCAACTTGATAGGATGAATTATGGAGAGAAAGGATTAATTATGATTTATTAATATATTATGAGAATAATATCTTAAAGGAGAAATCATATTGGTTAATTAATATTAGTCAATAATTAATTATGAATTAATTTTGTGGCTAAAAGTCATTAATTAAACTTAAGGGACTACAACTGTCAATTGTATGATAGTTGAATATTGGACTAATGGACTCCATATTAGAGGGTGGACGAATTCTATGGGGAAAACCATTAGAAATCGTCCTAGGCCTCTTAGGAGGGAGTCCATGGGTTGCTTAGGGCCTAAGCAGTCAAATTAGGGTTTCCTTGTTAGATAACCCTAATAGCCTCACTATTTAAGGATCCCTAGATCACCAAAAACGTGGCAAAGAGTTTCCTTGGGGTTTCCACACGTTTTTAGGTGCCTCCTCTCTTACCATTCTTGATCCTTTTGCTCTTGGTGTTTGAGAGCCATTAGAGGAGTGACATTTGTGACTCTAAGCTTTCTAAAGCCATTACAAGGAGGATTTGAGTTGTTATTACTATATAACAACAAAAGGTATGTATTCTAATCTTCTTGGTGAATTTCGAAAATAGTATGACTCATTTCGGTTTTATTATGTGTTCATAATATTGTGTAACTAATAGTGAAAACATAGATCCAATACTAGGGTTGCATGCACACATAGGATTGTTCGTATAAAATTCCATCAGAAGTGGGGTGAAGAGGGGGTTGCGGACAACGGTGGTGGTAACGGCGATGTCAGAAGGGTGGTAGTAACCGAGGCATCAGGAGGGTTGTGGTAACGGATGGATATTGGATATTGAAGAGAGTAAGGAGATAGATAGAAGAGATGTTGCTGGTGCGATGGTAGTTTAGGAAGAAGGAGGATTGAGCATCGGTTCAAGATGGGGTGATCTTTTTTCGGTGACGACGATTGATGGGTTTTGGTAAATAATTTTTGAGTCTAGGAAAAACAGAGAACCGAAATGTAGTTTAATTCACAACTTAATTATTAAAACGCATGCGTTAGTAAGTGTATGCAATATGTTTAATAATAGAGTAAAGATATATATATATATATATATATATATATATATATATATATATATATATATATATATATATATATATATGTTACGCCTTAGGCAAAATGGAAACCTAAGAGTTTTAGGAAGAGAGAAATCGATTTTGGAGTGTCTAAACCTCTCTCTCAAAGTCCTCTTTTGTTCATGGTGTTTGTCAACCATTTGTGGCATCACACCTAAGGTACTAAACTCATGAAACACTAAAACTACAAGCTACAATAAAGATGTATTATTCTAACTAGTTTTATGATTTGCGTACCAAAATTGTATGCTAGTTGTAGGCTTCATGCTTTGGAAATTTTATTGCATGTATAATTAGAGAAAACATCGATCCAAAGCATCTAGGGTTGCATGTGCACCATAGGAGTGTTATAGTGCTTAAAACCCAACACTGGTATCAGAACCTAGGATTGTTTTCTGTTATATTTGATGCTTATTAATTTTCAAAGTTAAAAAACAATCGATTTTCTGGCCTCTGGCTGATGAATTCGATGAGTCCACTGGCTGACTCGACGATTCCACTCAATGAAAGGGTAACTCGACGAGTCATGATCATGCACTTGATGAGTTGATGCCTGTGGTTGTAGAATTTCGAGTGTTTGACTAGTATTGGACTATGATCATTACCACAAACTATTATGTATCATAAAAAATGTATTTTCTGATTTGGTAATGATGATCTTCTTCTAATTAAAAGATAATTGTCAAAATTTTAAGTTAATTGTTGGTTGCTTGTAAATTGTTGATATGGATTACCTTGCCTTATGAGTTTAGTTAAATCATTAATCATGAATTATATGATAATTTTATTTGTTAAAATTGATCTTAATGTTCTTTAATGGCTTCCATAACTTGTCCTCAATTTATGGAACATGAAAAGTCTCATCCATTAAAATGACATTAAAACCCATAAGTTTTCAAAAGTTATGAAAATGAAAAGTTTTCAAGAGTTACAAAACTTGCCATCAAGTTTTGGTATTTAAAAAGTCTCAAATTATGAAAACATTAACTCTTGTAATTGAAAGGTTTCAACAGATGAAACTCTTGGGTTCATAACTTCAAATTTTAATTAAATAGCTTTAATTTTAAATTTTTAATAACCTAGTTTCCTTGAATAGTTCAATTACACCTTATGGACTTTATTAAATTAATTAAAGTGTTTAACTAAAAGAGAAGTTTAATAAATCCATAATAACATGGTTTAAGATTAATTAAATTAAGAATATAATTTATTAATAGATTAAAATACCAAGTATTTTAAAAGTTTAAAATACACCCTTACACTAAATAAAATTAAAACTCTAATATATTATATATGTATAAGTTAAAAGTCAGTCTTACCGTTAGTAGGTCTCATTCACGAAGTCAGTCTATAAGGGGGGGGGGGGGGGGTATAAGGTTACTACCTATAAACTGGTGGTTTAATGGGTGTCCACTCTTACCCATCGCTTCCTTGACTTGTGGAGGGTCGTTACCCGAACAGGTAGGATAAGACATTAATTCTCATTAAAAATATAATGAAAACACCAAGTAACTAAACACTTATAAATTCCCAATCTTAGTTACTTAGGAAAAATGTGAATTTGGTGCTAACCCATGAAATTGCACTTTGCACCTTGTTAAGTCGTTAGTGGAGCGTGTGTGGTTAACCGGCACACTGATTAGATGATTTGTAACATTAAGAGTACCAAGCACATTTGCATGGATATTCACACCTTGTTTGTGATCCTCGGCATCCCAATCACAAATTTGAAGGGCACGGTCGAGATTTAAACATGCCATTGAAAAGTTTAATGAATCTCAAAAGAATCTAGGAATTTCAATTCATTTAAAACTTAATAATAAATTTCATTTTACATGGTGGAAATTGGTTAATCGTCATTTACATACCTTCAAATACTTTACAATTAGAGTACGACATCCCTCTTCCGAATTCTAGAATATTGTGTTGGGTCCTAGCCTTAATATTTCATGTTATTAAGGACTTAAATCAACTAACTTGAATATCTCCCATTATTGATGTCTAGGTCAGACAGCTATAGTCTTCCCGAATCTTATGGAAAAAGCTTTCCTCATGAAGATGATATTCCACAAGCAAATCAAGGTGAAAGATTAATCCCTTCTTCTTGTTGTAGTGGAACTTCACTTCCTCCACCTCCTCCAATAGTTCTCCCTAACCCACAAGTTCTAAGATTTTACAAGTTCAAGGTCACTCAAGCCCTATTGGCAAGCTAACGCCAAGATGGATGGTTTGTGTATACACATGTCTTGGACATGAAGTCACACATTGAGAATCTGGGAATGTTAGGAGTCGTTGTGTCGAGGAAGTTGGCTGTTGACTTGGTTCTTCAATCACTTCCTAATTCATATAGTGAGTTCATTAAAGATTACTATATGACAGACTTTGACATGTCCCTTATCGATCTTACCAATTTGCTAATTGATGCCGAATCAACAATGATTTGGTGCACTGGTAATAGAAATTTGATTGGAAGATCTACTTCCCAAACTTCCATGGACATTGATAATGGAAACACTGGAAGTCCAGAAAAGATTTCTCTTCCCAAGGGAAGGGGAAATTCTAAGTCTGAGATTGTCCCGTGTACCATTCCCAAAAGAGTCCATATGTTTCTATTGCCAAGAGAATGGGTATTAGTTGCGAAGCTGTCGTATCTACTTGAAGGATCATAAGGATGGTAAAGTAAAAAAGTTTGACTCTGCTCCAGGTAAGTCCACCATCTAACTCTATTAAGTTCCTATTAGTAGATTCTTAATGCATGATGTGATAAGATTACATTTTGATGTTTTGTAGGATCAAAGGAAGCTTAAAGTAAAAGCATGATGAATCTGATCGCGAAGAGATAGATTTCGATCGCATGGTTGGATGGTCGGATTTTTGAGCTGATGCTAGGAGTTATGATAGATTGCTTAGGAATATTTAGAAACATATTTTTCATATGTACTTGCATTGTAATAAAATGTTTTCTGCATTTTATAAATAAAGAGAAATTTTGATTATATCTTATTTATATTTCCTTGCAATGGCATTTGTGAAAATAGATGTTTACATGTTTCTTTTTTAGCAATATGGATTTAATTCTTTCATTTTCGGTAGTGTCATAATTTACCAAATAAGGTAAGATTCTCATCACCCAAGTTTCAATTGTCCAGAAACTTGGAATCATGCAATTTGTATTATGTGATGAATGAGAACTTTCATCTTTGGGAAATTAAGAGTAATTCCTTGTTCACATGTATATGTGAGTCAAGTGAATGACTAGGGGATCAGGTACACTTGGTTGTGCACTGGTCAGGGCCACCACAAAGAATGATAAGACTATTTGTCATGATTTACTAGTTTAGTTAATATGGTTATGCTTACAAGATTAAGTATAATTTTGAATCATTTGAAAAGTTTCAATGTATAGCAGAACGAATAAGAAGAATCAAATGAGGTAGAAAGATAAAAAATTTCTCCAATCTGAAAAGAAGGGAGAGTACTTTAATATCGTGTTTTATGATCATCCTTATGATTATTGAACCATGTCACAATTGATCATCTAAGGATACCTTAGTGCACTTGGATGGCTAAGAAGAGTAATCGTAAATTATTGAAATGGTTAAATCAAAATGTGAATCATACTTCATTCCAAGATCAAGTCTTAGAGTCATACTCCAAGATTGTGCCTTGAGTGACAAAATCTTAAGAAGGTTTATAACACTTATCAAATGTAGGGTTAAATGTTTCTTACTCATGTATATATGAAATTGGTAAGTTGTGATGTTTTGTATAAAACAAAGATTAACTAAGACCAATTGTGTGAAGTGTTTTTGTCTTGACAAGAAACCACATTAACTCTTGAATATTTGATTGTCAAGTAATGTTTCTTGACAAAGGGAGTCTTATATGTCAAGAGGTTAGTATGAGTCTCAAAGATCTTGAAAAGCTTCAAGAACTAATCAAGATTAAACCTATTCTTAATCATTAGCACACGAATTGAGGTTTATAAACTATTGTGTTGACATATTGTTGTTTTTATGCCTATTCCAATTAAAGTTGACTACGCATGTGAGTTCTATGAGTACTAAATTGTTTTTATAACAACTTGAAAGCAATGGTAGGCCCTTGAGCTACCAGGTGACACAAATTAAAGATTCAATAAGTTCAATCGATATGATTTTGGGATTTGTCACTAACGTTGTCTTGTGATTATGGTTATGACAAAGTCAGATGGATAGGAACACATACACCATAAAATATAAGTGTCATAAGGTTTCTCTCCGCTTCATGAAAATGATTGTGAGGAAACACTTTCACTAAGTAGATTTTAAGGATATATCAATTATGATATTTTCATTCTCAAATTCGATTATGACTACGACATCCATCTTCATAGTTCGAATTGTGAGAATTGGAAAATATTTTGAACGTTCGGAACTTGTTGTTATAATTTCTGAATAGTTTAGACACACATATGAGCTTTCTAATAAAAGGTGTATAAGCTTAGATAAAGGCTTATCAAAGCATCTCGTATCAGAATTCAAAACTTTGGTAAGAAAGACAATAAGTACAGATTTTTAGAAGTCCATCTGATTTCTGAGTATATGTCAAACCTAGTGCGAGCATAAGTGTTATGGTAGTAAGATAATAATTATTATGCTAGTGGGATCATAATTATTATGATAAGTTTTGCGAGTTAGCAATGTTAATTATAGAAAACAAAATTTTCAATTCACAAAGTTGGGGAGTATGAAAAGTTGTTTTGCTCTAATTAAGGGAGAGGAACTCATACTTCACTTCAAATCTAAAAGCTTAGATTGTGAGATTTTAATAAAATTTAGTCAAGGAAATATATGAATGTTATGTTGAAAAGATCTGACGTAAGGAAATTCTATATGGAAATGTTATAGCAAGAGACTGGTAAATTATCATGTGTTTATGTAAGACATTATGAATCGTATCCCATATGCTTCGAGTATAGGATCGATTGCATATTCTAAAATATTTATGTGTTCTGAATTTTCCAAATGCCTAGGGCATTTAGAGGGAAAATGGACCAGAACTGTATATGACTAAAGTTGTTAAGCAATTGCTTAGGACAATCCAAGGTTCACTATGGATTGGTCACTTGTGGGCATATGGAACTATAGTCATGAATGGACCATATTGATATAATTCTGAATAGATAAAATTCTATTAAGAATGGATATCCATATGGTAATTATGCAAAAGTTTCCATAATGGGAGTTTGATATCAAGAATCTATGAGTAAGTTAGGAACTTTTATGCAAGAAGGATGTTCAAAGGAATGTACTTTGAATATAAGACTTCGCTTCGATGGAATTGGTCCAGTAACCAATCTCAAAAGGGAATACTTTGTAATGTCTATTGCCAAGTCTCTATGACTTTTGTGCATAGTCATCAAAAAGGGATCACTGCATATAAGCTTAGAATCTAACAGATTATAGTAAGTGGCAAGCACTTGGTATTCTCGCACTTATGATAAGGATTTGGAAATAAGTGTCATTAGAAATGTTTACAAATGATCTATTTCACAAAGTAAGGACCATAGGGAAACATAGTGTGCATGCTTAGAGCATGGGACAACTTTTTTTAATTCATGTGTTTAGTTGATAAATCAAAACATTATATTTATATTCAAAAGTTTTGAGACATATTGGATTCGATTATTTTTGTGTTTCATTTTGCATGTTTTTACTTCCTGCATAACTAGGTTATTCAAACTATCTATAGTTGATCATACTTTGAAAGTAAGTATTGAGGCAAGACAGTCAGGAATCCGTCTGAAGTGTTTTAGACATAGCACAAGTTTGCTGCAGTGATCATGAGTACTTCTAGAATAACATTCAAGTATTCGATTAAGCCCACGCTCATCTGAATCACTTCATGGATTTTATCACGAGTGGTTATCAGACGATAATATATTATATTCTTGAAACCAATACATGTGATTTGTAGTTTACATGTCGGTTTCACATTGACATATGTAAATGCACCAGTAACTTGGTGTTATTAAACATATTGTTGTGTGTGATTTGATGAGTAAGTACAAGTAAGCATTTGAGTTGAAGTTTATCCATTCCTTTTATCCAATATAGGATAAAAGCAATATATGTGGGCCGCTCGATGATTTAGTGATGACAACCCTAAGTGCTTGGCCAAGCCTGGACTGATCTGATTTGTTCAATTAGTTAGTCGTCATAAATCGAAAATCGGGAAACAACACACCAACAGAGAGAATGTTTATGATCTATGTCTCAGTTCATACGATATCTAAAATGGAGGTATATATGATCCCTTATCTAATATATGTGTCAATTGATTAGGTCAGAGTTCGACAACGGCTTTTGAGAGCTACCATTGATAGTTGGGATTTTGGAGTCGTACTTGCAATAATAGGTATTAGACATATCCAAGTGGGAGTCTGTTGGATTAGGCGTCTAAGCCCATAACTATAATTGGTATATACTTGACCCGAGAGTAGCATGGTACATTTGGGTTTCCTGAACAGAACAATCTGACAGGATGGATATTTGAGAAAGAGGTTATTTATGATTTATTAATATATTGCAAGTATAATATATTAATTGTGAAATCATAATATTTAATTAGTATTGATCGAGAACTAATTTGGAATTAATTTAGTGATCAAAAGAGACTAATTAAATTAACAGTGATAGTTTATGTAAATCAGTGATATATAGTGTTTGGGCTATTGATCCATAATGGGCTAAGTTTATGTGAGTATCCATAAGAGTTAGCCCAAATGAGATATGGATCATAACCCAAGTGTATGGATTAGGATTTACCCATGACTCATGGAATCCTACAATATATATATATATATATATATATATATATATATATATATATATATATATATATATGTGTGTGTGTGTGTGTGTGTGTGTGTGTGTGCGTGTTACCCCTTAGCCAAAATGGAAACCTAAGAGTTTTAGGAAGAGAGAAATCAATTTTGGAGTGTGTAAACTGATGGGTTTTGAGCATTCTAACACTTCCTAAGTGTAGATGCAACCCTAATAACCTTGAATCTATGTTTTCTCTATCTACATGCAATTTTCTTTTTCAAGGTTATTTCCTAACTAGCATGGCATGGGGAATATATAAAACATAAAAACTAGTATAAATACATACATTGTTGTTGCTTGGATTTCTTCAAGACTTTGTGAGCCTAGCACCCCAAATGTTGTGCCTCAAATGCTTCACACAACACTACAAACTTGGAATAACTTGAGAAAATACTTCTTACACTTGAAAATCGCTTATGCTCTCTCTAGAAACACTCTAGTGCCAATTTTGCATGCTATAGGGTTTCTTTTATAGTGTGTCATAATTAGGAGTTACAAATGCAAACCCTAATTGTCATGACTCTTCATTTCTCATGACCCATGGGTTTGTAACTCCCATGGACTATCAATGGAGCTCCATATGGTTATACCCAAACCCATAAACCATGGATCATTAATCCACAATAAACGAATTGATGATTGTCATAATCAACCCTATATATTTAATTAGTCTCACTTTGATCACCAAATTAATACTAGATTGATACTTGATCGATACTAATTAAATAATACTATTATTAATATATCAGAACTTATAATATATTAATAATCACAAGTGTACTTTCTCTCATTTTGTCTATCCAAGTATTTCAATGCCATGAGACCCAAATGGACCATGCCGGGTCGGGGCAAGTACATACCAAATAAAGTTATGGACTTGGACACTATATCCAACATAAACCTCTCTATCAAATTCCTCCTTTGCTCATGGTGTTTGATAACCATTTAAGGCATCACACTTTAGGTGCTAAGCTCTTGAAAGGCTAAAACTACAAGCTACAATAAAGAGGTATTCTTCTAACTAGTTTTATGATTCATGTTCCAAAACTATATGCTAGTTGTAGGCTTCATGCTATGGAAATTTTATTGTGTGTATAATTAGAGAACCATAGATTGAAAGCATCTATGGTTGCATGTGAAACATATGAGTGTTATAGTGCTTAAAACCCAAAACTTAGTGCTAACCGTCTAGCTCTACAATTAACCAAAAATGAAATCGTGCAAGGGTCCATGGTGGCAAGAGTCGAGATTCCAAAAGTCAACAACAATCACCAGAAGTGAAGGTTCAATAGAGGAAACCAAGGTCAGGAAAAAAGAATCAGGTCGAAAAGGTGTATGCTGTAACACCAGCCCTGGCTCCGACTGCACAAAAGAGTTACATTGTATATAAACCATTATGAACGGAATGTAACTGACACCATGTTGGGGAATGTTTCCATTATGCCATATGCAACAAAAGGGTCATATTGCAAACTTTTATCGAATCACAACACTTGCTACAACAATTCAGGACAGGGTACCGGACCGGGGTCAGGAAGAGGAGGAACATGTTATCAATGTGGAGAGAAAGGGCACTGTAAACAAAATTGACCAAAGTTAAGGAAAGGTATAGGAATTGCTCGTAGTTGGGATTTTTTTATTGGAAACAAGGATTCTATACAAGATCCCTTAGTGGTTACCAATACGTTCCTCATCAACAATTTATATGCTACAATCCTCTTTGACTCTAGTGTTGATAGAAGTTTCATAATTCCATCATTTAAACAACTATTAGATCATGAGTCTGGTAAGTTAGATGTTGTAACACCGTGAATTTTCAACCAAAAATTTCGTTTAAAAATCACATAATTCTCATAACTCGCTTCACAAAAATCCCATTTAATTTATTTGCAAAACACAACTCTAAAATTAATTAATAATAATCAGGATCCTCAAATCTTAAATCCTTCTTTGGTGTATACAATCGAGTCGGTGCCTTCCCGCGATTCTGAGAAAAACCTGAAACACATAACACATAACATGGTAAACACAAAGCTTAGTGAGTTCCCCAAAATACCACGCACATATAATTAGCCACTCGAGGATATAGCTTTGTAAGACCCTCCGGTCAATGTGTCTCAATGGGACCCTCCAGTCCCACAACTCTGTGGACCCTCCGGTCCTAACTCTGTAAACTCTGAGTAATACACCGCATAAATCATAAAGAAATAATACAGGATATCACGATACACAGACAAGCACATAAGATATCTCTATCACACAAAATACCACTAATGGTAAAGTATAGTGTGAAGAATCACCTCGGATGATGAACAGCCCCTAAACGTTGCTGCTACGCACCGACCTTTAACTCTATGTCAAACCCACAACTAACTCGATTACAAACTAAGTCCAAACACTAACTCATTAGGTAAAAAGGTAGTCCACTAACTAACCCATTAACACCCTGAAACACATTTGGCCCAACAAGGCCCAATAATGAATGGGCTCTCCCGAGGCCCAACTCTCATGTACAAGTGACCAACCCTACGCAAGGGCCCAATGCATAACTATAATATTTTCCCTGCTTATAGTCTCCAACACCCAAGCCCAAAGATTCAGGCCCACCCTTAAGGCCCAACATAATATCTAGTCCAAAATCCCAAAGAGGAGTTACGCGGGGCGTATCTCTCTTGGTACGCTCAGCGTACTCATGCATGCATGAAACTGATTGGGACATCAACCTAGTACACGGGGCGTACTGGATCTTACGTTGGGCGTACACTCATTTTTCTTTAGACCATTCCCTTGTTCTTAACCCGTTAAGTCCTTAGCTCATTTCTCAGATCTAGAATCCCTAATGTCTCATAATTCATAAAGTTAGCGACTTTAAGCCTTTGCATGGCTGATTAGGTCACAAACACTCAAAACACGCATCCTCTTTCCTTATGAAGCTCATAATTCATGCATGGTTTACTCCTAACGTCCAAGATTGGACTTTTATGACTTTACTCCACAAAATACACTAAAAAGGGGTATATCAAGGTCTCTGGAGCTCCTTATTTCTTAAAGTCTCCATCTTTTTGGACAAAACCCTAAAACACTCCATATAAATGTACAAATCAAAAGGGTGAGAAAGCTTGAAGCTTTATGCCTTAATGTGAAGCTTTCCACATAGCTAAGCTCAGATCCAAACTTATGGGCTCCCAATCCTTCTTTTCCAAAGCTTCTTCTCTACTTCAAGAACACAAGATTACACTCACAAGATCTCAAATGCACTCTACAGCTATAAGAACGAAGATTTAAGGTTAGGAGGATTTGGTGTCTGGGAATGGTGGCAAGGAATGAGGCCATCTCATTCTTTATATAGGGACACACCCAAAATAGGGTTTTCCATTATGTGCCTAGTCAGCCCAGCGTACCCTCTAGTGCGCCCATCATACTATGTGGTTCTGCCTAAAACCCACGCACATGAGTACGCTAAGCATACACATATGTACTGCGACAACTCGGAACTTTTTTCATTATCCTTATCCAATTTCTGTTAATAAACTTTGAAGTTTTTATTAAATTCCGTTAAATTTCTTGGTTTGGGAAAGGCTTTACGCTTTAAATAAATAATATGTATTTTATACAAAGTCTGAATAAACCGGAAATCACGTGAAAACTCGAAACTTCACTCAAAAACACCAAGTTCACGGTCAGGACGAGTTTACAACCGTAAACTCGTGTACAGCCGTAAACCCGTTTACGGTCGGTGCTAGGTGGACCCCACCACCGACCATACCCCTGGCCTATAAATACCGGACCCCCACCCTTATTTGAACCTTCTTGGCCGGAAACACCCACTTTCTCTCTCTAACTCTCTTGATGATAAACACCAAAAAGCCCTCCTTTCACCCGAAAAACATAGGAAATCATCATTTGGGGTCGTTTGGGAGCCTCTGGAACACTTTTTCATCGAAAACAAGCACCTTTGTTCTTGAGTTTATGACTGTAATCCTTCAGATCTTCAAAAGCTGCAAACTCAGTTCACGACCGTAAACCCAATTCTTGGCCGTAAACTCCATTCACGGCCGTAAACCTTGTTCACGACCGTAAACCCCATATACAGCCGTAAACAGCTCTTTCGTTGGGAAAAGCCTGTTTCCTTAATTCAACCAAGTCCCGGTAACATTCCGTAACCGAAAACAAGTGTTTATCTAACACTTTATCTAACGAAATCACTAATTTAGATGCATATATGTATTTATTAATATTAAGATTTTGTTAAGTGCCACGCGTGTCGACTTGAGGATCTTCTAGTTCAATCCCTTGCACCCAACAATCTGCGAGTTCATACGCCTATGCTTTTATAGTTTTTAAAACGTTTTTAGGGGGGAATACAAGCCAAACATAAAGGTTTTCACAAGTCATAAACTAATGCAATTTCAATGGTTTTACATTAAACATTTAGATACTTTATCCCTTTTGTAATATGTAGAGCATAATGGACGTTTTCTAAACATAAATTCATAGTTTTTTGCGGAACAGTACATGAACATAACTTACCAGTCAAACTATAATAGGTATAGTTTGGGGAATTCATTATCAAATTTACAGATTTAAACCACATGCATAGTCGAACATATAAACTATGATGGACTTAGTTTACCCATTTCTAGATACAGATAACAAGAGTATAATACTAAATAATTGTTTTATGTATAATTATTTATACTCTACACCGTTTACAATGATTTCGAACACGAGAACAACAAAACAACACGTAAACTAGTTAATGCAGGATTGTGAGACCTTCTTCATAGTACTTTGCGAAGTACTAGTAAATCCTCAACTTTTAGTATAACCAGAGTCTCCTGGAGAGAGAGCGTGAAATTTGTATATAGATCTATTCGAGACTGATAATCCCACACCTGAACTGTTAGCTACAGTTAGGCAGGCATGCCTGGGGTGACAAATTTTGTAACATCTGACGCTTGATGAAACGTCATGGAGGTCATCATTCGTATTGGTATGGTTATACGAACTCACAATAGTGTCAACTAACCTTTGTTTACGGAATTTTTCCTTCTTCAATATTTTATTTTAATTAATAAAACTACCTACTTACTACACTGGAGGGTGTTCCAGGGACACAACCTTTGGTTTTATTTTAAGTAATAAAACTACTTTACTTACTGGCGGTGGCCAGGGTTTTCAAACATAACATACCTCACATACTGGTAGTAGCCAGGGTTTTTCAAAAATTGAACATACTTTACATGGTGGTGATAGCCAGGGTTTTCAAACGGAATGTACTTTATTTACTGGTGGTAACCGGGGTTTTAATACAAACAATATGTACTTATAATGAAAAAAATCATTTGTACAAATTGAGTCACTCGTTTCCAATACAAAAACATGCTTATGAACTCACTAGCTTTATGTTGATACATTTTCAAAATCACTTGTATTCTCAGGACAACGATAGACAGGTACCCTTGCCAGCTTTTGCAGAAGACGAAGCACGATAGAGTGGCATCTTTTGAGCTGATCGCGAAGAAATGGATTTCAATCCCATGATTTGATGATTGGATTTTTGTGCCGCTGCTTAGAGTTATAATAGATTTTTTAGGAATATGTAATAGCATAGTTTTCATTCGAATTTGCGTTGTAAGGACACGTTTTCCGCACCTTTTATAAATAAAATAAATTTTGAGTTTTGTCTTATTTATATCTCCTTACAATGTCACTTGTGAAAATTGATGCTTATGTGTTTCTATTATAAGCAATGTTAAGTGGTTGTGATTCTTAGTTATTTTTTTTATGGTGGTGTCATAATTTTCTAAGTAAGAAAAGATTCCCATCACCCAAGTTTCAATTGGATAGAAGATTGGAATCATATTATTTGAGTCATGTGATGTATGGAAATCTTGGTACTTAGGAAATTAAAAACTAATTACTAGTTCACATAAGTATGTGAGTTAAGACTAGGAGATCTGGCATGCAATGTTGTGCGCTGGTCAAGTCCACCACAAATAAAAATAAGATTATTCGTCATGATTTACTAAGATTCTAGTAAATGTGGTTATACTTACAAGGTTAAGTGCAATTCTGAATCATTGCAAAGTTTCGATGAATGGCAGAACGAATAAAAAGAATCAATTGGGCAGAAACATAAAAGTTTCTCCAATCTGAAAAGATGGGAGAGTAATTTAGTATCATGTTTTATGATCGTCTCATTGATTATGAAACCATATAACAATTCTTCCTCTAAGTAAATCTTAGTGCACTAGTTTAAAACACTCATAAAATGTGGAGTGGGAAAGGTTTTCTTATTCCTTCACATTTGAAATTGGTAAGTTGTGATGTCTTGGAAAAGACAAAGACCGACTCAGACTAATTTTGTGAAGTGTTGTCTTGATAAGAATCCGCACTAACTCTTGAGTATTTGTTTGTCACGAAATGGTTCTTAACAAGAGAATGTTATATGTCAAGAGGTTAGTAGGAGTCTAAATGGTCTTGAAAAGTTTCAAGAACTAATCAAGAGTAAACCTAGTTTTTTTTTATCATTCCAGTAGAGTTGTCTATGCATGTGATTCTAAGAGTTATCATTTAAATGCATAAAGGAAATGAACCTTGATCAATGAAAGTTCATTGATCTGTATGGGTGAGCTACCAGGCAGCAGGAAATAAAGATTGAACAAGTTCAGTCCATATGAGTTTGGATTTGTCACAAATCTTGTCTTATGATTATGGTTATTAAACATTCACCTGGACCGGAACACGTAGAACATAAAATCTAAGCGTCATAAGGTTTCTCTCCCTCATGAAAATGATTGTGAGGAAATGCTTTTACTAGGAAGATTTTAAGGAGATAGCGATTGTGTAAATTGCATTCTCAAATTCGATTACGATTTAGACATCCCTCTTCATAGATCAAATTGTGAGATTTGGAAATTAGTTTAAACATTTAAGGCTTATTGCTATAAGTGCTGAAATTGTTTGGACACACATATGAGCTATCTAAGGAAAAGTGTATGATGTGGAAAGCCTTATCAAAGCATCTCGTATCAGAAGCATGAACTTTGGTTAAGAAAGTCAATAAGTGTTGTTTTCTAGAAGTTTAGTTGATTTCTGAATATGTGTTGAAGTTAGTGGAAGCATAAATATTATGCTGGTATGGATATAATTATCATGTTAGTGGGAGAATGATTATTATTTTTAAGTGTTGCAAGTTAGCAACATTAGTTATAGAAAACAAAAGTTTCACTTTGCAAAGTTTCAGGGGTTGAAAAATTGTTTTGCTATAATTAAGGGAAATAATATTATACTTTGTTTCAAAATCCAAAAGCTAGGATCAAGAAATTTTAATCAAACTTCGTCAAAGGACATATATGGATGTTATGTTGAAAAGGTTGAACTTAAAAGGATTCTATATATGGCAATATTATAGCAAGAAACTGGTAAAGTACCACGTTTTTCATTATGAATCGTGTCCTGTACGCTTCGGGTATAGGATCGATCGTATATCTATAATATTCGACCGTTCTAAATTTTCCAAATGCCTACGGCGTTAAGAGGGAAAAAGGATTGGAACTGGATTTGACTAAAATAATTAAACAACTGTCAAGGAAAATCTAAGGTTCGCCAAGGATTGATCACTTGTGGGTAGTTGGAAGTATATAGTAACGAATGGACCATAATGACATTATTATGATTAGATATGATTCTATTAATAACGAGTTGTCGTATGGCAAATATGGAAATGTTTCCATAATGGGAGTTGGATATCGAGAATCTATGTCTAGATTAGAAACTTTTATGCAAGAAGGATGTTCAAAGGAATGTACTTTGAATGTGAGACATTATATTTATGGAATTTACTTGTAGCAATCTCCAATAGAGCACCTTGTAATATCATTAGCAAAGTCTTTGTGGCTTTGATGTTGTGACATTATGAAGGGATCGTTGCATAAAATGTTAGAATCTAACATATTCTAGTAGTGGTGAGAATCTTGTATTCTTTCACTAATGATAAGGATTAGGAGTTGTGAAATGAGCATCATTGGAAATGTTTTCAATTGATCTATTTCACAAAGTATGGACCATAGGAAAATAGAGTGTGTATGCTTGGAGCATGGGACAACTATTGTCATAATTTAAGTAATAAGTTGATTATCCGAAACATTATACAATGAATAATGGGTAATCAATATGGTGATTAAATAAAGGTGTTTTATTTATACTCAAAAGTTTGGGGCCATATTGGATTCGATTATTCTTGTGTTTCACTTTCCATGTTTTGACTTCCCATATAATAAGATTATTCAAACCATCTACGATCAATAAATACTTTGGAAGTAAGTACTAAAGCTAGACTGTCATGAATCTGAATTTAGATTGTCTGAAGCGTTTTAGACATAACAAAAGTCTACTGCAGTGTTCATGAGTACTCCTGAAATAATATTTGAGTATTGGAATAAGCCCACGCTCACTTTAATCACTTCATGGATTTTATCACGAGTGAGTTGTAATTTACAATTCGGTTGCACATTGATAATATGTAAATGAACCAGTAACTTGGTGTTATAAAACATATTGTTGTGTGTGATTTGGTGAGTAGGTACAAGCGAGCATTTGAGTCAAAATTTATTTATTTCTTTTACCTAAAGTGGGATAAAAGCGATATTTGTAGGCCCCTTGATGATTTAGTGATGACACCCTAAGCACTTAGCCAAGCCAAGACTAAGTTGATGTGTTCAATTGTAGTATGTTGTCAATCATCATAAATCGATAATGGGGAAACAAAACATACACTGAGAGAATGATTACAATCCATGTCTCGTGTCTATACAATATGTAGAATTGAGGAATATATGATCGCTTATCTAAAGGACGCGTTACTGATAAGATCAGAGTTGACAGTGGCTTTTGAAAGCTATGATTGTTGATTAGGTTCTGAAGTCGTACTTGCAAAATAATTATTAGACTTATCCAATTGAGAGACTGTTGGATTAGGTGTATAAGCCCATAACTATTTTGGTATGTAGTTGACCCAATTCCGAGCATGGTCCTTTTGGGGTTGCCTTCACCATAGACACTGAAAGGATGCATTAAGGAGAACGAGGATTAATTATGATTTATTAATATATTATATGAATAATATATTAAAAGAGAATTCATATTGTTTAATTAATATTAGTCAATAACTAATTGAGAATTAATTTTGTAGCTAAAAGATATTAATTAAATAAAGGGGATGGGTACTATAATTATAAGATAGTAAAAAGTTAGGATTAGGATCCATAAGGAAGCAATGGATGAATTCTATATGAGGGTCCATATAGAAATCGTCCAAGGGCCTTCTAGAAGATCCTTTGGGCTACTTAAGGACTAAGCAACTGGATTAAGGTTTCCAAGTTGAAAACCCTAGAAACCTAGCTATAAAAGGAACCCATTGGGCCTCAAAATAACATCCCTAACTATTCTTGGAATACCTTGGACGGAATTTGGTGCCTCTCCTCTCTCTCTTGTTCATCCTTGTTGCTAATGGTGTTTGTGACTCCATTAAAGGTGCAATACTTGGAGCACTAAGCTTTCAATAGTCAAGATTAAGAAGGATAGTGATTGTTATTTCTATATAACAATCAAAGGTAAGATCTAAACACTAAATCATATGTGGTTTTCAGATTTGCATGCTAGTCAATTAGGTTTTATTGCTTTGGCATTCAATGTTGTATGTTTACTTAGAAAAACCTAGATCAGAGCAATTAGGGTTTCATGTACACCATAGGATTAATGTTATACACATAACCCAACAGCCACCAAGTTCTTGAGAGTCCAACTGATAAGGCTACCCTAACCTATGCATCATCCTTTTCCACTCACTAACCACATAATCATCCCTACTAAAACCACGATCCAATATCTTGACCCAAACAGTCTCTACTAGGTCCCACTTGCATAGGCATAATCACATGGGACTCGCCTACAAGTCTCACCCAATCTATACCAATGAGCGGGTCACGCCCACAAGTCTCACTCCATTGACAGCTACAAAGGTCCAACCCCGCCTAGGACCCAATGGCCCTCCTCCTATAATAGAGAAACACTCTCCGATAATCTTGTTCTCCTTTCCCAAGGCATGAACTAATCCTTCTTTATACCAAAACCCCCCAAACGATGGTCTATCTTAACCTGGCGAATGCTAAGATCCCATCATAGACTTACAACACTTCCATACTATTTTCCAATATAGTGAATGCTATGGCCACCCAACAATCTTACGACATGCCTAACCTGCCACTGTTACCACCCATAGTCTTAACATACCTTTACCATATTAACCCCAGTTATCCTGAGTCAAACCCACATCCATCTGAAATCTAATAAGGTGTTTGGGTTATGCTTCAAACCCCAAAGCTTTCATCAAGCAAGAACCGGCAACAAGGCTCTAACACAACCCACACCTGGATCCATCGACATGCCTGCTATACCACAAAAAAACACAAAACTAGCTGTTGGAAGTTTCCTGAACTCCCAACTTACACAACTTCAAGTCAGATGACCACTTAAGGTGTCTTCCCTGCCGACTGTGATGTGAAACTCACCCTAGTTTCACACCTTATTCAACTCCTGGAAATCTGAGCGATTCTCCCCCACTTGGATTCATCGAATCTCTACGAACCCACAAAATTTGACGGATTCCCAACCAATCTTACCTCCTTATAATTTAAATTACCGATGACTTGTGCTTACTAATACTAGTGTTCCATTACTAGCCAATCTTGATGATCACACAACTCTTGAAATCCAGATGAATACTCCCTGAAATCTCAATAAGCGTGATAACCCCAATCACTTCCAATGACACAACACCAAATCCTTAAGTCTTTTATTGTTAGGATATTTATTGTTTTGTGTTAATTTTGCTATGCATGTAATTAGTCTTTATTATTAATGGATTGGGCCTATCCATCTTTCATTATGGTGCTAGGGTTAGACTATAAATATACTAATGTTTTGATTTCCCTACATATCTTTACAGAGAAGTTCTACTCGAACTCTTCTAAGATATTGATAATAAATCATTTAGCGCCCTTTTAAGCATATTATATCTTTGTTCTTGTAGTTTGATTCATATAAACTGTTTTGAATCTATCGATTATTATTTTATTGTTGCTACAATTCTTATCAGAGCAGGAGACTGTGTAATACATACGCATATCTCCTGTTAAGTTTACTAGGGTTTTGAGTTTTAATCAAATATGTTCTAGCCGTCTCTATCATTATCATCGATTGTACACGTTAGATCTGGGTCTTTGTTTTACCCAAATCTAGATTAGTATTTTACACATCTGATTCATTACAATATCGATAATCTTGTCAAAGATAACTGTAGAAGATCCACATACTCTATCTTTCAATATTTCTAGTGGCATTGGATCGACAACCAGGATCCCAATCCTATTCCGACAAGACTATCAAGTTTGGGCTCTACTCTTTAAAGACTACGTCCTTGGTCTTGAGGATAATGGAACCTAAATATGGGAGGAAATAATGGTGTACACTTTTATACACATATGATTCATTACAATATACATAATCATCTCTTGAGCGGAATATTGAAACACAAGATAAAGCGTGAACTATAGAGCAAAAAGTAACTTTCATGAACGACTTGAGGTCCGAATGGAAAGCAGTGGTTTCAACTGTGAAAGCACATGAATGGTTTAAGAGTTATATGTTGGCGAAGCTGGTGGGGATTATGAGATCCCATGAAGATGAAGTGACAAAAGACATGAAACTTGTCTCTAGTATGGGTTCGTTGGCCCTAGTTGCAAAGGGCAAAATGGGTTCAGAAGAAGAGTTATAATCTGACCTCTCGGATTATGAACCAAACAAAAAAGAATATGCAATGATGGTTTTTAATCCCAGAAAGTTCATTAAGAAGAACTTCAGTCGATTGAAGGGCATAAACAGGGTAGGAAACTTCAATTCTGAGAAATCTAGAGATGAGAGATTGAAAGGTTCGAAAATGGATAAGGAAAACCAAGAGAAAAAGTTGATTGGTGATTCGGGTTATGATTGTAACTATTGTCATGGAAAGAACCATTTTGCCAAAGAATGCACGCTGAGAAAGATGAATGAGAAAAAGAAAGAAGAAAAGAATGAAGCTTACTATCTTCAGAAGATAGAAGAGCTAAGAAACAGAAAGAATGCAGAGAATGCGAAACCTGCCTTGCTTGTGCAGGAGGATGGGTATAAGTTTGGAAGAGTTGAAGTATGGTCAACTGATTCAGAGGTTGAAGAGGTCCAAAAGCCGATGCATGGTGAATGCTTAGTTGTGAAGGACGATATGCAGAAGTATGGTGCGAAATGTCTGATGGTGAAAAGTGAAGTCTCGGAGAAGAAGGAATTTGCAACTGATGTAGTCGTCCTACTGAAAGTTGTTTCGCAGTGAGGCCCATTTCAGAAAAGGTGAAGGAGTGCTAAAACATCACCAACAAGGTACACTCCATACTTCAATCTCTTAATATTCCTGCTACACGTTACGAATCAAAATTAGATGATTTGAATTATACTTTCTCTAGTTTTAGTGATAGTTTAAAGATAACTCATCTAAATAATTCTAACCTAACTAATCAAATCAACAGGACAACAAGTAAAAGTGAACAGAGATGAATTTGGATAGAGAAGCAGGAGTCAGAGTTGACTAGGTCTAGGGATGTTGTCGTTTATTTGAAACTAGACAATTTAGCGCTTCTAAAACAACAAAATATTTTGTTTTATTGTGAAACAATTATACTTTAACATTACCCAACTGTATGTTGATTGTGAAATAGGTAAAAAGATACACAAAATGATTTTTCCTTTCCTTGAATAGAAAGAGGATGAAATCGATGCAAATTGCTACAAGTGCGAGTCCATAGTCCCTTCCGAAGAGGTTTTAGATGCATACCGAGTTGGACTTGACAAAATTGAAGCCTACATTCAGTCCAAAGACCATAAGAACATGTGAAAACTAGTTTTGAATGAAAAAGACAAAATTTAAGCCTATATTCAGTCCAAAGACCATAAGAACATGTCAATAACATTTCCTATTCTTAAGAAAACCTCACAAGGACCCAAGAAACCTTAGGTTCCTAAATCTCTTTGATTTTTGTAGGTGATTCGTGACGAACAATCCAACTCTAAACGGTACATCGATAGTGGTTGTTCATGTCACATGACAGGGAGGAGGGAATAGCTCAGGGAATTCCGAATGTTGAAGGATGGTGACAAAGTGAAGTATGGAAATAACACCACAGGAGAGATCAAAGGACATGCCATGATCACAAATGGCGAATTCTCTATTCGAAAGGTAACCTATGTAGAAGGCCTGCAACACAACCTAATAAGCATTTTGCAATTGGTTGTAGGTACAGGGCTGAAGGTTTTTTTTGACGATGAAGGATTTGAAATAATTGAGAAGAAAACAAAGGCGGTGATATTAAAATCCAAAAGAAAGGGAGAGATGTTTTATTTGAACATTAAACCAATAGTCGGGAAGCCAGCCATTTGCCTTCCTTCAAAAGCATCTTCGGATGATAGTTGGATTTGGCACCGAAGGCTCTCACATTTAAATTTCAAGTACATCAAAAACTCATACTTGGCGAGTTTGTGCGAGGAATCCCTCTTCTGAAGTATGAAAAAGAACATCTGTGTACGGCTTATGAACTTGGAAAACAAAGTCGGAAGAGTCACTCCATAATTATCAATACAAAAATTATCGAGCCACTTAAACTCTTACACATTGATCTTTGTGGCCCATCTTCCATTGAGTGTCTTGGTGGAGACAAGTATATTTTGCTTATTGTAGATGATTTCTCGATTTAGTTGGGTTTACTTAATTAAACAGAAATCAGAAGCAACCTTGAGGCTAAAGGATTTTATCAAGCTAATTGAAGTTTAGTTGCGAAAGCCTGTTTGGAACATTTGCAGTGATAACGGTTCTGAATTCAAAAACCAAGTGTTTGAAGAATTCTGAACTGAAAAAGGAGATGCTCACAACTTCTCTACTCCTTACACTCCTTAGCAGAACAGAGTCGTTGAAAGACGAAACCAATCTCTTTGTGAAGCTACGATAGCATGCTTTCATTTGCGAAATTACCAATCTATTTATGGGTTGATGCAATTGAAACCGCTTGATTTACTCAGAATTTCTCCTTGATTAATAAAAGATTCTTAATCACTCCTTATGAGATTCTTCATAAAAGAAAACCCAACATTAAGTTCTTTCATGTTTTTGGTTCTAGGTGTTTCATTTTTAAGTCCAAAGAGAAAAGGAATAAATTTGACGTGAAAGCAGACAAATGAATCTACTTAGGATATTCTCTTACTTCGAAGTCTTATAGGGTTGTAAACAAGAAGTCAAAAAGAATTAAATAAACCTACTATGTCACTTTTTTCGAAAACTATCTCAAGAAGTATTAGAAGTCTAATAGTCCATCCAAAGATATTTTTCCAATAACATTCTCTCAAATGATTCCTCTGATGAACTTGTATGAGGAATTCATGAATATTTTTGATGAGCATGAGAAATCCATTTCCTATGCATCGAATGCTAAACATAATCAAGTAGATGAGTTAAAGAATATCATCGACGATGCTGCGAAAGATCTAGAATCTGAACCACAAAATCCAAAGGATCCAGAAGTTCAGACTGATATTCCAAAAACATCTAAAGTACCACCCCAGGGGGAGAACGACAATGGAGAATCTCAAATTGGACCATACTCCCAGGGGAGAACTAAAATGGGGGAGAACGACATGGAAGTAACGAATTTGACGATGTTCAAGAAAAATTCGAAGATG
Source organism: Lactuca saligna (assembly GCF_052625555.1). Classification (NCBI taxonomy): domain Eukaryota; kingdom Viridiplantae; phylum Streptophyta; class Magnoliopsida; order Asterales; family Asteraceae; genus Lactuca; species Lactuca saligna. The sequence continues at coordinate 83,901,610 of NC_136417.1, read as the reverse complement.
TCAATGCCGAATTGGACCATACTTATGATCCAAACTACCCACCTTTAACCAATGGGACCAAAGATCATCCCAAAACTTAAGTCATCGGAGCACCATCTTCAAGAGTTCTCACGAGAGCTCAATAAAAAGTGAATCAAACTGCATTATTTTCAAAGATGGAATTTTGCATGTTTAATTTGTTTATCTCTAAAAGTGAGCCCGGGAATGTAAAGGTTGCTCTTGATCACTTTAATTTTGTGCAAGCTATACACGAAGAGATTAATGAGTTTCAACGCAAAAAAGTATGGAGAATGATTCCAAATCTGAAGGATGATTTCTGTGGTCGGTTTAAAATGGGTGTTTCGGAACTAGCTTGACAAGGAAGGGAATGATATCCGTAACAAAGCTCGGTTGGTTGTGAAAGGCTACTGGAAGAAAAAAGGCTTAGACTACAAGAGACATTCACACCAGTTGCAAGGCTTGAATCTGTTTGCATTTTCCTTACCTACATAGCTCACAAGAACTTTAAAGTCTATCAGATGGATGTCAAATGTGCTTTTCTGAATGGTGAGTTAGAGGAAACGGTCTACGTAGAAAAACCTCCAGCTTATAGTAGTGTGGGTATGCCAAGTGTTTAGACTTAGCTAATGAATATTGTCTCAATATAAAGCCCTTAACTATGGTACGTGAATAAGTCTCAGCCCTAACTTATATGTGGATAAGTCAATAGGAATAATGATTTGGATAAAGTTTATAAAATTTGCGTATGTTTGGTATATACATAAAAGTGTAATGTACTCGCTTTAATAAAGAGGCACGTTTCAAAGTAGTGACCATAAGTACATGTATATGATCTAAGTTAGAATCTTTATAACTTATATGTATATGTATTTAAACACATACACACACACACATATATATATATATATATATATATATATATATATATATACACACACACATACATAAAATAAGTTTGGTCTTTGAAATACTGTAAAGTGGTAAAGTCACATATCATATATATGTAACTGAAAGAAAAAAAATGAAAATTAATCTAAAATGTCAATTTAGTCAAACATGTCCCTAATTTTTTCCTGGCCTAATATGAACCCTAACTAAGATGAAAATGACCATTTTTACATATTGGTCCTAAAAAGGACTACACTGATATGCATTTTGCAAATATCATAATATATTGAATAAATATTGTATTAATGTGTGCGAGTAGTCCCTAAAAAGGGATCGATCTGAACTACTTGCATTCCAAAAAAAATTGCAAACCATATGGTTTAAGATTGGCAAAACCGGTCTTGAATAGACCATAATTTTTCACATAAAATAATAGCATTTTGTTGTATGTTTTCAAAGAGTGTTTTTGAATAAGTTAGATATGTGAAGACATGTATTCCCCCCCCCCCCCATGAAATATATAAAAACTATAAAAGGGGGCCATAAGAACTCATCTTCATGGTGCGGATTAAATTTAAACTCGGAAATGTAGTTGTTTCCGGGAAGCACCGCAAGAACACGAGCTTGCAACCTTCTAATTCAGGGCTATTTTGGACTCTAAATAAACCCAAAAAACATAATGAAAAACTTGAGAGGTTGGACGACAAGGTGGTGGTGTTTGATCACCTAAATAGTAGGGACGAAGGGGTGGAGGTTTGCGGTGGGGAAAACTCAATCGATGAAAATAAGTTTGCCGAGAGAGAGAGAGAGAGAGAGAGAGAGAGAGAGATAGCAAGAGATGTAATGTTTGAGAGGTGTTTCTGATGAGTTTTTGTGGAAAATGATAAGCTAATGCCTTAAATTTATAGTGTATAAGGGCCTTTCTAAGCATGCAATACCCGATGCTTTTGAAATGAGTCAAACATACCAAGTAAGCCATATCTTGTACCTTTGTTCTTATGTCTACTCCATATTTGTAAGGGTAAGATGCATTTGAATGTGGGAAATAAAGAAAGAGGGAAAAATGGTTGGCTACTATTATCCATGCAGGCAATGTGGGCCATGAATATACCATCCTTTCTTAAAAGTGCTTAAAACAACTCTAGCCTTGTGTATCGAGATCCCGATATCCAGTATTTTTTTCGAAAGTTTCCTATTATAGTGTAGAGTTCAAGGATTCCAAAAACTTGAATGGATTAATTATTTTGAGTTGTCAAACTTTAGGAAATCGCGTTTAAATTTCCGCATCTAAATGACTCAAAATGCTCGATTTATGAGTTTTGCACATAATTTTGCTAAAAATAGTTAGAGTATGAAATTAAATATTAGAACATTTCCTAAGTCCAAAAATGCTCTCGAAATTTCCATATGACGTGTGCAAGTGTCACAACAGATCGATATTCAGTGTTTTACTGGTTTGTTTTTCTTATAATTGTCGTATATTTTGCATACGAGGTTTTGGATGTTCTTTATATTTTTGGAAACAGTGGAACTTGTGCTACAAGACTAGAAAGGTTGCTTCACTCACAATTACTTGATATGAATTTTCAGTTTTTTAGTCGTATTAATTAGGATTGTAGTTTGAGCTGTTTGTTTCATTTGAGATTTTCCATAATTGAAAGTAAAATATCATCTCATATCTTATTTTAGTTGAAATGACACTATATATTTATAAAAATATGAATTAAAGCTCAATAGGTCATATTACATAGAGGTGCACGATGATTTGACTGTCTATAGTTGTAGACCGAAATTTTTGGTTGTCACATTACCTCCCTGTTAAGGGAATTTTTCCCGAAATTATTACGTACGAGACTATTTCGTTCCACTAGTGGAAGGAGTACCACTGAACAGTTGCGAGTACTTTTTTTTCATCTGATCCTTGCTTTCCCATGTAAACTTTGGCCCTGTACGAGATTTCTATTGAACTTTTACTATAGGTATGTGACTTTATTTGAGTCTTTTGATTTCTCGATCTATGATCTCCACCGGTTCCTCCATCAAGTAAAGTTTAGTGTTGACCTGGATCTCATCAAGAGGAATAACAATGTTCTCATCAATTAAACACTTATTAAGATTACACACATGGAATGTATCTTGAAATTTACTGAGTTCTTAAGGTAGTTTAAGTTTGTAAGCCACCGGACCAACCCTTGCCAAGATTTCAAAGGGCCTAGTATATCGGCGATTTAGTTTACCTCGTGTTCCAAATCTAATGATAATTTTCCATGGTGTGACCTTACGTAGGACACAATCTCTTCCTTTGAGTTCTATGGGTTTACATCTCACGTAAGCGTAGCTTTTCTGATGACTACGTGCGGCCTTTAATCATTCCTTTATCTAAACGATCTTCTCTGATATTTCATGAATGATCTCAAGACTAGTGAGTAGAGTATCTCAGGCATGATTTTTATCAATTTGAGTATCTCCAACTTCTGTCGAACATATCAGAGAATGAAATCTACGTCTGTATAAGGTTTCGAATTAAGCGACCTTTATGCTATTGTGATAAATTTATATGAAAACTCAACTAGTAGTAATTAAGTATCCCCACATTACTAAAGTCTACCACACTAGTGTAGACTACGTATTTCGGATTTTGTATCGTTCTTTCGCTCTAGCCATCCGTTTGCAGATGATATGTAGTTTTGATGTCAATTTTGGTTCCTAGTGACCTCTGCAATAATGCAAAAATCTAGAAGTGAATTTGCTATATCGGTCCAAGAAAATAGATATTGGCACACCATGCAGTCTGACTATTTCCTTGAGATAGATCTAGTGAGTTTTTCTATCTTGCCAGTTTCCTATGATAGTGTAGAGTTCAAGGATTCCAAAAACTTGAATGGATTAATTTTTTGAATTGTCGAACTTTAGGAAATCGCGTTTAAATTTCTGCATCTAAATGACTCAAAATGTTTGATTTTTTTACTTTTGCACATAATTTTGCTAAAAATAGTTAGAGTATGAAATCAAATATTACAACATTGCCTATGTCCAAAAATGCTCTCGGAATTTACACATGGCATGTGCATGTACCACAACAGATCGATATTCAGTGTTTTACTGGATTGTTTTTCTTATAATTATCGTATATTTTGCATACGAGGTTTTGGATGTTCTTTATATTTTTGGAAACATAGGAACTTGTGCTACAAGACTAGAATGGTTGCTTCACTCACAACTACTTAATATGAATTTTCAGTTTTTTAGTCGTAGTAATTAGGTTTGTAGTTTGAGCTGTTTGTTTCATTTGAGATTTTCCATAATTAAAAGTAAGATATCATCTCATATCTTATTTTATTTGAAATGACACTACATATTTATAAAAATATGCATTAATGCTCAATCGGTCATATTACATAGAGGTTCACTATGATTTGACTGTCTATAGTTCTAGACCTAAATTTTGGGTTGTCACATTACCTCCCTATTAAGGGAATTTTGTCTCGAAATTATTACGTACGAGACTATTTCGTTCCACTAGTGGAAGGATTACCACTGAACAGTTGCGAGTACTTTTTTCATCTGAACCTTGCGTTCCCATGTAAACTTTGGCCCTCTACGATATTTCTATCGGACTTTTACTATAGGTATGTGACTCTATTTGAGTCTTTTGATTTCTCGATCTATGATCTCCACCGGTTCCTCCATCAAGTGAAGTTTAGTTTTGACCTGGATCTCATCGAGAAGAATAACAATGTTCTCATTAATGAAACACTTATTAATATTACATGCATGGAATGTATCCTGAAATTTACTGAGTTCTTAAGGTAATTTAAGTTTGTAAGCCACAGGACCAACCCTTGCCAGGATTTCAAAGGGCCTAGAATATCGGCGATTTAGTTTACCTCATGTTCCAAATCGAATGATACATTTCCATGGTGCGACCTTACGTAGGACATAATCTCGTCCTTTGAGTTCTAAGGGTTTACATCTCACGTAAGCATAGCTTTTCTGATGACTACGTGCGACCTTTAATCATTCCTTTATCTAAACGACCTTCTCCGATATTTCATGAATGATCTCAAGACTAGTGAGTAAAGTATCTCAAGCATGATTTTTATCAATTTGAGTATCTCCAACTTCTGTCGAACATATCGGAGAATGAAATCTACATCTGTATAAGGTTTCGAATGGAGCGACCTTTATGCTATTGTGATATCTTTATATGAAAACTCAACTAGCAGTAATTAAGTATCCCCACATTACTAAAGTCTACCACACTAGTGTAGACTATGTATTTCGGAGTTTGTATCGTTCTTTCGCTCTAGCCATCCATTTGCAGATGATATGTAGTTTTGATGTCAATTTTGGTTCCTAGGGACCTCTACGATGATTGCAAAAATCTAGAAGTGAATTTGCTATATCGGTCCAAGAAAATAAATATTGGCACACCATGCAGTCTAACTATTTCCTTAAGATAGATCTAGTGAGTTTTTCTATCTTCTCAATTTCTTTGATGGTTAGGAAATGGGAAGCCTTCGTTAAACAGTCCACCACTACCCAGATGGTAAAATAACCGCTTGAAGTTCGTAACAACTTTATTATGAAGTCCATGGTTATCTATTCCTATTTCCCTTCCAAGATTAATGGTTGTTGTAGTAGATTAGATGGCTTCTGGTACTCTTCTTTGACTTTGGAGCAAGTCAAGCATTTACTGACATATTTAGCAATCTTTTGCCACCATGTTGGGCCACTAATAAAGCTTTATAAGATCGAGATACATCTTATCTGATCTAGGATGTATTGAGTATCTCTACCTATAATCTTTATTTAATACTAGACTCCAGACTTCACCAAACCTTGGGGTCTAAATTCAGTTCATGGAATATCGTTTTCTGTCTTCCTTGAGGTCAACTGTTTGTTATACCTTGTAGGTTATCATCAATGATATTTTTGGGTTTGAGTGCTTCCAGCTGACCATCTCAAATTTGGGTAGTGAGATTGAAGGGGATTGTTATGGTTAGATCCTTTACACGGAGTGGCTTTTCTCGTTCTTCCCTTCTTAAAGCTTCTGCTACGACATTTGCTTTACCAAGATGATAATAAATTTCACATTCTTAATCATTTAGAAATTCGACCCACCTTCATTATCTTATGTTTAGATCCCTCTGATCGAATATCTGGTTAACACAACATTCATTGTTTCGTATAGGTAGTGCCTTCAAAATTTTAAGACAAACACTACAGCTCCCAATTCTATGTCATAGGTAGTGTAGTTGGTCTCGTTTGGCTTAATTTGGTTGGATGTGTATGCAATGAATATATCCCTTTGCATCAATATGCATCCTAAACCTTGGTGAGAGGCGTCGCAAAATACTACAAAATCTTTTGTTCCCTTTGGAGGAGACAAAATTGGTGCACTACACAAAAGTTATTTCAATTTCGGAAAAGCAAACTCGTTTTTTGACTCCTTGAGGTCAACTGTTTGTTATACCTTGTAGGTTATCATCAATGATATTTTTGGGTTTGAGTGCTTCCAGCTGACCATCTCAAATTTGGGTAGTGAGATTGAAGGGGATTGTTATGGTTAGATCCTTTACACGGAGTGGCTTTTCTCGTTCTTCCCTTCTTAAAGCTTCTGCTACGACATTTGCTTTACCAAGATGATAATAAATTTCACATTCTTAATCATTTAGAAATTCGACCCACCTTCATTATCTTATGTTTAGATCCCTTTGATCGAATATCTGGTTAACACAACATTCATTGTTTCGTATAGGTAGTGCCTTCAAAATTTTAAGACAAACACTACAACTCCCAATTCTATGTCATAGGTAGTGTAGTTGGTCTCGTTTGGCTTAATTTGGTTGGATGTGTATGCAATGAATATATCCCTTTGCATCAATATGCATCCTAAACCTTGGTGAGAGGCGTCGCAAAATACTACAAAATCTTTTGTTCCCTCTGGAGGAGACAAAATTGGTGCACTACACAAAAGTTATTTCAATTTCGGAAAAGCAAACTCTTTTTTGTCTCCCCAATCGAACTTCTTCTCTTTTTACGTTAGAGTAATGAGAGACTTTGCTATTTTGGAGAAGTTCTCGATGAATCTACGATAATATCTCAGAAGCCCTAAGAATTGGCGTCTGGTGGTTGGTGTCGTTGGTTCTTTCCAATCCTTAACCACTTCAATATTTGCAGGATCGACATGAATCCATTTGCTACTTACCACATGATGAAGGAAATGCACTTCGTTAATCCAAAACTCACATTTAGAGAACTTTGAATAAAGTTTTTCCTTTCTCAACAGTTCTAGAATATTTGCATGTGTTGCCTATTTTCTTCCTTGGTTCATGAATATATTATATGTAATCGATGAACACGATCACAAATTCATCCAAGTAGGGTTTACACACCATATCCATAAGATCCATGCATACAACTAGTGCGTTGTTCAATTCGGATGGCATAACCAGAAACTCATAATTACCGTACTGAGTCCTGAATATTGTTTTTGGAATTTCTGCTTCTTGAACTCTGAGTTGATGATAGCCTGATCTCATATAGATCTTTGAGTATTAACAGAATCCTTGTAGTTGGTCAAAAAGGTCATCAATCCTCCGGAGTGGATACCATTTTTGATGGTGAGTTTGTTCAACTCTTGATAGTCAACGCACCTCCCAAAAAATCCATCTTTCTTTTTTGAAAAACAACACCAGAGCTCCCAATAGAGAGAAGCTTGGCTAGATAAAGCCTTTTTCAAGAAGTTCTTGGAGTCGCTTAGGTAGTTCTTGCATTTCCTATGCAGCTATACGATAAGGAGATCTTGCCACTGATGATGCACCAGAGATTAAGTCGATTTGGAATCGACTTGTCTAACTGGAGGTACTCCAGGACGATTCTCTAGAAATACATCTGGTAATCACACACTTATGGAAGGTCTTTGATTTCCTTACCCTTGGCTTGTATATCCACCATGTGGGCCAAGAAATAAAAGCATGTATTTTGCAAACACTTTATCGCCTTCATACAAGAGATGACTCTTAGATTCTTCCGTGATTTATCTCCATAAATCACAAGGGCTTCGTTATTGGGAAGGGGTAGTAAAATGAGCACTTCATAACATAAGATCTCTACTCGATGGAGCGATAACCAATCCATTATGATGATTACATCTATACTTCCAAATTGCATGGATATTAGATCGACATAAAAGGCGTGGTTATTCATGGTGAGAAGACAATTGGTGAGTATTTCTACATTGCTTTCTAATTGTCCGTTTGCTACTTCTACCGTGTAAGCTTCATTAATTTTGCATGATTTATGGTTAAAAATGCTTCTAAACCTATGGGAAATAAAGCTTCTATTGGCATGAGCATCAAATAATATGGAAACATAAATATTGTTGATAGGAAACATACTAGTAAAAATAGTTGGTTCCTGATGAGCATTCCCAATACCTATCACAAATGCTCTTCCTTGGCGAACATGATTCTTTAGTTTCAGGTAGTCCTTCTAAAAAGTCCATGGTTTATTGCATTCAAAGTAGTTACAACTTCTTCTGATAGAGGTGGTTGAGGTTGTATTATTCGAGGTCTTTTTGCAATACTTGGAGGTGTGACCTCTTAAGTTGCAAATGTTGCAGTCCATGCAATTTTTGACATGGAGGAAATTGCACTTGGTACACTGGCATGAAGCTCCAGTGTAGGGATTGGATGGGATGCGAGTGTGAAAAGATGAGAAATTCAGTGAACCTATACTAGAAGAGTCCAAGTGTTGAAAATACTGAAATAAAGTTTCAAAATTGTCAAGTGACAAGTGATGCAGAAAATAAAAAGTTGTGAATCAACCAAGTTAATGATAAACGGTTTTTTATGCTCACGATCAATGATTCAAAAGTGACTCATATTCATCAGAATTCAGTTACAAGTGTTTGAATGGTAAACACACTAAAACACTCAAATGGCTCTTTGAAAACTAATCTAAACAACAATTTAGCCAAATGAGCAGGGAATGATCAAAATTTAGCCACTTTATAATGGATCCCCATGTGCCTATTTATAGGCTTTGGCAAATCCCATGACATGGCTTGACCAGTTAGGTGTTGACACATCATCAAGACTTAGTCATCAGTTGACACCTTTGCCCTACTTAACGAAGTATGGATGGAATATTCTAGTTCCGTTGGTATTCCATTAGGGTTCCATCCAATTTTTGAGTCTTTATATTTCATGATCCTTCTTGAGCAACATTGAAAATATGATGAGCAACATGAGCATCATGTTCCTCCATTGTCTTATAAGATGTCATCAACTTCCAGAAGTGTCATTGATCAAGTTGAGTCGTTTCTTGAATGTTGGAATGTGTCTTAAACTTGAAGATGTACAACTACATGGGGAAGTTGGGCTAAAGGAGATGAGCCAATGTCTTGCCCCACTTGCATGCAAAAAAGGACCACAATGATGTGCAGTTTTGAAAAAATCATAATAAATCGCATAAAGATCGTATGAATGTTTGTGAGTAATCCGTAAAAAGGTATCGATCTGATCCACTTGCATTGAAATGTTTTTAGCAAATCATGAGGTTTAAGATAGGCAAAACATTTCTTGAATAGACCACAATTTTTCACATAAAATCATAGCATTTTGTAATATGCTTTCCAAGAGTGTTTTTGCATAAATGAAATATATGAGCACATATTCCCCCACCCCCTCCTGATATATATGAAAACTATAAAGGGGGTTGTTAGCAATCACCTTAATTATGTGGATTCTATTTAAACTCAGATATGTAGTTGTTTTCGTGAAGCATCGCGAGAAACACAAACTAGCAAAAATCTATGTCGGGGGTGTTTTTGAATCCAAATAAACCCACAAAACACAATCAAAAACTCAAGGCTAGAGGTTAGAACACCACAGAAAATAACACACAAGAAATAGGCAGCAAGGTAGTGGTGCTTGATCGCCAAAACAGTGGGGAAAAAGGGGTGGTGGTTTGTGGTCAGGAAAACTCCACCTGTAAGAGGTTATTACCGAGAGAGAGAGAGAGAGAAAGAAAGAGAGAGAGAGAGAGAGAGAGTTAATGTTTGAGAAGTGTGTCTAATGAGTTTGTGTGGAAAATGATAAACTAATGCCTTTTATTTATAAGGCGTCTCTAAGCATGCAACACCCCATGCTTTGGAATTGAGTCAAACACACCAAGTAAGGCATACCTTGTACTTTTTTCTTGTTTATGCTCCCTATTTGTAACTATAAGGTACAACTAGACATGGGAAAGAAGGAAAAAAGGAAAAATGGTTGGCCTCTATCATCCATGCAAGCAATGTGGGCTATGGTTATGTTATGTTTTTCAAAAACTGCTTAAAACAACTCTAGCTTTGTGTATCGAGATCACAATATCTAGTATTACTTTTTGAAAGTGTCGTATGATAGTGTAATGTTCAAGGATTCCAAAAACCCGAATGGATTAATTATCGAGTTGTGGAACTCCGGGAAATCACGTTTAAAGTCTCTCGTCTAAACGACCCGAAACGGTTGATTTTTCGACTTTTGCAAATATTTTTGCTAAAAAGATTTTGAGTATGAAAACAAATATTAAACCATAGTCTGAGTCCAAAAACTTTCTCGGAATTCCCATCTAAGGTGTGCAAGTGCCTCAACGGATCGATTCGGTTTTAGCAGTTTAAATAAAATCAGTGTTTTACTAGTTTGTTTTCTTATAACTGTCGCGTATCTTTTGCATATGAACTTCGTTTTCAATGTTCTTTATATTTTTGGAAATAGGGTAATATGTTCTACGAGACTAGAATGTTTTCTTTGCTCACAACTGCATAATACGAATTTTCAGTTTTTCTAGACGTATTAACTACGGTTGCAGTTAGAGCCTTTTTTTTTTTTTTTTTTTGAGATTTATCATAACTGAAAGTAAGATATCATCTCATATCTTATTTTAGTTGTAGTGATACTATATATTTATAAAAATATGCAATAAAGCTCAGAGATTACATAGAGGTCCCAATGAATTGATTGTCTATAATTCTAAACCTAAATTTTGGGATGTCACAATATACCATTAATAATGGTATATATATATATATATATATATATATATATATATATATATATATATATATATATATATATATATATATATATATATATATATATATGGAAAAGTGAATATATACCATTAAAGATATATAAGCTTAGGTACCTAAACTCACCATATTACATTGTTTTGTATCATATAATACATTCTAATTGTCCAATGTTGGTATAATTGAACTTTTATCTTAATTTACTACCAAGATTTTTACAAATTACACATTTATCTTCCTATTGTATAGTTTTCATTTTCAAGTATAATATATAACCTAGTACGTGTACGGTAAAAAGATGTGATGTAAGAGAAAGATAATAGTCAAATTTCGAAAATCTTGAAAGTAAATCACATTAGGGGTGGAAGTTTAAAAGTATTATAATGAATATATAAAAAACAAAACGACGTATTATGGTGTGTTTGGGTACCTAAGGTTATATACCCTTAAGGGTATATAACTTTAGGTACCCAAACACACATTTATATATATATATATATATATATATATATATATATATATATATATATATATATATATATATATATATATATATATATATAGGATATAGATCCGGTAAGAATTTTTTTTTGGTAGGAAGGTAAGAAGTTTTTTTTTCTACATATTTTTTTGACGAACAAAAAAAATGAATTACTAGATGATTCATTTGTAAAATGATTCACAAGAAAAAATTCTCAAAAAAACATCTTTATGATTCATCTTTAAGTAAATTAAGAAAAAAATCACTTTTATTTGATCTTGAATTTTTTCTCAACAAAATCATTATATAAATGAATCATCGAGATATTTTTTTGAAAATTTTTTCTTGTGAATCATCTTACAAATGAATCATTTAATGATTCATTTTGTTTGTTCGTGAAAAAAATATGTAGAAAAAAAACTTCTTACCTTCCTACCAAAAATTTCCTTCTTATTTGATCTTGAATATATATATATATATATATATATATATATATATATATATATATATATATATATATATATATATATATATATATATATATATATATATCTTTACTATCTTATAAAAGAAATCTAACTATTTCTAAAAATAGATTGATTATAATAATAATATTTTTTTAAGACGTCCAAATGATGAAGCTGATAGTACAAGTAATCATTAATAAAATAAAATTAAATTTTAACCATATTTTGAATTCAAATATTTATCATCAAATCTCCTTATATTTCTCAACAATTTGATATGGTTTCCTCAAATCTCGGATTTATTCAAATTTTGAACCCTTTTAGATATCCTTAAATTTAGCATGTTGATTCAAATATCCCTTCAATCGCATATACCTCTTTGCTCCCTCCTCTACTATAAAGTCCACCGTCCAGGAACAAAAAATGACTTCATTTCCCAAATAACACCATAGTTTGATTATTTTGTCTTCGACGTGTACTTTCTTTTGTAACATAACATTTTTGTAGAGGAAACATATCACTAAAAGAATTTACACGCCCCGCCGCTTTGCGCGGGTGCACTGCTAGTATATATATATATATATATATATATATATATATATATATATATATACATATATATATATATATATATATATATATATATATATATATATATATATATATATATATATATATATATATATATATATATATATATATCTCAAATTCTCCCTTCAATAATTAGCATTCTTAATGTATCCAAATTATATATAGGTTTTGAATCTAGTGAAGACCTAAAAATTAGTAACGACAACAAAAACAATTTTTCACTATTCACTTTGTTAATGGCAGAAGCGTTAATCACACGTTTTGGTTGTGACACGATCGAATGCTTTGCTTGTTCGTGTAATGAAATACGATTGTTTTTCGTTTGTTATTATTTTACTTATATATTTGTTTATATTTTTTAAATGTAATTAAAGTTGAGTTTAACTTTTTAACGTTTTTCTTTTCGATTTTAATTTTTTTTAATATGTATAGTAAACCCTTAAAGTTTGTTGTCTTTTTATTGACTTTCTTAATTTTTAATTTTGAATGTTTTATACTTTAGATCGGTTTGAGTTTTAAAGTTTTACAAATTTAGATTCATAAGAAATTAAAAAACATATTGTATCATTTTGGATCATAACATTTTTAGATAATATAATTTTAAATTATAATATTTTGGAGTATATTACTTTTGATAAAATTTTGACAAATTTAAAGACTTTTGTTAAATTCTAAAAACATGCTAGGGTAAAACATATATATATATATATATATATATATATATATATATATATATATATATATATATATTTTAATTTAAGATTTTTTTGCAAATTTAAATAACATACTTAGTATAAAGACAATATAAGATTTGCAACAAGAAGCTATTAAAACTATTAAATTTTTTAAAATTTAAGGGCTTTAAGGGGGTGTTTGGCTTACATTTTCACAGCCAAAAGTTCTTTTTGTAAAATAAAAAAAAAATAGAAAAATGTTTGGTAAGCTAGTAACTTTTGGAGTTTTAATACAAGAAAAAACAACTTTTTGGAAAAGTTAGGATTTTCTAAGTTTTTGTAACTTTTTGAAAAAGAACTTTTAGCTTTTCAAAGCTAAACCAAACACGCCCTAAGTTAAAAAAAAATTCTTTTTATTATTTTTTAATTATTACTATTACTTTTTTTTCTAGATGCACACTTAGTTCTAATACAAAACAAATTTATGTGATTAAGAAAAACTAGCTACAATAATAAATTGGAATTTTGAACACTTCTAAATAAACAAAACATAAATTGGATTAGGTTGGTTTATTATTAGTCTGTCATACACAAACATTAACGTTATTTGGTTTTACATTTCCATTCCTTAAACTCTATTTGTTTTCATATTTCTTATCCTCTAAGTATTTGATTTAACCGTTTTCATCCTCAATATTTTTAAATTAAATTATTATTATATTATAAGTTACGTTTTTTTTATTTTTTATTACATTTTTTAAGTTTTGTTGAGTTATCTTATACAATTTATTTTTAAAGTTTTCATCTTTATTAATATTACTTTTAATTAATATATATTTTCAACCATTATTGTTGTCCAGCTTCTTCATATATAATTATTTAAATATAAGTATTTCGATCTTTTACCGATCACTTTGCAAATGTGTTCTACATCGCAACGCATGCGATGACTGAATAATAGTTATATTAAATTCAAAACCAAAATTACATATATAATTACTCAAATTTATTAGACATACAATAATTTACTATTGAAAACAAAAAGTATAATTTTTTTAGAAAGCAAAAGAAATTTTGATTTGTATTCCTTTCAAATAATACTCCCCAGGGGGAGGTGATATATAGGAGTAGTTTAAAAACAATAAAACAAGGGTCCTACATTGTCTATTCTTCTTTTTATATATATATATATATATATATATATATATATATATATATATATATATATATATATATATATATATATATATATATATATATATATATATATATATATATATATAGGCCACATATTTACCATTTACCGTTTTAATATTTCAGAATACCAGCAGCAACGAGGTATGCTTAATAGTAAATGATTATATAAAAGATAGGTATAATCATATATGTTTGTAGATGTTTATACGTATATACCTAAACATAAATGATTATACATATATGTTTGTTCACAGATTGAGTAATCATATATGATTATGACTGTTGGCAACATAAGATGTGTTAGTGGTAGAGATGGCAGTGGTGAGGTCGGCCGGTGACAGATATGGTGGTAGTGGCGGTGACGGTGGCGTTTATGGTGGTAAGGAAGGCGGCGGAGATGAAAAGGAAGCAACAAAGTTATACAATCATTTATGATTATAATTGATCCGCCAAAGAGTTAGCACGACAGATATGAACTATGTGACGGATGTTAAATGTCAAAATCTCTATTTTATTTTGAATCTCTCTCTTTATATATATATATATATATATATATATATATATATATATATATATATATATATATATATATATATATATATATATATATATATATATATATATATATAAACAATAAAACTATTGACGTGACAAACAAGGGTCCTACATTGTCTATTCTTCTTTATATATATATATATATATATATATATATATATATATATATATATATATATATATATATATATATATATATATATATAAAATAGGCCACATATTTACCATTTACCATTTTAATGTTTCAGAATACCAGCAGCAGCGACGTATGTTTAATAATAAATGATTATATAAAAGATAGGTATAATCATATATGTTTGTAGATGTTTATACGTATATATCTAAACATAAATGATTATACATATATGTTTGTTCACAGATTGAGTAATCATATATGATTATGACTATTGGCAGCAGAAGATGTGTTAGTGATAGAGGTGGCAGTGGTGAGGTCGGCCGGTGACAGACATGGTGGTAGTGGCGGTGACGGTGGTGTTTATGGTGGTGGGGAAGACGGCGGAGGTGAAAAGGAACCAACCAAGTTATACAATCGTTTATGATTATAATTGATCCGACGAAGAGTTAGCACGACAGATATAAACTATGTGATGGATGTTAAATGTCAAAATCTCTATTTTATTTTGAATCTCTTATATATATATATATATATATATATATATATATATATATATATATATATATATATATATATATATATATATATATATATATATATATATATATATATATATATACCACCATTAGATAGCCATTGTAACCTAAAAATTCAAAAAAATGAATTTTTTCTTTTGTTGAAATGTGAATATATATATGCACATTTGAAGATGCATCAAATATATATATATATATATATATATATATATATATATATATATATATATATATATATATATATATATATATATATATATATATATATATATATATATATATATATATATATATATAAAAGCATTTACAGTTTCACTTAACGTTAAAGTTGCAATTCATTTAGATATTTTTCTTAGGTTTTGTTGGGGCGTTGGTTTCAAATATTCTAAAAAAAATACAAAATATGCGTACATACACGTTTCCAACCAAAAAAAAAAGATTATCTTTTTTTTTTTTTTTTTTTTTTTTTTTTTTTTTTTTTTGTATAATTTTTAACGTCCTAAAAAATAGAGCTAAAAACTTCATTTTAATTTAATTAATAGACTATCATCCAAACGTTTATCATAAAACCATAGCGAAAATCACAATATGTCAATAAAAATTCAAATAAATCAAGTCAACAAAATTCGGAACATCATTATGGGTGCTATACGATAATCCTGAGCTCTTCCCCTACGAATCAGATGTACCTAAAACATAAATTAAAAATCTTAAGCACAATGCTTAGTGAGTCTCCCAAAATACCCTATACCATACATATCAAACATACAATAGGTCACCCCCGGCAGCCATTGGGTCCCACCCGACATCGAGTCCCGCTCGGAACAGATATGTTTGTATCATGTGATTGGCCCCGCCCAATACACCCATCAGACCCCACCTGTCATCAGGTCTTGCCCGGTATACATACGATACATACACACATGCAAGGTGACACAGAAAACTAGCATACAAATATACATGATCCATGGCTCGTCATGGGTGCCTTTGACCCGACAAACACAGTGAGGAGACTCACCTTAAACTGCCAAAAAATAAATAAATAAATAAATAAAAAATCAGATAAATGTTCGGCCAGCTAAACCGGAAAATCCCCGCGCTAACCAACCAAATAAAACCCTAATTAATATAAACCATAATTGGGAATCTAATTCACTTTTCCAACACCCAAGGTAAAATACCATTTTATTATTTCCTTACTTGGCCCAAAAATAAGAGGTCCAACCCAATGCTATTAAAAAGCCCAATATTGCCCAATTTCCTAAAGGTTACCCAAATCCCAATATGGGCCCGAATCCAAAAAGTCCTAAATCCTAAAAATGGCCCAAAGTCAGAAAGGCTAGTGGCCCAATAAGTTTTAAAACCCTAATAGTCCAAATATGGCCTAAATCAGAAACATCAATGAAATTCAACAGTTGTTGAGTACGCCCAATGTACTCAGACTTATGCCCACCGTACGCCTCCTTTGGCTAGTATGTGTTACGTACGAGTGGGGTACGCTTAGCATACTCCACGACATGCCCCAACTTGCCATTAAATGCTTAAATTTGGTTAAGCCACTAAGTCCACTTCTCAGATCTGATCCTAAATGACGTCTTAACACGTAAAGTTGGCAACTTTACTCATTTTCATGTATTAATATGATTCAATACTTCATTTTGACCAATAAGACCCATAAAAAGAGCGCTAACTCATGAATGGTCCAATATAACACATCAAGATTCATTTTTATGCACAAGGAACCTCAAAAATGCTAAGATCTATAATCCCTAGCTTTTGGAGTAGCTTATACTCTCAAGGATGACTTAAGGGACCATAAAATGCACAAAACAAGCCCTAACTAGATCTATCATTATTAACCATCAAGTTTAGAGATTTATACCTCCAAACGTTTTCCAAGTTGGTGATGATTCTGGATCCACAAGCTCCAACCACACCAATGAAACTTCCAAGATCTCTTCTGCCTTCAAACTCAACAAAACACTCCCTAAGATCGCTTCCAAGCTCAAAACAACCAAATGGCAATGAGGGTTTTGTTATCGTGGTTTGAAGAGGTGGAAGTTAGTCATAAGAAGGTCCAAGAGTAACTTATGGTGTTTAAATAGTGTTCAATCCCTAAACATTAGGGTTTGTCCCAAACGGCTGTACGCCCTACATACGCCTTGTATGCCCAATGTATGTGGGATCTCTACGATATGCATTTGACCTAGTACGCCCAACGTACTCGTACATGGACTAAAATGAAAGAGTTTTTAATTAAGTGCAAAAGGGAAAATTACTGAAATGCAAATGTTACAATTCTCCCTCACTTGAATCAGACTTCATCATCGAAGTCCGTCACTGCGAAGAACTTCGGATAATGCTCCCTCATCTCGACCTCGGACTCCCACGTCCATTCTGAACCCTTATGGTACTGCCACTGCACCTTTACCAGATCCACAGGCTTGTTCCACGGAACCTTCGTCTTCCTATCAAGGATGGAAATCGGTCTCTTAATATATTTCAGGCGATCATCCACCTGAATATCCTCCAATGGAACCACTGCAGAATCATCAACTGAACATTTCCACAGTTAAGTGGCTTGAAACATGCTATGGATCTAACTAAGCTTCTTGGGTAGATCCAAGCGATAAACAATGTTGTCCACCTGGGGTAAAACCCTAAAAGGAGTGATAAACTTAGTGCCCAACTTTCCCTACTTCTTGAATCGAATGACACATTTTCAAGGTGACACCTTCAGGAGAACCATATCTCCAACGTGGAACTCTAGATCTGATCGGTGCTTGTCGGCATAACTCTTCTGTTGAATCTGTTCTATCTAAAGTCTACCCCGAACCAATTGAATCAACTCGGTAGTCTTAATTACCACCTTAGTAATTCCCATTACTCACCGACCGACCTCACCTAAACATATTGGGGTCCTGCACATCCTCTCATAGAGCATCTCAAAAGGAGGTCGATCAATGTTGGCGTGATAACCATTGTTATATGAAAAACTCTACCAAAGGAAGATATGTATCCTAACTCCCACCGAAAGTACACATGCCCAAAGAATAACCTCCAAGGTCTGGATAGTCTGATCACTCTATTTATCAGTATGTGGGTGGAAAGTTGTGTTGAAATGCAGACGAATACCCAGCTCCTTGTGAAAACTCTTCCAAAAAGCTGGAAGTAAACCAGACATCCCTGTCTGAAACCACTAAAGTTGGCACCCCATCCCACGCCACAACCTCCCTAGTGTAAATGTCAGCCAACCTCTCTTTAGATATACTCTCCTAAATCGGAATGAAATGTGCGCTCTTGGTCAATCAATCCATGATGACCCATATCGAATACACAATGTGCACTGTCCATGGCAACTTTGTGATGAAATATATAGTAATATCTTCCCATATCCAAATGGGAATGTCTAATGGTTACAACTTGTCGTGAGGTCGCTGATGCTCGACCTTAATTTTCCTATACAAGTCAAGCATGTCCCCACATAGCAGGCCACATCTCGTTTCATGCATGTCCACCAATAGCCGAGCCAGAGATCCTTATACATATTTGATGCACTAGGATGAATAGAGAACCTCGACGTGTGCGCCTCTTCCATCAAAACCTGCAACACATCACCAAAATATGGAACCCACACCCTCCGATGAAGGGTCAATAACCCCCGACCATCATAATCGAAGGAAGCCACCTGGCGCACTATGCGCTCACTCTTCCGGTGCTCTTCCTTTATAGCCTCAACCTAAGCCTCCCAGATCTACTCTAGAAGTGGGGTAATCACTTTCATCCTCAAACATATATCCCTGATCGGAGTCGCAACCTCCTTACAGTTTAGAGCATCAGATTTGGCTGATCCATTAGATACCTCAGGATCTTGTGATCCATGTACATAGTACAGTGGACCATATAATGGTAATTTTGCTAAATCTTGAGGGCAAACACCACAGCCCCTAACTCCAAATCATGTATATAGGATAATTCGCCTCATGAGGCTTCAACTATCTTGAAGCGTAAGCAATAACATGAGCCCTATGCATCAGAACTGCACCTAAACTCATGATCGATGCTTCGCAATAAACCACAAAATACTTAACACCCTTAGGCATGGTCAGAATCGACGCCTCACACAATCTCTGTCTTAAGGTCTCAAAAGTTGCCTGTTGCTTCGGCCCCCAACAAAACATGACAGTCTTCTTCGTCAATCGATTCAAAGGAACTGCTATCTTGTAGAAATCCTGAATGAATCTCCGAAAGTAACCTACCAATCCAAGGAAAATCCAAATCTCAGATGGAGACTTCAGAACCACCCATCTCATCACCGCTTAGACCTTGGCCTGATCGACCAAAATCTCGTCCTAGTTGACAATGCGCCCAAGAAACTGCACCTCATGCAACCAAAACTCGCACTTGTAGAACTGTTCAAAAAGCTTCTCCCTCCTCAAAGTCTCCAATACCTTCCTCAAGTACTGATCATACTGCTCTTGTGTCTCAGAATAGACCGGGATATAGTAAATAAACACAATCACAGACCGATCCAACATAGGTCTGCATCCGCGGTTCATGAGATCTATGAACACAGATGTAGCATTAGTGAGCCTGAAAGGCATCACCATGAACTCGGTTTGATCATAACGAGTCAGGAAGGCCGTATTCTGTGTATCCTCCTCTCTGGCCCTCAAATGATGATAACCCGAACACAGATCAATCATGGAAAACCAACATGTACCCTGGAGCTGGTCAAATAAATCGTCAATCCTCGGGAGTAGATAACGGTTCTTCATCGTTAGCTTATTTAACTCCCAATTATCAATACACATCGGATGTGACCCATCCTTCTTATTCACAAACAAGATCGACGCTCTCCATATTGAACTACTCAGCCGAATAAATCCCTTGCCTAATAGCTCATGCAGTTGTGCAGACAATTCCTACATCACTGGAGGTGCTAATCAATAAGGTGCTTTGGTTATCTGAGTTGCACCGGGAACTAAATCAATCCAAAACTCCAACTGCCTCTCTGGAGGTAGTCAAGGAATTCCTCCGGACATACATTCGGGTACTCCTAAACAATCAGAACATTGTCCACAATTGCTTAGCCTTCTCTCGGGTATCCATTGTTGGGTTTTGAGCACTATAACACTCCTATGGTATACATGCAACCCTAGATGCTTTGGATCTATGTTTTTCTCTAATTATACAAGCATATTTTCATTTTCCAAAGCATGCATCCTAACTAGCATAAAAATTGACATTTGAGCAATACAACTAGTTAGATGACTTACCTCTTGGAAGGACTTGTAGTTCTTGACCTTTGAAAGCTTGAGCACCTCAAGTGTGATGCCTCTAATGTGTCACAAACACTAATATGCAAGAGGAGGCTTGAGAGAATAAGTTACTTAGCTCAAAATCAATACACAATCTCCAAGGATGTTGTGTCAACCAAGTTTGGCTCCAGATAGTGTAGCAAATGCTAGGGTTACACCTTGAAAAACCTATGACTTTTCATATTACTTAGGCTCCATGGGTTAAACCTCCATGTACTATCCATAGGTTATCTCATTGTTTAGCCCATCCTAAATAACCATGGATCATTAGCCAACACTATAAGAATAATCTATTTACAAAATCAATCTCCATATATTTAATTAGTCTCTTTTTATCACAAAATTAATTCCAAATTAATTATTGATCAATACTATTTAAATAATACGATTTCATATTAATATATTATACTTGTAATACATTCATAAATAACCTTATTCTCAAAAGTCCATCCTATCATGTGGCACTGGTGAAGGCAACCCAAAAGGTCCATGCTACAATCGGGTCAAATACATCCTAGTTTTAGTTATGGGATTAGACACCAAATCCAACAGTCTCCTACTTGGATAAGTCTAATAACTATAGTTCCCAATGTGACTTCAGGATCCGACTTGGCAATCATAGCTTTCAGAAGCCGCTATCGAACTCTGACCCAGTCAGTGACGCATCCTTCAAATGAGGGGTCATATATTCCTCTATTCTCAAGAGATCTATGCGGACAAATACATGGAGCATAGTAATACTTATTCTCCAGCAATTTGTTTCTCGATTTTCGATTCTTCTGACATAGAACATAACTGAACATATCAATTTAGTTTTGACCGGGCCCAGCACATAGTCAAAACAAAATCATCGAAGGGTCCAAGATATCGCTTTTAATCCTCTTAGGATAAAAGGAACAAATAAACTTCGACATTATATGCTTGTACTAACTACTCATCAAATCATGCACAACGACACGTTTTATAACATCAAGTTACTGATGCGTTTTCATTCCATTAATGCAAAACCAACTCGCAGTCAAGAACTCGTATATCTAGGTTTGAAGATTATATGATATTATAATCTCACAATCACTCGTGATAAATTCCATGAAGTGATTTAGGTGAGCGCAGGTTGATCCAATACTCAAATCTTATTTCAGGAGCACTCATGAATGGTGTAGCAAATTTTTTCTATGTCTAACGCCTTAGACAATCTACAAGCCAACTCATGATAGTCTAGCCTCATACCTACTTCCAAAGTATGATCGACTATGGATAGTTTGAATAATCTTATGATTCTGGAAGTCAAAACATGCAAAGTGAAACAATAGTAAATAGTTGACACAAGACAATAACTTTACTTATAAATAAAACTCCTTTTATTTAATCATAAAATGTAAACTACAATTTAGCTATCACAAGTTTCCATTTATCTAATCACTAAAACTAATATCGTCCATTAGCCCAATGCCCCTCACATACTGCATGTGCTTAACCCTACTCATTCCCTTTGTAAGGGGATATGTTGGGTTGTCCTCTGACGATATCCTCTTCACCACGAGGTATCCTTCTTCTACTTGATGTCTTATAAATGGCACTTCCTGTCGATATGGTGCGATCTACCATGATCTCTCGGTTCCTTGGTCAAGGCATGTAAAGTCCCAAATCCATGAACCAAACCAATGATCAAACAGTAACAATCAACCAAATAGAAATAGAAATAAGAAGAAGAAGCAATTGATCAAGCAATGCACATGATTCATTGTTGGGCCGCAAACTCGTTTGGTACACCTTGATTACACAAACTTGCTCCATGAACAATCTGACAACGATACTAACATGATCTGTTACACACCTATATATAGGGACTGACTGGTTGTGAACAAGGTTCATGGTCGGGCACGTGTTCACGACCGTATACCTATTCATGGCCGTGAACGCCTTCACAACTGAAAACAACATCAAAACATACATATAAAGACAAACACCTTATTAGGACCTATACAAGTGATTGCCTAGCCCAAACCACATATAAATATGTCCTAACAAGGCAACCATCCCTTCATTATCGTAGAAAATTGCCACAGGCACCTTTATGGATGGTATGCCTCCAAGGTCTCTGTTGAAGTTTTTCAACCATATCTCCTCCTTCGATGCTTCGCTTGCTACTATGTACTCTGATTCTCACATTGAATAAGCTACAATCTCATGCTTGGAACTTTTCCATGTTATTTCCCCTCCATTAAGGGTAAATACCGAGCCCGACTGAGAGCAGAAGTTATATTTTTCGGTCTGAAAGTTGGCGTCACTATACCCTATCACTCTCAAGTCATCACTCCCATCGAGGGTATGGACCCAGTCCTTAGTCCTCCGCAAGTACTTAAGAATGTTCTTAACCAAAGTCCAGTGAGATTTACCAGGATTCCCTTGATATTTGCTGACCATGCTTAAAGAAAATGCCACATTAGGGCGAGTACAAGTCATATCATACATGATCGAGCCAACTACGGAAGCATATTGTACTTGAATCATCTCTGCTATCTTAGCCTCTGTACTCGGACTCTTGGTCATACTCAGTTTGGTGTTGCATTGGATAGGTAAGTAACCTTTCTTGGAGTTCTCCATGCTGAAACGCTTTAACACCTTGTCCAAGTAGGTACTCTAACTAAGTCTTATTAGCCTTTTACTTTTGTTTCTCAATATCCTTATCCCTAGGATGTAAGCCGCTTCCCCAAGGTCCTTCAAAGCAGAACACTTCCGAAGCCAGTACTTGACCTCCTACAAGGTTTGGATGTCGTTTCCTATGAGTAGTATGTAATCTACATACAACACCAGAAATCTAACTATACTCCCACTAGCTTTGACATATACATAGGACTCATCCTTGCTTCTCGAAAATCCAAACTCTTTGACTTTCTCATCAAAACAAATATTTCATCTGTGAGATGCTTATTTTAATCCATAAATGGATTTCTCAAGCTTACAAACTCTATTAGGGTACTTTGCATTGAAAAAACCCTCTGGCTGACTCATGTAAACATCTTCAGCCAACATAATCATAAAAGCGGTTTTGACATCCATTTTCCATATTTCATAATCATGAAATCCAGCTACGGCTAGCATAACCCTTATAGATTTAATCTTCACTATTGGTGAAAAGATCTCATCATAGTCAACTCCATGAGTTTGAGAAAAGCCCTTTGCAACCATTCGGGCCTTATATGTGTGTACTTTCCCATCCATGTCGGTCTTCTTCTTGAAGATCCATTTGCACCCGAATGTCTTACGACCCGGTACATTGTCAACCAAGTTCCAAAATTGATTTTCATACATGGACTGAATCTTGTTGTCCATAGCCACTTTCGTTTTTGCAGACTCGGGGCCTACCATGGCTTCCTTGTAGTTATTAGGTTCATTCAGATTTACCAGTATGCTATCACTGATAAATGTATCACCTTCAGCTATTATATGAAAACCATATAACACAGGTGGAACACTAACTCTACTGGAATGCCTCAGAGGTACGTATTCGTCAATTAGCTCAACCGGAGTTTACTCCTCAAGTTGATTGCTCGTGTTTGTGGTTTGTTCACCACTTGACTCTTGAAGCTCTTCAAGGTTAATTTGCCTCCCACTGTCCCCTTGGAATATGAGTTCTCTCTCACAAAATACTCCTCTCCTCGCAACGTAGACAACATTGTCACTCGTTCTATAGAAGAGATATCCAAAGGACTTCTGTGGGTAGTCGATGCTCACTCTAAGGTTTGAGCTTGTCTTGAGTCTCACGTCTCACGCAAGCCTCGCAACCCCAAACTTTGATATGGTCTACGACGGAACCTTCCATGTCCACATCTCGTGAGGTGTTTTGGAAACCTTTTTAGTAGGGACTAGATTAAGGATATAAGCGACATACTATAAGGCATACCCCCAGAATGAGGTAGGTAACAAAGCTAGCAAGGTTCGATTGCGCCTTTCAGCCACACCATTAAGCTGTGGTGTCCTAAATGGTGTCAATTACG
Organism: Lactuca saligna; assembly: GCF_052625555.1. Taxonomy (NCBI): domain Eukaryota; kingdom Viridiplantae; phylum Streptophyta; class Magnoliopsida; order Asterales; family Asteraceae; genus Lactuca; species Lactuca saligna. The sequence continues at coordinate 83,876,685 of NC_136417.1, read as the reverse complement.
AAACAATTCCACATTCCTTAAGATAGTCTAGGAACTTGATACTAAGATACTCTCTTCCTCGATCGGATCGCAACATTTTTATGTTCCTGCCTAATTGATTCACCAATTCTTGCTTAAACTCTTTGAACTTTTCAAAGGTTTCTGACTTATGCTTGATTAAGTAGATATAGCCATATCTACTGTAATCATAAGTGAAAGTCACATAGAAGCGGTTAGCATCCCTTGTGGCGGTTTTGATTGGTCCACACACATCAATGTGTATGAGATCCAACAGAGCTTCACCCCTTTCACAAGTACTAGTGAAGGGTGACTTGGTCATCTTTCCAAGTAAACGAGATTTGCAAGTGTCATCCGACTTCAAGTCGAATGACTCCAAGACTTCATCATTTTTGATTTGGACTATGTGCTTATTGTTGACATGTACAAGATGACAATGCCACAAGCATGCGTTATCCAAATCATTCGAAGAATCAATATGCAACACATTATTTGCTAATTTTTCTACAACCATCACATTTTCATATATACCATTGCAAGGTAATGCTTCAAAATAAAATACACCATTGTAATAAGCATTAGTACCACCAATTTCATTATTAAAAGAAAAGGTGAAACCTTGTTTTTACAAACTGTGAAAGGAAATGATATATCTCGCCATATCGGCCGAGTAACAACAATTATTTAAGTCTAAATTTAAAAAATTACTAAGAAATAAAGAATAAACTCCAATCTTGGTTACAAACGACATTTTCCTATTTCCCATGATTAAGTTTATCTTCCCGTGCTCCACACCCATACTTCTTTTTAGTCTCTGCAAATCAGAACAAATGTGAAATCCACACCCTATTTCAAGGACCCAAGAATTAGCATATCATGAGTTATTAGATTGAATAGTGTAAATACTTGCAAATGAGGGTTTGATCTTGCCATCCTTTATGTCCTGCAAGTATTTGGAGCAGCTTCGTTTTCAGTGCCCTTTTTCATGATAGTGGAAGCACTCTTCGTCCTTTGCATTGGACAAGGGATTAGCATAACCAAATTTGGTCCAACTTGAAGAGGATCCATCAAGAGACTTTCCCTTGCGGATCTTGTAGGGAGCGTTTGTCTTCTTGCCCTTCTCATGTCTGATTGCTATAACAGGGGTAGAAGTAGTAGTAGTAGGACCAAACATAACCGAATTGCCTTTCAAATTGCTTTCTACAGTAATTAGAAGGCCCTGAAGCTTGCTAAAAGTGACCTCCTCCTTGTTGATATGATAGGTCATACGAAACTGATCATAACAAGAAGGTAAAGAGTATAGAATAATATCTATGGCCAACTCTTCATCAAAATTGACATTCAATTTAAGCAAGCGGTGCACATATCTCTGCATCTTTTGCAAGTGGGCTGTGATGGACTCTCCATCCTTCATTTTGGTTTTGATCATGGAGGTAATGATCTCATACCTTTCCTTCCGATCACTTTGATGGTATCTTTCCATCAAATCTTGATACATTTTAAAAGGACAGTTGTCCTCATAGGACTTCTGTAGCCCAGCAGTCGTGGTAGCAATCATTAGACACGACACCTTTATCATATCCCTCTCATGAGTAGTATGTTTAGCAATTTGTTTAGGAGTAGCAGTGGTTACATCAATCTCCTTAAGCTCATTATCCAGGACATATTCTTTTTCCTCATAGCGAATAATCATTCGGATGTTTCGAAACTAGTCATTGAAGTTCAAGCCATCGAAAATGACCCTCCTACATAGGTTCATGAGGGAGAAAGAGACTGAATGGACTTGGTAGGAAGCATCGTTTACGATAGACATATGAAAAAGAAGAAGAACAAAGTATAGATTAGATGAGCATCCTTAATATAACACCCAAATGAAATATTAAGGTGTAGCACCTGGTTCCTGGTACATGATTTATGATTGAGTATTTTTTATTTTTGGCCATGGACTCGGCGAGTTGGAGGCCCGACTCGCCGAGTAGAGACAAGACTTGGGGCGCGGTTAAGATGGCGACTCGACGAGTCCATATTATGGATTCGACGAGTCCACGCTGTCTGATGAAACCCTAATTTCCAACGGTTTGCACACTATTTAAACGACCATTTGCACCCCAACTCCGCCCCATTCACCCTCAGAAGCTCTCCATACGTTCTAGCTCTTGTTCTTGTGAGTTTGAGGCATTTTAGTGTGTGTTCTTGAAGATTTTGAGAAGTTCGAAGTGGAGTAGATCAAGAGGAAGGAAAGGAAGCCAAGCATCTTAGTGTTCTCTCAGTGATTTCTTTGAGGTAAAACTCATTTTCCCCCTGTCTCTATGCTTGTTACTCCATTAAAGTCTTTCTTGAGCCCTTCCCCAAGCTTGTATGTGCATTATAATTCGTAATAAGATGATTGGCCTCTAGATCTAGGCATGGTTGAGCTCCAGGAGCTCAGATCTACTGCCTTTATGGACCCATGTTGCATGAAGACCTTAGATCTACTCTTTTGGTGCATTTTGAACCATAAAACCCTCATGGATGAATATTTACACATAAAGTTGGAAACTTTACGTGTTATTCATGCTCTAGGAACCCAGATCTATGAATGGCATGGACTGGATTCGAGCAAAATCGCGTATATGGCTCTTGCATGAAGCAGACTCGGTGAGTTGCTCATCTAACTCGGCGAGTCTAGTCGCAAGTCTCCGAGTTGTCCCCTTTTTCGTTGTGCCGAGTTGTGTAGTGAGTCCAGGGTGGACTCGGTGAGTTGGAAGCCAAAACTCACCCATAAGGGAACTCGACGAGTCGATGCCCAGACTCGGCGAGTTTAAGGCAATCTCCTTAGATCAAGATCAGACTCGGCGAGTTGTTCATACAACTCGGCGAGTCGAAGCATAAGTGTTCATCGGATGAAGATGAACTCGCCGAGTTGTTCATACAACTCGGCGAGTAGGATGAAGGACTTGAACATCAGTTTGGAAGGAGGACTCGTCGAGTCAACGCCTAACTCGACGAGTAGAAATGGAATCCAGGCTAGTCGATTGGATAGGGACTCGACGAGTTGGCGAGCCAACTCGGTGAGTCGGGTCAACTGAAAGTTGACTCTGACTTTGACTTAGGGCATGATCAGGGGTAAAATGGTCATTTTACCCAAAGGACAGTTAGCAGTATTTGACTAAGTGTTTGGTGGGAATTACAGCCGGAGGATTTCCAGAGCAGCAGCAGCAGCAGACAGACTATTCCTACACAGATCAGCAACTACTACGAGGTGAGTTACCTTCCAGTAGCGGTGGGTCTAAGGCCACAATGTCGGCCCACCGGTAGGACATGTGTGATTAGACGATTGTCTTTGTGATATTCATCTAGGATTGCTACTACCTGTGTTATGTTTATGTGTTAGTGATAGTAGGGGGAGATAGCCCCCCAGAATACTGGTCGATAGGGCCGAAGGGGCGATGATGCCCAACCATGCTAGATAGACTATGTGATATATGTGTTATGTGGTAGTAGTAGGGGTGAAATAGTCCCCAGTATCCGATCGAGAGGACCGAAGGGGAGCCAGCACCCAGATATGCTAGGCAGTATCCGATTGAGAGGACCGAAGGGGAGGCCAACACCCAGATATGCTAGGCAGTATCCGGTCGAGAGGACCGAAGAGGTAGGTCGGGCACCCAGATATGCCTAACAATTTATGTATGTTATGTGATTATATGGTATGTGGTACAATGGGGGAACTCACTAAGCTTCATGCTTACAGTTTTCAGTTTTGGTTTCAGGAACCACTTCAGCTAAGGGAAAGGAGCCGGCACGGTAGCAACATATCACACACACTCTTGTTTTTCTGCACTGTGGATTTTCTAGGATGAACTCTAAAATATTATTATGATACTACCGGTTTTCAGACACGGAATATTATTATGAATGATTTGTAATGATGTCTTTACGTACTAACCTAATTTAAAAATGAAATTTTTAGCCAGTATTTTTGGGGTGTTACATAAGGTTATGACCCAACACAATATTCTACAATTGCGAAGAGGGATGCCATAATCCAACTGTAAAATATATAAGGTAGGTAAATGTCAATTTACCAATTTCCCCCATAAAAACGAAATAGAGTATTAAGTTTTAATTGGATTTTAAATTCCTAGATCCTTTGAGATTTATTAAACTTCTAAATGACATGTTTAAATCTCAATTGTACCCTTCAAGTTTGTGACTGGGATGCCAAGGATCACAAACATGGTGTCAATAACCATGAAAATTAGCTTGTAGACTCGATGTTACAAATCACCTAATCAATGTGTCGGTTAACCACACACGCTCCATTGATCTAACATTAACATTAACCTACCCTTTGCCACACATTGTCAGTCCCAGATTAGTGTGATGGTTAACCACACATGCTCCACTAATGACTTAACAAGGTGCAAAGTGTAATTTCATGGATTAGCACCATTTTCACATTTTTCCTAATGTAACTAAGATCGGGAATTTAATAAAAGTTTAGTTACTTTATATTTATCATTATACATTTAATGAGAATTAATGTCCTATCCTAGCCATTCGGATAACGACCCTCCACTAGTCAAGGAAGCGGTGGGTGAGAGTGGACACCCATTAAACCACCATTTTATAGGCAGTAACCTTATACCCCCCTTATAGACCGGTTTCGTGAATGAGATCTACTATTGCTAAGACTGACTTGTCTTATACATATATATATATATATATATATATATATATATATATATATATATATATATATATAATTAAACTTATAATATTATAAAGTATAAGGGTTGAATTTTAACTTTTAAAACTCTAGGGTTTGGAATTATAGTTTCATTAGTGAGACTTTACAAATTCTAAAACTTGAGGGCAAGTTTTGAAACTTGTCAAAACTCTTAATTTTTATAACTTATGATTTTAATTGCATTTTAATGGATGAGACCTTTCATTTTCCATAACTTGCGGACAAGTTATGGAGGTGATATGTGCATATTTAGTGTGTATTAAGTGTAGTATTTATTCATATATTAGCTAAATTGTTGCATATTATGGACAAAAGGTACTTAAAAGTGTTAAATTATGTTTTTCAGTCCAAAGATGAAGCTCGGAAGCGAAAGGAAGCAAGAGAAGCGGTTAGGAGCTCAAGAGTGGAAAGAAGAAAGAAAACACCCATAAAAGGCTTCTACTCGTCAAGTTGCCCCTTGACACGACGAGTCCGGTCGCGGATGCAGAAAGATAAGCATTCGGAAGTCAAGATAGTTATCGGATTACGACTATTGTGAGAGGGACTCGACGAGTCACCATATGACTCGACGAGTCGGAATGCATATATAAAGATAACTCTACAATGCGAGAAAAGAGAATTCTAGGAAGTTTCAGAAGTGCTTAGCTGCGAATAAGAAGTCAGAAGAACCCTAGAAGTCGACCAAGGAAGCTAGAATCCAATCCTGGGAGTAATTAAGGCGTAATTTCACCATTCTACTTAATTCTTTTGTTTTGTCAACATGATTAAGCAACTTGAACTTATTTGTTTGCTGTTATTTACCTTAGTTATGAACTAATTTCTTTAGACTTCTGTTTGGGGATACAAAGTTGACAATATGGTTTGATTGATTGGTAGGATTAATTCCAAGTTGGTGATTAATTGTTATTTTAGCTTGCTAAAGAACCTTGTGTATGAATGATAATTTATTTCCTGTTAATAGGAAGATAATTTATTAGCATGAACATCTGTTGATTATCAACCTCGTATGATATGTGACCACTATATCATATGTCTAGGATTAATGAATATGAAACTAGGATTAATAAGGAAATCGAGTAAACTCATGTGCAAGCTTGTAAGATGACCATCGAACAAGAGGTTAATTAAGAATAACGAATTGATTAGCTATTGCAAGTCTAACTTAACCCGAATAATTAATCTAGTAAATATAATTAAATTAAGCAATTGGCCACTGTTTGAATTAGTTTATTTGCTAAGGATTAGGGTAGTGAACACAAACTTAATCACTTGAATCGGTAACCAACGAAAGAATTAATCCATTGCACTATTACCTTAAAATCAACCATAAAGTTAACCGAGTTGAACTAAACAGAAGTTTCTTTCCCATTATTAAATCTAGTTAATTTGTTCTTTTCTAGTCTCGCATTAGTTTTAGTTAGTAAGTTTCTAGTCTTGTAAAACTAGAGAAAAAACCCTTATTTGCTAAAGTAACTTAGATAGAATTAGTTTTTAATTTAATTTGCCGTTCCCTGTGTTTGATACCCTGCTTATTTAGCTATACCACAATTGATAGGTTCACTGCCTTTTGTGTGTTATTTGATAATTAAAGTAGGATTAAAACTAAGTGAGTTTTACACACATCAAGTTTTTGGCGCCGCTGCCGGGGGACGGTTCTAAAATTAGCATTAAAATTCTAATTCAATCGATCCCTTGTGTAAGATTCATCTTACACAAAGTTAATTTCTGTTCATTTTTTGTTTAAGTTTTAGTTAAAAAAAAAAAAAAAAAAAAAAAAATCTAATCGCTGATTTTAACTTGAACTCGCCGAGTGCATTCGCCCCGACTCGGCGAGTCTGATGCTGAATCAGATTTAATTTTTGTTCTTTTTTACGCGTTTTGTTTTGTTTTAGTCTGCAGTTGGTTCATGACCCGAGGATCTGCTACGCCTCTAGTTCCCCCTCTTGAAGATCCGGAAACCACATTAAGAAGAAACAAGGGCAAAACCGTTGGAGAAACCGCTTCTTCAAAGAACTCACCACTCAAAAACCTCAAATCCGTTTTTAGCAAGAAAAGGAGCAACAAAGCAGGAGCATCCAGTGCGTCATTGACAACCGAAGATCTAATCCCAAAAGACACCGATTACGAGACCGAAGAAGAAAGCGAGCACACATCCGAGTTTGAAGAAGACTTAGCCACCGCTATGGCTAATATTGACGAAATCCCCATGGGGGAGTGGAAGAAAAGGATGCGTGATGACACCGGCCCGGGACTTGTGCAACCCGCAATCCCCGCTACCGCTATGTTTGAACTAAAGGGCCATATTCTCGCTCAACTCAAGGAGATACCCTTTCACGGGAGAGATCATGAAGACGCCTATAAACACTTAGATGAAGTGAATGATGTGGCGGATTACTTCAATTTACCTAATGTGCCCCGCGAGATCCAGCTACTACGCATGCTTCCTGTCACATTTAAAGGAGCTGCAAAGGATTGGTTGAAGTCACTCCCTCCCGGATCAGTTACCACATGGGCCAAAATGAAAGAAGAGTTCATAGATCACTTCTGCCCACCTTCCAAGATAGCCAAGCTAAAGAAAGCCATTGCCAACTTCGAGCAACAACCCGGTGAATCCCTTTATGAAGCTTGGGAAAGATACAAGAGCCTACTTCGAAATTGCCCCCACCACGATCTCAATAGCCAACAAGAGGTCTCTATCTTTTATGATGGAGTAAATGTCACCACGAGGCAACTACTCGATTCACAAGGCCCACTCACCCGAAAGCCACCTCCGGAAATAAAGGAGTTAATTGAAGAATTCTCCAGGCACTCTAGAGAATATCACAACCCGAGGAATGAAGTGAGTCGCGGAGCAGTAAATTCGGTAAACGATGGTATGGCGGCGGTGATAGCTAAACTTGATAGCCTAGACCGAAGAATGACAAAAATGGATCAAACGATCCATGCTATTAGAGTTGGATGTGAAAATTGTGGCGGTCCCCATCTTACCAAGGAATGTGATCGAGACGAGAATGGAAATAAAAAGGCTCAAGTATTCTACTCCAGCGGCGATAGATACGATGAAGACTGGAGGAAACCGAAGAAGGAATGGCTCCCATACGAAGAGTACAGAAAAGCTAAGGAAGAGAAATATAAACAGAGGGAGAGGGGATATTATCAAAAGGAAGAACCGGTGACGGACAAGAAGACGAATTTAGAAGAAATACTTACAAAATTCATAACCGCGTCCGAGAAAAGACATAATGATCATGATGTGGCAATGCAAGAAACCAGAAACATGTTGAGGAATCAGCAAGCTTCTATTCTCAACATAGAGAAACAACTGGGCCAACTTGCACATCAAGTAAACGAAAGAAGACCGGGCCAACTTCCGAGCGACACCCAAACCAATCCAAGAAACGAGAACGTGAGCGTAATAACCTCCAGCGGTGAAGACGAATTGGCAGAAACACTAAGAGTTTCCAAGGAGAAGGCAGAAAAGGAAGAAAAATCAGAACAAGAAAAACTCGATCCGACTCGCCGAGTCACCAAAATGGACTCGACGAGTCCAGTCGGGAATAAAGAAAATGCCAGTTTTCTGAAGCCATACAATCCTCCTTTGCCATACCCATCCAGAGCCATGCCTTCAGAAAAAGTTCAAGCCTATAGAACCTTCATGGAGCATGTTAAAGCTTTACAATTCAATATGCCATTTGTGGACACAATGCTCCAAACTCCTAAATACTTTAACTTGCTTAAAGTCCTGTTTGCTGCTAGGAAAGATCTTACTGAAGTCGCGGAGATATTGATGAGTGAGCTGCCTGAGAAGAAGGGTGATCCGGGTAACATAGTAATTCCGTGCCAACTTGCTAATGAAGTTTCTACACAAGCATTGGCTGATTCAGGGGCAAGCATTAATTTGATGCCCTATTCATTCTTTAAGAAGCTGAATTTACCAGCACCAAAGCCGGTAAATATGAGAATCCATTTGGCAAATAAAACAATAATTCATCCACAAGGCATATGTGAAAATCTCCTTATCAAAGTGGACAAGTTTATTTTCCCAGTAGACTTCGTGGTGGTGGAGATGAAAGAAGACCCCGAAATACCAATTGTTTTGGGAAGAACATTCTTAAACACCGCAGGTGCCCTAATTGACATATGTGAGTCTACTTTGACATTAAGAGTGGGTGATGAGTCGGTGATGTTTAAAGCTAATCCAGAGGTCAAGCAAGAAGAAGAAAAGAGAGAAGAAATCTCATTTATCCAATTGGATGATGAGGTATTACAAAAAGAGCTTGAAATATTACTAAAAGAAGACCCAAGTAAGTTCACACTACACTCAGAAGAAGTTGAAGATACTAAAAAAGACTTGGAGGAGCCAGAAAAGCTACTGGAAGGAACCAACTCAGATAACACTCCAAAATTGATGGAATTCGATCAGACTCGCCGAGTCACCATAATGGACTCGACGAGTCCAGTCGATTTGGATAAAAACTTGACCAAAGCTAATTTATTTGTTGATAGTTCTTCACATACCCTGGATTCAGTTACTGTTATTGATTCTTTGGAAGAACAATCGGAAGAAGAAGTAAAAGGAATGGAGGTCCAACACGCCGATGTGGCTTGCCTTGATACGATGCCATTTGGAGAAGAGTCGAGCACAAAAGAGGATGAGGACATAAATGGAAGCAGAGCGGAAGCTGATCACCAATTCACTACTAAACCTAGAGCACGGACCGCTATGAAATATGAAGTTATCAAATTTAAAGAAAAGGAGGTTCAAAAGTTGGTGAAAAAGCATGGGTTGAAAAAGAAGAAGAGGAAAAGAGAGGCCCAACCAGCTGAGGATGATACAGAGAAAAAGAGAAGAGACGAATTAAAAAGGGCTTACAAGAAGAAGATTCACACCTACAAGACTAAGTATAAACCACAAAAAGTGAGGCGTACATTCCCGATGCTTGAAGATGACAAAACGTAAATGGGAAGGAGTCTAGCTAATGACTCCTCAAAAAGAAGCGCTTGGCGGGAGGCAACCCGTCGTTAGAGTTTGCTTTCTTTTACTCTTTAGTTTTTATAATTTTTGTTTTGTGTGTCAATTTTAATCTTCCAAATCATCGGACTTGTCTGCTTAAGGGAGCACCTAGCTTAAGAGTGGGGTGAAAAGATTTTGAATACATAACAAAATTTTAAAAATTAGTAATGTTTTACAAGAGACTCGCCGAGTCTGACCCTGACTCGACGAGTATATACTGATTTCAGAAAAAATTTTAACTGCGCGATTGGACTCGCCGAGTCTGACCCTGACTCGACGAGTCGATTTTATTTACAGAAAAAAATAAACATTTTCGAAATTACTTTTACATCTAATAGGGTTTTAACCCTAAAAGTTCAGTCTCCACACCACACTCGCCGGGTTCCTCTCTCTACAACTCTCTCTCAAACATTCAAGTGTTCTTCAACCTTTCTTCCAAATTCTCAAGATTTAAACTCAAAAGGTAACAACTTTCTTCTTGATTTCTAGATAGAATGTGATTATAAGGTCATCTACACTTGCAATTTCATGAAAAAACCCGTTTTTGAAAAAGTGACTAAATTCTAGGTTTTCGATTTTGTCATGAATATTGTTGTTTTGAATGTTTATTGTGGCCTTATTACTTAGTAGGAAGTCCCTGAACAAAACCCTTGCAAGAAATTAAAGGTTACATGGTTCAATTTTGTGAGACCCGTCGACCGACTCGTACAGGTCGCGAGACTCGCCGAGTCGGGCATGGACTCGACGAGTCCAGTCGGTTTCCAGAAACAGTTCGATTTTTTTTAATTATATTCTGTGTTTTCTGGGTCTGGTTTATATGTTTTGCAGGAATCATGTTTAGAAGAGGACAATCTTCAAGTGGTAGCCAAGGGGAATTTCCATGGTTAAATTTCCCGCAAATCGAATCCGCTTCAACAATGCGGAAGTGGAAGAAGAAGCTTTCCGATATCAAAAAGAAGGAGGTCTATGTACCGAACAGAATTGATTGGGAGTGGTTGCAAAATGTGCGATATGAAGAGGAATTAGCTCCGTACCTTCTAAAGGAGTTCCAACATGACGGCGAGTCAATGATATGTGATGGTTGGAGCCGGGTCTTCCGCATACAAGAGCCGGTATATTTAGAGCTTTGCTTGGAGTTTTTCTCCACGGTATCTTTTACCGGTGGAGTAGATTTATATCATCCGGCGAGCTTCACGTTTTGTCTTGGGGGCGAGTATCATCAATGCTCGGTGGTGGATCTTGCTTGCCGGCTAGGGATTTATGATCAACCTTTGGTTTCAATGAACCTCTTTCGGGCCTTTTTGGCAACCACTCACATGGTGTTTCCCGATGGGGTTACTAGCACGGGTTGGTGGAATACTATAGGGAATAAAGTTTATATCCCGAAGTCAGCACAAGAAGGGAGCATCCGATCCCCGACTCACCGCCTCATTCACCGCCTTATTTCCTCCACCAGTAACCAAAGGAAGGACGATGACAAGGTTTCCAACCTTGATGTTTTCTACCTATGGAGCATTATCACGCCCGGCGTCTTTTGCAACATCCCGTGGTGCATTGCTTCATACCTCTCAGCGGGTGCGGTCAAAGATCGCAAAACATCGCGTATCAATGGAGGCATGTTTGTCACTCGATTGGCTAACTCATTCGGGTTGATGAACCGTGGTGCATGGAACCTCCTAACATTGATCCCGACACCACCATTTAATCCCATTCTTTTCCGCAGAGCACAAATCATTGAAGACTATGGTGGTGGCCATTATGCCATCCCAAATGATGACCCAGTTGTAGGTCCCGCAGCACCGGGAAGGAGGGTGAGATCGCGAAGGGAAAGGGATGTGGAGGATGAGCCGCCAGTGATTCCGGTAGAGACTGAAGACGTACCAATGGATTGGTACAATATAGAGATGAGGCGGATGCAAGACCAAATGGCTAGGGGGCTAAATTTTAGCAACCAATCCCACATACGACTTTTTGACCACTTCAATATTCCACATATTGATGGTGGGAATTATCCATACATTCCATCGTGGGACGAGAGGATTGGTGCACGACAAAGCGGAGCTGGGGGAAGTGGAGCCAACGATGATGAGGAGGAAGATGAAGATTGATATTAGTGTTTTTTTATTTTCAGGATTGCATTTTGATTGCTTGCTTAGGATGGTATAGAGAAGTAAAGCATGGATGTTTTTGCGTATGAGAGCGAGTCAAGGAAGCAAGTTTTTTTTTAACGTCAAAGTGTCAAGTCCGGTCTTAGGGGTATGAGAGATTGAGTCCACATGTGAGGAAGGGTTAACGAAGTTGTGAGAGGCTAAAACAGTTGCCACATACCAAGATTTTTCATTCAGTGGCCAACTCGTCGAGTGCACTAAGCTGACTCGACGAGTCGCTTTGTATTTCCAGAAATTTTTAGAAGGCGCGCTACTACTCGGCGAGTCCATCGTCAGACTCGACGAGTCAGTCATTTTTTGAGCCGAACGACTGCTGATTTGATGCTAATACTTATACCACTTGCATCCTTCTAATTCCATATCCATTCTTGAAGATCTTACGCCGATTTTCGCATATTAGAGCGACCCACACGAGACATGGATGAGATTTTTCCATGTATGAAGTTTATTGAAGATGGAGCTTAAATGAGAGTGATCAACCTATCCACTGCTATCCCAGGGGAGTTTGTTCCAATTCCCTCTTTATTTTTCTATTTTTATGCATAATATGCAATGAGGGCATTGCACCACATAAGTGTGGGGTAGGGGGTTGGTTACATAATAGTCAAGTTTTAAAAAAATTTGCATACCAAAAGGATTATTTAGGATACTAATTTAGAAAATTTTGGTAAGAAAATTAGGATTCCATGTTAGAATTATGTTGATAATTGCATGAAAACCCAAATGTTTAGTTGAGCCTATACACGTTCTAGTGCATTTGTGGCTTCCTTATTTCAGTGAAATCATGAGACAAAAACACGACCTTGCTCAGCCTGAGGGATACAATATGTTTAGCAGCCTAAACCTGAAATGTATCCAGGAAGATTTTTATCATTAGCCAATAAAGGTTGAGATTGAGCGCTCCTGCTTAAGCATGTAGGTTTTGAGTGAAAAAAAGTGAGGTATACATGTAAAAAAAAAGAGAGAATTACAAGAAAAAGTTTGAAGAATTTTTGGAGCATCAAAGTTAAATATCAAATATGAAGATCGAAAATTCTGAAGAATTCAAAAAGTTGAAGATACCAAAAATCAAACAAAAAGGTGGTGAATTCAAAGATATCCAACATCAAATTATCAAAGAAGTGAAGAATTCCAACGAGCTCCAATGTGGTATCATAAATTGTAATTGTCTAGATTATGTATGCTTGGGTTGCTCAATTAAAAATACCTTGAGGGTAAACAGGTTTTCTGAGGATGGATTCGGTGGGTTGCATAAAATGAGCATAGTCCGGGGTGAGTGGGCAAATGTTTATGAGGATTGTGAGTATTTGAAGTATGGGGGGTTTTTAGGAATTTTAGACACAAATGCATGCGTTGCGGTCTTGGCATAATGGCTGGGTTGGATTGGAGTTATTATATGTGATTCTAATGTGTTAAAATTCAGTTTTGCTTGAGGGCAAGCAAAAGACAAGTGTGGGATATTTTGATATGTGCATATTTAGTGTGTATTAAGTGTAGTATTTATTCATATATTAGCTAAATTGTTGCATATTATGGACAAAAGGTACTTAAAAGTGTTAAATTATGTTTTTCAGTCCAAAGATGAAGCTCGGAAGCGAAAGGAAGCAAGAGAAGCGGTTAGGAGCTCAAGAGTGGAAAGAAGAAAGAAAACACCCATAAAAGGCTTCTACTCGTCGAGTTACCCCTTGACTCGACGAGTCCGGTCGCGGATGCAGAAAGATAAGCATTCGGAAGTCAAGATAGTTATCGGATTACGACTATTGTGAGAGGGACTCGACGAGTCACCATATGACTCGACGAGTCGGAATGCATATATAAAGATAAATCTACAATGCGAGAAAAGAGAATTCTGGGAAGTTTCAGAAGTGCTTAGCTGCGAATAAGAAGTCAGAAGAACCCTAGAAGTCGACCAAGGAAGCTAGAATCCAATCCTGGGAGTAATTAAGGCGTAATTTCACCATTCTACTTAATTCTTTTGTTTTGTCAACATGATTAAGCAACTTGAACTTATTTGTTTGCTGTTATTTACCTTAGTTATGAACTAATTTCTTTAGACTTCTGTTTGGGGATACAAAGTTGACAATATGGTTTGATTGATTGGTAGGATTAATTCCAAGTTGGTGATTAATTGTTATTTTAGCTTGCTAAAGAACCTTGTGTATGAATGATAATTTATTTCCTGTTAATAGGAAGATAATTTATTAGCATGAACATCTATTGATTATCAACCTCGTATGATATGTGACCACTATATCATATGTCTAGGATTAATGAATATGAAACTAGGATTAATAAGGAAATCGAGTAAACTCATGTGCAAGCTTGTAAGATGACCATCGAACAAGAGGTTAATTAAGAATAACGAATTGATTAGCTATTGCAAGTCTAACTTAACCCGAATAATTAATCTAGTAAATATAATTAAATTAAGCAATTGGCTACTGTTTGAATTAGTTTATTTGCTAAGGATTAGGGTAGTGACACAAACTTAATCACTTGAATCGGTAACCAACGAAAGAATTAATCCATTGCACTATTACCTTAAAATCAACCATAAAGTTAACCGAGTTGAACTAAACAGAAGTTTCTTTCCCATTATTAAATCTAGTTAATTTGTTCTTTTCTAGTCTCGCATTAGTTTTAGTTAGTAAGTTTCTAGTCTTGTAAAACTAGAGAAAAAACCCTTATTTGCTAAAGTAACTTAGATAGAATTAGTTTTTAATTTAATTTGCCGTTCCCTGTGTTCGATACCCTGCTTATTTAGCTATACCACGATTGATAGGTTCACTGCCTTTTGTGTGTTATTTGATAATTAAAGTAAGATTAAAACTAAGTGAGTTTTACACACATCAGGAGGTCATTAATAGCATTAAGATCAACAATTTAACTAACAAAAGTTATCAAGTAATTTATCTATGATCTTGTTAAACTCACAACTCAAGATAATTCACATCATCAATTTTACAAGAAATTAGCCTAATCATATAAATTAATACAAATATTGAAATTTTGACAATCATCTTTCATTGTATGAGAACGATCACTACCATATCAGAAAAAATAGATTTTATGATTCAAAACAGTTTCTGGTAATGATCATAATCTAATTCTGGCCAAAATTCTCAAATTTCTGCAACTAGACCCTACAACTCGTCGAGTGCATGAACCGACTCATTGAGTTGCTCTATTACCAAGTTGAATCATCGAGTCAGCCAGTGGACTCGGCGGGTTCATCAATCAAAGGCTAGAAAATCAAAATTTTCAACTTTGAAAATTAACAAGCATCAAGTATAATAGAAAACAATCCTAGGCTCTAATACCACTGTTGGGTTTTGAGCACTATAACTATCCTATGGTGTACATGCAACCCTAGATACTTTGGATCTATGTTTTCTCTAATTATACATGCATATTTTTATTTTCCAAAGCATACATCCTGACTAGCAAACAAAATTGACATTTGAGCAATACAACTAGTTAGATGGCTTACCTCTTAGAAAGTCTTGTAGTTCTTAACCTTTAAAAGCTTGAGCACCTCAAGTGTGATGCCTCTAATGTGTCACAAACACCATATGTAAGAGGTGGCTTGAGAGAATAAGTTACTTAGCTCAAAATCAATACACTCTCTCTAAGAATGATGTCTCCGCTGAGTTTGGCTCTAGAGGGGTCTATTTAAAAATATAGCAAATGCTGGGGTTACACCTTGTAAATCCTAGTGACTTTTCATATTACTTAGGCTCCATGGGTTAAACCTCCATGGACTATCTCACTTGTTTAGCCCATCCTAAATAACGATGGATCATTAGCCTACACTATAAGAATCATTGATTTACACAATCAATCCCCATATATTTAAGAGTAAATTACATGAATGGTCCCTATGGTTAGGGGTAATTTGCGTGCTTAGTCCCTAACTTATTTATTTTAAAATCAAAAGGTCCTTACTGTTTGTTTTTGTTACGCGCTTGGTCCCTACTGATTGTTTTTATTACGCGTTTGGTCCCTATTTTACCTAAAAGTACTATTATTTAAATAGAGAAAAATGATGTGGTGGATAAGGTAAGGTGAAGGGGATGGGTTTGGGGGTGTATTTAGTTAAATAAATTAAAAAATCAAGGGTAAAATAGTCTTTTTATGTATGATGGGGACCAAGCGCGTAACAAAAACAAACAGTAAGGACCTTCCGAGTTAGAAAAATAAGTTAGGGACGAAACGCGCAAATTACCCCAAACCATAGGGACCATTCATGTAATTTACTCTATATTTAATTAGTCTATTTTCACAAAATAAATTCCAAATTAATTCTTGATCAATACTGATTAAATAATATGATTTCATATTAATATATTGTACTTGTAATATATTAATAAATAACCTTATCCTCAAAAGTCCATCTTATCAAATTGCACTGGTGAAGGCAACCCAAAAGGACCATGCTACAATCGGGTCAAGTACATCCCAATTATAGTTATGGGCGTAGACACCAATTCCAACATCCATAAAATAGGCAACAAATCCGAAACAACCCTGCTAAAGATAACGCTTGACTCTAGCGGTTGAGCATAGAATCAGACCACATTGTACACCCTCTCCCTGAATCACAAGCTCTTCCCCACTTGGGGTCCAAATATGCACCATTTATTGCTCGCAATAAATCATTTCCCTATTGGGGCTCAGCTAATCCATCCTTACAGTAACCTTTGTCTCACGTATTAGAATTGGAACCAAATCAATTGGGTACCTCTCGCTAAACAACACCAAAACACAACCCCAATGAACCCTTGATACTCGCACATGAGGACCATCAACGATCTCAAATTCTAATGAGTAACTATCTCCCTGGGAGAATCGATAAATCTCTTGCTGAGCACGAGAGATACAAAGGATCGGATTCGCCCCCCCCCCCCAATCAAACAAAACCAGAGTAGAGATATCGTTCATATGGAACGACCCTAAAAGGAAACACAAGATATAAGCAAGAAATTTAACATAAATAAAGAGATAAAGAGAAGATGTATACTTGTCACCTCATCAGGTGGAACACAAACCTCCTTAGCTGTTAGCTTAAAAGTCATGCTCCTCACAACATGACTATCTGTCTTGCCCTAGCGGCCATCCGTGATCATGTAAGTCGTCGGAGTGGGTGTTGCATCTGGTCCTACTGCTACTAAACCCAGATAATAGACCTTTTTATGGCCCCTCTAATTGCAATGGAAGCAAATCAAACCCGATCCTTGGATGGTGGTGGAACTAGCAACACCCTCTCACGGAACATAGCAGTGATCTTTATCACTGTCTCAGTAGTTTAGTGAAGGTACTGAAACTCCCTCGCCAACTGATAGACCTCAATCACAGGTGCAAAATAAACCCGAAACCTCAACACAAAATCATCCCAAGTCATCGAGTCACCCGTCTCACCTCCCAAGGCCTGTCCAACCTCCTTCCAAAAATCTTGAGCTCTGTCTTTCAAAAGACAGAAGATGTCAGTGACATCCGCCAACTAACGACTACTCACAATCGGGTCCTTCTTCCCAAAGAACTCAGGAGCCCCACATGCCCGGAAATCATGGAAATTCAAAGCGCGATATCCTACTAACGCCATCATTGCAGCATGAAAAGTTCCCAAGCACTCATCCAAAATCTCCATGATACCCTCCTTGATCGTACCAAAAATCTTAGGAGTCTGCTTAACAATATTGCAGGTAATCTCTGATGAAATGAACTCCCGTATCAGATCATTCACCTGTCCAACTCCAGAGCCTGAACCCGAACCACTGCTAAAACCTCCTCATGTGTCCACGATACTGAAAACAAAACTATTCAAATCATCATAACATATATACACACAACGAGGAATCCCACATTGATAGAACAAGGATCTATGCACGGACAAGGTTTGAAAACTTAAACTTGGAATTAACTTAAGAACAATGACTGCTTGCTAAATATTTAAGTCCAGTCAAGTATGGTAAACCAGTCAAGACTTGCAGATCATATTCAACAAAGTATTCAAGTGAGTAAAATTGAGTAAGAGCAAATTAAGGAGAATTTATCAACAATAAGAATGTTTGAGAGAATAATTTGACTTGCATGATGCTTTCTATTGAAGTGAAATATAATATCTTGTTAAAGTTACAATGCATTAAAGGATCATCTACTTAAATAGGAAAGAAGAGATAGTTAGAAAAAGTAAAAGACAACATTGAAAAATTAAGTACGCAAGTCAAAAGGATTGACACACCTGATTTTCTTCAATCTTGTCCTATGATCTTTCTAATGAAATACATACAAAAAGACATGATATATTCAATGCTATTATAGACTCTAACATGACACATAATACTATGTGTGTCTCAGATAGGCTTCAACATCGGAATAACATCATTTCAAATTTCATCTTACATCGAAATATAGATGACTTCGGTTCAGGCTTGGTTTCAGATTGCTAAAGAGTCACTTTCATGTATCAACAATATCCCTTAAGTAAACTTATGAATCATACGATTGTTCATTTAACTTCACCAAATACAAAGAGGTAAGCACTCTGGAGCCATATTCGGACTTCAATGTACCATCTGAGATGCTCTATGAATTTCTTCTTAACATGTTCAGGAGAGTCACTCTTAGCTGCATTGGTAATGAAATTCTAAAGAACCATTGTTGGAGCTAGATGTTTGTTTGGAACTCTAAAGAATTATTTTTAATTAGTCTTCTTTTCCAGATAGACATAACCGAGTTTCGGTTCTTTAATTGGGCCTTCTGCCATGATTTGTGCTTCAGGAGATCCGTGGTGATTTTTGCCAAGATGTTCTACATTCCGAACGAATGCGAAAACTCAAAGTCATATCTATATAATTCCACAATGTAGTCCTTGAAGAAGCTTATTGTTACACTGTATGATCTGATGCTAAACTCGTTGGATGGTAGATCTCTGAAGTGAGCAACAACTTTGAGAATTTCGTTTGGATTAACCGCAAGAAAATCAGTGTACGAAATAGTGAGTGTGAATTCGCTATTCCGAGAGACATAGAATCTATATATCATGCAGTTAATATCAAGCTTGCTTTGAACCTCTTTCCTAGACCCAATAATCTTTGTGATTCTCTTCCGAGACCATACTTCTTTCTGTGGTTTGGCATTGATGGTATAAAAGGTTGTTAATCTCTCATGCTCTATCCTGATGATGATTTGAGGTTCATTATTTGGATGAAGAGGAGTGTATTTGATGTAGAAATGATTGTGAGGAGATATTGGCAGATCAAGTTGGTCAACGTCTTGTGGTGAAAGGATATAATACATGCAGGGCGAGAAGTGTATGTGTAGAAGAACTCCTTCAATGTGTCCGTTTGCATGCCATCAAGCCTAGAAGTAACTTACGTGTTTAATGGGCCACAGCTGCCCGTATTCATGTTTGTTGGGCTATGTATTTCTCTTTCAAGTATCATCAGGTGTTAGTAAATCAAACTACGTTTAACATTAAACATATTCATGAGGAAATCATTGGGGTCTAGTGAGAATTATCGGTCGACATTATTGAGTGTTTGGCCGTAGCCAGTAGTTATAATCAGAGTCTCCTTGAGGGAGAGCGGGAGTTTGTGTATATATCTATACGGGGGTGACTCCCCCACACCTGAGTTGTTCGCTACAGTTAGACTCGTCCAGTCTAGGGTGACAAAATCTTGATCAAAACCGATGTTTGGAAAAAGGCCAAGACAGGCGAATTAGTCATTTATCATGCATGGTTATAACGACTCACATAGATATCCATTACCATATATACTTTTCAGGGTAAATCAAATTCATATATTGTGGTGATTCAAAACAATTCATATGATAATACAAATATTACAATACTATTATAGATGGGGAACTATCGTATTTTTCAGGAATTACCATCATTTAGTTTCTTTTACATAGATCAAAAACAAGACAAGGAAAACTTTTGGGATTCATTCATTTACACATGTTTTGAAATCACACATATATACATACATATATTAGATCATCACATCATGTTGTAAACAAATTTTACAAAAAATATCGGATTTTCTGGGTTATACTATTGATACAAAGCTTTTCAAATCAAAGTTGCTTATGAACTCACTAACATTATATATGTTGACCTTTTTCAAAATAACTTGTATTCTCAGGTAACTGTTAAGCCAAAGAATCATCAAGTGTATTTTGGGAATCTTATCTTTGTGAAATTTTAACTCCCGTACAATTTATGATCTGAATATGTAATATTATACAATGTACTTGATGTGAACAATGTTGGTTGTAATATGTAATGTTTGGAAATGATCATGTTATGATTCATGTATATTCATTGTGATGATAATTTAATTGATAGTCACACGAGCCCTCGGATGTTTCCGCTGTCCGGTTCGAGGGTGTGACAAGTTGGTATCAGAGCAATGTTTATAGTGAACTATCATATCTAACCATACATGATATGCAACTATAAACACAATGGAACTAAATAACTCTAAAAAAAAAATTCACACTCATGTGTGCATCTTAGAATAACAACATAACAACATTTAATAAAAGCTTATGATGGAAATTGAACAGTATGATTAAACCCGGATAGTTATTTTGTCATATTAGGGATAAAATAGCCTGATCAACTATATTTATTCAAAATATGACCAACATGTGTTTGGTAGTAATCATAGCGGGAAATGAATCCAAAAGCCTACCTCACTCTCCAATAACCCTAGGGAACCCAAACCTAAATAATTAAAATATACTATAGGGATTATAAAAATATGATTTATTTATGCACTCTCGTGCAGTCAGTGTGGCTGGATTTCATCACTATGGAGATCCTTATTTCCCCAACCAGGGAAAGAATGGGTGAATGGAAGAATCGGAGGAGGGTCCTGAAGAAAACCCCGAAGGAGGCCCTGCCATGGGTCAGGAGGTGGGACCCGAAGTGGAACCGGAAGAGTATGTTGTAACTGATTATGAATATGGCGAATCTGACCAAGAGTTAGATGAAGGAAAGGACATTGAGGAGGCACGCAATGAACCCTACCTATCGAAAGCCCCATCAGATCCATGCACGGTTCAGAAGAGTGATACAGACCATATAAGCTCTCTTGAGGAAGAAATAACCAATCTCAAGCGTCAACTCTTTGCAGCAGAAGCAAGGGTTGTACGAGTTGAGCAAAGGGTAGAGGCAGTCACCCAAGAGGAAAATAAACTGGCTGAACTTCTAATACATTAGCTTGACGATTGAGTGTCATCGTCATCACTACTGATGGGACTTACTCTACTACTTGCAATATAGGTATCACAGTATGTGGAACCAGCCGTATCTTTTACTAGTATTGTTTTTCTTCTAACGCGTACTACCCTATGTACTATTGACCTTATGTTGTAATTGTTGGATAATGTGTCTAAGTCCATAACTATTTCTGGTAAATACTTGACTCGACCCGGCATGGTCCATTTGGGTTGCATGGCATCATGCAATTGAATAAACTAAATGAGAGAAATAACACTTATGGTTATTAATATATTATAAGTTCTGATATATTATTAATATTATTTAATTAGTTTTGATCAAGAATTAATTTAGAATTAATTAAGTTATCAAAAGATAACTAATTAGATATATGGGTAGATTAAGTAAATCTTCCATATCTTATATAGTGCGCTAAGAGGCTCCATGGATTGTCAAGTTGGGTTCCACCCATAGGATGCTCCATGGATACTCCATGGAGTTAACCCATGGATCAAGAAATGAAGAGTCATGGAACATTAGGGTTTACCTAATGCAACACACTATATAAGCAATGTAACTCTCCCCAAAATCGGCTACACTAAGAAATAAGAGGGTTTGGCCGATTTTGCAAGTGTTAGAGTATTCTCTCAAGTTTATTCTTTGCATTTGGTGTTGTGTGAATCATTTGAGGCATCACACTTGAGGTGCTAGGCTCACAAGGTTTCAAGGAACACTTTCAACATCAAGGTATGTAGTTCTATCTTTTATACAAAGAAAATTGTACCCTATGTATGCTAGATAGGTTAATAACCTTGGAAAACAACTTTGCATGATTGTTAGAAAAACATAGATCCAAGGTTATTAGGGTTGTATGTACACTTAGGAAGTGTTAGAATGCTCAAACCCCATCAGTGGTATCAAATCCTAGGCTTGTTTGTTGATTTTTGTGCAAATTGCTTGAAAAAATCGATTTTCTGTTTTCTGCTCATATGAACTCGCCGAGTCCATGGGGGACTCGACGAGTCCAAGAAAAAATGCAAGTTACTCGTCGATTCTGTTCTTGCACTCGATGAGTAGAGGCTGTTGTGTTCAGAATTTCGATTTTAGTTGCTGGAAATGGACTAGAAACATTACCTTGAATTGTTTTAGTACTTGAAAACATGTTTTAGATAGTGTAATGTTTATGCTAATCCATTTACAATGAAAATTATCAAAATTATAAGTTTTAAGTGTAATTTTTGATTTTTGAAAGTGGTTATATTCATGTTCTTGTTCTTATGATGTTTAGATGATCATAGGAATTATTTGTAACCTATGTGGTAGATTAATTCATGATCATAATGTGTTTTTATGGAGTCCATAACTTGTCCTCAAGTTATGGAAAACCAAAAGTCACTTTGTTAAAAGCCATTAAAATAACACATGAGTTATAAAAATGAAGAGTCTTCATCTTTAATACTCTATTAACTCATAAGTTACAAGAAATGAAAAGTTTTGAAAGTTTACAAAACTTGCCCTCAAGTTTTGGAACAAGTAAAGTCATGATTAAAACTTTAGTTCCAACCCTTAGAATTTTAAAAAGTTAAAATTCAACCTTATACTTATAATATTATAAGTTAATAATAATATATATATATATATATATATATATATATATATATATATATATATATATATATATATATATATATATATATATATATATATATATATATATATATATATATATATATATATATATATAAGATCAAAGTCGTCTTACCGCTAGTACGCCTTATTCACGAAGTCAATCTATAAGGTGGTTATAAGGTTGTTGCCTATAAAATGGCAACTTAATGGGTTTCCTCTCTCACCCACCGCTTGCTTGACTGGTATTGGGTCGTTAGCCAAATTGGTAGGACAAGGACTTATAAATTCTCATTAAAAGTATAATGATAATTATAAAGTAACTAAATATTTTATTAAATTCCCAATCTTAGTTACTTTAGGAAACCTGTGAATAAGGTGCTAATCCATGAAATTACACTTTACACTTTGTATAAGTTGTTAGTGGAGCGTGTGTCGTTAATCGGCACACTAACTTGAACTTAACAGGGTAGGTAAAGGGTGAATTAATGTTTATCTTAGTATCGATGGAGCGTGTGTGGCTAACCGACATATCGATTGAGGGGTAATACATTAAGGTTACCAAGTAATTTGCATGGTTACTTCACACCTCGTTTTGTGATCCTCGGTATCCCAGTCACAAAACTTGGAGGGCACACTCAAGATTGAAACATGCCTTTGAAAAGTTCATTGAATCTCAAAAGAATCCAGGAGTTTCTAAGAACCAAATTAAATAGTTTTAATATTTCGGCTTTGGTGGAAATTGGTGAATCGTCATTCACCTACCTTTCAAATATGTTATTACTTAGATTACGACATACCTCTTCTAAGTATAATATATTGTGATTGGGTCCTAGGCTTAATACTACATTTGAGTGTTTTATTAAGGACTATCTCTATTTCTAAACTAAACTTTTCTTCTTTTTAGATGTCTACAAACACTGCTGCTTCTGGCTCTAATCCTAATGGCTCCTTTTCTCTAATGAAGTTGTGTGGGAAAGTCACTTTTGATGGATCCAACTTTAATGAACGGATTAGAAACATCCGAATGCTTACCCGCTACGAGGACAAAGAATATGTCCTCGATAAGGAGATTGATGAGAGAGTTGCTACTCCTCAAGAGATCACTGACTTTAGGGCACATGAAAGGGATGCCACCAAGGAGGCATGCATCATGATGGCCACTATGACAGCCGACCTCCAAAAGTCCTACGAAGACTTCTACCCTTTTGAAATGCACCAAGATTTGATGGAAATATACCATCAAAGTGCAAGATAAGAGAGGTATGAAATCATCTCCTCCATGATAACAACCCGAATGAAGGATGGTGAACCCATCAAGGGCAACATGCAGAAAATGCAAAGATTTGTGGACTGCTTGCTGAAGCTTAATATGAACTTCCCCGAGGAGCTAGTAATAGATATCATTTTGCACTCCTTACCTTCATGTTATGATCAATTCCGCATGACATACCACATGAAAAAGGAAGAGGTCACTCTCAGCAAACTTCAAGGACTCTTAAAGACCGCGGAAAGTGGTCTTAAGGGTAAGGCGGTTGTTACTACTCCTACTCCTAACAACTTCGACCCTATCTTGGCAATCGGGAAAGGATGAGGGAAGAAGAGAAAGTGTTCTTCAAAGGGTACCAAGGCTAGGACCCTTGATGGATTTTCTTCAAGTGGAACCAAGAAAGGTTTCGTCACTCCTTCTTCTGACCCAAAAGAGGTTGAATGCTTCTATTGCCATGAAAAGGCACATTGGAAGCGAAATTGCCCAAAGTTCCAGCAAGATGTGAAGGATTGGAAAGTCAAACCCAACCATGCAGGTGTTTACACTATCTTATCTAATAACTCACCCCATTCTAACTCTTGGGTCCTTGATACCGGTTGTCGTATTCATATCTTTTCTGATTTGTAAGGACTAAGAAGAAGTGAGAATGTGGAGCAAGGAAGAATAAACTTGATCATGGGAAACAGGAAAGCTTCACCTGTCACCAAGATTGGAGTTTATACTTTATCGCTAAGTAGTGGGTTTAGTTTAGATTTGAATAAATGTTGTTATTCGCCAGAAATGGCAACAAATATTATTTCCTTTCATGCATTGTATAAAAAAGGTTTTACCTTTTCATTTGATAATGAAGTTGGTTCGATTAATGTTTTCTTTAATAATATTCTTTATTTTAAAGCATTACCTTGTGATGGTGTGTATGAAACTGTAACTGTGGTTGATAACTTAGGAAATAATGTTTTGTGTATTGATTCTCTTAATAATAATAACTTGGGTAAAGCATCATTATGGAATTGTCATCTTGGACATATAAGCAAGAAACGCATAGGCTAACTCCAAAAAGATGGAGTCTTGGAGTCATTTGACCTAAAGTTAGATGATAATTGCGAATCATGCTTACTTGGAACAATGACAAAGTCGCCCATCACAGGTTCTTGTGAGAGGGGTGAAGGTTTGTTGGATCTTGTACACACGGATGTGTGTAGACCATTTAAACATGCCACAAGGGATGCTAATCGTTATTATTTGACTTTTATTGATGATTACGGTAGATATGGATATGTCTACTTAATCAAGCATATGTCATAGACTTTCAAGAGGTTTAAGGAATTTAAACAGGAAGTCGAGAATCAATTGGGTAGGAACATTAAGATGCTTCGATCCGATCGAGGTGGTGAGTATCTTAGTTCAAAGTTCCTCGAGTATTTTACAGAATGTGGGATTGTCTCACAATTGACACCTCCCAGGACGCCGCAGTTGAATGGTGTGGCTGAGAGGCATAATTGAACCTTTTTGGATATGGTTCGTTCCATGATGAGTCGAGCTTCGCTACCAGTCTCATTCTGGGGGTATGCCTTAGAGACTTCCGCCCATATTCTTAATCTAGTCCCTACAAAGAAAGTTGCCAAA
Organism: Lactuca saligna; assembly: GCF_052625555.1. Taxonomy (NCBI): domain Eukaryota; kingdom Viridiplantae; phylum Streptophyta; class Magnoliopsida; order Asterales; family Asteraceae; genus Lactuca; species Lactuca saligna. Next base: position 83,851,023 of record NC_136417.1, on the reverse strand, counting down.
ACTCCTCACGAGATGTGGATTAGTAAAGTACCCAAACTAGACCACATCAAGATTTGGAGTTGTAAGGCTTTTGTGAGGTGAGAGTCTCATGATAAGCTATAACCCCGAAGCGAGAGGTGTATTTTTTTCGGCTACCCACAAAGATCCTTTGGTTACCTCTTCTACAAACCTAGTGATAATGTGGTCTTTGTAGCAAGAAGAGGAGTCTTTCGAGAGAGAGAGAGAGAGAGAGAGAGAGAGAGAGAGAGAGAGAGAGAGAGAGAGAGAGTTTATAAGCCACGGATACAGTGGGAGGCAAATTAACCTTGAAGAACTTCAAGAGTCAAGTGGTGAAGGAACTTCAAACCCTAGCCCTCAACTTGAGGAGGAAACTCATGTTAAGCCAATTGACGAGTCTGTACGTTTGAGGCGTTCCGCGAGAGTTAGGAATGCACCTGAGCATTACTATGGTTTCCATATTACTACAGAAGGTGAGACACTTATTAGTGATGAGACACTAGTAGGTCTGGATGAACCTAATAGCTACGCGGAAGCCATGGTAGGCCCTAAGTCTGCTAAATGGAAAGAGGCTATGGATAGCGAGATACAATCCATGTATGACAATCAATTTTGGAACTCGGTTGAGAACGTACGAGGTCGTAAGACTGTAGGGTGCAAATGGATCTTCAATAAGAAGAATGACATGGATGGTAATGTACACACTTATAAGGCTCGACTGGTTGCAGAGGGCTTCTCTCAAACTCCTGGAGTGGATTATGATGAGACTTTTTTCTCCAGTAGCCAAGATTAAATCTATTAGGGTTATCTTAGTAATAGCTGCATTTCACGACTATGAAATATGGAAAATGGATGTCAAACCCGATTTCCTTAATGGAAAGTTAACTGAAGATGTTTACATGAGTCAACCAGAAGGTTTTGTCAGTAACGAGTAGCCTAATAGATTGTGTAAGCTTAAGAAATCTATATATGGATTAAAGCAAGCACCTCGCAGATGGAATCTTTGCTTTGATGAGAAAGTCAGGGAATTTGGCTTTTCTAGGAGTGAAGATGAATATTGTGTGTATGTCAAGGCTAGTAGGAGTATAGTTAGCTTTTTGGTATTGTATGTGGATGACATACTACTCATAGGAAATGACATCCCAACTCTGCAGGAAGTTAAGTCCTGGCTTGGGAAGTGTTTCTCTATGAAGGACCTAGGAAAAGCTGCCTATATTCTAGGGATAAGGATTTTGAGAAACCGGAGTAAAAGACTAATTGGACTTAGTAAAAGTACCTACTTGGACAAGGTGCTGAAGAGATTCAGCGTGCAGAACTCCTAGAAAGGAGAGTTACCTATCCAGAGTAATGCCAAATTGAGTAAAGCTCAGAGCCCAAGTACTGAAGCTGAGATAGCATAAATGAGTCAAGTACTTGAGAGTTGTAGGGTATTGTGATGCTGGTTTCCAAACTGATAGGGATAATTTCCGCTCTCAGTCGGGCTGGGTCTTCACCCTAAACGGAGGAGCAATCACTTGGAAGATTTCCAAGAAGGAGATAGTGGCTGATTCCACTTGTGAATCAGAGTATATAGTAGCAAGCGAAGCAGCAAAGGAGGCTATATGGCTGAAGAACTTCATAGGAGACCTTAGAGTAGTACCAGCTATAAAGGAGCCATGGAAATTTTTTGTGATAGCGAAAGTGTTGTTGCCTTAGCCACGAAACCAAGGGATCACGGGAGATCCAGACACATTGACAGAAAATATCATTTTATCATACATCGCATAGAATAAGGAATCCTCGTGGCAAATTGGGTATCATCAGATAAGAACCCAACATATCCAATCACGAAGGGACTGAGTAGGGTTAAGCATCTCCAACATGCTCGGAGCATAGGGCTGAAGGATGATATAAGTTTTTAGTAGTTAGATAAATTATGAAATTTGTAAAGTGTAATTGAAATTTGATGATGAATAAAAGTTGTGTTTATTTATGAGTAAAGTGTTACTATCTTTTGTCAATCGTTTACAATAATTTCTTTTCCATGTTTTGACTTCCAGAATACTATGTTGTGGTTTCACATATTATTCAAACTTTCCACAGTCGGTCATATGTTGGAAGTAGATATGAAGTAAGATTGTCATGAAGTTGGTTGTAGGTGTCAGGATATAAGACAACACTTCATGAGTGCTCATAAGTTCTGAGTATTGGAATCAACCCACGCTCACTGGAATCACTTCATGGAATTTTATGTCGAGTGATCCTGAGGCGATAATATCATATAAGTTTTCAAACCTAGAGATATGATTTGTTGCCTATGAATTGATTATGCATTGATTGTACGAAAACGCATTGGTAACTCAATGTTAAAAAACGTGCTTTTGTGTATAATTCAACTAGTAGTAGAACAAACATATGAGTCGAAGTTTATCTGTTCCTTCTTGGATTAGAAGCTGATATCTGGTCCCCTCGATGGTTTTGTTTTGACCAATGTACCAAGCCCGGTTAGAACTAAGTTGATGTGTTCAATTAAGTTCTTTGTCAAACAAATCGAGAATCAGGAAACAAACTGTTGGACAATAAGTAAGACATTGTTCCTTGTAATTGTCCAGCTGATATCTGGAACAGAGGATTATATGATCACTTATCTTAAATGGTGTATCAACATCTTCTCAGTTCCGAGAAACCTTGAAAGAGCTACGATTGCTGATCGGTTCCAGAAGTATTGCAGTGATAGTTATTAGACTTATCCAAGTGGGAGACTGTTGGATAAGGTTTCTAAGTCCATAACTATTTCTGGTAAATACTTGACCCGACCCGGCATGGTCCATTTGGGTTGCATGACATCATGCAATTGAATAAACTAAATGAGAGAAATAGCACTTATGGTTATTAATATATTATAACTTCTAATATATTAATAATATTATTTAATTAGTTTTGATCAAGAATTAATTTAGAATTAATTAAGTGATCAAAAGATAACTAATTAGATATATGGGTAGATTAAGTAAATCTTCCATATCTTATATAGTGGGCTAAGAGGCTCCATGGATTGTCAAGTTGGGTTCCACCCATAAGATGCTCCATGGATACTCCATGGAGTTAACCCATGGATCAAGAAATGAAGAGTCATGGAACATTAGGGTTTACCTAATGCAACACACTATATAAGCAATGTAACTCTCCCCAAAATCGGCTACACTAAGAAATAAGAGGGTTTGGCCGATTTTGCAAGTGTTAGAGTATTCTCTCAAGTTTATTCTTTGCATTTGGTGTTGTGTGGATCATTTGAGGCATCACACTTGAGGTGCTAGGCTCACAAGGTTTCAAGGAACACTTTCAACATCAAGGTATGTAGTTCTATCTTTTATACAAAGAAAATTGTACCCCATGTATGCTAGATAGGTTAATAACCTTGGAAAACAACTTTGCATGATTATTAGACAAACATAGATCCAAGGTTATTAGGGTTGCATGTACACTTAGGAAGTGTTAGAATGCTCAAAACCCATCAGTAATGATGCATGATCATACATTTTCCCTATGTATTTAATGCCTTTCAGGCAAATTTTCCTGTATTAAAATGACTTTTCCTAGTTGAAATGCTATGTGTTTAATATGGGGTTTCGCTTATTTACACAAACCAACCGTTGAAACCGCTAAATACTCAAGAACCTCAAAACCAAAATAATCTATGAAATCTATGAGTAAAACTTAATATCCATGCCAAATCTACGATTACCTACTACCATTAGTACATCATCGGGATGTAGATTGAAACGTTGTGAATTTAACGACAAAACGCAAAATTTATAGAGTACAACCAGAAGCGATCGTCGTTACTTACGATGTTGCTTATCATCATGTAGCAGAGAATGTCATCCCACAAAAATAATAAGCACACCCGTGAGACAAAAATCCTACAGATGGACTCTGCTACTTTCCACGCTGCTGTAACAGCTACCGTAACCGCTATTATTGCACAACTCAATGCAAACAACACCAACAGAGGTGTAAATAACATCGACAACTCCAGTCGAAGAAACAATCATGAAAACCAACGAGTGACAACTTATCAAGGCACTCCAGACCCCAAGATTAGGAGCAAGAAGCAAAAGTTTGGGAGTAAGAGAAAGGGACAGCCAACTCAAGGGTCCTCGAAGAAGCAACATGTTGTTGTTGTCCATATGACCATGACTCCTACTACATCAACACCAGCGAGGCTATATGATGGAAGCCTTCCAAAATGCAACAAGTGCAATTTCCATCATAAGGGAGCCTGCCAGAAGCCGTATTGTAATAGATGCAACCAAAAGGGTCACACCGGCAGATACTGTAGAACTTATCCACAACAGAGTCAACATCCAAACAACAACAACAACGATCGCAACAACTGTAACAACAACACCAATTCTGGGGCCAGTCACACCTGCTATGGGTGTGGAGGAACCGGTCATTTCAGACGCAACTGCCCTAAAGCGAACAACAAGGGGGCAGAAGGATCAGGAAGAGGCCTCACTGTAGGTCAAGGAAAGACAATTCAAGACCTGACGATTATCACCAGTACGTTCCAACATAACAACATAAACGCATGCATCTCATTCGATAGTGGAATTAAGCAAAGCTTCGTTAGCAACAAATTCAAGCCTTTACAAAATCAACAACCCCCGAAGCCCAACGAAGCCTTCACGGTGGAAATGGCTAAGGGGAAAAATGAAATCAACTAAAGATATCAATGTAGGGTGCACATTAACACTAAACAACCACTATATCCAAATAAATTTGATGCCAGTAAACATTAGGAGTTTTGATGTGATCATAGGCATGAATTGGTTAAGCCCCATGATGCTGATAATATGTGTTGCGAGAAGGCCGTTCACCTTCACCTCCCCAATCATGAAACCCTAACAATTTATTGAGATAAACCTGGCGCCAACTGATGTGTGTAAAACCAACTAGTTTTAATCCTACTAACTTAGACACAAAATAAACACACGAAACGCAGTCTACCTATCGATTAGTAATATAGTTCAAGAAAGTAGGGTATCGAACACAGGGAATGGTAAATAATCAAAATAAATGCTAATATTATCTAAATAAAACAAATAATAGAAAGGGGGTTTTCTCTAGTTTTGCAAGACTAGAAACTTAAACAATTAACTAAAACTTAAACTAAGAAACTAAGAGCTAAGCAAATAAAAATCAACTAAATTCAATAATAAAGAGGACTTCTGTTTAGGTTCGACTCATTTGTTCCCATGGATGATTTCAATGTATCGAATTAATTCTTCATTGGCTACCGACTAAGATGATTAGTTTCACGTTCGCTATTACTAATCCTTAGGAAACAAATTAACTCAAGTAGTGGCCAGTTGTCTAAATTAACGAATTTCCTAGTTATTGATTCGGGTTAAATAAGACTTGTAATGGTTAATTAAATTGGCCCTTCAATTAACCTCTTGCTGATGTTCATCAAACAATCTCACACATTAACTTACCTATCTTCTAGTTAATTCTAGTTTCACATTCGTTATTCCTAGACATACAACTATGTGGTCACAATAAATCATATGAAATTAATAACTAAGAGATGTTCATACAACTTAATTACTAATTTATTAACAGAAGAATAGTTATTGTTAACACATAAGGTTCTTTAACAAGCTTAATAAAACATAATCACCAATTAAAATTAATCCTAATCAAATAATCAATCCATGTTCACAAATTCATCTACCTAAACAGAAGTTATGAGTTTTTAGCTCATGATTACAGCAGAAACAAGCACAAAAACGAAATCAATTGGTAAAAACATAGTTCAAACAAGAGATTAGGTAAGAGTAAACTTGATTTTGACTTGATTCTCCTTAAAATTGAATGTAGGGTTGATTCCCTTGCTTCCCACGCTCCAACAGCACCTTTAGTCGACAATTGGCCTCCAAGGGTTCATCTATATGCCATGATATCGATCTGAAAGTCCCTTTATATAGATTTTCACAAAACAGAGGCTACTCGGCGAGTCCAGTGACCTACTCGGCGAGTACGTCACTTAAAACCCGTGTACGGCAAGTCAGCGCGTCCAAAATCGCGAAACTTCAGACCAACTCGGCGAGTAATCGACCCTACTCGCCAAGTACGTTTGGAATCAGCATTTTCTCAAAACACGAAAGTCATTCGAAATTGTGTCTAGTTTTTAGAACATTTTGAATCTCGTCAATCGGAGTTACGGTTCATGAGATATGGCCAAAACACTGACGAGGGGTCAAGCTGTCCAACAACGTCCTTCTTTCTTCAAAATCCATGATCCAAGCGTCCAATCGCTAGTTCCACTTCATTTTCCTTTCGAGCATGTATTTGTTGCTGAAAATGAAATATTTAATCTAATTAAGCACCTTTTGTTCATTAAATGAGACAAAATCAACATAAAGTATTAAGATAATGCATGAATTTTATAAGTAAATATGCCCATATCAAAATACCCCACACTTGACTTTTGCTTGCCCCCAAGCAAAACTGAATTTTAGTACACTAATATTACATAAGACAATCCCAATCAAACCCAGCCATTATGCCAAGACCGCAACGCATGCATTTGTGTCTAAAATTTTCCTAATAACCCCCCATACTCCAAATACTCACAATCCTCATAAACATTCGCCCGCTTTTTCCGAACAATGCTCATTTTATGCATCCCTCCGAATCCATCCTCAGAAAACCTCTTAACCTCAAGGTATTTTTGATTGAGCAACCCAAGCATACATAATCTAGACAATTACAATTTATGATACCACATTGGAGCTCTTTGGAATTCTTCACTTCTTTGATATTTAATCTTTAATTTCTTTGAATTCACCACCTTGTTGTTTGATTTTTGGTATCTTCAACCTTTTGAATTTCTTCGGAATTTTCGATCTTCTAATTTCATACTTAACTTTGACGCTCCAAAAATTCTTCAAATTTTTTCTTGTAATTCTCTCTCTCTCTTTTTTTTTTGAACATGTAACACACTTTTTCCACTCAAAACCCTACATGCTTAAGCAGGGTTGCTCAACTTCAACCTTTATTGGCTAAAGATAATAATTTTCCTGGATACATTTCTAGTACACGATGCTAAACATATTGCATCCTTCAAACTAAGCGAGGTCGTGTTTTTGTCCCATGATATCACTGGAATAAGGAAGCCACAAATGCACTAGAACGTATATAGGCTCAACTAAACATTTGGGTTTTCATGCAATCAAAACCCTACATGCTTAAGCAGGGGCGCTCAACTTCAACCTTTATTGGCTAAAGATAATAATTTTCCTGGATACATTTCTAGTACACGATGCTAAACATATTACATCCTTCAAACTAAGCGAGGTCGTGTTTTTGTCCCATGATTTCACTGGAATAAGGAAGCCACAAATGCACTAGAATGTATATAGGCTCAACTAAACATTTGGGTTTTCATGCAATCATCAAATATAATACTAGCATGATCCATAATTGCTTTACCAAAATTTTCTAAATTAATCCTAGCAAATTTTATGCAAAACTTTAAATTTAACTAGTGTAACCAACCAACCCCCTACCCCACACTTAATTTATGCAATGTCCCCATTGCATATCATGCATGATAAAGAACAGTAAAAATAAGGAGAGAATTGGAACAAACTCCCCTGGGATAGTAGTGGCGAGGTTGATATCTATTCTCTTCAGCTCCATCTTCAATTTACTTTAGACATGGGAACAGCTCATCCATGTCTTGGGTGTCAAAATCTCGTGTGGTACAGTCTTTATAAAAGCTCCAAACATAAGGGAAAAACTCTTGGAAATGCTCGGAAAATGATCTTCAAAGAATAGAATCAATGCCCATATCAAATGTCATCAAATCTTCAGCTCAAAAGTAAGAAGAATGAGCGACTCGTCGAGTCAGTATGTAGACTCGCCGAGTTGAAGCGTAAATGGTAGAAGAATCGTGAATTTTCACATGGACTCGGCGAGTCCATAAGATGCACTCGGCGAGTAGACCGCTGTGTGACAAAATTTTTATTCTGCCTAAGTCCGTTTCTGATGTATGGAGGTTATATAAACTACTAATTTCCCTTATTTTTCTTTAGGAAATAAAAACTTTATAACCCTTGTATCAATTGGACTCATAGCTTAACTCAAAACTTCATTTCCTCTCTCGCCTAGACTCGATTTCTCGCTTCTTCAGCCTTGACTCTAGACCCTCACATGCATCCTTACACTCAAACTGAAAAGATCAAAAACAAAAACCAAGTAATAGAAAAACGAAAACAAACATCAAAATTAAAATCCTAAATTACCCTAATAAACTAGAAGTTTAAAAACAAAAACAAAAGCAAACTCTAATGACGGGTTGCCTCCCGCAAGCGCTTCTTTTTGTGCGAGTCTTAAGCTGGACTCTCAACTTAATAAACTTCCAATAAAATCAATGTCAATCCATCCGTTGCATTAAATATTTTCTTTGGTGGACCAATTTGTAAAATTTGGCTCTTTACTTCTAAAATTGGCCAAACGAGCTTGAATTCATAAAACCCAAGAATATTGACAAGGGTTGGAACCGGTTGGATACTAATCATAAATGGATCGTGATTTAGAACTTTCTCCAAAGTTGGAATCGTCACCCCATGCTTCGAAACACAAACCGGAAGAACAGGGGACCATGTTGTGGTAATGGTCAAACCACGAGTTGGTTCCTGCAATTCAACTTGTTTTTGCTCTTCATCCGAACTCTCTGCTAGCAACCTTTCCAACTCCTCCAAATCTCTTTCTGGATTAAATTCTTCATCTTGTAACTCTAGCTCTTGTGACTCAGATTGTTCTTGTGTGTTGGGCAAGATGTTATCTAACCATCTATCAAATTTCTTCAAATCTTCATCCCATCCACAATCCTCATCTTCTTGCTCAATTAATTGTACTACTTCCTCAAGAAAAGCATCAAAAGCATCGAGATTTGGAAAATACATAATAAATAAAAATAAAAATAAAAATAAACTAAATAAAAAAATTAATCAACAAATAAAAAAAATAATAACAATTAGCAAATAAAATTAACTATTTAGAACCGTTCCCCGGCAACGGCGCCAAAAACTTGATGTGTGTAAAACCAACTAGTTTTAATCCTACTAACTTAGACACAAAATAAACACACGAAAGGCAGTGTACCTATCGATTAGTAATATAGTTCAAGAAAGTAGGGTATCGAACACAGGGAACAGTAAATAATCAAAATAAATGCTAATATTATCTAAATAAAACAAATAATAGAAAGGGGGTTTTCTCTAGTTTTGCAAGACTAGAAACTTAAACAATTAACTAAAACTTAAACTAAGAAACTAAGAGCTAAGCAAATAAAAATCAACTAAATTCAATAATAAAGAGGACTTCTGTTTAGGTTCGACTCATTTGTTCCCATGGATGATTTCAATGTATCGGATTAATTCTTCATTGGCTACCGACTAAGATGATTAGTTTCACGTTCGCTATTACTAATCCTTAGGAAACAAATTAACTCAAGCAGTGGCCAGTTGTCTAAATTAACGAATTTCCTAGTTATTGATTCGGGTTAAATAAGACTTTTAATGGTTAATTAAATTGGCCCTTCAATTAACCTCTTGCTGATGTTCATCAAACAATCTCACACATTAACTTACCTATCTTCTAGTTAATTCTAGTTTCACATTCGTTATTCCTAGACATACAACTATGTGGTCACAATAAATCATATGAAATTAATAACTAAGAGATGTTCATACAACTTAATTACTAATTTATTAACAAAAGAATAGTTATTGTTAACACATAAGGTTCTTTAACAAGCTTAATAAAACATAATCACCAATTAAAATTAATCCTAATCAAATAATCAATCCATGTTCACAAATTCATCTACCTAAACAGAAGTTATGAGTTTTTAGCTCATGATTACAATAGAAACAAGCACAAAAACGAAATCAATTGGTAAAAACATAGTTCAAACAAGAGATTAGGTAAGAGTAAACTTGATTTTGACTTGATTCTCCTTAAAATTGAATGTAGGGTTGATTACGTTGCTTCCCACGCTCCAACAGCACCTTTAGTCGACAATTGGCCTCCAAGGGTTCATCTATATGCCATGATATCGATCTGAAAGTCCCTTTATATAGATTTTCACAAAACAGAGGCTACTCGGCGAGTCCAGTGATCTACTCGGCGAGTACGTCACTTAAAACCCGTGTACCGCAAGTCAGCGCGTCCAGAATCGCGAAACTTCAGACCAACTCGGCGAGTAATCGACCCTACTCGCCGAGTACGTTTGGAATCAACATTTTCTCAAAACACGAAAGTCATCCGAAATTGTGTGTAGTTTTCAGAACATTTTGAATCTCGTCAATTGGAGTTACGGTTCATGAGATATGGCCAAAACACTGACAAGGGCTCAAGCTGTCCAACAACGTCCTTCTTTCTTCAAAATCCATGATCCAAGCGTCCAATCGCTAGTTCCGCTTCATTTTCCTTTCGAGCATGTATTTGTTGCTGAAAATGAAATATTTAATCTAATTAAGCACCTTTTGTTCATTAAATGAGACAAAATCAACATAAAGTATTAAGGTAATGCATGAATTTTATAACTAAATATGCCCATATCACCAACCTTTATCTTATCTCGTGCATCAAAGAAAAGAAACACCTACACTAGAGGAACTACGCATTCCTTGCTCACATTGTAGATAAGTCCAAAGAATAAATAAACATTCGAGATATCCTAGTGGCGTGCGACCTTCCAAGGCGTATTTCCCGAGGATCTTCCGGGAATACTCACTGATAGACAGATCGAATTTTGAATTGACCTTGTACCAGGAGCCACTCCAATTGCCAAATCACCCTATAGGTTGGCTCCCGCGAAAACGCAGGAACTATCAAGCCAACTAAGCGAGCTCCTAAATAAATGATTCATCAAACCCAGCTTCTCGCCATGGGGAAGCCCTGGTCCTTTCCTTAAAAAGAAAGACGGATCCTTCAGGTTGTGTGTCGATTATAGAGAAATAAATAAGCTTACTATCAAGAATCGCTATCCACTTCCACGAATCGATGATCTATTTGACCAGCTTCAAGGAGCTAGTTACTTCTCCAAAATAGATCTAAGGTCCAGTTATCATTAGCTTCGAGTCCGAGAGGAGGACATTCCAAGGACTGCTTTTCGAACTTGATACAACCATTTTAAATTTGTTGTGATACCCTTCGGTCTAACGAATGCTCCCATGGTATTCATGGACCCTACGAACCAAATTTTCCCAACCATTCCTAGTCAGCCTTTTCATTATTTTCATCAATGGAATACTTGTCTGCTCACTAAGCAAGAATGAAACACTATCAACACCTACGACCGTCCTTGAAGGCATCAAGGCCAGAGAATATTGTGGAGGAAGCACTGCGTGGATGGGATAAAACTCTCGAAGTCAAAAGACGAAGCTTATTGTTATAAGAGTCGAATTGGGCGCTATCTGGATGATCAATGATAGTTTAACGAAATCTGTCATTTCTTGCCAGTAAAGAAATCAAACAAGATGGAAAGATTAACATGGATTTATAGCAAAGGGATCGTGAAACTCCATGAATTACCAGTATACATTATCTCGGGTCAGAATAACGGATTTACTTCAAGATTTTGACAGTCACTTCAGAAGGTTATGAGGACATAGGTAGACATGAGCATTGCTTACCACCCTCAAACGATGGCCAAAGCAAGCGAACCATCCAAACACTCGAAGACATGCTACGAAATTGTATGATTGATTTTGGCAAGTCACGGGACACCCAAATGCCTTTGATTGAATTCTCATACAATAACAACTATCACACGAGCATCAAGGTTGCCCCTTTCGAGGCCCTTTGTGTCTGTAAATGCAGATCACCTCTATGCTGGGCTGCGGTGGGTGACACCCAACTAGCAAAAGGGAAATCGCCAGCCAGTGCACTCACAGGACTCAAGATCATCCGAGAAACAACCGAAAAGATAATCCAAATCAAAGCTCAACATCAATTGTCGCGGGATCGACAGAAGAGCTATGCAGACAAGCAACAAAAGCCATTAGAATTTCAAGTTAGGGACCGAGTGTTATCAAAGGTCTCTCCATGGAAAGGAATGATCCACTTTGGGAAATGGGGAAAACTGAACCCGCAATACTTTGGAGCATTTGAGGTCCTTGTCCGGATTGGTCCAGTGGCTTACAAGCTGCAACTACCTGTCGTGCTAAGCAATGTACACCCCGTGTTCCACGTCTTGAATCTGAAAAAGTGTCTATCAGATGAAACCCTTGTCGTTCCTTTGGAAGAGATTGAGATAAATGAGAATTTCCTAATCATCAAGGAACCAGTAGAGATTATGGATAGGGAAGTAAAGCGTACGAAGCAAAATTGCTTTCCGATTGTGAAGGTTCGATGGAACGCTAAGCGTGGACCGGAACTCACATGGGAACGTGAAGACCAAATGAAGCAGAAGTAACCTCACTTATTCTCGCATTCTTAAACTTAGTTTCAAAAGAATTTCGAGATGAAATTCCCTCTAACGGGGGTATGATGTCACAACTGGAAATATAGCTAGTAAATTCTACACGTTTGTAAAACTTAACAATGGCAACAATTGTAACTATAACTTGAAAATGTGTATGATATTCCAGCAAAATCCAATTGTAAAGCCTATTACTTTATACAAAACATTTCAAATAGTCAAATTAGGATTGGAAACCCTAAAACTCCCAATTTAAGTCCATTATGGACTAGGATCTCCTTATTTGGCCTAATGGACCAATAAGCTTCCAATTTTACTATTTTGGGCTTAGGACCCTTAAATGGGCTCTAATTGGACCCACTTTCAAGAAACTTAGCATTTTGGGTCCAAAATAAATTTATTTACCCTTAATGGGCCTTATTGGGCCATAACTAATCCAATTAACCCTAATAGGCCATAAAAATATTCTTTTTTGTCAAATTGGGTTGTGAATACACTTAAGGGCCCAATGGGCCGAAAACCTTCCTTATGGGATTCATAATTTCGAGCAAGGACCAAGATAAGGCCCAAGCTTCCCCATAATTGCCCTATTTCAACCCAAGTGAGTAAAATATTAATAATAATAATAATAATAATAATAATAATAATAATAATAATAATAATAATAATAATAACAACAACAACAATGAAGGTTAAACTAATCAAACCATGACACATATTTATTATTTGATGGACAACCAAGTTTAATACACCACATGCATCTAGACAAGTCTCATGTATCCATGCATACTCTTCTCACCCCTCTCTTCTCTTATTCTTGGCCGAGAGCAAGATCAAGAACATACACACACAATTTCAAAAACAACTCTTCCTTTCCACTCAAATTTTCGATATTTTGAGCATTTTCAAGAAGGTTTAAAGAACACATAAGTTACATAAAATGAAGAGTGTTCATTTTAATAAACCATTAACTCATAAGTTAAGAAGTTGAAAAGTTTTGAATTGTTACAAAACTTGCCCTCAAGTTTTCGAACATGTAAATTCACTTTAGAAAACTTTAGTTCCAATCCCTAGAATTTTAAAAAGTTAAATTTCAACCATTATACTTTATAATATTCTAAGTTAGTATTATATATATATATACATATATATAAGAACAAGTCATTTTACCGTTAGTAGGCCTCATTCACAAACCCGGTCTATAAGAGGGTATAATGTTGTTGCATATAAAAGGGCAGCTTAATGGGTGTCCACTCTCACCCACCACTTCCTTGACTGGTGGGGGGTCGCTAGTCGAACGGGTAGGAAAATCACTTTAATCCTCATTAAAAGTATAATGATTATAAAGTTACTAAATCTTTTATAAATTCGCAATCTTAGTTACTTTAGGAAACTGTGAATTTGGTTCTAACCTATGAAATTACGCTTTGCACCTTGCTTAAGTCATTAATGGAGCATGTGTGGTTAACCGACACACTAACTTGGATCTAACAAGGTTGGCAAAGGGTGGCTTAACGTTTATCATAGATCGGTGGAGCGCATGTGGTTAAATAGCACATCGATTAAGTGATAAACATTAAGAGTACCAAGTAATTTGCATGGTTATTCACACCTTGTTTTGGGATCCTCGGTATCCCAGTAACAAAACTTGAAGGGCACAATCGATATTGACACATGCCATTGAAAACTTGAATGAATCTGGAAAGAACTAGGAGTTTCAAAAACCAATTAAAACCTAATAATACATTTCATTTTTCATGGTGGAAATTGGTGAATCGTCATTCACCTACCTTCAAATATTTTATAGCTTGGATTACGACATCCCTCTTTTATGTTATAGAATATTGTGTTGTGTCCTAGCCTTAATATTACATTTGGGTGTCTTATTAAGGACTATCTTTATATCTAATCTAAACTTGTCTTTCTTCTTTTCAGATGTCTTCCAACAATGCTGCTTCTAACTCAAACCCTACCGACTCCTTCTCTCTCATGAACCTTTTTGGGAGACTCATCTTCGATGGTTCCAACTTTATGGATTGGATCCAGAACATCAGGATGGTCACTCGTTATAAGGATAAGGAATATGTCCTTAAAAAGGAGCTAGAGGAAATTGATGAGTCCACTGCTACTCTAGAGGAAATCGCTGACTTTAGGGCACATGAGAGAGATGTTACCAAAGTGGCATGCATCATGTTGGCCACAATGACCATGGAACTCTAGACGTCATATGAGGACTTTTACCCTTTTAAGATGCACATGGACTTGATGGACCGCTACCATCAAAGTGCTCGTCAAGAGAGGTATGATATCTGAAACAACCCAAAAACACGACCCAAAAATTTTCGTTTTTCAATATAATCAAAACCATAATATAAGTATCATAACATAAAACATACGCGATGTATCCCCAAAACGTAATAAAATATTGTGCGGAAAACTGTATCATACTACATCAATCCAAAACATCAAAAGACATCCCCAGGATAAAAGCTATGCTGTGGTGTGTGCGATGCTGTCACCCCGAGCTCTTCCCTTTGTTTGCGGAAGTACCTGAAACCAAAACTGAAACTGTAAGCACGAAGCTTAGTGAGATCCCCCAAACTGCCACATACCATATAATAACATATAAACACATATTGGGCCTTGCCCACTGCATCGGGCCGAAGCCCGGAAACTGCATCGGACCGAAGTCCGGAACTGACTGGGACTTTGTCCCCTACATCGGACCGAAGTCCGGAACTAACTGCATCAGACCGAAGTCCGGAACTGACTGGGACCTTGTCCCCTGCATCGGACCGAAGTCTGGAACTAACTGCATCGGACCGACGCCCGGAACTGACTGGGACCTTGTCCCCTGCATCGGACCGAAGTCCGGAACTAACTGCATTGGACCGAAGTCCGGAACTGATTGACTGAACATGGCATAGCATAACACATCAACTAGCATAACACATATACGACATGCTACATCGGGCCGTGGCCCGGAACACATAATACTTAACACATAAAACATAGCACACAAATCCTGTTCGAGCCACGAAGGCATCGAACATACTAGCTACTGCATCGGACCTAAATCCGGAAACTACTGCTAACTGAACGGCCCGCATTGTGGCCTTAGACCCGTTCCTACTGGAAGGAAACTCACCTCGTAAGCTGGCTGCTGAGTGTGTGGCTCGGAAAGCTAACGGCGGCTGCTCCTGAATCTCCTCGGCTACAAGTCCATAAACACACTCAATCAAATACTAAACACTGTTCTTGGGGTAAAATGACTCTTTTACCCTCGATCAAAGTCAATTCTCTTTTGGGCTGACTCACCTAGTTGGGCCACCCAACTCGCCGAGTCCCACTCTCACTGTTCACTCTTACTCACTGCTACTCATCGAGTCTGGCATCGACTCGACGAGTACCCTCTTGATCCAAGAACTCAGACAATCTTCATCCGACTCGCCGAGGTGGATGAACAAACTCGACGAGTTGTTCTTGATCTTTAAGAAGATTGCCTTGGACTCGCCGAGTTGATGAACAACTCACCGAGTCCCTCCATCACTGAGTTCACCCTCAACTCGCTGAGTCCACTCTCTAGCTCACTGGGTTCCCTCGATACTGGTAAAAATGAAGGAATCGGGAACTCGCGACCCAACTCGCCGAGTCGTTCTTCCGACTCGCCGAGTTGCCGCCATGCAACTGATTTTTACTTGATTTTGTTTGAACCCAATGTATACAATTGATAGATCTGAGTCCAATAAGCTGATTTACCACGTAAAGTTTCCAACTTTACGTGTACAACCTCATGAATAAGGGAAATAAGGCTAAAAGATGCATAAAATGGGTAGATCTATGGTTATCATGCAATGTAACTCCAAAAAGACAGTAGATCTGGGCTCTACAACACCCCAACATTCAGATCCATAGATATTTCGACTCAATAAGACGTTCATGCAAGTGTAAGGCTTGGAACAAGCATCAACTAGCTCTTAGGAGAGCTCTAATGGAAGTTTGAAGCATATAACAAGATGGAACTCCGAAAATACCTCAATTAACTCTGATTTGGCCTTGGATCTTTGCACTACAACACTTCTCCTTGCTTCTTCCTTCTTCTCCTTCTTCACACCTTCACAAAATGGCACCAAAAAACATATAAGCTCTTCAAGGGAGAATTAGGGTTCTCTCACTGCGTTCTCAGGGTGAGGGAGGCGAGAATGGGGGCTATAAGGTGGTTTAAATAGTGGGCAACCCGGGGAATTTAGGGTTTCACCCAGACAGATGGACTCGCCGAGTCAGGGATATGGACTCGCCGAGTCCCCGGCTCACGCGTGCCCTCAGGCGCGACCCTACTCGGCTAGTCAGGCTAGAACTCGCCGAGTCCCTCTTGAAAAACTCACTATAATTACCAATAAATCAACATACCGGGAACGGGTCGTTACAATTGTCCCCCACTTGTCTCAGACTTCGTCCTCGAAGTCTGCTACGGCTGGATCTGCAAATAACTCCGGGTAGTGCGCTCTTATTTCCTCTTCAGCCTCCCACGTCCATTCAGACCCCTTCCGGTGCTGCCACTGCACCTTTACTAGCTGAATTACCTTGTTCCTCAAGGTCTTGGTCTTCCGTTCCAGAATCGCGACCGGCTTCTCGATATAATTTAGGCTGCTATCAACCTGAATGTCTTCTAAGGGAACGACTGCTGTCTCATCCACCAAATACTTCCTCAACTGCGACACGTGGAAGGTGTTGTGTATCTGACTAAGCTCCTCAGGGAGATCTAACCGATAAGCAACCCGACCCACCCGGGCCAAAACCCTGAAAGGACCAATAAATCTGGGGCCCAATTTGCCCCTCTTCCGGAACCTGATGACACCTTTCCAAGGTGAGACTTTCAGAAGAACCATATCTCCCACCTGGAACTCCAAGTCCGAACGCCTCCTGTCGGCGTAGCTCTTCTGCAGACTCTGCGCAGTCTGCATCCTACTACGGACCTGCTGGATCAATTCCGTCGTCTTGAGCACCACTTCGGTGCTCCCTATAACTCGCTGACCGACCTCGCCCCAACAAATCGGGGTCTTGCACTTCCTGCCATATAACATCTCAAAAGGAGGTCGATCAATGCTCGCATGATAACTGTTGTTATACGAGAATTCCGCTAACGGAAGATACGTATCCCAACTGCCCCCAAAATCTAAAACACATGCCCTAAGCATGTCCTCGAGAGTCTGAATCGTCCTCTCGCTCTGCCCGTCAGTCTGAGGATGAAAAGCGGTGCTGAAATGGAGACGAGTACCATCTCGTCGTGGAATCGCTTCCAGAATCTGGACGTGAAACGAACATCTCGGTCCGACACCACCGATACCGGCACTCCATGACGTGCCACAATCTCTCGCACATAGATATCGGCTAACTTTTCCGCCGATATACTCTCCTGAATCGGAATAAAATGGGCACTCTTCGTCAACCGATCCACTACTACCCATATCGAGTCCACTCCCCGTGCGGTCCTGGGGAGTTTGGTGACAAAATCCATGGTGATGTCCTCCCATTTCCACACGGGAATGTCTAACGGCTGCATCTTGCCGTGAGGTCTCTGGTGCTCCGCCTTGACCTTCCGG
The DNA here is from genome assembly GCF_052625555.1 of Lactuca saligna. Taxonomy (NCBI): domain Eukaryota; kingdom Viridiplantae; phylum Streptophyta; class Magnoliopsida; order Asterales; family Asteraceae; genus Lactuca; species Lactuca saligna. The sequence goes on along the minus strand of NC_136417.1, from coordinate 83,832,942 downwards.
CAGGTCAAACATCTCTCCACATACCAAGCGACATCTCGCTTCATGCAGGGCCACCAATAATCAGATCGAAGATCTCGATACATCTTCGTCGCTCCTGGGTGGATAGAAAATCGAGACTTATGAGCCTCATCCATCAATACTTGCCGTACCCCACCCCAGTACGGTACCCACACCCTACCATGAAGCGTCAACAAACCCCGACTGTCGTAATCAAACGAAGCTACTCGGCCTAGTATCCTCTCGCACTTCTGCCTCTCCTCCTTGAGGCCCTCCATCTGAGCCTCCTTGATCCGCTCCAACAATGGAGTGATCACTGTCATCCTCATACACAGATCTCTGATAGGGCCCGTCGATACCTTGCGGCTCAGGGCGTCGGCCACCACATTGGCCTTCCCTAGATGATAAAGGATCTTACAGTCATAGTCCTTCAGCACGTCTAACCATCTCCTCTGCCTCATGTTCAAACTCGGCTGATCCATAAGATATCGCAAACTCTTGTAATCCGTGTAAATAGTACAGCGGACCCCATAAAGATAATGTCTCCAAATCTTGAGGGCAAACACAACTGCCCCCAGCTCCAAGTCGTGGGTAGGATAATTAGCCTCGTGAGGCTTCAACTGTCTCGAGGCATAAGCTACCACATGGCCTCGCTACATCAATACTGCTCCCATACCTGTGATCGATGCATCACAATAGACTACGAAATCCTCTACTCCTTCTGGCAAGGTAAGGATCGGAGCCTCGCACAATCTCTGCCTGAGAGTCTCGAACGCCGCCTGCTGCTCAGGCCCCCAACGAAAAACCACCGACTTCTTGGTTAGCCGGGTGAGTAGCACTGCTATCTTGGAGAAGTCCTGAATAAATCTCCGATAATACCCTGCCAACCCCAGGAAGCTCCGAATCTCAGATGGAGACCTCGGGACCTCCCACTGCATCACGGCCTCAATCTTGGCCGGATCTACCAAAATACCCTTCTGGTTGACGAGATGACCAAGAAACTGCACCTCGCGCAACCAGAACTCACACTTGGAGAACTTTGCGAAAAGTCTCTCCCTCCTCAAAGTCTCCAACACCTCCCGCAGGTGCTCCTCGTGCTGCCCCTGTGTCTTGGAATACACCAAGATGTCATCTATAAACACTATCACCGACCGATCCAGCATCGGTCTGCACACGCGGTTCATGAGATCCATGAACGCGGCTGGGGCATTGGTGAGCCCAAATGGCATCACCACGAACTCATAATGACCATACCGGGTCCTGAAAGCAGTCTTCTGTACATCCTCATCTCTAACCCTCATCTGATGATAACCGTAGCATAGATCGATCTTGGAGAACCAAGACGCTCCCTAAAGCTGATCAAACAAGTCATCAATCCTCGGAAGTGGGTAACGGTTCTTCACCGTTACTTTGTTCAACTCCCGATAATCAATGCACATACGATGCGACCCATCCTTCTTCCTCACAAATAAGATCGGCGCTCCCCAAGGCGAACTGCTCGGCCGAATGAAACCCTTGTCTAACAGCTCCTGAAGCTGTGTAGACAACTCCTGCATCTCAGGGGGAGCAAGTCGATACAGTGCTTTGGCTATCGGAGCCGCACCAGGAACTAGGTCGATCATGAACTCAACCTGCCTCTCTGGAGGTATCCCCGGCAAATCCTCGGGAAACACATCCGGGTAGTCACGAACAATAGGAACATCATCAATCGTCGTCTTGCCCTTCTCCCAGGCATCCAAGACGTAAGCTACAAAACCGGCGCAACCCTGCTGAACATAGCGCCTCGCCCTTGCGGCGGAACAAAAGATCGGTCCTCGCTGGGGCCTCTCGCCCTGAATCACTATCTCTCCCCCACTGGGAGTGCGAACCCTCACTAGCTGAAGCTCATAATCAATCACCGCCCCATTGGGGCTCAGCCAATCCATGCCCACAATAACTTTATTCCCACGCAGGGGAATAGGAACCAGGTCCACTGAAAACTGCTCATCAAATATCTGAAGGGAACACCCTCTATGTACTCTGCCGACCCTCACGGTCCTATCATCTGCTATCTCAACCTCTAGTGGACAATCCAGCTCCCCTGGAGCTCTGCTAAATCTCTTGCTAAGAGCAAGCGATACAAATGATCGGGTAGGCCCCGAATCGAACAATACCAAAGCAGGGATTCCGTTCACCGAGAACGACCCTAAATAAAACATATCATCAAGTAATATTCAAACGATATAATAACAATTAAAGATGAAGGAAAGATTCATACCCGTCACCACATCAGGAGTCGCTCGCGCCTCCTCTGCTATCATCTGAAATACCCTGCTCTTCGCCACTGGCGCATCAGCTCGGCCCTGCCGGCCATCCGTAATCCTCAAGGTGGCAGGGGCAGGTGCAACCACCTTCCCTGCTGCAGCTAAACTGGGACACTGGGACCTTTTATGTCCCCTCTGATTGCACTGAAAGCAAATCAGATCTGATGCTGTAACCGTAGTAGCAGGGGTCGTACAATCCCTACTCAAATGCCCAGTCCGACCACACTTGTAGCAGCCGGAACTCCCTGCCTTGCACGCCCCCTCGTGCAATCTCCCACACTTGCCACACCGACCGTGGCTCTGCTGTCCCCTAGACCTGTGATCTGAAACCTTAGGCTTTTTGCCCACACTGCCTGAACCCGAAACCGCCTCCGGTTTCCTCTTCTTCTCCATCTCGAGATCAATCTCCCTCTTTCTAGCTCTGGCAATCATGCCGTCCAGCGTTTTACAACTGGACCGGCTCACAAACATGCGGATGTCACTCTGCAACATCTCATGATAACGGGCCTTCTTCATCTCCTCATCGGCTGCATACTGAGGAACAAGAAGGGCCTTCTCCCTGAACTTGGCGGTGATCTCCACCACTGTCTCTGTAGTCTGGGTAAGGTCCTGAAACTCCCTAGCTAACTGCTGCACCTCAATGACTGGTGCAAACTCCGCCCTGAACCTGGTAGAGAAATCAGCCCAGGTCATGGCATCCAATGCCGCATCATCCCCGATGGCATGTCCGACCTCCTCCCACCAATCCCGTGCCCTGTCCTTCAGAAGACAGGATGCCAATCTGACCTTGTCCCCCTCGGGACACCTGCTAGTGCGGAAAGCGTTGGCCACATCCGCCAACCATCTAGTACTCGCTATGGGGTCCCGCGCCCCATGATAGTCTGGAGCCCCGCATGCCCTGAATTCCCTGAACGTAAGTGTGCGCGACCCCATCACGGCCGCCATCTCAGCACGGAAACTACTCAATCTATCATCCATCAGCTCTAAAATACTCTCCTTGATCGAACCGAAGATCACAGGAGTCTGCTCCAGTATGATGCGGGTAACCTCAGAAGAAAGGAACTCTCTAGTCTGCTCATCCATCTGCCCGACCTCCGGGCCTGATCCCGATCCTGATCCCCCTCCGGCATCTGAGCTGCCGACTGCTGGTCTCGGACGCAAAACTACCATTCTGAAACATTTCATAATAACATCAGAACACTGAAATATCTCAAGGGATCATGATACTACTACTAGCTTCCTGGTCTTGTCTTGGCCTTCCTTGATTCGAGTACGGATCCTCTGCTTTCAGTAGTACGGGCCCATACTACCTTCCACATCTATCCGTACTTTCCTCAAGAACTGCCTTGACTCCACCAAGTTACTTCTACTACTTCCATTCTCTGCTACTCTCATCCTAGGCTTGCCCTAGGGAAACCTCAAGCTCAACACGACTAGTCCTCAGCTGCTGTAGGTCTCCTCATAATGCCAGCTAGCCACCACCTAAACACCATCACATGTGATGAGGATCAGATAATCCTTCAAGTAAAAGATCCGTCCCTACAACGGTTGGACTCAAACAAGAGCTGCGCAATAGGGCCAGTTCTAGCACTCTGGGATTATTCAAACCTGATCACATGTGGTGTGATGTGTTCACCTAATGGCTAACTCCCACTACTCAGAACCCCACCAAGCACGAAGCAAGCAACATTCGGACAAGGGAAACAGACTCAGGCAAAACTATTCTTGTAACAAGAAACTGCACTAGCATAGGATGGTAAGCTCATACTATCAGGCATAACCTAAACAGGCTATCCTACTGTTGTCTACTCAATTTTAGCATGCAATACTCATAAAGCTGTAACACATAAGCAGGCACATAAGGCATTCTCCTAGATCCTTAGCCCTATACTAGCATGTTGTTCTACTGAAACTGAAACTGAACAAATAACTTGTATGGGTAATTTGGGAGTACTTACTTGAGCTCGGCTGACCGCATGCACACACCTCTATCTTGTTAAAAACAATTCTTTCTTTCTAAGTGCTTTCAAAATTCTTTTTGTAAAACATTTTTATTTTACTAAAATCTTTTATTTCCCTTAGTTTGAGTTCAGATACACCCGGAAGTGTATCCGAATCCCTCAAACCAGGGCTCTGATACCTACTTGAAACAACCCAAAAACACGACCCAAAAATTTTCATTTTTCAATATAATCAAAACCATAATATAAGTATCATAACATAAAACATACGCGATGTATCCCCAAAACGTAATAAAATATTGTGCGGAAAACTGTATCATACTACATCAATCCAAAACATCAAAAGACATCCCCAGGATAAAAGCTATGCTGTGGTGTGTGCGATGCTGTCACCCCGAGCTCTTCCCTTTGTTTGCGGAAGTACCTGAAACTGAAACTATAAGCACGAAGCTTAGTGAGCTCCCCCAAACTACCACATACCATACAATAACATATAAACACATATTGGGCCTTGCCCACTGCATCGGGCCGAAGCCCGGAAACTGCATCGGACCGAAGTCCGGAACTAACTGCATCGGACCGAAGTCCGGAACTGACTGGGACCTTATCCCCTGCATCGGACCGAAGTCCGGAACTAACTGCATCGGACCGACGTCCGGAACTGACTGGGACCTTGTCCCCTGCATCGGACCGAAGTCCGGAACTAACTGCATCGGACCGATGTCCGGAACTGACTGACTGAACATGGCATAGCATAACACATCAACTAGCATAACACATATACGACATGCTACATCGGGCCGTGGCCCGCAACACATAATACTTAACACATAAAACATAGCACACGAATCCTGTTCGAGCCACGAAGGCATCGAACATACTAGCTACTGCATCGGACCTAAATCCGGAAACTACTGCTAACTGAACGGCCGACATTGTGGCCTTAGACCCGTTCCTACTGGAAGGAAACTCACCTCGTAAGCTGGCTGCTGAGTGTGTGGCTCGGAAAGCTAACGGCGGCTGCTCCTGAATCTCCTTGGCTACAAGTCCATAAACACACTCAATCAAATACTAAACACTGTGCTTGGGGTAAAATGACTCTTTTACCCTCGGTCAAAGTCAATTCTCTTTTGGGCTGACTCGCCGAGTTGGGCCACCCAACTCGCCGAGTCCCACTCTCACTTTTCACTCTTACTCACTGCTACTCGTCGAGTCTAGCATCGACTCGACGAGTACCCTCTTGATCCAAGAACTCAGACAATCTTCATCCGACTCGCCGAGCCGGATGAACAAACTCGACGAGTTGTTCTTGATCTTTAATAAGATTTCCTTGGACTCGCCGAGTTGATGAACAACTCGCCGAGTCCCTCCATCACTGAGTTCACCCTCAACTCGCTGAGTCCACTCTCTAGCTCACTGGGTTCACTCGACACTTGTAAAAATGAAGGAATCGGGAACTCACGACCCAACTCGCCGAGTCGTTCTTCCGACTCGCCGAGTTGCCGCCATGCAACTGATTTTTACTTGATTTTGTTTGAATCCAATGTATACAATTGATAGATCTGAGTCCAATAAGCTGATTTACCACGTAAAGTTTCCAACTTTACGTGTACAACCTCATGAATAAGGGAAATAAGGCTAAAAGATGCATAAAATGGGTAGATCTATGGTTATCATGCAATATAACTCCAAAAAGACAATAGATCTGGGCTCTACAACACCCCAACATTCAGATCCATAGATATTTCGACTCAATAAGACGTTCATGCAAGTGTAAGGCTTGGAACAAGCATCAACTAGCTCTTAGGAGAGCTTTAATGGAAGTTTAAAGCATATAACAAGATGGAACTCCGAAAATACCTCAATTAACTCTGATTTGGCCTTGGATCTTTGCACTACAACACTTCTCCTTGCTTCTTCCTTCTTCTCCTTCTTCACACCTTCACAAAATGGCACCAAAACACATATAAGCTCTTCAAGGGAGGATTAGGGTTCTCTCACTGCGTTCTCAGGGTGAGGGAGGCGAGAATGGGGGCTATAAGGTGGTTTAAATAGTGGGCAACCCGGGGAATTTAGGGTTTCACCCAGACAGATGGACTCACCGTGTCAGGGATATGGACTCGCCGAGTCCCTGGCTCACGCGTGCCCTCAGGCGCGACCCTACTCGGCGAGTCAGGCTAGAACTCGCCGAGTCCCTCTTGAAAAACTCACTATAATTACCAATAAATCAACATACCGGGAACGAGTCGTTACAATATCATATCTTCCATGATAACAACCTGAAAGGATGGTGAATCCATCACGGGCCACTTACAGAAAATGCAAAGGTATGTGGACCGTTTGCTGAAATTGAATGTGAACTTCCTCTAGGAGTTGGCAACTAACATCATTTTTCACTCCCTACCTTCTTGTTATGATCAATTCCGAATGACCTATCACATGAACAAGGATGAGGTCACACTTAGCAAACTTCAAGGACTTTTGAAGATCGCTGAAATCGGTCTTAAAGGTAAATCGGTTGTTACCACTCCTACTCCTACCATCTCCCATGTTCTGGTCATCAGGCAAGGTAATGGGAAGAAGAGGAAGAGCCTTTCGAAGGGTACCAAGGGAAAATCTGACATAACTACCAATTTAGCTAGGAAATTCTACATGTTTGTAAATGTTAGCAATGGCAACAATTGTAACCATAACTTGAAAATGTGCATGATGTCACAACAAAATCCAATTGTAAAGCCTAAAATTTTATACAAAACATTTCAAATAATCAACTTATTATTGGAAACCCTAAGTATCTCGGTTTAAGTCCATTATGGACTAGGGTCTTCTTATTGGGCCTAATGGACCAATAAGCTTCCAATTTGACTATTTTAGGCTTAGGACCCTTAAATGGGATCTAACTGTACCCACTTTCATGAAACATAGCATTTTGGGCCATTTTGGGTCCAAAATAAATTGCTTTACCTTAATGGGCCTTATTGGGCCATAACTAATCCAATTAACCCTAATAGGCCATAAATCCATTCTTTTATGTCAAATTGGGCCGTGAATACACTTAAGGGCCCAATGGGCCGAAAACCTTCCATATGGGATTCATAATTTTGAGCAAGGACCAAGATAAGGCCCAAGCTTCCCCATAATTGTCCCATTTTGGCCCAAGTGTGTAAAATAATAATAATAATTATAATAATAATAATAATAATAATAATAATAATAATAATAATAATAATAATAATAATAATAATAATAATAATAATAATAATAATAATAATAATAATAATAATAATGAAGGTTAAACTAATCAAACTATTACACATCATTATTATTTGGAGGATAACCAAGTTTAATACACCACATGCATCTAGACAAGTCTCATGTATCCATGCACACTCTTCTCACCCCCTCTTTTCTCTTATTCTCGGCTGAGAGCAAAATCAACAACACACACACACACAATTTCAAAAACAACTCTTCCTTTCCTCTCAAATTTTCGAGATTTTGAGCATTTTCAAGAAGGTTTTACCACCAAAAATCATCATTTCTTGGTAAGTTCTTACATAACCAAGTGCTATAACTTCATTTTATGTCAAGACACTCCTTCTAAACAAGTGTTTGTAAATCATGCTCTTAGAAACCTCCTAAGTTTGAAAACCACTCAAGGAAGTTTGCTAAAGGCCGAAAACCTCTCCATTTCTTCTTCAAAACTGAAACATCAAGCAAAGGTGAGTTCATAGTCGTTGTTTTTTGGATTTTACATGATTTTTAGGGGAGAATACAAGTAAAATGTGTAGATCTATGTGTTATATGCTTAATATGTGTGATTTCTTGGTTTATCTTGTAAAAATGTGTTAGATCTTAACACATCTCGACATCATAAAAAACAATGAGTAATAATTCACGAACTAAGACACCTTATACATCATATTATAAAGTTAAAAGTATTTACATGTTTAAGATATGAAAATTTAAAGCAAAAATCTTAATAAGGATCATATTTGTCAAGAAAACAAAGATAAGGGCAAAAAGTGACATTTTCGATTTATATAACGATCAAAAAGAGTGAATTTGTTTAAAACTGATTTTTTGTGAAAATCAAACTTTTTAAAGGACCAAAGGGGTAAATCTTAGACTAATGGGCTTAATTTTTTTGGGCCTCACGGTTTGGGCCCAAACTTGTGAAAAATAAATATTTTTAGACCAAAAATGTTATTTACACAAAGTGTAAGCCATAAATGTAACTAAACCAAATCCAAGGGTGAAAATAACATTTATTTCTAAATTGAGGCTAAAAATGAAAAGATTTTGGATTTTGGGCCAAAAATGTAAAATTCACAGGAATTGGGTCAAGGATATAAATTTTTTATTAGGTTTTAAAAATGGTATATTTTATAAACTAATAATATCATTATAGATCAAACGTTGTATATCTTAACATCATAGATAAATGCTTCATATAAAATACTATACCACATCAAATATTCAAAAATAGAACAACGGTATGAATATTGAGCCTCGTACTTGTAATACATGCTTATTGGGCATTCGTGATCCATTTGCATGTTTATTGGGCCCAATATATTCAATTCATGTCTAGTGGGCCTTAGTGACCCAATGACATGCTCAATGGATCTAAATTAATTTTTACATGTTATTGGGCCTTAGTGGCCCGTTCGCATGTTAATTTTGCCTGGAGAGATCCATTGTATGCTTAATAGGCTTCAATATGTCCGTTTGCATGCCATCAAGCCTAGAAATAACTTTCGTGTTTAATGGGCCACAACAGTTCTTATTCATGTTTGTTGGGCTGTGTCTTTCACATTCAAGTACCATCAGGTGTTTGTAAATTAAACTATGTTTAACATTAAACATATTCATGAGGAAATCATTGGGGTCTAGTGAGAATTATCGGTCGACACCATTGAGTGTTTGGTCGTAGCCTGTAGTTATAATCAGAGTCTCCTGTAGGGAGAGCGAGAGTTTGTGTATGGATCTATACGGGGGTGACTCCCCCACACCTGAGCTATTCACTACAGTTAAACTCGGCCAGTCTTGGGTGACAAAATCTTGATCGAAACCGACGTTTGGAAAAATGCCAAGAAAGGCGAATTAGTCATTTATCATGCATGGTTATAACGACTCACATAGAGATCCATTACCATCTATACTTTTCATGGGAAATCAAATTCATATATTGTGGTGATTCAAAACAATTCATACGATAATACAAATATTAAAATACTATTATAGATCGGGAAATATCAGATTTTTCGGGAATTACCATCATTTACTTTCTTTTACATACATCAAATACAAGACACGGAAAGCTTTTGGGATTCATTCATTTACACATGTTTTGTAATCACACATACATACATACATATATTAGAGCATCACATCATGTTGTAAACAAATTTTACAAAAAATATCGGATTTTCTGTGTTATATTATCGATACAAAGCTTTTCAAATCAAACTTTTTTATGAACTCACTAACATTATATATGTTGACTTTTTTCAAAATAACTTATATTCTCAGGTAACTGTTAAACAAAAGAATTATCAAGTGTATTTTAGGAATCTTATTTTTGTGAAATGTTAACTCCTGTACAATTTATGATCTAAATATGTATTATTATACAATGTACTTGATGTGAACAATTTTGGTTGTAATATGTAATGTTTGGCAATGATCATGTTGTGATTAATGTATATTCATTGTGATGATAATTCAATTGGTTGTCACACGAGCCCTCAGACGTTTCCGCGGTCCGGTTCGAGGGTGTGACAAAATTTCTTGATGGCTCCTCTTCAAGTAGAACCAAAGGTGGTTCTATCACTCCTTCTGCCAAACCTAAAGAGGGTGAATGCTTCTATTTCCATGAAAAGGCACACTGGAAGCGAAACTACCCAAAGTACTTGCAAGATGTTAAGGATGGGAAAGTAAAACCCAACCATGCAGGTATTTACACTATATTAGCTAATAACTCATCCTATTCTAATTCATGGATCCTTGATACAGGTTGTGGTATTCACATGTGTTTTGATTTGTAGGGACTAAGAGGAAGTTAGAATGTGGAGCATGGGAAGATAAATTTAATCATGAGGAATAGGAAAGCTTCACATGTCACCAAGATTCACTACTAGAAAAATAGCCTTTTACGACGCTCGTTCCGCGTCGTAAAAGGCTCAGACGACGCGCAAATGCGCGTCAAGGAAGACCCTGTCATAAAGAGAGACGACGCGCATTTACGATGCTCATTTACGACGTGCAATTACGATGCGCGTTTACGACACGCAATGCGTATCAAGGAAGGCCATGTCAAAAAGGAAGACAACACGCATTCGCGTGTCGTAACCATACGATGCACGTGTTAATGACACACAATGCGTATCAAGAAAGCCCCTGTCAAGAAAGGCCATGTTATAAATGAAGATGACACACAATTTTGCGTATCGTAAATTTAAATGTTCAAAAAAATTATATATTTATTAATTTTTAAATTAAATTTGCATTGAATTTCTCATAATAGAAATAAAATATCATATACAAAAAATTCAATCCATTGCATAATATAAAATAAGATTTCATACTCAAAAAATAAAAATAAATTGCACAAATTATAATGTCATACAAAGAATCATTCAAATGTTAAACAAAAATAATACATTGCTAACCAGGGTTATACATTCCTATAAAACTAACAAATAATCATACAACTCTGTTTCTTATTGGAAAGGAATGCCAAACATAATTACAAGTCTCCCTTAATCTTGATTACTCACCTGCTTAAGTAGAACGTTGTTCTTGAGAAGGTTACCTAGCAACAGAGAAAAATACAACACCTCTCCCACAATCACAACATCATTTATAGAAAAAGGGTTCTCAATTACTTTCATTAACACTTTCATTCAATCACAAAAATATTAAATAAAAGGGTGAAAAAATAACTTACTTTTGATAAGTTGATCTCCCTTAGAGCAAACACAGCTAAAGCATTGAACAAGACCCTATTTAAAAATTTTGTAAGTACACAAATCATGATACCTGATATTGGAATACACACTTTGAGACATGAATTAATACGAGTAGATTAAGCTGGATACATAGGAAGTAAAGATGGAAGGTGCCAGAACTCCGGGGCCATTGGTACCTAATCTTGCCAAAACAAGTTTATGTTTTTTGGAAATAGTGAAGCAAAGTAACATAATACCTGAAAATCCCATGAAGAGCAAAGTAATTATCTATTGTTATTAGTAATAATCTCATTTCTAGACCCTATAGGAAATAATATTCAAGTAAGATCAAAGGAGAAGATTCTATATGATTAGATTAGGGTAGCAGACAAATGACCTCAAATGTCCAATCTTACTTTCATTAGAAAGAATATTGGAAATGCTATAAGCTTCACTCCATAGGTAAGTGTTCCCTAATGGACGCCATCTTATCCGACCTGATTCTGCAAAATGTAGAGGAAGAGGAAACTCATGTCCTTGATATACAGGGTCCAGAATCTTGGGAGAGACACCAAATGGGATATCGAATCTGACTTCAAATGGAATTGTTTTTGCATTTGTGAGTATGACCTATCATGAAAATAGAATATTTTTAGAGAAAATAGCTAGAAACCATTACAAGTTTTCTGAAAGCAACCTCAATCAAGGATTCTGTAACATTGATATTGAGATTCATTGTTGACTCGAGATGAACATCTGTCATGACTGGGCTGTTTTGAAGGGCACTTTTTCCTTGCTCTCTTCTTAAGCTTACTTGGAACTTCCAGGGTTCAAGGAAAGGCTCCCATAGTACCTGGAGAGTATAATCAAAATAAGTTATCATCAATTCATCATTGCATAAATTGCTAGAAATATTACTTCACCTTATGAATGTTATTGTAGTTCACTTGAAGCTCACTATCAACCGATCCTTCCATCACATTTGCAGTTATGATACCATGAAACAACAAGCTTCCCATAATAATCTCTAGTAGAGGACCATTGGAGCCCCACTAGATAATCCAAATCACATATTAAATAAACATGATTTAATGTTTTTGAAAATGAGAAAACAGTTTACATACCTTTTCATCTGTCAAAAGAATGGAAACCTTTCGTAAGAGAAATCTGAAATTTACACTGCCAACTGAAAATGGTGACACCACTACATAAACATGAACCAATTATTGATGGTGACACGTGTCCCAAAAATGGTGCCACCACTACATAAACCTGAAACCAATTATTATTATTAATGGTGACAAGTGTGCGAAAATTTTGAACTTTTAGTAGGATAATGTAAAAATACCTACCTCCATTGCTTTCAGTAATGATTCATCCTGAACATTACACTATGCTAAAGCAGAAGAAGCATTGAGGTTTTCCATAATAGGAAAATAATGAGTAGGATAGAATGGCACAAACAAGTTTATCTTCAGGAAGTCACACATCGGTCAGTCAGTTATGTGAAATGTTAGATGTTGAGTGAAAATGAGAGAGAAGATGCTGATAGCTGACCTGGAAGTCGACTAGTTTAATTTCCAAGAGATCATACAGATCTTCAATCTGAGTTCCTTCTAGAAGCTCACTTGAAGAATTGTCATCTATTAAATTCCTCATGAATTGAGAAGGTACGTTGATATCTGGTGCAAAACAGCTAACATCATGATTGGATGAAAAGGTGACAGTTGTTAATCCAAGTACTTGTGTATGTTAAGGTTTGAAGTTAATACAAATACAAATAATAATAATGTGAACCTCGTATGAAAATTTAAAAAGAAATCAATACCAATTTATGTATCTCTGACTTCCCATTCTCACAGGGAATAATTATCTTGATGTTTATTAAACTAATATCCCAAATTATTCTCTTCCGACTTGACAACATGTATCTACAAAACAAAACAAGAGAAAATACATATGTGTAGTTTAAATACAATGTTGCTTGCTACTAATCCCATTTCTAGACCCTACAGGAAATAATATTATTCCAGCAGTAAGATCATAGGATAAGACATACTCGAATTTCGATGTTAGATGTGACTTCATGTCTTTTATCCCATTAAGCGAGTTTAGGACCTATAACATGAAACCAGTTTCTCAAAAACCTCATAAGTTAATCATATAGAATCTATTACTTGCGTTTCCTATTAATGGAATAATGAATTCAATATCTACAGATAAAGAATGCATCTACTTTGAGACATGTAACACTTAAAAAATCATGCAAGTACTTCAAAACATGTAAACCAGAATAACACTCACCCTTCCTTCATGAGATTAAAAGGAAGCCAATACATTATATAACTCCACAAAATTAACAAGATAGGTTGGATCACATGTCATTTCAATCGGCTCAAGCAATACCTAAAAACAAAGTTAAGGGTCATTGTCATTATCAGAAGTTTATAGCACAAGATATTTATAAAAAAAAAAAAATACAAGTTGGGTACCTCCCAAATCATGCACTACATTGTGTCTTCAAGGCAGCATCTTCATACCCTAAGGTAAACATTATAAAACTTATTTTTTTTACCCTTTTCACATAAATAAATTTGTGTGAAGAGAGTAGCATCAAAACTACTTACTCTTTAAATACTTATCATGCTCATCAGCTTCAAATTGCTCATTGTTGAAATACTTCACAGTCTAAAGGAGAAAAAATAAGTTGTAAGATAAAGAAAAAATAACGAAAGGTAAATTGTGATCTTACATATTATATTTGCACAAGAGAATCGATTGCCCTTGTGCTTGCATCATTATCAGCTTTGTTCACTATCTTCCTAAATTTAGTCCTCCACTAGAAATTTGAAATATAGAAAAGCGCACATAAGTAAACATATTCCTCTATCAGCTTTCATCAAAAGTCAATTTCATATTTTAAAAAAAAAAGGCATACTTGTGTTATAGTCAAAGTGAAGGGAACATATGCAGCTAGTTACACTGAAATGAATGACTCATTTCCTTTGACTGTGAAAGAGAAGCCCCAGCCCAACAAACATCTCTCTCAGAACAAATGCTCAACTACCTTTAAGTCCACCAATTAATTAACAAAATTCAAACAAAAAAAAGAAATCTAAACCAAATACCCACAACCAAACCCTTCTTATCTCATCTCACACTGTCCAACAGCTGTAAGTCCACCATAAATGAACTGCTAGTTGCTAATTTTCAACTAAGTTATTTTCCAATAATAGTATTGTCAATATACAACTATATAGACCTACAAATCAAACAGAACATAGTGTTAAATATGCAGAAGGCAGCTAAGATACGAGAATCTATATTGTAATCACAGAAAAGCATAATAAAGTCCAGAGCTTCATATAAATTCACCTTAAATTCAAGATGAATGTTTTGATCATGTTTCTTACTGCAAGCATTGACAGCAAAGCATCTACTGTTGGATGTATCAGTTTGTGTGTGGCAGCTTCCATGGTTGAAAATGCTTTCTTGTGAAGAAATTTGCAGAGCTTTGTGAGCAGCATCCACAAAAACGTTAACATCTTCTTCTATAGTAGCTGGAATATCCCCTGAACACAATATTTCGAACATAACCAAGTTAACATACAAAAACCCTAACAACTTACACAACCATGTAATCAATAACAGATGTGCAAATCGGTCCGATGTAGAGGGCTAGGTTTCCTTTACGATTCTAGGGTTTGATGAATTGTGTTAATCGAGCGATACAACCCAGGAGACAACTGCTTGCTCTTTCATGGGACCTTCTTTGATAATTTTAACAAACAACGAGCATACACCGGTGTTCAACGCTCTGAGGATTACGACCAAGCAATCCGATTGCAGATGCAGTGTTCTCCTGACCTTCTAGGGATCGAGAAATGAAGGAGAATAAAATGTAGAGAGAGAAAAAAAGTCTGAGAACCATTTGAAGAAGTTAACGAATTCAGATGAGAAATTAGGGCTCGTATGAAACTGTATCTCTTCCGTCGAGAACCCCTATGGGTTTGATCTGTTCAAAAGACGGGATTATATTGCGATTTTGTTGTAGGAAATGTGACATCCCCATTTTCACAGCCAAAATAGACCGATTTTGTTTATGTTTTATAAAAATCAGAGTACTTCTTTTAATAAATATGTTGCGGAATTTGTTCCCATAAAAACATGATAAATACGTTATTAAAAACATTTTCGAAGAAACGTATTTTATTCATTTCAAAACGTTTGGGATGTCATCGTTAATACAGAAACATAAGCATAAACAGAACTTACATTTATTTACACTGGTGATCTACATCTCTTTAAATCTCTCAGTGTAAAGTGACTTCGTATCCACACCTGTGATATAAATAAACTGAGTGGGTCAGGTTGGGAAACCTGGTGAGTACATAGGGTTTTTAACCCACAATAATATAATTATTATTTTTAAAAAATCAAGCAATTAAACCCAATTACCCATCCCCATTATCTTCTTTACTCTTAAGGATCTACCCTAAGAATCAGCTATTCCTCGTTCATTCATTCCTAAGGATTATCCTAAAGAATCGGCACAAAGTCCATCATTGCCACGGTTTACACAACGGGCACTAAGTCTGCATAGTCGTGAGGGTTTAGGCATCAAGTCTGCATGATCACCAAGGTTTAGGCATCAAGTCTACATGATCACCAAGGTTTAGGCATCAATTCTGCATGATCACCAAGGTTTAGGCATCAAGTCTGCATGATCACCAGTGTTTAGGCATCAAGTCTGCATGATCACCAAGGTTTAGGCATCAAGTCTGCATGATCATCAAGGTTTAGAGTACACCGGGTGAACACATCGTTCACAACACCTACAGGTTGCGAGCCTCCTAGTGTTCCACTGACTGTCTAGAATAGTCTGTGGTTGTCAACCATACTCTGTTGAATGATGGGGCCATCATTTGGGAAAAAGGCTTCTCACATCATCCACCTCTTACCCTCACCTCGTGGTCTACAACACCTCTCAACTCATCATTCAAATCATATTCCATTTCTTAAATCTACCCATGTTTACCCCAACATTATCGTAGATATAAAATACATATACAATTTAAATCATTTAAAACATGTATAAAATCGTTCATTTAGCATAGACAACAAGTACTCAGATAATATGCACACATAGCACGCAATTTATATAAAATACTTCATATCTATGTGTAAGATGAAAGGGAACTATGCACTCACCTGAAAGGTGGTGACTCAGCACTCGGACAGCGCTTCGATACTCTCAAAACAATTTCCTTTGATAAAACCTAGTACCAATACCACTAGGGTTTAGTCTAACGATAACCGCGACAAATTAATTAGTCTGTATTATTATTATATAAACGTTAATAGCACTCAATATAACTCATAAGAATAGCCCAAATAATTATTTTAAGGACCTAATAACATTCCTATAATTATTCGGAAACTATATTAAAAGTTGCATAAGCGTAGCTCACTTACAGCGAATTTTATCGAAAACCGGAACTTTATTTGGAGCAGCGTTTCGAAACCGAAAGACTCCTTTTTCTCGGGATTCCGGGAGCCTCGGGGCTTCCTTAGGGTGCTAGGGGTTGAAATAGGGCTTAGGGGGGTTTAGATGAGCTAGAGAGAGAAACTAGTGAGAGAATGATATGAGAAATGTGTGTGAAATCCGGAGCACTTCGCACCTTTATTTATAGTGCCAGGCTTCGGTCATTACGCTGGGCGTACTGCTCGGATAAGACCACCAGCTCGGACCCAGCTGTCTTGCACTCCATCGGAAGGATCAGATTAGACCTATGCGGGGCATAACATCTTCGAACGCGGGGTGTACTGCGAGGGTGGCGTGTCACAATCTGAGGCGAAGCCTTGGTCGACAAGCAACGGCCCAGATGCAGCCACGTCATCAACCTCGCAACAGGTCTCGCAAATTTACTTTCCGACTTCTAAAAATCATAACTTTCGCATACAAGCTCCGTTTTTGACGTTCTTTATATCCACGCGAAGGTGGGAACATACTCTACAACTTTCGTTTAGACTTTGTCGGCTAATTTTGAATTGATTTTAAATTTTACATTATTAACTGACCGGGACAGGATTGGTCCGTTAAATCCTCACAACTTCTTTATCCACCGTCTGTTTTAGCCCATCTTTTTCTCGTTACGCTACTCTTATCGAGATCTTCGATTCTCGTTTAGGTCGTGTCGGCTAAAAATCTCTCGATCTAATATTCGAATTTCGGGTTGTACATTGTTAATCCGAAACTTCGAAAAATCATAACTTCTTCATACGAAGTCAGATTTGGGCGTTCTTATTATCGATGTTCTTATTTTAACGTATTCTACGACTTTTATTTAGAGCGCTAAGGCTAAATCTCGCTCTATCATAAATTCACTATTTACGTTTCCCGGTGCCATGTCGGTTTCGTCGCGAAACTTCGACGGGTCATAACTTCTTCGTTATAACTCGGATTTCAGTGTTCTTTATATGTACAGAAACCTTGTGAAATACTATACAACTTGGTTTGGATTATTTATTCTAAATAATATTTTGTCGAAAAGTCGTTTTCGACCCCTATTGCCTCTAAATTGACTAGCCCGGATATTGCGAGCGTTACAGGAAAAAAGAGGATTGGTGATGTTATTAGGGCTTTTTGGGTATTAGAGTGAGAGAGATAGAGAGTGAAATAGAGAGAAGAACGATGGAAATAAGGTAGAGGGTAACAATGGCGGCCTTTCAAACTTTTGGGATTTTCGTTTCCCCCCAGCCGCAAAAGAAAAGAACGCGCCTTTCATTAAAAAAATAAAGCGACATTTCTTGACGACGCTCATTTTTAAATAAGTGCCCTCCTTGTTTTTACTTTTTTTGTTCGACATTAGTTTTAGGGCACGCATAAAAGCGTGCCCACTTTCCTTCAAATTTTAGAAGAGATAACATTATTTTTAGGGCACACGCTTTTGCGTATCGTGTCATTGTTTGCGCGTCATTACAGGGATGTTTTCTAGTAGTGATTGGAGTTTATTCTTTGTTCCTAAGTAGTGGGTTAACATTAGATTTGAATAAATGTTGTTACTCGTCTGAAATGGCGAGAAATATTATTTCCTTTCACGGTTTGTATAAACAGATTTACTATTTCATTTGATAATAAATGTGGTGGTATTAAAGCTTTCTTTAATAATATTCTTTATTTTAAAGCATTACCTTGTGATGGTTTATATGAAACTGTGTGGGTTGTTGATGACCTAGGAAATAATGTGTTGTGTATCGATTATTCCACTAACCTGGATAAAGCATCATTATGGCATTGTCATATTGGACATGTGATCAAGAAACACATAGGCCAACTCCAAAACAATGGAGTCTTGGAGTCATTTGACCTAAAGTTGGATGATAGTTTTGAATCTTGTTTACTTGGAAAAATAACAAAATCACCCTTCACTGGTACCTGTGAGAGGTGTATTTTCATCAACTACCCACATAAATCCTGTATTTTCATCAACTACCCACATAAATCCTTTGGTTACCTCTTCTATAGACACAGTGATAATGTGGTCTTTGTAGCAAGGAGATGATTCTTTCACGAGAGAGATAGTTCATAAGCCAACGAAACAGTGGGAGGCAAATTGACCTTGAAGAAATTCAAGAGTCAAGTGGTGAAGGAACCTCAAACCCTAGTAGTCAAGCTAAAGAGGAAACTCTTGTTGATCCAACTGACGAGTCTGTACCTCTGAGGCGTTCCACGAGAGATAGGAATGCACCTTAGCATTACTATGGTTTCCATATTACTGCGGAAGGTGATACACTTATCAGTGATAGTACACTAGTAAGTCTGAATGAACCTAACAGCTACACGGAAGCCATGGTCGGCCCAGAGTCTGCTAAATGTAAAGAGGCTATGGACAGTGAGAGACAATCCATGTATGAAAATCAAGTTTGGAACTTGGTTGACAATGTACCAGGTCGTAATACAGCCGAGTGCAAATGGATCTTCAAGAAGAAGACTGACATGGATGGTAATGTACACACATATAAGGCACGACTAGTTGCAAAGGGCTTTTCTCAAACTCCGAGAGTTGATTATGATGAGACCTTTTCACCAGTAGCAAATATTAAGTCTATTAGGGTTATGTTAGCTATTGCTTCATTTCTTGATTATGAAATATGGAAAATGGATCTCAAAACCGCTTTCCTTAATGGCAGGTCAGCTGAGGATGTTTACATGAGTCATCCAGAGGGTTTTGTCAGTACAGAGTACCCTAATAGAGTGTGTAAGCTTCAGAAATCCATATATGGACTGAAACAAGCACCTCGCAGATGGAATGTTTGTTTCGATGAGAAAGTCAAAGCGTTTGGATTTTCGAGGAGTGAAGATGAATCTTGTGTATATGTCAAGGCTAGTGGGATTATAGTTAGCTTTTTGGTATTGTATGCGGATGACATACTACTCATAGGAAATGACATCCCAGCTCTACAGGAAGTGAAGTCCTGGCTTGGGAAGTGTTTCACTATGAAGTTCCTTGGAGAAGCTATCTATATCCTATGGATAAGGATTTTGAGAAACATGAGTAAGAGACTAATTGGACTTAGTTAGAGTACCTACTTGGATAAGTTGTTGAATAGGTTCAAGATGTAGGATTCCAGGAAAGGAGAGTTACCGATCCAGAGTAACGCCAGATTGAGTAAGACTAAGAGCCCGAGTACAAAGGCTGAGATAGCTGAGATGATAAGATTATCGTATGCTTCCGCTGTAGGCTTGATCATGTATGATATGACTTTTGCTCGTCTTGATGTGGCCTATGCTTTGAGCATGGTAAGCAGATATCAGGGGAACCATGGCAAGGCTCACTAGACTACGTTAAAGAACATTCTCAAGTACCTACAGAGGACTAAGGACTATGTCCTTACCCTCGGTGGGAGTGATGACTTGAGATTAGTAGGGTATAGTGATGCTAGTTTCCAGACTGATAGGGATAATTTCCGCTCTCAGTTAGACTGAGTCTTTACCTTAAACAGAGGAGCAGTTACTTGGAAAAGTTCCAAGCAGGAGACAGTGGCTGATTCAACTTGTGAATCAAAGTATATAGCAGCAAGCGAGGTAGAAAAGGAGGCAATATGGCTGAAGAACTTCATTGGAGACCTTGGAGTAGTACCAACTATAAAGGATCCTATGGATATTTTCTTTGATAGTGAAAGTTCAGTTGCCTTAGCCAAGGAACCAAGGGATCCCAGAAGATCTAGACACATCGATAGAAAATAACATTTCATTAGACATCGAATAGAAGAAGGAGTCTTCGTGGAAAAGAGGGTATCATCGGTTGAGAAGCAAGCAGATCCCCTCACGAAGGGACCGGGTAGGGTTAAGCATCTTCCGCAAGCGAGGCGCATTGGGCTAAAGTATGATATTAGTTTTAGAAATTAGATAGATTTTGAAATTTGTAAAGTGTAATTGACATTTGATGATAAATAACAGTTGTTGTTTATTTATAAGTAAAGTGTTGCTATCTCCTGTCAATCATTTACTATCGTTTCATTTTTGCATGTTTTGACTTCCAGAATAATTATGTTATGGTATATCATATTATTCAAACCATTCATAGTCAATCTTACTCTGGAAGTAGGTAATGAGGCAAGACTGTCATAAGGGTATGCAGTTTGTCTGGGACAAAGGGGTTGTAGTGTTCATGAGTAATCCTAGAATAGCGATTCGAGTATTAGATTCAACCCACACTCACTTGTATCACTTCATGGAATTTGTCTCAGGTGATCATGAGATGGTAATATCATATAATTATTCAAACCTAGATATATGAGTTGTTAACTATGAGTTACATTGATTGTACGAAAACGCATTGGTAACTAGATGTTATAAAACGTGCCTTTGTGTATAATTTAAAAAGTAGTAGAACAAGCATATGAGTCGAAGTTTATCTATTCCTTTTAGTCCTTGGATGATTAAAAGTAATATTTAGGACCCTCGATGATTTTCTTTTGACCTATGTATCGGGTCCGGTCATAACTAAATTGATGTGTTCGATTAAGTTCTATGTCAAATAAATCAGAAATCCGGAAACAAACTGTTGGAAAATAAGTACGACATTCTTCCATATATTTGTCCGGCTGATATCTTGATAGCAGAGGATTATATGATCACTTATCTTAAATGGCACATTATCTTAGTTCCGCAAGACTTTGAAAAAGCTACGATTTATGATCGGTTCCTAAAGTCATACTTGCAGTTATAGTTATTAGACATATCCAAGTGGGAGACTGTTGGATTAGGTGTCTAAGTTCATAACTATTTCTGGTATGTACTTGACCCGGTTGGCATGGTCTATTTGGTTTGCATGGCATCATGACACTTGGATAGACAAAATGAGAAAAGTACACTTATCGATTATCAATATATTATTCATTTTAATATATTAATAGTGTTATTTAATTAGTATTGATCAAGAATTAATTTGGTGATCAAAAAGATGCTAATTAAATATATGGGGTTGATTAGGTAAATCATCCATTCTTACATAGTGGGCTAATGATCCATGGTTTATTGAATTGGGCTAAAACCCATTAGGTGCTCCATGGATAGTCCATGGAGGTTAAAACCCATGGATCATGGAGGAAATGATAAGCCATGTCAATTAGGGTTAACATGGTGTAACCCTACTTGTGACACAACTATAAAAGGACCCCATGGGCTACTAAAATCGGCACTAAGTGCAAAACTAGAGGGCTAGCCGATTTTGATTGTGTGTATGTACTTCTCTCAGAGTTATTCCAATAGTTGTGGTGTTGTGTGAAACACTTGAGGCATCACATTTGGGGTGCTAGGCTCATAAAGCTCTTAATGAATTTGGATGTATCTTAGCAAAACATAGATCCAAGGTTTCTAGGGTTGCATGTACACCTTAGGAGTGTTAGAATGCTAAAAACCATTCAACTTTGTCCTAGTAGATTCGTCCCTTATCCACTTTGATATACCAGCCACGTTCGAACACTAACTTTCACTTGACAATCACCTCTAGCAAGATCAACATGCATAACATAAAATTATTTTGCATAATTAACATTTTCTCCTTACTACATTTAGTATGAACTCATATCAACACTACGTACTCTTATAAAGAGTGTCTTTAAGTATATATCTTATTCTATCAAACCGTGTATCACTAAGAAAAACTCAATATAAATCACCTTACTAGTTATTGAAAACTAAATATTACTTGGCTTTCCCATTTTCACTTGGTTCTCTTGATCAATCCCTTTTCCACAACCTACTAGATACCATATCCTTTCGCAGTTTTGTAACATCCCAAATATCAAGGTAAAATTTTCATTTTCGAACCTAAATCCGAAAACCATAAGTGTTTGCAAATGTTAGTTTCCAAAAGTCATTATCATAAATTAGAGTATCCCAAAATCTTTAAAACACATGAAATCTAGGATGATGTGCACGATCAAGACTTTGCCTTGCCTGTATCCTATGAAGTACCTGAAACCATAACAATCAAACTATAAACCAAAGATTAGTGAGTTCCCCAAAAGTACTACACACATAACCATACAGATAAAACCTGTAACCTCCGGATATCCAGGTATGGGAATTTGAGTAATTTATATTTGGGGAATGAGGAGACTCGGCGAGTTGACGCCTCAACTCGTCGAGTAGGATCGCGTTTTGGGGACCAGTTTAATGAACGGACTCGACGAGTTGGGTATTTGGACTTGCCGAGTCGGCGCTGTCAAGGAAAACCCTAATTGTCCGGGTTTGGGACCTATTTAAAGGCCCTTATGGCCTTCAGTGGCGGCCACCTACACCTTTGAGAGACCCCTATCGAACCAGAGAGCTAAGAGATTGAAGAAGAGCCATTTTGGAGCATTCTTGAGGTGGTTGTGCAATAGATTAGTCATTTCCAGCAAAGGGAGGTCAGGGGGGTGTCGATTCTGAGCTTCTGAGCTTGCATCTTCACCATAGAGGTATCAAATTGTTCTCCCTTTTCTGTTTTGGGTAAGATTGGTGATTTTAGGGTTTTCTAGTTTCTTTTATGGCTTGATGTGGAGTATAGTGTCCCATTGAGTGTGAAGCCATATATCTGGACCCAAAGAGGTCCAAAGAGTCCCTTCTATCCTGCTTTATGCATTCTATTTGAAGGTTTGAGCTAGGGTTGTTATGGAATGGAGGGTTTCACCTAAATGAGCTTGTAGAACCTTGCATGAGTGCCCAAGGTTCGACCTTTTCATGGTTATTGGCTTTGAGGGAGTTAGATCTATGGTTTGGTGAATCAGATCTGACCACAGAAGGTCAGATGAGGGTTGTCATAGGAGCAACTCGCCGAGTCCATAGGCAGACTCGACGAGTCGAGTCGGGGTTGCCCCGCGATTCGTTGCCGGGTAACTCGATGAGTGGAGAGGGAACTCGTCGTATCTAAGAGGTTTAAAAAGGATTTAGGGAAACCACATGGACTCGCCGAGTCACTCTTGTGTACTCGCCGAGTCTGGTCAGTGTTGATCGTTGATTTGAGTTGTCTTATGTTGACTTTGAGAGTTTTGGTCAACAGAGGTAATAGAGGTCAGGGAGGGGTAAAATGGTCTTTTACCCATTACCTGAATAGAGAGGGAAAGAGTAATCGCCGGTTAATTAGAGTTGGGACTTCGAGTATTAATTAGAGGTATTTGCCTTATGTGTTAGGTAGTGGCGAGTCCGTGGTTCACATGTGCAGATAATTGCTTTTGGATTGCCAGCTGAGTCTTCTTACTATACTTTACCTTGAGTAGGTAACCAGAGTTATGTGATAGAGTATTTGTATGTTGTGTATGTTATGTGTTGTACTGCATTATTTCTATGTGATTTATGCTGTGCATGTTTACAAAGTTAGAACCGGAAGGTTCCCAGAGTTAGAACTTGAGGGTTCACAGAGTTTGGATGTGTGGACCCACAGAGTTATAGCCTCGAGTGGCTAATATGTGTTATATGTGGTATTTTGGGGAACTCACTAAGCTTCGTGCTTACAGCATTTTGTGTTATGTGTTCCAGGTTTCTTTCAGGATCACGGAACGGCACCGGCTTGATTGTACACACCAGCGAAAGAGTCATATTTTGCGGATCCTGGTTTATTATGCAAGTGAAAACGGAGTTATGTTTTGTAATTTGATTATGAATGAGTTATTAAGAAAAGTTTTTTTAAGAATTAAACCATTATTTTTAAATGAAAAGTTGTTTTGAAATTTACAGTGTTACAACGACATACAAATCTGAACCTTCCGCCTGATTGGACCGCCTTGTCGGGCCTACAACTATCCAGACTGCTCTCTAGGCCTTCAGCCTAATTAGGTGGCCTCGTTGGTCCTATAACCTATCCGGACTGCCCTGGATATCTTGTCCTTCAACAAAAAGTAGGACCGTCTCAACCCAACCAACCATAACATGTCGACATATACAACAAAAAACAATAACCAACAAGTACACGTAATCATACAGATCTACCAATCTAACACATAGTCAGGCTACATAGGTAATTATACAGATCTACCAGTCTATCATGTACCAGCATAGCATTATCCAATATACCATAACACATAATCCAATGGGTTGACGTTAGAGCCTTCAACCCATAAGTACATTGAGGAAAACTCACCTCATAGTCTGAAATGTAGCTGAATAGATCATAGCTCCAACTGTTACCTCTACAGATCACCTATACAACAAGCAATGACCAAGTCTCAAACTACTACTCAAAATACCCCTAGGTTAATGTGGTCTTTGTAGCAAGGAGATGATTCTTTCGTGAGAGAGATAGTTCATAAGCCAACGAAACAGTGGGAGGCAAATTAACCTTGAAGAAATTTAAGATTCAAGTGGTGAAAGAACCTCAAACCCAAGTAGTCAAGCTGAAGAGGAAACTCTTGTTGATCCAACTGACGAGTCTGTACCTCTGAGGCATTCCACGAGAGATAGGAATGCACCTTAGCATTACTATGGTTTCCATATTATTGCGGAAGGTGATACACTTATCAGTGATAGTACACTAGTAAGGCTGGATGAACCTAACAGCTACACGGAAGCCATGGCAGGCCCAGAGTCTGCTAAATGGAAAGAGGCTATGGACAGCGAGAGACAATCCATGTATGAAAATCAAGTTTGGAATTTGGTTAACAATGTACCAGGTCATAATATAGTCGAGTGCAAATGGATCTTCAAGAAGAAGACTGACATGGATGGTAATGTACACAAATATAAGGCACGACAAGTTGCAAAGGGCTTTTCTCAAACTCCGAGAGTTGATTATGATGAGAACTTTTCACCAGTAGCAAATATTAAGTGTATTAGGGTTATGTTAGCTATTGCTTCATTTCTTGATTATGAAATATGGAAAATGGATCTCAAAACATAGTAAAACATAGATGACGGAAGATCCAGACACATCGATAGAAAATAACATTTCATTAGACATCGAATAGAAGAAGGAGTCTTCGTGGAAAAGAGGGTATCATCGGTTGAGAAGCAAGCAGATCCCCTCACGAAGGGACCGGGTAGGGTTAAGCATCTTCCGCAAGCGAGGAGCATTGGGCTAAAGTATGATATTAGTTTTAGAAATTAGATAGATTTTGAAATTTGTAAAGTGTAATTGACATTTGATGATAAATAACAGTTGTTGTTTATTTATAAGTAAAGTGTTGCTATCTCCTATCAATCATTTACTATCGTTTCATTTTTGCATCTTTTGAATTTCAGAATAATTATGTTATGCTATATCATATTATTCAAACCATCCACAGTTAATCTTACTCTGGAAGTAGGTAATGAGGCAAGACTTACATGAAGGATATGCAATTTGTCTGGGACAAAGGGGTTGTAGTGTTCATGAGTACTCGTGGAATAGCGATTCGAGTATTAGATTCAACCCACGCTCACTTGTATCACTTCATGGAATTTGTCTTAGGTGATCATGAGATGGTAATATCATATAAGTATTCAAACCTAGAGATATGAGTTGTTAACTATGAGTTGGTTATACATTGATTGTACGAAAACGCATTGGTAACTCAATGTTATAAAACGTGTCTTTGTGTATGATACAAAAAGTAGTAGAACAAGCATATGAGTCGAAGTTTATCTATTCCTTTTAGTCCTTGGATGATTAAAAGTAATATTTGGGCCCCTCGATGATTTTGTTTTGACCTATGTATCGGGTCCGGTCATAACTAAATTGATGTGTTCGATTAAGTTCTATGTCAAATAAATCAGAAATTGGGAAACAAACTGTTGGAAAATAAGTACGACATTCTTCCATGTATTTGTCCGGCTGATATCTTGATAGCAGAGGATTATATGATCACTTATCTTAAATGGCACATCATCTTAGTTCCGCAAGACTTTGAAAGAGCTACGATTTCTGATCGGTTCCTAAAGTCATACTTGCAGTTATAGTTATTAGACATATGCAAGTGGGAGACTGTTGGATTAGGTGTCTAAGTTCATAACTATTTCTGGTATGTACTTGACCCGGTTGGCATGGTCTATTTGGTTTGCATGGCATCATGACACTTGGATAGACAAAATGAGAAAAGTGCACTTATCGATTATTAATATATTATTCATTTTAATATATTAATAGTGTTATTTAATTAGTGTTGATCAAGAATTAATTTGGTGATCAAAAAGAGGCTAATTAAATATATGGGGTTGATTGTGTAAATCATCCATTCTTACATAGTGGGCTAATGATCCATGGTTTATTGAATTGGGCTAAAACCCATTAGGTGCTCCATGGATAGTCCATGGAGGTTAAAACCCATGGATCATGGAGGAAATGATAAGCCATGTCAATTAGGGTTAACGTGGTGTAACCCTACTTGTGACACAACTATAAAAGGACTTCATGGGCTACTAAAATCGGCACTAAGTGCAGAACTAGAGGGCTAGCCGATTTTGAGTGTGTGTGTGTGTACTTCTCTCAGAGTTATTCCAAAAGTTGTGGTGTTGTGTGAAACACTTGAGGCATCACATTTGGGTTGCTAGGCTCATAAAGCTCTTAAGGAATCCTAGCAACAAGAAAGTTATGTTCTCCTACTAGGTTTTATGTTTGAAGTTCCCCATGCCATGCTAGTTAGTTTAAGAACCTTGGAAAAATCAAATTTTCATGTATCTTAGTAAAACATAGATCCAAGGTTTCTAGGGTTGCATGTACACCTTAGGAGTGTTAGAATGCTAAAAACCCTTCAACTTTGTCCTAGTAGATTTGTCCCTTATCCACTTTGATATACCAGCCACGTTTGAACACTAAATTTCACTTGACAATCACTTTTAGCAAGATCAACATGCATAACATAAAATTATTTGCATAATTAACATTTTCTACTTACTACATTTAGTATGAACTCATATCAACATTACTTACTCTTATAAAGAGTATCTTTAAGTATATATCTTAATCTATCAAACCATGTATCACTAAGAAAAACTTAATATAAATCACCTTACTAGTTATTGAAAACTAAATATTACTTGGCTTTCCCATTTTCACTTGGTTCTCTTGATCAATCCCTTTTCCACAACCTACTAGATACCATATCCTTTCGCAGTTTTCTAACATCCCAAAAATCAAGGTAAAATTTTCATTTTCGAACCTAAATCCAAAAACCATAAGTGTTTGCAAAAGTTAGTTTCCAAAAGTCATTATCATAAATTATAGTATCCCAAAATCATTAAATAACATGAAATCTAGGATGATGCGCACAATCAAGACTTTGCCTTGCCCGTATCCTATGAAGTACCTGAAACCATAACAATCAAACTATAAGCCAAAGATTTGTGAGTTCCCCAAAAGTACTACACACATAACCATACAGATAACAACATACAAATCTAAACCTTCAGCCTGATTGGACAGCCTTGTTGGGCCTACAACTATCCAGACTGCTCTCTAGGCCTTCGGCCTAATTAGATGGCCTCGTTGGTCCTATAACCTATCCGGACTGCCCTGGATATCTAGTCCTTCAAAAAAAAGTAGGACCGTGTCAACCCAACCAACCATAACATGTCGACATATACAATAAAAAACAATAACCAACAAGTACACGTAATCATACAGATCTACCAATCTAACATATAGTCAGGCTACATAGGTAATTATACAGATCTACCAGTCTATCATACACCAGCATAGCATCATCCAATATACCATAACACATAATCAAATGGGCCGACATTAGTGTCTTCAACCCATAAGTACATTGAGGAAAACTCACCTCACAGTCTGAAATGTAGTTGAATAGATCATAGCTCCAACTGTTACCTCTACATATCACCTATACAACAAGCAATGACCAAGTCTCAAACTACTGCTCAAAATACCCCTAGGTTAAACTTGGTCAAATCCTAGTGAAAAGTCAAATATTTCATTTGGATTGAGTACACCCTGCGTACTCCCCTCTACATCAGTAGAGGACGTCCTTCCAAAACATGGGTTCGATCCTTGGTACGTGCAACGTACCTATAGGTACACCCAACGTACTAGAGTTGAATATCTACTTCACTATTAAGCTCTTATTTCGTTAAGCCTAGGCACCAAACTTCAAATCCAAGTAAAAATGGACGTGTTCATGGATAAAGTCTCTGAATTTATACATTTGCACGCATACAAGAGGGTAAAAACTCAAACCCTAGGTCCAAAAGTCATCCAAAGTCCCAAAACTCTTACGTGGCTCAAAGAGAATGCCAAAGCACTAGTTTTTATGAATCTATGAGCTCCAAACTACATGAAACGTCATTTCAAGGACCTAGAGTAGCTCATACTCCACTAGACCACACTATAGGACCGAAAAAACACATCAAGCTCCAAGCTTTATACCTTCAAATGATACTTGAGGACAAGATACTTCTGGATCTAGGATACCTTGAACTTTAAGTTGATTCCACTTCATTCTTCTTCCTTCAGGATCACCAAAAGCACACTTTCAAGGTCAAAATGCTCATACAATGGATTAGGGTTTGCATGGACGATTTGGGAGGTGGATGCTAATGAGGGAAGAGGTCTTAGAGGGATAATTATGCTTAAATAGGGTCCAAACCCTAAAAATTAGGTTTGAACCCTAACCACATATGCCCTACGTATGCTAAGTATGCCTAGCATATTAGATGAGACATGTGATCACACTTAATGAGCCAAAGGACTGATTGTGCAAATAAATATCCTAGTAAGGTTATAAATGGAAAATACATGGATTAAGGTGTTAAAATTCTTCCTCACTTGAATCATACTTCATCCTCGAATCCTGATGTTGTGAATAACTCGAGGTAGTGCTCTCGTATGTATACTTCGATTCGAAACCTTTCTGATGCAGCTGCTGGACATTGACTAATGATACCACCTTGTTGCGCAAGAGCTTTGTCTTCTTATCAAAAATCGCCACTGGCCTCTCAACATAATTCAGGAGATCATCAACCTAAGTTTCATCCAAAGGAACCACTGCGGAATCATCTACCACACACTTCCGAATTTCGAAAACATGGTAGGTGTTGTGAATCTGACTAAGCATCTAAAGCAGTTCCAGTCGATAGACCCCCCTGCCTACCCTAATAACTACTCAACGTGGCCTGATGAATCAGGTCCCCAACTTTCCCCTCTTCCTGAAGCGTATTACACCCTTCCAGGGTGATACCTTTAGTAATACCATATCGCCAACCTAGAACTCTAACTCTAATCGATGTCTGTCAGCATATCTCTTCTACCGAATCCGAGTTATCTGTAACATCTGCCTATTCATTGTTATTGAGCCCTCCACTTGAAAACAAAGGTGACTCCCAACATGAGTCTCAACTAAATAACCGTTTTAGTGGAACACAGAAAATTTTAAGATATTCCACAACTCCCTTTAACCATTTCGAAATCAATACATCTTATTAAAAAAACTCAGAAGCCCATACATGCCAACAAACAACCCAACAATTTGAGAATACTCAATCACAACAACCATCTTTCTCTACTAACTGTAAGACCAACTTCCAGTGAGAACCACGCGACAGGCAGCTCTCATAACTACAATCACAAATCAACTCCATCAATATACATCCCGGGGCCGGGAATCTATCATTTTTAAAATTCAAAAACCATACACTAAGACTAATGATCATTTATTCGTCGTACTTACCCCTAGTCCCTGACTAGGAAACGTGCGAAAAGAATACTTAAAACATAATGACCGTGAATTTCACCCAATACCATATTTTGAAATTGTGCCCAAAAACCTTAAATACACAACTGACTTCCTGACAAGTCATCACCAACCTATTGCTCTCACGAGCATAATGATGGTCCATCCAAGAATTTCATGTTGGATCTAAATCCCTTATAAACTCGGGTGTACCTCCACCTGACAAATAACTCGAGAAATTCACAACGAACATCATGACTCAAGATTCCATAACCGATACCCAACATTGGTAATCAAACTCCTAATAGACAAATTGAAAGAGACTTCTGATGCACAACTGCTACTCCCAACAACCTTTACCTGCCCACATGGTCCATACCAGCTAGACATTGTGTCTCCCAACTCATACTATGCACTAACACCTAAACATGCCAAGACAACTCATTATCTGAGACCTAATAGTCTCATTCAAATAACTACCGGGTCCCACCCATATGAATCACAAAACCATTAGTTTATGATGCATTATGACACCTTCTAACCACTTAACAATATGGTCACGATACAATGTCGAACTTGTCGTCACCCATCCCTGGCCTGAAGGCTCACGAATGGCACCATAGGGGCCCAAAGATGCCTAACCATCAATCGACCAATTTACACAAAGGCAATCAAAATCTCTTTCAAGGCTAACTGAACACTATAAAGGCCATACCCTTCCATACGCAAAATTCCTTTCATAGTATAGGCTGCTACCAAAGCAAAATCAGGCGAAAAACATGGTCACACATGACCATAGATTGAGATAGGTGGTTATAATCTTATTCCTATTCTAAGGATAAAATCAATTAAGAACCATTCCAATAACTCGAGCAAAGTATTCTCACACTATCTTACTCAACCTACATAAATCCCCAAGGGAAAACACATAACCAACCTAATTCTACAGCACTCCTTCTTCCTGACAACCTTACCCAAAGGATATGGTACCACTAGACCTAACCGAAAAGGCAAACCTCAATCGCTAACAGAAACATCCTCATGAATGGCCGAAACTAAGATCCCACGTCTTGATTGAAACCGAACAGATCCTATCAATATGTAAATAGCTCCATTAAACTTCCAAAGCCATCATAAATGCTAGCAAAACCCAGGTCGGGTCAATCCACACACTAACCTTGCCAATGCGATATGCTAAAATTAGATTCTATGCAGATCCAAAGCCACACCTAAAAAACTAAAATACGCTACCGCAACATCCAAACTTCCAATAACCAAGGACATCTGCAAAACTCAAGCCTGCTATGAACAATAATTTCACAACCAACCAATAACGGTACCCATATATAAAAACAAAAATGTATAATGTACTGATTTTGACAATAGGTTGATGCATCCATTGAACTCTAACTTGTATAGCTCGAAACTTTATAAAAATCTTTACTATTTATGATGAACGAAAAGACCAAAGATTGAGAGTGCATTGACAACTAATCCATTGATCCAATACTCTATTAGACAAAGCCCAAGTGGGAATAAAAATACCAAACTTGGAACTTATTGTCCGATCAACAACTACCTATCCTAGACCATAGATATCAATCTACAGAACAAGCTGACAAATCCCTCAACAATCGATACTTAACCTAAGCGGCCCATAAGTCTCTTGAACTTATTCCTCTATGTTCTCGAAAGGAGCCACTGGCTACAAAGATCTCATTTTTTAACACCTTCTTGTTGCAAAGACGACTCTTGCATTTCAGAACACATACATATAATGGCATCTTGCTCTGCATCCTCGTCTTGAACAAGTCCTAAACCAAAGTTTCGCATACCCGGACCATAATTCCCTATGAGCCATTCTTCTAAAACCATAACTCGAACAGATCATTGATCCTCTAAGAAGAATATCTAGCTCTCCCTTACTTAGGTTTCTAACTACTACCAACAAACATTGCAAATAGACCAAAACTTAATCCATTTCACCTAGATATACATTATACATGACCATTGGGATATATAACACAACATAAGATGATCTTATAAATAAAGAACAAACAAATCAAAGATATTCTGAATCTCAGATGGAGACCTTGAGAACTCCTTAATCATGACTGCTTCTAACGAATTCCATTCAGATACACAAGCAATAAGTATGTCAGTCCATTCATAACACCAAATTTCTATCTAGAAGCAAATGGACTACCACACGCCTCGCCTGCAAATCCCCAACCATCAATTCATCATGTGAATCATTCATAAATACAAAAGGCATCATTCTTATATTCAGGTTACATTAGAGACAACAAAATTTGTTGCTCCCGACTTAGTTCCCTGATCACTTGAAACCACCAACTAGCATCTAATGGGTCTATCCCAACTCTAAAAATCATTTTTCTGGTCTCTCACTCATCCGAACATGGAAAGTTGGAAGAACATAGCCCCCACCATAAACAGTGACTGTCTAATCCATCTGCCATTCACTCAGCCTCAGGCTGCAATCCTCGATCCGATCATAACACTTGCTTCTTTCTTGAGTCATAGAATCAACTGGTATTGCCTCGAGTAAGTCTGTCGAGACCTCAAAACCAACTAACTCACCTAGTTCTGCACCATTTAAACCCAACCTGACATGGACACTAAGGCATAAACAATCGCCATACCCATCCTCAGCATGAACAACCATATAAAAAAGAACGACAAATACGGAAACACTACTATGAATCATGATTATCATACCATGCTATCTACCCTCAGCTAGCTCCTTAGAATCCTCGTGAATTCCTTTGATTTGAGTATGGATATTGTACTTCTAATAGTACGGGCCCAATACTACCCTTTTACACCTATCCATGCTTTCTTCAAGAAGCATCTCGAGTCCTCTAAATCACCTAATCATAATAATACTGCCTAATCTGCTAAATAGCATAGCAACCATACTAAAACACTTCCTAAGCTTTCCTAGGATCCCAACCTCACCGTGCCATCAGCTTCTACTCGATGAATACAGTCACATGCAACATAACTTAAATAGTCTTATATTAAAGACTCAACCCTACAATGGTTGGACTCAAACAAGAGTTACACAATAGGACCAAATCCTCCACTCTAAGATTATTTAACCTTTAAAGATCCTTAATTTGAGTCCGGATTCACACGGATTCTCATCCAGTTCTCTTAAACGAAGGCTCGGATACCAACTTGTAACATCCTAAAAATCAAGGTAAAATTTTCCTTTTCGAACCCAAATATAAAAACCATAAGTATAGTGAGGAAAACTCAACTCACAATCTGAAATGTAGTTGAATAGATCACAACTCCAACTACTAACTCTACAAATCACATATATAACAAACAATAAGCTAGTCTCATACTACTTCTCAGAATACCTAAAATAACCCTACATAAAACGTGGTCAAAGTCCTGGTCAAAAGTCAAAGATTTCATTTGGGTTGAGTGCACCCTGCATACTGCCCTCTACACATAGTGTAGAGGGTGCATTTCCAAAACACAAGTCTGTTCCCTAGTACGTGCAGTGTACCTCCAGGTATTCCTAGTGTACCATAGCTGAATCTCTACTTAGACATTAAGCTCTTTTTCCAATATGCCAAGGCACCAAACTTCAGATCTAAGTAAAAAGGAATGTCTAAATGGATAAAGTCTCAGAATTTATCCATTTGCGTGCATACAAGAAGGTAAAAACTCAAATCCTTGGTCCAAAATTCATCAAAAATTCCAAAACTTGTGCATGGCTC
The DNA here is from genome assembly GCF_052625555.1 of Lactuca saligna. Taxonomy (NCBI): domain Eukaryota; kingdom Viridiplantae; phylum Streptophyta; class Magnoliopsida; order Asterales; family Asteraceae; genus Lactuca; species Lactuca saligna. The sequence continues at coordinate 83,798,827 of NC_136417.1, read as the reverse complement.
AAAGAGAATGTCAAAGCTCTCATTTTTATGAATCTATAAGCTAAAACATGTAGGAAACTTCATATCATGGACCTGGAGTAGCTTATAATCTAATAGATCAAACTATGTGACCAAGATGCACACAAACTCTAGGATAGCAAGATCTAAGCAAATAACACATCAAGCTCCAATATTTATACCTTCAACTGATTATTTGGACAAGATACTTCTGGATCCAAGATACCTTCAACTTCCAAGTTGCTTTCACTTATTTCTTCTTCCTTCAAGATCAGCAAAAGCACACTTTTAGACTCAAAATGCTCACAAAATGGATTAGTGTTTGCATGGGATGATTTAGGAGGTGGAGGCTGATAAGGAAAGAGGTCTTGAAGGGATAATGATGATTAAATAAATTAGGGTTAACTCTCAACCACATACGTCTTGAGTATGCCAAGCATACTAGATAAGACAGGTGATCTCACTTAATGAGTAAAGGGACCAATTTTTCAAATAAATTTCCTACTAAGAGTATAAATGGAAAATACATGGATCAATGTGTTATAAGTTTGTACGTTGTATGATCTGCATGAATTCATCGCATTCTCTTAAGTTGTTTTGTGTTACATATGAGTACGTATCATGTTGTCCATCATAAATTAACATCTTACTTCGAAACTAATGCATGATATCCTCATTAAGTGTTGCATTTTAGTTAGCATAATGTGCATATCATATATAACATTGTGCTTCATCATTTTATGTAACATCCAGATTCAAGTATGTAATACTTTAAATTTATTTGTGCTGGAGTTTGAGTTTTAGGGTTTTCTAGCTGGAGTAACGTGACTTATCGATGTTATGAAGTGGCCATGTCATTTAAAATCGTGATGTGATCAGTTTGGTAGTCGCAATGCGGGTAGCGATTGGGTACAAAACCCTAAATCTCTGGATTTGGGACTTATTTAAAGGCACTAGCTTTTACGGTTTGCTTATTCCCTTAGCCTTTATCCCCAATATCGAAAAACTAATCCTAATGTGCCCTTATGTATGTGTGTTCTTTGTATTTGAAGCCTTGGAGTGCTTGTAAAGGAAAAGGTGGTGAGCTTGTTGCTTGCAGACTAGTTTCTACATCACATCTTGCATCTATTTCATCTTTTGGAGTTTGTTGAGGTATAAATATCACACCTTTATGAGTTCTTAGTTTTCGATATTTGATTTGAATCTTTTTTTGGTTCATGGAGTTTAAAGCGACTTCATAACTAATTTCTTAGGTCTAGTTAATATTTGGACCTTTGGGTCTTTGAAGATATAAGTTTGGCAGTCATTTCCAGCCATGTATGGATCTTTGGGTCTTTAGGATCATTTAGAGGTTTAGGGCTTTAGATCTTTTAACCTGTAGACGCTAAGGATTAAGAGCTTAATGGATTAAGTTGTTAGGATGTGTATTATGACCTTGCATATGAGTGTTTCGTGATGCGATCCATGATGAGAAATTGCACTTGTTTTAGTGTTTTATGATCGTGATGCGACCAAGGACATGGTCGCGGCACGAAGGCCTAAGCGTTAACTGTTGACTTTGGCTGTTGAATGTTGATCGTTGAATTTTTGACAAATTTCACTTTTGGTCAAATTGGAAGTTTCGAACTATTGACTGAGGTTTAGCCTCTGATTTTTTAGATGGTTCGTGTAGTTGATTTTCCAAGAATTCGTGTAGTTGGGATTAAACTCTTTGATTCAAGTGAGTTTTCTTACTATACTATTTTGAATACTAGCTGTCATTGTATGTTAGAATAGTAGGGTCTCGATGATTGTTGTATGCTTACATGCTTGTTAGGTGATGCCTTTTAGGTTGAGACAGACCTATTGGGCTAGACCTGTTAGGTTGAAACAACCCCATTGGGTTTGAGACACACTCATTGGGTTGAAATAGACAAAATGTCATGGTGTATGGATTCCATGATGTGTGTGGTATTTTAAGGAACTCATTGAGATTTGTGATTACAATTTAATTTTAAAAGTTTTAGGTTGTTCTAGTAGCCAGGGGAAGGGCATGACTTGATTGCATTGCATACATGGGAGATTTTCACATTTTATGATGTTTACTATCTATTAAAACTTTGATATTTGGCTTTGTGCTTATCAAAATTATAAAATGGTTATTGGTTAAACTTAATAATGAAATTAGGATGTTTAGTTTTAAACTAAAATGAATAAAAATCGATTGAAAATCTAGGATGTCATATTTTACGTCAAATTACCCTTACGCGTCACATAATACCATCATTACATGTCACATTCTTCATCGTCCTAAACTAGAATCTTGCTTCCAAACACATCAAGTAATCCTTCATTATGTGTCGTGTTCCCTTGGTATATTTCCATTTCCTGTGATGGAAATATATACCATCATTCTACGAAAAATTAGGGACTTCCATCTGGCTCATAATTTCATTAGTCACGTCTCATAAAGTGAGCAGCAGTTTTAATTCTTAACCAAGTTTACATCTTCACCCACCTAATTCACATTACTCAACTAGATTACAATAATAGAATTCAAATAATCATAATAGCAGTTCCAAGGAATCATTTCATCAAGTAATAAGGTATAAACAAAACTTGGTGTTCGTATTTCATAAGATTCATCAAATTGGACCAAGTTACCCTTTTCATCAAAAGTAAATACACCATATAACTTTTAACTTTTTAGAGATGTTACATGCTAGGATAGTTTGACCAAGAGATCTAGGGTACCAAAATTAGTTGTATATAGTATTTGATTGGTGAGTAAATTTATAGGCAACCCTCATGTTACACATGAGTGGCTAGCTAGAGTTGATGGTTCTCTAATTCTTCTTAGATCTTTAATAACACTCATGTGGTAACCATTCCCCCAATGAGTCTAAGGCTTGAGATAATTGTCAGATGGAAACCATTCCCCTGTGAGCCTCAAGCTAAACCATCTATTTTGGGGCGTTTTGGCATATATGAGTATGACAAAGGTTGGGAATAGTTGCATGAATGTCATAATAATTGTGCACTATTCCTTATTTACCATTTTTTAGGAGTTTTGATGTGATTTTGTAAATCTTTTCTGACAAGTGTTTAGTTTTTTGAATATGTTTGGAACTATGGGTTATCTAATACCCTTTTGGTGTGTGACATTTTCATTGATTTTTGGAGGTTTCATCCGATTAAGGTAGACTGCTATTTTCTCACTCTAAATGAATCAACCTTGGATACTCTCACTAGGAAATTCCATTGTCTAACTTATTTTTATGCGTGCTCAAGTTCAAGACTTTAGAGGTGATGTTAGAAGTAGCAAGTACTTTTGAGAATGCTATGTGATGTGTGGTTTATTAAACTATGTTACGATATTGTATTGACTAAATTGTTACTATTTTGAAATTTTGAACTTGTTTCGAAACTTTGGGACTGTTATTTCCACAAACTTAAACTTTAAACTTTTGAAATTAAAAAAAAAAAAAAGTTTTTAAAATGTTATTTCAAATTACCCTAGCAAGGGTAGTTCAAAATCTATTAGTTTTGGTCCATTTTTAATGCTTGTCTAATTAATTTTGTTATAATGTTCGTCTAATTAATTTTGTTAAGTGCATATGAAATGAAAAAAATTATATTTTTGTATTTTTCTGACTTTATGTTTTCTTGTTTTAAGAATTCTTTTATTAAATTAATAGGCCCTACTATAGAATTATTAGTCGACTTCCCAACCTATATGTCCACAACCAACACTATATACCACTATATAAAACCACCATCATCATGTTTTACCGACTAAAAGGTCATAATTAAACATAATTTAATTTTGCAAAATCTACAGAAAAATCCCAGACTTTTGAAAAAACTATCAATAAAATTCCTAAAGTTTTTTTTTTCTAATAGAAAAGCCCCGATTATTTAACATTTTTTCCAAATTAACGAAAAAGTCCTTTTTATATTTGAATAGCAAATGACAAATTATATCATTTTCTAAAAATAATGAGATTTTTCTGTTTCAAAAAAAAATTTATGACTTTTTTTAAACTTTCCCCAAATGTTTGGGATTTTTCTATAGATTTCCCTTTAATTTTCTCTATTAGTTAATTTCTTAAATGTTAAATAACTATACATTTGATTTTAATATAATTAAACTTATCAAATGAGCATATATTAAAACCATCTCGTATACCCACGACCAACACAAATATGGTGGGATGTCATGTCAATGTCACCTCATTACCACACAAAAATCACATAAGCTTGGTATACTCACCACTACACATAATCCTTTTTAGTAAAAACCAAATGAAAATGTAATATTTTTTAAAATAAAATAAAAACGTTACATTACATAAACTTAAAAACACCAAAAATTAAGCGAATAAAATAAAAACAAACATAGAAAAATATCTAACATTAAAATAATCCTAAAATAACATCAAATAAAATTTCCATAAATATAAATAATTCAAAGATAAATCATTTGTGGGTATTCAACCGATCTAGGAATGAATTGTTGATCCATATTAGTTATGTTGTTCTCATCGTACGTGGAAATGGCTCTACCTTGATATCAATCACCATATTATGTAGTATAATACACATATACATATCCTTTCTAGCAGATTACTTTTGTTATGAATATATTAGGTTTTTGAATTTGAGCTACCATGTATTCCTTCACAAAGGTGGAGTAAAGTAACTGGGTATATCCCATCACAATTGTAGTAATCATATTTGTGACAAAACTACAAAATTGGTCCTTATGGTTTGCAAAAAACTCTTGATAGGGTTCAAAAAGTTTTTGACTTGCATCGAAGGTCCAAACTTTGGAATTACACATGAATTTCGTACCTAAAAATTTTAAAAATACTATTTTACCATTATCATTTATTTTGTACATTTTATTTATTTATTTTAGTATTTAATCAATTAAAAAAATAAAAAGAAAATCCCACACCACCCTACCCCTCTCCCGTCTCCATTATACCCCACATTCTCCCTCGCTATCTCCTTGACTCTATTTCCCATTTTATTCGTCACTCATCACTTGCAGATCAAAACTTACACACATACATATGAACATAAAACCCAACTAAACCCATATGGGTTTTGATCAACGATCTAAAGAAAAAAAAGGAAAACAGAATTGGAATCTCCATTACAATTCAACTAAGATACAATCTTTACCAAATAAAAAAAATCAATTTGATTAAATCTCGGTTACAGTATCATCAGAATCAGTACATTTTTTAATATCTTAAGGCCACTCTTCAAATCAAAAACACAGAATCATCATCTTCAATCCTTTATCTTCATTCATCATCAAACCCATTTCTATATCAAAATAAAAACATCAAGAACACTTAGGAGTATCAAACCCAAAACCATCAGTTACCCTAATGACTGCTTCTGAAAACCCTAAAGCCCCTTCATCGGACCTGATAGACTTCGCATATGAAGCTCCCCTTCCATCGCCTTTGTTCCAATGATGGTAAAGCCTTGACTTTTAGTCAAAGGTCAAAACTTTCCCTCAAAGAACATAGACAAACTCTAACAATCTATAAACTTAAAAAACAATGACTCCAAGTTGTACGCGAAAACCAGTCTCTTGTGGTGATCAGAGAAATGGGTTCTGGGAAGACATCTCAAGTGACTCTATATCTAGCAAAATAAGGGTACACTACCAAGGGTAAAATTGTGTGCAAGTAACCCTGTAGACTGGCTACCATGTATGTCGCAAAAAGATTTAGTGAAAAAATTAAGGTGTCGATTGGATGAAGAACTCGAAGTGCGATATTAAGCTAATGTCGCTTATGGAAGCTTTGCTAGAGGCGAAAGATGGTTTGGTCTCGTGAGAGACGTTTTTGAAGATGAAGACCAAATAGGAATCTGAATATACATCTAGGTTAGGTTAGAGAGAGAGATAGAGAGAGAGAGAGAGGATATATAAGGGAGGGTATGACATAGGTAGGGTAGTGAGGCCAATATTTTGCTTTTCATTTTTAACTTATAGAGTATTAAAATAAATATTAAAAATATTTAAAAAAATTAAAAGGGTAAAAAAAAAGTGTTATCAAGTTTTTTAGGACCATAATCACGGAAATTTCTTGATTTTGGACCTTCCATGCAAGTTGGAAACTTTTTGGACCCAGTTTTTGCGAAACCACAGGGACCAATTTTATAGTTTTTTCCATATTTGTTCACCCAAAAAGAAATATTAGGTGCTCTTCCAATGCTTACAATCAAGGATAATGATCATTCCCGATCAACCATGCCTCGTTTCATGTTGCAAATACAATTTCGTAATATCACGTATAGTAGGTTTGAAAAAGTATTATTTTCCAAAAACGTCAATAACACATGCACAAAAATAATCTACACACTCTAATGTGGTCACCTCATACATTTTCAATTAGTTGTATGTTGCATCATTAGCTATTTGTATCCTAAGTACCTAAGTGAAACCACATATTTTTGTATAGTACTAAATTTCATTTTACCTCTAGCATCTGGTGTTTTCTAGAAAAACCCATAGCATGAATCTAAAACTAAAACAAAAAGAATACCTACTGACATGAAAATGAAAATTCAATATTATGCTTAAGATGAATGGTGAGTTTTAGTATGGAGAGAAACTCACTTATGCTGAGAAGCAAAGTACTATCACTAAGAGAAAGATAAGAGCCTTGCGCAACAAGGAGATCATGTTAGTAAAACTCCATTGGCAGTACTGAAAGGGTTTTGTTTCAACCTACGAGCCAGAAATAGATATATGGGTGCACTATACATAGTAGTTTCCTAGCGGTGACTTCGAGGCAAAAGTCCGATTCAAATGGGGGAGAATTGTAACACCTGTTTTCCAAATAATTAATTCTTCACGGGATATTGGTGTAAATGCAATTACATGAATATGATTAATAATGAATAATAATAATATAAGAAACAATAACTATAGATATACTATAATAATTTAAATGGAAATTACAATCGAATTTAAGGACTAAAGGAGTAAAATGAGGAGAATAAGGTATATGAGGGTACAAAGTGCCAATAACTAAACCTTGTATATAAACTTTGGTGTTAGAGGGACTCGTCTTTCCAAGTTCTGAAAACATGGTCATGGAACACGATATATGTGTGTGGGTGCGATAGGAAGAATCGTCTTCCCTTTTCCCTCTCATTCGACAATGGCAGTGAACCCTAATACCCCATCTCGTCTCCTCTCACTGTCGCCCTAGCTCAGCCGCTATGCAATCACCTTGTGCCACCTCTTTTCCGGAAACCACAACTGCCACCTTACGGTTGCTATTAGTCACCAGAAAAGAAGCGTATAGTAGGAAGGAAGGCTCAGTTATGAATGTTCTATGTCCAAGTTTCACACGAAAGGTATTTCCATTATTTCTCTATTTTTCTTTCTTTTCTTATTAACTGAAAATGCACCACCACCACCACCATGGTGGTGGTTGACACCGCCAACCACTACTACCGTAGTAACAGTGGGTGTTGATGATTCTAATGCTTTTTTATTTTGGATCTTATTTCCCTTTTGGATATCGTTTGGGTGTAATAGAATGAAGCCTTATAGTTACATTCACATGAAATATTAAGAAACCCTAGTCTTCATCATTATGGTAATCTACTTTCAAACCTAGAATTAAACAATTGTTGAGAGCATTATTTATGTTGGGTGGTTGTGGATTAGTTGTCAATGAAAGTCTCTACACCAAAAAGATATCTCTTGAAAGTACTTCTTTGTATGATAAACTAAAATTAGCAACATACTTTTTATTTTGGGTGGTTTGACCACCACAAAACCACCATTAGACCACCATCATGTGGTGCAACTATTAAGAACACGTTTTTCAGCAAATAGGTATCCTAAGGAGCTTAATGGGTTATGTTGGCAACTTAACCCTAATAAGGTTAAAAATGTCATTATATGTGAAATCCATAACTTTGAACCCTTATTAAGCAAAATATTAAGACCTTTTGGATAAAAGGAATTACACATTTAAATAGCCTAATAAGTAACTAATAATCATGTTAAAATTGTTAAAGTGAAAGCTTAATCATTAAATCCTTAATGGGACACCAAAAGTGATTCAAAAGCTAATATGTTAAATTTCACACAATCCGTCCTTCAACTTGTAAAAATCGTATAAGACTATTGGAAAACTCTAAAAATCATAAAGATTAGTTTTGTGGAAATCATAGTGTGTCTAGTTCCTTCAAGTTAATAGGATGATGATTTTATACCTATAGTCCATTGAGGTGTTGGTTGTTACAGACATGCCTATTTGGATGATAGGAAGATCGACGAGTTGTCGTGAGCTGATGGAATGGAAATAAGAAACATATAAGTAAATGGGAGGATGGTCACATATCTATAGACCTATATTGGTCGATTACAAGATTTCAATTGGTAGGTATTGTATGCATGTTTGGAATAGTTAAATTGTTTGTACCATAACTAATTAATAGGGCTACCATGGTGCACGGTTCAGCACAAGGTATGATACCTTGGGTGTGAATTGGATCAATATAAGAGTATGAGTTGGGGTATCAAGGGGATATCTCTAGTTAATGTATAAGATATGTTTCATTGATGTAGTTTGAATTTTTAATTGTTTGGAAGACAACTAAAAGGCTGGAGTGGTGTGTATGTATGTGTGTGTTTCAAATCTATTATCTCTGTTGGGATATTGAGGAGGTATTGATCAAGATATCACTTTAATCATCAATGGTTAGGTTCCTTGTTAAGGGATTATGCAGTTTCGTGCAAAAGGATTAAGGATAATTTTTTGCCTTATAGAGTCCATATATGAAGTTTTAGAGCATAAATTCTAGGTTGATGGGAGTTTGAAAGGAGTTGGGTTGTGTTTCTAGATGTGGTTAAGAATTTTGTGTTGGGTTTTCAGCAATATAACACTCTAATGGTGCACATGCAACCCTAGATGCTTTGGATCTAAGTTTTCTCTAACTATACGTGTAATTTTAGTTTTCCAAAGCATACACACTAACTAGCATGCACTTAGAGATATACAACATTAAACCAAGTTAGATGAATACCTCTTGATGTATCTTGTAGTTCTTGGCCCTTAAAGGATTTAGCACCTCAAATGTGATGCCTCTAATGTGTCACTAACACCAAGTGCAAGAGCAGGCTTATGACAAGAGGCTAGATAGCACTAAAATCGATTATGGTTCTTCTCAAGAATGCATGGGGCCGATTTTAGGGGTTAAGGGGTTGCTTTTATAGTGTGGCAAAGACTAGGGTTTCATCCATGAAAAGCCTAATTCACCATGACCCTTCATATATTTTAGGCACTTTGGGTTTAAACCTTCATGGACTATCATATAGGTTTAGCCCATCCTAATCAACCATGGATCATTAGCCCATACTATAAGTATTACTAACTTACTTAATCAGTCCTCGTAAATTTACTCAGTCTCTTTTGATCACTAAATTAATTCCAAATAAATTCTTGATCAATACTAATTGAATATGACTTCTCAATTAATATATTATACTTATACTATATTAATAAATCACAAATAACCTCTTCCTCAAAAGTCCATACTATCAAATTGCTCTAGTGAAGGCAATCGAAAAAGACCATGCTACTATCGGGTCAAGTACATACCAATTATAGTTATGGGCTTAGACACCTAATCCAACAGTCTCCCACTAGGATAAGTCTAATAACTATAACTGTCAATGCATCTTCAAAATCCGATTAGCAATCGTAGCTATCAAAAGCCGTTGTCGAACTCTAATTCAGTCAATGATGCGTCCTTTAGATACGGGATCGTATAAGCCTCTGTTCTTCGATATATCATGCGGACAAATACATGAAACATAGTCAAACTTATTGTCCTGCAGTTTGTTTCCCGATTTCTGATTTGTTTGACATAGAACTTAATTAAACACATCAATTGAGACCTGATCGGGCCCGACACATAAGCCAAAACAAAATCATCGAGGGGCCCAAGATATCTCTTTTAATCCTCTTAGGATAAAAGGAACATATAAACTTTGAGTTTTATGCTCGTACTAACTACTCGTTAAATCATGCACAATAATATGTTTTATAACATCAAGTTACTGATGTGTTTTCATACCATCATTTTCGAATTGAAGATTATATGATATTATCATCTCATAATCACTCGTGTTGAATTCCATGAAGTGATTCGGGTGAGTGTGGGTTTAATCCAATACTCAAATCTTATTTCAAGAGCACTCACGAATGTTGTTGCATACTTTTGCTATGTCTAACACCTTAGACGATCTACAAGCCAATTCATGACAGTCTAGCCTCATAACCTATTTCCAAAGTGTGATCGACTGTGGATAGTTTGAATAATCTTATTATTCCAGAAGTCAAAACATGCAAAAGTGAAACAATAGTAAATAATTGACACATGATAGTAACTTTACTTATAAATAAAACTCCTTTTATTTTATCATCAAATGTCAATTAGATTTTAGCTACTACAAGTTTCTAAATAGTTATCTAATCACTAAAAATAATATCATCCTTCACCCCGATAGTCTTAGCATGCTTCAAGTGCTTAACCTTACTCAGTCCCTTCGTAAGGGGATCTGCTGGGTTATCCCTTGACAATACCCTCTTTACTACGAGAGTCCTTCTTCTACTCGATGTCTTATGAAGTGGTATTTTCTGTCAATATGTCTGGATCTTCCATGATCTCTTAGTTCCTTGGTTAAGGCAACCGCTCCTTCATTATCAAAAAAAATATATCCACAAGCTCCTATATGGATGGTACAACTCCAAGGTCTCCGATGAAGTTTTTCAACCATATCGCCTCCTTCAATGGTTCGCTCGCTGATATGTACTCTAATTTACACGTTGAATCAACTATACTCTCCTACTTGGAAATTTTCCATGTTACTGCTCCTCCATTTAGGGTATACACCTAGCTCAACTGAGAGTGCAAATTATCGCTGTCGGTATGAAAACTGGCATCACAATACCCTGTTACTCTCAAGTCATCACTCCTACCAAGGGTAAGGACCCAGTCCTTAGTTATCCATGGGTACTTAAGAATGTTCTTTACTGCATTCCAGTAAGCTCTTCCAGGGTTCCTTTGATATTGACCAACCATGCTTAAAGCAAAAGCCACATCAGGGGGAGTACACGTTATAGCGTACATGATTGATCCAATAGTGGATGCATATGGTACTTGACGCATATCCATTATCTTTGGATAGGTAAGTCACCATTCTTGGAATTCTCCATGTTGAAATGTTTCAACACCTTATCCATGTAGGTACTTTGACTAAGTCCTATTAGTCTTTCAATCATATTTATCAATATCCTTATCCCTAGAATGTAAGCAACTTCCCCAAGGTCTTTCATAGAGAAACACTTCCCAAGCTAGGACTTCACCTCCTACAAGGTTGGGATGTCGTTTCCTATGAGCAGTATGTCATCTACATACAGTACCAGAAAGCTAACTATACTCACACTAGCTTTGACATATACACAGGACTCATCCTCGCTTCTCAAAAATCCAAACTCTTTGACTTTCTCATCAAAACAAAGATTCCATATGCGAGATGCTTGTTTTAATACATAGATGGATTTCTCAAGCTTACACACTCTATTATGGTACTTTGCATTGACAAAACCCTCTGGCTGACACATGTAAATATCTACAACCAACTTTCCATTAAGGAAAGCGGTTTTGACATCCATTTTCCATATTTCATAATCATGAAATGTAGCTATGGCTAACATAACCTTTATAGATTTAATCTTCTCTACTGGTGAGAAGGTCTTCTCATAGTCAACTCCATGAGTTTGAGTAAAGCCTTCACAACCACTCACGGCTTATATGTTTGTACTTTCCCATTCATGTCGTTCTTCTTCTTGAAGATCCATTTGCACCCGACTGTCTTGCAACCTGGCACATTGTCAACCAAGTTCCAAACTTGATTTTCATACATGGATTGAATCTTGCTATCCATAGCCTCTTTCCATTTTGCAAACTTAGGGCCTGCCATGGCTTCCTTGTAGTTATTAGGTTCATCCAAATTTATCAATGTACTATCACTGATAAATGTATCACCTTCAGTTGTTATATGAAAACCATATAACACAGGTGGAGCACTAACTCTAATGGAATGACTCAGAGGTACGGACTCGTCAATTGGTTCAACAAGAGTTTCCTCCTCAGGTTGAGCACTAGTGATTGAGGTTCCTTCATCACTTAACTCTTGAAGCTGTTCATGGTCAATTTGCCTCCTACTGTCCTCTTTGCATATGATTTCTCTCTCTCAAAAAAGCTCTCCTCGCAACGGAGACAATATTGTCACTCAGTCTAGAGATACCCAAAGGATTTCTGCAGGTAGCCGATGAAAGTACATCGCTCACTACGAGGTTTGATTTTCTCATGAGTCTCTCGTCTTACGAAGGCTTTGCAACCCCAAACATTGATATGTTCTAACAAGGGAACCTTCCTTGTCCACATCTCGTGTGGTGTTTTGGTAGCTTTCTTAATTGGGACTAGATTAAGGATATGGGTGGCAGTCTCTAAGGCATACCCCCAAAATGAGATAGGTAATGAAGCTCGACTCATCATGAAACAAACCATGTCTAACAAGGTTTGATTGCGCCTCTCAGCCACACCATTCAACTACAGTGTCCTAGGTGGCGTCAACTATGAAATACTTCCACACACCTTAAAATACTCAATGAACTCGATACTAAGACACTCATCACCTCAATCGGATCGGAGTATCTTTATCTTCCTGACCAATTGATTCTCCACTTCTTGCTTAAACTCTTTGAACTTTTCAAAGGTTTCTGACTTATGCTTTATCAAGTAGATATAGCCATATCTGTTGTAATCATCATTAAAAGACACATAGAAGCGTTTAGCATCCGTTGTGGTAGATCTGAAAGGTCCACACGCATCATTGTGTATGAGATCCAATAGACTTTTACCCTTTCACAAGTACTAGTGAAGGTGTAACATCCTGTTTAAAATAAGATAAATAAATATTAAAAACAGGAGCCCGAGAAGTAATTCTAATTATTATTTATATTATTATGGTCCAAAATCAAATAATAGTTAGTGGGTGTTGGTTCGGAAGCCAAATGGCTAGAATCGAATCTCCGGGGGCTAAAAGTTTATTTTTGGGATTTAATTTGTGAAGATTTTTAGGGGTCAGGGGTTGTTTGGTAATATTGGGACTTAAATGGAAAGGATATTGAAATTCTGAGGGCTGAATTGTAGAATCTGGATTTAATTTGAGAAGAATAAGAAAAAAGGGACTAGAAGTGTAAAATGTCCATAGATTGGAAAGTTGAAGACGGATTAAACCTGTCACCCTCTTGTAACTCCATATATATTCATCGTAACCGTCATGCACCCTAACCCTAACCCTAATAGAAATGGCAACGGCCACAACCCAACTTCTCCATTCTCCGGCGAACTTCGTTGCCCCGTTAACCGGCATAACAACAACACTCTTCTTCGCCTTCTTCTGCCGCTGCATGGTCGCCATCAGCCATTCAAGGCGACTGTAATGGATGACACTCCTTCCCGACACATAGCTTATGTCGTTGTGCTACTGCCACCAGTCGTAAGGTCGCTGTTGCTGTTGAGTCGAACTCCGGTGGAGGCGTAGCTTTCCTCCCTCGCTGCAGCTGCCCTCTTCTACGTTTTCCACCACTGCCACCGTGTTGCTTCAAGCGATCAGCGAGTCTCTGAAACGCAAAACTAAACGCCGGATGCCACCATATAGGGTGGTTGTGTTCGCATCTATCAAGTCGGGTGTGTGTTGCTGCCGCTTTTTGATGTTGACCACCACCGCTACAAGCGGTTGAAGGGTTACCGTCGCTTGCTGCCTTGTTTCCATCGCCACCAGCCACCATGGAAGGTGGTTGTATGTGTGTGATTTCTGTACACTTTAGGTGGGTGTATGTAGTGCGTATTGTAGTGTATGGTGTGAAACCTTTGGCTGGAATCTGAAAAGAACTCACCACCACCGTGAGGTGGTGGCTGCCACTCCCTATCGCTGCTTGCCGCCACGAGGTTGCTGTATATTTAATTTGAGTGTGTTATTTTGTTGGGTATATGTATTGTTGTAATTTGTAACCGGAATGACAATAGAAAATTTTGAAACCACCACCGTGAGATGGTGGCTGCCGCCACCGGCCACCTTGTTGGGCGGCAGTGTGCCTCGTTTCATTTTGGACTCGTTTGGGATGTTTGGTTAGAGTGGGCCCAATGAAACACTTTTGGGCCTAACGAAACCCTAATGGGCTTAATGAAACTCTAGTGGGCCTAATGGGCCCAATAAAGCCCTAATTGACCTAAAAGTTGAACCATTAGATTAATGGGCAAGTATTAGGTTAGAAAACCTAATTAGGGTTTGGAAAACCCTAATGCCATGAAACCCTAATTTTGGGATTTATCAGGACCGCTCGGGATTATTTAATACACCTAAGATATTAATTAATTATTAAACTTAAAATATTAAATTATTATCATTCGTAAATTAACCTAAGTAGGAACACTTAACCTTAATCTCACTTCGGCCATGAGTTGGACCTTCCTATTCAACTTTAGCGATTACACTTGGATGGACTATCCAAGAAGAAATTAGTGGAACAAAATAATTAGATGGGCTTTAGTGTAAGGCCTATGTGAGAGACTTGGGCCCAATTTGGAAAATTGGGCCATAGATGGGCTATAACTAGGCCTTTATGATTACGTGATATTGGGCTATGGGAATACCAAGAGTTGGACTAGAATAATGGGATGGGCCTTAAGGAAAGACCATGTAGAGGTCTGGGCCAAATTTGGAAATTAATTGGGCCATATGTTCGGCTTTGGCCAATCACTTAACTATTAGGCCTTTGTAGTGTGAGTTGAACCTTCGACTTGGAACCCAATTATTAATTGGGTATTGTTTGATGTTGACAGCTCTGGAATCTGTCAACCAATAGCTAGAGTTTTATGTGCGGGACATCACCAGTGCCAGGTGAGTTCTCCTGACTATATCAAAAGGGTCTAATGAACCAATATCGGCCCTTATCGGATTTGCATCCGGGTTTATTGCATGATATGTTTGTTTGATTTACATCCTAGTAGTTAGGATGGTTGCTATGTTAGAGACCTGTTAGATCAGTATCATGGTTATAGGATGGTTGCTGGGTAGAGATCGGTTAGATCGGTATCCTGTTTATAGGATGGTTGCCATGATTAGTGATATGTTAGATCTGCATGTTTAATTGTTCATATGTATGTGCACATGTTTTTTGGTTTGAGGGAAAGGGTTGAGGTAGGTCCTACTATGTGCAGTAGGCCAAGACACCCTGGGCGGACTCGGTAGACTGCAGGCCCGAGTCGGGTAAATATAGTCAGACCGAAGGCCCAGCAAGCAGTCTGGACAGACTGAAGGCCCCGAGGAGGGCGGTCCAGACATGACGAGGGCTTGGAGAGCGGTCCAGATAGACTGAGGACCAGGATTCGGTCCACTCAGACTGATGGCTCATTATGCATGTCGTTCTTTATTATATGTTTATATGATATGGTTATATTTGTATGGCATTGGTATTTTGGGGATAACTCAATAAACCTTCGAGCTTACATTTATCGATAATATTTTTAGGTACTTGTAACGATCGCGGGAAGGAGAAGGCGTGATCGTACAGCTCCTCATATTTCATGATTTTATGATTTGATTCTAGGGATACTCTGATGACTAAACTATTTTGAAAACAAACTGTAATAACTTAATGGTGTGAATATTTTAAAAAGTTTTAAATTGGCCTGAATTTTATGGATGTTACAAGTTGGTATCAGAGCCTTGGTTTGAGTGAATTGGAGAAACATTTGTGTGAATCCAATCTCAAATCAAGGAAAGGTTTTCAAAATGATTTCAAAAAGGTTTTCAAAATAAGTAAAGAAGGATGCAGGGTGTACGATCAGACGGAGCCAGTAAGTAGACCACAAAATACCATACAGTTATTTGATTATGTGATATGTTAGATCAACATGCTAGTGCTAGGCTAGGGATCTTCAGGAATTGTATGATAGAATTGTCTGATTACATGGTGCCTTCTAGCCTAGGGTTTCCTTTACATGAGATTGACATCATTACTGTAGTTGCTTAGTGTATGCATCATGATTATACATAATTAAGATCTTATACCCTGAGAATGTTTGATTTGGCCTTATGTTCTGTTCTTATTTGATTGGGAGATTAGGGTAGGATTGAATATTCGAAATTCTATGGGGTCCAGCGTTATGTATGGTTTGCATACACTATTGCTGCATGGTTGGTGGAAGTTTCATGGATGGGTGGGTTGTGAGATGCCGGGAGGCCAGTTATGAGATATTTAGCATTCCTCAAGGAGTGAGGATTGAGTGATCACTATGTGTATGTATATTGTTAGGGTGTTGTGGTGATACTTAAGATAAGTATGGGTAAGTATGGAAGGTAGTATGGACTCGTACTATTGAAAGCACATGACCCATACACGTAGCAAGGAAGTCACAACCCATAGGGTTGGTTGGGTGTTGGTTCTCTATTATTATATGGATTATCATAGATCTTTCTGGTGTATCACCAGGATTATGGTAGAGAGACGTCTTGAGAAGGGATCCGGGTTAGGACCCGGAGCTGGCAGCCAGGATAGGCCAGCATTGTCAGAGGATCGTGTTAGTATGGTCATCCTAGAGGAGGTGATCGAGATTGTTCGGGGACAGTTACTGAAGATGTTTGAGCGGGTTGATCGGGAGAGGCTAGCACATGAGTTTCTAGATTTGAGGCTTTGGGGGTTTTGCTTGAGTCCAGAATGTGAGCCGCAGGGACTCCAGAAAGGAGTGATGATTATCTTCAGTTGGGGTTTTGCAGCTAGAAGTAGAATGGTTAATTGATGGATTGGAATGCCGTTTTATAGCGCAAGTATTGTGGCCTTTTAGTTTTTGAGCTCAAAGGAGTAAGCAGGCTTGTGACCCCATTATCAGGTTGCATTCCAACTTAGGGTTAGTCACAGGGGTTGGCGACAGTATCTCAAAGCTAGTGAGCGCAAGCGGGTCGATGTAGCATGATTATCTTCTGAGGCGTACGTGATTATCGTTCCGACTCGTGGGAGCTAAGATCTAATTCGCCTTGAATCTCTAGAAATGTGCAGAAAGGTTTGATTGTGCGATATATTGCACTTTTGCGACTTGGAGACTATGTACTAAGAGTAATCATAGCCCAGTTTAGGGCAAAGGTTGTTT
The DNA here is from genome assembly GCF_052625555.1 of Lactuca saligna. Classification (NCBI taxonomy): domain Eukaryota; kingdom Viridiplantae; phylum Streptophyta; class Magnoliopsida; order Asterales; family Asteraceae; genus Lactuca; species Lactuca saligna. The sequence continues at coordinate 83,781,580 of NC_136417.1, read as the reverse complement.
CAGCTACTTCAGTTCAGTTGTGGGTGATTGAGCTAGTGAGTGAGTCAGGGTGCGAGCCCCTAAATGATATGATTTCTAGATCCGAGAGTGGGAGATTGTTTGGAGCACATTGGAAGAAGGCATTATGCGGGAGGTCTGCAAATAGAGTTCCCCAGGGTGGTTAAAAACATTGTCGGGATTCAACGGTTTTAGTAACCGTTATTGGTTGGCGGATGAAGGCACCAAGGGAAGTAGCTTATTTCCTGTATATTAGTTCGAACATCTACCTTATGGACATCGAGATTTAGGGTAGGATCATTCAAGCATTAGGGACCGTCGGTTTCCTTGGAAATCAAGAAGTGTTCAACTAGTTCTTAGAAGTGTGTGATCATTTGGGATTGGCTAGTAATGGAGCATTATTTGGAAAGAGTTGGTTGTCATCGGATCGATCATTGGAAAATGAGATCGATTGGGAATTCTCCAATTTACATGTGTTGTGAAGACTTAGTCGAATCTAAGTGGGGGAGAACCTTCCCGGAATACAGAAGCGGGAGTGGTTTTGAAACTAGGATAAGTTTCGCGTCATTTTCAGGAAGGAAGACAACCCAAGTGACTGTTTGGGTTTGAAGGTTTTGTTAGCTGCCAGGGTCGGCAGTGCATCCAACATGGGTGTGCGGGTTATTTAGCGTATGTCATAGATACGATGGTCAGGGATCAAATCACGGTTCCCGAAAGGGTGGACGACCAACATGAGGTCTAGAGTTAGTCCGAGATTATATCCCACAGATTGGATCATGGGTTCGAAACCCCAAGTGGGGGGGAACTGGCTAGATGGGAAAGGGAACCAGGATGGGTCCAGGTTTATGCTCAATAGACTTAGAGCGGTCCGGATAGACTGGAGGCCAGCAGGGCGTACCAGCCAGGCCGAAGGCTCGGAGAACGGTCCAAACATGTTGAACGCCTGGAGAGGCGGTCCAAACATGTGAAGGTTCTGATAGTGGTCCAGATAGGCTGAAGGCCCAGAGAGGTGGTCTAGTCAGGATGAGGATACTGTATGTAATCCAATAGATTTAGCAATCAGACAGTATGGAAAGTGTTGTAAGATTGCGGGGTAGCCGTAACATTCCCGAATTCTTTCAGATGATTCAGCCAAGATGAGCCAGTTGATAGAATGGGGAGTAGACCACAACATGCTTGGAATCAGGAAACCATAGGTCGTTGGAGACCAAGCATGATGTAAGACTACAGTTATTCTGGTAGCATTTATTTTCAGTATTTGATTTGATAATGACAGGTCGCCAGGCTGTTATGATCGGATGGATCAGAAGGATTGATGGAGCCATGAGTGGTGATATAGCTAGGGCAGTTATCGCTAGTCGAAGTTTCCTTCGGGAATCACATGGGGCGAATGTAAGATCGCTCGTTGGTTCCACAACCGGGCAGGATTTCAATATTTCATGTAAGTTGAGACTAGGGAGGTCTCAGTGGATTTGGGAAATAACCAGATAGCAACCTACTGTTATGGAGAGTTTGTGTGTTTATGGCACTATTGAAGAATTGGTTTCTTGGGAGTATGATAAGTATTTGAATGTTGGGACCACCAATTATCAAAAGTTGACTAGTTAGTTGAGAGATAAGCTGACTGGGTCCAACAATAATGAATTGGTATGAGCAGGTCTGTCAGGGAGTTAGACCAACTTGAGACTTCAGATTTTAGATTAGGCAATGTGATCCAAATGCAAGGAAATTCGCCTATTTTTGAGTTTTAAAACCCTGTTAGGGTTGGTTTTGATCGCCTTGGGAAGGCTGGGATTAAGCACGGGTTTATGACCATGTAGTTTAAGTTGTTTGGCGTGTAAGGAATGATAAGAAACGATTTCGAGAACGAAATCAAATTTAAGTGGGGGAGAGTTGTAACATCTCGATTAAAATAAGATAATTAAATAATAAACACAGGACCCCGAGAAGTAATTCTAATTATTATTTATATTATTATGGTCCAAAATCAAATAATAATTAGTAGGTGTTGGTTTAGGAAGCCAAATGGGAAGAATCAAATCTCTGGGCGCTAAAAGTTTATTTTTGGGATTTAATTGGTGAAGATTTTCAGGGGTCAGGGGCTGTTTGGTAAGATTGGGACTTAAACGAAAAGGCTATTGAAATGTTGAAGGCTAAATTGTAAAATGTGGATTTAATTTGAGAAGAATAAGTAGGGAGGAACTGGAAGTGTAAAATGTGCATAGATTTGAAAGTTGAAGACGGGTTAAACCCATCACCCTCTTGTAACTCCATATATATTCATCCTAAACCTCATGCACCCTAACCCTAACCCTAATAGAAATGGCAGTCACCACCACCCTCCTTCTCCATTCTACGGTGAACTCTGTTGCTTTTTTCTGCCGTTGCACGGTCGCCGTCGGCCATTCCGGGCGGCTGTTGCGGCTGACGCTCCTTTCCGACACATAGCTGATGTCGTCGTGCTACTGCCACCAGTCGTAGCACCACTATTGCTGTCGAGTCAAACTTTGGCGGAGGCGCAACTTCCCTTCCCCACTGCAGCTGCCATCTTCTATGTTTTCCGCCGCTGCCACAGTGTTGCTTCAAGCGATCAGCGAGTCTGTGAAACGCAAGACCAAACGTCGGATGCCACTATATAGGGTGGTTGTGTTGGCATCTAGCAAGTCAGGTGTGTGATGCTTCTGCTTTTCCATGTTGTCCACCACCACTCCAAGCGGCTGAAGGGTTGTCGTCGCTTGTTGCCTTGTTTCCGTTGCCACCAGCCACCATGGAAGGTGGCTGAATGTGTGTGATTTATGTATACTTTAGGTGGGTATATGTAGTGTGTATTGTAGTGTATGTTGTGAAACCTTTGGCTCAACTCTGAAAATAACTCACCACCACCGTGACGTGGTGGCTGCCACTCCCTATCGTCGCTTGCCTCCACGAGGTGGCTGTATATTTTATTTAAGTGTGTTATTTTTTTGGGTGTGTGTATTATTGTAATATGTAATCGGAATGACATTAGACAAACTTGAAACCACCACCGTGAGGTGGTGGCTACCGCCTCCTGCTACCACCTGCCGCCGTGTTGGGTGGCAGTGTGCCTCGTTTGCATTTTGGACTTGTTTGGGATGTTTGGTTTGAGTGGGCCCAATCAAACCCTTGTGGGCCCAAATAAATCCTAATGGGCTTAATGAAACTCTTGTGGGCCTAATGGGCCCAATAAAGCCCAAATTGACCTAAAAGCCGAATCATTAGATTAATGGGCTAGTATTGGTTTGGAAACCCTAATCAGGGTTTGGAAAACCCTAATGCCATGAAACCCTAATTTTGGGATTTATCGGGACCGCTCGGGAATTATTTAATAAATCAAAGATATTAATTAATTATTAAACTTAAAATATTTTTTGGGCTTATTTTGTTGCGTCTTAGGACTTTTTTGTATATATCTGGATTGTGTCTGTCCATCCGTGATTATCTCTTTAGGGTTAGCCTATATATATGCATGCATGTATGCATTATATTTTACACGTCTTATTATTTTATGATTGAGCTTGTAACCCTAAACACCTCTACAATCGAAGTTCTTAATCGAGCTCTTCTGAGGTGTTGAAGCTTTAATCATACGACATATTCAAGCCATATTCTCTTTCACTTTACGTTCATTCTTGTTTGCGTACTTAGAACTAATCGATCATGATAGAACTTTGTTCTAACAATTGGTATCAGAGCAAGAGTCTGTGTGATCAATACACTATTCTTCTGTATTTAGAATTCCTTAGGGTTTATGCTTTTATCGCATAAATACCAAGTCGTCTTCTTCATTTCGACGTCAACTATGTTTTAGATAAAACCCTAATCTCGAGTTTAAAAGTCAAATTCTAAAAACTCAACATATCTCACGACGATTCGCAAACAAATCCCATAAACATCTCGAACAACATTGGATCTACAACAAGGATACCCATACTCTATACTCAAGAATACGAAGTATGGGCACTTCACTTTGAAGACTACGTGATCGGTTCTGAAGATCATGGCTATCTCATCTGGGAAGCCATTACTCTCGGACCGTTTGTTCATTCGGGAATGAACACCACTATCAAGACTCAGCAGGAGTACAACAAGTTGGTGGCAGATGAGCAGAAGATGCCACAGGATGAGAAAGACAAATTAGTATGTAATGTGAAATCTATGTGAATGATAAGATTCGCCTTGCAATCCAACACCTTTCGGTTGGTTAGTTCGTGTTCGACTGCTAAACAAATCTAGGACAATATGAAAGAACTCTATTCAATTGATGAAGATATGGAACACTCAACACAAACCTTGTTGCTGTCAGAATTTCGAGATTTCAAACAGAAACCAGAGGAAAAACTTGTACAGACGTTCAATCGGTTCAATCATCTTCTCAGTAGAATGGTCAAGCATGGAATAGAAAGAAAGATAATTGGGCAAAAGGTGACTTTCATGAACGGACTGAGAACCGAATGGATGGCTGTGGTCTCTACCGTAAAAGCGCATGAGCAGTTCAAATCTTACTCGCTTGCAAAACTTGTGGGGATCCTTAAGTCCCATGAATGTGAAGTAACCAAAGAAGCGAAAGTGGTCTCTGGTATGGGATCACTGGCTCTTATCTCAAAAGGAAAGGATGTTGCAGAAAAAGAAGAGGAGTCGGATGTGTCGGAATATGACCTAACAAACGAAGAATATGCTATGATGGTCACAAATCCAAAGAAGTTTGCTAGAAGAAAATTTCCTTTCAAAAGACTGAAGACAAGAATGAGAACAAACTTGCAGGAGACTCGGGATACGACTGCAACTACTGCCATGGCAAGAACCACTTTTCCAAGGATTGTATGTTGAGAAAATTAACTGAGAAGAGAGATAGGGAAGATGATGAGTCATATTATATGTGAAAGCTAGAAGAGATCAAGAATAAAAAGACAAATAGTGGCACAAAAGGTATAGTGAATGCTTTAATTGTGCAGGAAAAGAGTAATGAAGATGAATTCGGTGGCGTGGAAGTGTGGATAACCGACTCTAAGGATGAAGAAGTACGAAATCCCACCCATGGAAGGGCTTATGTGGCAAAGGAAGCAAGTTCGGCCGAGAAGTGCTTGATGGTCACCACTAGATCATCAACCGAAAGTGCAGAAAAAGAATCGAACCTGAATGAAGACAAATGCTTCACAGCAAAGCCTGTCAGTGAGCAGATCAACGACTGCGATCGGTTGATCAAAAAGGTACAAACCATCCTTGAATCACTTAAAATTCCTTTAACAAATTATGAAGAAGAATTAAACGAATTAAAATTTAAATTCTCTAACTTAAGTGGTAGTCTCATGCAAACTCGCTTAGCGAATTCTAACCTAACTGACCAACTTAGCAGGGTGTCTTCCCAGAGTGAGGAGAGAAGGATGTGGATCGAGCTTAAGGAAGCAGAGTTAGTTAGAGCTAGGGACGAAAGTTTTTATTTACAAAAAAAAAATTTGAAAATTTTGAAACAGAGAAATGTTTTTTGTTTAATTGCTAAGTGTTTATACACTAACATAACTCAATTGCATTTAAACTGTGAGCTAGGTAAGAAAATTCATAAGATGATTTTGCCATTTCTAGAATTTAAGGAAGATGAGGTGATCGCTGAATGCGAATCAGTAGTGTCATCAGAAAAGACATCCATTTCATACGAAATCAGTCTAGACAAAATAGAAACCTTCATAGACTCAAAGGAACATAAATGTATGCCAAAATACATTTTAGATGAAAATGATAAATTAAAAATCAAATCGGACACTATTCATTTGTTTGATCAATCCAATGCAAAACTAACTTCTGAAAATAAAATAGACTTAGACAACGCATCTGAGTTTGATGAAATGAGTGAAATATTCGTAGAAGATGTAGTTGATTGCTCTGAGTTCACAAAGAGCAAAACTGAGAATGAGAAACCATTGATCTCAGAAGATTCGATTAAATTTGCTCGTCTAGCAAAGAATAAGGAAAAGAAGCTTAAAGAAAAGGCTATGGTTTATCAAAAGGTTCAAACCGTGCCAAATCAAGTGTATGCAGCTAAAGGAGTTACTCATAGACAAATAAAAGAACTAAGAGTCTTGATAGAAGCAGATAATGCAGAAGTATGCGAAGAGTTCTTCTGGTCGGCTCCCATAGATAATGCAAACGAAACTATAGGCTTATCTGAGCGACCTCTTGGAAAGTTAAAGGAAGATATGTGGCTGAACCTTTGAATAAACCCAAAGGTTCTGACAAACCAAGCACGAGTGGAACCAAGGACATTCCCACAGAACAAAGCGAAGAACCGAAAGCACCGGTCAAAAAAACCGAAACTCAAAGAGAGAAGCAGAAGGCAAGCTTCAACATGCACAAATCGCAGAAGGAGTTGGCTGCACAAAAACGCTTAAGAAATCAAACGTATGCAAAGAACTTAAATGAGCGAAAAAGTTAAAATTCCAACTATGTCCCTCCAAAGAAAATCTCAAAGGGCAAAGGAAAGGAAAAAATAACAAACAAATACAGCCAAAGTTCTTACAATTTCAAGTCTGAGAACCGAAAATCCACTTTCGGTCCTCGACCCAGTTTCGGTCCCCCTAACAAAGGCAAACCCACTTTCGGTCCTCGACCCAGTTTTGGTCCCCCTAACAAAGGCAAACCCAATTCGGTCATAAATCCAGTTTCGGCTTCAACAAACCTCAAAGCAAATCATCTTTCAAAGGAAAAGAAACACTGACTTCTAAGACTAGGAGCAACAATAAGCAATCATCAGCTAATCCTGGGAGTCAAAGACCATTAAGCAAACTAACCAACAAACTTAAATTCAAACAAGATAAAACAAAAATTAAAGTATATACAATTAAAAGAAAATATCAAACCACAATAGTACAAAGAACATACTTGGTTGATATTTCTACTGCTATTCCTATCTCTGTGAAAAACTCACAAGGACCCAAGCAACTTTGGGTTCCTAAATCTGCTTAATTTCGCAGGTAATGAGTGACGAGCAGTTCGATGAAGAATGGTACATAGACAGTGGTTGCTCACGTCACATGACAGGGAGGAAGGAAGAACTTAGAGAATTTCGGTCGTTGAAAAACGGTGGCTATGTGAAATATGGAAATAACTCTTTCGAAATAATCAAGGGATATAACATGATAACAAACGGTGACTTCAGAATTTGAAAAGTGGCTTACGTAGAAGGATTACAACACAACCTCATCAGTGTGTCACAATTAGTTGTGGGAACAGGTTTAAAAGTATCATTCGATGATGAAGGTTCATAGATAATTGAGAAACAATCCAAGAAGGTTCTGCTGAAATCTGAATGTAAGGGAGAGATTTACCTATTAAATCTCAATCCCATACGAGGGAAACCAGCAATATGCTTGCTAAGAAAGGCAAATATGGATGATAGTTGGTTGTGGTATAGATGACTTTCGCACCTAAACTTTAAAGACATTAATAAGTTGGTGCTCGGTGATCATATACATGGACTCCCTCTTCTCAAATTTGACAAGGATCATCTGTGCACAGCATGTGAGATGGGGAAACAAAGCAGAAAGAGCTACCCTACACAGATCAACACAAAGATAGCTGAAGCACTAGAACTCTTGCACATCGACTTGTGTGGACCTTCGACAATTGAAAGCTTCGGTGGAAGTAAGTATATTCTTGTAATTGTAGATGACTTTTCTCACTTCACCTGGGTTTTCTTTCTTAAACAGAAATCAGATGCTACTCCCAAGCTGAAAACATTCATCAAGCAAATAGAAGTGCAGCTGAGGAAAACAGTGAGGAATATAAGAAGCGACAATGGTTTGGAATTCAATAATAATGACTTTGATGGATTTCTGGCTGATAAGAGAATAACTCATAACTTCTCGGCTCCTTATACACCACAACAGAATGGCATTGTTGAAAGATGAAACCGTTCTCTGTGTGAAGCAGCTAGAACTATGCTAAGTTTTGCTTCACTTCCATTATACTTTTGGGCTGATGCTGTGGCAACCACGTGCTACACTCAAAATCGGTCTCTACTGAACAAAAGATTCTCATTAACTCCGTATGAGATTCTGAACAACAGAAAGCCGAATGTCAAATTCTTTCACATTTTCGGTTCAAGGTGTTTTATTTTCAACTCGAAAGAAAACCGAAACAAGTGTTATGTTAAAGATGATGAAGGAATCCCTCTGGGATACTCACTAACGTCAAAAGCATACAGAGTATTGAACAAACGTACAAAATGAATTGAAGAAACTTACTATGTCACCTTCGACGACAACTATATGAAGAAAGTCCAAAGAAAAGAAAGTGATCTGGGAGACATTTTTCAAGAATCAGGACAAGTCTCGGTTCCTATAGCCAACTTGTTTGAAGAATACGTACGGCTGTTTGATGAACCAGAAAAAGAAGCATCCTCAGAAGAGAAAGCCAAAGATAACAAAGTTGAAAATCTTCAGAAAATTATCAATGAAGCTACTAAGGAGATGGAAAATGAACCTCCAACTGCTAAAAGTGATCCATCATTACAAGGGGAAAGTTCAACTCCAACAGAAACAAGTAAAGCATCTTTCGAGGGGGAGCATTCAGCTTCGTCTCCATCTCTTAAAGGCTCAGAAAAGGAGGAAAGTTTGGCTCAAAGTCCACCTATTGGTAGTACAACCGAGGGGGAGAACTCTACGCCCACAGCAGATGCAAACTTGAGTAAAGACGCAAGCTATACTTCACCAGTTGAGGGGGAGAAAGAGACCGAAAGCACAACTGATAAAGGCGAGGGTTATACGTTAGAAGATGAAGTAGAAGTAAATGCCGAATTAGATCCAGAATATGACCCAAATTATCCTCCATTGGTGAAATGGACCAGAGACCATCCCAAAGAACAAATAATTGGTGACACATCTAAAAACATTCTCACTCGGTCTCAAATAAAGGCGAAACAAACTGCATTATTCTCCAAAGTTGAATTTTGTATGTTTAATTCATTTGTTTCAAAGATAGAACCAAAAACGGTAAATGTTTCTCTTGATCATTTAGATTGGGTCCAGGCAATGCAAGATGAACTTAATGAATTTGAACGAAACCGAGTTTGGAGGTTGATACCTACACCAAAGGATGCCTCTGTAGTTGGACTGAAGTGGTTTTTCAGAAATAAGTTGGATAAAGAAGGGAATGTCATTCGCAACAAGGCTCGGTTGGTTCTGAAATGATATTGTCAAGAAGAAAGGATAGATTATGAAGAAACATTCGCTCCGGTAGCTAGGCTGGAATCGGTAAGGATATTCTTGGCATATGCGGCTCACAAAAACTTCGAAGTTTTCCAAATGGATGTCAAATGTGCCTTCCTGAATGGAGAATTAGAAGAAACAGTCTATGTGGAACAACCGCTTGGGTTTGTAAACGAGAAATTCCTTGATCATTGCTACATGCTAGATAAAGCTGTGTATGGATTAAAGCAAGCACTGAGAGCCTGGTATGAAACCTTAACTCATTTTCTGAAAATGTAAAAATTTAAGCAAGGTTCGGTTGACCCAACCTTCTTTCAAAAGAAAGAAGGTGAACATTTAATGATCGTTCAAATTTACGTTGATGATATCATCTTCGGCTCTACGAATCCTAGCTTAACAGCTGAATTCAGAAAATTGATGGAAACTAAATTTGAAATGAGTGCAATGAGTCCAATTAATTTCTTTCTTGGTTTAAACATTAGACAGGGAACAAAAGGTATATTCATTAACCAGGAGGCTTATACGAAAACCTTACTGACAAAATTCGGTATGACGGGTGATTCAAAAGTAAAATTTCCAATGGCATTTGGCACTAAACTAACACCATCTCTGGAAAAATCGGTTGTTGACGTAACAAAATATCATCAAATGATAGGTTCACTTATATATTTAACGGCTAGTAGACCAGACATTATGTTTTCTGTGTGTTATTGTGTCAGGTTTCAAGCAAATCCTAGAGGACCTCACATGGTTGCAGTAAAGAATATATTCCGTTATTTAAAGCGAACTTCTTCTCTTGGTCTCTGGTACCCTGCAAGATCTGGATTCATTATTCAATCTTATTCTGATGCTGATCTTGGAGGATGTGGACTGGATAGAAAGAGTACCACAGGTGGATGCCAGTTTTTCGATGGAAAACTTGTAAGCTGGCAGTCCAAAAAGCAAACTTGCATGTTGTTATCCACAGCTGAAGCTGAGTATATTGTTGCAGCCTCTTGTACTTCTCAAGTCATATGGATTCAAAGTCAACTGAGAGACTATAGGCTAAGCATGAAGAAGATACCTATTTATTCTAACTCAGAAAGTGCGATAAGGATTTGTCACAATCTCGTGCAACATTCAAAGACTAAGCATATTGCACTTCGATACCATTTCATTAAAGATCATGTTGAAGATGGGAACATAGAAGTACACTTTGTTCGATCTAATGATCAACTGGCCGACATATTCACTAAGGCATTAACTGAAGCACTCTTCAACAGAATCTTACAAGGCCTTGGTATGATGGAAGTAGAGTCGGTACCGAATCCTTAATCCTCTTACTAAAAATTAGACAAGCAAAATGGAGCGACCGCTCGGTCTATTTTGGCTCCTTAAATTTCGGGAACCGAAATGCACCGACTGCTCGGTCTATTTCAACTCCTTAATTTTTTGAGAACCGAAATAAACCGACCGCTCGGTCTATCTCGCCTCATTCAATTAAGATAAGGTTTCGGTTGTAAATCGCTTATGTTTCTTTAAATGCTTATTTTATCTTTCTATTTTTATTCTTTTTCAGAAAATTTCAAAAATCCAAAAATATTTTATCTTTCTGTTTTTATTCTTTTTCAGAAAATTTCGAAATTCCAAAAATATTTTATCTTTCTGTTTTTATTCTTTTTCAGAAAATTTCAAAAATCCAAAAATATTTTATCTTTTTGTTTTTATTCTTTTTCAGAAAAATTCAAAAATTCATAAATATTTTTGTCTCGTTATTTGTCTGTTTGGTTTGTATGGTGTGTTTCATGTTCTTTTTAGGTGTACAACAGAATATGGATCTACGGAAGGTATATTTAATTTCCATAAGAACTAGTTAAGGGTCCCTAGAAGTATGTTGCTGTATGTTGACCCAAGCCTCTACGACCTTGAGCAAGCCTTAATGATTCGATCTATACCTATCGTTTCTTCCCAATCAGCCTGATTATAACTACACCGTCTAGAGCTACCTTACTCTTCCCACATGAGTTAAAAGTTTTTCTGCTTTGTCATATCTATCTAGCAGAAGGTACTTTGTGTTCTTTACCCACCTCCCTTATATTCTCCATTACTCTCGGTTCACTAATGTAACCCTTGAGACTCTCGGTTCTTACCACTGAGGTTTATGGTTACACAACATCTGTGTTTATGATCTTAGATACGTATACCACATGCTGAGTGAAACCCAAAATTCAACACCAATAAGGAATTGACAGTGAATTAATTATTCAAGCACTTACTAATTACCTAATGAAATCTCTTTTTATTTTTGAGTGGTCTTTTATGAAATTGTCTACTACCAAGGCATTTCTTCCCAAAGAGATCCAGTTTTTTTTTTTTTGAGATTTCTACTTTCTCTTTTGTCACTACATAATATATCCAACCTACCTGTTCAACAGATCACATCGGTCTCACAGGTACTTCTTCCAACGTTCGGTTTTATGTTAAGACTCGAAGTTCGGTTGAAGATAAGATACCCTAAGCCTATGATTAAAAGAATCCTTTCAATGTTTATTAACAAACTGTTGATCGTATTTTTCGGGAATCCACACAAGCACTTTGAATCTCTCTTGATTTTAAAGGAAGCGATTCTTGCCCGGAATCCTCTATTTTTCGTTTGATTGTCAGATATCACTCACAACCCAAACACATTTGCTTTATTTATGTATCGTTTGTCACTCTAATGCACGAAAATTTTTAATTTTCCCCATTCTATTGATGCTCTGTTTGATAACTTTTGTCATTTAGTGAATCAAGGGCAATTCAGGTTTCAGTGGTATATTCTAATTCAAATAAAGATTGATGAAATCTTTTAGGCGCGTGAAATTGAACGGTCACCGTATGCACGCGTGCTGACGCCTACCTAGGAACGTCCAACCTGTCCAATCCTGCTTTTTCAGGCTACTTTGTAGAAGATAACGTCACAATCGTCACGATTTTCTCTCTCTTACCAGTGGTATATAAAGGGATTGCACGCTTCATCGTCTTCTACTGCTTCAAAAAATTCTAACCTATAACAGCGATTTAAACTATTCATCTTCTTCCTTTCATCAACAATGGCGACTTCTTCTTCTGCATAAGTTCAAACCGCTTCATTTGCTTTTCTCACCATCAAACCAAATCAGAACATGATTATTGACCTTAATCCCTTCATGTACGATTATTATATGTTGCATGTTGTGGAGTGTTTGAAGTATTCTCCACTAGTGGTTGCCCTAACCCGGTACGAGACGGTTCCAATGTCCTTATTGTCGCAAGTCTACTCATCTGCATCCTACGACAAGAACAAGGAACGCATCTATTTCCAAATCCATAACAAGAAGGCTTCCATATCAAAAGGGAGGTTTTGTTCTTTATTGGGTCTTGCAGTGGATTCCTCGGTGGTTTCTCTTGATTTCATCACCATTTCCCAACTATTTTCAATGATGTATGAGATGGGATACACTGATGTCTTGACCACCATTGCCAAAGTCAAGAAGTCATGCTTACCCTCTCAGTGGAATGGTCTTCTTACTTTGTTGATTAAGGGCTTGGCGGAAAGGAGTGGTGGATCTAATGGCACAAGCAAGGGGTTTTTGACTATTCTTTATAGATTGTACCATGGTTTGAATCTGGATTATGGATCAATCATCTGGTCTCAGGTCGTGCAGAGTCTGAACACATCTACACGTCAATCTGAGATTTCTTGTGGGAGGTTCTAGACCATCATCACTCACAGGGCTATTGATACTTTGGAGATTCCATTGATGAAGGATGCTCTCATTGCGATAATTTCCACCTTCCATACTAAGAAGATCATCATCTCAGACCGGTCAAATTTCGTCATTATGGTTCAATACCGAAGACGATGTACAGAAGTGTTACTCAGCATAGCACAGTAATGGTGGACTACAGCAAGCTGCATTCCACAGAGCTGAGAGTTCTTACACTAGAACAACAAGCTGCTCTCGATGCTCTTGATAAACCGAGTGGCAGAGGCAAACGAGTAATTGTCAAGAAGGAGACAACCCAGGCTAAAACTTCTAAGCCTTCAAAAAGAAAGAAATGAAAGATCAAAACTGAAAGTTCTTCAAAGCCAAAGAAGATCAAGCGCATGGCCCAAAAACCTAAGGGTCCATCTCCTATACCATCAAACAACGAGGATGATCAAGAAGCTGACTTTCCACATGCATCTCCAAGATGTAATACTCCACCTCGCTCTCCTTCTCCAATTCCAGAAGACAAGCCTCCAACTCCACCTTAATCACCAAAACAATCCCCTCCTAAACCAGACGAAGTTAAAATTCCTACTCCACCCCCTTCACCAAAACAAACACCACCAAAACAGCCAACTCCCACACTGACACCGAAAGTACCAGTTTCGGTTGTTTCAACTTTCATAACCGAAACCTCTCTAATACCACCACTCGTATCTTCGGTTTCTATTTCCACCACACCTTTCACTACTCCAATCATTACCCTAATCACCATTACTACCACCATCCCTGATGAAACAGCAAGGGTCAACGTATCTCATATGGGGGCACCTACTGTATCTGAAACTCCCGTCCTTACTCTACCTCCCTCACCAACCAAATCAACCGATTTTGGTACTACACTCGGTGGTGACAATGTGAGTATGATTCCACATACTTTAGTCCCTATCGTTTGCAATCGGATGAGGATACTGAAGCTCCAATCAACCGACAACACTTGGACAGTATTCATGAGAAGTTGGACAAGTTGCTTGCTGATACGAAAGCTTATGGCGGGGTCGTTCTAAAAGCCATTGTGTAACAGCCCGGAATTTCAGGTATTGCTTTAAAACTATTTTTGGGGCATTTTAGGAAGGGACTCGGCGAGTTGGTGCCTGACCCGCCGAGTAGGACCACAGGCTTGGTCACGGGTTCGCGACTGGACTCGACGAGTCCAGATATGGACTCGGCGAGTCGACGCTGTTCAGCAGAAACCCTAGCCGTTTGGTTTGGATCGTATATAACGCCTCTTAGGCCGTCATTGTTCGTCTTTTGGCCGATTGAGAAGAACCCTAATCGTTTGTGGACGTCTAGAGCAGGAGGGAAAGCTATTGGAACTTGGAGGAATTTGTTAGGCAAGAAGAAGAAGAGTTTTGGCCAAAGGAATATCAAGGAGGATCGAGTCCTGAGGTTTGGAGACACAGAGAGTGCGTTTTCAGGTAATACTCGGACCATTTCTGTTATTTTGATGTGTACACGAATCTAGGGTTTATGAAACCCATTTGGTGATTAGATAGATTATAATGTTGTTACCCAAACGTTTATACCACAGTAATAGGATGTTTAGAGGTCCAGAAAGTCCCATGATTGCGTATTTCGGGACCATGCGTATTTCAGGAAGCAGTTGATCGACTGCATCGCATGGACTCGCCGAGTCCAATGATCAGACTCGGCGAGTAGCTTGAAGATCCACTGGGACTCGCCGAGTTGTCCTTCAGACTCGGCGAGTAGCTTGAAGATTCACTAGGACTCGCCGAGTTGTTCTTCAGACTCGGCGAGTGGAGTCGGGGTGGCCCCGCGATTCTTCCACGAGGATCTCGTCGAGTCAAGAGGGATACTCGACGAGTAGAAAGGGGAACAACAGGGAAAGTTGGGGAGGACGTCTAGACTCGCCGAGTTGCCTTTGCACTCGACGAGTCCGGTCAAGTTGACCGTCGACCAGAGTTGACCTGCATGTAAATTCTTAGGGTCAGTTGTCTTGAATGATAAGAGTATTAATAAGGGTATATGGTATTATAGGGAGTCTGCAGATCGGCGGATCGAGTGCGAGTAGTTTCAAGAGTTGATAGCTTACATTACCACGAGGTGAGTCTTCTCACTATACTTCACCCGGAAGGGTTTGACTGTGAGACCGGAAGGTCGTATATGATATGTATTATTTATGCTATAAATAGAAAGGTAGTTGCTATGCATGATATGTATGTTTATACGGGCCAGAAGGCGATATGTTATGTAACAAAAAGGTCAGGTATGATGTATGATATATGTGCTATGTGTGTTATATTAAATGTATTATATGTTGTAAATGTTATGGGCCGGAAGGCAATATACTATGGGCCGGAAGGCAATATGATACGGGCCGGAAGACAATATGATACGGGCTGGAAGGCAATATGTTATGGGCCGGAAGGCGATTATGTTACGGGCCGGAAGGCGAAGTGTTGTGGACCGGAAGGTCAGGGCCTGGAAAGGCGTATATGTGTAAGTCGTATACTGGGGAACTCACTAAGCATTTATGCTTACAAGTTGTTATGTATGTGTTTCAGGTACTAGCGAGGACCGTGGGAAGGTGCCGGCATGATGCATACACACTGCTGCTATTTGAGATCTTAGGGATTTTTATATATGTATTTGATATGGAACATGGAATAAATACTTTTGGTTGAATGAAATCACTTTATTTTAAATGAAAATTTTATTTGAAAATTTACGTTGTTACAATTGGTATCAGAGCCTTGGTTTGAGAGATTCGGGTGTACCTTCGGGTGTAACTGAACTCAAACCGAGGATTTGAGGAAAAAAAAATCTTTTAAAAATAATAAAGACATAAATTTTTATAAAGGGTAAAGTGGTAAACAAGAACGGAGCAGTGTGTACGATCAGCCAGCGCCTGAACGGTAAAGATCCCTAGAATACCTTACGATGTTACGATATGCACTGAGTTATGAATTGTTATGCATGCTAGAAGACTAGGTATTCATGATAGGACTAGAATGGCCTGTTTTGTGATGCCTTAGTCTAGGGAGGTTGCTTATATGAGATATTCGGTAGCGTGCAGGTAGATAGTGCATACGAGAAGTAGAGTACTCACTATTCGGGGTTTGGGGAGGAAGATTTGGGACGAATACTGACACGATGTGGTCGGTAGTATTGGGCCCGTACTACCGAAGACACCGGGTCGGTGGAAGACCCAAGTAAGAATCCCTGGATATCGGAGACTGAGTAGGGTTGCGTTATCGAGTACAATTGTACTTGATGGAGTCTCTGATAATTTTATGTTGTATTTCAGAGACATCATGGTTACCACACGTCATGGGGCGAGTTCGAGCAGTGTGAGTGACGAGGATATTCGTCAGATGATCCAGGAGGAGGTAGCTGCAGCGATCCGGGCTGAGATCCCGGAGATGTTTGGGTCTATTAAGACCACACTGATGGAGACGTTCGAGGAGCGGTACGCCGCACTGACTGATGCAGCAGCCGTTGCCGCTACCGCAACTGTAGCCGCTGCCAGGCCGCAAAGGGGCGATTCGTTGTTGTTCCGGGAATTCAGCAACACGAAACCCCCTGAGTTTGATGGGACGCAGGATCCGATTGCTGCGATGAGGTGGATCGCCGACATTGAGGGGTGCTTCTACACTTGCTCATGCCCGGAGCACTTGAGGGTACGGTTCGCCTTGAACCAGCTCTGTCTGGGAGCGAAGGATTGGTGGAAGTTCGTGACGGCGAACTTCACTCTAGCGGAGATTACAGCAGTGACATGGGAGAGGTTTACCGAGATGTTCAGGGACAAGTACGTTCCCCCAGTGGAGAGGGAACGATTGATTCAGGAGTTCTTGACCCTTAAGCAGGGTACTGATTCTGTTGCAGTGGTCACACGGAAGTTTCATGAGAGGGCGATGTTCTGCCCCGAGCTGGTATCTACAGAGCAGTCACGGATGAGCCGGTATTTGGGTGTTCTGAGGAGGGATATCCGGGAGTTTGTGTCAAACTCCACCTATCGTACTTTCACTGAGCTTCAGGCGAACGCCAGGAAGCGCGAGATCGAGTTGGAGACCCAGGCCAGGGAGGAGGCCGAGTCTCGGCAGGTGGATCGGCGGCCGACTCAGTCTCAGCCAGCAGCCAAGCGGATCAAGTCCGCTGATTCGAGGATGGGAGGTCCGAAGGGCCGCACTTGCGGAAAGTGCGGCAAGGGTCATGAGGGGGCGTGTCGAGTTGGTGGTTGCTACAAGTGTGGCAAGGAGGGACACATTGCCAGGGATTGCCCTAAGGGGTTTATGGTTTGCTTTCACTGCAACCAGACAGGCCATCGGAAGGCCGAGTGCCCGCAGCTTCGTCAGGGATCTACACCTACTACCAGGACTACTGAGACCCGACCGGCAAAGGTCGAGGCCCCGAGGGCTCGCGGGAGAGCCTTTCAGTTGACTGCGGAGGAGGTCCGCGCTGCGCCCGATGTTGTGGCAGGTATGCTGTAATTCACGTAATTACTTTAAAGTCGAAATGTTATGCTTATGTTAATGTATGTGTAGGTACTTTTCTTGTGAACTCTATGCCTGCTCTAGTGTTATTTGATTCGGGTGCGAGTAGATCCTTTGTATCTTTAGCTTTTAGTCAGCATATCAGCATTAGTCGTGAGCCGTTAAGTCAGCCTCTGAGCGTTTCTATAGCGGCCGAGAGGGTGGTTTGTGCCACGGAGGTTCTTCGGGGATGCGTACTAGAGATTTTTGGGGTTGCGTTTCCGATTGACCTAATTCCTATAGCGATGGGGGATGTCTGTGTCATCGTGGGCATGGACTGGTTGAGCCGATTCAGTGCTGTCATCGACTGCGAGTGTCAACTCGTGACTATACGAGACCCTAGTGGGGGAGTTCTTACGGTATACGGCGAGGGTACCCGTTCGGGATCAGCTTTTTGTTCGGCCGCTAGGGCGAGGCAATGTCTACAGCAGGGATGTAAAGGTTTTGTGGCGTATGTGATGGATACGCGGGAGGCTTCCGAGAGACCGAGGACAGTGGAGGAGGTTCCAGTGGTGCGCAAGTTTCCAGATGTTTTTCCCGAGGAGTTGTCGGGAGTACCTCCTGCGAGGCAAGTAGAGTTTGGTATCGACCTGATTCCGGGGGCTGCGCCTATTGCGAAGGTGCCTTATCGTCTTGCACCTCCAGAGATGCAAGAGTTGTCCTCGCAACTCCAGGAGTTGCTGAGGAAGGGATTTATTCGGCCGAGTAGCTCGCCGTGGGGAGCACCGATTCTGTTCGTCAAGAAGAAGGATGGTTCACACCGGATGTGTATTGATTACCGGGAGTTGAACAAGGTGACGGTCAAGAACCGCTATCCGTTACCGAGGATCGATGATCTATTCGATCAGTTGCAAGGGGCATCTTGGTTTTCCAAGATCGATTTGAGATCAAGGTACCATCAGGTAAGAGTGCGGGATGAGGACGTCCAGAAGACAGCATTCAGGACGCGGTATGGGCATTACGAGTTCGTGGTGATGCCTTTCGGGCTCACCAATGCCCCGGCAGTGTTCATGGACCTCATGAACAGGGTATGCAGGCCGATGCTGGATCGGTCTGTGATTGTATTTATCGACGACATCCTAGTGTATTCGCGAACTAGAGAGCAGCATGAGGGACATCTGAGGGAGGTCCTTGAGGTACTGAGGTCGGAGAAGCTATATGCAAAATTCTCCAAATGTGACTTCTGGCTGCGGGAGGTCCAATTTTTTGGACATGTTGTTAATCAGGCAGGGATATTGGTCGATCCGGCCAAGGTGGAAGCAGTGATGAGTTGGGAGGCACCGAAGTCACCTTCTGAGATCAGGAGTTTCCTTGGGTTGGCGGGGTACTATCGGAGGTTTATTAGGGACTTCTCCAAGATCGCGGTACCGCTCACCAGATTGACCCGGAAGGGTGTTACCTTCTCATGGGGACCCGAGCAGCAGACTTCCTTCGAGACACTTCGTCAGAGACTGTGCGAAGCCCCGGTATTAGCTCTCCCGGAAGGGATGGAGGACTTTGTCGTATATTGCGACGCATCGATTTCGGGACTGGGTGCAGTGTTGATGCAGAGGGGCCATGTGATAGCTTATGCATCGAGGCAGCTAAAGCCTCACGAGGCGAGATATCCCACGCATGACTTAGAGTTGGGGGCAGTAGTGTTCGCTCTCAAGATTTGGCGTCACTACCTGTACGGGGTTCGTTGTACTATATACACGGACCATAAGAGTTTGAAGTATTTGATGGATCAACCCAACCTAAATATGTGTCAGAGGAGATGGTTGGACGTGGTTAAGGATTATGACTGTGAGATCCTATACCACCCAGGCAAGGCTAATGTGGTAGCCGATGCATTGAGTCGTAAGGGGGAGAGCATTCCATTGTGAGATGTATGTCTGAGACTGACGGTGATGACCCCGGTATTGGATGCTATTCGTCGGGCGCAGGCCGAGGTTGTGAGATCCGAGATGCAGAAGAAAGAGAGGGTCGTTGGGTTAATTTCAGAGTTCGTTAAGGATGGACGAGGACTTCTGACGTTTTAGGGTAGGATTTGGGTACCATTCGTGGGCGGTACGCGTACTATTTTGATGGAGGAGGCTCATAGATCGAAATTCTCGATCCATCCCGGTGCTACGAAGATGTATTTGGACTTGAGGAAGGAATATTGGTGGCCTTGCATGAAGAGAGACGTCGCTTGGTTCGTTGAGAGGTGTTTGACTTGCCGTAGGGTTAAGGCCGAGCACCAGAGACCGCATGGTAAGTTGCAGCCCTTGGAGATTCCTGAGTGGAAGTGGGAACATATTACTATGGATTTCATCACCAAATTGCCGAGAACTGCCAGGGGAGTCGACGCAATTTGGGTGATTGTGGATAGATTGACGAAGAGTGCACACTTCCTTGCCATTAGCGAGAGTTCGTCAGCGGAGAGGTTGGCGGAGTTATACGTGAGAGAGGTAATATCTCGGCATGGAGTGCCGATCTCGATTGTTTCAGACCGTGATGTACGCTTCACTTCCAGGTTCTGGAAGAAATTCCATGAAGAGCTGGGTACTAAACTACATTTTAGTACTGCATATCACCCCCAGACAGACGGTCAGAGCGAGCGGACGATTCAGACACTGGAAGACATGCTTAGAGCGTGTGTGTTAGACTTTGGGGGTAGTTGGGATGCGCATTTACCCTTGGCTGAGTTTTCCTACAACAACAGCCATCATTCGAGCATTGGTATGCCACCTTTTGAGTTGTTGTATGGTAGGAGGTGTCGGACTCCCATTTGCTGGGGAGAGGTGGGATAGAGAGTGATGGGCAGTACAGAGATCGTACTTCAGACGACCGAGCAGATTTAGTAGGTTAGGCAGAGGTTATTGACCGCCCAGAGCCGACAGAAGAGTTATGCGGACAGACTCCGGTCCGAGCTCGAATTCCAGGTTGGCGACTTCGTTCTCCTAAAGGTTTCTCCTTGGAAAGGAGTGATCCGGTTCAGAAAGAGGGGCAAGTTGGGGCCCTGGTTCATAGGTCCATTTCGTGTAATTGCAAGGGTAGGTCGGGTAGCTTATCGGTTGGAGTTGCCAGCAGAGTTGGGACAGATTCACAATACCTTTCACGTATCACAGTTGAGGAAGTGTATAGCCGATGAATCGGCAGTGGTTCCGTTAGAGGATATTCAGGTGGATGCGAGCCTGAATTACGCCGAGAGACCAGTAGCTATCAGGGATCGGAAGATCAAGGTTCTGCGGAACAAGGAGGTACCTCTGGTGTTGGTTCAGTGGCAACACCGGAAGGGATCGGAGATGACTTGGGAGCCGGAGCGTGAGATGCGGGAGCAACATCCGGAGTTATTCGCAGAGTGAGACTTCGAGGGCGAAGTCTAGTTCTAGTGGGGGAGAGTTGTAACAGCCCGGAATTTCAGGTATTGCTTTAAAACTATTTTTGGGGCATTTTAGGAAGGGACTCGGCGAGTTGGTGCCTGACTCGCCGAGTAGGACCACAGGCTTGGTCGCGGGTTCGCGACTGGACTCGACGAGTCCAGATATGGACTCGGCGAGTCGACGCTGTTCAGCAGAAACCCTAGCCGTTTGGTTTGGATCGTATATAACGCCTCTTAGGCTGTCATTGTTCGTCTTTTGGCCGATTGAGAAGAACCCTAATCGTTTGTGGACGTCTAGAGCAGGAGGGAAAGCTATTGGAACTTGGAGGAATTTGTTAGGCAAGAAGAAGAAGAGTTTTGGCCAAAGGAATATCAAGGAGGATCGAGTCCTGAGGTTTGGAGACACAGAGAGTGCGTTTTCAGGTAATACTCGGACCATTTCTGTTATTTTGATGTGTACACGAATCTAGGGTTTATGAAACCCATTTGGTGATTAGATAGATTATAATGTTGTTACCCAAACGTTTATACCACAGTAATAGGATGTTTAGAGGTCCAGAAAGTCCCATGATTGCGTATTTCGGGACCATGCGTATTTCAGGAAGCAGTTGATCGACTGCATCGCATGGACTCGCCGAGTCCAATGATCAGACTCGGCGAGTAGCTTGAAGATCCATTGGGACTCGCCGAGTTGTTCTTCAGACTCGGCGAGTAACTTGAAGATTCACTAGGACTCGCCGAGTTGTTCTTCAGACTCGGCGAGTGGAGTCGGGGTGGCCCCGCGATTCTTCCACGAGGATCTCGTCGAGTCAAGAGGGATACTCGACGAGTAGAAAGGGGAACAACAAGGAAAGTTGGGGAGGACGTCTAGACTCGCCGAGTTGCCTTTGCACTCGACGAGTCCGGTCAAGTTGACCGTCGACCAGAGTTGACCTGTATGTAAATTCTTAGGGTCAGTTGTCTTGAATGATAAGAGTATTAATAAGTGTATATGGTATTATAGGGAGTCTGCAGATCGGCGGATCGAGTGCGAGTAGTTTCAAGAGTTGATAGCTTACATTACCACGAGGTGAGTCTTCTCACTATACTTCACCCGGAAGGGTTTGACTGTGAGACCGGAAGGTCGTATATGATATGTGTTATTTATGCTATAAATAGAAAGGTAGTTGCTATGCATGATATGTATGTTTATACGGGCCGGAAGGCGATATGTTATGTAACAGAAAGGTCAGGTATGATGTATGATATATGTGCTATGTGTGTTATATTAAATGTATTATATGTTGTAAATGTTATGGGCCGGAAGGCAATATACTATGGGCCGGAAGGCAATATGATACGGGCCGGAAGACAATATGATACGGGCCGGAAGGCAATATGTTATGGGTCGGAAGGCGATTATGTTACGGGCCGGAAGGCGAAGTGTTGTGGACCGGAAGGTCAGGGCTTGGAAAGGCGTATATGTGTAAGTCGTATACTGGGGAACTCACTAAGCATTTATGCTTACAAGTTGTTATGTATGTGTTTCAGGTACTAGCGAGGACCGTGGGAAGGCGCCGGCATGATGCATACACACTGCTGCTATTTGAGATCTTGGGGATTTTTATATATGTATTTGATATGGAACATGGAATAAATACTTTTGGTTGAATGAAATCACTTTATTTTAAATGAAAATTTTATTTGAAAATTTGCGTTGTTACACTTTGTGGAAACCGCCATAGAGCAACATACAAAAGCCATGGATAATTATATTGACGCTGTTAAAGAATCAATTTCTCTTTGCAATAAAGCTACTACTGATATTGCTGAAGTTCTTCGCATAACTCATATATTTCTAGATTCTTTGAAAGGGCATGCGGATACAAATGCAGCTCAAGTTCGTGCTTCGGTTGATTCTCTTTCTCAAACTTCACAGGAAGAACACACAAAATTTGAAGATGTTCGTTCTTCTCTGAAAGCTGATAATGCAACTCTCATACTTTCGGTTTCTTCCAAACTGGACTTTATCCATGCTAAGATAGCCAAGGAGAGTGCACTGAAAGAAGAAATTGCCAAACAAGCTTCTACCATTATCGTCCAGCTAGTCCAGCTTACACAAGCAGAGAAGGAGATTTCTATGTTAAAAGTTGAAAGAGCTGTCTTTCGAAGCTGTGCAAATGATGTGAAGGACATGTTGACCAATATTCTTGGTGCTCATGATCCAATTCTCATTCTTTCTATTCTCAATCATCTTACAACAAAGCTGCTTCCCACCCTTGCAATTCTACACGAAATGAAATGTGTTTTGGAGCCTTTCGTCACTCCAAAACAAGGGGGAGAGGAATCGCAGAAGGCCGATATCACAAAAGAACTGAAGGTTAATGTAGCTTCAGGTTCTGGCCCGAAAGAAAAGATGAAACAGATTGCTCTTGATAGCGATAATGATACTAACGAATCTATAGCCGAGGCTCTACAAAGAAACAAAAGAGATAAAGAGTTAGATGAAAACTTGAAGATCTCTAAAGAGGCTGAGGAAACTGAGCGAAGAAACAAAGAAACATAAGACATCTTACAATGTAAGAAAGCTCTTTTTCTTGAATGGACTAGGGAAGTGTTAGTTAGGCTATTGAGTCACCAAGCTTATACTGGTTAGAGCCGATTGCTTCATTTGACTGTGACAATTCCAAGGACTCACAGTTTGACATGCCGATTACACAAAAGGCATTTACTTTTCATTGTTTCGATTCAACTGTTGAGGTTCCGTTTCCAAGTCCAAAGGTTGGTCGAGAGCTTATTGATTGGTATCTGAAATATGGTCAACCTCAGTACTGAACATGGAGTGCTCAAAAGATTACAACTATCAAAGTTTTGAAGCCGACTCCAGCTGGCAAGTTTGTTAATGTCCATTTCAAAGTAACATGAGGGAGTGGAAACTCTATCTCATTGATATTGCTTGCTAATCTTCCCAATCTTAATCCACACGATTGGATTTTTCTTATCAACATTCTGCTTGATCATTCCAAAGAGTATGAACCGATTATAGAACATCTAAAGAGAATGTTGGGATCCTATATACACGAAATTGCTACAATGGATTCAGGAGATTGCAAGAGTTATGAATAAAAAGTCGACAGTCAAGGCAACCCAAAAGCCCGGTGATGTCAATAAGATGAAGATCAGGCAGATTGACTCAACTCATTTGACGGTCATGTTTACAAAGGGTGAAGCTCACAGGTTCTTGTTCGCTTTGGTAGATAAACATATGTTTTCTACTGACTGCTTGGAGCACATCATCAATCTAATACATCGGTGCAAGCAGAACTCGGATGCTGATAAGAAGAATTTTATTGATGTGTTAGTTATCATACCGAGAGTGTTCAAGATGGTGAAAAAGCCCTCGGTTCCTAAGAGTTGAAGTTTTGGCTCCAAAGACGCAAAGGTGGAGATTGTTGGGCTTATTATGTTGCGTCTTAGGACTTTTTTGTATATATTTGGATTGGGCATGTCCATCCGTGATTATATCTTTAGGGTTAGACTATATATATGCATGCATGTATGCATTATATTTTACACGTCTTATTATTTTACGATTAAACTTGTAACCCTAAACACCTCTACAGTCGATGTTCTTAATCGAGCTCTTCTGAGGTGTTGAAGCTTTAATCATACGACATATTCAAGCCATATTCTCTTTCACTTTATGTTCATTCTTGTTTGCGTACTTAGAACTAATCGATCCTAATAGAACTTTGTTCTAACAATACTAAATTACAATCATTGGTAAATTAACCTAAGGCAATAATAGACTTAATGGATTAAGTCCTTAATAGATTAAGCCCTTAATAGGTTAAGTAGGAACACTTAACCCTAATCTCACTTGGGCCTTGAGTTGGACCTTCCTATTGGGCTTTGGCCATTGGATTTGGATAGGCTATCAAAGAACAAATTTGTGACATCCCCATTTTCATGGACAGAAAAGACCGATTTTTTTTGTGCTTTATAAAAATCAGAGTATCTCTTTTAATAAAAATGTTGTGGAATTTGTTCCTAGAAAAACATGATAAATACGTTGTCATATCATTTCAAAATAAAAGTATTATATTCATTTTAAAACATTGGGATGTCATCGTTAATACAGAAACATAAGCATAAACAGAACTTACATTCATTATCACTAGTGATTTATATCTCTTTAATCTCTCAGTGTAATGTAACTTCATATCAACACCTATGATACTAATGAACTGAGTGGGTCAGGTTGGGAAACATGGTGCGTACATAGGGTTTTCAACCCACAATAATATAATTATTATGTTTCATCATCAAACAATTATCCCAATTACCCATCCCCAATATCTTCTTTATTCTTAAGGTTCTACCCTAAGAATTATTTATCCTCTATTCCTTCTGTAACAACCCGAAGTTTTCCATTGCCGAAAACCCATTCTACCCATATAACTCGCCGTATGTCGAAACGTTCCGATGTCGTTTTTGGGTAAAGTTAATTAAACTTATACATTTAATTGATGCTAATGAGTGTCCAAACCCCTTAGGAACTCATGTAATTAGCCCAAAATATTTATTTCATAAGTTTTAGAAACGTCCCCGTCGGGTGACGGAAACTTAATCGGGTGCGACCTAAAGCCTCGTTTAAGGCCGGTATCGGGTATAATTCCACAGTGTCCAAGTTTTAGGACCTATATAAACATGTTTAAACATTCATTTGAAGCTTTTTCTTCCTCTCTCTACTCTCTCTAACCTCTCTCCTAAATCCAAGTTCAAGGGTCCAAAACTCAAATTTAAGGCCTCAAATCTTTAAGGTACCTTCCCTAGCTTGTTATGTAACCTCCCTAGCCTTGAAATTCGAGTTCAAAACATGGAATAGGACCACATTCAGGAGTTTACGGTCCTGGAACAATCCTAGGCCGTGAACTCATATGAAATGGGTTTTGGAGCCCAAAAACCCTTCCAAAACACAATTGGACCTTAGATATGGCTAATTGACTTCATCGAATGGACTTATAACAATTTATACATGGATTCTGAGTGATTTGAAGGAGTTTACGGCCAAGGCACAAGCTTGGGCTGTAAACTCATATATATGGGATTTTTATGACCTTAAACCCTTCCAAAACACTAATAAGGCTTAGATATGAATTTTAGAATATTGGTCTTAGCCTTGGAACACTTTAACCATAACTTTTGGGGAATAAATAGGAGTTTACGGCCAAGGTTCATGCTTGGGCCGTAAACCCCTCAAAAATGGATAGTAAACTCCTCCAAAGGTGTTAGAAATGCCACTTTAACACCCCTAAAGCCTTAGAATAATTTTTAGAAGTGTTACAAACAAGTTGTTGGCTTTAAAACATAATGAATCCCTCTCTAGGAGAGTTTACAGCCATGAGGGGGGTCTCATGGGCTGTAAACTCCAAAAACCCCTCAAAAGTCCCATAAAAATTCATGAAAGGCCTTGAAACAATTTTAGCAATCACATGTGAATTGTTTGGAACCAATAACACACTCATTCATGGGGATTTGAGAGTTTACGGCCATGAGTCCTATGCTAGGCCGTAAACTCCCTTAAATGTGTCTATTTGGTGTTTAAAAATTATTCCAAGCCCTTAAACCAAACCTAGAAATTATTCCCTAACTGTTTGAAGCCATTTTGCACCATAAACTACCCCACCATGAGTTTATGGCCGTAAACTCACGGGGAGAGGGTCATTAGGGCTGTAAACTCCCTAAGGAGTGTTCTTTTGAAGTCCCAATTCAATAACCTAACTATATGTGTCCCCAAATGTCACCTGGGTCCCTCCAAACACTTGTATCGGGGTGTTTTCGCGACTAGAAGTAATTGTCCCTATCAAATAATCAATCTAAGTCCTAATTAGATACAAATGTGTATCTTTACATTATACTAAGGAACCTCGTGCGTTTGCAAGCCCCGGACCAACACTTAGCATCCAAATCATCACATTTCTTGTCCGGTGAGTTCATACCCTTACGCCCTTTTCCGTGTTTTTCAATATTTTCAGGGGGGGATAAAGCAAACTATAATTGTTTTCAAAACTTAACATTGATGTGTTTCAAATAATATCTGGCAAATTTATAAACACTTTTACTCCTTGTGTATTATGCTTAGCATAAGGAATGATTTATCAACTGCAACTAAATGGATTTTAGTTAAGAAAATAACCAAACTAATCAAATTATTATGGGAATAATTTGGGGTTCTTTATTGTTCATTTTATCATGTACTAATATGTATATAAAGTTATTAGATAAACTATGTCTGATTCAGTTTATCTCCGTATCATTTGAATGTATTGCCAGATAGTTTCATTGTATGTATCTATATTCGCTGTATTACGTTTCATAATCTTTTGTATGTTTGATATCGTATGAGAACCCTATGAATAGTTTAGTACTAGTCTGTGAGTTAGTCACTACCCTTTATGGATGATCAGTAAATCCTCCCCGGAAGTGTAACCAGAGTCTCCTGGAGGGAGAGCAAGGAATTTGTGAATAGATCCATTCGGGACTGACAATCCCACACCTTAACTACTAGCTACAGTTAGGCGGGCACGCCTGGGGTGACAAATTTCTGGATATCATTCGACGTCTGACAAGCGTCAAGGAGGTCTCGTTGTCGTATCAGCATGGTTACCCGACTCACAATATGTATTGACATAAGTTTATTCACAGTATCGTTTTGGGTTTGGTTTTGACTTTGTTTCGATTTCGTATCTATTTTTTATAAAGTATCTATAACATGTACGGGATGTTTGTCCCATGGTTTTCAATCTATATCTATTTCGGGATAGTAATCCCATGATTTCGATCTATATCAATTACGGGATGATAATCCCATGGTTTAAATCTATATCTTGTCCGGGATAGTAATCCCATGGTTCCCAATCTATATTTTCATATATATCAAATTATCTTGTATCTAGTCCGGGATGGTAGTCCCATGGTCTTTAATCTGTATTTTCATATGTATCAAACTATCTTATATCTTGTTCGGGATAGTGATCCCATGATTTTCAATATATAGTGTTGTGTATTAAACTATACTTTGCGATATATAACTAGTCTTACAATTAGGAAAATATGGGATTTTCCTGGGGTAAAATACAACACGTAATCGAATTGGTAACAAATGATAACTAAACTAACTTTACATAAGAAAATATGGGATTTTCTTGGATAACAAACCTTTTCGGAAAACTAAAGGAAATTGGTACATTTTCAGAAAAACAAACATCTTATGAATTCACCAGCTTTATGCTGATTTTCAAACCGCTTGTATTCTCAGGTCCAAGATAGACAGGTACCCAACAACCCTTTTTGGAGAAGACGGAGCATATTGAAGATCTCGTCTTTACTTTTGTTAATATGATGCATATGTATATCACTTGTATAACCTTACTTTTGAAACAAATGTAAATTCTATATGTAATGTAATGGTTGTTTACTTTACTTACTATGTGCATTGGATTTGATACTTAACGCGGAGTTCGCCCCGGAAATGTTTCCGCCTTCGTTTTCGGGGTGTGACACCTTCAAACCGAAGTTCATTGCTTCCAGGGTTTATACGACAGGCACTAAGTCCATAGCTGCCAATGCTCGTTCGTAAAGCACTAATTCCATTGCTCCTAAAGTTCATTCATCGGGTACTAAATCCAAACTACCAGTGTTTATCTAATAGGTACTAATTCCATAGCTACCAACGTTTATCTAATAGGTACTAAGTCCATAGCTACCAATGTTTATCTAGTAGGCACTAAATCCATAGCTGCCAATGTTATTTATTAGGCACTAAGTCTATAGATGCCAATGTTCACTCATATCATCTTTCATCTCTCATCATTCATCTACCCATGTTTTACACAATATATTCGTAGATATAAAATACATATAGAGTTTAAATCATTTAAAACTAGTATAAAATCGTTCATCTAGCATAGATAGCAAGTATACAGATAATATGCACACATAGCATGTAGTTTATATAAAATATTTCATATCTATGTGTAAGATGAAAGTAACTATGCACTCACAACACGTAATTTATATTAAATACTTCATATCTATGTGTAAGATGAAAGGGACCATGAGCTCACTTGTTAAGGTGGTAATTCTGAACTCGGACAACGCTTCGCTTCTATTAATTTATTTTCATTCGACGAAACATAGTATCATTACCACTAGAGTTTAGTTTAATATTCACCGAGACTAATTAATAATCTAGCTATTATTACTATTATATAAGCATTAAACAATAATCTTCACCCACTATGTACAGACAGGGGCCAAACAAAAAACATCGGAGGGCAGGGTCATTTTGGCATATAGCACTTCTGAAATCCAACAACCCTATGCGGACCTTTAAACTAGATTCCCCATACCGCGATTGGTTAAAAAGATATTATAACGACACTTATATAACTCATAATAATATCCCAAATATTTATTATAAGTTCCTAATAATAATATTATATTTAAATAAAAGCTATATTTAAAATACGGTAGGCGTATCTTACCTACGAGGAAGTTTAGAAGTCGGGCTCTGCAGGGGCAGAACTTCCGAGCCGAAAGCTCTTTGTCTCAAAGTTGTCGAGCGCTCTAGGGCTTTCTTCTAGCGCTAGAGGAGTTTTAGGAGGTTTAGAGAGAGAGTAGAGAGAGAAGGGTGGAGGTGTGAAAAATGAGGGTGGAAGGGGTTGTATTTATAGGGTGAAATATGGCTAAAATTAGTGCCACATGTCACCATCTGGTGGCAAGCCTTGGGAAAAAGCAATGGCCAAGATTGTGCCACGTCACCCCTTTTGCAGCAGCACCCTACCGACTTCTAAACCCCATTACTTTCGTATACGAGCTCTTTTTTCGAAGTTCTTTATATCCACGCGTAGGTAGAAATATGATCTACAACTTTCATTTTAACTCCGTCGGCTAATTCTCGACCGATCTTAAATTTAACAGTACGATGAGATTATATTGTTAAATGCCCGCGTAAAATTCATAACTTCTACATACGAACTCCATTTCCGTCTGTCTTTTTACTGTTGAGTTCCTATTAATGAGATCTTCAATTCTAATTTAGGTCGCGTAGGCCAGAAACCGCTCAATCTAAACTTCGAGTTTCGGGTCGTGCACTACTGTGCCAAATCTTAGAAAATTCATAACTTCCTCATACGAAGTCAAATTCGGGCGTCCTTTTTTTTGTATGTTCTTGGTTTAACATATACTACAACTTTTTTTTGGATTTCTAAGGCTAAAAAGTCCTCCATCGTAAATTCACTATTTACATCTCCCAGGGCCATGTCGATTTTGTCGAAAAGCTTCGACGGGTCATAACTTCTACGTTATAATTCGGATTTTGGCGTTCTTTATATGTACGGAACCCTTGTAACATATACTACCACTTGGAAAAGATTAATCCTTCTAAATAATCTCCCATCAAAAACTCATTTTTGATGCTTATTGTCGCTAAATTGACTAGCTTGGATCTGCGAGCGTTACAAAATTAATGGACCAAAATAATTAGATGGGCTTTAGGGTAAGGCCCACGTGAGAGAATTGGGCACAAATTGGAAAATTGGGCCATAGATGGTCCATAACTAGGCCTTTATGATTATGTGATATTGGGCCATGGGAATACCAAGAGTTGGACTAGAATAATGGGATGGGCCTTAAGGAAAGACCATGTAGAGGTCTAGGCGTAATTTGGAAAATTGGGCCATATGTTGGGTTTTGGCCAATCACTTGACTATTGGGCCTTTGTAGTGTGAGGGCCAACCACCTTAGACTTGGAACCCAATTATTAATTGGGTATTGTTTGATGTTGATAGTTCGAGAATCTGTTAACCAGCAGCTGGAGTTTTATCCGCGAGACTTCTGCAGTGCTAGGTGAGTTCTCTTCACTATATCAACAGGGTCTAAGGTACCAATGTCGGCCCTTATCAAATTTGCATCCGGGTTTATTTCATAATATGTTTGTTTGATTTACATCCTGGTAGTTAGGATGGTCTCTATGTTAGAGATCTGTTAGAACAATATCCTAGTTATAGGATGGCTGCTATGTAGAGATCAGTTAGATAGTATCTTGGTTATAGGATGGTTTCCATGATTAGTAATCTGTAAGATCTGCATGTTTAATTGTTCATATTAGTGTTGTAAAAATCCCGACTAGGTCCCGATTAATCTCTGATTAATCCCTAGGCGCTACTCGACCGATTAGAAGGTGCCTAGCGATTAATCCCTACATTCATAATGAGTAAAATAGTATAAAACGATGAAATTTTAACATTTTGAAGAAGTTTTGTCTCAGTGGAAACTATTTGAGGCTTGATTACTGTTGTTTTAGCCATATTAACCTATTTTGTTATGATACTAGTGGTATTTATGAACTTTGATATGATATTAGTCATATTTAATTTTTTAAAATTTAGCAAATTAACAATTAATGGTCCCCGATTAATCCCCCAAATAATCTCCGATTAGCTGATTAATCACTTAACTCCAGTCCATCGACTAGCTAACGTCAAACGTTTTTTACAACCTTGGTTCATATGTATGTGCACATGTTTGTTGGTTTGAGGGAAAGGGTTGAGGCAGGTTCTGTTGTGTGCAGTAGGCCAAGACACCATGGGCGGACCGAGTAGACTACAGGCCCGGGCAGGGAAAATCTATTCAGGCCGAAGCCCCAGCGAGTGGTCTGGACAGGCTAAAGGCCTCGAGGAGGGTGGTCCAGATGTGTTGAGGGCTCGGAGAGCAGTCCAGAGAGACTGAGGATCGGGAATCGGTCCAGTCAGATTGATGGCTCATTATGCATGTTGTTCTTTATTATATGTTTATATGATATGGTTATATATGTATGGCATTGGTATTTTGGGAGTAACTCACTAAGCCTTCGAGCTTACATTTATTGATTATTGTTTCAGGTACTTCTGATGATCTCGGGAAGGCGAAGGCATGATCGTACAACTCCTCATATTTCATGATTTTATTATTTGATTCTATGGATACTCTGATGACTAAACTATTTTGAAAACAACCTATAATAACTTAATGCTTTGAATATTTTAAAAAGTTTTAAATTGGCCTCAATTTTATGGATGTTACATAAGGGTGACTTGCTCATCTTTCCAAGCAAACAAGATTCGCAAGTGTCATCCGACTTCAATTCGAATGACTCCAAGACTCCATCCTTTTGGATTTGGGCTATGCGCTTCTTATTGACATGTTCAAGACGATAATGCCACAAGCACGCCTTGTCAAAACCATTAGACGGTTCAATATTCAACAAATTATTTCCTAAGTTATCTACAACCATCACAGTTTCATATACCATTACAAGGCAATGCTTTAAAATAAAATACACCATTATAAAAAGCATTAATAGAACCAATTTCATTATCAAATGAAAATCTAAAACCTTGTTTATACAAACCATGAAAGGAAATAATGTTTCTGGCCATATCCAACGACTAGTGGCAATTATCCAACTCTAAATTTAACCCACTACTAAGCAATAAAGAATACACTCCAATCTTGGTGATAGGCGACACTTTCCTATTCCTCATGATTAAGTTTATCTTCCCATGCTCCATATCCCTACTTCATTTTGGTCTCTACAAATCAGAACAAATGTGAAATCCACAACCTGTATCAAGGACCCAAGAATTAGCATGTGATGACTTAATAGATAGAATATTGTACATACCGATGAAGGTGGGATTTATCTTCCCATCCTTAATATCCTTTAAGTATTTCGGGCAACTTCATTTCTAGTTCCCTTTTCGTGACAATGGAAACACTCTGCTTCCGTTGGATTGGTAGAGGGTTTAGCAGGACTACCTCTGGTTCCACTATAAGAGGATCCATCATGGGACTTTCCCTTTGTGGTTCTTATAAGGAGCCTTCCTCTTCTTTCCCTTCCCATGTTCAATTCCCAAGACAGGGGCAACAACAGTAGGAGCGGGTACAACAGCCTTGCCTTTCAAATTACTTTCTGCAGTTCTTAGTAGACCTTGAAGCTTTCTCAGAGTGAATTCCTCCTTTTTCATATGATAAGTCATTCTGAACTGATTAGAACAAAGAGGCAAAGAATGTAGGATGATGTCAATAGGCAATTCTTCATCAACATTCACATTCAACTTTAGCAAGCGGTCCACAAACATTTGCATCTTTTACAAGTGGGTCGTGATGGACTATTCATCCTTTATTTTGGTTGTAATTATGGAGGTTATGATTTCATACCTTTCTTTTCGATCAATTTAATGGTACCTTTCCATCAAATCTTGGTTCATCTCAAAGGGCCAGAAGTCCTCATAGTACTTTTGAAGCTCAACACTCATGGTAGCAATTATAATGCACGACACCTTCGTCGCATCCCTCTCCTGAACCCTATATTCCTTGATTTTCTCAGGAGTAGCAGTTTGTTCATGAATCTCCTTCAGCTCTTTATCGAGGACACATTCTTTGTCCTCGTAACGAAGGGCCATATGAATGTTTCGAATCCAATCGTTAAAGTTTGATCGATCGAAGATAGTTCTCCCAACCAAGTTTACGAGGGAGATTGAGCTAGAAGGGTTGGAGCCTGAAGCATTGTTTTGGATAGACATCCGAAAAGGAAAAAAAAATGAGTTTAGATCAAATAAGAATCCTTAATATAACACCCAAATGAAATGTTAAAGCTAGGACCCAACACAATATTCTACAATTTGGAAGAGGGATGTCGTAATCCAATTGCAAAATATTTGAAGGTATGTAAATGATGATTTACCAATTTTCCACCATGAAAAATGAAATTAATTACTAAGTTTTAAAGGAATTGAAACTACTAGATCTTTGAGATTCATTAACTTTTCAATTGCATGTTTAAATCTTGATTATGTCCTTCAAGTTTGTGTATGGGATAACGAGGATCACAAACAAGGTGTGAATAACCATGCAAATTGCTTGGTACTCTTGATGTCACTTATCACCTAATTAATATGTCAGTTAACCACGCACACTCCATTGATCTATGAAAAACATCAAGCTACCCTTTGCCACCCTTGTTATTCCTAAATTAGTGTGCCGGTTAACCACACACGCTCCACTAATGACTTGGGAAGGTGCAAAGTGCAATTTCATGGAATAACACCTTTTTCACATTTTTTCTAAAGTAACTAAGATTGGGAATTTATAAAAGTTTAGTTACTTTATAATTTCATTATACTTATTAATGAGAATTTATGTCCTATCCTACCCGTTCGGCTAACGACTCTCCACCAGTCAAGGAAGCGGTGGGTGAGAGTGGACAACTATTACACCACCATTTTATAAGCAGTATCCTTAAGCCCCTTATAGACTGGCTACGTGAATAAGGCTTACTAACGGTATGACTGAATTGTCTTATACACACACAAACACATACACACACACACACACACACACACACACACATATATATATATATATATATAAGTATTAACTTTTAATATTATAATAGTATAAGGGTTGAATTTTAAACTTTAAAAATTCTAAGGTTCGGAATTAAATGTTTCATAAGTGAGACTTTACAAATTGCAAAACTTGAGGGAAAGTTTTCTAACTCTTCAAAACTCTTGGTTTCCATAACTTATGAGTTTTAATGTTCATGAATGAGAATTTTCATATTTCATACCTTGAGGACAAATTATGAAACTCTCTTCAAGAACAATTTAGATTAGTTATAACTTATTCATTTATCATATAATTTGTTATTCATCAAGTTACTCTAATCTAACTCTTATAGCAAGGCAATTCACATCAAATAATACAAATAATCCACTTATTATCTTAAAATTTGATATTTGTCCTCTAATTGGATAAGGATAATCACTACCATATCAGAAAAAACATTTTTAATGATACAAAACAGTTTGTGGTAATGATCCTAATCCACTTATGGCAAAAAAAAACCTCAAGAAAACTGCCATCTGATGATCTAACTCATTAAGTCCAATCATAGGACTCGTCGAGTCCAACAGTCAGAGTCCAAAATTACAATTTTTAAACTTTGAAAATAACACAATAACATCACTATAATAGAAAACAATCCTAGGCTCTGATACCACTATTGGGGTTTGAGCACTATAACACTCCTATGGTGCACATTCAACCTAGATGCTTTGGATCTAAGTTTTCTCTAATTATACATGCGATTTCAATTTTACAAAGTATACACCCTAACTAGCATGCAATTGGATATATACAACATAAAACCAAGTTAGATGAATACCTCTTGATGTAGCTTGTAGTTCTTGGCCTTTAAAAGCTTTAGAACCTCAAATGTGATGCCTCTAATGTGTCACAAACACCAAATGCAAGACGAGGCTTATGAGGAGAGGCTAGATAGCACTAAAATTGATTATGGTTCTTCTCAAGAATTCATGGGGTCAATTTTAGGGGTTAAGGGTTTACTTTTATAGTGTGGCAAAGCCTAGGGTTTCATCCATGCAAAACCTAATACCCCATGACCCTTCATATTTCTTAGGCCCTTTAGGTTTAAATCTTCATGCACTATCATATAGGTTTAGCCCATCCTAGTCAACCATGGATCATTAGCCCATACTATAAGTAGTACTGTTTTACTTAATCAGTCCCTGTAAATTGAATCAGTCTCTTTTGATCACGAAATTAATTCCAAATAAATTCTTGATCAATACTAATTAAATATGATTTCTCAATTAATATATTATACTTATAATATATTAATAAATCACAAATAACCTCTTCCTCAAAAGTCCATCCTATCAAATTGCTCTGGTGAAGGTAACTCAAAAGGACCATGCAACTATCGGGTCAACTACATACCAATTATAGTTATGGCCTTAGACACCTAATCCAACATTTTGAAGGTGAGATACTTACTAACCCGGTAAAGTAAGTGTAGTTATTGATGCTCTTAGTATGAAGGCAACTAATGAGATACGTCGGGAGTTATGTCTGCAATGACAACGCTTACTCTTCTTTGAGTTGTTAGGAAGGCATAGGAATTGGCGTTTTGAATAAGAACGCCATATACAGGAGAATTTCATGCAAGATTTAGACTGTTGATTAGGACAGTCGGGGCCATTTGACATTTTATAGTCAGGTTTGTGTTCCTACACTTGATGTAATAAGAATTTACCTACATGAGAGGGATTGTAGCTAGACTCGGGGTACCAGTTTTCTATATTCTCTGTTAAGGATTTTGGTTTAGGTCTTGGTTTTAAGAAAGATTCTATGAGAAAACAGACGCTAAGTTGTGTTATAGCACGACATTCCAACCACAAGCTGACGGTTAGAGTAAACGCAAGGTTTAACCTTTACGGTAATTAGGATAAGTATTTTCCAATATATGCATTCTGTCTTTAGAACTATTGTGTGGTAAGAATTGCGTGTTATATTGTTGTTAGGAAAGATTAGTCACTGAGTACTAGGGAGCCTAAATGTTATGTTTAAGACGAAAGGTGAGTTTTATTTTGGAAAGCAACTTAATTATGATGAGAAGCAGATTGTTATTGTTGAGAGAAAGATAAGAGTCGTGTGCAACAAGGAGATCGTGTTAGTAAAAGTCCATTGGCAGTACTCAAAGAGTTTCATTTGGACCTGGGAGTCGTAAATAGATATACAGGTGCAATATCCAGAGTAATTTCCTAGCGGTGACTTCGAGGGTGAAGTTTGATTCAAGTGGGGGAGAATTATAATGCTTGTTTTTCATTTAATTAATTATTCGTGGGATATTGGTGTAAATGAAATTAAATGAATATGATTAATAATGAATAATAATAATTATAATATAACAAATGATAAGTACAGATATTGTTTGATAATTTAAATGGTAGTTACATTCAAATTTAAGGACTAAAGGAGTAAAATGAGGAGAATAAGCTATGTGAGGGAAGACAGTGCCAACAGCTAAACTTTGTATGTAGAATTTGTTGTTAGAGGGATTGGTCTTGCCAAGTTGGGAAAACATGACCATGGAACACGATATGCGTGTGTGGGTGCGATTGGAAGAATCGTCTACCATTTTCCCTCTCATTTGATCATGGCAGAGAACCCTAATCGCCCATCTCATCTCCTCTCACCGCCGCCCTAACTCAGCCATTATGTCATCACCTTGCGCCGCCTCTATGCCGAAAACTGCCACTTCCACCTTGGGCTTTTATCTTTTTTGGTGAAGGATGGATCTCAGAAATAAACCTTTATTAGATAAAAACACCACCATCATCAATATCCATTCTTCTTGTCGGAAACCTCTTGGCCAATGTCATTGATTGCTCGATTTCACCACCTGAAGGATTATATGTGCGTCTAATCTATATGGAGGCAAAAAAACACTAGGAATGTCCATGGTTTTCAAGTTGGAACGAGATCTAGGTTTTTTAGGGTCTTTCTCTAGAGAAAATTGATCAAAATTTTCTTTCGTGATTTTTTTGTTGAAGTTTTGATTGATCCAGTGAAAAATGGGAATGTTTTGATTGATCCTCCATCTTGTGATTTTCATAAATCGATATTTCTTGAACAAATCCAAAAAACCGTCTCCTCTATTTGTCTGAAATCGATAGTTCTTAAACAAACCCAACATATTCTTTATTTCTCGGTCACAATAAAGGGGGTGAGAGTGGGATTTGGTTTGTGAAGCACACCAGTCGAAGAGAAAAGCATCCATCAGAGGGATTCCAATTTTATATCGGTTTACACAGTTCTTCACTATGTGTGAGTGTGTGTTTTTCAATTTTTCAATGTATGCAGAGAATGAAGCAATTTCTGTGGAACGGAGGTTATGGATAGAGGTTTGATTGAAGTAACGGATCATAAAAGTTTTGGTCCATGTGGGTAGGGTTTGAAAACAAGATTGATGAGTTTGAGCATATGGGTAACTGGGAAAGGTTGAGGAGATCAGGTGGGGCTCGATAAATTTCTTCTTCTTCTTCTTCTTATTCTTCTTCTTTATCTTCTTCTGAGAGAGAGGGAGAAGGAGAGAGAGAGAGAGAGAGAGAGAGAGAGGTAGGTCGTAATTTCTTTTTGTCCTTTCTTTTAATTTATGCAATAAATGAAAAATAAGAAAACAAAATATGAAGGGTAAATCAATCATTTTAAGTTTTTTCAAAAACATTTAGACCAAACCTACAATAAAATTCAATTTGGACTAGTGGTGCAACTCCAAAAGATTACAATTTTTGATTTACCATAAGGACCAAAATTGTAATTTTGTCTATTTTAAAACATATTATACTTTTCTAATTTTTTGTAACATACATGTTTTGAAATTGTGTTATGTAATTTTTAAAAGTGAATAATATTATGAAATATTATATGATATTGAGCGTTGAGTTCTAACGGATAATTTTTACTAGAAATGAAGTAAAACTATGTTTAGAATCACTCATAAAATATTGGAAGTCTTATAAGATTCCAATTAAAAGCCAAATACTGAAATTTAGCGAAAATATAAAATTCAAAAAAATAAAATTTTATTATTAAAGGTGTAAAGAATCTCGTTAGAAAAGTTTAAGCGAAAACCTAGTCGAAATCCGAATTATAACAAAGAAGTTATGACCAATCAAAGATCCGCGATAAAACCGGCAAACACTATGTCGCGTAAAAAGTGAGTTTCCGATTAACTACTTTTTAACCTTAGTGATCTAAATGAAAGTTGTAGAACTTGTTAAAATAATAAACTTTCATATAAAGAACTTTTAAATGAGGAAGTTATGATTTGCTAAGTTTCGGAATACCAGTAGACAACTAAAAACTTTAAATAAAGATCGAGCGATATTTAGCCGACACAACCTAAACGAGAATTGAAGGTCTCATTAGTAGTATTACAACAGTAAAAAGTCTGACGAAAACGGACGTCGGATGAACAAGTTATGAATTTTTAACGGATTTTCCTGTTCCGGTCTGTTAAAAATAATAATATTAAAATTAAAGTCAAAATTCGCCGACGAAGTCTAAACGAAAGTTGTAGAGCATAATTTTACCTACACGTTATATAAAGATCGTCAAAAACGAAGCTCGTATGCGAAAGTTATGAATTTTAGAAGATTTTGGCACAAAATCCGAGAAAAATCGCATGGATAAGCCTTATCCGGAACCGGCCACGTCACCCTCATCCGGATCATGTCGCGTGTCCGACGTCATAACTTGTTCCGGAGCAGCATTTGACGTGTGTCGGAGCTTCGTCTAAGCCTCGCAGCGCCTGTCGCGTATCCGAGCTCGCACCCTCCACCTGGCCTCCTCGCATGTGCGACGTCTGGCGTCCGAACCGAGCTCCTGCTGTCGTGTGGCCTTCGCACCTGCTGACTCCAATAGCCTCGGATCCGACCCTTGCAATTTCGCCTTATAAATAGGAAGGTTGCGAGCCTTCCCGGGTAATTTTGGGAATTTGCCATTTTTGACCCCTAAATCAATATTTTAGCTATTTTGACATCCCCCAAAGCCCCGGTATCAATTTTAGCACCCGAAACACGTCCCGAAGTGCCCAGAGACCCCAAGAAATTTATCTTCTCGGTTTGAAGCTCAACCTTCGCAAAGCCCGATTTTTATAGAAGAAAGCTATTTAGAGTAATGAAGTGCTGCACAAAGTACTATTTTAACCCCCGGTTATTTCAAGATGATTTTAATATATAGGAATAATTGTATGTTATGTGTTATATGTGCTATGTGCTTTTCAATGTTATTATTCCAGGTTATTTTCCCATGTTATTTTTATTCGTTGTTTTAATAGCAAAGAAATACCTTTGACCATGTGATCAGTGAAAGGACTTAGATTCACGTTGGTACTGGTATGTAGCCTCTGGCCATGTAAAACATGTCTCCGTAAGAGAATGATTTTTATTCTATGGTATTGGTAGAAGGTTATACATCGCTATAAGCCTAAAATCTACCAAAATGTTAATCTGAAGTTGTATGTCTTCTGTGCCATTTGGGCCAAAGCTTTATTAATGTGTACCAAGTATGGAAATTGTTATGTCTCTCTGATTGTATATCTTTGAATCAAATCAATGATTGATATGAAAAGTTTGTCACATGATTCACATATGCCCTTGTTGTTCCTTGTTCCTCTTTGCTTCTACCATATTGAAGTGTGTGTGTGTGTATATATATATATATGGCATAACGTTATATTGTATCTATTATCGAACTCACTAAGCATCACCGCTTACCCTTTCAATGTTTAACAAATTTGCAGGAGATAAGTAACCAATATAGTCATATATTGTCGGAAGGTTTAGAATAGTTGTAATATTACTTTTGTATTTAGGGATCATGTATGTATAAATGTATAGTATCCTGGGTAGTTGTGTAATATATAACACTTTGTAATAGTCGGTTTGTATCCACTCGTTTGTAATCACTTTATCAATGTAAGATATTGTTTTTATGAATATGCAAGTAGCATGTTTTGGAGTAACTATATTGTCAAGTATGAAAGTTTTGGTCTTTCAGAAATTCGAAAATGAGGGTCTTTCAACCATGGTATCAGAGCAGTGGTTTAAGTGAACTAAATACCACCGGATTGGTATTTAGACTTAAACTGTTGGAAGTTCAATATATGAACAGATTCATTATGAGTATATGGATACAAACCATAGAAAATACTTAAGTGGGGTATTGGGTAGTGATAAACCCTAGTATTCAAATATATTAAGTTACCTCAAAATTTTCAGAGAATTAGTTTAAGTGAACTAGGAATTTTGAGAATTTCTAGAATTAAACACAAATTGTTAAGTGAAGATGATACGGTGTGTATCTAGTATACTTAGGCTGAATACCTAAATGGAAACAAACACTAGAATATTAAGAGGAGATATGCCTTATATTCTAATATGTTCTAAATGATAAATGAATATAGCATGCCTTAGGTTGCTTGCCTTATTGCTATTATTTAAGAAAGTTTATGGTCTGTTGCCGACCTTGATTTAGAAGAGAAAATTTTATGTTTAGAATTCTAAGAATTTATGCATTAGAATTTACATGAAACTTTTTGAAGTGATAAAGAGACTTATGATAGTCGACATCGATAAGTTTGTAGATAAACGATCGAGGGATATCGTAAAATAATATTTACCAATTGAAATCGTAAATAGTGTATTAATACCAATAGAGTGGTGTTGTACATTCAAAGTATAAATTTGATGAAATAATAAAATCTTTAGAAGAATGATGTATGTGTGAAACACACTTGGACAAGATAAATGTGTTGGTGCAAATCCATGAAATTGTTCCACCACTATCCAGATTGAAGTAGTGAATGTTTAGAGAGTCCAAAAGAACTGAAGATAGTGATAAATACTTCGACAGTATTGAAATTAATGTGGTACAA
The DNA here is from genome assembly GCF_052625555.1 of Lactuca saligna. Taxonomy (NCBI): domain Eukaryota; kingdom Viridiplantae; phylum Streptophyta; class Magnoliopsida; order Asterales; family Asteraceae; genus Lactuca; species Lactuca saligna. The sequence goes on along the minus strand of NC_136417.1, from coordinate 83,740,424 downwards.
GATTTAGAAGAACTAAGTGAAGATCAAAGGAAAGGATAATGAAGTTTTCAAACTCAATAGGACAAGAATTTGTGATGTAGTATGTAGTTCAAGTAGTAACTTCATACATGATGCTCAGACTTAGTATTTAATAATACTGAGTGATGACTAACTTCTATCACATCCTTATGGAAGTTCCATTGTGTGTTAAGCCGATTTGAACATACATGATTAGGATGGTGAATTAAGTTATTTAGTAATAAAAGGTTAAGTAACTTACTTGTTTGAGTAAAGTAGAGTGCTTAATTGAAGAAGCAATACACTCATAGTATTATATGAGAAGAAATGTTGTAGTTAGGAATGACAGAGAACCAAGTTGAAGCTAGTAGATCTTGCTGAGATGCAGCTATAATGCAGACTTCTTAGGATAGACTCCTATGAAGTAGACCTAAAAGATACAACCATGAGAAGTAGACTTACTCAGATACAGGAATGACGATGTCATGGAAGGATAATGGATGAACAAATGTATATGGTGAATTACATGAGTTAGAAGATGATGCAAGTAGTTGAAAACCGTTTGTCTCTACACTACAAGAGTAAATTTTTTGGTGTAGTATGTCTTGTAGAGTAGACACTACCCGAGAAAGAATTTATATGAAGAATTGGAAGTAAAATTCTATCAACCTATGAAAAAGTATTAGAATATGCTAGATCAAGCATATGCGTGAGAAAAATCTTAGAAGATGAGTATAAGTAATACAAGATATGTTTGATAGAAACGCGAAAACCCTAGTTGAGTCTAGGAGAAATTATTGTATGTATTTGTTTGAACACATTCATGTGTGATAAGTTGTTTTGTGATTTTGAATGGTGAATTGGAAAAATGCGAGACAATACTTGAGACGAGTATGAGTAGGTGTGAATGGTAGTAGAAGCCTATACTATCGGAAGCACATGACTCACTCTTGGATCAGGGATAGTCACAAGGTTACCAAGAAGCTAGTAAATGACTCTATTTTATTCATGAGTGTCGTTAGCTTTGTTTCGGTAATGACTAAGAAGATAATAATCGTTCAAATCTTAATGTCATAAAGAGTGGAGTCCGATTAATATAAATCTACAAAGATAAAGTTGATTGGTTTAGAAAGCCATTTATTGAGTAATGAAGAAACTTCAGTCAAGAAGGAGATGGTCGAGATGGTCGATAGAATTATAACGATCTTCATTAAAGAATTGAGCAACCATTAACTAGAGATGTTACCTGTTATGAAGGCGATGAAGAATTTAGTTATTCATGGAAGGATTACAGTATGAAATCTGTGATTTCGTAATCAATCGAAATATTTTGTCATTTAACAAAAAAAATTGATGTGTATGTCCGAAGCACGAATTAGAGATACGTGGTGCTATTCTTTCTGTTACGAAGCATCCACGTGTTGATCAAACTCTTTTTGTTTTCTCTATTCTATCAGCTCGATTTATTCGATCTGAATCTAGTACAAGAGTTTGGTTCGTTATGTGTCTTGTGCGATATAAAATCAAAGGTCATTAGAATATGATCGTTCGAGTTGTTGTTATAGCAAAAGTAAAGACCTTATCTTGGGTTTAATCTATAAACCAAGAAGGAGCAGGAGTCTGCAATGAGAATTGAGTTTTAACTCAAAGATTAGGATCGAAGGCCCAATAGAGAATGATGAGTGGATGTAGGTTTGAGAACCATTATTAACTAAGAAGTTTGAAGAGTTTGACAATAGTTTGGCAAACCAAAAGTTAAATATCATACATTTTAGATTACCACAGAAGAAGTAAGTTAGGTCTCAAATGTTGTGACTAGTATTTTTCTCGTAAACTTTAGATCTTCTCACATCTTATTTGATTTAGATGTCTCAGATTCTTTTGTGCCATTTAAATTCGCACATTCCTTTCAAATTACTTGTTACGCATTTGTCAAATCATTTAATATAGATACCATAGGAAGTATACATTACTTGCTGATAAAGTTTATAGAGATTATGTCGTAAGAATTGAAAGTTATAATCTTCTTGCTAATATTTCCTTGCCCAACTTTAATATTATTCTCGGCATGGATTGGTTATCAAAGAACCACGCATAACTCTTGTGTTATGAAAAGATGCTTTGATAGAGAAATACGTGCAAATATACTTGGGCGAAATCGTGGCAAGACATGGTGTGCCACTAAAGATTATTTCCAATCAAGATACTCGCTTCACTTTTGGGCCACTATGCAACGAAAATTAGAATCTCAAATTGTTCTCAGCACAGCTTATCCTCCCCAGACAGATGGTTAGACGGAGAGAACAATCCAAACAGTAGAAGATATGCTTCATGCATGTCTCTTAGAGTTCGGTAGTAACTGTGAACACCATTATGTTGGCATGATGTAGGACAGATAATACTTGGAGGCCCTTGATTGATTCAATATACCATTGATAAGATTCAATTGGCATGAGAAAGAATGAAAGTGGCCCAGTATCGACAAAAGTTCTATGCAGAAAAGAGAAGATGACACATAGAAATCCAAATGGGTGATACTGAAGGTATCCCCGTGGAAAGGTATTATGAAATTTGAGAAGAAAAGGAGATTGAATCCTAGATTTTTTGGACTTTTCAAAATTATCTATAGAATTGGTCAACATGCATATCGCTTGTAATTGCCTAAAGATTTGGCAGATATACATGATATATTTCATGTAAGACATCTACGTAAATGCTTGAGCATATACGATGAAACGATTTCATTATTTGAGGTGAAACTGGATAATAAGTTAAGTAGAATATATCGTAAATGAAAGAACGACTAATCTACGTAATAAACAAGTGAAGTTGGTGCTTGTCAAGTGGAAACACCATCGAGGCCCAAATTATACTTAGGGAAAATAAGAATGAAATAAGAGCGAAGTATCCCCATAAGTTTAAATCGTTGTGATTTCGGGGACGAAATCCTCAAAAGGAGGAGATATTTGTAAAATACACGTTTTGAAATCGTGTTATGTAATTTTTAAAAGTGAATAATATTATGAAATATTATATGATATTGAGCGTTGAGTTCTAACTGATAGTTTTTACTATAAATTAAGTAAAACTAAGTTTAAAATCACTCATAAATTATTGTAATTCTTATAAGATTCCAGTTAAAAGTCAAATAGTGAAATTTAGTGAAAATATAAAATTTGAAATAAAAAAAATTATTATTTAAAGCTGTAAAGAATCTCGTTAGAAAAGTTTAGGCGAAAACCTCATTGAAATCCGAGTTATAACGAAGAAGTTATGACCAATCGAAGATCCGCGATAAAACCGGCAAACACTATGTCGCGTAAAAAGTGAGTTTCCGACTAACTACTTTTTAGCCTTAGTGATCTAAATGAAAGTTGTAGAACTCATTAAAATAATAAACTTTCATATAAAGAACTTTTAAATCTGACTTCGTATGATGAAGTTATAAGTTTCAGAATAGCAATACACAACTAAAAACTCAAAATCAAGATCGAGCAATATTTAGTCGACACAACCTAAATGAGAATTGAAGGTCTCATCAATAGAAGTACAACGGTAAAAAGTCTAACGAAAACAGACGTCAGATGAAGAAGTTATGAATTTTTAACGGATTTTCCTATCCCGGTCTGTTAAAAATAATAATATTAAAATTAAATTCAAAATTAATCGACGAAGTCTAAACGAAAGTTGTAAAGTATAGTTTTACATACGCATGCATATAAAGAACGTCAAAAATGGAGCTCGTATGCGAAAGTTATGAATTTTAGAAGATTTTGGCACAAAATCCGAGAAAAATCGCTTGGATAAACCTTATCCGGAACCGGCCACGTCACCCTCACCCCGATCACGCCCCGTGTCCAATGTCATAACTTGTTCTGAAGCAGTAGCTAACGCGTGTTGTAGCTTCGTCCAAGCCTCGCAGCGCATGCCGCGTGTCCGAGCTCGCACCCTGCACCTAGCCTCCTCGCATGCGCGATGTCTGGCGTCCGAACCAAGCTCCTGCTATCGCGTGGCCTTCGCACCTGCTGACTCCCCTAGCCTCAGATCCGACCCTCGCAATTTCGCCCTATAAATAGGAAGGCTGCACAAATTACTATTTTAACCTCCGGTTATTTCAAGGTGAGTTTAATATATAGGAACAATTATATGTTATGTGTTATATGTGCTATGTGCTTTTCAGTGTTATTATTCCGGGTTATTTTCCCGTGTTATTTTTATTCGCTATTTTAATAGCAAAGAAATACCTTTGACCATGTGATCAGTGAAAGGACTTAGATTCACGTTGGTACTCGTATGTAGCCTCTGGCCATGTAGAACATGTCTCCGTAAGAGAATGATTTCTATTCTATGGTATTGGCAGAAGGTTAGACAGGGCTATAAGCTTCAAATCTACCAAAATGTTAATCCGAAGTTGTATTTCTTCTATGCCATTTAGGCCAAAGCTTTATTGATGTATATCAAGTATGGAAATTGTTATGTCTCATTGATTGTATATCTTTGAATCAAATCAATGATTGATATGAAAAGTTTGTCACATGATTCACATATGCCCTTGTTGTTCATTGTTCCTCTTTGCTTCTGCCATATTGAAGTATATATATGGCATAACGTTATATTGTATCTATTATTGAACTCATTAAGCGTCACCACGTACCCTCTCAATGTTTAACAAATTTGAGGAGATAAGTAACAAATATAGTCATATATTGTCGGAAGGTTTAGAATAGTTGTAATATTACTTTTGTATTTAGGGATCATGTATGTATAAATGTATAGTATCCTGGATAGTTGTGTAATATATAACACTTTGTAATAATCGGTTTGTATCTAGTCATTTGTAATCACTTTTATCATTGTAATATATTGTTTTTATAAATATGCAAGTAACATTTTTTGGAGTAACTATATTGTCAAGTTTGAAAGTTTGAGTCTTTCAGAAATTCGAAAGTGAGAATCTTTCATTTTTAAAAACAAAATTTGTATAAATAGCAAAATATAATAATATAATATAATAATTATTAATAATAGCAAAAATAATAATAATAATAATAATAAACGATCACATAGCTAATATGGTAATATACAATTTATGCTATTTTTATTTAAATCAGATACTTTTTAATTGTTTTATATACCCATAACACACATAATATCCAATATCGCTGATTTTTCAAACTTATAATAATGTTTATATATATATATATATATATATATATATATATATATATATATATATATATATATATATATATATATATATATATATATATATATATATATATATATATGCTTAGGTTATTGTGTTCTAATTAATTATCAACTGGATGTAAGGATTAATGTGGACCAATAATTTTAGTTACTTAAGTAAATGATTTACCTATCTTTAAATTAGGAGACACATGTTTAAATTAGGAAACATGTGTTTCATTAATGAAATTTTCGGATTTTAAAGGATATTGATTCTTTTAATTTTGAATTCTGATTTTTTTAATTAATTTATTTTTAATTCTAACTTAATTTTTAATTTCACTCGATTTTACTTTTGGAATGCAATTTTATTAGAATAATATTCTATGAAAATGCCATAATATATTCTGATAGAGAACATATTTTGAGTGCAGGAACTTCGTGTAGAAAAACAACATTCTTGAACCTTCAATTGAAAAATAACACGATCCGTATATATTCAAACATTGAAATGCAAATATAGATTCATACATATTATTACAGAATAATAGTGTTATACATTTTAATACAATTATACATATTTTAACAGAATACCATAACCCCAAATAAAATTCGTAAGAACATAACATTTTTGAATATACAATTCTTGAACGAATACACATGATTTCTTCAATGGTCCAAAGTCAACTTCATTCCTACCATTCTTACAAGAATGCCCTTCTATGTTGTGTTCTCACTGTCATGAAATCGAATTATGTAAGAATAACATTCTATGAGAATGTTTTATATGACAAATAATATTACAACTTTAGTAACTCTGACAAGGATATAGTTTACTGGTACAAGATAAAAGGAACAGATCAACTGTACGAGATAAATGAAACTTTCAATAAACAAAATGATAATTTACAAATAAAAATTAACAAATGCTTTAATTTACAAAAATAAATACTAATAACACACCATATGAAAATATGTGGTTATGCATTGAACAAAGAAATGCTTACAGTGATTGGAATAATCAAAACTGAACTTTTCTAATTTATGTTCAACTCAAACCTAATTTATGTTTATTGAATTAAAAAACATGAAAAAAAATGAAGAGTACAATGTTAAATCACATCAGTTCTCTTCCTGAAAGTTGGTGTGAATACAAGTATTATCTGATCATAATTACACACAAATTGCAATTGAACTAGATAACTTTGGAATTGATACTTCATACTTCATAAGATTCAACCATTTTAAACAACATTTGTACTTTACCAAACAATAAACAATTCACAAAGACTTATAACCTATTTTCATAAATCATAAAAAAGTTAAAAAAGTTAAACAGTAAAGCACTAAAAAATATAAAAACAATAAATAAATCAATAGTGGAGGTAAGAAGCATTTGATCTATCGCTTAATACTTTCACATGGCTAAACTTTCTTGGTCTTCTTTTTCTTGTCCAGTTTCTTAGTGTTCGAATGGGACTCACTCATGTTCTAGTTTTAAGGAATTCGTCAGTTGGGCGAGTTTCGGAGAGGGAACTACACCATGAACTGATGGGAAACCGATGGCTACAGTGAAATAGGTTGTCATCAATGGTGGGAATGAAGAAAGTTGATTCACTTTTATTAGGTTACCTCCTTAATTATAGGCTTAATAATAAATAATTTATTCATTTATCAAACTATCCTTATATATTCAATTAGTTATTAAATTTTAATAATTAGAATGATTTTTTTTTGAAACGGCAAATATATTTAAATTAAACCCACATCAAGATGATGCGTATATGAAAGTACAAAAAAAGAAACAAAGAAATTGCAAACAAAGAAATGGACAAAAGTTCCAAATTCTCCGATCAATATTTTTGTATGGCCCTTTGTGTTTGCACCAAATGAAAGATAATGATTTTACCATTTCTACTGTGTTCGTCGGATCAATAGGAATATTATTGAATACCCCATTGTTCCTCTCGATCCATATGCACCACAAAACTCCACATAGAATTACGTTCAGCAGGCTTCTCCTTTTTTGCATTTGCTCCATCTCGATAGAAATAGTAGCATGTCCCTTACCGAATTAAAGTTATCACACCTAATTTCACACCAGTTAAGGATTCCATTCATTACAATCCTCGCCGATTGACATGTGATCAACATATGATCAATAGTCTCCTCCTCTTGCTTACATGCACCATACACAGTAGAAGGGATAGTAATCCCCCTAGATTGAAGTTTAATTGTTGAATGGATTCTGCCCTGTTTTGCTCTCCATGTGAAACAGAGAATCTTGAATGGGATCATCTTGTTCCAGTCAAAGGGACCATCACACACGATATGGCCCGCAAGTTCAAGCCGTTCCCTACAGAGAATCTATTATCAATCACAAATTCAGATACCCAACATCTCCTATCCGAGTTCCATGATACAATCTCCTTAGGATCAATGTCAACTTTCGCCATCATAGACTTGATTTTTGTTATGTCTTCCACACTGCTTTACTAGTACTACTGGCAAAACAAGACCAATGTCTTCCTTCTAAATTATGGACACAACAAATGACTTTAGCCCACAATTCACTACTATCTGATTTCAGTCGCCACAACCATTTTGCAAATAAAGAGATGTTCAGTGATTGTATCGAGCCTAACCCGATACCACCCACTTTTTGAGGAGCGGTAATCTTCTCCCAACCAATCCAACATATGCTTTTTGTTGTTGTATTCCTTACTCCAGATAAATTTTCTCCTTATTTTTTCAAGAGTATCAATTATTCCCATCGGGACCTTAAAGATAGACATAAAAAAAGTTGGAAAATTACCGAGGACCGCCTTTGCAAGGGTTACTCTCCCACCAAAGCTAAGCGATTTCACTTTCCACGAAGAAAGTTTGGAATGGAACTTTTCAATTATCGGCCTCCATGCTTTTTTCAAATTAATATTTTCTCCCACCGGGATACCAAGATAATTGAACGGGAAAGAAGATGGTTAACATCCAAGAGGGGATAACCAGTTCGAAACTTCCAGAGATAGAGCTCCGACCCCAAACACCTTTGATTTATTAAAGTTCACCTTCAGCCTGGACGTAATATGGAAGCACCTCAATATTCGAGCCAAATTAGAGATATTACGCCTCGACCATTCACCAATGAACAGTGTGTCATCTGCATAAAATAGATGGGACAAACAAATGTTAGAATTTAGGAATTTTATCCCGTCATAAACTCCTTTTCAACTGCCATCTTCATTGCCATATTTAACCCTTCCATTGCAATAATAAAGAGGAAGGGAGAGAGCGGGTCTCCTTGTCTAACCCCTTTCGTCATATAGAATTCAGTTGTTGGGCTCCCATTGATTACTACTGAACCTTTCCCTGATTCCAAACATCCCCTAATCCAATTTCTCCATTTAGTTCCAAATTTCATCTGTTCCATAATTGAGTCTAGGTATGCCCAATTAATAGAATCAAAATCTTTATTAAAATCTGCCTTAAACAAGAGCATCCTCCTACCTTTTGCTTTTGCCCAAGAACATAATTCGTTTACAATCAACGGGCCCTCAAGTATGTTCCTCCCCTCAACATAAGCCGATTGTTCTTCCCCTACAACACTACCGATGACCCGTTTAAGTCTGCAGGCTAACAGTTTTGCAATAATTTTATACAAAGATCTAATCAGACTAATAGGTCTAAAGTCATTGAAGTAGATTGGATCTTTTGTTTTTGCGGCAAGAGAGATAAACGATGAATTGAAACCTTCCGAGATTTTACCACCTGCTTCAAAATGTTTTACAAACCCTAATATATCATCTTTTAGCAGCTCCCAATATTTTTTGAAAAACCTGAACATGAAACCGTCTGGCTTAGGCGATTTGTCCCCACCACACGACCAAATTGCATTCCTTATTTCATCAGTGGTAAACTCTCCATCAAGAAATTTCACATCACATTCGGAGAGTTTACGAAATCCAGGATTGAGAAATAGTGGTCTATTAGTCCAATCTTCATGAAATTTCTTTTCAAAAAACTTGACAGCCTCCTTATTAATCTCCATCGGGTCAGTAGTCCACTTACCATTCGCCATAATCCTGTGAATATGATTCTTTCTGTTTCTATTGTTAACATACGTATGAAAAAAACTCGAATTTTCATCTCCTTCCACTTCCCATTTTAACCTAGCCCTTTGCTTTAGATCCAACGCGATGATTCTGGCATGTTCTGCAATCTTAATACCCCCAATTAATCTTTCTTCTATTTCTGCTACTGATAAGGTTCTAGATTCCGCTGCCATTTCAATTTCAACCATTCTTTTTTTTTTTTGCAAATCATCAATCTTCTTATTTTTCTCCCTCACTGTTTTTGATTCCCATCTCTTGATAGCAATCTTTAGTTGCTTTAATTTATTTAGCAACATCATATCAGGTTTACCATAACCAACAAATTCCGATCATGCATTCCTAATGTTCTCATCAAACCCGTCTTCCATCTTCCATGGATTAAATAGTTTAAAAGGGGGAGGGCCGAAGTTATCACAATGAGCTCTCGGTATAATTGGTGAGTGATCAGAGAGATCTATCTCTAGTGCAAAGCAAGAGGCAAATGGAAATGTTGATAAAAACGTATTGCACACCAAGAATCGATCTAACTTACTAAGTTTAGCACCCCGAGTTTGAAAATAGGTGAATCTTTGGCCACCCATCTTCATATCATTGAGTTCGCTCAAACGGATGAAGTGATTGAAGTCATTAGCATTACTGTTGGATAAGGTGTCTAAGTCCATAACTATTTCTGGTATGTACTTGACCCGACCCGGCATGGTCCATTTAGGTTGCATGGCACCATGCAATTGGATAGACTAAATGAGAGAAATAACACTTGGAGATTATTAATATATTATAAGTTCTAATATATTAATAATATTATTTGATTAGTTTGATCAAGAATTAATTTAGAATTAATTAAGTGATCAAAAGACAACTAATTAAATATATGGGTTGATTATGTAAATCATCCATATCTTGTATAGTGGGTTAAGAGGCTCCATGGATTATCAAATTAGGTTCCACCCATAGAATGCTCCATGGGAGTTACAAACCCATGGGTCATGGAAATGAAGAGTCATGACACATTAGGGTTTACATGGTGTAACCCTAGATGTGTCAACACATAAGAATCCCATTCTCCACCAAAATCGGACACACTAGTGAAACAAGAGGTCTAGGCTGATTTCAAGAAGTGTGTATTCTCTCAAAAGTCTTTCCAAGAGCATTTGGTGTTGTGTGAAGCATTTGAGGCATCACACTTGGGGTGCTAGGCTCATAAGGTTTCAAGGAACATAAGCAACAACAAGGTAAGTTATTCTATCTATCATTCAAGTTAAAAATTGTTCCCCATGTATGCTAGATAGGAATATAGCCTTGGAATTCAACTTTGCATGATAATTAGACAAACATAGATCCAAGGTTTAGGGTTGCATGTACACTTAGGAAGTGTTAGAATGCTCAAAACCCAACAATTACGCGTACAAAAATCGAGTTTATTCTTTCCTCCGGCCGTCGCACCACATTAAAAATCACCCATAAAGATCCTAGTGGCTGATTTAGAGCTTTTCAATGTTAACAATTCTACCCAGACATTTGATTTATCTATCTCTGATTTTGGTCCATAAACATTTACAAAACCTGTTAACCCATTAATTCCAACAAAATTCCCCAAAACTGCGATAAAGTATCTGGATTTGATGGTTTCAATCACCGAAAACCGTTTGTGATCCCATATAGAGACAAGACCTTCAGATCGTCCAATGGTACATACTTGCTCAAATCCATATTCACAGTCCCCCCAACAGTCAGCGACATTTAGAGTCGGGGAAGACTCACCTAATTTTGATTCCTAAATCCCGATCATACATAGTTTGTGTTCATTTCTAAGTCTACAAACCCATTCAATTTTGTATCTCTCTCCCATACCTCGAATGTTTAATGACATTATGTTCATCGGAAAGTGTGGTTCTCGCCTTCTTCACCAACAACGTCTCTAAGCACTGGATTATGTTCATCCATGTCAAATCCCAACATGTTCCCAATTGCCACCGTGTTTCTAATTTCCATCGAGGGGGATGCGGATTCAGTATCAGAATCTGGGAGTGGGACCTGTGAAGGGATTGGATCATAATTTAGGTCAATGTTAGGTTAAGGTGGGAGGATATTCAAGGCAACATCCGAAGTTCCATCCCCATTGCTTACAGTCCTCCTTCTTTTATTGTGGGAACTATCAAAATTTACTTCCGTATGGTTTTCAATTGAGCCAAAGTTATTTGGGAAAGGCCCAAAGATTCCAAAATTTGTTAGGTTGTACGGGATCTCGTTTGATATTCCATTTTTTGACCCCATGTTATTATTTTCCACATTATTATTCTCATTATTATTTATATTTTCAACTCCCCACTGTGATTCCCCATGCACATTCATGCCCATGTGTGACTCTTGGTGATCCCCTTGACTATCGTTTCCGTTTCCCCAATCTTCTTCATTCATTACAACGTTAACCGGTGCCGGCGTCACCACCGGTGACCAGGAATCATCATATGACTTTAGTTCCGAGCTTTCCATACTAGATTCTTTGACTTCATCGACATTCGGGGATATAAACTCCCCGTCCTCTAAACTGACACCGTTATCATCAAAAGGGATCGTATCAGATATATGTTCCTCCTCTTCATCTTCATCCATATCCTCGTCTCCCTCATCATCTGGTATGAAATTCTCCATCGTGGATTTGAACGGGACCCAATCAAAATCAAACTCTAAAATTCTAATCTTTGTTATTTTTCCTTTAATCTCCACTAACAATTCTTTGGATATATGTGTAGGATCATCGGTTAGGACCCCCACTTTGCCAAAAGATAGGTTCACAGCAGATAAATTCACTTCAAACGAAACAATTACCCTACCCACAGACTCCGCTATTAATGTGAAGTTTTCTTCTGACCACAATTCTGGAAGGAGGCACGAAATCTTTATCCAAGCAATTCTATCACAGTTGATTGTAGCTACGTCACCACTATCGAATTTGCAGAACCATTCCATCTATCCCTTCATGAAAGCATCTCTACTTTCTACATTCATGAACCGAACCCCAATTTGGAGTCCTCAAAAGTATTTTATATCACAATAAGATCCATCATTATTCTTGAAAGAATAATGGGCTTTTTCTAAATGATCAAAACTATGGAGTTCACCAATCAAGGGGTGTTTGGCTTGGCTTTTCAGGGAGCAAAAGTTCTTTTTGGAAAAGTAACAAAAAGTCAGGTTTTCCTGACTTTTCCAAAAATTTCATTTTTACTTGTATCCAAATCCAAAAGTAGCTTCTAAAATGCATTTGCGAAACATCTTTTGCTTTCTATCTTTTCCTAAAAGGACTTTTGGCTTCTAAAAAGCTAAGCCAAACACCCTCCAAAGTATGAGTACATTTCATCCATCCCCGAAGAGGAGAGTCATCAGAAAGCTTAATAGGATCACATTTCATCATAAGAGGGGGAGGAGGGATATTCCAGAACTTACTTCCACTCACCGCAACTTCCGCAAAAGTTCTTTTGTCTTTGATTGTAAACTTTGTCGCCTGAGGTAAACGATTCAGGTGCCGATTAGAGCCTCCCACTTGTTTCCTTTCATACCTTGCAATATTAACATATAGTGCCTTTTTGAATCTCACGAACGCAAATGACTTCCTATTTACAGCCTTCTTCGTCGCCATCTAGACATCAACGACTTCACCATATTTAGAAACATTTTCCTTTAGGGCATCCTTCCTAACCTCCTGTGGCAGATTTGAAATAAACATCGACATGACTCCGGCACGATTCCATCTTGGATACTCTCCAGACTTCGATAATTGCTTCCATCTTCTTCTCCTTGCATGCGTCCATTCACCTTCCATGATCGTCAATATATGTCGAACCCCTTAATGGATAATTAGAATGATTGATCAACATTAATCCTTACATCCACAATAGATAGTTAGAATAAATGAACCTAGCTCTCTTTCTTTCTCTTTTTCTTTCTCTCTCTCTCTCTCTCTCTCTCTCTCTATATATATATATATATATATATATATATATATATATATACACTTTGTTTTTACCATGTTTCTGTAACTTTTTGTTACGTTTAAGAAAATGGAATTTTTTTTCTCAAACTTTAAGATTTGTTTATTGGATTTTTGATGTAATTTTGAAATATCGAAATACAGTTTGAAATAGATTTAATTTTCTATTAAAGATATAAATTTATATGATATAAAGTTATAGGATAATGACTTAAAATGATAATGTATTTTTTGATTTGTATACATATGATCATTAAATTTCTTTTCGTCCACATTTACCCATTCAACTTGTTAAACTGTACACATTCAGGCCTTATGACCAACTACTCCAGATAAGCTGAAAAAATGACTTAATAAGGTAACATATTTTTCACTTTGCACACATATAGTCCTTAATAATTTTATGCATATTTAGTTGTTAATATGTTTTTTTTGTTGTAAAATAAGTTTTTGTTGTTTTTGTACACATTTAGTACTTAAGACTGATTTCTTTAGGTTTTTCTTACGGCATCCTATGTTGGACAATCATTAATGAGGTTGTTTTGGGATGTTGATAGTTATGTATATGGCGGCCTCAACTGCTTGGTTGCCTAGGTCTTGTGGTTTAGTTTAGGTCTTGTGTTCTGAACGTCGTAACTTCTTCATACAATCTCAGATTTTAACGATCTTTATATACACACATTAGTATTTGAGTGTACTACAACTTTCATTAAGATTATTCCTGTTAAAAAGTAATATATTTTTACTTAGCATTTTATATAAAAAACAATTATACATTCATTCGTAAAAAATGCATGGATATAAAGACCGTAAGTAAAAATATATTACTTTTTAAAGGAGTAATCTAAACGAAAGCTAAAGTAGACTCAAATACAAACGCGTGGATAGATTGTTAAAATCTGAGATTGTATGAAAAAATTACGACGTTCAGAATACAAGACCTAAGTCAAACCACGATACCTAAGCAACCAATCATTCGCCATGAATATAAGCATCAACAACCTCAAACACCTAATTAATGATTGTCCTACATACGATGCTATGAGAAAACCCAAAAAAATCAGTCTTAAGTACTGAATTTGTAAAAGAACAAGGACTTATTTTGTAACAAAAAATATATTAAGGACTAAATATGCACAAAAATATTAAGAACGAAATATGTACAAAGTGAGAAATATATTACCCTATTATGTCATTTTTCTCGGCTTACTTGGAGTTGTTGATCATAAGTACTGAATGTGTACAGTTTAACAAGTTAAATGAGTAAATATCGACGAAAAACTTAGTAACCAAATGTGTACAAATAAAAAAATATATTACCCATTTAAGTCATTTTCTCTAAAGTTATATTAAATATAAGTTTAGTCTATTTTAGATTGAATTTGTAAAAGAACAACAATGATTTATTTTGCAATAAAAAATATATTAAGGACTAAATATGCACAAAAATATTAAGAACGAATATATATATATATATATATATATATATATATATATATATATATATATATATATATATATATATATATATATATATATATATATAAAGTGAGAAATATATTACCATATTACGTCATTTTTCTTGGCTTACTTGGAGTAGTTGCTCATAAGTATTGAATGTGTACAGTTTAACAAGTTAAATGAGTAGATATAGACGAAAAAACTTAGTGACCAAATATGTACAAATTAAAAAATATATTACCCTTTTAAGTCATTTTCTCTAAAGTTATTTTATATATAAGTTTAATCTATTTTAGACTGAATTTGTAAAAGAACAACAATGACTTATTTTGCAACAAAAAAATATATTAAGGACTAAATATGCACAAAAATATTAAGAACGAAATATTACAAAGTAAGAAATATATTACCATATTACGTCATTTTTCTCAGCTTACTTGGAGTAGTTGGTCATAAGTATTGAATGTGTACAGTTTAACAAGTTAAATGAGTAAATATAAACGAAAAAACTTAGTGACCAAATGTATAGAAATTAAAAAAAGATATTACCCTTTTAAGTCATTTTTTCTAAAGTTATTTTAAATATAAGTTTAATCTATTTTAGACAGTGGTATTTTATAAAGAACAAATTACACGAATGGTCCTTCAGGTTTTGTCTTTTTCCCTAAAATAGTCCTTACGAAACATTTTTCCCTCAGATGGTACCTACGGAGCAAACCTTGCACACAAAAGGCCCCTATGACTAACTTTACTAACAGATTCTGTTAAGTTTTATGAAATGACAAAAATACCCTTTGTTTTATGCACATAAATGGCCCTCTTTCTCTCTCTCTCTCTCTCTCTCTCATATATGGGTCTTTTACATCTTCAACTCCATTCCTTTGTTGTTTCATTCCTTCCCCATCGGCGACACCTAGGAACACCGGCAACCACAGCTCCGCCAGCACCCCCGTGCCCTCTGCTACTATTCGTGATGCTACTATCAACTGACGGGATGAGAAGCTCACCAGAGGAAGCAACTACCACTCTCGTTCCCCTCTCATCTCCTTCTGGTTTTGCCGGAAAGCACTGATCTGATAGATGACTTCTTCTTATTGAACTTTCTCTTCCGTTGCACATGTGAGACTTCATATCCTCTACCAATATCAGATGGTGGTAAACGATGGTTTGAGGATGACGAAGGCAGAACCGATCAAGATTCCAATTAGGGTAAAGAGGAGATGCTGTTCTTTGAGGATGTAATTGATGAATCTTAGGAGATATCGATGAGGGATTTAGGTGAGCAAGGTGGGGTTTGACTAGTCGACATTTCTTCATCTCTCCTTTGGTTTGCATTTGATTGTTTATGAAACTGCTTCATGTTGTTCATCGTGATTGAATCTTCCATTCAAAATTATGCTTTTATTGGTACAGGGGTTAATGGGTTATGAGCAAGTGAAGAGCATGAGAATGAAAATGGGTGTAGAAACGATGTTTATGCTTTCAGGTGTTCTTTCAAGTTTGTAAAATGCTATAGGGAAACATGTTTGATCTTATTGCCCACCAAGTGTTTGATCTTTTGTCTGAATGATCTTTCCATGGTGCAAAGTTCTTAGCTACACCTAAAACACAGTTTGCCCACAAATTTCTAAATTTGGCTTTTAAATTTTTGAAGCAATTGTGAAAACCCCTAAATCATAACCTAGAAGAGAGAGAGAGAGAACAAAGGGTATTTTTTAGAGAGAGAGAGAGAGGACCATTTATGTGCATAAAACAAAGGGTATTTTTATCATTTCATAAAACTTAATAGAATTTGTTAGCAAAGTTAGTCACAGGAGTCTTTTGCGTGCAAGATTTGCTCCGTAGGTACTATTTAAGGGAAAAAGGTTTCGTAAAAACTACTTTAAAGAAAAAGACAAAACCTTAAGGACTATTCAGTATAATTTATTCTTTTTATAAATAACTGACTCGCTCTAACTTTCTTACCATGAAATTCATATAAACCTAAATTTAAAATTTAAAATATATCTTATCATATTTAAAAAAGTATAAAATATATAAAATAAAGTCACAAAGGATGAGGTTGATGATGTGTAGTTATCAACCTATCAAAGTCAGTCGGAGAAGAAGTGATATATATATATATATATATATATATATATATATATATATATATATATATATATATATATATATAAAAGCATCTTCTCCAAAACACTAAAGCCGCCGCCCCTTCCATATAAACGTCCCCTCCCCCTAATCGACACCTCCAAATCAAAAGGTTGCCACCGTACTCGCCTCCTCATCTCTCCGGCAACGGCGTTCATCACCGTCATCTCAATCCCCTCCCTGCTCCTCGCCGACCTTTCTCACCGCCGTACCTCCAGTGAAGCGAGAGGTTCAGTTCGTTTCCCATCCCCATATCATATCAGGTTCGATTTCTCATCACCATATCATATCTATAGTCGCTTGATAGAGTATATGATGAGTTGCTATCAGTTTCTTATTCTTTCTACTGATCTATAAATTACCATTTGTAGTGATGGATTTCTGTTTACTGTTATATATCGATTTTCAATTAATCCCCTTTGTAATCTTTTATATTTTATTAACAGAAACACTTTTATTCATATAAATGATAAACCTTTTGGTAATCTTTTATACACCAACTGATATACAAAGAATAAGCATGAAGCAATTACAACTGCTAATTACTAAATATTATTCCGACGGTTTTGTTTTCTGTTTTTTCCAGATATTTTTTTAAGTTATTCGGATGAATTTGCGGTTTTTGTTTGGTTTCAAGTCAAGTTAAAATGACCATTTAGTCCTTGGAGAATTTATTTAGACTACCGCTGTCATTGGGGGATGTATATGAGCCGCTCGTTACTTTTATTTAAGAAAAAAAGAAAATTGGATAAATCTTTATCACCAAGCCACCCCCACAAGATGTAACCTTTTGTGTTGGTTTCGATGATATGATGTGTATTGTTTTTTTCCTAAATATTTAATTAAATACTTAAAAGTATTAAAGTTCTTTTTTTTTTTAATCTAATATTATTTTTGTAAACAAGAAATAAAAATACTATACTTTGTAATTTTTTTAATAAATAAAATATAATGTTAAGATACATTATATTTAAGTTAAAATTTTCAATTTTAATCTCTTTTAATTTTATATTTGTTATCATTGTATTTTGTATCTAATTTCGTTTGAAATTTTATAAAATTATTTATAAAAAAATCATATAGTTTTTAATACTTTTAATAATTCTTTTATAACTAAAAATATTTTTATTAAATAAAAAAATTTGCATCGCTTGGTAATAGATGTCGAAAATTAGATTAAGTTTGATAAAAGAGATGAATTAGTTTTTGGGATAATGATTTAAAAGGGTAATATATTTTTCGATATGTCTGCATTTGGTACTTGATTTTTCTGTCCACATTTACCCCCTTCAACTAGGTAAACTGTAAACATTCAGTCCTTATGATCGATTACTCCAGGTTAACCGTGAAAAATGATTTTATAGGGTAATATATTTATCATTTTGTTCACATTTAATCATTAATATTTTTGTACACATTTAGTTCTTAATATATTTTTGTTTCAAAATAAATTTTTTTTGTTTATGTACACATTCAGTAGTTATGAATATTTTCTTCAGGATTTTCTCACGACATCTTACGTGAGACAAAAAAAAAATTCATTTTTAAATAAGGCAAAACTCCTTATTTATAAATCCATTATTAAGAAAAAACGTTTATTTCAAAATACATTTATCGAAAATCAAAATAATATAAGAAACACAGATTCCTCAATATTGTTGATGAGTGTGTACAATCATGCATTCTCCTTCCCACGACCAACGATATAACCTGAAAACATAAACAATTGAGTAAGCATAATGTTTAGTGACTTTTCCCAAAAATACCCGATAGAGCAAACGTATTATCATGAATAAGAGACTCACACTCATTAGATTGGAATACCTTGGCCTAATCAATCATTGGAATTGAATGCCAACAACAAGTCCAGTTAGTCATCGGACTGGAATATCCAGGGTTTGTTGACATGCCGCCTTAACCCAACCGCTCTTCTCGAGTCTCCGTGCCTATAGCTTATAGCCGGTCCGCACCAGGTATCTTGGCCTATAACATATAGCAGGACCACCTCAACCTATCCCACCACCATATGACTATCTCACGTAAAATGTCTTGAAAAAAACCTAAAGAAATCATTCATAAGTATTGAATGAATACAAAAATAAAAATGATTTATTTTACAACAAAAAAAATGTTTGATGATTAAATGTGTATAAAAATATTAAGGACTAAATGTGTACAAAGTGAGAAATATATTACCATATTAAGTCATTTTTACCGGCTAACTTAGAGTAGCCGGTCATAAGGACTAAATGTGTACAGTTTAACAAGTTTATGGGGTAAATGCAGATGAAAAAAAACTCAATAACTAAATATGTACAAATCGAAAAATATATTACCCTTCTAATTCATTATCCCTTATCTTTTAAAAAAAGAAATATTGAATTAAAAGTTGTTGATAAAGATAAGGTTAATTTTTTTAAAGGAACTCTATGTGTTTGGAATCTAGATGTGTGGTGTATGGTGTCATCATGACGGTTTACTTTTGTTATATTAATTGAATATCCCAAGAAAATATCTCAAAAAAAAAAAAAAAAATAGTAAACCAAAAAGAAGAATTTGATATCAAGGATTCTGCTATATGAATAGAACCTCAAAAGAGATCAATATCTCGTTTTTTTGTTAGATGTAGCTGCTTAATGTTTTGAAATACACATAAGGCATATTTGTAATGCACTTTTATGCCCTTGAGACATTATGTCAATATGAATGTGGGGTATGGTGTTCAAAATTGGGTATCCAAAATTTTTGAATAGATATTGTTATCCGGATCTATGCAAAAATTTATTTTATAGATTCGGTTATTCGAAAGTATTGTATTTTTTTGGTCCATAAAAATGCCAAAAAAAATCGGATATCTATATCCAACATCCGAAATTTTTGAATATCCGGAATTTTCAAATCTTTGAAATATAGTAGCCAAAATATAGTCATTTCATGTCTGATCGTGATGAAAAGAAATACCACATGACAACAAGTGAAAGAAAAAAGATATAGGGAGGAAAATTGCACATTAGACTAAACAACACGGACGATTTATATAATTTGCTCAATATTTGCTTCCAAACAAATACAAGTTCTATAAATTTTTTATGTCTACTTTCTCATCTTCAATTTGATTGCTTTTGTAATGTGATGGTATATGATTTTGTAATGTACTAATGTATTGGTTATTTCCAAACAAACCATTTAATATGATGTTTTTGTAAAATGACAGCTACCACGTTCACTCCACAAATCAAAAATGGCAGAGTACCTCCCACCTGAACTCATTATCAAAATTCTTTCAATGTTACCCTCAAAATCCCTTATCCGTTTTCGATCAGTTTGCAAATCATGGCATTCTCTCATTTCTTCCCCCGAATTCAGCCCAACTCATCTGCACAATTTCAATAAATTCAACTCTCGCAATCTTGTTCGATGTTGTCTATGGACAGAGAAAAAGGAAGTATACACAGTCCATCACGATGATCAACATCTTACTCTTGATGCCCCCATTGATTTCCCCTTCAATCTTCTTCGTGATGAATATGGAACCATCTTTTTTACACTCATCGCGTGTTGCAAAGGCGTTGTTTGCCTCTATAATGAAAGATCCCCAAAAAATGAAATCCTACTTTGGAATCCTTCAATTAGAAGGAAAGTAACCCTAACTCCTCGTTCATATAGGTCGGAACTTACTCTCGTTTTTGGGTTTGGGTATTGTGCGAATTCTAATGATTATAAGGTTGTGAGATTCGCATATGATCGTAGCAACTTGATCGATAGACCTGAGGTAACTGATGATTCAACATATATAATATTACAAGGAAATTAAGTAATCTAACCACAATTTAATATGTATTTGAAAAAATAACCAAAAAAATTGTTTTCTAGCAAAACTAATCACTTGGTCTAGCATGCCATTCTAGGCCAAGAAAAAAACACTTTTTTTTTGATAAAAAAAGTACATTTTGGACTAATGGAATTTCGAACTAAAATTTCAAATTTTGGAAAAAAAATCCCGGAATTTAAAAAATAAATCTAAAATCGAATGAACAATTTTTGAAATTTCGAGAAAAAAAATTGTTTTTTACTTAAATCTAACAAAAAGGTAAACAAACATAGTAAAAATAACTATACAAAATATCAGTGTATAATATTATACATTTTATTAAAAAACAGTGACATTAAACACTTCGAAATAAATATTTTGGTTATGTAAAGAGATTTTTTTAAAAAACCTTCGGAATATAAACAATAGTCTAGGAGGATATATTTCGAAAAAAGTGGTTATTTTTCAAAAAAAAAATAATGATTAGATTACTCAATTTCCCAATATTATATGTATTAATCGATAGATATATCTTGAACTAATTTTTACCACTTTTTTTTATATGCCTATTTAAGGTTGAGATTTACTCTGTGAAAACCGCGATATGGAAACCGATCGGGTTCCCTCAAGACTCTATGTGCTACCATATCCTTAGCGACTGCTCACAAGTCTTTTTCAATGGATCTATTCATTGGTTAGCAACCGATTTAGGAGTTTCACATTGCTCAATCCTAACAATGGACTTGAGTACAAATCTTTTTGGGGAAATCCAATTGCCTGAGTATCTAGTGAACTACTCGTCAATGGGAGTGACTTTAACGGTTGTTGGAGATTCTTTAGGTGTGATTTATTCAAACCGTTGTACAGTTGTGGGTTCAAGCACTTATAAGATATGGGTTATGAAGGAGTACAAGAAACCGGCTTCATGGACATTGATATATGATGTCCATTATCCGGATACGGATTTAGGGAGACCTTTGAAATTAAGACATAATGGGGATTTGGTAACTGAATCACGTCGATGCAATTTATCGATTTATAATCGTGAGGCGAGGTGTTATACGGTTGATGGGTGTTGTAGCAAAGGTGTTAAATTGTGGTCGATTTCTATAGACAAATACGAAGAGAGCCTGGCATTGTTGGATGCAAGTGATGGTAATAATGAAGAGTGATTGGCAAGGTATGAAGTATTGTATATTTTATGTGTGTTTGTGTATATGGTTATTGTATTGTAATGATTTGGCAGTAAACATGGTTTGTTTGTGTAAGAAATTTAAGTCAGTTGGCTTGTGTTTGAATGTGGCTTGGCTTTGTACACATCCATTTCCTTATTCATCCTCCTCATTCCCAAACGTTTCCATTGCAAAAACACAAAAACATAATGACTTTTATTCTCATATTTGTCACTCAACAAATCATTATTTTTCAAAACAGGGATTAGGTTATTTTTATTCACTAAACTTTTCTGGATGTTTTATTTTGGTTTTTATATTTTGTTTAAGCTATCATTAATCATTGAACTTGCTTATTTGGTTCATTTTTATATTTTGTTTAAGCTATCATTAGTCATTGAACTTGCTTATTTGGTTCATTTTGGTCACTATAACTGGGAATACCAGGTGTATAATATCAAACGATGTGATCAATGTTATAATTAGTCATTGAACTTTTATGGGTTTTTTATTTTAATCATTATACTTTGTTTAAGCTATCATTAGTCATTGAATTTGTTTATATTTTTCATTTAGTCACTTATTTTTTTTTATTATTATCATTAGAGCTGGCAAAAATTGACTCAACCAACCCACCCAACCCAAAAATAGCAGGTTGGGTTAAGATTTTCAACCTATTTATGTTAAATGGGTCAACTCGTCTAACCCATTTAATTAAATATAGATTGGGCCGGGTAAAAATTATCAACTCGTTTTCAACCCATCAACCTATTTAATTTTAATATATATTAAATTTAGTAATTATTTGAATATTATCATGTATTAATCTAAGTATTAGTTTATAAAACACAATGTTTGTATTATTATTATTTATGTTTTAAAAAATGGAATCTTAATTCATACCTTTTATATTGGCACCGATAACACTAGCCACTCTGAAAAATCACTTAGAAATTACATATCTTTAATTGTATTTGAACAATTTCTTTGTATATGTGAATTGTGATTGTGATTTTGTCATACTTTGAAGTTTTATTAAAGTCTATAACTAATTTAAATTAGGCCTGACAATTGGGTTGGGTTCGGGTTGATGGGTCACGGCTTGGCGGGTTGACGGGTCAAAAAACATAAACTCAACCCAACCCTTATAATATATGAGTTGACGTTGATGGTTCACGGGTTGGTGGGTTAGAAACCTCAACCCAACCCAACCCATATAACCCATTTAAGTATATGCGTTCACGGGTTCACAAGTTAATGGGTCAAACCCAACCCATATAACTTGTTTAATAAATAAGCAATACATTTTTAAAAAATGAGGTTTTTTTCAACATAAATTCATTAAATGGTTAAAGTATTTAACATAAAAAAAAAAGTTTCAACATAAATTCATAAAGTTAATAACATCCAAATAAAAAAAAAAAATGAAACATTCATAGAAAGTGGATGTGCTCTTCGTTCATGACTCGTGAAAATAACGACATGTATTTTTTCTTTTTTTGATTAACGGACCTAAAACGCAGATTAGTCACATATAAATATGGAAGGAATACAACGATACGGAATCTTACGAATTTGAATGGAAGTCAAATTTCATTAATAATTAAATATACCATTTTATAAATGTAATATATATATATATATATATATATATATATATATATATATATATATATATATATATATATATACATACGGGTTAACGGGTTGGCCCGCGAACCCAAACAAATACGCCAACCCAACCCATGAAATAAACGGGTTAGTGGGTTGGCGGGTTGACGGGTCGATAATCTCAACCCAAACTCGTCTATTTTCGGGTTGGGTCAGTGTCAGGTTACGGGTTGGGTCGAGAGTTGTCACTCCTAATTTAAGTGGTGTAATATTTAGTTAATTTATCTATTTATTTTTATTTTAAATGGGTCAACCTAAATTTAACCAATTTATTTAATAGGTTAGGTTGATAATTACATAAACGGCTCAACCCGGGGACAACCCATTTATCTGAAATGTTGGGTTGGATTGAAAATATCAACCCATTTAAATAAACAGGTTGGGTTGGGTTGAAATTTTCAACCTAATTAATAAATTTGTTGAACCCTACCCCAATCCAGGTTGACCCATTGCCACCTCTAATTATCATTTATAAAAAAAATATAAAAAAAACTACTATTTTTTTCCTTTTCTCCACAACTAAACTTGTTACATCAAATTCTCTTTAAAACAAACTTGTTACATCAATTATTTAAAGTAAATTATATGAATAATCCTTATGAGTCAACGTAGGATGTATATTGAGTTTTTAACCTTTTTTACTCGAACACTCCTAATAACTTAAAAAATTGATTTTGCCATTATTGATCCCATCACTCTTGTCACTAGTAAAAACACACCAAATCATCATTGATAACCAGTTTTACGATACGTGACCCCGTGGAAAGTCTCCGTATCAAATGGCCCAAAGCAGAAAATATTTTGGTACATATGAATTAATTGAAAACACTAACAAGTCTACTTATTCTTCTAAAACCCCAAATCAAGGGACTCGATCATCCTTCAATGCACAAAGGTTATGTTTTGTATGAAGCAATTGAAAACATTAAACTTGCATGCTCATGATCACAATGATTATTCATATAATTTACTCTGAAATAATTGATATAACAAGTTTAGTTGTAGATAAATAGAAAAAAAAATGTAGTTTTCTTACGATAATAAAAAATAGAGTGGCTAAAATGAAAAAAAAGGTTAGTGAGCAATTGTAGCTTAAACAAAGTATAATTACTAAAATAAATCAATAAGAAAAGTTCAATGATTAATTATAATCTTGACAATGTCATACACTGGCTATCATCGGTTAGAGTGACCAAAATGACAAAAAATAAACAAGTTCAATGACTAATGGTAGCTTAAACGAAGTATAATTACCAAAATAAAACACTTAGAAAAGTTCAATGACTAAAAATGACCTAAACCCTGAAAAATATGGTCCTCATGTGCGTCATAATTGGCATCACCTTTACCTTGAGCATCATTTTTATCAATCTGGTCCTCAAGTGGAGTATCATTGATATCCACTTTAGTACCGCCACCTTTCCTTTGATCATTATCGTCATCATCATTTAGAAAATAATTTCCATAATCTTCACCATCATCTTCATAATCATTTACTTATGTGCCTTCCGCTTCCTTATTATTATATTGACTAAAAGCATGTGTCAACATTAGTTGTTCAGAATTTTGTGAATCATAACCGAAATTTAAATTTTCTATACTAAAATCTTCAACTAACAACACTAATTTCCAATATTTCAAATTTTGACTTTCGAGAAACTTTAACACTCCATCTATTTTTTACAAAAGCACTTTTCTCAAATTCTCAAATTTGTGATATATATCAGAATTTTAGTTTCATATTCCTAAATAAGAAAAAGATACTTTAAAATGAATACTTAATCTTAAAAATGATGTATGAATACACTAATGAAATCATAAATGAATACACTTGAAAATCACCTCTATATAACTAACATTGTGAACATCAAATTATTCTTCATCCTCACCAAATAATTGCTCATCACGGTTAGATTCCTCCTCATAGCCATCAGATTCTTCCTCATTATACTTAGATTCTTATCCTTCTTCTTTAACATATGATTCATTAATCTATCAAAAACCATATCCTCCTTCTTCTTTTAAAACATCCTCAAGAAACTTAATATTTTTTGACGTCCAATAAAAATCTATTGGGAGTTTACGTGTGACAAGCAAAGGATCAAAATTAAAACTATTCACATACAACAACTACAAAAAACATATGTCATACAAGTTAACTTTTTTAAAACATATACTTATACAGTCTAATATAGAATTAATCATAAATAGATGTGTAATCGCATATGATTAATTAAATATTACATTGGATAATCATATATGATTATTCATATTTATTTATACAATGTAATATATCAATAATCATATATTAGTTTGTATAATCATATATGATTATAAAGTCTGCTATATGATCAATAATAAAAACAAAACATATATATTAAAACTGAAAAAAATATTTAATATTAAAAACCTGTTCACATACCATCAGATATGCTAATGGTCTATAAACAAGATGATTCTTTCTCTGGATTATAAACCTCATCGTTCTTATCAAAAAAACGACAATAAAGTCGCACCAATCAATCAAAGTTAAATATTTATCTCTTCTAATTACATACAATGGATTCAAATTACATTTTCCCACGCTTGTAGACTCACGGAATGTATTAGTAAATAGAACCAAACAAAATTAATTTATAATCTGCAGCACAAGTCAGAACAAGTTCATTCTTTAGTTGCTTCAAGTTAATTTATCAATATTTCCATATTATTTCTTCAACTCAAACATACAACTCTCTTCATCATATTCTAAAATATAATCCAAACTTGAAAGTAATGTACCACCAAATGGTAATCATAACATCTCAAGATCAAACTTGCAATTAACTCTCACTAGACAATTCTCAAACTCCACCTTCAAACTTTCAAAATTAAAATGATCATGAACATCATAATCAATCTTCAATGGTACATCAATCATCTTCATCCGTAGCAAACTCCCAAATCCCATAGCCATAACACACACCTTTTGTTCTCTACTTAAACCCTAAATAACAGCCAACATTGACCCGTCTGAGCATTTGTTCTTCAATGAAGGAAATTCTTTTATCATAACAACTTTTTTCTTTCTTCACGACTTTAGCTTCTCTCTTAAAATTAGAAGTATCTTCATCAGATAGCTCAAGTGTCTTACTTGCAGTTTTAACCTTCTGCAAAACTAACTTCTTTCCCCAAACTGTCACTTCCACTTTTGGTTGTTCAATATTTGCTTTTATAGATTTCTTTGATCGGGTTTCAACTGCATCTTTAGCCTTTACTTTTTTTGAAGATGATCTTGTCTGCCTTGAGCTTTCTATTAATACCTTCTTTGTAATATTATTTTTTTCAACCACAAATATTTTTGAAGACGATCTTGTGTGTCTTGACCTTTCTATTGATACCTTCTTTGTAATATCATTTTTTCAACTACAATCATTTTTACACACATTGTGTTAGTAAAAATAATCACTTATGATTAAAAGACATACCCTTATCATTTTTAATCTTGGACTTTTTCTCTAAAACTTCTGAACCTTCATTTTTATAAATAGAAGGATTTACAAGAAACAAAAACAAACATAATTACTTATTAATACATAATCACTAATGATTATAATATATATATATATATATATATATATATATATATATATATATATAAGTTCATAGAATAAAGTAAGATTTTATCACACACAATCACTAATGATTATAAAACATACATCATTATTTTTAAAAATTCACAAAATCAATTATTATTACAACACGTACATTTATCATTTCTTTTCTTTGACTTTTTCTCTTTATCTTCGGAAGAAACATCTTCATATTAACACTGATTACATAGAAATACAAAATGACCAACAAAAAGTTGATTATAAACAAAAATTAGCATCATCAGTTAAAATAAAAAAGGAAAAGAAGAATATGAACACTAAAACATAATAGAAACCTTTTTGAACATTAAAATTTTCAACTGTATTTTTCCATACAACCCCACTTTTTCCGCCTTCGAGATTTTTTTTTGAACTTTTCTTGAACATATTTTTTTTTGATATCACTATGTGTGAATAAAATAAAAAACAACTACTTATAAAAAATCATCATAAAAATAAATACTACAAAACAGATGAACTGTAAAATGAACAAATCATCAAAATCAAGTAAAAATCATGAAAAAACTACTAAATCAAAACAAAAATCATTGTTATAAACAAACAAAAAAAAAACTACAGTTAACTAGGTAAAACAAACATGCATTATAGATAAAATAAGAAAATAATCGCATTTTAAACTTTCATTTCGATTAACAAAGATGCACTTTCCTTTTGATGTTCTTATGAAGATATTACTAATATTTTGACTAAATATGAATAAATAACCACCGATATCTAGGGCTTAATGCGATAAATAAAGAAAAGAGGATTTTTCGTATGAGTTTTTGAACAAGAAATTATGTAGACGGTTTTACAGTATGATAGTAGCATTCGTCATCATCTTTGCAAACACGATTTGATATGTGTAAACGATATTAACCCTAACGCTAAGTGTAACGCAGTTAAAATTATGAAATGATCAAATATTACAATTATGTCACTGCATACATTTGTTCATTTAAAATCAGATAATCAAATGGCTATGTGACAATCTAAACATCTCTAATTATATTTTAATCTCAAATAAGCCCCTCTCTCTCTCTCTCTATATATATATATATATATATATATATATATATATATATATATATATATATATATATATATATATATATATATATATATATATATATATAGTTTTTGTAAATTTTTGGATTTCTGCTTTCAAAATTTAAGAATTGTTTGTTGGATTTCAAGTATATTTTTAGAAGTTTGAAATACATTTTCTAAAAACCATAAATATATTTTTCTACTAAAAAGTAGAAATTTATATGACATAAAGTTATTTTAAATATAAGAAAATAGACATGATGGTGTGATTTTGTAAATGAATCAAAAGGTTGTAACTTTGTTACCATGAAATTCATATAAGCCTAAGTTTATAATTTAACATATCTCTTATTCATAGCTCTCGCTACTGAACATAAAGCTGGTCCACGTTGTGACCTCTCGCCTTGAATCACCAGTTCTCCCCCACTTAGGGCCCTAACCCGTATCAACTGTTGCGCGCAGTCGATCACTGCCCCCATTGGGGCTCAACCAATCCATGCCTATTATAACATTGTTCCCACGCAACGGAATGGGAACGAGGTTTACTAGGTAGCACTGCTCTTACAGTCTCAAAGCACAATCCCTGAAAACCTTTGCTTCTCGTACTAATCGGTCGTAAGCAATCTCGACCTCTAGAGGGCAATCCAACATACTCGAGGACTCAGGAAACCTCTTGATAAGGGCAAAAGAGATAAATGATCGAGTAGCCCCCAAATCAAATAACACATGGATTGGGATACCGTTCATGTGGAACGACCCTAAACATCACACAAAACATATATATAAATATCATAATTGACATAAAAATAAGAGCTAGGGTGAAGAAAACATACCCGTCACCACATCGAGTGCGACGCGTGCCTCCTCAGCGGTCAACTAGAAAGCTCGGCTCCTCACCACCAGAGTATATGTCTTTCCCTGTCGTCCATCCATAAGTCGCAGGTCACTGGAGCTGGTGCCACCACTGACGTTGCTACTACTGTCAATCTCGTGCAGTCTGCCTTTTTATGGCCCTTCTGATGGCAGTGAAAGAAAATTAGGCCTGATGTCTAGATTATGCGGGTAGCGGCAGTACAATCCTTGCTAAAGTGTCCAGTCTTGTTGCACTTGTAGCAGCCCGATGATCTCAATCTACAAACTCCCTCATGCGGCCTTCCGAATTTCATGCAGCGGCTCTGGCCCAGCTGGCCCTTCGACCTAGTGTCGGATCCCTTGGGTTTTTCCCTGAAACCCCACTAACATTCCCAGCCTCCTCCTTCCTTTTCCATAGGTGGTCTATGTCAATCTCTCTCTCCCTCTTCATGGCTATCATGTCATCTAATGTCGGGCATGCCGAGTAGCAGACATGTTTCTGAATGTCAACTCACAACATACCATGATAGCGGGTCTTCCGTATATTGTGGCACCATCAAAGCCCTCTCTCTGAGCTTGGTGGTAACCTCCGCCACCTACTTAGTTGTCTGCCACATATAAAGGAACTCCTTGGCCAGCTATTGAAGCTCCACTACTGGTGCGAACTTAGCCCTAAATTGGGCCACAAGATATGACCAAGTGATAGCCTCAATGGCTAAGACCCCCAAGGAATCACCAGCTGTTTCCCACCAATCTCTAACCCTATCTTTCAAACATCCTGATGCATATCGGACCTTCGACCCCTTAGGGCAGAAGCTCGTCAGCTGAGCAGACTCCATGTCTACAATCAACCTCCTGGCAATAATGGGGTCTTTCTCCCCATGGAATTCCAGCGCACCACATCCCATGAAATGCTTAAAGGAGAGAGTGTGTGTGTGTGTGTCCCTGTCTGGTCAAATGTCATGTCGCTCTTGAACGCCCTGAGGTGATCCTCCATCAACTCGATAATCCCCTACTTGATCGACCTAAAAATCACTGTGGTCACCTTAAGGATGCCTCTCGTAATCTCTAACGCGATGAACTCGTGCAATCTCTCATCAATCGGTTCGGATCCCGAACCTAAACTTGATCCTGATCCTGATCTTTATCTCGATCCTCCTGCTCCATGACGCGTAATGATCACCATTCTGAAATAAAACATACAATACAAAATCTCGAGAGGTCTCACTGTAATGCCTGTAGATCCGGGCTAGTCAATTTATTGACGATAAGCGTCAAAAATGACTTTTTGATGGAAGATTATTTAGAAGGAGTAATCTTAACTAAGTTGTAGTATATGTTACAAGGATTCTGTACATATAATGAACGCCGAAATCCGAATTATAACGAAGAAATTATGACATGTTGAAGTTTCATGACAGAACCGACACGACGCTGAATGACGTAAATAGTGAATTTACGATAAAGCGATATTTAGCCTTAGTGATCTAAACGAATGTTGTAGAATTAGTTAAACCGAGAGCGTGCATAAAAAGAACGCCCAAATCTGACTTGCAAGGTCTATTTTAGATTGTTTATGCTTTTGGTCTGTATTGAAACATGATATCCTGAGTTTTTGTTATTTAATTAAAATACATTTCGTTAAAGAAACGCTTTGGTAAATTCTTGTCATATTTTGTTTTGGAAACAAATTTTGCAACTCTTTTAATCAAAGGATTATTCTGATTTTATAAAACAAAGCATAAACAAATCAGTCTTTTCTGGCCGTGAAAATGGGGATATCATAGTTGGTATCAGAGCATTATTTAAGCGAACTAGGAATTTGTAGGATTTCTAGACTTAAACTTAGAATGTAAGTGAGGATTGTGTGGTGAGTGTCTGCCATATTTTAGGCACGAGCACTAGTATATTTAGGAAAAATGCCTAAAATGCTTTTTTATGTGCTAAATATTATATGTTTGTCATATATGAAATTGTTTGTTTGGATCTATGGTCTGTTGCTGACTGGATCTGCGAACCTTATGTGTTTAGGATTCTAAGCGTACGACTACGATATCAGAACTAGCATGTAATGTTTCAGAGTAATAAGGATGATTTGAACGTCTGTCGAAATAGATATCTAAATTCACCTAATTTGGTTTATAGATCGAAATGGTGAACACACAAAGTGGATTGGGAAACGACAACCCGAAGTCTGAGCCACAAATGATTGGGAGTGCACTAGAACTAACAGTCGCACCTGAGCCAATCACGATGGCGGGAGTATACACAATGGTGCGAATGATGTTGGATCATCTGATGGAAGAAACACGACATTTACTTCAACAAGGTAAGGACGAACTTACTGTGCCAGTACGCCAGGCACCTACTCACGAGATAACTATCGGGGTTGCTAAGTCAGTCGAAGAAGTGATTAATGGTAGTATCGCCGGCAAGGTTAAAGTTGGCAAGAAGAGGAAATTTGAGGAGTCTTCAAGGTCTGACAAGAGCAACATGTTCTCGAAGTCTAGAAAAAGAGGAAGTAAAGAAAATGGTGTGGGAAATGCAAAAGGAAAAACTCTAGGAAAAGTGGTGAGGAGGTGACATGTTTTAAGTGTAGAAAGCATGGACATTACGCCGACGAATGTACATTCAACGAAAGGGTATGTTACAAATGTAATGAAGAATGGCACTTCAAGCAGGACAGCCCAAAGAGGGAAGAAGCTACAAAGCCAACTGTACCACTGAAGCATTATGAGAGATCCGACGAAGAGGTGACTTTCTACAAATATGGAATAAAAGGTCATTATGCCAACAAGTGCACATCCGAAAAAAAAGGTGTGCTATGGATGTAACATAGAAGGGAACTTGTCTAGATATTTCCAAAGGAAGAATGAACCAGCAAAGCCAAAGGCATTCCACATGATCCTCGATGAAGCAGAAAACAACGCGAGGATTCAAGAATGAAGACTTCATATTAAGATATAGTATGTATCAGGAACTGTAGCCTATTAGAGGCATAGTATAGGGTCAACTTGAACTTTCTTTTAATAGTTTCAAGAATTAATATAAACCCTGGTTTTGTTATCTAATGTATTGAATGAAACCTATCGAATGATATCGAAGGTGGTATCTTACCTTTAGTTTATGTCTGATAACACAACAGTATGTTTAAAGGAGCATGGTACGTCTGGAGTACACCTTCAATTGGCAGGATGATGGAACGACTGGTGTAACTCTTGAAGTTGTCCTATCGCCTGAAATTTCCACCACCAACCGAGTTGAAGTAGAATTGATGAGTGAAGATGCGCATGGAAGAAGTCCTAGTAGAGTTTAGGAAATTTTATATGAATAATTGGACACATTAGTATGTGTTAAATTGTTTGGTGATTTTAGGACTTGGGGACTGCGAGACAATACTTGGGACGAGTATGAGTAGGTGTGAATAGTACTAGAGATCTATACTACTGGAAGCACATGACTCACTCTTAGATCAGGGAAAGTCGTAAGGCTACCAAGAAGCTAGTGATTCATTGTGTTTTTATTCAAGTATGTCGTTACCATTGTTTCGGTAATGACTAAGAAGATGATTGATATTCTGAACCTAGTGGTCATATCAAATTGAGTCCGATTACGATGAGTGTGTTACGTGGCTCAGAAAACCAAGTTCGATGTAACATCTGAATCAAGACAGCAGATCGAAATCAATTCGATCAATAGCATCGCGCTCGTTGATAGAGAAATTGGTAGCTAGAAATGCTACATGCTAAAATGTGAATATATCACATTAGAATATGAAGGAAGGTATATTCCATTATGGAATTTGACTCTAAAAGACCTGAGTCTAAACATTGGATCATACGTTGAGAGGTCATTAGAACATGACCCATCGGTCTGTTACAATATATAAGGGAAAGTACTTATCCTAAGAAGAAGAAGGAGTCCTCAATAAGGATTTATTTTGTAACTCATTGGTTGCGATTGAAAGTCCAATATAGCACGAAGAGCAGATGCAAGATTGAGCATCGCCTGCGGTTAAGAAGTCCAAGAGTTAGATACTCATTCGAAGAAACATAGAAGTTACAATTAATACCTAGGATGGGAAGATAACGTATGGTATCGTTATACAAGTCCTATTTTCATTGATGATTCCAGTACGTAATCATCCTAAGGGGGAGATAATTGTAACGGCCGTAGATCCGGGTTAGTCAATTTAGAGACGATAAGCGTCAAAAATGACTTTTGATGGAATATTATTTACAAGGAGTAATCTTAACTAATTTGTAGTATATGTTACAAGGATTCCGTACATATAAAGAACGCTGAAATCCGAGTTATAACGAAGAGGTTTTGACCTGTCGAAGTTTCGTGACATAACCGACACGACATTGAATGATGTAAATAGTGAATTTACGATAGAGCGATATTTAGCCTTAGTGATCTAAATGAATGTTGTAGAATTAGTTAAACCGAAAGCGTGTATAAAAAGAACGCCCAAATCTGACTTAGTATGTGGAAGTTATGATTTTGATAAGTTTCAGCTTAATAGTATGCAGCCCGAAACTCGAATTTGAGATCGAGTGATTTTTGGTCGAATCAATCTAAATGAGAATCGAAGATCTCGTTATTAGTAGTGAAACGGTGAAAAGACAGACGAAAACGGACGTCAGAGGAAGAAGTTATGAATTGATAACAAAGCTTTCCTGTACCAGCCTAATAAAAATAATATAATAAAAGTAAACTCGAAATCAGCCGATGGAGTCTAAACGAAAGTTGTAAACCATAGTGTTACCTATGCGTGGATAAAAAGATCATCGAAAACGGAGTTTGTATGAGGAAGATATGAATTTCTGAAGTTTTTAAATTATTAAAATATATTTATTTAACTATAAAATCGGATAATACCAAACCCGTGACTCATCCAGCCTTATCCACCCGGTACGCCCAACGTGCATGTCGACGAAGGATTACGCCCAGCGTAATTTGGGGTTACGCCTAGCGTAACTCGGGGTTTCAACCCCTATAAATAGAAGTCGAAGGTTGCCGATCTTTTTGCCAAAAATTCACCTTTCTCTCTCATTTTTGCATCATTTTGCGTGCAAGAAATATCCTAAAGCCCCAGTATTAATCTTGAGCCCCGAAGCAAGTTCCGAAGCCCCTAAGATCCCGAGAAGTGAAATTCCCGAGCCAAAGCTCAGCCCGCGAGAAGCCTAGTTTTTGTGAAGATCTCCTGGTTTCACCGAAGAATACTACTTCTACAAGTTGTAGCGCTGCCCGATCATCTTCTGATCAAGTGAGTTTGGGTATTTTCTTCTACCACATAGATATGAAGTATTTTCTATGAAATACGTGCTATGTTTCTATACGTTGTTTTTTACTTGAGATGGTTGTTGAATGAATGTTTTATATAGGTTTTTAAATGATTTAAACTATATATGTAATTTATATCTACAAATATGTTGGGTAGAACATGGATAGATAAAATAGTTGGTGTGTGAGGAAAGATTTGTTTGTGGATGAGATGAGAGATGATATAGATCATGAGGTGAGGGTGACATGTGAAAAATGAGTGAATCCTTTACCCAAATGATGGCCCCCATCATTCATCAGAGTAGGGATGACAACCACAGACTATTCTAGATAGTCATGTGGAACACTAGCAGGCTCGCAAATTGTAGGTGTTGTGGACTTGATGTTCACCAGTGTACTCTAAAAACCCATTGGTATGTATTGCTAGAGGAGTCTTGGAACCAATACTGTCAACAAACGAAATAAACCCCGGCGACTATGGAGTTAGCGCTTGGTAACTACGGATATAGTGTATGTTGAGAAAACCCTAGCAATGATGGATTTCGTGCCGATTCCTTAGGATAACCCTTAGAAATAAATGAACGAGGAATAGTTGATTCTTAGGGTAATCTTTAAGAAATAAAAAGGAGATAATGGGGCGGCAAATTGGGTTGATTTGTTGATGATTGAATATAATAGTTATATTATTGTAGGTTGAAAACCCTATATGCTCAACAGACTCCCAAGCCTGACCTACTCAGTTTTCTTTGCATTACAGGTAATGGCACAAGAGTATAAGTTGGTGGACTTGACGAGAGATTTTGGGTTATAGATCAGTAGTTATAAATAATTGTTGTAAGGTTTATTTTATATTGCTTATGCTTTTGGTCTGTAGCGTAATATGACATCCTGAGATTTTGTTATTTAATGAAAATACATTTTTTTAAAGAAATGCTTTGATAAATTCTTATCATATTTTGTTTTGGGAACAAATTCTGCAACTCTTTTAATCAAAGGATTACTTTAATTTTGTAAAACAAAGCATAAACAAATCGGTCTTTTCTAGCCGTGAAAATGGGGATGTCAAAGCTGGTATCAGAGCATTAGTTTAAGCGAACTAAGAATTTGTAGGATTTCTAGACTTAAACTTAGAATGTAAGTGAGGATTGTGAGGTGAGTGTCTGCCATATTTTAGGCACGAGCAGTAGTATATTTTAGGAAAGATGCCTAAAATGCGTTTATGTGCTAAATGTTATATGTTTGTCATATATGAAATTGTTTGTTGGGATCTATGCTATGTTGCCGACCGGATCTGGGAACCTTATGTGTTTAGGATTCTAACTATACGACTACGATATTAAAACTAGCATGTAAATGTTTTTGAGTGATAAGAATGATTTGAACGTCTATCGAAATAGAGATCTAAATTCACATAATTTGGTGTATAGATCGAAATGGAGAACACACAAAGTGGATTGGGAAACGACAGCCTGCAGTTTGAGCCACAAATGATTAGGAGTGCACTAGAGCTAACAATTGTACCTGAGCCAATCACAATGGCGGGAGTATATGCAATGCTGCGAATGATGTTGGATCATCAGATGGAAGAAACAAGGCGTTTACTTCAACAAAGTAAGGACGAACTTACTTTACCAGTATGGAAAGAACCTACTCATGAGATAACTATCGGGGTTGCTAAGTCTGCTGAAGAAGTGATCAACGGTAGTATCGCCGACAAGGTTGAAGTTGGCAAGAAGAGGAAATTTGACGGGTCTTCAAGGTCTGAGACGAGCAACATGTTCTCGAAGTCTAGAAAAAGAGGAAGTAAAGAAAAATGGTGTGGGAAATGCAAAAAGAAAAACTCTTGGAAAAGTGGCGAGGAGGTGACATGTTTTAAGTGTGGAAAGCATGGGCATTACATCGATGAATGTACATTCAACGAAAGGGTATGTTACGAATGTAATGAAGAAGGGCACTTCAAGCAGGATTGCCTAAAGAGGGAAGAAGCTACAAAGCCAAATGTACCACTGAAGCATTATGAGAGATGCGATGAAGAGGTGACTTGCTACAAATGTGCAATAAAAGGTCATTATGACAACAAGTGCACATCCGAAAAAAAGGTGTGCAACGGATGTAACAAAGAAGGGCATTTGTCTATATATTTCCCAAAGAAGAATGAACTAGCAAAGCCAAAGGCATTCCACACGATCCTCGATGAAGCAGAAAACAACGTGAGGATTCAAGACTGAAGACTTCATATCAAGATATAGTATGTATCATGAAGTGTAGCCTATCCGAGGCATAGTATAGGGTGAACTTGAACTTTTGTGTAATAGTTTCAAGAATTAATATAAACCCTGGTTTTGTTATCTGATGCATTGAATAAAACCTATCGGAAGATATCGAAGGTGGTATCTTACCTTTAGTTTATGTCTGATAAAACAACAGTATGTTTAAAGGAGCATGGTACGTCTGGAGTACACCTTCGATTGGCAGGATGATGGAACGACTGGTGTAACTCTTGAAGTTGTCCTATCGCCTGAAATTTCCACCACCAACCGATTTGAAGTAGAATTGATGAGTGAAGATGCGCATGGAAGAGGTCCTAGTAGAGCTTAGGAAATTTTGTATGATTAATTGGACGCATTAGTATGTGTTAAATTGTTTGGTGATTTTAGGACATGGGGACTGCGAGACAATACTTGGGATGAGTATGAGTAGGTGTGAATAGTAGTAGAGATCTATACTACTGGAAGCACATGACTCACTCTTGGATCAGGGAAAGTTATAAGGTTACCAAGAAGCTAGTGATTTATTGTGTTTTTATTCAAGTATGCCGTTACCATTGTTTCGGTAATGACTAAGAAGATGATTGATATTCTGAACCTAGTGGTTGTATCAAATTGAGTCCGACTACGATGAGTTTGTTACGTGGCTCAGAAAACCAAGTTTGATGTAACATCTGAATCAAGACAGCAGATCGAAATCAATTCAATCAATAACATCGCGCTCGTTGATAGAGAAATTCGTAGCTAGAAATGCTACATGCTAAAATGTGAATATATCACATTAGAATATGAAGGAAGGTATATTCCATTCTGGAATTTGACTCTAAGAGACCCGAGTCTAAACGTTGCATCATACGATGAGAGGTCATTAGAACATGACCCATCGGTCTGTTACAATATATAAGGGAAAGTACTTATCCTAAGAAGAAGAAGGAGTCCTCAATAAGGATTTATTTTGTAACTCATTGGTTGCGATTGAAAGTCCAACATAACACGAAGAGCAGATGCAAGACTGAGCATTGCCTGCGGTTAAGAAGTCCAAGAGTTAGACACTCATTTGAAGGAACATAGAAGTTACAATTAATACCTAGGATGGGAAGATAACTTATGGTATCGTTATACAAGTCCTATTTTCATTGATGATTCCGGTACGTAATCATCCTAAGGGGGAGATAATTGTAACAGCCGTAGATCCGGGTTAGTCAATTTAGAGACGATAAGCGTCAAAAATGACTTTTGATGGAAGATTATTTACATGGAGTAATCTTAACTAAGTTGTAGTATATGTTACAAGGATTCCGTACATATAAAGAACGCCGAAATCCGAGTTATAACGAAGAGGTTTTGACCTGTCGAAGTTTCGTGACAGAACCGACATGACGCTGAATCATGTAAATAGTGAATTTACAATAGAGCGATATTTAGCCTTGGTGATCTAAATGAATGCTGTAGAATTAGTTAAACCGAAAGCGTGCATAAAAAGAACGCCCAAATCTGACTTCGTATGAGGAAGTTATAATTTTGATAAATTTCAGCTTAATAGTATGCAGCCCGAAACTCGAATTTGAGATCGAGTGTTTTTTGGTTGAATCAATCTAAACGAGAATCGAAGATCTCGTTATTAGTAGTGAAATGGTGAAAAGACAAACGAAAACGGACGTTGGAGGAAGAAGTTATGAATTGATAACAAAGCTTTCCTGTCCCAGCCTAATAAAAATAATATAATAAAAATAACTCGAAATCAGCAGACGGAGTCTAAAAGAAAGTTGTAGACCATAGTCTCACCTACGTGTGGATATAAAGAACTTTGAAAACGGAGTTCGTGTGAGGAAGATATGAATTTCAGAAGTTGTTAAATAATTAAAATATATTTATTTAATTATAAAATCGGATAATACCAAACCCGTGACTCATCCAACCTTATCCACCCGGTACGCCCAACGTACCTAGATGTACGCGCAGCGTACATGTCGGCGGTGGATTATGCCCAGCGTAACTCGGGGTTTTAGCCCCTATAAATAGAATTCGAAGGTTGCCGATCTTTTTGCCAAAAATTCTCTTTTCTCTCATTTTTGCATCGTTTTCTGTGCAAGAAATATCTCGAAGCCCTAGTATTAATCCCGAGCTCCGAAGCAAGTTCCGGATCCCCGAAGATCCCGAGAAGTGAAATTCCCAAGCCGCAGCTCTGCCCTCGAGAAGCCCGGTTTTTGTGAAGATCTCCTGGTTTCACAGAAGAATACTTCTTCTATAAGCCGTAGCGCTGTCCGATCATCTTATGATCAAGTGAGTGTGTGGTTATTTTCTTCTACCGCATGGATATGAAGTATTTGCTATAAAATACGTGCTATGTGTCTATGCGTTGTTTGTTTACTTGAGATGGTTGTTGAATGAATGTTTTATATAGGTTTTTAAATGATTTAAACTATATATGTAATTTATATCTACAAATATGTTGGGTGGAACATGGGTAGATGAAATAGTTGGTGTGTGAGGAAAGATTTGTTTGAGGATGAGACGAGAGATGATATAGATCATGAGGTGAGGGTGACAGGTGAGAAATAAGTGAAGCCTTTACGCAAACGATAGCCCCCCATCATTCATCAGAGTAGGGATGACAACCACAGACTATTCTAGACAATCCTGTGGAACACTAGCATGCTCGCAACTTGTAGGTGTTATCGACTTGATGTTCACCGGTGTACTCTAAAAACCCATGGATATGTATTGCTAGAGGAATCTCAGAACCAATACTGTTAACAAACGAGATAAACCCCGACGACTATGGAGTTAGAGCTTGGTAACTACGGATATAGTGTCTGTTGAGAAAACCCTGGAAACGATGGATTTCGTGCCCATTCCTTATGATAACCCTTAGGAATAAATGAATGAGGAATATTTGATTTTTAGGGTAATCTTTAAGAAATAAAAAGGAGATAATGGTGTGGGAAATTGGGTTGATTGTTTAATGATTGAATATAATAGTTATATTATTGTGGGTTGAAAACTCTATATGCTCACCAGGCTTCCAAGCCTGACCCACTCAGTTTTCTTTGCATTACAGGTAATGGCACAAGAGTATAAGTTGGTGGACTTGACGGGAGATTTTGGATTATAGATTAGTGGTTATAAATAACTTTTGTAAGGTCTATTTTATATTGTTTATGCTTTTGGTCTGTATCGGAACATGACATCCCGAGATTTTGTTATTTAATGAAAATACATTTATTTAAAGAAATGCTTTGATAAATTCTTATCATATTTTGTTTTAGGAACAAATTCCGCAACTCTTTTAATCAAAGGATTACTCTGATTTTATAAAACAAAGCATAAACAAATCGGTCTTTTTTGTCCATGAAAATGGGGATGTCACACTCACACACTCTACAACTTCCCCAATTCTATCTTGTCCCTCCTTGATTCGAGTATGGATCTGCTGCTTTCAGTAGTACAGGCTTATACTACCTTCCATATCTATCCGTACTTTCCTCAAGGATTGCTTCGAATTCACCAGGTCCCTTCTACTACTGCTGCACTCTTTGCTAATCTCATCCTAGGCTTACCCTAGGATAACTCTCCAACCCATTCTACGCCATCAGCCGCGTGAGAAGTTCCTGCCACCTTTTACCTAACTAGCTTGTGAATACCATTACATATCACTAAGACCAGATAATTCTACGAATGAGTGGTCCTACCCTATAACGGTTGGACTCAAACAAGAGCTGCAAAATAGGGCTAGACCTAACATTCTGAAATTATTTAGTCCTCGCAATATGTAATGAAATGTATTCAGTAACTAGTTAGCTAAATACAGTTAAAACTCCTATTAGCACAAAGCAAGCAACATTCAGGCATTGAGTAACCCAAACCAAGCATAGCATATTCAGGCTATCATATCATTATCTAATCACTACTATCATGCAGCTCAATATGCACATACAACAGACATATCAGGCATCTTCCTAGATCCTTAGCCCTATTTTAACATGCAGTTCTCATATACATATCATATCATAACATAAAATGTATGGGTATCTTGGGCAAAACTTAATTCAGCTCGGCCGGTCGCGCACATCATACACCTTGTTCTTTCTCAAAACTTTTTACTTTAACTTTTAGAAAAACCCATTGTCTTGTGAAAAATCTTTCAAACCCTCGATTTTAGTCCAAACACTCCCGAAGGTGTGTCTGAATCCCTCAAACCAAGGCTCTGATACCAACTTGTAACATCCCAAATTTTGAGACCAAAATTTTCATTTTAATAAAGCAGTTTATAAAAACATTTGTAATAAAACATCATCGATTAACATCCTTTCGTAAAATCCTAATCACGTGTCTCAAAACTGTATCATACAAATAGTAATATTGTCAGAGTATAATCCCAAGAACATCATAGTGCGGAAAACATGTGTATGATGCGTAGCTACCACACCAGTTCCTTCCCCTTCGCCGAAGAGGTACCTGAAACAAAACTGAAAACTATAAGCACTAAGCTTATTGATTTCCTCTACCATACCACATACCACATACCACATAACATACATACTACCAGACAATTCTGGGGTGTCCGACCTACCCTGTGCAACCATTCTGGGTTGCCTACCTACCATGTCTGGCAACTCTGGGGTGCCGACCTACCCTATCTGGCAATTCTGGGGTACCAACCTGCCCTTCGGTTAATCCTAATTGTTTAAGGGGACTATTTCAACCCTAGTACTACCACACAATAATATAACATTGTAAAGTCCAAAATCGGATCTTACCAGTGATCAAAAGCACACAACAATCAAACAAGACGAGATAATAAGCAAAGATGTAACAAACCAAGCTTGCATGCGCTTTATAACCTTAAACGTCTGATACAACTTGGTAGCAACCGCAAATACTAAAGGCATCAACCACCAATACGTCTGACATAGCCCTATATATATATATATATATATATATATATATATATATATATATATATATATATATATATATATATATATATATATATATATATATATATATATATATATATATATATATATATATATAGACACACTCAAGACCGTGAGGAGTTTACGGCCGTAAGGTGTTTACGGCCGTAAACTCCTTTACAACCGTAAACAGACAAAAAGAAGCAAATTACAAATGTACCCCTACCACTAACTGCAACACCTAGACCAAACCATTATTCTAAGCCTTTCAATCTCCCCCTTGGTTTGGACTAGCCCAAGCTCATCCATTTGCCCCATAGCACCGTTCCAAATGCGTTTGCTCAAAATTTCTGCAACCATTGTCGTATACACTTTCGCACGGTCTTCATAGATATCTTCAACAACATTGATTTGAAAGTTGCTGAGATAATGAATATCCCACTTCCGGAACTACAACAAGTCTCTTCGATCATAAAGTCTGATGCATCCACTTTTGAGCTTGAGGACAACACCAGAGGTGATCTCATCAAAGACCCAACACTCTAACTAACCAAGAGACCGATCCTGATACACTTGAAGCACCGGAAACTGTTTAACCTGTTTCGTCGCGAGCCACATTACCACTTGCAATGGTATGTTAGTAGAGTGATCAATAACATCTGGATGTTCAAAAATCACAGATTCTGCAGTCGGCATGGAAGGAAATCCCTTTTTGACTTGATCATCAAGGAAGTACTTGAATTGACTTACTTGAGGATTGTTTATTAGATTGAAGATGGGAGCCCGAGACATCTCTGTCAAATCAATCCTCGTAAATGAGCTAAAATCATGGCTATTTTTGTACAGCTCAAAATTTCCACTTTTTCGTATCACAATCCACATCTTAAGGGGATCATGGAACCCCCACGAAGCCACTCCCGATCGATCTCCGAAAGAATCTCGGAACCGAACCACTTCAAGATCGGTCATTGTGATTAATGGTTCGTCCCAAGAAGCATTTAGGTTAGAGTTCCTCTTGAATAGTAATTGCCCTTTCGTTGCTTCTTCATCTTGATCACGACGTATGGTTTCTACTATATGTGGAGCTAGAGGAAGAGCATCCTCACCACGACTAGCAGTACCAGATGATTGACCGACAGGCAAATCAACTGGGAAAGCTTGTACATGAAGATTGATCCTTTGTTCTTGAACAAATATTTGATACTTGTCTCCAAAATCTTCCTCAAGTTTTTTTTTTTCAGTTCAAAATAACTTGAAGTTAGCAGATTGAAGCGATCTTGCAAGTCAGAGATCTGCTTAGACTTCAACCTTTTATCCTTTTTAAGCTCAACCACTTGAACCCCAAGACTAGACTTATCAGATTGCAACTTGGAGACTTGAATATTAAGCTTAGCATTCTCAGCACAAAGTTCCGTCACTTGAATATCTAACTCAATATTTTTCTGACTTAGAACTGAAATTTCCGTTTTCAAACCAGAAAGGGTTAGATCATCACCCCTAGAACCACTTTCTTCAATGGACACACCTTTTCCTTGAGGATTTGGCGATAGAAGTTGTTCTTCAGCCAAGTGCAGAGCTAACCTTTCGGATGCATCATCACGAGTATATCTTGGAATTGGGAAACCAAGTGGTGAAGAGGAATCACCGACATTAAACACCGAGCTTGGACCTGTTGGAAACATCTTTGTTGTTGTGAGTCTGGTGGTAGCAGTAGTAACTGGTGGTACTGGAAGGCTGCTGACAAGTCTTGCAATT
Organism: Lactuca saligna; assembly: GCF_052625555.1. Lineage (NCBI taxonomy): Eukaryota > Viridiplantae > Streptophyta > Magnoliopsida > Asterales > Asteraceae > Lactuca > Lactuca saligna. The sequence goes on along the minus strand of NC_136417.1, from coordinate 83,697,116 downwards.
ACTTTGCCCTGCCTTAAATCTCTTCTTTGCCTTTTCGACGGGGGCTGGTCGGACTGTGGAGTAAAAACACTCGCAAACGGTTCAGTAGTAGGAGAAGCGGATATAGAAGGGGAACATCCCATAACTGCCTCCATAGGAATTGAAGCGGACACCATTTTCCCAGATGTTGGAGTTTCAGTTTCAAACGTCTCACTTAACTTCCTTGTCTCAATTGTTAAGGGAACAACGGCATCAAAATTATTGAAAATCGCATCAAGGTTCTCTTGAGATGCCACATTTGCACTACTAGCTAATGAAGCAGCAATATCGTCATTATCGAACCCTGTTAGGTCAAGATCATCGAAAGAGTCATTTCTGTCTTCTCCAATATTCCCTCCCATCTCAACATTCATTCCGCATCATCTTGAATATGACCTAACTCCTTTTCATGTTCTGAAACTATTTGAGTGTCAGGAGTTGGCGTGTCTTCTTCCTCAGTACTCTTATTCTTAGAAACATCAATAACCGGAATGTTAGGAGTTGACCTTTCAGCAGAAGCTCGTTCAGAAGAGGTTCGCTCAGAAGAATCATAGGACTCTGTGGGTTCATTTAGCTATGTGAACTTTCGGAATTTTTCTAGCGGATGTAACCCCTGAAACACAACTTTGCCTCTGCGATTTTGTTTAATGAGTCCCACGGTGTGAGGACCCAAAGATTTCATATCGAGAGTTTCTCCTTCCTTTCTCACATCTGGAAACTGAATGTTGATAAATATCTGAATAAAACGAGGATACAAGAAAAAGGTGTCCCGGGTGGAGGCTCTAATGTTAGTGACAAACTCATCCAAGATGAACTTGGAAAAATTGAACCTCACTTCAGCAGCGAGAGAGACGGAAGCACCAGTTGTGAGTTGAGAAATCTCATCTACTCCCGACCTTTTACCCGAGACGCAGCTAACAAACACGTGCGCCAGAAACCTCTAATACGGATGCAATAACTTTTTCAGTGTTGGTGGAGATGTTCCTTCATAACTCATTCTTCGAAGAATTCGTTGAGCATCTTCAATTCTAAATTCGGTCGGGAAATTTGGTTGATCATCAATAAGTAGAGCCTCTCGAATAAAACCTTCATTGATCACGATCTCACGTTCTTAGACCCTAGCTTTCACCGTAAAGTTACCATCGTCATCCATGTTTGTTCTGGCGGTCACCCAAAATTCTCTTATCAGGTTCTGATATACAACTGGGTTGGCAGTGATAGCAGACGCTAAACAGCATTCCCGCAATCGATGAATCATTGACCGCATGTCTGAGTGAATCGCTGAAGGATCAGTAAGTACGATGGCGAGATTGTACATGTCTGCAAACTTCAAATTTGCCATTGTCTGCACTCAACCACAAACTGTAAGAGAAATGATTCTTTTTTTTTTTTTTTTTAAATTTAGTTTACTGCCAAAAAAAACATTTACCAAATTAATTAATTAAAAATTCTGACAGGTTTTGTTCTTGGGTCGTAAACTCGAAGTTTACGGCCTAAAAACCACAACAAACACATTTCATGAAAATAACACATGTATTTAAAAGACAACTTTCGAAGGCAGTAAACACCCAGTTCTTGGGCCGTAAACTCGCAGTTGACGGCCTAAGAGGAGTTTACGGCTTATGAACAAATTCTCGAAAAAATTATAAAAATCACCATTACATCGAATTGGCAAACAATACCCCAACAAGACGCATAGGAAAGGACTAATTGCAATAAAACAACAACGATTAACGGCCAAAACGGAGTTTACGACCGTAAGCTCCGTCGGAGTCATTTTTGCAATTTCCGGTCAATCTACACGGTGAAAATCGTAATAAGCTACATATCTGTGATCTAGAAGTTATTACCTCCGTGATGGTTGAAGCAGTTTTCCAAAAATCAAACAAAAAAATTTCGAAGGTTGAGAGGATTTGAGTGGTGTTTGCGGCCGGAATATCGTGAATGAGGAGATTCCGGCAGTGAACACCTTATTTACCTTTTTACCACCAATTACCCTCTTACTTGATAACTATCCAGTATTCTTCAACTTCCAACACAATAAAAATTAAAAAAAAAGCTTTGAGGATTATTTAGAAATAATTTCGAAAAATAAAAAAATAAAAAATAAAACTAATAAAACTAAAATTGTTGAAAAATTAAAATGAAGTAATACTAAGACATTAAAAAAATAATAATGTTGAAATAAAGAAAAGAAAAAAATAAAAAATTAAATTAAATTAAAATTTTAAAAATAAAAATAAAATTCAAAATAATGTGACAAAACTTAATCATTATAAGTCCTTTTGTGATGATGGGCTCAAAGTTTTTACACAATCTTTATTTCACTTGTCGCTACCCTTATCTTCACATTTTCGTCTGATCGATTGTCAGTATTGTGGTCCACTTAAATACGTGGTCCACTTAAACACGAAAAATTTGTGACAATTTTGGACGTTTTACCAATGACATGATTTAGGCATATATCTAATTGTGAATTTATTATCTTGATTGGCCCTAATTCTTAAATAGATTTTCCTTATGACCATTTAACTTACCACAACCAGGGATATTGTTGTCCACCTAAATCGAGCAGCGAAATCTACAGACAATCTGTATGTGTTCAATTTTAAGTGTACTAGAATATGTTTCCTGCTTCCTGATATGCCCCAGCCATCAAGAACTTCCAGAGTACTCCTTACATCGGATGAGCAGACAACGATTCAGAGAGAGGATAGATTCAGAATTCTATTACTTATTGGTTCAGAGGGGTTGAGAAGTAGAAGGTTGCATATGTTGTGTACCAGGTCGAATTAGAAGTCACACAAAGGAGACAACATATGGCTAACAGATGAGAGGAATTTCATATATATAACTTGTAGAGAAATAGAGTTGCATATGTTGTGTACCAGGTCGGATTGGAAGTCATGCAAAGGAGACAACATATGGCTAACAAACGGAAAGAAAGAAAATGATATTCTACAGACCTAATTTATCGTAGTTTACCAGTCGCCCCATCCAACCGGAATTAAGGACAGAATCCGCACATCGAGAAAAAGTGAATCCACAGTTCTAGATACGGGTTATTTAATGTGACGGGTAGATTCTCATGTATATCTCCCTGCTCAACCTATCCGAGCGTCGTGCCATTAGATTAAACAGATCTAACGAGGTCAAGGTTTGTCATGTCCTTAAAATTCATTAGGTTCAACTTTTCCTAGTCAAGTCCATTTAAAATCTTTTGTACCTACCAGCACATCGAGTACAGAGCGTAAACGATTCAACTTAGGTACGTTACGCCGATTCAGATTGCCCGTTATCACTTGTTAATTTCATTTCCCATCATAATACCCACAAGCGAAATTGTTTTTGGATTTTCTGATTTTTGTTGTTTTTGGATTTTTTTTTTTATGTTTCTTCCCCTAAATTTGTGCATATGAGAGAAACAAAAGTAAATGCGCAAATTTAAACTAACCTAAAACAAAAAGAAAAATTTATCTATCCTAAAAAAAACCCAAAAGGAAATAAAATTGAAGAAAATTCTTAACGAAATTAAAACTTGAGAACAAATTTGAAAAAAAAATGAATAAAATAAATAAAAAAATTTAATCCTCAAAATGTATCATTTTTAGAAATCCCACAAGCACATCGAAGCGAGCTTTGTTAAATGGCTTTGTGAACAAGTCCGCCACATTATTATTAGTGTGGACCTGTTCTAGCCGGATTAATGATCGTTCAAAACAGTCTCTGATAAAGTGAATTTTAATGTCGATGTGCTTGGTTTTAGAGTGTTGGACTGGGTTTTTTGCAATTTGAATTGCCGTTTCATTATCACAATAGATGGGGGTTTCAAAATAATTCAAACCATAGTCCAACAGTTGATGTTGAATCCAGATAACTTGAGAGCAGCAAGCTGATGCAACAACATACTCCGCCTCTGCTGTGGAAGTCGAGACAGTGTGTTGCTTCTTGCATTGCCATGAAACTAGCCTATCACCTAGGTATTGACATCCTCCTGAGGTAGATTTCCTGTCAAGCTCACAGCCTCCATAATTACTATTAGTAAAATCATAAAGATCAAATTTAGAATTCTTCGGATACCAAAGACCCAATTTAGGGCTGCCTTTGATATACCGAAAAATTCTTTTGACAACAATAGGATGAGAGAGTTTAGGATTAGCCTGATAGCGTGCGCATTGACAAACTGCAAACATAATGTCAGGTCGACTTGCAGTAAGATACATTAGCGATCCGATCATTGATCTATAAAGAGTTTGATTTACGGATTCGCCTTCAGGATCTGGAGTCAAGAGAGGTCGTTCAGCCATCGGTGTTGAAGCAGGTTTAGCATCGTGAAACTCGAACTTCTCAAGAATATCTTCCACATACTTGGCTTGATGTAGTAGGATTCCGGTTGAATTCTGTTTGATCTGAAGCCCCAAAAACATGGTCATTTCTCCCAACGAACTCATTTCGAATCGTTTTTTCATGACACCCTCGAACTCCTTGCAAAGTTGCTGACTGGTTGATCTAAAGATAATATCATCGACATATATTTGTACGGGTATCTGATCCTTGTCGACATGTTTTATGAACAAAGTTTGATCGATTGTGTCGCGAGAATAACCATGTTCGAGCAAATGCTTTGTTAGTGTCGCATAACACGCTCTAGGAGCTTGATGTAACCCATACAATGCTTTGTCCAATTTGTAGACATGATTGGGATACTTCGAGTCAACAAACCGAGGGGGTTGATCAACGTAGATTTCTTCCTTCACCTTGCCATACAAAAAGGCGGTCTTGATGTCCATTTGATAAACGGTAAAGTTCATGTAAGAAGCATACGCTAGGAAGATACGGATAGCCACCAGGCGAGCTACTGGAGCATAAACTTCAGTGTAATCAAGACCCTCGACTTGTCGAAATCCACGAACTATTAATCGAGCTTTGTTTCTCACAATGACACCTAAATCATCCTGCTTGTTGCGATAGACTCATCGGGTGTCAAGAGACTTCTTGCCCTTCGCTAATTCAACTAACTTCCAAACACCGAGTTTTTCAAATTGGTGCAATTCTTCATGCATTGCATCCACCCAGCTAGGTTCATTTAGAGCCATTTCCACATTCTTGGGCTCGATTTGAGAAATAAAGCAAGAGTACAGACATGTATTCATGTCTCCACGCTGACTTCTGGTTTTAACACTGTCACCTAGCTGACCAACGTCATTTTCGATCGAATGATCGCGTTGAACCCTTCAGGGTATTTCTTGGTTGATGTCATTTAGAGAGACAGGAAGAGTGTGAATATTGATACCTCCTTCATTTGCTGGTTGAGAAGTGCCAGATGGTTCTGCAACAAACTCATCTGCGATAAGATCAGGAAAGAGTAATTCCATAAAAGTTGTAGAGACAGCGGAAGCATCATTAGGAATGAACTCTTTCTCCATTGACATATGAGGTGTAGTATCAACATCAGGAGAATCAGATTGGACTGAAGACTGAGGACTATCATAATGTAAAGTCGACCCCCTTTGAGGTGTAGCAGACGACTCTCCCGAAGATGTTGCAGAAGACTCCCCCTCTAGTGCAGCGGAGGACTCCCCCTCTAGTGCAGCGGAGGACTCCCCCTCAGACATAACATGGGATCCTCCTTTTTGTGAGCCAGAGGACTCCCCCTCAAGTGAAATTTTGGACTTCCCCTTCGATGAAGTAGAGGATTTGGGTAGAGGCTTGTACACAACTTCTTCATCTTCCTCTTCAGAAATACTCTTCCAATACGAATCAGGTCTAGATAGATCACTTGAAGACACATTTAAGGATTTGAAAAGCGACGTGTAATCAAACAACCAATCCGGACCCACTCTAGCGTCTGTCTCATTTTCTTCCAACCAACGCACGTCATACGATTCTACAATGTGTTTGGTTTTCTTATTGTAGACTCCATAGGCAGTGCGAGCAGCATACCCTACGAAATAGCAGTCATCGGCCTTGGCGTTAAACTTCAAGTTGGCATCTAAGTGAAGGACGGTGCAAGGACAGCCAAATACACGGAAATGACTGACTGATGGATTGTGTCCATAGTAGACTTCATACGGTGTTTTCATATGTGCTTTGTTGATAAGTACTCGATTCTGAACATAACAGGCAGTGTTTATCGCCTCAGCCCAGAAGAAAACTGGCAGCTTTGAATCACACAGCATTGTTCTTGCAACGTCATTTAGCGTTCTGTTCCGTTTTTCAGCAACACCATTTTGTTGAGGTGTATGAGCCGAACTAAATTGACGCATAATACCCTTTTCCGCGCAGAAATGATCGAGAACAGAATTCTTAAACTCTGTTTCATTATCTGTACAAAGCGCCTTCACCCGATTATTGGTCTGGTTCTCAACTAATACTATGAACTTCTTGATCAATTCAGAAACGCCAGCTTTGTTGGATAGAAAGAAGACCCACGTAAATCGAGAGAAATCATCAATCACAACTAGACAGTAAGAGCTTCTGTTTATGCTGAGAACATTTACTGGACCAAACAAGTCCATATGAAGTAATTGAAGAACCTGACTAATTGAATTGACTTGTTTTGGCAAGTGCGGCTTTCTATGGTGCTTTCCTTGAGCACACGACACACATTTCTCAAATGTAATGAAATCCTTGACGGGCAGCCCACGAACCATCTCATTCTTCAAAAGACGATTTAGATTCTTGGTGTTAGCATGACCTAATCTTCGGTGCAACAGCATGGCAGTTTGCTTGGAGATCTTTGAAAAAAGACACGTAACTTGTTCTTGAAGATTGCTATTCATATCAATGGTATAGGCGTTCCCATACCTCTTTTATTACACGAGAATCCATTCTTCTGAGACGACAAATCCTGGATTTAGAATCATTCATTCCTTTTCAGTTGAATGCGTACAATAGCCCTTGTCACAGATTTGAGAAACGCTTAACAGACTATGTTTCAACTCGGGAGCAAAATTAACATTATCGAAACTTAAAACTCCATTCGAGACGGTTCCTCTTTGAGTGATCTTACCACTATCTCCACCCGCAAAAGAGACATATCCCCCATTAAATGATTGAATGTTGTGCAGTTGGGCGATATATCCCGTCATGTGCCGGGAACAGCCACTGTCGACGAACCAGGGTCTGAGGACATTTCCCCGCAACTGTCCCTGCAAAATGTGCGGGTTTAATTAGATTTGGGCACCCAGGTCATGACCTTCCTGGGTGATCCCGATGCCTTTTCAGATTTGTTACATTTAGATTTTTCTGAGGACACAAATGATGTATTGAGAGCTAGTGTGGGCAACCATTTATAATTAGGTTTTCTAAATGTCCCAGTTGATTTAGTCATGGAGTGTTTTTCAGTCCGCTTAAAGCATGTGTGACTTCTACCAGAGTTGGTTGAAGATCGAATGTTGCTTCGTGAGGAGCTTGACCTTGGCTTGGTTGTGCTCGTTTTTGGCAGACTGCCTGGGACATAGTGATTAAAAACCCTTTTATGTCTTAGAAAAACAACTCATTTTCTATTCTGTTCATCTGCCCAATTATCATTTCGAGAAAGACTTCTAGAGGAGTTTCTATTTAAAGACCTTCCTCTGAACTCATTCTCTCCTCTTGGAATATTATAACTCACAAACATACGATTTTGACAATTTCTAGCAATATGACCACTAGTACCATAATTAAAACAAATTTGCTTATTATTGTTATAGCTTGTACTACATTGATCAGATTTGTTTTCCCTACCTGCACCCTTGCTTTTTCTCACAAGAACAAGCAACATTATTAGGTTGTGAGGCAAGTGAGGGTGCTTTGGATGGGGAGGGTTGTGAGACTAGTGGTGTTTCAACATTTTCATCACAAACATTAAAATTGTCAACCACATTATCAGAAGTAACAAAAACAGTATCTGAAGAACCAAAAACACTACGAAAACTATTGTCACTTAAAACATTTGAAAAAGAATTATCTTTATTTAAAAATAAAACTTCTGATTTGGGCTCAGTTTTATTTTCAGACACACATCCTTCAACTTCGTGCTTTGACTGATTCAAGGATTGATCTGCAGGAGAAGTAGAAATGTTAGTACTTTCAACATTAATAAATCCTCCCGAAATAAAACTGAAGGGCTTGCCATAAACCATAAATGATTCATTGGTAATCTCTTCTTTGTACAAAGGCTTGGACACATATGAATGATTGAAGGGAGGGGGTACATGATTATACCCTAGACCTTTTGATTGATTCCTTTTAAACTGCATGCTTTGGTCTATCATATTTGCAACCACCTCACTAGAGAAGTCATATTTTCTAACATCAAGTTTGGCGGTTTCAAACTTTCCTTTCAAAGATTCAACTTCAACCACTAGCTCAACATTTTGTTTGACTACATAATCATAGTTTTCACATTTGTTACTGTAGTCTTCCTGGAGTCTCCTAAAGTCCTTAATTTTCGATTCCAATTGAGCTTTGAGTAGTTTTTGTCCTTTTCGAAGTTGGTACCCTTCATATCTAAGGTCTTCTACGTCTCTTATCAATTTTTCATTAAGTTCACGAAGAATCCTAAGATTTTCTATTTCATTGCCTAATGTCTCAATTTTGTCATGTAAAGTTTTGACATAATCAATACAGCCTGAGAGCATGATGGGAGACTTACCTTGGATGAATTTGGTTCATGAGAAGAGGATACCATCAAAGCGAATTGTAGATCCGTCACACTGTCTTCAGCTGCAACAATCCCTACTGGAGCATCATCCTTTACCTGTGCCAGATGAGCATTTTCTGGTCCAGATAAGTTGAGAGCTTGTATTTGATCATCCCAATCGAAAGATTGTGCAACCATAGCCTTCTCATTGTTTGCTTTACCACTGCTTCGGTTGTTCCCAACTGCAGCCATTGTCCTGTCATTATTAACTCTTCTATTAGGACGTGGGCAATCACGAGAAAAATGCCCTGGCTCGTGGCAATTGAAACACCGAAGCTTTCCCTTGTTAAATCCAAATTTCTTATCCGCACTCATTCCCCAGTTGTTCTTCCCTGTCTTTTTGGCAAATTGTTTTGCCGTAAAGATTGCCATGACAATTTGCCACGTGATATCCATCTCCTCAATGTCCTCTGGATGAATTTGATCAAGATCTGCAAATGACAATTGAGGTGGAAGCTCCCCGGCTATGAGTGCATTGTAGCAATTAATTAGCCCTACTACAAAAACAAAGTTTTCATCACCCTCCTTTCCTTTTGAAGAAGAAACTACATTTGAAGATGCAGCAGTTTGAGTAGACATGAATGATTGATTTTGTGAGTAGGGCATGACTGATGCAGAGGAAGCCAATGGATGGGAGAATGTATGAGCTTGAGAAGAAGCATTGAAAGATAAGCCTGTAGAAGAATAAGAGAAGGAGGAAAGAGCATTGTTAGTTGAAATCCCAAGATTGGCAGCTGAGTAGGAGACATGATTGATCTCTCACTGCTTGTCATCAATATCACATGCTTTGATGACAACCATCACTTCTGCTAGAGAAAGGCGATTAAGATCCTTGGTCTTCTTAATGAACGCTATGTTCATGTCCCAAGATTTTGGGAGGGCATTTAGCAACTTATTATTTATTTCCGACTTTGTATAGAAGATCCCTGCCACAGTCATTTCCGTATTAAGAGTTGTGAACCGCTGCAGTTGAGCCTCAAGAGTCTCTCCAGGCACATAGTTAAACATGTTGAATCGTTGCCTCAGCATATCTTGGCGACTCTCTCGCATGTCTTCATTTCCCTCATGTACCTCAATAAGGGCTTCCCACAGTACTTTAGCAGAAGTATACTCTCTGAACCCTTGAGCAATGTCTGTAGATAGGGCCATAGTCAAAATGCCCAATGCCTTTTCCTATTCTTCTACACTCTCAAAATCTTCATCAGTGTAGTTCTTAATTTTCTTGTCAACCACCTGCCCCCCAACTGTAGTGGTAATTCTAACGGGATCCTTTATGACACATTTCCAAATCTTGAAGTCTTTCATCTTTATGTATTTTTCAATTATATATTTCCACTCAGGGAACCCATCAGTAGACATAAGCCTTGGAATTCGCGTGGTGGTGCTCTTGAAAATGGTTTTGATTTTGTGATTCCATTTTTAAGTTAAAATTAATTAAGATTTAAAGATGAATTACAATTGGCTTTTAAAAGAAATTCAATTTACTCCTGAAAACGAGTTTCCGATTGAGAAAGAGTTTCCGGTTGAGAAACAGTTTGCTGTCAAGAAGTAGTTTGCGGTCAAAAATAGTTTGCGGTCGTAAACTATCAGTTTGCGGCCGTGAACTTAATGATTTTTCGTTTCAGAAATTTTAACAGAAATTCAAGGAATTAGTTTATTTTTGTTTTAGGATCCTTTGTGGTTAAATTACGATCTTCAATATTAATCGTCTTGCACTAAAATAAGGTTTACGGCCTGAGATCCTAGTCTTCACGGTTGATGAAATTGACTGGTTTGCGGCCGTGAACACAGTGTTTACGGCCGTAAGCTCGAACCAAGAACACAGAATCTTAGATTTTTGAATGTAACAATAAATCCCCTTTTCTGAAACACGCAAACTAGCACCAAATAACGACTGTAGAATGCCTTTCACGCCGATCTTGCTCTGATACCAATTGTAAAGTCCAAAATCGGATCTTACTAGTGATGAAAAGCACACAACAATCAAACAAGACGAGATAATAAGCATATATGTAACAAACCAAGCTTGCATATGTTTTATAACCTTAAACGTCTGATACAACTTGGTAGAAACCGCAAATACTAAAGGCATCAACCACCAATACGTCTGACATAGCCCTATATATATAGACACACTCAAGACCGTGAGGAGTTTACGACCGTAAGGTGTTTACGGCCGTAAACTCCTTTATAACCGTAAACAGACAAAAAGAAGCAAATTACAAATGTACCCCTACCACTAACTGCAACACCTAGACCAAACCATTATTCTAAGCCTTTCAATAAATATACTGTCAGACATATCTAGGGTGCCCAACCTACCCTGTGGTCCTTATGACCGTAACACAAGGACTATTCCCCTACTACTTACTATCAGATAACATCGTATCATGCTAGCACATAATTATAAGATATAACAACAAACCAGATAATTATCACGAAGACAATTATCTCTACTATGACTCTTACTAGTGGGCCGACCTCGATGCCTTAGACCTACTTCTACTGGAAGGTAACTCACCTCGTAAAGCTGCATGTCGAATCTTACGGAAAGTAATCTCTAACAGTTGCTCCGATGACTTTCGGCTATCATAATCACAATACACTCAATCAAAATTTATAACACTATTAAGGGTAAAATGACCATTTTACCCCCTTGGCCTAATTTGAACCATTCATAAGACCCAATTCTAACTTATTAAACCCACCCTACTTATGTGTGACATCCCCAAAATCACGGCCAGAAAAAAACCGATTTTGTTTATGCTTTGTTTGAAAATCAGAGTAACCTTTTAGTAAAAGAGTTGTGGAATTTGTCCCAAAACAATAATATGATAAAGAGTTATCAAAAACATTTCCTTAGAGATGTATTTCATTAAAAGACTCGGGATGTCATGTTCGATACAATACACACGTATAAACAATACAATATAAGTCTTACTACATTATTTCATATCTACAGGCCTATATCCGTAATCCCTCATCCCAACACATCACAACTATGCTCGAGCGCCGCTACCTGTAATCCATAAAACTGAGTGGGTAAGGCTTGGGAGCCTGGTGAGCACATAGGGTTTTCAACCCACAATAAATAAGTTTATTAATTTCATCGACCAACAATAACCCGATTACCCGTTCCCATTATCCTCACATTACGTCCCTAAACACCTATCATAAGGGACATATCCTAAGGATCATCATCGGGATGGACACTACTGCAAAGGGGGTTCCTTAGCAATAAATGTCCTAAAGGCAACCATGAGGGGGATGGAGTACACCAGTGAACATATCGTTTACAAACACCTATAGGTTGCGAGCCTACCAGCGTTCCACTGGATTGTCTAGAAGAGTCCGTGGTCGTCATCTATACTCCGCTAGATGACTGGATCAACAACAACAACATGGAGGCCTCTCATCATTTTATCACACATCACCTATTACATCTACCCACATTTTACCCCAACATTTTCGTAGATATAAAATACATATACAGTTTAAATCATTGAAAAGATGTATAAAAATGTTCATCTAGCATAGATAGCAAGTATTCAGATAATATGCACACATAGCATGTAATTTATATAAAATACTTCATATCTATGTGTAAGATGAAAGTGACCATGCACTCACTTGAAAAGGTGGTGATTCCGAACTCAGACAGCGCTTCGATTCTTAAAAATAATTTCCTTTGACGAAACCTAGTATTATTACCACTAGAGTTTAGTTTATTATTCGCCGAGACTAATTAATAGTCTAGCTATTATTACTATTATATAAGCGTTAAAAAATACTTATATAACCCATAATAATAGCCCAAGTATTTATTATAAGTTCCTAATAACGTTACTATAATTAAATAAAAGCTATATTAAAAATAGCGTAGGCATAGCTCACTTACAGCGGGTTTTATAGAAAATCGGACTTTGCTTGGAGTAGCATTCCCGAGCCGAAAAGCTCTTCTTCTCGGAGCCGTCGAGCACTCCGGGGCTTCCGCCTCGTGCTAGGGAGGTTCCCTAGGCTTTTCGGGGGGTTTCGGGGCTAGAGAGAGGTTCTAGAGAGAGAGAGTAAATAGAAGAAAGAATGGTAAATGTGTGAAGAAAATGAGGGTGGGAGAGGTGGTATTTATAGGGTGAAATGTGGCTGAACTTGGTGCCACATGTCACCATCTGGTGGCAAGCCTTGGGGAGAAAGCAATACCCGAGATTGTGTCAGATCACCCATTTTCGCACAACACACTTCCGACTTCTAAAATCCGTAACATTCACATACGACCTCCTTTTTAGACGTTCTTTATATCCACGCATAGGTAATAATAAAATCTACAACTTTCATTTTGACTCCATCGGCTAATTCTCGACCGATCTTAAATTTAACAGTACAAGGAGATTATATTGTTAAACGTCCGCGTAAAATTCATAACATCTACATACGGACTCTGTTTTCGTCTGTCTTTTTACCGTTGATTTCCTATTAATGAGATATTCAACTCTCATTTAGGTCGCGTAAGCCAAAAACCGCTCGAACTAAAATTCGAGTTTCGGGCCGTGCACTTCTAAGCCGAATCTTAGAAATATCATAACTTCCTCATACGAAGTCGGATTTTGGCGTTTTTAAGGATGTTCTCGGTTTAACATATACTACAAATTTGGTTTAGATCACTAATGCTAAAAAGTCCTTCATCATAAATTCACTATTTACGTCTCCCGGTGTTGTGCCGGTTTTTCCGTAAAACTTCGACGAGCCATAACTTCTTCGTTATAACTTGGATTTTGGCGTTCTCTATATCCCCGAAATCCTTGTTTCGACCACTACAACTTCATATAAAGATATCGGGCTTATCTCATACTTTAAATTTGATGCTTATTTTTATTCTTTATTAATTATACATTTATAATTAAATAATAAGCACATAAATACACATAATTCACATAATACTCAAATATTTCATCTTTATTACTTCAAAAAAAGTTACAACAGTTGACCTAGACAATTACATTATCAAAAATGCTTAGCCCTGAAACCCGGGCATTACACTATGGCCCATCAAAGGCTCCCTAAGGGCCTACTAATGGCCCAATTCACATAATACTCAAATATTTCATCTTTATTACTTCAAAAAAAGTTACAACAGTTGACCTAGACAATTACATTATCAAAAATGCTTAGCCCTGAAACCCGGGCGTTACACTATGGCCCATCAAAGGCTCCCTAAGGGCCTACTAATGGCCCAATTTTCTGAATTGGGTCGTATTCCCCATATTGGCCCATTACAATTACAATAATAATTTCAAGGACTCAACATGGCCCAATAGGCCCAATTCTCTACTTCCAGGTTCTTGTCCTAAAACTATACTCCATAGTGGGCCACATGACCCAATAGTCCAGGCCCAGTCCCCTAATGCCTAAAAAACCCAATATAGCCATTCTACATGCGTACGTGCGATGTACCTCGCACGTACACCTAGCGTACGCTGGCCTTGACTGAAAACGGGGGAGTAAACCCAGTACGCGGAGCGTACCAAGGTGTATGCTTAGCGTACTATCCAGCTTTCTTAGGACTTCATTTGTGACTTAAGCCATTAAGTCTTCACATCCAAAATGTTGATCCATGTCCTTTAAGACCTCCTAATCCATAAAGTCACAAACTTTATGTGCTTGCATGCATGGTTGGGGATCAAAACATGATTTTGGTCCTTTAACAAGCTTTATGACCATCAAACACTTGCATGGTTGTGGCTTAACCATCAAGGTCTGATTTTTATGACTCTTAGTGCCTCTAAGAGCCCACAAGGATAGCTCTTAAGGTCTGAAATCATCAAAATGCAAGAAGCCTCAACAATGGAGTCCAAAATGGCATAAAACACCCCAACATCAAATCTAAACATGCGATGTTCAAGTTTGAAGCATGATACCTTAAATGAGTTAGAAATGGTGCTAATCTTCTGGATCTACAAGCTCCTTTTGAATCTTTGCTCCTTCTTCAACCACCTTTTCTTCTAAAACACAAAAATCACACAAAGAAGCTCTTAAATGGAATAAATAGACAAAATTGGGTTAGGGTTTACAATGTGGCTGCTTAAGGGTGATAGGGAGGCTGGTCCAAGGCCATAAGGTCCTTTAAATAGGGATCAAGCCCTAAAATTTAGGGTTTGTGACTTGCACGTACCCTTTGGTACACTAGGCGTATATGCATGGCCTCCCCGCCCAATTCTCTTGAGTACGCTGAGTGTACCGAACATGGTATGCCCCGTGTAATGCCCCTCTCAACCCAATTCTTAAATCCCAACTATCCTGGCCCAAACCAAAAAAAAACTATTATTCAATAAGATAAATAATATTAATAGCTGGTAAATCCCGAATGTTACAAATCTCCCCCACTTGATTTAGACTTCATCCTCGAAGTCCATTACTACTGCTGAAAATAACTTGGGGAAGTGATCCCTCATCGCATCTTCCGACTCCCACGTCTATTTTGAACCCTTGTGGTGCTGCCACTGCACCTTCACCAGTTCTACTTCCTTATTCCTCGGGGCCTTTGTCTTCCTATCTGGAATGGATATCGGTTGCTTGATGTAGTTCAGGCTATCATCCACCTAAATATCCCTGAGAGGCACCATTGCACAGTCGTCTATCAAGCACTTTCTCAACTAGGAGACGTGAAAAGTACTGTGAATCTAGCTAAGCTCGGCTGGCAGATCCAACCTATATGCCACCTTACCCACCCGGACTGCAACCCTAAAGGGACCGATGTACCTGGGGCCCAACTTTCTCTTCTTCCTGAATCAGATGACACCTTTCCAAGGTGACACCTTTAGGAGGACCATATCCCTGACCTGGAACTCCATGTCCGAACGGTGCTTGTTGGCATAACTTTTCTACCGACTCTAAGGAGTTCGAAGCCTACTCCAGACCTGCTAAATCTTCTCCGACATCTTGAGTACCACTTCGGTACTCCCCATGACTCTCTGCCCAACCTCACCCCAGCATATCAAAGTCCTGCACTTCATCCCGTACAACATCTCGAAGGGAGGACGGTCGATACTTGTGTGATAGTTATAGTTGTTGGAAAACTCTACCAATGGAAGGTAGGTATCCCAGCTACCACCGAAGTCTAGAACACAAGCCCGAAACATATCCTCCAATGTTTGAATGGTTCGCTCGCTCTAACCATCTGTCTACAGGTGAAAAGCAGTGCTAAAGTGCAGACGAGTACCTAACTCGTCGTGAAACGTCTTCCAAAATCTAGAAGTGAACTGCACATCTCTGTCAGAAATCACAGAGACTGGCACTCCGTGTCGGGATACCACCTCTCAAATATAGATGTCGGTCAGCTTCTCGGCCGAAATGCTCTCCTGGATCGGTATAAAATGGGCACTCTTGGTCAACGGATCCACGATGACCCATATGGAATCCACTCCCCGTGCGGTCGTGGGAACCTTTGTGATGAAATCCATGGTAATATCTTCCTATTTCTAAATGGGGGTGTCCAACGGCTGCGTCTTGCCATGAGGCTACTGGTGCTCTGCCTTGACTTTCCTGCAGGTCAGACACCTCTCAACGTACCAAGCTACATCCTGCTTCTTGCAGCGCTACCAATAGTCAGGACGAAGATCTCTGTACATCTTCGTCTTCGTCGCCCCAGGATGAATAGAAAACCTGGATTTGTAGGCCTTATGCATCAAAATCTGTTTTACTCCTCCCCAGTACGGAACCCAGACCCTCCCGTGCAGGGTCAGCAGCACTTGGTTGTCATAGACAAATGAGGCCACCTAGCCTATGATCAATTCGTACTTTCGACCTCCTTCAAACCTCGACCTATGCCTCTCGGATTTGCTCCAATAAAGGATTCACTACCTTCATCCTCAATAAAATGTCTTTGATTGGGGTTTTCTTGCAACTAAGCACATCGGCCACAACATTGGTGTTCCCTAGGTGGTAGAGGATCTCAAAATTGTAATGCTTCACCACATCTAGCCACCGACGATACGTCATGTTCAGATTCGGCTGATCCATGTGGTACCTCAAACTCTTGGGGTTCATGTAAATGGTACATCGAACCCCATAGAGGTAGTGTCTCCAAATCATGAGGGCGAAGACAACCACCCCCAACTCAAAATCGTGCGTTGGGTAGTTCGCCTCATAAGGCTTCGAGGAATAGGCGATAACATGCCCTCTATGCATCAATACCGTACCCAACCTTGAGGTGGACGCATCGCAGTATACCACAAAATCCTCCACACCCTCTATTAGGGTGAGGATTGGCGCCTCGCATAGCATTTGCCTCAATGTCTCAAACGCTGCCTGCTGCTCAGGCCCCCATCGAAAGACCACAACTTTCTTCGTCAACCGGGTCAAGGGTACGACTATATTGGAGAAATCCTGAATGAATCTCCGATAATAGACTGCCAATCCCATGAAACACCAAATCTCAGATGGAGACTTCGGAACCTCACATCTTATTATGGCCTCCACTTTGGCCGGGTTGACCAAAATATTGTTCCGGTTGACAATGTGCCCAAGAAATAGCACATCGCGCAACCAGAACTAATACTTTAGAGAACTTGGCGTACAAGATCTCCCTACTCAGGGTATCTAAACCCTCTCGCAAGTGCTCCTCATGTTGCTCCTGCATCTTGGAGTAAACCAAGATATCATCAATGAAAACTATCACAGATCGATCCAGCATCGGTTTGTATATGCGGTTCACGAGGTCCATGAACGTGGCAGGAGCATTGGTGAGCCTGAAGGGCATCACCATGAACTCGTAGTGGCCTTAGCGAGTCTGAAAAGCAGTCTTCTATACGTCCTCGTCTCTGACCCTCATCTAATGGTAACCTGACCGTAAATCTATCATGGAAAAACCAAGATGCCCCTTGAAGCTGGTCGAAGAGCTCATCAATCCTCGGGAGTGGGTAACCGTTCTTCACCGTTACCTTTCTCGGCTCCCGGTAGTCTATACACATCCGATGCGACCCGTCCTTATTCTTCGCAAACAAGATCACGGCTCCCCAAGGAGAACTACTCGGCCTGATAAATCCCTTATCTAGCAGCTCCTACAACTACATAGACAACTCCTGTATCTTGGGAGGAGCCAACCGATATGGTGCCTTGGCTATTGGAGCCATACCAGGAACCAGGTCGATCCTAAACTCTACCTGTCTCTTCGGAGGTATCCCAGGAAGCTCCTCTGGGAATACATCTGCATACTCTCGCACCACTGGTACATCACTCACTGCCGCCTTACCCGCCTCCAGGGTATTCATAACATAGGCGACATACCATGCGCAACCCTGCTAGAGGTAGCGCCTAGCTCTAGTTGCTGAACATAAAGCTAGTCTACGTTGTGGTCTGTCGCCCTGAATTACCAGCTCTCCCCTCCTTGGGGCTCTGACCCATACCAACTGCTGTGCGCAGTCGATCACTACCCCATTGGGGCTCAACCAATCCATGCCTATAATAACCTTATTCCCATGCAATGGAATGGGAACCAGGTTCACTAGGTAGCGCTCCTCATACAATCTCAAAAAACAATCCCTGAAAACCTCTATTACTCGTACTGATCAGTCGTCAGCAATCTCGACCTCTATAGGGCAATCCAACATGTCTGAGGCTTCAAGAAACCTCTTGCTAAAGGCAAGAGAGACAAATGATCGGGTAGCCCCCGAATCAAATAACACCTAGATTAGGAAACCGTTCACGTGGAACGACTCTAAACATCACATAAAACAGATACATAAATATCATAATCGACATAAAAATAAGAGCTAGGGAGAAGAAAACATACTCGTCAACACATCGGGTGCGGCACGTACCTCCTTAGCGGTCAACTGGAAAGCTCATCTCCTCACCATCAGAGTATCTGTCTTGCCCTGGCGGCCATTCGTAAGCCGCAAGGTCGCTGGAGCTGGCGCCACCACTAGCGCTGCTGCTGTTGTCAGTCTCGGGCATTCAGCCTTTTTTATGGCCTTTCTGATTGCAGTGAAAGCATATCAAGTCTGACGTCTAGAATGTAGGGGTGGGGGCAGTACAATCCTTGCTAAAGTGTCCGGTCTTGCAACACCAATCTAGAAACTCCCTCATGCAGCCTGCCGCATTTCCTACAGCGGCTATGGCTCGGTTGGCCCTTCGACCTGGTGTCAGATCCTTTGGGTTTTTCCCTAAAATCCCACTAACCTGCCTAACCTCTGCCTTCCTCTCCAGAGGTGCTATATGTCAATCTTCTTCTCCCTCGCCCTGGCTATCATGTCATCCAATGTTGGGCATGCCTTAGCTATCATTTTACACTTTTAGCTCGCTAACTCATTGTGGCACACCACATGCTCGATGAAATGCATATTGAACCAGGGAACATTGAAGTCATTAATTTTCTTGCGTCTCATTATAAAAATGTTTTTTGTTTCAAATCTTTACAATCTAACACATATTAGGTTAAATAACCGGATTACTTTGTGATCATTGTTTTTTTGTTTTGTAGGCAGACCCTCGATATATATATATATATATATATATATATATATATATATATATATATATATATATATATATATATATATATATATATATATATATAGGGAAATCTTCAGAAAAGTCCCAATATTTACGGAAAAGTTACACTTTAGTCCCAAGATTTTTTTTTTGAACGAAAAAGTCCTGAAAACCGGCAAAAATTTGCAGTTTGACCCTTTTTGACTGGTTGAAACCGGTACCAAACTAATTTGGGACTATTTCGTAAACTAATCCAAAATATTGGGATTTTTCAGTAAACAAAAAATATTAGGACTTTTCTGTAAACAAAAATATTAGGACTTTTCTATAAACAAAACCTTAATTATTATTATTGTTATTATTATTATTATTATTATTATTATTATTATTATTATTATTATTATTATTATTATTATTATTATAAATATAAATAAGAATACTATTTTTTGAACTTGTTATTTTTAATATTATTACTAATACATATAAATGCATTAAATGAAAAAAATATTATTAATAACATTGTTTAAGGGTGGAGGTGGAGGAGATGGTGATGTTTTTAGTATTGAAATCGTGAATGTCTACTTGTATATTTTTACTTTGTATATGGTCATTTCATATTTGTTATTATTGTTTTCAATTCAGAATATTAATATTTAACAATTTGAAAGAAGTTGCATATTAATAGTTTAAGGTAGTAGAGTTTCTCATTTTGTATATAAAATTGTTTAAGGTTGAAGAATTACTTTCCAAATCCAACAAATCCACTACAAACATCTACATAAGTAACCTATATTAAAATTCGAAAGTATTAATTACAATATTTTGTTTAACAAAAAGTAATAGGAATAATTCAAAAGTATTATTCAAAATTCAAAAGTATTAATCCAAAAAACATGTCCTATTACTTTTTATTGAACAAGATATTGTAATTAATATTTTTGAATTTTGATATGGGCTACCTATGTAGATATTTGTAGTGGATCTGTTGGATTTGGAAAATAATCCTTCTACTGTAAACATTTTTATATACAAAGTGAGAAATCCTTCTAACTTAAACTATTTATAAAGAATTTTACAAATATGCAACTTCTTTTAAATTGTTAAGTATTATTATTTTTAATTGAAAACAATAACAACAAATGTGAAATGGCCATATAAAAAGTAAAAATATACAAGCAAACATGCATGATTTCAATGCTAAAGGCAGCAACATCTCCTCCACCTCCACCCTTAAACAATGTCATTAATATTATTTTTTCATTTAAATACATTTATATGTATTAGTAACAATATTAATAATAACAAGTTCAAAAAAAAGTATTCTTATTTATATTTTTAATAATAATAATAATAATAATAATAATAATAATAATAATAATAATGATGATGATGATGATGATGATGATGATGATGATGATGATGATGATGATGATGATGATGATGATGATGATGATGATGATGATGATGATGATAATAATAATAATAATAATAATAATTATAATAATAACAATAATAATAATTAAGGTTTTGTTTATAGAAAAGTCCTAATATTTTTGTTTACAGAAAAGTCCTAATATTTTTTGTTTACTGAAAAATCCCAATATTTTGGATTAGTTTACGAAATAGTCCCAAATTAGTTTGGTACCGGTTTCAACCGGTCAAAAAGGGTCAAACTGCAAATTTTTGCCGGTTTTCAGGACTTTTTCGTTCAAAAAAAAAATCTTGGGACTAAAGTGTAACTTTTCCGTAAATATTGGGACTTTTCTGAAGATTTCCCATATATATATATATATATATATATATATATATATATATATATATATATATATATATATATATATATATATATATATATATATATATATATGTGGGGATAGCCCTACCTAAGCTTAGGTACAAAACCTCTAAAATATGTCGTTTTATCATGGTAAATATACCCGGTTTGGTTTTACTTGGTATATATATCATCCTCCATAACATTTCTTTCTTTCATTATCGTTTTACCATCTCTGTTTTCTTTCTTCAATTATTGTTTATTACTTCACCCAAGTGAACATTACTAAACCCTAAACCTAAACCCTAAACCCTAAACCCTAAACCCTAACCCTAAAATCTAAACCCTAAACCCTAAACCCTAAACCTTAAACCTAAACCCTAAACCCTAAACCGAAACCGAAACCTAAACCTAAACCTAAACCCTAAACCCTAAACCTTACTGTGTCGATCTGGAATTTACATCTTGAAATATTAATCGTGAATCCATTAACCGTAATCTTTATATAGTATAACAATTTATTTTCAAGAGGTTTAGTACCTAAGCTTAGGTGGGGCTGTAATGTATATTCCTTTTTCCCTATATATATATATATATATATATATATATATATATATATATATATATATATATATATATATATATATATATATATATATATATATATATATATATATATATATATGGCTTTGTTTTCTGTTTTAGATGGGTTTGAGGAGGGCAAAACAGGTCTTGGAATACATTGGTGGTGTAATGAAAGAATAGAAAGACTTGGCACACTGCCAACTTATAATTTTGGTTTTTGGTGTAATGAAAGAACCGAATACTGTAAAGAGGTCAGTAGTTGATTAGTTTTTGGTCTTCATTTTAACCATATAACTATATCTTTTTATATGATGAGGTAATTAATTAATTTTTTGTCATGTACATCTAAGTTTTGAGTTTTAATTAGATTAATAATGTCGTTGCTTCTTCGGCAATCATATACGTCTTTTCTTCAAAATCATAGACGTTGATGAGAGCTTTTTTTCATGGACACTTTTCTGTTCTTAGAGGTTATACTTATAAGTTGTCTCCCACAAGTGTTCCTGATGTTTTTGTTATAAGTGGTGAATATGCGATTTCTTTAGTTTCAATCTATTTACTTTGAACGAATTACAGGTTTGTGGTATTTTACTTCTTTATTGGTTTCACAACCTAAAATTTTCTATATTTTTCTCTGGTCACATTCAAAAGTTGGGTTTATAGTTCTATTAAGGATTAATAGACCGTGCTCATGAGGTGTTTGAAGGTACGACTTTCTACAATTTAATACACCTTTGTGCGGGTTTTGTGATGTTTAGTTATCATTGTGTTGTGTTTCATATAGCAGTTACATGCAGAATCTATGTTGCAGGCATGACAATTTAATCTGTATTTAATCAATAACATTTTTTACAATGGAATACCTTCTAATCTGGCAACGCAAGGGAAACTTTCGTAGTTATATTTAAAAAGGTGCATGAAAAAGCAAATAATATCGAGGTTATATCCATATATTTATAAAATACATATTTTATGTATATAATAAACTTTAATAATAAAATACATTATAATAATTACTAAATTACTAAAATATTAATATAAGAGAAAATATATATATAATAAAGTCACATTGGATGAGGTTGATGATCTGTAATTATGGAACCTATCAAAGCCAGTTGGGTGAAAAAGAGATATATATATACACAAGGACTAAACACCTTTTCCAAAACACTAAAGTCGCCGCCCCCTCCATATAAACGCCCCCCAATAGACGCCTCCAAACCTCCCCATTTCTCCGGCGACGGCGTTCATCACCGTCATCTCTATCCGCTCCCTCCTCCTTGCCGACCTTTCCCACCGACTTACCTCCAGTGAAACGAGTGGTTCAGTTCGTTTCCCATCCCCATATCATATCAGGTTCGATTTCTCATCACCATATCATATCTATTGTTACTTGATAAAGTATATGATGAGTTGTTATCAGTTTCTTATTCTTTCTACTGATCTATAAATTCCCATTTGTAGCAATGGTTTTCTGTTTATTTTTACGTATTCATTTTGCATATATCCCCTAAAGAATATGAACACCCATTGTAGTGATCGATTATACTATTATATTTTACTAAAAGAAACACTTTTATTCATATAAATGATAAACCTTTTGGTAATCTTTTATACACCGACCGACATACAAAGAATAAGCATGAGTATTCGTATCTGTTCTAGCAATTACAACTGCTAGTTACTAATTATTATTCCGACAGTTTTGTTTTTTGTTTTATCCTAGATATTTTTTTAAATTATTCGGACGGTTTTGCCGTTTTGGTTAGGTTTCAAGTCAAGTTAAAATGACCGATTAGTCCCTAAAGACTTTATCTAGACTACCCCTGTGAGACTGTTTGTTGGGGTTGTATTTGAGCCGCTCATTACTTTTATTTAAGAAATTTTTTTTTTTTTGATAAGTCTTTATGACCCAAGCCACGAGCCACCCACACGTCCTAACTTTTTGTCTGGATGACATGTGTATTTTTAAAAAGAAAAAAAGAATATTTAGATTATATATTTAAAGAATCAAGTTTATTTTCAGAAAATGTTAATATAAGAAAAATATACTATAATTGTTAAAAAAAAATTATGAATAAAGTATAACATTAAGATACTTTATATTTAATATTAATTATTCATTTTTAATCCCTCTTGATTTCGTATCCAAATTTCATCATATTTTAAAAATTATATATAAGAAATCATGTAATATATATATATATATATATATATATATATATATATATATATATATATATATATATATATATATATATATATATATATATATATATATATATATACACACTCAATGAGTGAAATTTGGTGTAAATTGGATATGGCTCCTGTATTAACTTTTATGCTGATTTGTAAATGAAAGCTTATGTATCTCTAATGCTTATTGATAAATGAAAGACAATATAGGGGCCATATTTGAAAATTTGGTTTAAAAGACAATATATATATATATATATATATATATATATATATATATATATATATATATATATATATATATATATATATATATATATATATATATATATATATACACTCAATGAGTGAAAATTTGGTTTAATTTGGATTATATAGATAAAAGAGATAAATTAGTTTTCTAATAGAGTAAAGGAAAATACTCATTTCAAAAAGTACATAGACATTGTCCGAGTGAATGAAACAAGAGATAGGGACAAAAGTAGTAGATTAGATCAAACCACATGGATGATTTATGAAAAATGCTCTAATATTAATTTCAAAACAAACACAAGTTCTATAAAAATATTTAATGTCTACTTTCTCATCTTCAATTTGATTGGTTTTGTTCCGTACTTTTACATATATCCAAACCATTTAATATGATGTTTTGTACATGACAGCTACCACCTTCACTCTACAAATTTGAAATGGCAAAGTACCTCCCTCCTGAACTCATCATCAACATCCTTTCAATGCTACCATCAAAATCACTTCTTCGTTTTCGATTAGTGTGCAAATCATGGCATTCTCTCATCACTTCCCCCGAATTCAGCCAAACTCATCTTCACAATTTCAACAAATTAAACTCTCGCAATCTTGTTCGATGTTGTCTATGGACAGAAAAGAAGGAAGTATACACTATCCATCACAATGACCAACAGCTCACTCTCGATGCCCCCATTGATTTCCCCTTCAATCTTCTCCGTGATGAATATGGAACCATATTTTTTACACTAATCGCATGTTGCAAAGGTGTTGTTTGCATCTACAATGAAAGATCACCAAAAAATGAAATCCTACTATGGAATCCATCCATTAGGAAGAAAATTACCCTAACTCCTCCTTCATACATGCCAGAACTTACTCTCGTTTTCGGGTTTGGGTATTGTGAGAATTCTGATGATTATAAGGTAGTTAGACTCGCATATGATCGTAGTAACTTGATCGATAGACCTGAGGTATGTTTTTATTCAACATATATAATATTATATGTATTAATTGATTGGAAGTGATTCGTATACAAAAGTTTTTCTCCATACACAACAATTTATGCTTAGTTGTACAATACAACATTTGAAAACATAAATTGTTGTGTACGAATCACTTCCTTAATCGATAGCATTGTTAGTGATTAGGGTTTAGGACCAAGCCCTTTAAGGTTTAGATTAGGTCTCTTATGTATCCTTAAGGGCATAGGCCTAAACCCTAATCATTAACAAACATATCTTAAACTGATTATATTGCCACTTTTTTTGATGTGATTTCAGGTTGAGATTTACACTGTGAAAACCGCGATTTGGAAACCGATCGTGTTCCCTCAAGATTTTCCTTGCTACCATATCCTTAGCGACTGCTCACAAGTGTTTTTCAATGGATATGTTCATTGGTTAGCAGCCGATTTGGGAGTTTCACATTGCTCAATACTAACAATGGACATGAGTAAAAACGTTTTTGGAGAAATCCAATTGCCTGAGTATTTGGTGCATTATTCTTCAATGGGAGTAACACTAACGGTTGTTGGAGATTCTTTGGGGGTGATTTATTCAAACCGTTGTACAGTTGTGGGTTCAAGCACTTACAAGATATGGATTATGAACGAGTACAAGAAACCGACTTCATGGACATTGATATATGATGTGCATTATCCGGATACGGATTTAGGGAGACCTTTGAGATTGAGACATAATGGGGATTTGATAACTGAATCACGTAGATGCAATTTAACAATCTATAATCGTGAGGCAGGGTGTTATACTGTTGATGGGTGTTGTAGCAAAGGTGTTGTATTATGGTCGTTTTCTATTGATAGATATGAAGAGAGCTTAGCATTGTTGGATGTTGAAAGTGATGGTAACAATGAAGAGTGATTGGTAAGGTTTGAAGTGATTGTATATTTTGTGTGTGTGTGTGTTTGCATATATGGTTATTATTATATTTTAATGATTGTGGAATGTAAGTAGGTAACGTGGTTTGTTTGTGTAAAAAATTGAAGTCATTTGGGTAGTGTTTGAATGTGGCTTGGCTTTGTACATTACATCTTTTTATGTATTATATTTGTGTATATATCATAAACAAATGGGATATTTTCTTTGTTGATGAGTTGATTGCATAATAGATGTTTTGATCGATACTGTTCTAAAGAGGAAACATGTGAGGAAGGTACATTATTAAAGCCTCACAAACGATTAATTTATTTTTAGGATGAGGGTAATTAACATTTATCTGATTAGTATATTGTGTGGAATCAGAAAATTTGAGTTGGAAAAGTAATAGGTAAATTGGCTTTTCTATAACGTATCTCAAAAACACTAACCAAAAAGGAAAAATAAATAAATAAATAAAAATATAAAAAAAAAAAATACTTTATGGCATAACTCACGACCCAAGCTGGTTAGTTGCCAAAAATATGGCCAAAATTTACATCAACTTAATGCAGGTTATACATGAAAAAGTTAAATAAAATATTTGATTTTAGTATTGATTTTTAACTGTTATTAAAGTTAGTCGGTATAGATAGATCTCATTTTATTTTAATGGTTTCCAAAAGTTACATCAATTTATTATTAATTTTAACTATGTTCAAATATTTTACATATTAATTTAAATTAATGATTATACGGTTATGGATTAAAAAATCCAACTATCTTTGAAAATAACCTATTGCAAATCCATGATTAGTTTTGTGATTTTTAATGTTTCAGTGTTGTTTTACATTGTCAACTTATAACAAAAGAATAAGGTCTTGTTTGTTTTCTTTCTAAAAAAACCCCTTCTAACCATTTATTGTTGTCTCACGCAGCACACACGCAGTACTTGACCCTTCATGATGTTTGTTTTTCAGAAGATTTCGAACTTAAAAACTGTTGCATGTGTGCTGCGTGACATAGCACTTGACCATCTGCTTCAAACATCTTCACGCCTTACTTTAACTTATTTTTGTTGGTGATCAAGCAATGGAATAGTAAACAACAAGGAATTAACAGGGGTAAAACTGGAAATAGGCAGTCGAATGATTACTTCTTTATTGAATGAAGAATAGCAACCTAATGAGTGAGTTGCTGTACAAGGAAAATTCGACTGATGATTTGTAACATCTAAACTATGCTATTTAAACTACTTAAATTAACAGAAAAGAGAAATGATAGGAACAATCCATTTTTCCAACAGTTATGACTATCATGTGCTTTATTTTCTTCTTAATTACCAGGTCAACCTTTGACCAACATTTCTCCCCCTCAAGGTTGACCTTTCTTCTTCAGGTCTTCTATGCCAATTAGTGCCCTCATCTCAACAAACTTTATCCTTGGCATTGCTTTTGTTATAACATCAGCCTTCTGTTGATCTCTACTCACATGCTCCACTTGAATCCGTTCCTGTAACGCCCATAGATCTGGGCTAGTCAAATTAGAGACGATAAGCATCAAAAATGACTTTTTGATGGAAGATTATTTAGAAGGATTAATCTTAACCAAGTTTTAGTATATGTCACAAGGTTTCTGTGCATATAAAGAACGCCAAAATCCGAGTTATAATGAAGAAGTTATGACCTGTCGAAGTTTCGCGACAAACCCGGCATGACCCAGCGCGACCCAGTGCGACGTAAATAGTAAATTTAAGGTAGATAGATATCTATCCTTAGTGATCTAAACGAGATTCGAAGATGTCATCGATAGTAGTCCAACAATAAAAAGACAGACGAAAACGGAGTTCAGATGAAGGAGCTATGAATTTCGTACGGAGTTTCCTGTCCCGGCCTACTAAAGATAATATATAAGTAATATACTTATAATATATTAAAAATAAAGTCAAAATTAGTCAATGGAGTCTAAACTAGATTTGTAGATCATAATCTCACCTTTGCGTCGATATAAAGAACGTCGAAAACGGAGTTCGTATGCGAAAGTTATGAATTTCTGAAGTTTGGGGTGCGAACCCCAAAGTTGTGTCAGAGACCACGATGTGGCAAGCAGTGCCATGACGTGGCAAATCTTCTGACACCTTCGGGAGTCCCCCAAATGCAACTTGAGATGATGCATGCAGTGACGACCAAGCCCACGACGTGGCAAAAGGTTCCACGACGTGGAAAGGGCCAGTTTTGCCCTATAAATAGATTTGAAGGGCTAGCTGAGTTTGGTTGCTCATTCTCTCATCTCTCACGCATATTACCTCGATTTACATGCAAAGAAGTACCCCCGAAGCTCCGGTATCATTCCGAGACCCGAAGCGAGTCCCGAAGCCCGAATATCCTGAGAAAAAAAGAGTTTCCGAGCCGAAGCTCTGCCCGCGAGAAACCCAGTGTGTGAAGTGATCCCGGTTTCACCGAAGAATGCTACTTCTACAAGCCGTAGTGCTGTCCGATCAACTTCTGATCAAGTGAGTGTATAGTTACTTTCATCTTACACATAGATATGAAACATTTTATAAAATACGTGCTATGTATATATATATATATATATATATATATATATATATATATATATATATATATATATATCGTTGTTTATATGGGTGAGTGTGTGGTCACTTTCTTCTAACACATAAATATTAAGTATTTGTTATGAAATACATGCTATGTGTATAATATAAAGTTGTTTATATTTGTGAGTGTATAGTCCCTTTCATAAACACGATATTAATATAAGTATTGTTTGAATGTATTAAGTATATGTTTTGGGTAAGTGTGTAGTCACTCTCTTCAAACACATAAATATTAAGTATTTGCTATGAAATACGTGCTATGTGTTTATACATTGTTTGCTTATTTGAGATGAGTGTGGAATGGATGTTTTATATAGTTTTTTAAATGAGTTAAATTGTATATGTATTTTATATCTACAAATATGTTGGGTAGAACTTGGGTAGATGAGATAGTTGGTATGTGATAAAATGATGAGGTATGAAAGATGATTAAGAATGATATTAGCAGATGCGCTTAAGAATAATATCGGTAGATGCACCAAGTAGTGAATGTCGTAATCTTGGTAGATGCGTTTATAGGATATAATGTCGGCAGATTCGCCAAATAGAGATGTCATAATACTAGTAGATGCGCTTAAGAATAATACTGGTAGATGCACCAAATAGAGAATGTGTCACACCCCAAAACCAAGAACGGCGGAAACGTTCTGGGGCGGAGGACGTCATGTAAAGTATCACAACACAGTAAATGTAAATAAGAAAACAACATCATCCATTGCATTAAATATATAATTTTAATACAAGCGTGTTCTGTACAGTATAGGCACCAAAAATAATGTATATCAAAATAATAAGATGAGTCTTGGATGCGCTCCATCTTCTCAAAAGCTGGCATCGGTACCTGTCTACTGATGACCTGGGAATACAAGTTATTTTGAAAGAGTTTATCAACATTAAGCTGGTGAGTTCCTAAGTATTTTAGTGTCGGTATTTGTCATCCAAAAAGGTTTGAACATGTAATAAGTATAAGTTTGTAAACTGTATGTAAAGGTTTGTAATTGTTTGTAAAAGTTTGAATCTCTTAGAAAAACCTATATTTTCTATTAAAGTAGCCTTCTACCAAGGCTTAACTGTTTTGTATGCTCGTTTGATGTAAAAGTGTGTAATTTACCAAGTGTAACTATCATTTAACAAAATATAGTTTGTACATTAACGTTTAAGTGAGGTTATCACTAAAATATGTAATGGGTAAATCAATGTAGTACTGTAGTTTTGTATTATAAGAACTACTGCTGTACTAACTACCTTAAACCGGATTTATATTAAGGTATAATGTGATAAATTGCACCATGCTATCGACTGGTAACAACGACACAATGAATGGTCGTAATAACGGAATGACGATTGGCACCCGTAGACCTACAGGTCCGGCTGTAGCTAGCAGCAAGGTGTAATCCAGTATAGATTTATACGCAAACTCACGCTCTCCCTCCAAGAGAATTCTGGCTACAACTCGGTCCATGACATTTAAGGCATGCTCCGACACAGTGGATCACAATTGTTAACGCGTTCATGTATATGTAATGTTTCTCGTTCTAGTATAGTGGTATATGTACTGTTTCTAGTATAGTTGTATATGTATTGTTTCTAGTATAGTTGTATATGTACTGCTTCTAGTATAGTTGTATATGTACTGTTTCTAGTATAGTTGTATATGTGCTGTTTATAGTATAGTTGTATATGTACTGTTTCTAGTATAGTTGTATATGTACTGTTTCTAGTATAGTTGTATATGTTCTGTGTTACCCCGATGGTAACTAGCTATTGATGTACTGATAAGTATGAATATGGAAGTACTTTTATGTCTATACATGTATATATGATATATAACTAATATTGAAACGACCCTCGGATGGTCACCCGAAATCCCACTAGACCACATCTCAGTGCGCGAAAAGGAAATAGGGCGGATGGCCTTCCTAAGCCCTTTAAACATTTCTTATATATCTATACATATATGGGCATGCAATTTATAAGAAGTAAAACAATGTTTAATAAAAGCATTTGATAAGTAAAAGAGTTTGTAAAACATTTTGAAGTAAAACAATTTGATAAACAGTTCGAACAGTGATAAAATCATTGGTTTTCTAGTTATTAATCACATGTGATTAATGCAATCATATGTGATTGATGCAATAACTATAAGTATTTAACTTGTGCCCCCCACCCCCCCCCCCCCCCCCCCCGTAAAGTATTTAAAACATTTAAAAGTATTTCAAAGGTTGATTAAAGGGGTATGAAACTCACTTGTGGTGAGTAGATTGGATTGATGTATCGGGTACCGTGCTAGGTGGCAAACGGAGACTTGTTCACACGTTCGAGCCTAGTTATCATATAATGAGCATATATATAACTAATTAGCCAAATAATAACTTAACAAAGTAAGTTGAGACACTTAGGAACATGTAAACACTTTATATAAGTGTTATAGGTCCTAATGGTTGCATCTAAGTTGATACGGGACAAGGCAAAAGGGGTTTAATGCACCAATGACCTTGTATATGAGTTCACCACCCAACAAACCCCACCCTTTGGAGTTTACGGCCGTGAAGCCATGAGTTTACGGCCATGAACTCCTCACTTGGTGGTTTTGGGTGTTTTGAAGTGCTGTATTGATCCTAGAATAAGCCTAGCCTTGTTGGAATAATCATTGAAGTAGTTTAAGGCCTTGGAATGCTCCTTTGGGGATTTTACGGCCAAAGGGCCATATCCCCTAGAGTTTACGGCCGTAAACTCCTATGGGGTGTTGGTTTTAATTCATTTAAGGCACTTGCACATGTAGGATAACTTCCATGTTTTTGCTTAAGGCTAAGGGGACATTAGGCACACCTTTGTGCCTTTATTTGGAGTTTACGGCCCAAGAGATGTTCCTTGGCCGTAAACTCCCTTTAAGGGGTGATTTTGATGTAGTTTACTCCCCATTCAAGTCCTAAGTATTAAAGGGTAATGTCTTAAAGCTTTAAGGGTGTTTAGGGCACACTTTGCCCTTGAAAAAGGGGTTTACAGCCCAAGATCTTTCCTTGGCCATAAACTCCTAAAACCCTATGATTTTGAAGTGTTTTGGTGTCCAAATTAACTACAAGCATTAGAGGGTAAAGGTCCTTAAGCTTTAGGGGTGATTTAGGGCACTTATAGCCCTTAAAAAGGGGTTTACGGCCCAAGAGATATCCTTGGCCGTAAACTCCTATAACTAGGGTTTCTTGATTGATTTCTAGCCTCAAATGTTTATACATTAAGTCCTAAACAAGTTTTCTAACAAGGAATCGGGACTAGGAAGCCTTTAGGCTTCGTTTTGGAGTTTACACCCCAAGAACGTTCTTGGGCCGTAAGCTCCCGGATCTTGTATTTTAGACATGTAAACAATGTTATAAAGCATATAACAAACATTAAAACACATTTAGGAAAGTAGACTCACAATCCAAGATGAAAACCCGAAGATCCGTCAGAGAGAAAATGGCTTTTCTCTAGTTGGAATTGTGAATAATGAATTAATTAAATTCAGAAATCTATTTATAGTCCTGAAATATTTTGACAAAAAATATTTTTATTTCGGAAGTTGGACTATAACATTATGAAACTTGGAATGTTCAAGTTTCACAAATACATGAGCATCCACTCTCCTGATATATCCAGAAACGTAAACCCTAATGTACACAAACTTGTTCGGACAAGTCTGAAAATCACTGAAACTGGACTAGCTTCTATTGAATATATAATGTTCGTACAAATGGAAATTTCAGGTTGTCACAGAATGTCATAATACTAGCAGATGCGCTTATAGGATAATCTTGGCAGATGCGCTTATAGGATAAGGTCGGCAGATACGCCTAATAGTGAATGTCGTAATCCTGGCAGAGGCGCTTAAATGATAAAGTTGGTAGATGCGCCTTAAATAACAGTGGAATTCCTGTCTATTCCTTAAAGTTAAATTTTAGGAATGAATGAATAAAGGATACATGATTCTTACGGTAAAACCTTATGAAATAAAGAAGATAACAGGGATGAGTAATTGGGTTGATTGTTTGATGATTAAATATAATAATTATATGATTGTGGGTTGAAAACCCTATATGTTCACCAGGATCCCAAGCCTGACCCACTCAGTTTAATTGTATCACAGGTTTCGATACGAAGCTGCTTCGCACTGAGAGATTAAAGGAGATGTAAATTACCAGCGTAAATGAATTTATGTTCTATTTATGCTTATGTGTCTGTATCGGAACATGACATCCCGAGGTTTTATTATTTCATGAAAATACATTCTCTTTGAGAAATGCTTTGATAAGTTTTTATCATATCTTGTTTTGGGAACAAATTCCGCAACCGTTTTCTTTAAACGATTACTCTGATTTATGAAACAAAGCATAAACAAATCGGTCTTTTCTGGCCGAGAAATTGGGGATGTCACATTTCCTTTTCAACACACATACGAATAAAGTGGAACTTTATGTCTATGTGCTTGCTTCTACCATGGAACACTAGATTTTTTATGAGTGCTATAGTGGATTGGTTGTGAACTAACAGCTTCACCTTTTGTGCTTTCTTTCCCATCAATTCACTAAACAAATTCCTTAACCACGGTCTTTGACATGCAATTGTAGTTGCAGCCATATACTGAGTTTCACATGAACTGAGAGCCACAGTTTTCTGTTTCTATGATGCCTATGTTATTAGATTTCCTGAGTAGTAGTAAGCTACTCCAGTGGTTCCTCTCCTATCTTCACAGTCATTGTTGTAGCTGTTGTCACTGTAACCCATAAGTCTTCCATCACCTCCGCTGTGATACATCAACCTATACTCAGTTATTCCCTTCACATATCTTAGGATATATTTTATGGCAGCATAATGACTTTGTTTTGGGTTTTTTAGAAACTTGCTCACCACTCCAATACTGTAGTTAAGGTCTGGTATTGTGTGGACCAGGTATCTTAAACTCCCAACAAGTTTCCTGTACATTGTTTCATTCACGGGTTCACCATCTTCATCTTTGGTTAAATGGAGTTTTTGGCTCCATTGTGTACTGAGAACTATTGCAGCCTTCCATCCCTGATACCTTTAGGATTTTTTCAGCATATCCCTTATGTGTGAGCATTATACTATTTTTATCATGTGATACTTCAATTCCCAGGTAATATGATAGCAATCCCAGATCTCTCATGTCAAACAATCGTTTCATTCTATTCTTGACCTCCTGGATTCCCTTTTCACTCGAACCAATAACTATAAGATCATCTACATATACTCCAACTATGAGAATCAAGTTGGGTTCGTGTACCTTGTAGACGAATTGCTCTTAGGCACATCTGGTAAATCCAAGTGACTTGAGTGATTGGTCGAGCTTTACATTCCATGCCCTTGGTGCCTGTCGTAACCCACACAGGGCCTTGTGAAAATGGTACACCCAACCTTCCTTGCCTTTAACCGTGAATCCTGTGGGCTGAGTTACGTAAACTTCCACCTTAAGATCGCCATGCAGGAACGCTAACTTGACATCCAGGTGATGAACAAGCCAATTTTCTTTAGTTGCTACTGAGAGGATCAGTCTTATCATCTCCAACCTGGCTACTGGTGCAACGGCTTCGTAAAAACTGATATCCCTTTCTTGAACGTAGCCTTTTGCGATCAATCTGGCCTTATGTTTAATTACTTCTCCAGCTGCATTCCATTTTAACTTAAATACCCATTTTAGCCCTATTGCCTTGCGATTTGGGGGCAATTTTGCTAAGGACCAGGTATTGTTTCTTTCAATTGACTCCAATTCCAATTTCATGGCCTGCTTCCAAGCCCTTTCAGTTGTTGCTTCTTCATAGGTCGTAGGTTCATCGGCGATCAACAATAGTTCCTGGTCTTTCTCATACAACTCTTATATTTCAGCCTCATCCAATCTTTTTGTGTTCTCGTAAATTTCATTGAGTGATCGAAATCCTTTCGCTGGTGTGTCATCATATCAGACTACAGACCCAACTTCTACCGCTTCTTAACTTGGAGGTGTTGATCGCGACTCGAATCTGTGCGAGCTTTGTTGTGGCGTATCTTCAAATGGTAGACAGTGAGTTTCGTGTTCTAGCTGAGAGTCACCATGTAATGGTGTCAACGGGTCTTCACTCACATTATCTTCTGGATCGACTTCTTGGGCTGGTTGGGATTGGGCTGCCATATCGATCACAATGTTAGTCCAATAAGGGGTTGTAAGAGGCTCCACTATTGACTCGTTATTTCAAGCCCAAGATTTCGCTTCGTTGAACATCACATCTCTGGCTACTACAATCCATCGACTACTGGGATTATACATATGGTATCCATTAGTTCTTTCTTCAGTTC
This sequence comes from Lactuca saligna, assembly GCF_052625555.1. NCBI lineage: Eukaryota > Viridiplantae > Streptophyta > Magnoliopsida > Asterales > Asteraceae > Lactuca > Lactuca saligna. The sequence continues at coordinate 83,662,308 of NC_136417.1, read as the reverse complement.
CCAAATACACCATAGCCTCACTCTGGTCGCTCAATTTTGTTAGACCACACAACCTTTTGATGAACCCTACAAACCCAAAGACCTTCAGGTGTGCTAAGGATGGCTTGGACCCCTTCCAGATCTCGTATGGAGTTATATTATTTAGTGCCTTCGTCCCAATTCTATTCTGCAAGTACACCAAGTGTCGTACTGCCTCGCCCCAAAATTAATCAGGCAGTCTCATGGCCTTGAGTAGCGATCGAGTCATCTTTAGAATTATTCGATTACGCCTCTCCACAACAGCATTTTGTTGGGGTGTGTGTGGAGTCGTTAATTGCCTACGAATCCCAACTTGTTCACAGAAATTAGCGAACTGGGTGGAGTTAAACTCGCCTCCCCAGTCAGTTCATAACATTTTGATGTTATACTCACTCTCCCCTTCAATTCGTGACTTGAATTTTTGGAAGATGTTGAAGGCCTCATCTTTGGTTTTGATCAGGTACACCCACATGTAAGGTGAGTAGTCATCTACAATTAGCAGGAAGTATTGAAAACTGCCTTTTGTTGCAGGTGTAATGGGTCCACAGAGGTCTGCGTGCAACAGTTGGAGTGGATCTTTTGCTCTCTACTGGATCACCTTTGGGAAACTCTGTCTTGCCTGCTTGCTTACCATACAACCTTCACAAACTTGTGATGGGTGAGTCAACTGGGGCATACCTATCACCATTCCCATACATGCATGCCATAACAATGAGTCATCATCTATACTCATGGTTAGGCATACATGCATAAGCTTTATTTTATAAAGTCTGTTCTTGGACCTTTGCACCTTCATAAATAAGCAGCCTACTTCATCATACATTCTCAAAAACTATTTCTTCATCCCTACATCATACCCCTCTTCGGTCATTTGTCCTAGACTAATTATATTGTTGTGCAGAGCAGGAATATAATACACGTCTGGGATGACAAATTGGTCGCCATTCTTATAGTCAAACAGGAGAGTACCCTTTCCTTTGATCGGAACCTTAGACCTGTCTCCGAATTGAACCTGGCCCGTTACTTTCTCATCAAGTTCAACGAATAAAGCCTTGTATCCTGTCATATGGTTACTAGCCCTATTGTCTAGATACCATATGTTTTCATCATTACTCTCCTTAAGTTGGCTTGGGTAGACTTTTTCTTCATTCAAAGGACTACTTTAGCATTCTTTTCTCCACAAACAATCAACAGTAGATTTGGTTCCTCTACATCAGCAACCAAGTTTACTTCTTGGTCCTGCTGATTCTTTGCCTTGCATGCATATGCATAATGAACAAGTTCTTGGCATTCGTAGCATCTTATGTTGCTCTTGTCTCGTGGCTTCTTGTTGGTATTGTTTGTTTCCTGTCGTGAGTCACCACCCTAGCGCCCATCTCTGCCACGAGAGGATCCTCGCCCTCGTGATCTGTCTCTTCCTCCTTGGTTATTACTTCCTCCCCTTCCTCGACCACCTGTTTGCTTGGGCTCCGGTGGGTTGATGAGCCTTCTGCCTTGGTAAGTAGCAGGGCATTATCTGCTTGTGTGCTTGCTTTTCGGAGCCGGAGCCTATCCTTATAAGCGTTCAAATGCCCAATTACTTCTTCAAATGGCATTGATTCTATGTCACAACTTTGTTCAATCGATGCCACTAGGTTTATAAACCTTTCTGGGACTGTATCAAACAACTTCCTTACTAATTCTTCATCTTCCAATATTTTCCCTACACTCCCGAACTTTGAAATCATGGCTGATATCTTTCCTACATAATCATCTATGGTTTCTGTTTCCTTCATTTGGAGTGCTTCAAACTCACTCTTCAGTACCCAGAGTCTTGCCTTTTGGAACCTTTCTGCACCCACAAACCGAGACTTTAGAGAGTCCCAAACCTCCTTGGATGTCTTCTTCTTGGTAGCCTGTGCAAGTATCTCCTTTGGGATAGATTAGAAAATAAAAGCTCGAGCCTGGTTGCACTTCTTCTCATCCACAACCACTCCAATTGGTGGCTCAATGGCATCCCATAACCCATGGGCATCCATGATGGCTTCCATATTAATCGACCAAGTATTGTAGTTTAGTGAAGCCAACATCGGGCATTGAAGAGTGAGGGGGCTATCTTTGGGCTGATTAGATGATGATGAGGCTATCATATTGTTGAATCAAGGATACTTGGGCATGCAAGTGATTAGGATCTGTTTAGCTCTGATACCAAATGTTGAGGATCAAGCAATGGAACATTAAACAACAAGGAATTAACAGGGGTAAAACTGGAAATAGACAGTCGAATGATTACTTCTTTATTGAATGAAGAATAGCAACCTAATGATTGAGTTGTTGTACAAGGAAATTTCGACTAATGATTTGTAACATCTAAACTCTACTATTTAAACTACTAAAATTAACAAAAAAGAGAAATAATAGGAACAGTCCATTTTTCCAACGGTGATGACTGTCATGTGCTTTATTTTCTTCCTAATTACCAGGTCAACCTTTGACCAACAATTGCAACAGTCTGTAGAGGTTAAAAAACAAACAAACTTTTTATTACACGCTGCAGCCATTTGGTCATCCTCTTCTACTACAGAGAGGTGGTCCGCAGACTTCATACATTTTCGCTTCGATAAAACAAACAACACCTAAATCTCAAACCACTATACACAAATTAATTTATTTGACTATCACTTGTATGATTTGTCTTCACGTTGCATTTGCTATCCAACCCCTAAGTCAATTTATACATGCTCACCATGGTTCTCATGTTCAATTGGCTATGAGAGTTTATTTGAAGTTAAGTCCCGAAAAAAAGTATTTATATTACTAAGTCTCTTAATTAATCTTTAGTTGCCCATGTCATCGTTGATTGTGGAAATATGTAGGCATTAGAAAATATGTTACTTGTTTTTGTCTTTTTATGGGAGAGTCATGTATCTCTTGAAAAGTTAGATATAAGCAACATTTTCTAGATCTTCCATCGAGTTTGAATATCGTTCTCTGGCATTGGTTACATTTGAAGGTAAGAAATTGTGAAGAGACTTACATATTCACTATAATTTTAGCGGTTGATAACTTTTACGATAATATTTATGTTGTTTAGATTGATGTCAAAAATTCAGAGATAAGGTTTTGGATGGTTTTGGAAACTCGTTCACAAGCGTATGTTGGCTAATAACTTTATAAAATCCTTATGTGGAATGAAACAAGAGTATTTTGGGTAAACAGTTAAAGTTGTTGGACCCATTCCAAGTTAAGATTGGGGGATGGGATAAAAATATATACCTTTGCTAAATCAATCTTAAATTTGAATGTTCATCAATAAAATTAAAAGAATAATAACTTGTTCTAAATGTTGTAGTTAAATGTTGTACTTGTAATAAGTTGCTTTTGGGCTAAACTAGATAATGGGCTAAAGAATTGTAGCAGGCTTATTGGGCTAGAGTTGTATCTCATTGGACTTGAGATTGAGGTGAAAAACAGTCGAAAGTTAAGGATGTGTTTTTGTAAATATTGTCAAAAGAGTTGTTTTATCTTGTTGATCAGTCTAGGGTTACAATTCATAGTGTTTACACTATTTTTATGCTATTTTGGTTGTATATTCAATGAGATACACACCCCTAAATAGAAAGCATTGAAGCTGTTTTTTCTTATTCAATATGTTTGCAGATTTTTATGCCAACTTTGAACTCTCATAGCTTCTTCATTATTTGTCCGGTTTGCCTGAGTTTTTTTTTGCAACATGTAGTTCACAATTTAACGTACTGTTTACACTATTTTATGCTATTTTTTTATTGTATATTCATAAAGATGCATGCCTCTAAATAGGGGGTATTAAAGCTATTTTATTTTAACTTACACTTATTTTTTTGTAATAGATTCTAGATATGTTCGAGATGTTGTGTCCCCCGTAGAAGAAGATTTCAAGTTTTGTAGAGCATGGTTGGATTTCTCGAGATATTTAAGGTAAAAACCGGCATAATATCGACATCAACAAAACCTATGACACATCGTTTTTTTACAAAAGTATGCTATGTGTACAAACACATTAGGGATTAGGTGTCAACTCCCTATTTTTTCTTGAATTGGAAGGATATGATTGAGAAAGATGATAAGTATTGGATGACCTTGAAAAATTAAACGACTTTTTGTACTTTGTGGTCGTATTAGATCCACAGTTGAAGTTTGGGTTTCTTCAACAAGCCTTTGAGAAGTTGATTTAAAGAATATCGGAGAACCTCCCATATTCAACTCGGAAGTCACTTTAAAGGCTAATGCCTTGATATGAGATATTGAAAAAAGATTTGAGAAATTTTTTAATTTCTACAAAGCAAAGTTTAAAAATATCAAGTCTTCACAAAGTCAAACACATGCTCATGAAGATGTAGTTCTCCTTGATGACGAGAATGACTTCGTGGTTGATTTAATAGTACAAGCAGATTACCCATCGACATCAACAAAAACAGAGTTGACATGATACCTAAGCGAGCAGTCATTTAAATGCAATAAATATTTTGATATTCTACTTTGGTGGAAACAAAATGCATCTCTTTATCTTATTCTATCTTGTATGCTGAAAGCTATAACTTTATTTATTTGTATATTTTTTTATAATTATATTTTAACACTTTGCTTGTTTATGTTGATAGATATTTTGAGGCTATAAATTTCCGAGGCGACTTTTAGTACAAAGTGGGCGGGTATTAGATCCATACAGAACAAATTTGTCCGCAAATATATTAGAGGCTTTGGTTTTCACCAAAAATTGGCTAAGGAAATCAAGAAATCCAATTATGGATAACATTGATGAAGTTTTGAAAGATAATGACACCACAAAAGAGTTGGAAAATGCGATAAACAATGAAGGTGGAAACGAAAAACAACCAATCAATATTCTTGAATAGTTAATTTGTATTTGGTCATTGTTATATTGGAAAAAAAAAATAAGATTAATATTTTAATTTGGATGTTTAATGCTTAATGTTTAAATATGAATTATGGATTTTTGGAATATGAATTATCAATGTTTAATATATTTTTTTATTGAACTAGATATAAAATTTCTTTATTTAGGTTATTTGGTTCATTTTTGTTTATTTGAATTATTCGAGTCATTTTGGTTCAAAAGCATATTGTACATGTTATTTTGGTCCTTTCGGGTTAATAACCAAACCTAAACTTGTACTACTTGAACCGAATCGGTCCGGTATTAGTATAATTGGTCCGGGTTTCGGTTCCAACTTTTCATCCAATTCGGGTTTCAGGTTATTCGGGTCCGATTCGGCTCAGGTCGGTTCGTGTTCGAAGCACATCCCTAATTTACACATTGTGGATCGGATCTGCATTCATTAGAGTTCTTATTTGTGTCATTGTAAATAGAGTGTTGAAGGGTGGCTACAAAATCCAGCCATGATTAATTTGACATTGTAAATCTTTTTTTTTTTGGTTCCAAAAAAATAGTGTTGTAGTGTGTTTCATTTGTGTTAGAGATTTCGGTTTGTATAACTTTTGTAAATTAATCTTCAAATTAATCTTTGTTTTCTTGTTCAAACTTGATTCTCTTTATAAATTTGTTGTTTTTATAGTAACATAAATCAAAATGTAAACAATTATTTATGTATAGGAAATACTCTTATAGAAAACATAAAGAACACACGTACAAACTTAAGGGTGAGCATGGTGCGGTTTTAGGGCCAAACCGAACCGCAAACCAAAAGGTAAGGTTTTTGTATTTTAGAAACTATTGGATGCGGTTTTTCAGTTGTTCGGTTTTGCGGTTTTTTAGTGCGGTTTCGGTTTGTATTGGTTCGGTGTCAGTTTTAAACCGAGTCAAGCATATGTTGCCAGTTTTTTATGTTCGTTGGTACCTTTTTTTTTTTACCGTGATGTTCATGTGAAGATTTATGATTGTCTGTCATGGTATCGTTTCGTTTCCTAACATTTAGAAGCCGAAATCTTGAGGTTTTTTTTTTTTTTTTTTTTTTTTTTTACTTGATCACTTCATTTTCAACACATATTCTCAAGTTCATTCTTTTCTTCAATTTGCACTTACAAGTTATAGACTATATAATATTTATATTTTACACATAGTCGTTAAGTCACAAACACAAAACACAAAGTGACAATAGATTAAAGCTAATAGCTAATTACTAATTACCGTCAAATTCAATATATGATATATGTATAAATTAGAATTTACTAGTTTTTTAAATAATATGTATAATTGTATATGATTTAAATTAGTGATTTATTTTATTGTTTATAAGCTTTCGGTGCGGTTCGGTTTCTAAATAAAAACCCCACTGCACCAACAAATTTGGTTTTTCAAAAAAAAAAAAAAATCCGCACCATCGGTTTTTGCATTGGTTTCGGTTTCTCGGTTGCGGTTTTTTGCGGTTTTAGCGGTTTTTCTTTTATCAGTTCGGTTTTTGCTCACCCTACTACAAAGCATGAAATTCATGGTCATGGTGGATTTGGGTGTACAAGGGTCAACTCCTGGTAGTCTCCGCCAGCTCCACCACCGTCGCTGTAAAAAGGTTAGATGTGAAGTGCAGGCTGCAGGGACAAAAAGAGTTTTTGATGGAGATCGTGATGCTCTCAAGTTACAAACACAAGAATCTCTTCTCTCTTGTTGGATTCTGTGATGAAGGTGATGAAAAGATCATTGTGTATAAGCATCAGATTCATGGAAGCCTCGATAATCACTTAGCCACTGATCATCTTACATGGGCGCAAAGGATTCATATATGTCTTGGTGCTGCTCGAGTACTATATTACCTGCATAACGATGTAGGAGAGGGGCACAGGGTGCTACACCGTGACATAAAGAGCTCAAATGTTTTGTTGGATGAGAATTGGAATGCAAAGATTTCTGATTTTGGGTTGTCTATAATAGGCCCCACAAACCAGGAGTTTACTTTTCTTGTCACCAATGAAGTTGGGACATTAGGCTATGTTGATCCATTATATGTATCAACAGGAGTACTTACAAAAGAATCTGATGTGTATTCTTTTGGTGTGATATTGTTTGAAGTGTTATGTGGAAGGCCAGCAATGATTAGAAAATATGATGACGAACGTAGGTTCTTATCTAACTTGGTCAAACTTCGTTATAAAGAAAGAAAGATAGCAGAAATCATTTTTCCTGAAATATGGAAACAAGCAAAACCAAATTCATTGCAAACATTCAGAAAGATTGCTTATCAGTGCCTCAGTATCGATCGGAAACAACGTCCAACAATGGCAATGGTTATCAAACAACTACAAATCTCGTTGGAATTTCAAATCGCAAGTTATTGTTCCCTGGAAATTAGGTTGAAGATCTTTTCTAAGAAAGAAAATGTGAATATACTTTTGTAGAATTTTGAACTATAATGTTGTAATGAACGGCCATCGAGGCATTGTTGAGTATAATCGTATGTTATTGTTCTTGGAAAATTAGGTTAAAGATTTGTTGTAAGAAATTTTAAAAGTAAAATGCTATAATTTTTTAGATTTCATTATACAATGCATCAATTATGATGCTATGATACACATATAAATGAAAGTAGGTTGACATTTTTTTGCATTTTGGATTCTTCTCTTTAACTTGTTACTCTTTTAGCTTGTTTAGGCATGATTATGTTTAACCTTATACTATCATCTCCCCCTATAATATAATTAATAGCCATGAGAATTTCTTTTGGCATTAAGTTGCAATCATTTCATTTATAGTTTTATGCCGAAAATATTTATTTATTTCTTTTTCTTGCAAGGTCAACAACGATTTTCACAAGCTGAAAGAGACCATAGAGAAAAGAATAACTTGATGCATCGTACTTCCAAAGCATTTTTTTCTGTAATGAAAAATCTCTTTTTGTTTGATGAGAAGAATGATCATGAGTATGACTCTAATAGGGTGAATAGTGATAGATCTGATGATGGAGGTGATTGATACTTAGAAGGTAACAAACACAATTATGACAACATTAAATGCAAGATAATTCAAATAGAAATATACTTCCATATATTTGTGTATTACAACATCCTACCTTCATTTCTTTCCATTAATGTATCATTGTGTTTTTCGGATTCTTTTCCTTATTACGCAACGTACTTTGGAAAAATTTCAGAATTATAGACGACATTGCTATAATTGAATATATTTTTTCATATCACAATGTGGTAATAGGAAGAAACAAAAGTCCGATCCTATAATAAACAAATGAATGAAAGCACATTGTTATTTCTTGCATTTAATCCTTATGCCATTGCTATAACTAGTTATGGTTTCCAATAGATCGCCCAGGAATAATGGAGTTCCAAATAACTAGGGATGCAAAACCTGGAGGTAAATATAAGCTTCTAGAAGCTAGAAATTTTGCATATAAAATAAGAATATAACATTAACTATGAAGATATTGATATTATTAATTATTATATATTTATTTATATTCCTCTATTTCAGTGGGTTCGTCGCCTTCTAGATGGGAAGTGGGAGGAAGTTAAGGGTAAGTATTTAAAATTAAAATTATTTGGCTAAATGCAAGAAATAGTAATTAGTAATTACATTTTTACTTGAATGCCCCAAGATGTAAACAATACTTTAACAAGTTGGTATGGTTAAGGATATAAAGATGGACCCCTATATATGTATTATACATATTTATGACACTAAGTGTGTATTTTGTTAAAGGCTAAATGCAAGAAATAGCATTAATTTGGCCATTTTGGTATTATAGCATTATAACTTCATTTTATTGTATTACAATATTTTACTTTGAAGAATCTGTACAATTGTAGCATTGTACTTTTAATTGTTTTCTTATTCAAACATTATACTTTGAAAAATATACCCAATTATTTTCTTATTCAAATTAAGTATAATGTTTTAATAAGAAGAAATGAATGTAGAATGCTATAATGAACAAATCAATGAAAATACTTTTTTGTTTCTTGCATTTAACCCTTTTTAAAAAGGTATGAAATTTCTAATGCACACAAATTGGTTAATTCTCATGTATTATAGCATTTTACGTTTCCTATTACAACGTTATACTTTGGAAAATCCAATGATTTTTAGCATTTTTTTATTAGATATTTATACTTGATTACTTAGAAAAATTTACCAAGAAAATCTCCTTGTATATGTATATGAGATTGCTATGATTTAGTAGATTTTTCAAAGTACAATATTTTAATAGAAAGAATCAATGAAATTACATTTCTGTTTCTTGCATTCAATCATTTTTCTCAAAAGGGTAAAAATGGTAATTCATTCCAAATTTTCTATAGGAGCCACAAAACCAGAGTATCTAGTTACAGCTGATGATGTTGATAAGCTTATTGGTGTTGAATGCATACCATTTGATGATCATGGTCGACAGGTAAAAAATATATATATTCAAATCTAGAATTTTTAAATTCAAAATCTATACAAACTTTTAATTTTTTTAGCTTGATATATAATATAATAGTATATATACAAAACTAAATGAAAAAGTAATCTTCTAATAAGTTAATATAATCAATTAATCATCAACTTTTCTTTCTAATTGAATAGCTTTAATCCACATGTATTTTAAATTGTTGTTTTTGAAAAATAATTCTTCATAGTTTAATACAACACCTTTTTGTTGGTTTTGTTTTATTTTTTATAAATAATGATAATGCATTAAATATGATTAATAAATTATATTATCAAAGTAATAGTCTAAAACTTTGAGAAACTTTGTTGTTTTAGGGGGAAGTAGTCCGAGTTTTTGCCAATGAGCAGAACAAGATAATGTGTGGTAAGTTAACCATCCTCATTAACAAGGTTAAATTGGTAATTTTGATGAATAATTTATTAAAAATTAAAAGTTTGTGTTTTTATCTTTTAATTTTTTTGAAATATGATAATTCACAGATCCAAAAATGCAACAAGAAATAGACAAATATATGGCAGCTGGTCAAGCATCATTTAGTACTTTACTTCTAGTGAATTTTCTTTTTTCTTATTGACTTTAAGCCCTAACTTTTTACAAATTTACCCTCATTTATTTTTGTGTCTTTATTTATTTGTGTATAATAATATCCAAGTTACTGCTTTCATTTATTTCCATTACAACATTGTACTTTCACATTTTTTGTTATCAAAAATTTGACACAATTAATACCATTCTACTTCCAAATTTCTTTCTCATTAGGGCATTATGCTTTCTAAAATCACCCTATTTTAGCATTAAAAAACATTTTGTATATTGAGTGCATTGCTATAATTGGTATTTCTTTTCAAACTACAATGTTCTAATAGCATGAAATGAAAGTATATTGGCAAATTTGCCCTTGTAAGTTTTTGACTTGCAAAATTGGAATAAATTGACCAATTTGATCTTAGAAGTTTTGTTAAATTTAAGGTTTTTCTTTAACCCAAATATGTCATAAAACTTGAGAGTGATTTTGCAGATGGATTCTTCTGAAAATTGGGAGCAAACAACTTTCACTTTAAGGAGATCGAATTATCAAGTAAAGATCAATCAGACACAAGAGATTTTCATTCAATGCAAATATACCAATGATGTATCGGTATGTGAAATAAATATATTTTCATTTTTTATATACTTTAAAGATGTATTTTAATATTTGACTATTTGATTTTCGAAATATATTTGGCTTCTACTTTCTATTGCAAGCAAATCATTGTTTCTTGAAAGGAAATTGAACAAGCGCTTTTGAACAAAATATATTCAAAATGTAACGTAATGGCCTAAAAAGTAGATACTTTCTTACCTTTTAGTCAAATGTCCAAAATACCCTTCAACAATGAAAAGAGTTGGGGAATCTTTAATCTTTCGTAATGATTATGGTGTATGAATAAGTAAATTTTAACTTAGAAAGTTTCCAAAAATAGAGATTGCTCCAACTTTCATGGGAAAGATGGAGTATTAAATTAAAAAATGTGTGAGCCACTCCTAATCTTTAGTCTATGCAAAAGACATAAATGCCCCCATCATCTATTATTATTAAAAATAGCCCTAACAAGCTTGAGATTTTGGAGATTGTTAATGATTTTGATAAATTGTCATATATCTCTCTCTTATAATGTTTTTGCAGATAAAGATTCCTTCAGGGCTTACTACACAATTTGTGTTGACATATTCAGATGGATCTTCACACCCTTTTAATACATTCCATGATGTTAGGTAAAATATTTTAACTTTATGTTCTTATTTTAGTTCGTGTTTTTTACTTATTACAAACAAAAAGATGCTACTCTTTGACTTTTCAAGTCAAACAAACTTCTTTTCAGATTCGAAATTTATATCATCTTTTTCTTTATATCAAATTTCGTGGTAGAATTGATGCCTAGTTGCCTACACTAAGCTTTATGAAAACTACTACAAACAAAAAATAATGTTGATGCAAGTTAGTGACAGATGCATGTCAAAATTTGAATTTGGAAGTTTTTGTTACAAATACATTTTTTGACCTCAAAAATCAAAATGTATCACTTTTCCCCTTCAACTTTAATAATATTCAACGATTTCTTGGGGCTTTGGTTTATGGATCAATCTTTTTGTTGTCAACAAGATATCATTGTGTTGTATTTTTTTGGGGCTAAATCAAGAAATATTAATGTAATTTCATTTTTTTCTATTTAATAGCATCCTATTTTTGTTTCTTTCTATTATTATACTTTCAGTTTATATCTTAATAAGCATTGTACTCTAAAAAATTTATCTGAATATAACATTGTACTTATTTTTTAATATTTTTTTTTCTATAAGGACATTGCAATTTGAGAAATCTATTCAATTGTAGTAGTGAAAAGTGCTTTGTATTTAGATGACATTGCTATACTGAGTATATTTTTTCAAAGTACAAAAATATAATAGGAAGAAATGAAAGTAAAATGTTATAATACACTAATCAATAAATTTTTATTGCTATTTCTTGGATTTAACCACTTTCTTTATTGCAGAATGCGTGATACATTGGTGCTCACCATGAGAATGTTCCAAAGCAAGGTATCTTTCAAGTTCTTATCATTCTCAAATTTTTTTCCCATTTTTGACAATTTCTATATGGTTCTATATTGACTTTCCAAAAAGGGAAAATTAGTTGACTCAGTTCCACCTCTCCTTTTTCTTTTTCTGAAACAGGCATTGGATGAAAGAAGGAATGGAAGAGGATGAAACTTTTATTCTTCGATATACATACAAGTATTAATTATATATATATATATATATATATATATATATATATATATATATATATATATATATATATATATATATATATATATACACACTCATTCTTTGTAGAAATGAAGTAAAGAACAATAAGACTATTGTAGAAGGTTTTGTTGTTTATATTCTAATCAATGAGTGAGAGTGAAAACAAGGGTGTGTTAATTTACATTGTTCTTATTATTTGCGAAATATTTCAACCATATATTTCACATAATTATGTTGTATATTTTGTATTTACTGTACATTATATGTTCCTTATTTAGCTCTCTAGGTGATTAGACTTTCCTCAGTTATCCCTTTGTAATCCTATGTATATACTGGCTCATACCAAAGAAATAGGCATTGAATCTCAAACACAGAGCCACAGGCTCAATACCGAAATTGATTCCTTCTCATAGCTACAGATGTGCAACCTCCTTTTGTTTCATTTTTTCCAGATTTGTATTAGCTTCTTTCATCATGTCCAGTACAAATGAAACAAACCCTACGAAGGCAATCCATCCGGTTTACACCGTTACCAACATACAAACCAAAGTGAGAGTTTTTGATGGCACTAAGCTCACGTATTCATCTTGGGTTCGATTGTTCAAACTTCATGCAAAAGGCTACAAACTTTTGTCCCATACTGACAGAACAACATCCCCAGCAAAGACAGATTAAATGTATGACACTTGGTTAGAAATTGATGCTATTATTATCCAGTGGATCTATGAGACCATATCCAATGTTCTCCTTGGTCAGGTCCTTGATCCGAACTTTACTGCATATGACGTTTGGTCCAAACTTCTATACATCTTCCTCAATGACAAGGGTTCCCAGGCAGCAGCCCTAGAACGTGAGTTCAACAACTTGACTCTTCGAGAAATGACATCCCTTGAAGCGTACCGTTGGCGGCTAAAGGACCTCTTAGGTCAACTTAACGATGTGGAGTTCCCAGTTAATGAAAAACGACTCATATTGTAACTGGTTCGTTGCTTGCCCTCGGGGAGTTTGACATAGTGGCAGCATACATCAATCAGACATCTCCCACATGGGATACTGCATACTCAATGTTACAACTTGAGAATCAAAGACAATGTGCCCCGGAAACTCACTCACCTATGAAGGTCACCGCTACTGTTGATCATGAACCACAATCGAACGCTCAACCAAGATGTGGGGACATTGCCAACAAAGGTTGTCCATCCCATCCACGTAACTCAAATCGCCGTTTCTCATCATCATCTAGTTCTCAAAACAGGGAAAACCAAGCACCTACTAATCGCCCACAAGCTATGAACCAAAACAATCAGCGTAGTCTTCATCCTGCCCAGAATCGCCCCATGGTCCACTTACCCACCTTGTTATTGGGCTGCTCCATGGTGGGCTTCACCACCACCATGCCCGTATCCTACTCAGCCTAGTTAGGCATCACCTTGGCTTGCACCTCCCACATAGTAGCAACAAGGCCGACCACCATAAGCCCATCTTGCAGAAGTAAAGCCACTAGAACCATCAGAACTCTGGGAAGCTTTTTGGGCAATGACTTTGGACCCAAATGATGACCAGTGGTACATGGATTCGGGAGCAACCACCCATCTTACCGGAGATGCAGGTAAAATCTCAATTCCAAGTGTGTCTTCTATAAAATAAGTATTTGTGGGAAATGGTAAACAAGTGCCAGTAATTGGATCACGTCACACCCTTTTACCAAACCCACATAAACCATTTCATCTCAAAAACATTCTTCACACACCCAAAGTCATCAAAAATCTAACATATGTACGCCAATTTTTCGAACTAATAATTTATCTGTTGAATTTGATTCCTATGTTTTTTCTATAAAGGACTTCAACACTGGGAAGCTCCTGACGAGGCACAATAGCGATGGTGACCTCTCCCCCTTCATGAATCAAGAAACATCTCCAGCTTTATCCTATTTTATTTTATCTAGTTCATCTTTTTGACATTCTAGACTAGGTCATCCAGGACATTCTGTAATGGATTTTCTTAGTTCAAATAAACATATCTCTTGCAATAAAATTTATTGTTCTTTTGTTTGTCAATCTTGTCAAATTGCTAAGCACAAACGCTTACTATTTACCGACTCCACATCTAACACAATAAAACCCTTTGACCTTGTCCATGCCGACTTGTGGAGATCACCAATCCAAAGCAATAGCGATTTTAAAAATTACCTCATTTTAATTGACGGTGTTTCCGCTCAAATACAAATCTGAAACCCATGAAAAGATAACACATTTTTACAAACACATACAAACTCAATTCAACACTACCTTTAAAACTCTCCAATGTGACAAAGGGGGAGAATTTGACAACCACCAACTTCATCGTTTTGCATCTACTATCGGTCTTCATATCATTTTTTGTTGCCCTCACACTTCCTAACAAAACGGAACAGTCGAACGAATGATTCATCGTACCAACAAACTCATGATATCTCTTTTAACCCACACCTCTCTACCACCTTCTTTTTGGGTCGACGCCTTTCACACTGTCAGTTATCTTCACAACATCCTACCCACCAAAATACTTCACAACCATACCCCAACCCCCATCCCCTATCTAAAAAAATCCCACATACAACCACCTAGGAATTTTTGGTTACACTTGTTACCCCAATCTTAACTACACACACCAACAGAAACTCTCCCCGCGATCCATTCCTTGTGTTTTTCTTTGTTACCCAGCCCAATACCAAGGTTATCGTTGCCTTGACATATCTACGAGTAAAATTATCCTCTTGCACTATGTCACCTTTGATAAAAATACTTTTCCATATGCCACTACACACCTACACAACCATATAACTACTCTTTCCTTGACACTGACCCATCCCCACTTATTTACTAGCCAAACATCAAAAATAACCAACCTATTATCCCAACCGAACCAACATCGCCAACTTCACCACATACAACCACCTCTCCACACCAGCCTACTCCAATTGAACCCTCCTCTGCCACTCCCAATCATTACCCGCTCATCTACTCTCGCCGAAACCCATGATAACAATCCACTCAACCACCACCAACTTTTCAACACCCAATGACAACCCGATCTTGATCTGGTATCACAAAACCAACCAAGCCATTTAACCTTCATACCACCAGAAACCATAAAATCATATCCCCACTTCCAAAATCCTACAAATATGCCTTATCTGATCAAAATTGGCACTCTGCAATGACTAATGAATATCAGGATTTAATAGACATCAACACATGAAATTATTACCAAGAACCAACAATGATAATGTTATACGTTGCATGTCGATTTACCGTCATAAATTTCACGCTAACGGGAATCTTGAGAGATACAAAGCACGCTTAGTCATCAATGGAAAATCTCAACAAATCAAAATACACTGTCATGAAACATTTAGTCCCGTCGTGAAACCTACCACAATTTGGACCATTTGTAGTCGTGCTATATCACGATCATGGCGTGTTCATCAACTCGATGTAAAGAACGCCTTCTTACATGGGACCTCAAAGAAACCGTGTATATGTTCCAGCCTCCCGGATTTGTAGACTAGCAAACCCAACACATGTATGTCGATTACAAAAATCACTGTATGGGCTCAAGCAATCACAACGAGCATGGTATCATCAGGTTGAAACTTACATTTAATCATGTGGTTTCAAAAGAACTAACCGTGGCACTTCTCTATTTGTATTCATGTCCATTGTTAGAATTGAGCAATCCGAAACTCCCAAATTGGCTACTAATCAATGAACATATCCGTTGAAAAACACTTATGAGCAGTCGCTAAGGATATGGTAGCAAGGAAAATCTTGTTGGAGCCCGATTGGTTTTCAAATTGTTTCACACTGTAAATCTCAACCATAATCACATAAAAAAAAAGTGGTAATAATTAGTTCAAGATATAGCTATCGGTTAATACATATAATATTTGGAAATTGAGTAATCTAACCATTATAATTTTTAGATTAACCATTATTTTTCAGTTTTTGAAAAATAACCACTTTTTCCGGAATATATTGGGGATTTTTTTTTCAAAAAATCTCTACCTAACCAAAATATTTATTTTGAAGTGTTTAATGTTATTGATTTTCAATAAAATGTCTGATTTTATACACCATACATGAGCCGACTATATTTCTCATACTATATTTCAAAGATATGAAAATTCCGAATATCGGATATAGATATCCAATTTGTTGACATTTTTTAATGAGCAAAAAAAATAAAACATTTTTGAATAACATAATCCCTAAAGGAAATTTTGTGGATAGAATTTCGATAGCAATATCTATCAAAAAATTATGGATATCCAGTTTTGAACAGACTAATTTGTATTCATATTGTCTCACAGTCATAAACATAAACACAGAGTGCATTACAAATATGTCTTATGTATGTTTCAAAACATTAAGTAGCCACCTCTAACAATAAAACCTAATATTGATCGCTTTTGAGGTTCTATTTGTATAGCAGAACCTTTGATATCAGATTCTTCATCTCTCATCAAATAGATGGAATCTGGTGTTATTTCAGTTAGACAGTTAGAGGGGTAGATTAGTCTTTTATTTAAAAGTTTGTTAAATAGTTGTTAGTCTTAACTGATTGTTAAGATTATGTGTGTGTGTGTGTGTGTGTATATATATATATATATATATATGCATGTATG
The DNA here is from genome assembly GCF_052625555.1 of Lactuca saligna. Classification (NCBI taxonomy): domain Eukaryota; kingdom Viridiplantae; phylum Streptophyta; class Magnoliopsida; order Asterales; family Asteraceae; genus Lactuca; species Lactuca saligna. Next base: position 83,645,454 of record NC_136417.1, on the reverse strand, counting down.
TATTCTGAAGTTCGTACTCTATAATCAATATGACAACCATCGATTTTTGTTCAAGTCAAAGTCAAATAAAGTCAACAAGTCAAATCGCTCAACTCAATTAACTATTATATATTAGGGTTTACATCATGTTTACTATTGTATAACACACTATCTTTATGTAAAATATCACTTTGAGTCTTCACGTGTTTAGAAAAATTAAACCCTAATCAGGGTAAGTGATGGAACTACTCGATAAAATGTTATTTCGTATCCCTCGGGGTAGTATAACATTCATAACGAGGCTTAACGACATTTACAAACCTTTCCTTGCGAAGCTAAACATCCAAAAAGGTCACAAACGAAGTCTCTCTAAATCTATCTTTATCAATCTCTCTCTCCCAAATCTCTCCCAAATCTTTCTCAAAACTTGTTTATGATCATTTAGGGCATTCCGACCCTTAACGGAGCCAAAAACTGTGACATCCCCAATTTCACGGCCAGAAAAGACCGATTTGTTTATGCTTTTTTTTTTTTTAATAAATCAGAATGATCGTTTAAAGAAAACGGTTGCGGAATTTGTTCCCAAAATAAAATATGATAACCATTTATCAAAATATTTCTCGAAAAGAATGTATTTTCGTTAAATAATAAAAACTCGGGATGGCATGTTCGTTACAGACCAAAAGCATAAACAATATAAAATAGACCTTACAATAGTTATTCAACTACTGATCTATAATCCAAAATCTCTCATCAAGTCCACCAACTTATACCCTTGTGCCATTACCTGTAATGAAAAGAAAACTGAGTGGGTCAGGCTTGGGAGCCTGGTGAGCATATAGGGTTTTCAACCCACAATAATATAATTATTATATGTAATCAGCAAATAATCAACCCAATTACCCATCCCCATTATTTTCTTAAGGTTTTACCCTAAGAACCAACTATCCTTCATTCATTTATTCGTAAGGAATTTGGCACGAATTCCATTGCTGCCAAAGCTTATTTATCAAGTACTAAATCCATAGTTATCTAGCGCTAACTCCATAGTCACCAAAGTTCACTTAACAAGCGCTAACTCCATAGTCGCCAAGGCTTACTCAACAAGCGCTAACTCCATAGTTGCCAAAGTTTACTCAACGTGCGCTAACTCCATAGTTGCCAAGGTTTATACAATAGGCGCTAACTCCATAGTCACCAACTATTCCATCTACCTATGTTCTACCCAACAATTTTGTAGATATAAATACTTACACAGTTCAAATCATTTAACACCTGTATAAAACTCCAATTTCCATGCCTATCTCAAATAGACAAATAACATATAAACACATAGCACGTATTTCATAGCAAATACGTCATATTTATGTGTTAGAAGAAAGTAACTACACACTCACACATATAAACAACAATAATCTTAATACACTCAAACCATACTTGTATTATTATCGTGTTTATGAAAGGTAGTATACACTCACTTGATCAGAAGATGATCGGACAGCACTACGACTTGCAGAAGTAGTATTCTTCGGTAGATCTGGAAGATCTCCACAAAAATCAAACTTCTCGCGGGCAGAGCTTCGGCTTGGGAACCGCACTTCTCGGGATCTTCGGGATCTCGGGACTTGCTTCGGGGCTCGAGAATAATACCAGGGCTTCGGGGTATTTCTGGCACGCAAATCGATGTAAAACGGGAGAGAGAAGAGAGAAAATGAACAAAAGAATCGGCTGCCCTCGCATCCTATTTATAGGAGGCTGGAGCCTCGGAGTACGCGGAGCGTACGCGTCCGAATTCGTCACTGTATGCGTCATCCGAAGAACTCGAGTGCGAAGGTCGTCATGCTTCGCTGTACGCGGGGCGTACTTCGGATGAGTCCGATGACTCGCCTTCGGATAATACCGGGATTTAATAATTAAATTTAATTATTAATTAATTAATAAACTTCGAAAATTCATATCTTCTTTATACGAACTCCGCTCTCGACGTTCTTTATATCTACGCGTAGGTGAGACTACGCTCTTTGACTTTCGTTTAGACTCCGTCGGCTAATTTTGAATTTTTTTTATTATTTATTTTTAATAGGTCAGGACAGAAAATTTCGTTATAAATTAATAACTTCTTCGTCCGACGTCCGTTCTTGCCTAACTTTTCGTCGTTTCGCTACTAACAACGAGATCTTCGATTCTCGTTTAGATCGCTAAGGCTAAATATCACTCTAACGTAAATTCACTTTTTACATCATTCAGCGTTGCGCCGGTTCTGTCGCGAAACTTTAACAAGTCATAACTTCTTCATTATAACTCGGATTTTGGCGTTCTTTATATGCACGGAAACCTTGTAACATATACTACAACTTAGTTAGGTTTATTCATCCTAAATAATCTTCTATCAAAAAGTCATTTTTTGACGCTTATTGTCTCTAAATTGACTAGCTCTGATCTACGTGCGTTACAAAAACCGCGCAAAACGGGAAGTTTATTGGTAAAACAGCTCTATAGGACCGAAACCCTCTTAGAAGCGAAAACTTAAGAGGCGAGACCCTAAAGACCGCAGCTAGCTATAAGAACTGAACCTCTAGGACCGAACTGCACAAGACCGAAATCAACTATTAGGACCGAAGCCGAAGTTTGCAAAAGATCTGAAGCCCCGAAAGAACCGAACTTCGGCTCCCACCCAAGAAATCTCGCATCTCGGTCCATTTCTCCTGAAGCCTCGCCTTCGCTTCCCTTCCTTTCTTGCCTACGAAATTTCTCGGATCAGCCAACTTTCGGTTCTCAGCCCCAATGGACCGAACCTCGCAGCAACTGAGACCCTCACAACCGAACTTCGCCTCTGGCTCTCGTTCTCGTAGATTCCTTCTCTTTTCCCGGTTTTCGACCACTTTCGCATTTTAAGCCTGTTTTTCATGATTTTAACATGGGATTTTCACCCAAACTCATATTTTGGCATATAAGACCCTAAATATTCATAATTTAATCACATTTTAAAGGAAATATTTGTCTAAGAATAAAATCTATTGGGTGAGATACTGAGGTGGAGTGTTGACTTTTCCATAAAGCAAAGACACAAGCTACCTCCCATGCCCACTCAATGACAACCTCCAGTCACTATTCACCTCTAGCTAGTCAACTATTTGTCCTTTCACCACCCCTCTCCAACAAAATACAATATTACAGATCTAGGAAAATCCTTATCTCTCCTCCCACATTTATCACTCTTTCACCGAAAAGGCAAACTCATTTCTCTCTCTCTCTCACTCTCTCTCTCTAAACTCGAAATTCAAGGTTGTTCTTGAGCATTCTCCTCCAAAATTGGTAGGTAACTTCATCCTACACTTGAATACTCAATACTTCTCCGCTCAAAACATGAATCTCTTACACAAATACCGTCATATTTGTGCCTAGGATCTTCGAATCTTCAAGCACTTCTCAAGTGTTGTTGACTTGGAAACCTTTTTTCTTCAACATTCATCTCAGGGAATCACTCAAGGTGAGTTCATACCCATACATTTTTATGTTTTCTTCAGGTTTTAGGGGGATAATACAAGTTAAATTACCAAAAACTTAACTAAAAACTTCCCGTTTATCTTTAACACTTTGTAATGTGTTGAGCAAAGTGTTTATGTTTGATAACTTCATACTTTATATGTGATTTTCTGTTGAGTTATGTTTAGATAACAGAAAATATTCATTGAATAATAAGAGTCCTTTTTCATTACTAACATACAAGATGAAACATAATAAGAGTAGTTGTGTTTTGCTAAATTACTACTTACATCGAAAAGGGGTTTTACTCTCAATACAAATGAGTTTTTCATTTATTACACAATAAACTATAAGGGTATAGTTTGGGAATTTCACATTTCAAACATAAAAAACAAAAGGGGATTTCAATTCCACCACAGAAAAGGCTTTTTACATGCATACTACACGTAAACTCGTTATCGTAAATTGTGAGAGATGTCTTCATTGTACTCTTAGAGTAAAGGTTAAAATTTTCTGTAATAGTTATAACCAGAGTCTCTTGTAGGGAAAGCGAGATAATTGTGTATATATCTATATTGGGATTGACAACCCACACCCTTGTTGCTTGCAACAACACGATCGACCGATCGGGGGTGACAAATGTCATTTCAATTCCGACGCCTGAAGAACGCCGCAACAGGCATCTCTGTTATAGTATGATTATAGCGACTAACATAGAGAGATAACAACACATATAGTTTACGGAAATTTCTTCTTTACAAAGGGGTTTTATATTTAAAATTGCATACATCGTCTCAAGTACGAAACATACATGCATATACTCGCTCTTGCGATTTAAGACTACATAACATTTATTAAGGAAAATATTGGATTTTTCTTGGGTATTCATTACATTTACAAAAAATGGTTTTCAAACTCGAGATACTAAACTCAGTTTCATTTCAAATAATAAAGCTACTATAAATACTGGTGGTAACCAGCGTTTTCAAACAGAAAGTACAATTCATGCTAGTGTTAACCAGGGATTTTCAAACAAAACCTACAATACATGCTGGTAGAAGCTAGGGTTTTCAAACTCTACATTCAAAAGCTTATGAACTCACCAACTAAATTGTTGACACTTTTTCGAAACTACTTGTATTCTAAAGAAATCAGTAAAACAAGTAACATGCATCTTTTGAGGATGGGATGCTAAGGTGTCTAACAGTTCATGTTGTCATCATAGTGTATTTGATTTTGAATTATCTAAACTCATATTATGGTGTAACTTTTTCAATTATATTTATGATGGTTGTATTTACTTTGAGCACTATTATACTCGTTGTTATGATACTACACATGAAGTCCTCCATCCCCAGACATTTCCGCCATCCATGGTTCGAGGGTGTGACAGATTGGTATCAAAGCATTGTTTGTAGTGAACTAAGTGTATTAAACCACTTAAGATATACAAACTATAAATGTATTGGGACTAAAAGTATCTGATTAAACATTTTTCAAATAACTATAGTTTTATAAATGAAATAGTTTCTTGATTAAAAGTATGAATACATGCATGCATACTAGTATAGTGATATATCTAGGGCGATGTAAAAATTAAAATAAGGGGTTGGACATTACAAGTAAACCTTGGGTTATGCAATCAGACTTGGGATGAATATAGCCTGATCACTTATATTTAATTAGAGGTCTGATACATGTATGTATGAGCAACAAGCCTAAAAACTTCACATGCAAAAAACCACTAAGAACCAAACCTAACATTTAAAATACTACAGGAATATTTTGTGGTACTATAACTTATGTGAGAACTAAACAGACCCTTACTAGTAGATTTATAATTACCGAGTGTATACCTTAAGGTTATATATATAATTGAGATTTTATAGGCCTAGAATTGGTGAATCCACTCTACTTCCTTTTACTTGTTTGGATGTGGTCTTAGAGTGGGATCCTTCATTCAGAGGCCTATTTAACCTTAATATATATACAACCTGTATACACTGCGTAATTATGGGAAGACTCAGTAGGGGTCACCCAAAAGATAACAAATTTTTTTAGTTAATCCCATAGATTCTTCAGCCACTCACATTTTTGCAACAACAATATAGATAGGCATAGCCCCTCCACCATAACAACCAGTAGAGGAGTCGATGAAGAACGAGAAGAGATTCGTGAAGAAGATTCTGGGAAGGGATTAGCCGTAGAGTAAGACACCGGTGTAAATGTTATTGAGCCTTACCATAGCATGATCATACATGAGAAACTCGCTCGGAAATTCGGGTCGCACCCTCCACAACAAAATAATGGAGAACAATAACAAAGTCTAAACTATGATATAGCAAGGATTCAACACATCTATAGTGGACAAGAACACCTTGGGAATACCCAAAGGCAACAAATATCTACACACAAACTTAGGATAATCATATCATGAGCATAAAACAGATAAACCAATTCCTTAGATACGCGAAGAGACCGAGCACTATATGCATCATACTAATAATTAATAAACTAATACAACCTAGTGAGTTAGTAATTACACTGCTCACACTATGCGTTAGACTTATATTGTCTTTAGTGCCAAATAGTAACAAATCATTCAATTCGTGGATGTTTATAAGAAGGTAACTGCTACTAATTCATAAGTCTGTTGTACATGGACCTCTGTTATGAAACGTTTTCAGGATACTATAAAAGTCGAAACTGTTGGATTAATGTCTAAGTCCATAACTATAATTGGTAAAACTTGACCAGACCCGGCATGGTCCATTTGGGTTGCATACCATCATGCACTTAGATAGACTAAATGAGAGAAATAAGACACTTATGGTTATTAATATATTATAAGTTCTAGTATATTAATAATAAGAATAATGAGATTATTTAATTAGTATTGATCAAGAATTAATCTAGCATTAATTGAGTGATCAAAAGAAGACTAATTAAATATGTGGGCTGATTGTGTAAATCATCCATACTTGTATAGTGGGCTAATGCTCCATGGATTATCTAGTTGGGCCAAAACCCATATAATGCTCCATGGATGCTCCATGGTGTATTTTAACCCATGGATCCAAGGAAATGGAAAGTCATGACAATTAGGGTTTACCCTAATTGTATAACTATATAAGCATCTTATCTTGAGGAAAAGCGGCCACTAGTGAGAGTAAGAAAGGGCTAGCCGATTTCATGAAGTGTAGAATTCTCTCTAAGTTATTCTAAGTGTTTTGATGATTGTGAACCATTTGAGGTGTCACACTTGGGGCACTAGGCACTCAAGCTTCATGAAGACAAGCTCCATCAAAGAGGTATGTATTCTATCTTGTTATATTAATAGAGAAAACATAGATCCAAGGTATTTAGGGTTGCATGTACACTTAGGAGTGTTACAATGCTCATAACCCAACAGTGGTATCAGAGCCTAGGCTTGTTTTCTTGTTATACTTGCAAATGGAGCTGAAAAATCGAGTTTTGATGCTGTCAGCCCAGCAGACTCGCCGAGTCCAAGGAAAAATGCATCCAACTCGCCGAGTTATGTTCATGCACTCAACGAGTTGGACCCCAGACAGCATATTTTCGAGGTTTTTGGCTAGAAATGGACTAGGAACATTACCCTAAGTTGTTTTTTGAACTTATAAACTTGTTTTTTTAATGTGGTAATGTTCATGCTAATCCATTTTCAAAGATAATTGTCAATAGATTCATGTTTTGTATTAGTTTAAAGGTTAGACTAATTACATGAAAAAGTTTGATTTGAATTATCTTGTTCTTATGAGTTGCTTAGATTAATAGAAAAGTTGAATGAAATAGTTGTTTTCAATCCAAATTAATCTAAGAGTTGATTCTAAAATGCGTTTTTGTAACTTGTTCTCAAGTTATATGAAAAGTCACATTTAAGTTTCATAAAACTCATAAAAGTTGACAAAGGTTACAAAAATGAAGAGTCTAGTTCTAATTAATTGGAGTTATGACTCCATAATTTGTCCTCAAGTTATGGAGGACCAAGAGTCTCTTCATTAAATAAAAAAAATAATAATAATAAAAAAATGTAACCTTAATTAATTCCATAAGTTATAAAAATAAAGAAAAGTTAATTCTTTTATTAGTTTAAAGTCTTCCATAAGTTATGGAACTTGAAGAGTTTTTGGATTAAAACTACTTTAAACACATAAGTTATGGAATTAATTAGTTTTGAATAGTTTCAAAACTTGCCCTCAAGTTTTGGAATTTGTAAAGTTTTCTCATATGAATACTTTAATTCCAAGTTAGCCCTTAGAATTTTAAAAGTTAAAATTCAACCCTTATACTTTATAATATTATAAGTTAATAATATATATATATATATATATATATATATATATATATATATATATATATATATATATATATATATGTATGTATAAGAGTAAAGTCAGTCTTACCGCTAGTACGCCTCATTCACGAAGCCGGTCTATAAGGTGGGTATAAGGTTGTTGCCTATAAAATGGCAACTTAATGGGTGTCCACTCTCACCCACCGCTTGCTTGACTGGTGGAGGGTCGTTAGCCGAACGGGTTTGACAGGACTATAATTCTCCTTTCATTAAAAGTATTAATGATAAATACTAAGTAACTAAACTCTTAATAATACCCAATCTTAGTTACTTAGGAAAATGTGAATAAGGTGCTAATCCATGAAATTACACTTTGCACTTTGTTTAAGTCGGTTAGTGGAGCGTGTGTGGTTAACCGGCACACTAACTTGGACTTAACAAGGTAGGTAAAGGGTGACTTAATATTTATCATAGTATCGATGGAGCGTGTGTGGTTAACCGGCACATCGATTGAGGGGTAATTTATTAAGGGTACCAAGTAATTTGCATGGTTACTTCACACCTTGTTTTGTGATCCTCGGCATCCCAGTCATAAAACCTGAAGGGCACACTCGAGATTGAAACATGCCATTGAACAGTTCAATGAATCTCAAAGATCTAGGAGTTTCAAAAACCAATTAAAACCTAATAATACATTTCGTTTATCTTGGTGGAAATTGGTGAATCATCATTCACCTACCTTCAAATTGTTTTATAGCTTGGATTACGGCATACCTCTTCTAAGTTGTAAAATAGTTTGTTGGGTCCTAGCCTTAATATTTCATATTGGGTGTCATATTAAGGACTTTAAAATCAACTATCTTGAATATCTCCCAAAAAGATGTCTGGTTTAGACATTTATGATCCTCCCAAATCTCTTGAAACAAGCTTTCCTAAATGAAGATGATGTCCCATGGAAATCATACTTCTTTCACCTCCTCCAATTATTCTCCCTACCCCACAAGTTCTTAAAAAGTTTAAGGTCACTCGAGCCCTATTGGCAAGTAAAGGTTTTGGTGTGATCACATCTTGGAGATGTAGTCACATATTGACAAGCCGGGAGAGTTGGGTGTCAAAGTCTTGAGAAAGTTGGTGGTTCAATCACTTTCTAAGTCACATAGTGAATTCTTTTGGAACACCTATGAAACAGACTATGACAAGACCCTTAATGATCTTATCTATTTGCTAAGATCAACTTCCTGAAACTTTATGGACATTGACAATGGTGACACTGGAAATACAGAAAAAGCATTCTCTTCCCAAGGAAAGGGATTGAACATAGTCAACTAGGTTGACCAAATGGTAAAGAGAAAAGCTAAGTTTGTGATAGTCCCGTGTACCATTATCAAAGGGTCCATATTTTTATATTGCCAAAGGAAGGGTCATTAGTTGCGAAGCTGCCAAATTTACCTAAGGATGTTAAAGTCAATAAGATTGACTCTACTTCAGGTAAAGTCCACTAATCTAACTCTGTTAAGTTTCTATTCTGAGATTCCTGATAAATGATGTGACTGGGTCACATGGTAATGTTTTAAGAATCAAAGAAAAGTAAAGGAACTTAAAGAAAGAATATGCTGAATCTGATCGCATAGATGGATTTCTATCGCATAGTTTGAAAAATCAGATTCTTGAGCTACTTCTTAGGAGTTATGAGATATTGCTAAGGAATAGATAACAACAAGTTTTCATATGGATTGTAAGGATATGTTTTTCCGCATAGTTTTAAAATAAAAGAAAATTTTGATTTTATTTATTTTAAAATATCCTTACAATGGCATTTGAGGAAAAATTGTTGCTTATATGGTTCCATTAATAGCAATAGTGGGAATATGAAATTGATTCTTTCATTTGAGGTAATGTCTAAATTTACCAAATAAGGAAAGATTCTCATCACCCAAGTCTCCATTGGACCGGAACTTGGAATCATGCAAGTTGTATAGCATGATGAATGAGAACTTTCAAGTATTGGAAAAATTAAGACTAATTACTTGTTCACATGGATGTGTGAGTCAAGTAATGGACTAAGGGATCGAGTACATAGTCATGTGCACTGATTAAGTCCACCATAAAAGATATAAGGCTATTCGTCATAGTTTACTAAAGCTCAGTAAATATGATTATACTTACAAGCTTAAGTGTAACTCTGAGACATTGGAAAAGGTTCCAATGCAAGGCAGAGCGAATAAGAACAATCAAATTAGGCAGAAGGATAAAAGTTTCTCAAATATGAAAAGATGGGAGAGTACTTTAGTATCAGTTTTTGTGATCATCTTAATGATTAAGAAACCATAGCACAATTAGTTCTCTAAGGAAGTCTTAGTGCATTCTTATGACTAAGAAGAGGGATCTTGAATTGTTGAAATGGTTAAATCAAGAAGATGAGTCATACTTCGTTCCAATACAAGTCGTAGAGTCATACTCCAAGATTGTAATTTGAGTGACATGTCTTAAAGAAGGTTTAAAACACTTATCAAATGTAAGAGTAAAAGTTTTCTACTCTTGTACATTTGAAATTGGTAAGTTGTGATGTTTTGGATAAAACAAAGACCAACTAAGGCCAATTGTGTGAAGTGTTTGTCTTGATTAGAATCCGCACTATCTCTTGGATGTTTGACAAGGGAGTCTTATAGGTCAAGAGGACAGTGGGAGTCTTAAAAGTCTTGAAAGACTCAAGAACTAATCAAGAATAAAACCCGAAGTTCTTCACTAGCACTCGACTTAAGGTTTATAGCCTATCGTGTTGACATATTCTGTGCCCATTCCAATCAAAGTTGGCTTTGCATATGAGTTCTTAGAGTTCTCAATTGGTTGCACAACAACTTGGAAGCAATGGCAGGCCCTTGAGCTGCCAGGTGGCAAGAAGTTAAGATTAAGTTCAGTCCATATGAGTTTGGATTTGTCATTATCCTTGTCTTGTGACTATGGTTTCGACAATTCACATGGATAAGAACACATACACCATTAAATCTAAGTGTCATAAGGTTTCTCTCCGATTCATGAAAATGATGGTGAGGAAACACTTTCACTAAGTAGATTTTAGTTAGATAGCAATTGTGATATTTGCATTCTCAAAGTCGTTAGTGGAGCGTGTGTGGTTTACCGACACACTAACATGGACTTGTGGAAGTGGCAAAAAGTTCTAACCATTATGATTACGGCATCCCTCTTCATAATTGTGTAGACATACAAGTGTGCTATCTAAGGGAAGGTGTATGATTTTGATAAAGTTTTATCAAAACAATCTAGTATCAGAAATCTGAACTTTGGTAAGAAAGTCAATAAAGTATTGATTTCTAGAAGTCGAGCTTTCTGAGTATATGTCAAAGCTAGTGGGAGCATAAGTGTTATGCTAATAATCATCATGTTAGTGGGAGCATGATAATTATGATAAGCATTGCAAGTTAGCAATGTTAATTATAGAAAACAAAAAGGTTTCAATTGGGAAAAAGTTGTTTTGCTATAATTAAGGGAGAGGAAATTATACTTCATCTCAAATCTATAAGCTTAGATCGTGAGGTTTTAATCATTTAGTCAAGGATATATATGAATTTCATGTTGGAATGGCTCAACATAAGGAAATTCTGTATATGGGTCCATTATTTGCGTTCTTAAATTCGATTATGATTACGGCATCCCTTTTCATAATCTGAATTATGAGAACTTGGCAAATAGAAATGGAAATGTTATAGCAAAAGACTGGTTTAGTCTTTATGTGAGACATCATGAATCATGTCCCATATGCTTCGGATATAGGATCGGTTACATGTGCTATAGTTATCCGTTCTAAAAGTTTCCAAATGCCTGGGGCATTAAGAAGGGAAAAGGTTTAGAACTGGATTTGACTAAAAGGATTAAACAATTGTCAAGGACAATCTAAGGGTTACCAAAGATTGGTTGCTCAAGGACAGTTGGAAGTATAGTGATAATTCTGGAAGGACCATATTGACATAATCTGTAAGGAGGCAACTCTTGTTCAGAAGTGATAGTCAAAATGGAATCTGGAAATGTTTCAAAGTTAGAATTTTCAATCTGTTTAAGATTAGGAAACTTAATGCAAGAAGGATGTTTCAAAGGAGCTGATCTCCTTTGGAATGCTCTGTAATGGTTGTTGTCAAGTCTTTCTGACTTTGTGCATAATCATTACAAGAGGATCAATGCATATAAGTTTAGAATCTAACAGATTTCAGTAAATGACATGAATTTGGAATTCTTGCATTTGCAGTAAGGATTTGGGAGTGTGAAAAGAGAATCATTGAAGCTATGTTCAATCGATCTAGTTCACAAAGTAAAGATCATAGACAAACATAGTATGCATACTTGGTGTATGGCATGACTAGTGTTTAGAAAACATAGTGTACATGCTTGGAGCATTGGACAACTATTGTTTTAAATTCAAGAATAAAAGTTGATAGCTGAAACAGTATACAATGAATAATGTGTAATCATATGGTGATAAATAAAAAGTGTTTTATTTATATTCATAAGTTCTGAGACCATATTGGATTCAATTATTATTGTGTTTCACTTTGCATGTTTTGACTTCCCGAATAAACTAGGTTATTCTTCCGGAATGACTAAGTTATTCAAACCATCCACAGTCGGTCATATGTTGGAAGTAGATATGAATTGAGACTGTCATGGGTTGGCTTGTAGAGGTCTAAGTTGTTGGACAAAGGGCTACAACACTCATGAGTGCTCATAAGTTCTGAGTATTGGATTCAACCCGCGCTCATTGGAATCACTTCATGGATTTTATCACGAGTGATCATGAGACGATAATATCTTATATTCTTCAAACCTAGAGATATGAGTTGTTACTATGAGTTGGTTGTACATTGATTGCACGAAACTGCATTTGGTAACTCGGTGCTAAAAAACGTGCCTTTGTGTATGATTCAACAAGTAGTAGAACAAGCCATATGAGTTGAAGTTTATCCATTCCTTTTACCTTCGGGATAAAAGCGATATCTGTGGGCCCCTCGATGATTTGATGATGACAAATGGAAGTGCTCGGCCGGGCCAGGACTAATTTGATTTGTTCAATTAGTCAGTCGTCATAAATCGGAAATCGGAAAATTGCAAATGGACAGAGAGATTGATTATAATCCATGTCTTAGTCCATATGATATCTAGAATGGAGGAATATATGATCCCTTATCTAATGGACAAGTCATTGACAAGATCAGAGTTCATCTACAAGGTCAGAGTTCGACAGAAGCTTTTGAGAGCTACGATTGCCAGTTGGTTCCTGAAGTCATACGCAATAATAGTTTTAGACTTATCCAAGTGGGAGACTGTTGGATTAATGTCTAAGTCCATAACTATAATTGGTAAAACTTGACCCGACCCGGCATGGTCCATTTGGGTTGCATACCATCATGCACTTAGATAGACTAAATGAGAGAAATAAGACACTTATGGTTATTAATATATTATAAGTTCTAGTATATTAATAATAAGAATAATGAGATTATTTAATTAGTATTGATCAAGAATTAATCTAGCATTAATTGAGTGATCAAAAGAAGACTAATTAAATATGTGGGTTGATTGTGTAAATCATCCATACTTGTATAGTGGGCTAATACTCCATGGATTATCTAGTTGGGCTAAAACCCATATGATGCTCCATGGATGCTCCATGGTGTATTTTAACCCATGGATCCAAGGAAATGGAAAGTCATGACAATTAGGGTTTACCCTAATTTTATAACTATATAATCATCTTATTCTTGAGGAAAAGCGGCCACTAGTGAGAGTAAGAAAGGGCTAGCCAATTTCATGAAGTGTAGAATTCTCTCTAAGTTATTCTAAGTGTTTTGATGATTGTGAACCATTTGAGGTGTCACACTTGGGGCACTAGGCACTCAAGCTTCATGAAGACAAGCTCCATCAAAGAGGTATGTATTCTATCTTGTTATATTAATAGAGAAAACATAGATCCAAGGTATTTAGGGTTGCATGTACACTTAGGAGTGTTAGAATGCTCATAACCCAACAGAAACATGATACGCTCAGAACTAAGATAACTTAGTTAAATAACGTACGATGTATAAGCCCTTTATTAAAGACTCATTATCATCTCACCTTTTTAAACATCATGGTTGAAAGGTGCCTTCTTCGTGGACCTATAGGGTGCGATCATACCAGCACTATTGCACCGGATCCCATCAAAACTCCGTATTTAAGCGTGAATGGACAAGAATAGTACTAAGATGTACAAACTTAATAGTCGTACGAAATCTACTTCTACCTACTACCATTACTCTATCTCAGGAATGTTGGCAGAAACGTTGAGAATAGCATAACAAAGGGCAAATTTTATATATGCATGTGTATATATATATATATATATATATATATATATATATATATATATATATATATATATATAAATTATAAGAAAAACACTAGTAGTGATCATCGTTACTCATGAGATCGTTTCTCATCATACGACAAGATTATGTCATCACCAGGAGGTAACCAACCAACAAGCAAGGAGCTAATCCTGCAGATAGACTCTGCTACTTTCCAAGTTGCATTCACGGCAGCCGTGTTAGCCGTCATGGCGCAACTCAATGCTAACAACGCCAGCAAAATAGGAGGCAGTACCGACAATACTAACCGCAGTAACAATTAAGGACACCAGCGGGTGTCTACCAATGAAGACGCCTCAAACCACAAGCCTAAGAGCAAGAAACGAAAGTTTTAGGACAAAAAGAAGCGCATTCTATCTCAAAAACTCGCTAAAAGAAAAAATTTTGTGTCTGCCCCTAAAATTACAACAACAATCATGACACATGCCTCGACATTAGCCACAACATCTGTCACTCAAGCACCGGCCAGACGATATATTGGAAAACTCCTAAAGTGTAACAAGTGTAGCTACCACCACAATGGGGTTCACCGGGTGTTGCACTGTAAAAATTGCAACAAGAATGGGCATATTGCCCGCCTCTGCAGGACCCAACCCCGACACATCGCCTCAATCACCAACACCGTTGTAAGCTTAGCATGCCACCTATGCGGTGAAACGGGACACTTCAAGAGGGACTGTCCAACAGAGTGGAATAACGGAGGAGTAGGAGGAGTGTGAGAACCGAGCCAGCAGAGGCAACAAGGAACCTTATTAAGACTTTTAGGATCGTTTCAAAAACAAGAATAGTTATGTAACGTTCGTTTGTACGATTTTTGTATGTTTGCTAAAATTTCCGTCTTTCAAAAGTAGTTAAAAATTACTCTCTTGTTCAATCAAATCAAAGAACTTATATATGAACTTAGGATCATTGCAGGCGAGCTGTGGTACCTTGGTGTATACATTATGGTTAATTTTAATTAAAATAATATAGACTTAAAGTGAATAATTTCGTCCTAATTCCTGTTCCATGTCTAGTAGTGGGGTTAGGGTAGAACCACTCACTCGACGGTTTCATCAATACCAAATTACATACGACTTGCATATACCGATCGATCATAGAGTGATCTATCGGGGATCATGATATAAAGTATCATTACTAGCTATCAGAACACACTTACTACCAGTACTAGTTGTTGTGGTATGAATAAATTGCAGTAACAATAACAACGATCAAAACAGAACACACTGATAAGAAACACATGATGCACTATCACTCTAACGAATATCTCTTACGAATGCAACTTAATATGTGTGTCATAGAGAAAATCCGATCTCGTCATTCGATATGGATTGGTTTGGATCATCACCTTATCAATTGCATATATTACGAGAAGACCCTCCACCTAACCAGCTGAATATCAAAACCCTCGTCTCTCATCCCTAAATCTGACTCTGACCCTCGGGTTATCCTTCATTTTGAAACCCCAAAGCACTCTGTAGAGGTGTATTATGTTGGATATAGTGTCTAAGTCCATAACTATATTTGGTATGTACTTGACCTGATCCGGCATGGTCCATTTGGGTTGCACTTCACCCGAACAATTTATGGATAATCTTTTAATAATAGTATAAGTTATGATTTATTAATATATTATAAGTTCTAATATATTAATATTAAATAATATTATTTAATTAGTATTGATCTATAATTAATCTAGAATTAATTTAGAGATCAAAAGTATGACTAATTAAATATGAGCTAATGCTTATTTGGAATGGGCTAGGCTTGCATGGAAAGTCCATGGATACTCCATGGAGCTTTAACCCATGGATCTTATGGAAATGAAAAGACATGGGTATTAGGGTTTACATGGATGTAAACCTAATCCACCACACTATATAAAGGAGGATTTGGTTCTTGAAATCACCCTATTTGTAGTGGGTATATTAAGAGGGCCGATTTCAAGGAGGTTGTTACTATTCTCTCAAAGTTCCAAAGGTTGTGGTGATTTGTGATTTCCATTTGAGGCATCCACACTATTAGTGCTAGACTCTAAAACTCCAAGCAATCAACTACAACTACAAGGTAAGTAATTCTACTAGCTTTATTTGATTCAAGTTCCCCATGTCATGCTAGATAGGATAAGAACCTTGGAAAAATAATCATTTGCATGTATCTTAGTCAAACATAGATCCAAGGTTTCTAGGGTTGCATGTACACCATAGGAGTGTTAGAATGCTCAAAACCCATCAGTGGTATCAGAGCCTAGGCTTGTTTACTTGATACTTGATGCAAATAGCTTGAAAAATCGAATTTTTTGTTTACTGCTCATATGAACTCGCCGAGTCTATGGGGGGACTCGACGAGTTCATGAAGAAATGCATGCTACTCGTCGAGTCTGTTCATACTCGATGAGTAGAGGTTGTAGTGTCTAGTTTTTTGAGTTTTGCTGTTGGAAATGGACTAGAAACATTACCCTAAACTGTTTTGATGTTATAAAACTTGTTTTAGATGGTCTAATGTTTATGCTATCAATTTACAATGGCTATTATAAAAAATTACAAGTTTTATGAGTAATTTATGATTCTTGGAATGTTCATATTCATGTTCTTGAACTTATGAAGATTAGATGATCATAGGAATTGTTTGTAACCTACTTGGTAGTTTAATTCTTGATCATTATGTGTTTTAATGGAGTCCATAACTTGTTCTCAAGTTATGGAAATCCAAAGGTCACACTTTAATAAAAAAAACCATTAAAAGAACACAAGAGTTAGAAAAATGAAGAGTCTTCATTTTTAATACTCAATTAAATTCATAAGTTATAAGAAATGAAAAGTTTTGAAAGCTTACAAAACTTGCCCTCAAGTTTTGGAACAAGTGAAGTTATGATTAAAACTTTAGTTCCAACTCTTAGAATTTTAAAAGTTAAAATTCAACCCTTATACTTTATAATATTGTAAGTTAATATATATATATATATATATATATATATATATATATATATATATATATATATATATATATATGTATGTATGTATAAGATCAAGTCGTCTTACCGCTAGTACGCCTCATTCACGAAGCCGGTCTATAAGGGGGTATAACGTTGTTGCCTATAAAACTACAACTTAATAGGTGTCCACTCACACCCATCGCTTCCTTAATCGGTGGAGGGTCGTTAACCGAACGGGTAGGACAAGGACTTATAAATTCTCATTAAAAGTATAATGATAATACTAAAGTAACTAAACCTTATTAAATTCCCAATCTTAGTTACTTTAGGAAAATGTGAATAAGGTGCTAATCCATGAAATTACACTTTACACTTTGTTTAAGTCGTTAGTGGAGCATGCGTGGTTAACCGGCACACTAAATTGAAGTTAACAAGGTAGGTAAAGGGCGACTTAATGTTTATCATAGTATCGATAGAGCGTGTGTGGTTAACCGACACATAGATTGAGGGGTAATACATTAAGGGTACCAAGTAATTTGCATGGTTACTTCACACCTTGTTTTGTGATCCTCGGCATCCCAGTCACAAACCTTGAAGGGCACACTCAAGATTGAAAAATGTCATTGAAGAAAGTTCAATGAATCTCAAAGAATCTAGGAGTTTCTAAAACCAACTAAAACCTAATTAAATATTTCATTTTTTATGGTGGAAATTGGTGAATCGTCATTTACCTACCTTCAAATATCTTATAGCTTAGATTACGACATCCCTCTTCTAAGTTATAAAATATTGTGTTGGGTCCTATCCTTAATATTACATTTGGGTGTTTTATTAAGGAATATCTCTAAATCTAATCTAATCTATCCCCTCTTCTTTTCAGATGTCTTCCAATAACAATGCTTCTGGCTTAAACCCTACTAGCTCCTTCTCTCTCATGAATCTTTGTGGGAGAGTCATCTTTGATGGGTCCAACTTTACATATTGGATCAGAAACATAAGGATGGTCACTCGGTATGAGAACAAAGAATATGTTCTCGACAAGGAGCTGAAGGTACCCAAGCCAACTGTTACTCCTGAAGAGCTTGTTGAA
Source organism: Lactuca saligna (assembly GCF_052625555.1). Lineage (NCBI taxonomy): Eukaryota > Viridiplantae > Streptophyta > Magnoliopsida > Asterales > Asteraceae > Lactuca > Lactuca saligna. Next base: position 83,627,233 of record NC_136417.1, on the reverse strand, counting down.
TATGAGGTATATGAAAGAGATGCTACAAAAGTGGCATGCATCATGATGGCCACCATGATAGCCGAGCTCCAAAAGTCCTATGAGGACTATTATCCTTTTGAGATGCACTAGGACTTGATGGACCGCTACCATCAAAGTGGTCATCAAGAGCAATATGAAATAATCTCCTCCATGATAACAACCCGAATGAAGGATGGTGAACCCATCATGGGCCACATACAGAGAATGAAAAGGTATGTGGACCGTTTACTGAAGCTGAATGTGAACTTCCCCGAGGAGTTAGAAATAGAAATCATTTTGCACTCCTTACGATCGTGTTATGATCAATTCTGCATGACATATCACATGAACAAGGAAGAAGAAACCCTCAACAAACTTCAAGGACTCTCAAAGACCGTCAGAAGTTGTCTGAAGGGTAAGTCGGTTGTTACTACTCCTACTCCTACTCCAACCACGACCAATATCTTGGCAATCAGGCATGGAAAAGGGAAGAAGAGAAAGAACCCTTCTAAGGGTACCAAGGGTAAGACCCTTGAAGGCTTCTCTACAAGCAAAATCAAGAAAGGTTTTGTCACTCCTTCTGCTAACCCTAATGAGGCTGAATGCTTCTATTGCCATGAAAAGTCGCACTGGAAGCAAAACTACCCAAAGTACCAGCAAGATTTGAAGGATTGGAAAGTAAAACCTAACCATGCAGGTATATACACTATATTGTCTAATAACTCATCTCATTCTAAGTCTTGGGTTCTTGATACAAGTTGTGGTATTCACATATGTTGTGATTTGCAGGGACTAAGAAGAAGTGAGAATGTGAAGCAGGGAAAGATAAACTTGATCATGGGAAACAGGAAAGTGTCACCTGTCACCAAGATAGGAGTTTATTCCTTAGTGCTAAATAGTGGGTTTACATTAGATTTGAATAAATGTTATTATTCGCCAGAAATGGCAAGAAATGTTACTTCCTTTCATGAATTGTATAAACAAGGTTTTACCTTTTATTTTGATAATAATAATGGTAGTATTGATGCTTTCTTTAATAATGTTCTTTATTTTAAAGCATTACCTTGTGATGGAGTGTATGAAACGGTATATGTTGTAGATAATCTAGGAAATAATGTCTTATGTATTGAATCTTCCACTAGCTTAGATAAATCATCTTTATGGCATTATCGTCTTGGACATGTAAGTAAGAAGTGCATAGGCCAACTCTAAAAGGATGGAGTCTTGGAGTCATTTGACCTAAAGTCAGATGATAGTTGTGAATCTTGTTTGCTTGGTAAACTGACAAAGTCACCTTTTACTGGCACTTGTGCTAGGGGTGAAGGTTTGTTGGACCTCATACACATGGATGTGTGTGGACCCTTCAGAACTGCCAAAAGAGATACTAATCGATTCTATGTGACTTTTACTAATAATTTTAGTAGATATGGATATGTCTACTTAATCAAGCACAAGTCAGAAACCTTTGGGAAATTCAAAGCGTTTAAGCAAGAAGTGGAGAATCAGCTGGGCAGGAACATTAAGATGCTTCGATCCGATCGTGGTGGTGAGTATCTTAGTACTGAGTTCCTTGACTATCTTAAGGAATGTGGGATTGTCTCACAATTGACACCTCCTAGGACACCAAAGTTGAATGGTGTAGCTGAGAAGCGCAATCGGACCTTGTTGGACATGGTTCGTTCCATGATGAGTCGATCTTCGCTACCAATCTCATTTTGGGGGTATGCCTTCGAGACTGCCACCCATATCCTTAATCTAGTCCCTACAAAGAAGGTTGCCAAAACACCTCACGAGGTGTGGACTAGAAAAGTTCCCAATCTAGACCACATCAAGATTTGGGGTTGCGAGGCTTTCGTGAGACGCGAGATTCACGATAACCTCGAACCCCGAAGTGAAAGGTGTATTTTCATCGGCTACCCACATAAATCCTTTGGTTACATCTTCTACAGACCCAGTGATAATGTGATCTTTGTAGCAAGAAGAGGATTCTTTCGAGAGATAGAATTCATACGCTAAGTAGACAGTGGGAGGCAAATTGACCTTGAATAAATTCAAGTGTCAAGTGGTGAAGGAACCTCAAACCCTAGCCCTTAACTTAAGGAGGAAACTAATGTTGAGCCGACTGAAGAATCTATACCTCTGAGGCGTTCCACCAGAGTTAGGAATGCACCTGAGCATAATTATGGTTTCCATATTACTGCAGAAGGTGAAACACTTATCAGTGATAACACATTGGTAAATCGGGATGAGCCTAACAACTACACGGAAGCCATGGCAGGCCCTAAGGCTGCTAAACGGAAAGAGGCTATGGACAGCAACATACAGTCCATGTATGATAATCAGGTTTGGAACTTGGTTGACAATGTACTTGATCGTAGGATAGTTAGGTGAAAATGGATCTTCAAGAAGAAGACCGACATGGATGGTAATGTACACACTTATAAGGCACGACAGGTTGCAAAGGGTTATTCCCAAACTACAGGAGTTGATTATGATGAGATCTTTTCACCAGTGGCCAAGATTAAGTCTATTAGGGTTCTGTTAGCCATTGTAGAGTTTCATGACTATGAAATATGGCAAATGGATGTCAAAACCTCTTTCCTTAATGGAAAGTTGGTTGAAGATGTTTACATGGTTTAGCCAGAGGGTTTTGTCAGTACAGAGTACCCCAATAGAGTGTGTAAGCTGGAGAAATCCATTTATGGATTGAAACAGCCACCTCACAGATGGAATCTTTGCTTCGATGATTAGTCAAAGAATTTGGCTTTTCAAGGAGTGAAGATGAATCTTGTGTCTATATCAAGGATAGTGGGAATATAGTCAACTTTTTGGTACTGTATGTGGATGACATACTACTCATAGGAAATGACATCCCAACCCTACAGGAAGTAAAGTCCTGGCTTGGGAAGTGTTTCGCTATGAAGGACCTTGGTGAAGCTGCCTATATCGTAGGGATAAGAATTTTGAGAAACAGGAGTAAAAGACTAATTGGACTTAGTCAAAGCACCTATATGGACAAAGTGTTGAAAAGGTTCAAAATGCATAACTCCAAGAAAGGTGAGTTAGCTATCCAGTGTAATTCCAGACTGAGTAAAACTCAGAGTCCGAGTACAGAGGCTGAGATAGCTGAGATGAGTCGAGTACCATACGCTTCTGTTGTAAGCTTGATCATGTATGCTATGACTTGTACTCGCCATGATGTTGCCTTTGCTTTGAGCATGGTCAGCAGATATCAGGGGAATCCTGGCAAGGCTCACTGGACAGCGGTAAAGAATATTCTCAAGTACTTGCGAAGGACTAAGGACTGAATCCTTACCCTTGGTGGGAGTGATGACTTGAGAGTTGTAAGGTATAGTAATGCTAGCTTTCAGACTGACAGGGATAATTTCTGCTCTCAGTCGGGCTGGGTCTTTACCCTAAATAGAGGGGCAATCACTTGGAAAAGTTCCAAGTAGGATACAGTGGCTGATTCCACTTGTGAATCAGAGTATATAGCAGCAAGCGAAGCAGAAAAGGAGGCTATATGGCTAAAGAACTTCATCGAAGACCTTGGAGTTGTACCATCTATAAAGGAGCCAATGGAAATTTTCTGTGCCAGCAATAGTGCGGTTGCCTTAGCCAAGGAACCAAGAGATCATGGGAGATCCAGATACATTGACAGAAAATATCACTTCATCAAACATCAAATAGAAGAAGGAATCCTTGTGGCAAAGAGGGTATCATCAGATGAGAACCCAGCAAATCCCCTCACAAAGGGACTGACCCAGGTCAAGTATCTCCAGCATGCTCAGAGCATAGGGCTAAAGGACGATATTAGTTTTAGTAGTTAGATAATCTTGAAATTTGTAAAATGTAATTGACATTTGATGATAAATAAAAGCTGTTATTTATAAGTAAAGTGTTGCTATCTCTTGTCAGTCGTTTACTATTATTTCTTTTGCATGTTTTGATTTGCAGAATAATTATGTTATGGTTTATATCATATTATTTAAACTCTCCACATTCGGTCATATGTTGGAAGTAGATATGAATCAAGACTATCATGGGTTGGCTTGTAGAGGTCTAAGATGTTAGACAAAGCGAGGCTACAACACTCATGATTGCTCATAAGTTCCGAGTATTGGATTCAACCCACGCTCACTTGTATCACTTCATGGAATTTATATCGAGTGATCGTATGACGGTAATATCATATAAGTCTTCAAAACTAGAGATATGATTTGTTGCTGAGTTGGTTATGCATTAATTGCATGAAAACGCATTGGTAACTTGATGTTATAAACCGTGTTTTTGTGTGTAATTCAACAAGTAGTTGAGCAAACATATGAGTCAAAGTTTATTTATTCCTTCTAGGATTAGAAGCGATATTTGGGCCCCTCGATGATTTTGTTTTGGCCTATGTACCGGGCCCAGTCAGAACTAAACTGATGTGTTCAGTTAAGTTCTATGTCAAACAAATCGGAAATCGGGAAACAAATAATGGACAATAAGAAAGACCATGTTCCATGTATTTGTCTGGCTGGTATCCAGAACAGAGGATTATATGATCACTTATCTAAAATGGTGTTTCTAGTTCAATAGAGTTTAAAGAGCTACGATTGCTAATCGGTTCCTGAAGTCATACTTGCAACTATAGTTATTAGACTTATCCAAGTGGGAGACTGTTGGATATAGTGTCTAAGTCCATAACTATATTTGGTGTGTACTTAACCCGACCCGGCATGGTCCATTTGGGTTGCACTTCACCCGAACAATTTTTGGATAATATTTTGAGAATAGTATAAGTTACGATTTATTAATATATTATAAGTTCTAATATATTAATATAAAATCATATTATTTAATTAGTATTGATCTATAATTAATCTAGAATTAATTTAGAGATCAAAAGTATGACTTAAATATGGGCTCTTGTATTTATATAGTGTGGGCTAATGCTTATTTGGAATGGGCTAGGCTTGCATGGAAAGTCCATGGATACTCCATGGAGCTTTAACCCATGGATCTCATGGAAATGAAAAGACATGCGTATTAGGGTTTACATGGATGTAAACCTAATCCACCACACTATATAAAGGAGGCTTTGGTTCTTGAAATCACACTAGTTGTAGTGGGTATACTAAGAGGGCTGATTTCAAGAAGGTTGTTACTATTCTCTCAAAGTTCCAAAGTTTGTGGTGATTTGTGATTTCCATATGAGGCATCCACACTATTGGTGCTAGGCTCTAAAACTCCAAGCAATCAACTACAACTACAAGGTAAGTAATTCTACTAACTTTATTTGATTCAAGTTCCCCATGCCATGCTAGATAGGATAAGAACATTGGAAAAATAATTATTTGCATGTATCTTGGTCAAACATAGATCCAAGGTTTCTAGGGTTGTATGTACACCATAGGAGTGTTAGAATGCTCAAAACCCATCATATTATACCTTCCAAAGCCTTTTCAAAGTATTCCTAGTAGACCCTTCGAGAATATCACTCGTATAGAAGATCAAGATCAAGCCTGGAGACGTGGGACGAATGAGGTTAACCTATCACTACTATGTGTATATACAAGTGTTGTATATAATTAAGATTCCATGAACAATGGATGAATGTTCCCGCCTTATTTCCTGTTCCTTGTCTGGTTGTGGACTCAGGGCAAGGACACCCAGCCAACTGTCTTACAAATCTCAATTATATACGACCTGTATGCACGAGGAAATGACAAATGGACCAGGTATGGGCCCTACCATGAACACCGAGACAGATCTACCCAGGACTACAAACGAACATTCTACCATTTGAAAGAACCTAGTCATGCAAACTGAACTTATACACTCCCTATCGATCTAAGTCCATAACTATTTTGGTATGTACTTGACCCGATGGTGCATGGTCCTTTTGGGTTGCCTTCACCGAAGCAACTTGATTGGAGAAATATATATAGAGAGAGAGAGAGAGCATAATATGATTTCTTAATATGTTATAAGAATAATATATTAAAAGAGAAATCATATTTGTTTAATTATTATTGGTCAATAATTAATTAAGAATTAATTTTGTGATCAAGGGTAATTAATTAAACTAGAGGGGCTGAATTGTAATTATGTGATAGTTACAAAATAAGGTAAGGATTATCTTAATATATGGTGAACGAATTTAAGGTGATAATGCCTTAGAATTCGACTAGGATAAGGGTTTCTAAGACTTATCTTATGGTTGCTTGGTGGACAAGCAACTAGATAAGGATAACGACTAAAACCCTAATCCTAACCCTATATAAAGATCCCTAAGGCCTTAGAATTCGGGCACTTGATCCCTAGAGCATCTAAGGATGAATTCTAACCTCTCTCCTCTCTCTTTATACCTTCTCCATTTGCTCTTGGTGTTTGTAAGCCATTAGAGGAGTGACACTTGTGACTCTAAGCCTTCCAAAGTCAATACAAGGAGATTTGGGATTGTTATTGCTACATAACAATCAAGGTAATATTATAAACCTGTTCTTATGTTAATATGATTACTTATATGCTAGTATTAGGGTTTCTTTATGTGTTCATAATGTTGTGTATCTAATAGTGAAAACATAGATCCAATTCTAGGGTTGCATGCACACATAGGATTGTTTGTACAAAACCCAACAGTGGTATCAGAGCCATTGGTTTTTTGTTTTCAATTAGCATGATACAAATGTATGAACTTGAAAAATTAGGGTTTATGGCCAATAAACCCTAGGAAGCTTGAATTTTCGAAATTAGGGTTCTTGAACCCTGATTTTCGAAATTGGTTAGGGTTTCCTAAACCCTTTCCTTAGCCACCAAAATTTTCGAATTCTAGGGTTATCCAACCCTTGATTTTCGAGATTAGCATCCTCCCCAAGATAAGATCCTAATTTTTAGGGATTTGGATTATCCGATATCTTGTAATTATCCTTTAATGGTTATATATGGTAATTAAAGATTATGAATTATCCTATCCCATGATTTTCGAAATCTATAGAGATATTTGAAGGATTAGGATATCTTAATTGTTTAATTGGTAATTATCCTTTATGATTTAGATAATCCCTTATGATTTAATAATTTAAATTAATAGTTTAATTCAAGATAATTATTAAATCAAGAGTTTTAATATTTGAAATTTTAATTTAAATGGTATTAAATTTCGAAAATTTTAAAGTGAGAATGAAACCTAATTGTTTTGAAAAGTTTCAAAAACTTGCCCTCAAGTTTTGGAATTTAAATTTAGATTAAAAGTTTAATTTTAAAATGTTAAATTCTAAAACCCTAGTTTTGAAAAGTTCAAATTTCACCCTTATGGTTTTATTAAAATTGATTAAATGTATAATTAAGAGAGAGTTAATAAATCCATAATGTTATGGTTTACATTTAATTAAATTAAAAGTGTAATTTGTAAAATTAAACCACCTAGTATTTTAAAAGCATAAAATACACCCTTATACTATGTATAACATTAAAAGTCTAACATTATATATATGTATAACTAAAAGTCAGTGTTACCGTTAGTAGGCCTCATTCACGAAGCTAGTCTATAAGGGGTGTTTAAGGAAATTGCCTATAAAATGGCGATTGAATGGGTGTCCACTCTTACCCACCGCACTCTTGACTAGTGGAGGGTCGTTAGCCGAACGGGTAGGATAGGACGAAACCTTCCATTATAAGTATAATGAAGTATAAAAGTAACTAAATGTTCTTCAAATTCCTAATCTTAGTTACTTAGGCAAAGTGAATTGATGCAATTCCATAAAATTACACTTTGTGCCCTTGCGAAGACGTTAGTGGAGCGTGTGTGGTTTACCGGCACACTAAATGGTTCTAAGCAAAGGTAGCAAAGGGTGACTCAATGTTTGTCATAGTTCGATGGAGCATGTGTGGTTTACCGGCACATCAAATAGGTGACTGTAACATGTGAGGGCACCATGTAAGTTTGCATGATTATTCACACCCACTTTGTGATCTTCGGCATCCCAGTCACAAACTAGAGGGGCATATCAAGATTTAAACATGTCGTTGAAATGTTCAATGAATCTCAAAGGATCTAGGAGTTTTCATAGATTTAAAACTTAAATTAATTTTTCGTTTTTCGGTGGAAATTAGTGAATCGTCATTCACTTACCTTCAAATATTCTGCAACTAGATTACGGCATCCCTTTTCTAGGTTGTAGCGTATTGTGTTGGGTCCTAGCCTTGGAATTTCATTTGGGTGATTTACCAAGGACTCAATCAATCAACTAACTTGAATTTCGTTTTCTCCCGTTTTATAGATGTCAAAGTTCGACAACTATGGTCTTCCCGAATCCTGTGGAACAAGTATTCCACATGAAGATGATATTCCACGATTCGATCGAGGAATAAGAAATCATGCTTACTTCCTCCTCCTCCTCCAATTATTCTCCCTAACCCACAAGATTGTAAAATTGAAAGGTTCAATATCACTCAAGCCCTTTTGGCAAGTAAACATAAAGAAGGAAACTCGGTGTGTGCACACATCCTAGGGATGAAGTCATACATTGATAGGTTAAGAATGATAGGATCCGTTATCAGTGAGGAAATGGTTGTTGATTGGGTTCTTCAGTCATTTCCCAACTCGTATAGTGAGTTCGTAAGAGAGTACTATATGTTGAACCACGACGTGACACTTATAGATCTCACCTACATGCTTATTGCTGCTGAATCAGCAATGGTTTGGCACAATAGAAAAGCAAAGTTGATTGGTGAATCTGCCTTCAAGACCTCTATGGATATAGACAATGGCAATGAAAGACATGCAATGATCGAAAGGTTGATCATAAGAGAAAGTCGATGTCTGAAGTAGTTCCATGTGTTGTTCCAAAAGAGTCAATTTGCTTTTATTGCCAAGAGAAGGGGCATTGGAGACGAAGTTGCCCTAATTACCTAAGAGATCTAAGAGATGGGAGAGTCAAAAGTATGACTGTACTATAGGTAAAATCCACTATATAACTCCATTAAGTTCCTATTCATTGATTCTTAATAGATGATGTGATAAGATTGCATTTGAATGTTTTGCAGGATCGGTGAAAAGAAAGGAAGCTTGTTGAGAGAGCAAGACGAATCTAATTACCAAGAGATGGATCTCGATCGCATGGACTTGAAGATTAGATTTTGAGCTTAGATAGTTATGATAGAGTTGTTAGAAATTTTCTTTTTACATAGTTTTCAATGGATTTTGCATTGTAAGGACAAATATTTCCGCTGCTTTTATAAATAAAATAAATTTTGTTTGACTTATTTATTTATTTGTTTATTTCCTTGCAATGAAATCGTTATGAAAATTGATGTTTGCATATTTCTACAACGAATGGATATGATTCTTAGTTATGTTATTTATGGAAATGTCAAGAATTTACCAAATAGGGAGAGTTTCTCATCGCCCAAAGTTTCAATTGGACAAAAATTTGGAATCACGCAACTTGGTTGCATGATGAATGAGAAATTTCATATTTGGAAATTAGACTAATTCGTTGACAAAGTGTCAAGTGAAGGACTAGGAGATCGAGTACACAAAGTTGTGTGTTGGTAAAAGTCCACCATAATAGTAACAAGATATTCGTCATGATTTACTAAAAGTTTAGTAAATGTGATTATAATTATGAGATTAAGTGTAATTCGGAATTGATTAAAAAGGTTTAAATCAATAGCAAAACGAATAAGAAGAATCAAGTATGCAGAAAGATAAGAGTTTCTCCATTCTAAGAAGAAGGGAAAGTAGCTTTTAAGCTTTATGATAGGTCTTAATGATTAAGAACCATATCTCAATTGATCCTCTAAGTGAGTCTTAGTACAATTGTATGTTTGAGAAGAGGAATCAAGGATTGAAGAAATGGTTAAATCAAGAAGTTAATCATACTTCATCCCAATAAGAAGTCTTAAAGTTAAGATTGTGACAATGAGTGAAAAGTATTAAAGGTTTATAACATTCATCAAATGTGGAAAGTTGTAATGTCTTGAATAAGACAAAGACCAACTAGAGCCAATTTATGAAGTGTTTTGATAAAAACTACACTAACTCTTGGATATTTGTTTGTCAAGAAATGGTTATTGACAAAAGAATCCTATATATGTCAAGGAGTCAGTGGGAGTTTTAATGGACTTGAAAAGTTTCAAGAACAAATCAAATAAACCTTAACGATCATCACTAGCACACGAGTTGAGGTTTACAACCTATCGTGTTGACATTAATTTGTTTCTGTGCTGTTCCAATTGAGTTAATTATGCATGTGAGTCCTATGTGTTCTCATTTAGAACGCATAAAAGGCAAAGCACCTTAATCAACGAAAGGTACATTGATAGGAAAGGGTGAGCTGCTTAACTACTTGGAAGACATAGTGGGCAGCTGTGCTACCATAAGGCAAGAAATCAAGATTAAGAAAGTTCGGTCCATATGAGTTTGAATTTGTCGTAAACTTTGGTTTTAACAAATTCACATGGATAGGAACAAATACACAGCTTTAAATCTAAGTGTCATAAGATTTCCTACTTCATGAAAATGATTGTGTGGAAATGCTTTCACTAAGAAAGATTTTAAGAAGATAGTGATTGTAACATTTCATTCTCAAATTCAATTATGGTTACGGTATCCCTTTCCATGATTTGAATTGTGAGGTTTGGCAATTAGTCTTAAATGTTTAGACACACATATGAACTATCTAAGGCAAAGGTGTATAAGTTCAAGAAGCGTTGATAAAAGATTATCAAAGCATTAAGTATTAGAAACATGAACTTAAGAAATTCAATAGGTATTGTTTTTCTGGAAGTTAAGATGTTTTGAATACATGTCGAAGCTAGTGGGAGCATAAGTGTTATGTTTTATAGTAATCATCATGATAGTGGGAGCATAAAAGTTATGATTGTATGATTATTATGGAAAGTATTGCAAGTTGGCAATATTAATTATAGAAAACAAGAGTTATACCTTGCAAAGTCGTAAGGGTTGTAAAGTTGTTTTGCTATAATTAAGGGAGAGAATATTATGCTTCATTTCAAATCTATAGGATTAGGTTGAAAAATGTTAATAAATTTAGTCAAAGGTACATAGTGTGTTCTTGAAATTTCGATTATGATTACGGCATTCCTCTTCATAATTCGAATTTTGAGAACATAGCAAATAAAACATTATGCGTCGTGTCTCATACGCTTCGGGTATAGGATCGATTGCAAATGCTTTAATATTTGACCATTCTAAAATTTTCCAAATGTCTAGCGCATTTAGAGGAAAAAGGGACTAGAATTGGTTTTGACTAAAATAATTAAACAACTAACAAAGGACAATCCAAAGTTCGATGAGGATTGGTTGCTTGTGAGTAGTTGGAAGAATGGTATTAATGGACCATATTGACATTATGATGAATAGAAAAGATTCTATTAAGAATGAGTTGTCATATGGAAAATGTGGAAATGTTTCCATATTGGATGGACCATATCGACCTTATTATGAATAGAAAATATTCTATTAAGAATAAGTTGTCATATGGAACATATGGAAGCGTGTCTATATTGGGAAGTAAATATTGAAAATCTATGACTAGATTAGAAACTTTTATGCAAAAGGATGTTCAAATGAATGTACTTTGAGTAAGAGACATCATATCTAAGGAATTGTCTTGTAACAATCTCCGTTAGAGAACTTTGTAATATCATTGGCAATAGTCTTTGTGACTTTGGTGCAATGACATTACGAAAGGATCGTTGCATAGAATGTTAGAATCTAGCATATTCTGTAAGTAGCAAGAATTTGATATTCTTACACTTATGAAAAAGGATTTGGAGTTGTGAAATGAGAATGATTGGAAATGTGCTCAATTTGTCTATTTCACAAAAGTAAGAACCATAGGTAAATATTATGTGCATGCTAGGAGCATAGGACAAGTGTAATAATTCAAGTAAGAAGTTGATTACCCGAAACGACAAATAATGAGTAATCGGTATGGTGATAAATAAAAGGAGTTTTATTTATACTCAAAAGTTTGAGGCCATATGGGATTAGTATTATTCTTGTGTTTCACTTTGCATGTTTTGACTTCCAGAATAATTGAGTTTATTAAGAATAATCGAATTATTCGAACGGGACACATTCGTTCATATGTTGGAAGTAGATATGAATGAAGACTGTCATGAATTGGTGTGTGGATTGTCTAGAAAAGTATTAGGCATAAGCAAATGTTTGCTGCAACGTTCATGAGTGCTTACGAATATGATTTGAGCATTGGATTAAACCCACGCTCACTTGGATCGCTCCATGAATTGTATCACGAGTGATTTGTGAGACGATAACATCTTATATTCTTGAAACCGAGATGTGTGAGTTGTATCTTGCGAATCGGTTGCACGTTGATAATATGTAAACGCACTAGTAACTTGGTGATATAAAACATATTGTTGTGTGTAATTCAGTGAGTGAGTGCAAGCGAGCATTGTATCAAAGTTTATCCGTTCCTTTTATCCAAAGTAGGATAAAAGCGATATCTTTGGGCCCCTCGATGGTTTAGTGATGACATACGTAAATGCTCGGCCGGGCTAGGGCTAATTTGATTTGTTCAATTAGTATGTCGTCATAAATCAGAAATAGAGAAGTAGTACATAGAGAATGATTAGAAATCATATCTCATATGATATCTAGAATGGAGGAATATATGATCCCTTATCTAAGGACATGCGTATCTGATATGATCAGAGTTGACAACGGCTTTCGAAAGCTACGATTGCAGATCAGGATCTAAAGTCAGACGCAGAATAGTTATTAGACTTATCCAAGTGGGAGACTGTTGGATTAGTGTCTAAGTCCATAACTATTTTGGTATGTACTTGACCCGATGGTGCATGGTCCTTTTGGGTTGCCTTCACCAAAGCAACTTGATTGGAGAAATATATAGAGAGAGAGGATAATATGATTTATTAATATGTTATAAGAATAATATATTAAAGGAGAAATCATATTTATTTAATTATTATTGGTCAATAATTAATTAAGAATTAATTTTGTGATCAAGTGTAATTAATTAAACTAGAGGGGCTGAATTGTAATTATGTGATAGTTACAAAATAAGGTAAGGATTATCTTAATATATGGTGAACGAATTTAAGGTGATAATGCCTTAGAATTCGACTAGGATAAGGGTTTCTAAGACTTATCTTATGGTTGCTTGGTGGACAAGCAACTAGATAAGGATAAGGACTAAAACCCTAATCCTAACCCTATATAAAGACCCCTAAGGCCTTAGAATTCGGGCACTTGATCCCTAGAGCATCTAAAGACGAATTATAACCTCTCTCCTCTCTCTTTATACCTTCTCTATTTGCTCTTGGTGTTTGTAAGCCATTAGAGGAGTGACACTTGTGACTCTAAGCCATCCAAATTCAATACAAGGAGATTTGGGATTGTTATTGCTACGTAACAATCAAGGTAATATTATAAACCTATTATTATGTTAATATGATTACTTATATGCTAGTATTAGGGTTTCTTTATGTGTTCATAATGTTGTGTATCTAATAGTGAAAACATAGATCCAATTCTAGGGTTGCATGCACATATAGGATTGTTTGTACAAAACCCAACAGGATAACCCGTTGGAGCGACAATCAGGGACCAAAAAATTCTTAAAAAGGAGAAGCAAGAAACCACGTTCCAGAAACTAAAACAGACCTTGTGTAAAGCTCCGATTTTACCCCTACCACAAGGAACCGAAGACTTTTTATCCTGCAGCGACGCATCAAATCAAGGCTTGGGATACGTGTTAATACAACGAGTAAAAGTCATTGTCTATGCCACGGGACGGTTAAGGACGTACAGGGTCGACTAGGTCACTCATAACCTCAAACTAAGAGCAGTAGTAATCACCCTAGAGACCTGGAGGCACTATCTCTACGACACGAATGTACAATCTTCACTGATCATAAGGACCTAGATGGCAAGAGCAGCAGGGCACATTATTCCATGAACCAGATCTAGATCTGGATGCGAAAGTTAGTAGATTCGAAGACACCATCACAAATGAAGCACACAAGAACTCGCTAATCCGTTCATCCAGGCTCAGAGAAGAGGTATCTAGACCTCAAAGGATGATATCGGTGGCTGAATGGAAAAGCTGATGTTGCTACATATGTGGACAAGTACCCGACTTATTCCAGGATCAAGGTAGAATGAAAGAAGCCTTCGAGTTTCCTACAACAGTCACGGATACCCGAAAGGAAGTGTGAGCGGTTAACCATGGACTTCATAACCAAGTTACCGCGCATTTCCTACTATACAAAGAAACTGACAAGATGTAGAAGTTGACTAGAACGTACACCAACGAGATCACATGACTGCATGGTGTGTCAATATCCAATATCTCTGGAAAAGATGGTAGATTCATTTCGGGAGTCTGATAGTCCTTACGGGGACTAGGCTAGACAAGTGTGCGTTCAACCACCTACAAACCATCGAACAGAGGGAAAGAGCTGTTCAAATCTTGGAGATGTGCCAAGAGCTTGTGTGATTGACTTCAGTAAAAGAATGGGATACCCACTTGCTGTTCATTGAATTTTCATACAACGGCAGCTATCAACCTAACATCGAGGATGCTACATTTGAATCTCCCTACAACTCCAAGTACATATCCCCTCTGTGCTGGGCCGAAGTAGGTGTCACGCTGTTAGTTTAGGGGCAAGTATCTAACAGCACCCCCACTGGCCCGAAAATCATAAGAGAAACTACATAGAATATTGACCACATCCGAAGGAAACTAAAGGCTTTCAGAGAGAGACAAAAAAGTTATGTGGACAACCGACAAAAGCCTTTGAAATCCCAGGTCGGAGATCGATTACTATTAGAAGTCTCGCCCTGGAAAGGCTTGATACATTTAGGTAAACATATGAAATTCAATCCAGGGTATATCGGGGTCGTTCAGGATCCTCAATAGGGTGGGCCCTATAACATACAAACTTCGAATACCGCAAGAACATAAAAATGTACAGCCTACATTCCATGTGTCAAACTACAGAAGTAATTGTTCGACGAAAGTCTTCACTTTGTGGAAAAAACCGATAGAAATCATGGATCGAAAGATCAAAAGAAGAAATCAAAGTCGCATCCATGTTGTGAACGTCCGTTGGAACGTAAAACGAGGACCCAAGTTCAACTGGGAATGCGAAGACTAGATGAAATAAAAATACCCGCATCTTTCCCCAACCCTTGAAGTCTCGGTCAAAGTGCTAATTTCGGGACGAAATTCCTTCTAACTAGGGTGGGGGGGTGATGTGACAACCATCAATTTCCAGTCAAGTCAAAGTCAAATAAAGTCAACAAATCAAACCGGTCAACTCAATTAACCCTTGTATACTAGGGTTTACATCGTGTTTACTATTGTACAACACACTATCTTTATGCAAAGTATCACTTTGAGTCTTCATGAGTTTAGAAAATCTAAAACCTAATTTGGGTAAGTGATGGAACTACTCGATAAAATGTTATTTCATACCCCTCGGGGGCGTATAACATTCGTAACGAGGTTTAACGGGGTTTACAAACCTTGCGTTGCGAAGGTAAACATCCAAAAAGGTCATAAACGAAGTCTCTCTCAATATCTCTTTATCAATCTATCTCTCTCCCAAATCTCTCTCAAAACTTTTTATAATCATTTGGGGCATCCCGACCCTTAACAGAGCCAAAAACCGTGCAAAACGGGAAGTTTATTGGTAAATCAACTCTATAGGACCGAAACCCTCTTAGAAGCGAAACCTTAAAAGGCAAGACCCTAAGGACCAAAGCTAGCTATAAGAACCAAACCTCTAGGACCGAACAGCAGATGACCGACATCAACTATTAGGACGGAAGCCAAATTTTGCCAAAGAGTCGAAGCCCCGAAAGAACCGAACTTCGGTTCCCACCTGAGAAATCTCGCATCTTAGTCCATTGCGCCTGCAGCCTCGCCTTCGCTTCCCTCCCCTTCTCACATGTGAAATTTCCCGGATCAGCCAGCTTTCAGATCTCAGCCCCAATGGAACGAACCTCGCAGCAACCAAGACCTTCACAACCGAACTTCACCTCTGGCTCTCGGTCTCGCAGATTCCTTCTCTTTTCCCGATTTTCGACCACTTTCACGTTTTAAGCTCGTTTTTCATGATTTTAATGTGGGAATTTCACCCAAACTCATATTTTGGCATATAAGACCCTAAATGTTCATAATTTAATCACATTTTGAGGGAAATCTTTATCCAATAATAAAACCTATTGGATGAGATATTAAGGTGGAGTGTTGACTTTTCCATAAAGCAAAGACACAAGCTACCTCCCATGCCCACTCAATGACAACCTCCAGTCACTATTCATCTCTAGCTAGTCAACTATTTCACCACCCTTCTCTAGCAAGATACAATAATAAAGATCTGCGAAAATCCATATCTCTCCTCCCACATTTCTCATTCTTTCACCAAAAAGGCAAACCCATTTCTCTCTCTCACTTTCTCTCTCTAAACTCGAAATCCAAGGGTGTTCTTGGGCATTCTCCTCCAAACTTGCTAAGTAACTTCATCCTACACTTGAATACTCAATACTTCTCCACTCAAATCATGAATCAATTACACAAATACCGTTATATTTGTTCCTAGGATCTTCAAATCTTCAAGCACTTCCCAAGTGTTCTTGACTTGGAAACCTCTTTTCTTCAACATTCATTTGAGGGAATCACTCAAGGTGAGTTCATACCTGCACATTTTCATGTTTTCTTCAGGTTTTAGGGGGATAATACAAGTTAAATTACCAAAAACTTAACTAAACTCAAACATCAGCTTTCCACAGGAAAGTTTAGTTACATTCATGGACTATTTTGGACACCTTAAACATTTTTGTTTTCAATAATGTACTAGGTGAAAGTATTTCAGGTTTATACCTTTACAATGACTACTTGCACATATTCACACAGTTTTTCTACAATTTATGGTGATTTTTACAAAACTGTCTGTCACGGTAGCTACGAATTCGGACCTGTGAATATGAACGTTTTCACAACCGTTAGAAACTTCTAAAAATCATAATAAAATTTATGAACAAATGAGACACATTTTCTAAACTCTTAGAGTATATGGATTTAGTTTTTGACTTCGTAGTAATTTTCTATGATTTTTATAAAGCAGTGACAAAAAGTTGAAAACTAGTTAACAGATTACAACTTCTTTAACACTTTGTATCATGTTGAGCAAAGTGTTTATCTTTGACAAGTTCATACTTTATATGTGATTTTCTGTTGAGTTATGTTTAGATAACAGAAAATATTCACTGAATAATAAGAGTCCTTTGTCATTACAAACATACAAGATGAAACATAATAAGAGTAGTTGTGTTTTGCTAAATTACTACTTACACCGGAAGGGGGTTTTACTCTCAATACAATTGGGTTTATCATTTACTACACAAATAAACTATAAAGGGTATAGTTTGGGAATTTCACATTTCAAACATACAAAACAAAAGCGAATTTTAATTCCACCACAGAAAAGGCTTTTTACATGCATACTACACGTAAACTCGTTATCATAAATTGTGAGACATGTCTTCCTTGTACTCTTAGAGTACGGGTTAAAATTTCCTAAAATAGTTATAACCAGAGTCTCTTGTAGGAAGAGCATGATAATTGTGTACATATCTATATTGGGGTTGACAACCCACACCCTTGTTGCTTGCAACAGCCCGATCGGCTGATCGGGGGTGACAAATGCCATTTCCATTCCGACGTCTGAAGAAAGTCGCAACAAGCATCTCTGTTATAGTATGGTTATAGCGACTCACATAGGGAGATAACGACACATATAGTTTATAGAAATTTCTTCTTTACAAAGAGGTTTTATATTTAAAATTGCATGCATCATCTCAAGTATGAGACACACATGCATATACTCGGTCTTAGGATTTAAGACTACATAACATTTATTAAGGAAAATATTGGATTTTTCTTGGGTATTCATTACATTTACAAAGGTTTTCAAACTCGGGATATAATACTCGGTTTTATTTTAAATAATAAGGCTACTATACATATTTTTGGTAACCAGGGTTTTCAAACAAAAAGTACAATTCGTGCTGGTGGTAACTAGGGATTTTCAAACAAAACCTACAATACATGCTGGTAGAAGCCAGGGTTTTCAAACTCTACATTCAAAAGCTTATGAGCTCACCAACTTAATTGTTGACACTTTTTCGAAACTACTTGTATTCTCAGAAAATCAGTTAAACAAGTAACCCGCAACTTTTGAGGATGGCATGCTAAGGCGTCAAACAGTTCAGCTTGTCACCATAGTGTATTTGATTTTGAATTATGTAAACTCATAATGTGGTGTAACTTTTTTCAATTATATTTATGATGGTTGTATTTACTTTGAGCACTATTATACTCATTGTTATGATACTACACATGAAAGCCTCCATCCCCGGATGTTTCCGCCATCCTTGGTTCAGGGGTGTGACAATCAATGAAATCAGTTTACACTGAATCTCTTTAATCTCTCTTAAGCTTCATCACAACCTGGTATCAGACTAGTTAAGATCTTGTTTTCTGTGTTCTTCGTTTCATCTTTCTTCTTCTCACCATGGCAGATGGTGTAAATTCGAATCAAATAAATCCAATTGATCAATCAAGTCGTTATTCATTGCTCTTTTTGAAAATCCAATATCAATTTTGATCTCAAATACTTTCAATGGCATTAGATTTGCTTCATGGAAGCGATCAATGATCATTTCTCTATCTGTAAAGAACAAGCTTGGCTTCGTTGATGGATCAATCACAATACCTCCTGTTATTTCAAATTCTTATTCCGCCTGGTTTCATGCTAATTCGATGGTAATAAGTTGGATCTTAAATTCTCTATCCAAGAACATTACTGATAGTGTTTTGTTCCTATCAACTGCTCAAGAAATTTGGAGAGAACTCAATCAATGATGTGAACAACCAGACGAAGCTTCGATCTATCAAATTCAACAACAGCTTTATTCTCTTTCACAAAGAGCTAATGATTTCTCATCGTATTTCACCAAATTAACACGCATTTGGGATGAATTACGACTTATACAAGCCATTCCACCCTGTTTCTATGAAGCATCTGCAACAATTAAGAAATTCTTGGAGGATCAATGCCTAATTCAACTACTGATGAGATTTGATGATTCATACAAAGTTGTCTGTGGCCAGATTCTCATGATGAAGCCTTTACCCACTATTGCTTTTGTTTACTTCATTCTTCTTGAAGAAGAACATCACCAAGGAATTTCATCTGAATCAACCCTTAACACTGATATAATTGCCATGAATGCTTCAATCGAAAACAATGCTTCTTCTAAACAAGCCCTGACATGAAATCATTGAATGAAGACTGGACATACGAAAGCTCGATGTTATTATCTTCATGGTTTCCTGCTAATTTCAAATTTACAAAATCCAAGAGGGATGAACAAAAATTAGTTTCACAACATGTTGTTACTCATTCTGTTAACAATATTTATCTACAACAGTACTGAAAATTACTTCTTCTTCTTCTTCAACAAAATAGTCTCAATTCTCCATCTACAAGCTCTCACTCTATTACTGATGGATCCATGACTGAAGAAGGTACTTTCTCCTTTAAACATTTTGCTACAAATGTTTATAGATCTTCTTATTTACTCCGAACTTACTTCAGATGGATTGTTGATTCTGGTGCTACCGATCATATGTGTTCCAATAATCTTTGTTCCTTCAATTTAATGAATTGTGTCAACCTCATTTTATTGGATTACCAAATGGTCAAGATGCTTGTGTATCTTTTCTTGGGGATATCAAACTACATAACTCCATTATTCTTTGAGGAGTTTTGTATGTTCCATGTTTCCAATATAATCTCATATCTGTAGCCAAACTCAATGCTCAACTTCATACGTTTGTCATATTCACTGATGAATGTGAATATTTGTAATTCAATGATCATAGATCTATTTGTAATTCCTTGTCTTTTAGTTTTTTCAGCTTTCAAAACTTTTTGTAATTCTTCAGTCTTTCTTCCTAATTCTCTATCTCATTCAATGCTTTAGCGGAAATGTTTGGGTCATATTCCTATGAATAAGCTTTAACATCTTAATCAACTTGGTTCATTTACTCCTGATAAATCCATTGATTCATGTACTATATGTTTTAAATCTAGGCATCATAGATTGCCCCTTCCAAAAAGTCAATCAAATTCAATTGTCATTTTTGATCCGGTGCATGTCGATGTTTGGGGTCTATATCCACACCTTTTACAAGACAGTTACAAATATTTTCTAGCTATTGTTGATGACTATAGCAAACATATATGGGTTCACATGATTAGTCACAAGAACTATCATATGGCAGTGATCAAACAATTTTTTGCATTTATTCACACACACGTTACAAACGTTATCAAAATCATAAGAACTGATAATGATTATGAATTAGTTTCAAGCAAAGAAGGACTTGATTTCTTTACGACAAAGGGTATCATACATCAAAAATCGACTCCTTCTTCTCATCAGCAAAAAGAACGAAAGCATATGCATATTCTTGAAGTTGCATGGGCATTATATTTTCAATAGGACTGGGAAATGCTTATTGGACTGATTGATCAAGACAGCTATACATCTTATTAATCGAATACCCTCAGAGACTTTGCAATTCAAAATTCCTTTTGAACTTATTTATACTAAGCAACCAGAGTGGAACCAATTGAAAGCATATGACTGCCTTTGTTTTATTACCACTTCTACAATTAGTCGTGATAATCATATGTCTTGAGCACATCCATGTATTCTAATTGGATACCCCACTGGAAAAGTCATAACAAGATAAACTTAAATACTAAATACGAAAAGAAAAATCAGCAACACGACAAATGAACATAAACCATAATCATCACCAAAATTATTCTAAACCAAACAAAAAACATTTCTATAATAAAGGCTTTCCAAGTGGAACAACCAAAAGGCAATGTTTCATGGTGACCAACAATTGAGATTTGAGGGGATAAAGAGGGCCAATGATGAAGTACGGATCTTATAGGAAAAATTTAGAGGGGCATGAAAGGTCTGTAATTTTTTTAATATTTTTCATTAATTTTGTTCTAAAACCATATAAAGTAAGTAGAATAATATTTGTAGTTGGATGGAGAATTGGACATAGTGGAGTTCAAGGGTCAGGTAAAGACCGTCTTGGTCTATGTGTTGATAAAAAAAATACATACATACCATACAAACAATAGAAATACAATATACGCCATGTACACATTGCAACTTTTTCCATGATTTCGAAAAGCATAATCCTACAATGATTCCACCCAATAAAGGCTTATGACATCCAAAAAATGGTTGAAAATTATGTTTTCGACTTTATATATTTGCGAGAACAACTATGTCTTCTTTTGTAACTTTTATCTATAAAGGAAATATACATTCAATGAATAATGACTATTATAATTATTATGTAGACTTATACGTATTATATAAAGAGTCGTTCAACTATCAAAGTCTTCATTTTTATCCTTCTCTTACATATATTAAAAAAATTGGTTCCGCTACTATAAACAAGTATTTTGGAGAAAATGGACAACTTTCAACAAATCACATAGCTTTGATCCACCTTTTGACAAATATGAGTCTTATTTGATAAATTATAAATTGAAGGACCATTTTGCCAACATCAAGTATATTGGGTCATTTCGACAAGCTTGATTTGCAAATGAATGTTTTCTATAAACGAAAATGAAATATCTAGTCAACAAGTACACCATTTTCAATTATGTAATAAATAATGGATTACAACGATTTACTCAAAAATCTATTAATATTCTAGTCAGATGAATCTTCACAGTACCTATATTTATAAATAATAGTGTACGTTTGAAGTTCTGTAAGAGTTATAACCAGAGTCTCCTGGAGGGAGAGCGCGAATTTGTATATAGATTTATATGGGGTTGACACCACGCACCTTCGTTGTTCGCTACAGCTAGACCGGCCAGTCTAGGTGACAAATGTCTTAAACAAAACCGATACCTGAAGAACGTCATAACGGGCACTCCGTCATATTAGTATGGTTATAACGACTCACTAAGAATATAACAATTATCATTTAAAACTTTACGCAAGTTACACCAGTCGATTAAAAACAAATATCGTTTGGATACGTTAAACGAAGCTTTGCCACACCAAGTCGTATGGTTCAAGACTACTATTTTATACACCAAAAAATATAGGATTTTCTGGGGAAGAACAGTTTTATATGATTTTGAAAAACGATAAACTAAAAGACAAATGCAATTATACCTGATTAGAAGATCACCTTACAACTATTTTGATAAGGGAATATGGGATTTTCTGGTTTTCTAACTATCCCAGATTTTTATACAAAATGCTTATGAACTCACCTACATATTTTATGTTGACGCTTTTCAAACGATTTCTATTCTCAGGAAATCAACAAGTAGGTTAACGGAACGTGGAACCAAGTTTATTTTGAAGTAGTTTGATATGTACTCGATGTTGTCTCTTTTGTGTAGTTTAAGAACATGATCAAGATGTAAAATGATGTAAGCTTAATTCATGATGTTTGGATTTGCTATGTTCCAATTATATTCAACTGTTATGATACTGCACAATGAAGTTACCCGCCTCTGGACGTTTCCGCCATCTAGTCTAGGGTTGTGACTCCATTCCTCCTTACATTGAGTTGTCAGAGGAGTCCATCACCACCTGAACCTTTTGTTCTTTCCATCGCCTCTTCATGCTTGTACTCGTCTAATGTACGCCTTCTACGAGTTCTCTTTTTTAGCTTTCACCGCGTTTATATCAAGCTTTCTTTTAATCCATTTAGTCTCCAATTTTTCTTCACTCTTCATAAGCTCCATAGGAACCTTCTCTTCTTTCACCACTAGACTTGTCTCCTTAGAAGTAACCTCGTCTTCATCACTTGACAAATCATCGCCTTCCTTACTTATGAAAGATGTTGGAGTTTTATGGGCAATTAGCTCCAAAACAAGTGGAACGGATGCTCTTGGTTTGGTGCGTTTGACTTAATGAATTGTCTTGATTTCTTCCTCCATAAGTTTCTCCAATTCTTCAAGTTGATTCTCTTCATCAATATTGAATACCTCACCTTGAACATCATTTCCTTGGAAAACATCTTGAACTCCAAAAGTTTCCTCCTCATCTCTAACTCTCAAAGTAGCTTGGATTCGTGAACATCTACTAAGCCTCTATCAGTATTAAGTAGAGGGCGACCAAGAATGATTGGGACATTGATATCTTCTTTCATATCCAAAACCACAAATCATCTGGGAAAACAAATTTCCCAATTTTCACCGGGATGTCTTCTACAATCCCCTTATGATGAGTCACTGAACGATTGGTCATGTGAAGGTCATTTTTGTAGCCTTCATCTTCTGATTATGCAACTTCTGATAAAAGGAATAAGGCATCAAATTTATGCTAGCTCTAGAATCAGCTAAAGCATAAGTCTTCAAATTATTTCCAAACTCACATGGAAGAGTGAGGTGTCCAGGATCTCCCATCTTCTTAGGTATCTCTCCCAATACAACTTTTGAGCTTTTCTCACTAAGAATAACTGTGGAAGTCTTCTTCAACTGCTGTCGAGCGTCTATCAAATCTTGTAAGAATTTTGCGTATTCGGGAATTTTGGATAATGACTCAAAAAATGGAGTATTAATTAGAATACCCTTCACTTGCTTAATAAACTCTAAATGCTCCATTTCCAGTGGACTAAGATTAGATCGAGATAGGAATGGTAAAGGTGGACGATAAACTGGAACATCTACTTAGTTTTTCTTTTCAAACTGGTCCCATGTTGTGAGCATGGCGAGCTCATGTCATGAGTTGGGTGTTGCAGTAGCATTTTCATTTTCAAGCTTCGACTTCTTTGGATTTGGCACGGATGGCTTCGGCTCCACTTCTAGTGCTTCTAAGAACTCAAAGATAGCCTCTTCTTTAGTATCAATCCCCATGACATGGGAATGATTCTTCTTTTTAGGAAATTGGGGAGATAGCTTCTCATTCACCAAAGTAATAAGTTGACCAAGTTGAGCTTCGAGATTGTGGATGGAGGCTTGCTGATTTCTTAATGATGTTTGTTGGTCAAGCATCATTTCTTGATGATTTTTCATCATAGTTTGATGCTCCTTTATCATTATTCTTTGATCCTTCAGTGTTGCATCAGTATCATCATGCCTTTTCTTTGAAGCTTTCATGAAACAAACTAACATGGTCTCCAAGTCAGCTTTCTTCTCAATTGGCGGTTGCTCCTTTTGGTAGAAACTTCAGCCAGTCTGCCTATATTTCTCCTCCTTCTGCTTTTTATACTCATCGTATGGCAGGCACTCCTTCTTTGGTTTTCTCCAATCTTCATCATACTTGTCCCCATTCGAGTAGCAAACTTGAGCCTTCTTGTTCCCATATTCATCCAAATGGAAATCTCTAGTCAAGTGTGGACCATTGCATTTCTCACAACCAACTCTAATTGCATGAATTGATTGGTCAATTTGGATCAATCTCCAGTCCATATTGTTCAACATCGCCATCATAGCTGCCATTTCTTCAGAATGTGCACCCCCACTTCCTTTTACTCCATCTTGTCTTGGATTGTGGTACTCACGAGAGTGCTTCGCGAATTCTTCAACCAACACCTTGATCTAATTTGGATTCTTCTTTATAAGTGGTCCTTGAGAATCAAGGAATTGTCGTGTCATGACATTTACCCTATCATAGAATATAGATACCTCTTGTTGTATGTTGAGGTCATCTTGAGGATACCTCCTTAGCAACCCTTTGTAACGCTCCCATGCCTCGTAAAGTGACTCACTGGTTGTTGTTCAAATTTGGCAATCGCCTTCTTGAGTTTATCTATCTTGGATGGTGGGCAAAATTGATCTAAAATTTGTTCACGTATCTGAGGCCAAGTAGTTATTGTACCAGGTGGAAGTGCTTTTAACCAGTCTTTTGCAGCTCCCTTGAAAGTAACTGGTAGCATCCTTAGCAAGACAATATCTTTATAAGAATTTGGGACATTGAAATAGTTTGCAATGTGATTGACATCATCTAAATGCTTAAAAGAATCCTCATGATCCTTTCCATAAAATGGAACATCCTTCAGTGCATTAAGAATATGCCCCTTCAGCTCAAATGTGGCAGTGGCGGGTATTTCAGGTTGTACTAACCCCAGACCAACATCGTATTTGATTCGCTTTTTGAAAGCTCTCATCAACATCTTTTCAATGTTTGCCATCTCGGTTTCTAACTCGTTCTCGGGTTCACTCATATATAGTACAAACTCGGTCTCAGATTCGTATTCAGATTGTTTGGGTTAGGAATTGGATCTAGGCTTTCAACTTTGCTCTTGTCATTTGAAGATGAGCTCGACTCTCCTATTTTCTTCCCTGACTTCTTTGAAAATACCGATTTGAGTTCTTGTAAAGGTGTCTTCTTTGGTGTTTGATCTTCTTTCACGTTCTTATCCTTCTTTTTGTGAAGGGTAGACTCTGGATCTTCAAGTGGTGGTACCAAAGGTGTGTTAGATCCTCTAGTCATAAACTTCTACAAAATAAACAAAACAAAAATGTAAAACTGAACAAACTAAACAAGAACAACCTACTAACTGGCCACCGCGACATGGTAAAGGTCACCACCTCGTGTTGTCGCAGACAAACTAACAAAAAAGAAAACCAAAGAAAAAGTAAAAACTACTGAACTCACATCGTGAGCTTAAGGCTCACGTCGTGAATCTAGTACTGAAACAAAAACCTAAGCTGAAAAAGTAACCTTTTGCAGGTTTTACCCCACAAAAAGGATCGATCAACCTAAATCAAATAAATCAACAATCAAATAAGTCGTTCCCCGACAACGGCGCAAAAAACTTTGATGCATGCAAGTAGCTACACCTAATTTTAAATTTGTAACCTGTTAGGTTTTCTACGCATCAAATACACTCTAAAACTATGCAGTAGAAAAATCGAAACAACGATATACCTTAGTGTACATGCATCCTATGGATCTATGGTTTCATGCTAGTAACATCAACCCTAGAAAACTAAAACATAGGTAAGAAAACATACCTCTTATGTAGCCCTTGATCTCCATGCTTGAGATATTGAACCTCCATGAAGTTTCTTGGATGAAAGGATCTAAACCATAATCCCTCTAATGGTATCACACCCAATGACACCAAAGAGTGGAATAAAAATAAGTAGGAGAAGGGTCAATTTCACAAACCCAAAGGGGTTAGAAACTGTCCCTAAGAGGGGAAGGAAGAAGGGTTGGCGAATACTTCAAGCCAAGGTGCCAGGAGGAATGAAATCCCAAAGGCCCTATTTATAGCCTTGGATGCCTCCTAGGGTTTTGTACTCCTTCCCATGTGGGACGGAGGCATAACCACGAAATTTCACTCCTTTCTCATGTGGGGTGGAGTGAATTTCATCCAACCCTAATTCCATAAGGGTTCTGGAACATTCATGATTAACCAACTATCGATTAATGAACATTCAACCCTTTAATTAATTAAACTGTTAATTAATTCCCATAATATATTTCAAAAATATAATTCTAATTAATTACTAACCATAATAATTAACAAATCAATTTCTCCTTTATTTACTCTACTCCATTTGGGTCTTGAGGGCAACCCAAAAGGACCCTGCTATTATTAGAAATATTACCAATAGTTAATGACCTTGGACACTATTCCAACAGTCTCCCACTTGGACAAGCCATCAACTATACAAGGACTAATATTTCTCCAATAATCAGCAGAGAGTTAGCCATCCAATGCAACTACCGAACTCTTGATCTAATCAAGATTCATCCCTTGGATAAATGATCAACTATCCCTTCATTCTATGATATTTGTATGAATTCAAGACATGGATAATGGTCAATCTCATAATTCATGATTATGTTTCCCGATATAGATTTGTGACGAATGCATCTGACTACTAAATTGAACACATCAATTCTAGTCAGGGCTTGGCCAATCACTTTAGATGTCAGCACCAAATCATCGAGGGGCCCGTAGATATCGCTTCTCCTGTTAAGGCGGAAGGAACGAATACACTTCGAATACATAGTTTTTGTCTATTTCATCATGTCACACATGCATATACCCTTTATAACTACCAGTTATGGTTAGCGTTGGAGTAGTCCAATGCATAAGAGAATCATAGAGCAAAACCCCACATGTATCTAGGTTTGAAGAATAGAAGATATTATTGTCTTAGAATTAGTCGTGACTGAATCCATGAAGTAATCTCTAAGTGTGGGTTGGTCCAATACTTAAATCTCTATTAAGCACTCATGAGTGTTAGCGCAATCTCTTTGCTATGTCCAATCAATATGGACAATCCACTAATACTCATGACAATCTTAAATTACTACTTACTGCCAAGAGTATGACCGACTATTGACGTTTGAGTAAATTAATAATCGGGAAGCGGGTTCCAAACATGCAAAAGTGAGAACGATAGGCTAATTGAAATGACCGAAATCCATTGTATATTAAGATCACCACTTAATAATCGCCAAATCAAATTAAAACTTATATTGCTTAAATTTCTTGGGTTTTAAAACAAGCCAAACTAAGAGTGTTTAAGCCAATTCATTCGCAAATCTAATGCCTCTTTGACTTTGCCTGACTGTCAGACTTTGCCTGACTGTCAGACTTGGTCAGTGACATCGGCTTAGGAATTGATTGACAAGATTATCTTTCGATATGACTTATTGACTATGATGTCTTTACGTTTGACTCACTATCAAATGTGTTGGTACTCACTGAGTATGTGTAATATGATATTGTGTCACTTGGGATCCATACTCGAGGTAAGTTCACCCAAAGTGACAAGAAACTTCATAAGGACCATCAATGATTGAATTTCAACAAAGATGTCACTAATGAATCTCTTTTAGTCACATTGTCTTCTTTGCGATTTAATCAACTACAATATACTCTAATTTTGTGAAATCCACTATGGTGTATTTCATGGTACACTTCCAAGCTAAAACTTCACCATTCATTAAAAGCACGTATTCCGACTGCAAACGAAAGTGCCTTTATCAGTATGGAAGTTAGCATCAATGTAACTCTTACAATGGTCTCTTCCATACTATCAAGATCGTCTCTTCTGTCCTCCAAGGACACTTAAGAATGTTCTTGATCTTGATTCATTGATTCTTGCAAAATTGATCTAATCAAACTTGTCATGCTCAAGGCATACGAGTCATTAGATCTAGTACATGTCATGGCATTTATGATCAATCCCATAGCAGAAGCATATGGGACACGACTCATTTGCTTTAGCTCAATATTAGAACTAGGACATTAGCATTGCTCAATGTCATGCCATATTGTAATAAGCCTAAACTCATTTTCGAGTTTCTTCAACATTCCATCTAATTTCGCTTAATCCAATGAATCACTTTGATCTATCTCCATAGATCCTTATTATGTACGTGTTTTGTATCTCCCATGTATATCATAGCAAAACAATTCTCATACAAAGCGAAGTTTTTACACTTGCTAAGTTAGAGTATAGTTTCTTATGAATCACACATTATCTATGTATAATACACGGATGACTACAGTGCTCCCACTAGCATTAACATATATATGGTTTATCTATGTTTCTCGAAATTCAAACTCCTTGAAGTTTCTCATTGAAACAAAGATTCCAATTACTCCCACTAGCTTTAACACATATATGGCTTATCTTTATTTCTCAAAATTCAAAATCTTTGAACTTTCTCATTGAAATAATGATCCTAGTTGCAAGATGCTTATTTTGGTCCATAAATTAACTTATTAAGCTTACACATCCTTCGCAACCTATATTGGTTTGATTATGTGTTTGTTCCTATCCATGATTGTCTCTAATTGAAGATCCACTTGCACCTAAGGGTTAAGTTCAAGTGCTAGGTCTACCAAGTAACAATATACATGGATTGAATCTCTCTTTCCAATTCCTCTTTCTATGTTGTTGCCTTTGGGGCCTACCATAGCTTTCGATAGCTGTTACACTCTGATTGCTATCTACCAGTGACTCAAATACCTTAGCAATATAAACTCTTATATAACTAGGTCCATGACGTCTTCTATCAGATCTATAAGGAAAACCTGGAAATATGTCAATTTCCTTAGTAGCACTTTCAATTCCAAATTGAATGCTATGTCCAACTTTAGGCTATTTGTTGGTTGTGCAACGCCCCATTTCTGGTATGTAAATTAAATATAGTATTTTCCCTTTCTTAAGAGGAACTCGATGAGTCTGTAGCCTGACTCGTCAAGTTGGGAAGGGATTGCACGCGTCTTTAGTGGCGACTCGACGAGTTTGTATCTCGAACTCAGCGAGTCTGCCAGTCTGGATGAAACCCTAAATCCCAGGGTTTGAACCCTATTTAAACGTCATTATAGCCTCCACCCCATCGTCCATCACCTCTAGAGCATTGTTGAGTTTGAGTGTTTTGTGCTAGCTTGGAAGTTATAGAAGAGAAGGGAGGAAAGAAGACCAATAGAAGAGAAATGAGATCCATAATCTAGCTTCCATTTAATAAAGTTATTACCTTGCTTATTCTTCCATTAAACCCTCTTTTATGCTTGTTTTTGGTTCTCTTGGAACTTTATATGATTCAAACTCAAGAATTGAACTCTCCTTAGGATGGAGACCATAGATCTGGATGTTATTGAGCTCTAGGAGCTCAATGTAGCTACCTTTATGCAAATATAGCCTTGTTCCAAACCCTAAGTGCTTATTGTTGGATGATTTTGGTGTTTTAGCCCCATTCTCGTGTGCATGCACGTAAAGTTGGAAACTTTACGTGTAAAACCAGCCCTAGAAGCCCATATCTATGAATTGGATGCAATGAAATTGACTAGAATCGACTGTATAGTAATGGCATGCATGGAACTCGACGATTTGTTCATACAATTTGTCGAGTCACACTCTGGACGTGTTCATATTATGAAGGAGAACTCGACGGGTTTTTCGTACAGCTCGGCGAGTCAGATGAAGTTAGATTCGATGTTAGTATGGAAGAATAACTCGTCGATTTTTTGCCAAACTCGACGAATTGAAGCGGGTAGAGGATTAGGAACGGTGTTAGGGACTCGACGAGATGGCGACCCAACTCGGCGAGTCCGGTCAACTAAAAGTTGACTTTGACCAGGAAGTTGACTTTGACTAGGAGGTTGACTTTGACCAAGGGTAAAATAGTCATTTTACCCTGAAAATAGTTATCGGTATCTGATTTAGTGTTTATGGGATTTGTAGCCGGTGAGTTCCGGAGCAGCAGTCAGATAGTTTCAGATTTAGCATCTCAGCAGCCAACGTTACGAGGTGAGTTTACCTTCCAGTAAGAATGGGTCTACGGCCACAATTCTAGCCTGTTTAGTCAGTAGTAGTTCCAGACTTCGATCTGATGCAGTAGTTCAGTGTGCTTGATGTCTTTGTGATTCAAGCATTTTATTGTGTTATGTGTTCCGGGCTTCGGTCCGATGCAGTATGCAATATATGTGTTTATGCTAGTAGTTATGATTATGTTATGCTATGTTCAGTCAGTTTCCGAACTTCGTTCCGATGCAGAGAGCAAGACCCTGGTTAGTTTCCGCACTTCGGTCTGATGCAGTTTCCGGACTTCGGTCTGATGCAGAGAGCAAGGCCCTGGTTAGTTCTACACTTCAGTCTGATGCAGTGTCCGGACTTTGGTTCAATGCAGAGGGCTAGGCCCTGGTTAGTTCCGGACTTCGGTCCTATGCAGTTTTCGGACTTCGGTCCAATGCAGTGGGCAAGGCCCAGTAGTTGCTCCATATGTTATTGTATGGTATCTGATAGTTTGGGGGAGCTCATTAAGCTTCGTGCTTACAGTTTTCAATTTTGGTTTCAGGTACTTCCACTAGCAAGGGGAAGAGCTCGGGATGATGGCATGGCACACACCACAGTTATAGTTTAATCCTGGGAGTTTTATTCAGATATTTTGATATGATATTGACTTCAGTTTTGATTGGATACATTCACTATGGCATTTTGAGACATATGATGCATGGTTTTATTATATAACATTTGACGCTGTGGTTTTTAGTAATGTTAAAACAAAAAATTTTGGGTTGTATTTTTGGGATGTTTCAGGTTGGCTCTTGAATCTTATCAAGATCAATGTAGCTCCCACTAGCCCTTTTGGAAATCAGCTCCCTCTCTTGGAAGACTTCCCTTCGAGCAACATACACTTTGTTCTTAGAAAGTTGTTAAACAATTATCCCAAATGCTTGATGGGCTCTCCAACGAGATAACACATCTCTATTCAAAGTCCAAGATTGTCAAGCGCTTTCACGATGAGCGTAAGCCATCGTAGACCTCCATATATGGCAGTGAGGATAGAGTCCCACTTCACATATCATAGTGTGTTTCAAGAACCTACTTTGTTGGCACAAGCCCAAAGGACTTATTGTAACACTATTCATGGGACAATCCATGAATTGTTAGCAAACACTGTGCGACACATCTAGTACAAAATCAATGAACGATTTGTTTCTCTAACCAACTAACACTTCCTAGTGGCAGTGTTCTGGGTGGAGATAGATCGTGAAACTCTTTCACCATTCCTCAGATGATCAATAAACTTCGGACTGAGATTCACACTATGAGTGTCTCATCCTACTACCCAATTGATTCTCATTTTCACTTTATGAGATCTCTAAGCACCTGAAAGGTTTCAAACTCACATTCATACGAAGCTGGTCTCACCATGTATCATGATTGATCTGAATGGTCCATTAGTGAAAACTAATTCGAACAGATATTCACATCACCCAGTGATGTGTTCATCATTTATCTTGATAAAAAAAATTCATTTATTATAAGACTCGAGGTCGAATGATACACAAAATCCGATCCAACTAGATATTTGATAATGCATTTCTCATTTATGTATCCAAGACTATGATTCCACAAATACATTTCGCCCAAACATTTGAATGTATTTGAATAAGTACTTATTATGGTCAATCTAAATGATCCATTAGTTGAACTAACATCAAGAGATATTCACAATAATACACCTTATTCAAATGTTCGAATCAATTTTGAACTATTGCTACTATACTAGTTTCATAGATTTCAAGACTTTATTTTAACATGTTAGAAGGCTCCACATTTAAATAAGTTAGAATTATCTCATGAACCATAATATAAACAATTTCAATTATAATACCATAGACTAACATTTGAAGAGAATTGTCCTTTGATCCTATGAATGTAGCAAGGGCTTGGCATTCAAGATAAAATTATATTCTTTATGTTTCAGTCTTCTTACTTCATTTTAGCAACTGCACATTCTTGCAAATGTCAGTTCTTAATCCTTAGTAAAATACTCAATGTTTAGAAGTAATGTTTTGATGGCATTATAAATCCATATATTTGATTGAATACCAAACATGGAAGAACTAGTTCTCTTTTGATCCAATGGAAAGTAGCACGGGCTCATGATCCATGATCAAATTTAACTTCTTCATGTTTCAGTCCTTTCACCTCAAATATACATTTGGGAAAGTTTAGTCCTTTTCTTATTATGGAAACGAGTAACTATTAGAACATATCTTAGAGTAAGCCTTCCTTTGTCCTAGGTATTAGGGCCTAGATTAGGTATACTAATCGCCTTTTAAACCATGGGTAATTGGCTTCATGATGTGTAAAGGGATGCCGTAAACACACCATAAATTTATTTAGGTAGGCAAAGTGTAACACCCAAAGTTTGGAAGGCCAAGAAAGGAAAGAAAACCCTAATTTTAAGGGGTGACTCGGCGAGTCCAAGGAGGAACTCGGCAAGTCCGAGCGGGATCCGGGTCGAGGAGTAAGTGACCGACTCGGCGAGTCGGCCAAGGTGACTCAGCGAGTCTGGTCTGAACGAGGAAAACCCTAATCCCGGGAGTTGTATCCTATTTAAAGGGTGTTATGTCCCTCCCTCAGCCCCCATATCATCCTAGAGAACCAGTAAACCCTTGGTTTCGTGTGAGCTTCCATCATTTGAGAGAAATAGCTTGGAGGAAGGAAACTTTGGAAAGGAACTTGAAGATCAAGAAGGTTGCTTCAAAGGAGGAGGTGTAGATCCAAGATCTACTTCAGTTGTGTCCATCTTGGAGGTAACAAGCTGCTATCTTCCCTCCTTTACATCTAGATCTACTTTTGTTATAAGATTTGGGGGTTTTTATGGTTGTTTGAGACCCAATTCGAGTTTGGGGCCTAGATATGTTGTTGCCACTTCAGATCTAGTATTAGGATGGTCTAATATGTCATAAAGCATCAAAAGGTGAGGGGTTGGTGAAGCCCTTTTGTCCCAAAACCTAGACTTAGAGTGTTTTGAGCCTAGATCTCTTTAGTTATACGTAAAGTTTGCAACTTTACGTGAGGATTGAGCTTTGGGAGTATGGATCTATGATTTGGAACCCCTGCATGACTCAAAAGCCCTCTGCATGTAAAGGGATTTGAATGGACTCAACGAGTCCTTTGAGTGGACTCGGCGAGTAACATGAAGGTGAGGAGAAACTGGACGAGTGGGATGAACAGCTCATCGAGTCAGATGAAGATTGCCTTGTACTCGGTGAGTCTGTTCTTGGACTCGGTGAGTCAGGTTACGAAACCCCAAACCCTTCAAGTTGAGACTCGAATCAGTGAGTTGGGTGGAGACTCGGTGAGTCGGACAGATCAGGACTCAGAAATCGGTAGACTCGGCGAGTCAAGGCGTGAAAGGAAGGATGCTGAATATATGAACTCGGCGAGTCAGTAGGGTGACTCGGCGAGTAGAGTTGACCTGCACCAAGACTTTGACTTGGACCAGGGTTGACTTGGTTGTCTTTCGGGGGTCAGTTAGGCTCAGTATTGCTTTGATATTGTTAGTTCGGGGAGCAAGGGGAGCAGGAGTTCAGTGAGTTGCTGGGCAGCAGCTAGTGAGATCAACAGCAGGTTCAGCCAGTGCAGGTGAGTTTCCCTTTGTGTGAATGGGTCTAAGGCCACAATGCCGACCCATATAGTTATGAGTAGAAGGCCCGGGGGTTAGCCCTAGGCACAGTATGCTAGTATGACATTCAGGACGAGGTCCATTCATAGCGGGCGGATGCCCAAGGATTTGTTTATATGATAGTTTATACTTGTTGTCTGTGTGATACATGTATGTGCCTGGTAGGGAGGTGAGTGTGGGCGAGGTCCCGTATATCACCAATAGCAAAGTGTGGATGGGGTTCCATATCTCATTAGTAGCAGAACAGGGGCGAGGCCCAAGTTAGGGAAGGAGTGAGAGTGGGCTGGGCCCGTATCTCACTACCAGTAGGAGCGTGGACGGGGTTCCATGACTCATCAGTAGCAGGACATGGGCGAGGCCCAGGATAGGCGAGGCCTCAGGACATAACCAGTTGTATGTGTTTAGTTATGTGTTGTGATATGTTTATGTGTTATTATTTGTTGGAGGGCGAGGCCCTGTGACAGGCGAGGCCTAAGTGAAACAAATCTGTATCCGAGCGGGGCTCGAAGCCAGGCGACGCCTGGAGCGGCGGGGCCGTTGTAGCGGGCGAGGCCCGAGGTAGGGGGCGGGGCCCAAGATAGCGGGCGTAGCCCAGTATGTGCAGTATGTGCTTATGCATGGTATGCGGTAGGGTGGGGAACTCACTAAGCTTCGTGCTTACGATTTTCAGTTTTGGTTTCAGGTACTTCCGGTAGCGGAGGGAAGAGCTCAGGGTGATCGCATGGCACACACCATGATTAGACAACCTGGGAATGTTTACTCTGATAATGAACATGTGTTTTGAAAACTTATACTCAGATTATGTTTTGGAATGATGACTTTGCTTAAAGTAATGTTTTATTAAAAGAAATTTTTGGTCTTAAATTTTGGGTCGTTACACAAAGCCCTTTGCCGATTTCGATCACCACGAAATTCCCAGATCTTTGAGATTCATTGACTATCAATATCATGTTAATCTCGAATTATGTTCATCTCAAATTCAATGACGGGGTCGCCATGGATCACTGAACAGATGGTGAATCGACCATACGAAATCGCATGGTCCCCGGCTCAAGTTACGCTTGAGATTCGCGAGTTCCACATCTTTCTCTACCTATACTCTCAAATTGATGTGCCGGTTAACCATGCGAGCTCCATCAACAAGTTATAAAGAGAATGTGCTACTTTTATGGATAACATAAGATTCACATTAAATAGATTGAGAATTAGCCTTGCAAAATCGCATGGTCCCCGGCTCAAGTTACGCTTGAGATTCGCGAGTTCCATATCATTCTCAACTATATTCTAGATTGATGTGTCGGTTAACCACACGAGCTCCACCAACAGAATATAAAGAGAATGTGCAATTTTCATGGATAATATAAACTCACATTCTATTAATAAAATGGGATTTTGTTTTATACTTGTATTTAGAATGCTTTTAGATTGACCATTATCACTATCAAACCCTTTCGATAACTCCATTCTCAAAATGCAATAGGGCGGTTAGGGTGGTAAGCGCGAAACATATTAAAACCCGACCTCATTGGGAATCAAAGAGACCTCCTTAAACCCTTACATTAGAACGGGTGAGCCTAGTCGAGATAACACTGACAATGTCAAGGTTTAAACACGCGAGGGCGCATGTTATAACTTTCTTATACATATAGTAAACACAATTCTAATATATAAATACAAGGTGTAAATTTAAAGCTCTTTAAATTTAGTTGTCTATTATTAATTCTAATTAATTGCAAGGATGCAATGTAACAATTAATAAATCATGAGGGGTAATATTCAAATTTATAAATCTCTATTACAAATAATATTAAATATTTAAATTCACTATTTAAATAACAAATAAATATTCAAATTCAAATAAACACATTTAAATAATATATATCAATAATAAATATTCAAATTCAAATAAACATATTTAAATAATATTTATTAATTTTGAGATTCAAAAACAATTTAAATTGGGTATTTATCCATATTTAATAAACCGTCAAATTTGAAAAGTGGCAAAAATCTGAAAACCCTAATTCTGTCAAGCTCACGTCATGATCCCCTTGTTCACGTCGTGAGCTACAACTAGGGTTCTTATCGATTATGAATTTTTCATCTAATCTTCTTCCATTAAGTTTCGAACATGTTTTTACAGAAAACATGGATCTAGGGTGAAAGTAACCATGAACCAATGGCTCTGATACCACTTTTGGGTTTTCTACGCATCAAATACACTCTAAAACTAGGCAGTAGAAAAATCGAAACAATGATATACCTAAGTGTACATGCATCCTATGGATCTATGGTTTCATGCTAACTACATCAACCCTAGAAAACTAAAACATAAGTAAGAAAACATACCTCTTACGTAGCCCTTGATCTCCATGCTTGAGATCTTGAATCTCCATGAAGTTGCTTGGATGAAAGGATCCAAACCAGAATCCCTCTAATGGTTTCACACCCAATAACACCAAAAGGTGGAATAAAAATAACTAGGAGAAGGGTCAATTTCACAAACACAAAGGGGTTAGAAATCGTCCCTAAGAAGGGAAGGAAGAAGGGTTGGTGAATACTTCAAGCCAAGGTGACAGGAGGAATGAAATCCCTAAGACCCTATTTATAGTCTTGGATGCCTCCTAGGGTACTTTCCATGTGGGATGGAGGCATAACCACGAAATTTCACTCCTTTCCCATGTGGGATGGAGTGAATTTCATCCAACCCTAATTCCATAAGGGTTCTGGAACATTCCTGATTAACCAACTATCGATTAATGAACATTCAACCCTTTAATTAATTAAACTGTTAACTAATTCCCATAATATATTTCCAAAATATAATTCTAATTAGTTTCTAACTAAATATTAACCATAATAATTAATAAACCAATTTCTCATTTATTTATTCCACTCAATTTGGGTCTTGAGGGCAACCCAAAAGGACCCTACTATTATTAGAAATATTACCAATAGTTAATGACCTTAGACACTATTCCAACATAACCTAACTAATGTAACTAACTAAATTGCACCTAGGCAGTGTACCTAGCAATGTTTTAAAACCCGGGTTGACCCGGCCGGTTCAACCGGTTGGACCGTGACCCGGGGTAGAAGGCGGGTCAATTGAGACCGGTTTTTTGTAAAAATACGAACCGGATCGAACCGGCCGGGTTTCCTCTAAACCGCGGTTCAACCGCTTATGTCGAACCGGTTAAAACCGGATTGACCCGTTTTAATAGGGTTTGGATAGTTGAAAACAACGAGCCGTTTTAATAGGGTTTGGATAGTTGAAAACAAGTAGCAAAGACCAAAACAACGAGCCGTTTGCGGTTTCTTCAATGTTTTTAAATATTTAAGCTTTGTGGACATTAAATTATTGGTTTTATATGTTTATGTATTATGCATGAAAGTAAAAATATATAAAAATAAAGAAAGACCATAAATCGGGTTGACCCGGCGGTTCAACTGGTTGAATCGGTTGACCCGTGAACCGGTCATCATACCGGGTCAACCAAAAACCCGGGTTTTAAAACATTGGTACCTAGTCAAATTATAGAATAGTCGGGTAAGTCGGGTGTCGATCATTGGGAACGATTTTGACTAATTAACCTATCTACTATTAAATTAACCTAATTTTCTAGCAAATATGGGGGTTTTATCTAATTTTGCAAGTTTAGATGAACTTAATCGCTTAGCACAAAATGCAATCACTTACTAAAAACACTCCCGTTTAGTTCGAATTCACTTCTTCTTTATGGTTAGCTAAAAATTATGGATTATCAAAGCTGGTTATCTATTATTATCTTATATTAGTAATTTAAGTCCAAATTTACCAATATTTAACTAATTCATGTAAAACTATGCATAGTCACACTCAATCAAACACATAATCAGTTATGGATTATGAATAGGCTATGTAAGATTTATTATGCAAACATAATTATGGTCATAACTTATGTTCTCCAACACATCTAAATTTAATTACTTCAATCACTTATCTAAGATTGGGTCAATCCTAGCTCTAGCAATTCAATATTCACTAAATCACTAAGTGTCAAGTTCATGTAATTTAATAATCACTAAGCTACACAGAACATGAATTCAAGCAACTAAAGAACCAAATATTAGCATGCTAAGTATTAACAATCAAACACAAGCACAATACCAACAAGTCAAATCCATAATAAATTAAACTAATCCATAAGTTGAAGCTTCATTTAACTAAATAGGAGTAACTAAATTTAGCTACTCGTAGTAGAAATCAAACTCAAACAAATCATAGTCATAAGCATGATTAAAGTACCAAACTAGATTAAGCTAATATGAACTTCTCTTCTCCTTTGGTGTTGAAAGCAAATACCAAACCTCTTTTCCTTCAGAAATCTGTCTCCAGGAACTCTCTCAATCAGCCAAAAGTCTCCAAAATCGTAATGAGCAAGACTATATATAGTTTCTGTTTTTTTCGCACCCACGTCGTGAATGGATGTGTCTCACGACGTGAATATGAGATATATGTGTTGGACAAGGACTCTTCTTCGCGTTGTTTATCTTCTGGAAGATTCGTGCTCACGCCGTGAATCTAGAAACCTCACGACGTGAATATAGCAGATTACGTAAGCTTCCTTCTCTTTTATTCTCTAAGCCTCCAAAGTTCCATGTTTTGTCAAATTTAGTCCTTTTCTCCAAAAAAAAATGCTTCTATTTGGCTGCAAAGTATAATTTAAGCTTATAAGTATCATTATTCAATGCAAATAACCAAAAGATAAATAAAAATGTAAATAAATATTGCCTATAAACATGTATAAATATGTCAATATCAATAATATGGATTATTAATATATTATGAGAATAACATATTAAGGTAAAATCATATTAATTAATTAATATGTTGGTCAAGAATTAATTTAGAACTAATTTAGTGATCAAAAGATATTAATTGAACTTAGGGGACTAGAATTGAAATTATAAGATAATTGAATTATAGGCTATGGGTCATAGGAAAGGAGGTGGATGAAAACAAGAGGGGAAGCCCACTTGAAATCGTCCATGAAGCCTTATTCTGGAAGGATCTATTGGACAGCTTAAGGCTTATGCTATCCAATTAGGGTTTTGACTGAAACCCTAATAGGACACCTATATAAAGAACCCTAGGGCTTAAAATTCCGGCTACCCTTGCTTCCCAGAGATCACAAAGCCGAAATTAAGCCTTCATATCCTCTCTCCACGATCATGCAACTTGCTTTGGTGTTTGTAAGCCATTAGAGGTATTACACTTGTGATACTAAGGTCTAGAAGTTGAAGATTCCTACTACTTGGAAAAGGTAATCATCTAAATCTGATTTTAGTTGTTAGCTTCGAATCTTATATGCTAAATCTAGGGTTTATAGGTTTGGATGATTTGCATGTACAATAGAGAAACCTAGATCCAATGTTTTAGGGTTTTGTATGCGCACATAGGATTGTTCTTATGCTCAAAACCCATCATCTCTCTCTTCTGCAGAAGCATAATACATATCTATGCGACAAGTTTGTGTTGACTTAGCTTGTCTCTCAAGATTGCTACATGAGTTTCAAGTTTCAAACATAACTCCAATTCCTCTTAAATGGGATAACATGGCCGCTATCTATATTTACACAAATCCAGTCTTCCACGAAAGGACCAAACATATAGAATTATACTGCCATTTTGTTCGAGAAAAGCTGCAAGAGGGATTGATTTCACTCATAATTGTTTCAACTCAATGTCAATAAGCAGATATTTTGACCAAAAATCTCTCCTCAACACAACATCAACTTGCAATTTCCAAGCTGCATCTCAATCCTTTCCCTCCAGCTTTAGGGGGGGGGGGGGGGTTAGCTCTGGTTATTTCAGTTAGACGGTTAGAGGGGTATATTAGTCTTTTTTTTGAAAGTTTGTTAAATAGTTGTTAGTCTTAAATGATTGTTAAGCTTATATATATATATATATATTGAAGTTTATACTCTCTAATCAATGAAATAAGTTTACACAGAATCACTTTAATCTCTCTTAATCTTCATCACAACATCTAGTATTTGAATCACTCAAATTCAAAGATAAGAATAAACCCAGAAGGCATTTGAAATAATCAAAATCATGTTTGAAAACCTTAAAAGAAAGATGTGGTGTTGAAATCATGACAAAAATAGAGATAATCAGAGTAAATTCATGTCTAGAAGACCCAAACATTAGTGCCTTTCTCTTTCTCAATTCACTAATTTACTCTCATGATCGAACATCGTTAGCACTTAGCAGCTTCTTATTTGTGTATGAAAAGGTCATGACTTGGCTAGAAGTTTAAACACAAACACACACAGCCGGTAGTCCAGTAACGAGAGTGGCGGCGGATTCCAGCGAGAGAAGAGAGGAACGACAACGAGAGTGTCGATGATGAAATGGTAGATTAGGTTAGGTACGTTTAAGAGTAAATTACACAAATCGTTTCTCATGTAAGTGTCAAAAGATACGTTTAGTCCTTATTTTCAAAAATTAACACACACCTTCTCTCGTTTCTTTAAAACTTTCATGTTCTGTCCCTAACAGATATAAATGACCATATTACTCTTTTCTATTTCGTTTTTCATTTATTTTGTATTCATTTGTTATTTATAATTATTTATTGATTTGTTTATTAATAATAAAAATATTTACTGCCTTTAAAAAAATGACAATGATCCCAAGCACAGGTAGTTAAGCACGTTCGTAAGTTCCCCCTTTTTCTTAAGTAAGCATCCTATTTAACATCACCACCCACACCGGCGACCTGCATCTCTGCCGACTCCAGTACTCCCGGAACTCCAAGAAATCTCTGGCAATACCATCAAACCATCTCTCTCTCTCTCTCTCTCTCTCTCTCTCTCCCCCCCCCCCAAGAAATCTGGTGCACCTGGACAAAAAGAAGAATAGATCAGTATACTTGGACATAAAAGACAATTGAATAGGGGAAGGAGATGGTAACAAAAGGGGATGGCTAGACCCCAAACCCTAAATCGTCTTCGACATTTGAAGAGTCTAAATCGAAACACTAGATCGACGACATGTTCCCTCATCTTTTCCAATATGCATCTGGAAGAGTCATAGTCACCGAAAACCCCTCTTGACCGTATCCATCTTTATGTAGAACTCTCCAGAAACCACCTAACCCCCTCTATGATGCCATTGATCTAGACTTTCCTCCTCTCCCTTTCTGAGTACATCTCTATCAATGACTTAGATTCAAAGAACGATGACGACCTACATGACAGATCTAGTGAAGCTTTTGATCTCAATAAAGATGGATATTTAGATGGTTTCTTTAGAGGTTTAGACAAAGACGTGAAATGGTGGTAGGTGACGACGACATACCATAGGAAGTGAAGATGTTTCCGGTTCAGATATCTGGTGGTAGTGGTGCCTATTAGGGATGAGAATTTGGCATGAAAACCATAACCAAACCGAAAAGTGAACTGAACCAAACTGAATTAGGCCCGAATAAGCTATTCGATTCAATTTTCGGGTATCTAAGGCTTATTCGGTTTTCGGGTTAATCGGTCTGGGTTACCCAAATAAGGTCTTATTGGGTCCAAAAGGACCGAACCAAATATGAAAAGTCACATTTTTCCCCTTGAACGATTGCTTATTCGGTCTTGTGTTCTATCGATCGTTACCCAAAATACTCACGTAATGTTTAATGTTTAACTTATATACTTATAGATAGATTTTTGGGTGTTTTGGATGTTTAATGTTTAGTGTTTAATATGTTGCATAATAACTATATCTTACGATTGTGGTGGTTGGATTTTACATTTTATATATCAAGAATAGTTAATCCGTGTTATTCGTTTTTATCATAGGCTACAAAAGTCATACAAAATAAAATATTTATAATCACATTGTAAATGTTATTTGGGCTATTTGGGTTCGGGTTATTCGGTTCCTTAATCTTCTTGAACATGTTATTTGGGTTATCCGGGCTGGAACCGAACCGAACCAAATAATACCCGAACTGAACCGAACCCCTGTTGCTTATTTGGTTCGGTTTTCGGTTCATACAATTACCCTTATTCGGTTTTCGGTTTATTCGGGTTCGGTTCGGTTCGGTTCTGACCCGAATAACATCCCTAGTGCCTATTTCCAATGATTTCATAGAGAAAAAAGAGAGAGATAAACAAAGAGTCATTACGTGAACAGCGAAGACATATTTCTTTTGTTTTTCAAAATTAATAATAACAATAATATTAACAGTAAATTAATTGAAAAAAAAATTACACAAAGGCCTTATGGTCATATCAGATCTAGCATGGATTAAGATCGAAACAAATCAGGAACGAAGCCTGCAAGTTTTAAGCAAATGATGGACGATCCGAATTAATTTTTGAAAATAGGGACTGAAATGTTTATGATGATAACTAAAATGTTTATGATTTATTATTTATGTTTTATAATAAAAAAAAAATAACTATTAAAATAACGACTGAACATGTCTTTTGGCATTTGAACAATGGACGATTCGTTTAATTTACTCTAATTTAAAGATCCTCTTTTTTAGGTGGGGTAAGAGGAATTAATTAATCTAACCATTTTTAATGTGTATTTTTTAAAGAAAAATAGCTCTTTTTTTTTGGCAAAAATAACCACTTTGTCCGGAATGGGGTATTCCAGACCAAGAAAAAAAACATTTTTTTTACTAATTCTGTAATGACATTCCATATTCCGGACTAAAATTTCGGATTTTGAACAAAAAAAAAAAAAAAAAAAAAAAACTCTGGAATTCCAAGAACAAATTTGAATCCAAAGAATAATTCCGGAATTTCGCGAAAAAAAAAATCATTTTTTTACTTAAATTTAACAAAAGGTTTAAAAAAAAAACATATTAATGTGAACTATATACGATATTGGTGTATAAAATTAGATATTTTATTGAGAAACGATTACATTAAGCATTTTGAAATGCAGTATGTGAAATCACAAAATAAAATAAAAAATTTCTTTGAAAATTAAATTTAAAAAAAATATAAATTAAATTAAAAAATAAACTCCGGAATATGAAAGTATTTCGGAATTAAGCATTCTAAAGAAAGTGATTATTTTTAAAACTGAAAAAATATTGTTATTTTTCTTTGAAAACCTCTTTTATAATGGTTAGGTTACACAATTTCCCTTTTTTTTGTATCGTGCTTGCTTTAAATAAAAAAGTAAATTAGATTTTAGTCCCCATGGTTAAGTCCTTTTAAAGATCCTATGAAGGTTTT
This sequence comes from Lactuca saligna, assembly GCF_052625555.1. Classification (NCBI taxonomy): domain Eukaryota; kingdom Viridiplantae; phylum Streptophyta; class Magnoliopsida; order Asterales; family Asteraceae; genus Lactuca; species Lactuca saligna. The sequence continues at coordinate 83,583,960 of NC_136417.1, read as the reverse complement.
TTTTAGTTTTAAGGTTCATCAGCCAAACAAAAGTTATTTGTCATGTTTTCGATTCTTAGACCGTTAGACTTAACGAATCATTCATTTAGTTCATGAAAATGATTATTTTGCCTTTTGTATTTTTGTTCTTTTTCATCCACTTACCATGTTCAAGAACACTAAAATATCTAAACCATAAATCTTAAAGGCTTTAACATCTAAACCAAAAATCTACGAATTAATAATCATTATCACTAAAAAAAAAAAAAAAAAAAAAAAAACTTGCAGCATAAGTTTAGACGTTTCAACCTTATTTTTAGTAATACCATTTTATCATCAAGTATGTTATAATGTTAATAGGGTATTATGCGTCTATTGTGTAAGTTAAGGATTTTTGGAGTTGACGGAATGTTAAAACGTACATAAGGTATGGCAGAAACTGTTAAGTATATTACTATTATAATTTGATAAAGTTGGTGTAATTGGGATAAAATTTTCACCTTTGATTTGAGAGAAAAGATTAAGGTGTAAGTTTTATAATTATTACAATTATTTGAAATTTTCTAATACAAAGTAATAACTAGGTAAAAGTATGTAAACCGAATTAAACTCGTAGTGGTTTCTTTAAGTTCGACCAAGAGAGAGGATGGGGGGCAAGGGGCTATTTGTTGCTTTCAAAGGAAGGTGTAAGATATTTTGCAACAAATTATTTTTATGGTGGGTTTGATGGAGGTAAGAAATTCTAACACCCCTCACTATAGCCTCATTTAAAATTACATTATACTTTGAAACAAATTTTTTTTTTTCATAACTTCAACAAGAAATATCAAATATTGTAAAACATCTTCAATATTGTTGGGAAGATTAGAGTTTGTGGTGGAGATCTGGATACCAACTTGGATCGTGATATCACTTTCCGAACTGATATTTCTACCCTATGTTTAGGTTACAAGAAATTCAGCCTAAGATATAAATTAAATTAAAAAATAAACTCCGGAATATGAAAGTATTTCGGAATTAAGCATTCTAAAGAAAGTGATTATTTTTAAAACTGAAAAAATATTGTTATTTTTCTTTGAAAACATATTTTATAATGGTTAGGTTACACAATTTCCCTTTTTTTTGTATCGTGCTTGCTTTAAATAAAAAAGTAAATTAGATTTTAGTCCCCATGGTTAAGTCCTTTTAAAGATCCTATGAAGGTTTTTTTTTAGTTTTAACGTTCATCAGCCAAACAAAAGTTATTTGTCATGTTTTCGATTCTTAGACCGTTAGACTTAACGAATCATTCATTTAGTTCATGAAAATGATTATTTTGCCTTTTGTCTTTTTGTTCTTTTTCATCCACTTACCATGTTCAAGAACACTAAAATATCTAAACCATAAATCTTAAAGGCTTTAACATCTAAACCAAAAATCTACGAATTAATAATCATTATCACTAAAAAAAAAAAAAAAAAAAAAAAAAAAAAAAAAAAAAAAAACTTGCAGCATAAGTTTAGACGTTTCAACCTTATTTTTAGTAATACCATTTTATCATCAAGTATGTTATAATGTTAATAGGGTATTATGCGTCTATTGTGTAAGTTAAGGATTTTTGGAGTTGACGGAATGTTAAAACGTACATAAGGTATGGCAGAAACTGTTAAGTATATTACTATTATAATTTGATAAAGTTGGTGTAATTGGGATAAAATTTTCACCTTTGATTTGAGAGAAAAGATTAAGGTGTAAGTTTTATAATTATTACAATTATTTGAAATTTTCTAATACAAAGTAATAACTAGGTAAAAGTTTCTTTAAGTTCGACCAAGAGAGAGGATGGGGGGCAAGGGGCTATTTGTTGCTTTCAAAGGAAGGTGTAAGATATTTTGCAACAAATTATTTTTATGGTGGGTTTGATGGAGGTAAGAAATTCTAACACCCCTCACTATAGCCTCATTTAAAATTACATTATACTTTGAAACAAATTTTTTTTTCATAACTTCAACAAGAAATATCAAATATTGTAAAACATCTTCAATATTGTTGGGAAGATTAGAGTTTGTGGTGGAGATCTGGATACCAACTTGGATCGTGATATCAATTTCCGAACTGATATTTCTACCCTATGTCTGAGTTACAAGAAATTCAGCCTAGGATAATCCAAGTGGATACTTACGTTTCTAAACACAGAAAACATAAGCCAATATGCTAAAGGATTCTGTGAATGTGTGATGAAAAACGAGAGCTAAAGAACGTAACCCCTTCTGGAAAGGAAGAGTTGTTTATATATTAAACACGATTAGGGTTTCATTAGGGTTGGGTCGTCATTAGTTGCTTTGGAAGCAAGTAATATTAAACCGGATTAGGGTTACCAAAACTAACGAGTTTCGTTAGTTTTACCATAATCACCCTCAAAAAATTGAGTTTTCCATTATGTTCCCACATGCAAAATTCGATGAGGTTTTGGGATCAAGCGGGACCCCAGCCAGGGGCTCTACCCCTTGGATCCCGCTAGAGGCGCTGCCCGTAGACCCTGCCAAAGGGGCGCTACCGCTTTGGAAACCCCGGACCCGAGGGCGCTGCTCGCGGACTCCCGACTAGTCGTTGAACCGGCTTCTGACTCGATCTTATACATACGTGCACTCCTCACAACCTCGTACATATATTAGAATATAAATTATGAAGCCCTTAGCTCATATGTTAGTTCTAGTTACTTAAAATGACATGGTGACACTAAAATCACCAACAAATATTTGGTCGGTTTGTCAATAATAACGCCAAAAGTAAGTATTTTATTAACTTTTAGATCAATACACCATTGTTTTCACTCTCACTCATTGATTACAATCTAAACCGCAAAACCTTCTAAAAGTGTCTTCTTGTTCTTTACTTCATTTCTACAAAGAATATATAATACTTGTGTCTATATCGAAGAATAAAAGTTTCATGTTGCATTCCTTCTTTCATCCAATACCTATTTCAGGAAAAAAAAAAAAAAAAATGTGTTAAATAAATTTCCCTTTTTGAAAACTCAATATAGAACCATATAGAAATTGTCAAAATTGGGCAAAAATTTTAGAATGATAAGGACTTGAAAGATACCTTTCTTTGGAACATTCTCATTGTGAGCACCAGTGTATCTCGCATTCTGAAAATTGAAAGAGTTAAATACAAGAAATAGCAATGTACCTGTTATTGATTAATGTATTATAACATTTTACTTTCATTTCTTGCTATTATAGTTTTGTACTTTGAAAAAATATACTCAATATAACAATGTCATCTAAATACAAAACGCTTTTCAATGCTATAGTTGAATAGATTTCTCAAAGTACAATGCCGTAATAAGGAAAAAAAAGTACAATGTTATATTCGGGTTTAAAAGTACAATACTTAATAAGATATAAGCTGAAAGTATAACACTATAATAGAAAGAAATGAAAGTAGGATGTGGTAATATAAAAATAAATGTAAGTACGTTACTATTTCTTGCATTTAGCCCCAAAAAATACAATAGAATGATATCTTGTTGACAACAAAAAGATTGGTCCATTAACCAAATCACCCAACAAATCGTTGAATTTAGCAAGACCAAGTATTAAAGTTGAAGCGAAAAGATAGTACAGTTTGACTTTTGAGGTCAAAATGTATGTAACAATACTTCCAAATTCAAATTTTGACATGCATCTGTCACAAACTTGCATCAACATATTCTTTATTTGTAGTAGTTGTCATAAGGATTAGTACAGGCATGAATTCTGCCTTGAAACTATAAAAAATGACATCAATTTTGAATCTCAAAAGAAGTTTGTTTGACCTGAAAAGTCAAAGAGTACTATATCTTTGTAATATGTAAAAAAAACTAACTCACTAAGTAAATAAGAACAAGAGGTAAATATTTTACCGAGCATCCTGGAAAGTATTAAAAGGATGTGAAGAACCATCCGAATATGTCAACACAAATTGTGTAGGAAGACCTGAAGGGATCTTTATCTACAAAATCATTATAAGAAAGAGATGACCATTATCAAAATTATAAAGAAGCTTTTTAAGGATTTTTTTTCAATGATAATGGCTGATAGGGGCATTTACGTCCTTTGCACAAACAAGAAATTAAGATTGAGTCTCGATCCCCTGTTTTCCACCTTTTTGGGTGAGACAAAAATGTGCAATTTTTAATTTGCTTCGATCACAAGTTTTAAAATTTAATACTCCATCTTTCCCATGAGAAGTCCAACAATCTCTATTTTTAGAAACTTTCCAAAAAGTTACAAAAAATCAAGATTTCCTATTTTTTTCATTGTTGAAGGGTATTTTAGTCATTCGACTAATAATTAAGTAGGTATCCAAAAATTCAATTATTAAATTTGTAAATGTATTTTTTTCAACAAGTTAAAAATTTAAATGCCATCAAAATCGCTTATTCAATTTCCCTTCAAGAAAGGATGATTTGCTTGCAAGTTGCAATTGAAACCAAATATGTTTAGGAAGTCAATATTAAAATACATCCCTAAATTTATATGCCAAATCAAACTCATATTCATGTCTATATAAAAAAAAGAAAAATTAAATATCCTCCTACATATCCTCCTACACATCCTAAATTGTGACATGTGTCAGACAAATGTATTAAAATATTATTATTTTCATTAAATATAACACATGTCATCATTTAAGATGGGTAGTAGGATATGTAGAAAGAAATTGTAGGAGGATATTTAATTTCACATAAAAAAAAAAAAATGAATGTTTTATTTCACATACCGATACATCATTGGTATATTCCCCTTGGATGAAAATTTCTTGTGTCCGATTGATCTTTACTTGGTAGTTTGATCGCCTTAAAGTGAAAGTTGTTTGCTCCCGATTCTCGGAAGAATCCATCTGCAAAAAAGTCTCAAGTTTTATGAGCCTTAACAAAATAAATTTTAAGCGTAAATTGGTCATATCATTCCAATTTCGCAAGTCAGAAACTCAGAATTGTCTTACAAACGTTCTAGTTCAAAAAGTATATGGATAAATGATTTATAAAAAGTATTTAAGAAAACAAGGTTAGGAAAAATATTATGGGTTAAATGCAAAAAATACTTTCATTTCTTCCTAACAAAACATTGTAGTTTGAAAAAATTACCAATTATAGCAATGCAATAAATATACAAAACATTTTTCAATGCTAAAATTGGGTAGATTTTAGAAAGTATAATCCCCTAATGAGAAATAAAAAATAAAAAAAAAATGGAAGTAGAATGCTATGATTCTGTTGAATTTTTGACGTACAATAATACTCCTTGATAACAAAAAATGTGAAAGTACAATATTGTAATGGAAATAAATGAAAGCAGGAATTTAGATATTATGATAACACAAATAAATAAAAGCACGTTATTTCTTGAATTAAGTTCAAAACTGAAATGAGGGCAAATTTGTAAAAAGTGAGGGGTTAATGTCAATAAGAAAAAAGAAAATTAATTTACCAGAAGCAAAATACTAAATGATGCTTGACCAGCTGCCATATATTTGTCTATCTCTTCTTGCATTTCTGGATCTGTGAATTATCATATTTCAAAAGATTAAAAACTCCCTTTTTAATAAATTATTCATGAAGATTACCAATTTAACCTTGTTAACAAGGTTAACTTACCACAGATTATCTTGTTTTGCTCATTGGCAAAAAGTCGGACTATTTCCCCCTGACAACAACAAAGTTTCTCAAAATTTTAGATTATCATATTGAAAATATAGTTTTTTAATAATATGTATTGTATTATTATTTATAAAAATTAAAACAGAATCAGCAAAAATGTATTGGGGCTCAAGCTCAACCCAAAACTCCAAAATAAAAAAGTACGATTGTATATTAAAATATAAAGAATTAACAACTTAAATTACCATATCACATATATAACGTTGTATGTTGATTGAAATATCTAATTAAAAAGAAAACTTGATGATTATATCAACTTAATAGAAGGTTACTTTTTCATTTAGTTTTGTGCCATTGAAAATAATTTATTATTCTTTAACTATTTTATATCATATTATATATCCAGCTAAAAAAAATTAAAAGTTGGAATAGATTTTGAATTTAAAAATTATAGATTTGAATATTTTTTTACCTGACGACCATGATCATCCATTGGTATGCATTCAACAGCAATAAGTTTATCAACATCATCAGCTGTAACTATATACTCTGGACTTGTGGCTCCTGAGAATTTGGAATGAATTACCTTTTTACCCTTTAAGAAAAAGGATTAAATGCAAGAAGCAGAAATGTAATTTCATTGTTTCGTATGATAGCGTCCTACTTTCATTTCTTTCTATTAAAAGTTGAAACATTGTACTTTAAAATTTGTAACGAATTATAACAATGTCATACATATACAACGCAATTTTCAAAGCTACAATTAGGTAGATTTTTATATGTACAATGTTGTAATGGAAAAGTAAGATACTATATTACATGAGAATTGAGCAATGAATTACCAATCATGCGTCAATGGGTGTGCATTAGAAATTTCTTACACTTTCAAAAATAGTTTAAATGCAATAGCAAAAAAATTGAGTATATTTTTTTAAAGTATAATACCTTAATAAGAAAATAATTGAAAGTACAATGCTACACTTGCATAGATTCTTCGGAGTACAATAATGTAATAGAATAAATGCAAATATGTTGCTATTTCATGCGTTTAGCCTTTAGGAAAATACACACTTAGTGTAATAAATATGAATAATACATATATGGGTCCATCTCTCCTATTTTCCTTTACTATTTTTTGCATTTTGTCAAATAAAACTAGTTTTATATACTTACCCTCAATGTACTCCAAAGTAACATCTCGATGGTAATGAACCCACTGAAATACATGCAAATACATTATAAATATATACAAATATCAATCTCTTCATGGTTAACGTTATATTTTATATTCAAATTCTTGAAACTTATATATACCTGAAACATGCATTGTGAGGTCCCATGCAATGGAAATCCACACACTAGAAGTTTACCTCCAGGTTTAGCATCCCCAATTATTTGGAACTCTTTTATTCCCGGGCTATCTTCTATTGGAAAACATATATATATATATATATATATATATATATATATATATATATATATATAGTAATTTCATCAAGGTTTTAATGCAAGAAATAGCAATGCACTTTCATTGATATGTTTATTATAGCATCATATTTTCAATTCTTCCTATTATAGCAATGTGGTTTAAAAAATACATCCAACTATAGCAATGTCATCCAACTTCAAAGCAATTCTCACTGCTAGAATAAAAAAATTAAAAAATTAAAAAAAAAAAAAAAAAAGAACATAAAGGTACAATGCCATAAATTTGGTAAATTTTCCTAAGTACAATACCTTAATATGAAAACTTTGAAATCACAATGTTGTATTGGAAAGATGAATTTAGGATGTTGTAATACACAAATATATGAAAGTGCATTGCTATTTTAAATATCTTGCATTTAATGCTTTCATAATTGTGTTTGTTACCTTCTAAGTATGAATTACCTCGATCATTAGATCTATCACTATTCACCCTATTAGAGAACAAAAAGAGATTTTTCATTACAGAAAAAAATACTTTGGAAGTACGATGCATCAAGTTATTCTTTTCTCTATGGTCTCTTTCAGCTTGTGAAAATCGTTGCTGACCCTGCAAGAAAAAGAAATAAATAAATATTTTATGCATAAAACTATAAATGAAATGATTGCAACTTAATGCCAAAAGAAATTCTCATGGCTATTAATTATAATATAGGGGGAGATGATAGTATAAGCTTAAACATAATCATGCCTAAACAAGCTAAATGAGTAAAAAGTTAAAGAGAATAATCCAAAATGCAAAAAAATGGCAACCTACTTTCATTTATATGTGTATAATAGCATCATAATTTTATTTCTTTCTCTTACAAACTATACTTCTAATCTTTTTCTAATCGAGGCATTGTATAATGAAATCTATAAAATCATAACATTATACTTTTAAAATTTCTTATGACAAATCTTTAACCTAATTTTCCAAGAACAACAACTTACGATTATACTTAACAATGCCTCAATGTTCATTCATTACAACATCATACTTCAAAATTCTACAAAATTATAACATTCACATTTTCTTTCTTAGAAAATATCTTCAACCTAAATTTCAGGGAACAATAACTTACGATTTGAAATTCCAACGAGATTTGTAGTTGTTTGATAACCACTGCCATTGTTGGACGTTGTTTCCGATCCATACTGAGGCACTGATAAGCAATCTTTCTGAATGTTTGCAATGAATTTGGTTTTGCTTGTTTCCGTATTTCAGGAAAAATGATTTCATCTATGTTTCTTTCTTTATAACGAAGTGTGACCAAGTGAGATAAGAACCTACGTTCATCATCATATTTTCTAATCATTGCTGGCCTTCCACATAACACTTCAAACAATATCACACCAAAAGAATACACATCAGATTCTTTTGTAAGTACTCCTGTTGATACATATAATGGATCAACGTACCCTAATGTCCCAACTGCATTGGTGACAAGAAAAGTAAACTCCTGGTTTGTGGGGCCTATTTTAGACAACCCAAAATCAGAAATCTTTGCATTCCAATTCTCATCCAACAAAACATTTGAGCTCTTTATGTCGCGATGTAGCACCCTGTGCCCCTCTCCTACATCGTTATGCAGGTAATATAGTCCTCGAGCAGCACCAAGACATATATGAATCCTTTGCGCCCATGTAAGATGATCAGTGGCTAAGTGATTATCGAGGCTTCCATGAATCTCATGATTATACACAATGATCTTTTCATCACCTTCATCACAGAATCCAACAAGAGAGACGAGATTCTCGTGTTTGTAACTTGAGAGCATCACGATCTCCATCAAAAACTCTTTTTCTCCCTGCCCGCACTTCACATCTAACCTTTTTACAGCGACGGTGGTGGATGGCCTGGTGGAAGAGGCGGGGATGACTGGGAGTTGACCCTTGTACACCCTCCCAAATCCACCATGACCGATGACGTTACAGTCGGAAAAGTTTTCTGTGGCTAATTTGATGGCTTCAAGTGGAATTTTAAGGTGGTTGAATTCCGGAATAAGAGACATACTAGATATTATTAAATATTGAGAAGATGATTGGAGTGTTGACACGCAGATAAGAAAGAACAGAACAGCAGGAAAGATATTTGTTGAATATGTAAATGATTTTCTTTCGAGACATTCAGAACTAAAATTGACGAATAGAGTCGGTTGACGTTGACCAAAACATTTAAGAAAAATAAAGCCTCGAAAAGACCGTCCACGTTCCAATCAAATCGTCCCACACGGAAAACAAGTCGGCCTTTAATTTTTTTTTCTTCTAAATATCTAACTAATATTTATAAAGAGAATTAAAATTATTAAATTGTCTCCTGTCTACACAATAAAATCAAAAGTCACCCTTCTTCCATCTCATTTTTATTTTAAATAATATATATAACCGGAAAATACAAATATTATATAATCTACTACTAAACTAACACCTAATATCACATATATTTACCACGGGATTTGAACCCTCGAACTTAAAGAGGGAGAACATCACCTGATACCGCTCGGTTTGGTGTGTGTGTGTGTGTGTGTATATATATATATATATATATATATTACTGAGGTACCCGCGCGATACAACAGTGTCGAATAGTTCCTTTCGGCGAATAGTTCTTAGGGCGATTACAAAGTTCAAGTCCGGACCTATTTTGCAGAAATTGGTGGACCTTGGACCAGACATGTTCAAGTGAAGGTCCAAATATTCACCCTAACCTAGACTTGGTCACAATATTTTTTATACCTTTTGATTTTTTTATCATAATTTTTGATGTTTATTTTTATCAATGTTTCATCCATTTATATTTGTGTAATAAGTTAATATTTTATTTATCTTCTTTGTGTTATTTTTTTATATGTTAAATTACATTATTATAAAGACATGGTCAATAAATAATAACATAAAACATTAAACAAAACAAATTTTCTATTTTGATAATAATAAACAAAATCAAATTAAAAAATGCATGAAATGTAGAGTACTACTACTACTAATAATAATAATAATAATAATAATAATAAAGTCAATGATATATATATATATATATATATATATATATAAATAGCGAAAAGTGAATATACCCTTAAAGGTATAAAAGCTTAAGTATCTAAACCCACCATAATACGTCGTTTTGTTTGATATATTCATTATAATGTTCTTAAGCTTCGATCCCTAACTTGATTTACCTTCAAGATTTTCAAATTTTCATTATTATCTTCCCCTTACATCTCATCTTTTGTCGAACACCTATATGTAACAGGAAGATAAATATGAAATTTATAAAAATCTTGAAAGTAAATCAAGTTAGAAGTTGAGTTAGAAGAATATTTGACAACTACAATGTATATATATGATACAAACGACTTAATATGGTAAATTTGGGTACCTAAGCTTATATATCATTAAGGGTATATTGACAACTACAATGTATATATATCATTAAGGGTAAATTTGGGTACCTAAGCTTATATATATATATATATATATATATATATATATATATATATATATATATATATATATATATATATATATATATATATGCCTAGGTTATTCTATTTAAAGTAATTATTGTGTTATTGTATGCATAAATGTGGGCCAATCAAATTTAATTATTTTAAGAAAGTGATTAATATATATTATTGAATTAAATATAATTGAAAATATCATCTTAATTAATTACAAGGGTAATGTAGTCAATTAATATAGATTTAATAAAGGAAAATTGCATTTTTATAAAGGATCATAGATTCTATTAATTTTAAAAATCCGATTTTACGTATTATAATTTTTTTAATTCGAACATTCTAACAGAATATGTTTATGAATATATTCAAAAATAAAAATATTCTTGAACCATAAATAATAAAAATATTCTTGAACCTATTTCTTGATCATGAATTTAAAAACTTCTTGTAGAATAACAAATCCTTGAATAATCAATTGAAGAATAAAAACAAAAAACACATTATTTCTTATAGAATATGGGTAACAATTGTTAAGAATTACATTTACTATTAAGGAATAAAACTAAAAACAATCAAAACGGGAAAGAAAACATCAAAATCTAACAACGACTAATACATTCTAAAAGAATAATGTGGTCCGTTTCAATTTTGTGGTCTGTTCTTCAAGCATTAACATCTGTGATTCCAACAGAATTGGAATTCGTCTTTCCATTCCAATAGAATTGGAATTCGTGATTCCATTCCAATAAAATTGGAATCTCACCAATATCATCTATTGAATCATCTACCTAAACACTCTTCCATTCTCTATTCTTTTCTGCATCGATTCACAATCAATATTTAATACAAAAGAAAAATCACCCTTGCATTCCTTCTCTTCTTCGTTTTCAGTCAAGAACACACCACCTAAGTGTATGTTTTCTAGTGCAAACCTGAATGAAGAGTGTCTTGAAAAGGGTCTTAGGGAAAGCAGTGATGTTGGCAGTGACAACATTGAGCTTCAAAGATTCAAAAACCTCACAAATCTTGACCATCATGTCTCTTCTTTTCTTGCATTTCAAACTCACCAATGTTATCTTCTCTCCTACGTATGACACTTTTAACTGTTAATTAACAGTTTAACACAATCATCAATTTGAGATAAAATCATGAGAGTACGTAAAAACAGTTCAAGACTTTGACTTACTTCAATAATTTCAATCGGAAAGGCCCTTGAATCACTTGTATCTGGAGATTGCTGAATCCTTTTCTTCTTTGACTTTTCCATTGACATGAACACTATGTCCTGATCAAAATCGTAAACCCCAGATTCTGATTTTTGAGACTCTAGTTTCATTATCTCCTCTTGAATAATACTCCCTTGGAGGCCACCGACGACTTAGTTCCATCCGGTGAACTTGAATCACAATAATCGGAAAATGTTTCCTCTAATCCGCCCCAACTGTATTTCAGAAATTGCAGAAGAAGATGATGGATTCAGGTTTAAACAACGAAGAGAAAAGGAGAAGATCATATGATTAGTTAATTAGTATGATTACCTATCGAATTCTTCGGTTTGGAGAAACATATTAGTCTCCCAATAGTTTTTATACCCACCTGCACCGTTGCTTCGCTACTCCTTGTCGAGAGCTCCGTTTCTAGGGTTTGTGTCACAACTAGAAATTTTATGCCTTGTAACTTCAACACTTAAGTGAGAATTATGAATCTAGGACAGGAAAGCATGCATGATACTTATTCTATAACAACAAGTTTTCCATCAAACACTTCATACAAGCATTACAAAATACTCAACAAGCAATTGGGAACCCTAGAAGTTCTTGTTTAGGTCCATTTTGGTCTAGGACTTCCTTATTAGGCCCAATGGACCAATAAGCTTCCAATTTGACCATCTTGGACTTAGAACTCTTAAATGGGCTCTAATTGGATCCACTTTCATTTATTTCAACATTTTGGGCCATATTGGGCCTAGAATGAAATGAATTGAATATTATGAACTATTATGGACCATAATTAACCTAATCTAGCCTAATAAAGCATAAAAATCACACTTATATTTTATAAGGCCAACAATCATTCAACCTAACTCTAATATGGGCTTAGGGGCAAAAAGCCCAAAAATCCTTTCTCTCCTCTCTCCATTCTCGGCCCAAGACAAGCCCAAAAGAAAAGGAAGAGTTGACTTATTTCATGACACCTCATTTTTGTCCTTAGGTTTTCCATGCAACACACATATCTCCATGCAACAATCTTGTCAAACTTCTCACTCCTCCCCTCCCATCTTGTTTCGGCCGAGAGCACACACACACACACACCTCACAAAAACACTCTCTAAATTACTCAAGAATCATCCACTCTCTCCATCCAAGATCTTAAAAATTTGGCTAGAAGCTTAAGGATCTTCATAAAGTGATTCATCATTTAAGGTAAGTTAATGGCTAACTTATGATCTAACTCCCTTCACTTCATAAAAATCTCTTCTAAATTCATTCAATCTTGTGATCTTGCACCTTAGAAGCTCCTAAACTCGAGATCTTCAAGGAAAGGTTGCTAAGGCCGAAAATCACCTCATTTCTTTCCATCTCTTCTCCAAAACCGAAACCACACCCAAAGGTGAGCTTCATACTCCCTATTTTTTGGTTTTACAAGTTTTATGGGGGGGGGGGGGGGGGGGGGGGGATACAAGCAAATGTGTAGATCAATGAGTGTATGTATGTTTTGTGTGATTTCTATGTTTATATTTATGCTCTTATGTGATTGTGGTGTTGGATCTAGTCAAAAAGTCCTTAAAAACCGAGATTTACATTAGGTTTTATGAAACTAATATAAGTTGCATTATTACACACAAATCATTTCTAGAAAAATAACCAAGTTTGTTAATATGAACATCTTTGGACTAAAAACCCATTTTTTTTGGACTCAAAATGTGAAAAATATAAAATTAAAGGGCCCAAAATGACAAGATACGAATTTTGATGGTTGAAATGAGTCAAAATAGTTTCAACAGAGTATTTACTGAAAATATACTCTCTTGAAGGATTAAAATGTGAAATTTTTAAACCTAATGGGCCAAAAATGAACATTTCGGACCAGTAAGGCCCAATTTGCGAGATTTTCAAATTAGAGGGGCTAAAATGTACTTTTCTGTAAAACAGGGGACTACTAGTGCTCCAAGTCCATTTCAAGGGTTAAAAATACTTTTCATATTTAAAAGGGACCAAAGATGCAAAAAATTTCTATTTTGGGCCAAAAGTGTAAAACTTGCAAAAATAGAGGGTTCAGCTGAGAAAACTTCATTTTGAGGGACTAAAACTGTTTTTCAAATAAATTTGAGCTGAAAAATACATTTTCAACAAGTTTTGATACTAAAATGTCAAGAAAAATGGTTTAAGGACTAACATAGAAATTCTATTATTCAAATGGTCAAAATTGTAAATTTATCCAAAAGAAAGGGGCTGCAAAAAAAAAGAAAATCCTAATGTTTTAACCAATAAATCCGTTATGATAAAATACTAGTACCACGACTACCGACAAAACATAATACACCTTCAAATAGTACATGTAAAGTTTTAGTTTAAATTAATTAATACAGTATAAATATGTATTTTAAAAAACGTATATATAAATTTGATTTATAAAGTAAACATATATTTAAAATAAAAATAAAAAGTTATATATGTAGATTTATAAGGTGACTCTATTGCCACATGAGACCAACGTGTGCAATATGTGTACATAACAAGGATAATAATTAAACATACAAACGTGTTCATTTTTTTATTGGGTTAAATATGATACGCGTCAATTTGCATAACATCCCTTAATATAATAAATAAGTATAAAATAGGTCACGTGGCATTCACATAGCCCCCCAAAGCAATTTTTCCCACACTTTTCACTTAATGTCAATTTCCTATACTACCCTTGTGAAACCCAATCGGCTGCTTGATTTCTGCGATTCTTTTTGATTTCTTCCTGCAAAATTTAAATGAATTCAAATTAAATTATCATTATTTTGTTTCTAAAGATAACCGTATGTTTCTAATTTTTTCAAATATATCATCATATATCAACTCCTAAAAAAACGCAATTTACCTAATCAATTAATCTTAAATACATTCTCACGATTATTTTCATTCACATCTAATCCAAACTACGGAGAAAAAGAAAACTTTGCAAGAAATCTTCAAGTCGGCTGTTCTTATTGGTTTAAGGTATGATATTAATTTTTTTTTTTTGATTCTTATTCACTGTGTGCATGTTCAAGTCGTCTGATATATGTTTCTATTTCAATGTATTTCGCACTGTTATCAACTCTTCAAGTCGGCTGTTCTTATTGGTTTAAGTCATGATGTTTGGTTATGATCTTATAATTATTGATTTTGTTCATCTACATGTCGCGATTCTCTGTTTCTTTTTTCCCCGATTTGTAATTAGCCATAGCATGTCATTAATAATGAAATTAAAAACCAAAATTTATAAACAGTGTTTTTGTACCAGATGTTTGTTTTTTTTTTTCTGATTTGTAATCAGCTAATGCATGTGTGTGACTGCTTAACTGATTAATTACTTAATTGTATGTGTAGCACCTCAATAATTTCAAAAATGACCCTTTTGCCCATGGTCATAAATATATATTCACACACACTCATATAGACCAATTAAATATAAATGTTTCTCAAATAGCTGATTTGTATCTTTAGTTTATGATTGTATTAAAAAATTAAATCATTTTTAGAATGAAATTTATAATGTCTGTTTGTTTTTTTCTCTGATTTCTAATCAGCTAATGCATGTGTCTCACTGCCTAACTGATTAATTACTTAATTGTATATCTACCACCTCAATAATTAAAAAAAATGACCCTTTTGCCCATGGTCATAAATATATATCAACACACATACTGATATAGACCAATTAAATATAAATGTTTAAATAAAATTATATGTTTATTGTATGTGTGTTTTTGAATTCTGTTTGGTACTATTGCTTCTCATGGTCTTCAGTACAACACTAATATGCTTTAAATTTAAATGAAAACAGGAAAATGGATATTAGTTTTCATATTCTATCAATTGTTTGCAGGAAATGAATATCAATTGTAGTTTATTGGCTAATATGTTTTCCAATCTACTTTTATTGACTAATTTGTTTTTACAGGAATTGGTCAAGCCCAAAGTCATTTTGATGTAACCAAAATGTTCATTAATTCTGACATTGTTGAAATTAATGAGTTTAAGAAAGAGTTAGTTTTTTAGTTTATTTTGATTTAAACTTATTTATGTTATAATTATTTTTAAATGAATACAATTTTACATATATTTTTAAACATTACAGATTGAAAGCTGATAATAATGGAGGTATGTCTGAAAAAAATATAACTACACTCCCAAGCTACTCTTCTTCTTATATAGATGATTTTAAAGGGGAATTTCCTTTAAAAACTGTTTGTGAGATCACAGAACCACTGAAGGTATATTTTCTTTACTTTATATGTTTTAATTTAATTTAAACATTGTATTTTAATTTAATTTTACATTTTATTTGATATAGGAAATGAAATTTCTATTAGTTGGTACCATCGTCAATATAAGACAAAATCTACCTTGGTATTACGATGCGTGCTACAAATGTGGAAGAAGGATAAACAATGTGCCCCAAACCAATCTTTCCTATACCGCCCCCGGAAAGATGGAAGATAGTGTTGTTGTTAAGTGTAAAAATGCAACTTGCAACGGTTCAAATTTTCATACCGTTCTAAAGTATACACATATCTATTTAATTTAATTGTTTCATTTTTCAACAAAATTAGTATTAATCTAATATTTTTTTTAGGTATATAATTCCTATCAACGTCCAAGATCATACCGGTACCATCGGATTTACTCTTTTTGATAGAGAAGCAAAAAGGTTGTTGGAAATCAGTGCATTTGAGTTGAAAAAAATACATGAAGCGGTATAATATTTTATTAATATTATTCCTATCTAATAACAACACTATTGGTTTTAATATATTACACAACCTTCTTACAGGCTGGCGACAGTTTGGAACTATTTCCAAATCAAATGAACATCTTGAAAAACCGCAAATTTGCGTTTCTTGTAGATATTACATCCTACAATGTCACCAACTATAACAATATCTACACCATTGTCAGACTTACAGAAGATGTGTCCATTGTTTCCGAATTGGAAAGTAAACTAGAACTTATGGTACATAATGTTATGATGTTCAACATTTTTATTTGTTTTTTATTTAGATACATAACGTTTTACATATTTCAATTTTATTTTCTAGAGTGTTCAATCAGTGTCTTTAAATGAAGTACCCCTAGAATCATATGAAGTTGTTCAGAATGTTCAAAAGGTATATTATATTCCCCTATTAACTTTTATTTATATTTAATTATTCCAATTGTCAACTTATGTTTTTTTAATTTAGGATGTCATATCACAAACGGATGAGAGTTTTACTCCCTCAACAGCTGATAAATCAACCGCAACAAGTCCAATGAAAATATCAGGTGATTTGATGCGCAACCTCCATGACGTTTATGATGTTGATGGTGGAGGTGATTTGAGTTCAACAAAATCTAAAAGACTATCAATGGGAGACGGAATTTTACTTTTAGTTCCAAAAGTGGAAAAGTGAGTTGTTTTTTGTTTTAACAAAAAAATAATTACTTTCATCTTGGTTTGGTTTACAATAATGTTCCTTGATTTGGTACTAAAACTGGTTGGAAATGTTGGTGTTTATTGGACAAATTTTTAGACAATGGTTCATTTTAGTTTTTTTCATTATGTTCATTTGTTTATTGTTTTGGTTTTTATATAAACATTATAGTAATGCATTTCCATTTCATGATCTATAATAGCAATATACATTTTTAATGATAATATGTATTAATATGTTACCATAAGGTACCTAGAGAATTTGTTGTTCCACATGAGAAAATTTTAGGAGTTGAAGCTTTAAGGTGCCATTGATCTTGACTTTATTGTAGTAGTATTTTTTGTGAAAATGATTTCTTATATATTTACCGTAAGGTACCTACATCATTTTTTGTTCAAAGCCCGAGTAATGGAAATCCACCAACATTGTTTTTAGTCTTACAAGTTCAATTTACTTTTTGTGAATAAAAAAATTGTAATTCAAATATTAATGATATAACTGATAAAATGAACCTTGCTTTTCAGATATGGTTTGTGGCATGATGAAAAACAAATATTCTGCAAGAAAAATAAATGATATTTCTTCTTTTTTTGAAGAGTCTTTTGGTTAGAAGCATGGTTTCAATGGTTTAAGTTTAACACAACACAATCAGGTAAAATAAGTAATAAAGGGAAAAATGTAAGAATTAGCAATGTACTTTATATGTTAATCTTATTACAACATTTTACTTTAATTTTTTCTTATTATATCATTGTACTTTTAAATTATTTTTATTAGGGTATTCAACTATCAACAATATACCATAACAAACGGTATAACACATTTACATGGATTATTATTTTTATTTACCATAACTTGGTGATTTGAATTATAATGACATGGAATAAGTTATTACGTTTTGGTGCCATGTAATTTGACACATGTATAAACACTCACATGGATTATTAATTTTTCTAAAATTCAAGTTTTTATTTACTTTTTAGGTTTTTGGAGTTAGATTTGCTTTGATTTTTGATTTTTTTAGGATATAGTTATATAATCGACAAGCCAGCATAGGAGCAATTGTTATGGGTGTGGAAGAAAAAAGAGTCAAACCATCTTTGAACTAAACCCAAAGGTTATTATAACAATTTTATGTTTTTAACCTCATTTAAATTACATATATATATATATATATATATATATATATATATATATATATATATATATATATATATATATATATATATATGTTTCTGTGTTGCATGGAATTGTTTATGTTACAAAAGTTATATCACTAAACAAAATATTATTGTTCAAATGTTTTGGCATCCCCTTACACCATACATTATCTTCTGGTTTGCATGATTATCTACGTGCCTCACATATCCAATTAAAGACCGCCACTTGGATCTCAAATGTTGGATGCTTCTTGCAGCTAATTGCATGCACTATATCTCAAATCAGCTTATAAACAAAGAAGAATCCACCAAGTTACATGCGGAGACAACAAAGCAACTTACTGATTTTGATCTTTTGAAAAAAATAATTGTTAATATATTTTTTTTCTTTTAAATAATATCATTTTCCATCCCTATTTTTAAACACGACCTGTTATGTAAATGTGTTTTAGGATGTTCATGTTACTGTGTGTGTGTGTGTGTTTATGTTCATGTTTTAGTGTGTATATGTTAGTGTGGTTGTGGGTTGAGGTGGATGATCCAATTACTTATTTCTACTTTTGATTTAATATGCATGTTAATATCAAATTTCTTTCTTTCTTTCTGAATTTAGGAATGGTATATAATTGGTAACTTATTTCTACTCTTTATGTTATTTTTCTGGTGTGACAAATCTACACTAATATTTAGTGATTTTTTCATATTAAGTGAGTATGCCCACGGGGTTCAATAGATGGATGGGGTTAAACAACTAAAAAAGTAAAAAGAATGTATTCAAACAACATCGAATAGAAACAATCTCAATCTTGGATGTTCTTATACTGCAAGTGATATGTTGCAATTTTAATTGTTTCGAATGAGAAATAGAGTATACATCATGATATTGTTTTGCCACATATCCCACGTATGAGAAATGAAAGCTTTTATGTAGGAATAGTTTTTAATCTAAGTATTAATTTAATTTTTAATTGTTTGTTTCGATTATTATGTTTTTTTGGTTTATCCGAAGAAAATGATGTTATAATATAACAATATAATTATTCAATATTGTTAATACATTTTTAGTAAATATTTGATTAATCATTACGATTTTGAGTTATAAATAATTTTTTTTCCTTAACCGTGGTTTCCACGGGTTTTAACCTGATTTCTGGCTAGTAAAATATATTTTTATGCCATCACCTGGATAATAACATATATCATATTTTATTTTATTCATTTATTATATATAAATTTTAATTATATTTATAATTTATAATTTATATTTATAAATAAATAATTTATAATTTATAATTAAATAATAAAGACGACATCTTGGCAAAAATGATGCAATTACCTCCATTAAAGTCTCAGGTTGATTTTGATTTTCCCGATAGTACCCTTCAAACAATAAAAACGAGTGCTACATTTCTGGAGTTGATTTTGACTTATTCCTGCAAAATTCAAATTAATGGTAATTAAATAATTTTTATTTTATTTCTAAAGATAAGCGTATCTTTCAAATTCTTTCAAATATATAGTGATATCAAGTCCTAAAAAACGCAATTTTGAAGATAAATTTATCTTAAATGCATTCTCACGGTTGTTTTCCTTCACAGCGAATCCAAAATTCAGAGATAAAGAAAATGTTGCAGGCAATCTTCAAGTCGGCTGTTCTTATTGCTTTAAGGTATGATATTAAATTTTTTTTTGATTGTTATTCACTGTGTGCATGTTGAAATTTGAAATTCCATTTCATGATGTTAGAAACCGCAGGTAAGTAATGGAACCGCGGATTCCAACAGACTTGGAATTCGAAATTTCATTTCATGACATGTTAGTAATCCATTCGCAGCCAAGAATTGGAATTGTGCATTCAACATTTCGTTTAATTATGCATTTGGTTGAAATTTTAGACAAAAATTAGATTTTAACATTTATTTTTATTGATTTACATTCCAAAAAGGTGAATCACCGTTTAAAAAAAAACATAATTTCTCTTATTACTATGAATATAGTTCAGTTACTTATCAAACACATGCATACACACATATTTCATATTACTATGAATACTTCCATTTTTTTACTTGCATGCTATTTGCCAAACATATACATAAACACATTTATCCTTTTTATCTTTCTTTATCCTTTGTGATTTGTAGTAAATACTAATAAAGTATTGCTTTTTTCTTTTGTGAGTTGTTGTAAATAACAACAAACTATATTTAGTTTTTGTCATTAGACTAAATGAAAGAAATACTAATATACTTTCTTTTTTGTTTATTATAACATCTTACTTTATTCTCTTCCAATTACTGCATTGCACTTTGTAAATTATCCAAATATAACGTGTGTGGATTATTATCTTCAATTGTTAACAGATTATGGATTCCCAATTATAACATTTTACTTTGATAAATGACCAAATTGGTCCCTGCTTTTTAAAATTTTAAAGAGAATGTCCCTATTTCAAAGAACATTGCTATAGTTTTAAAGGAATGGTCTTGTGTGTCATAAAATTGTTTTACATGAATCATCCCTATTTAAGATCTTAGACATGGGAGATTTTTGTAATATAAAAATTAATACACTATTGGTCCAATATTTACATTGTTAAAAAAATATTTAAATAAATTGGAGGTTAGAATGGTCATTTACCTTCCAATCGTTTTTTATTGTCATGTATTCTGATGTATTAACTGAGACAACATACTAAATCTTTGTGTATGTTGAATTATATGAATAAGATCCAACTGATAAAAATTGCCCAAACTGGAATTACATGTCGATAGCAGATTTAGTTAAAATTAGAAAAAAAGGGTAAATGTGTAAATTAGATAAAATTTTAAAAGTACAATGTCTTAATAAGTTAAACCTCAAAGTACAATAATGTGTATGTTGCAGCTCTTTATCAAAGCACACAAGTGTTATTGATTGCGTTCATGAAATACTAACAAGTTAATATATTATAATACAAATATACATATTCTAGGTGGTGAAATCGTAACAACCTAACAATTTGGTATGTAACTTTATTAAATCAATAAAAAAAATTATGCAGATTGGAAACATAAATAAAAATATATCTTTTGTTGTTTTAATTAACGAAATAAATATTTTATATGAATACTCACCTGAAAAAACGCATATTCAAATTTCAAATATTGAATATTTGCTTCTTGAAATTTTTTCCAAATAGCCAAAAATTTATTCCAAACACATCGACGTTTTTTTTCCTTTGCTTTCTATATGTCTTCTACTCATGTACCATCCTTCTCCATCCATTTTCCTGCAAAATAAACAAGTAAGTTTCCTTTGATTTTAATCTATTTTCTGTCAAAAAAAATAAAAGGAAGAACAATTACCTAATATTACGTTCAATTATACTTCTTTTTATGACGTTCACAACTTGATTCGCTACTCATTTCAATAACCGATTGTATTACTTATGTGCTCATGATTTTTATTCAGTCCAAATCTTCAATAAATTCGATACATAGAACTAATGAAAAGATAGAAGAAGAAAACAAATGAATATGGAGCATATACATGTAATCGACTTAGGTTAATGGCATACATATAACAAATCGACAGAGAAGAAGAAAATCTAAGAAATTTAACCCATGGATGAAGCCTACTTACAGTTATCGGCGGTGGATCATAACGATTTGTCTATCGGTGTGGATGATACCGATTTCGTTAGGGCAATAATATGATATTTCAAAATACCCTTCTTCCCAGTTCTCATACCTCAAAATTTAGGTGGGTAAAGTTAGATTGGGGGAGGGGGTTTCATCGGTCGGTGCGATTCCTTTTCCCAATATGTATAAAATGTCTGTAACTACAATATGTATAATTTGTCTATACCAACAATACTAAAACTACATTTCTATAATTGAAATTTATAATCCACCGTAATAAAATTTATAATAGAAATAATGAAATATATATCTTCTCAATTTAAGGTTCCCTTTTAAGACAAAAATAAAGATGCGTTTAATATAAATATTGTGTTTAATATAAATATTATTTTTTCATATTTTATTTTATCAATTGTATAGAGCTATAGAATAAATATATTTTTTATATTAGGATATATAATAAAATACCACCGTAATAAAATTTATAATAGAAATAATGAAATATATATCTTCTCAATTTAAGGTTCCCTTTTAAGACAAAAATGAAGATGCGTTTAATATAAATATTGTGTTTAATATAAATATTATTTTTTCATATTTTATTTTATCAATTGTATAGAGCTATAGAATAAATATATTTTTTATATTAGGATATATAATAAAATACCACCGTAATAAAATTTATAATAGAAATAATGAAATATATATCTTCTCAATTTAAGGTTCCCTTTTAAGACAAAAATGAAGATGCGTTTAATATAAATATTGTGTTTAATATAAATATTATTTTTTCATATTTTATTTTATCAATTGTATAGAGCTATAGAATAAATATATTTTTTATATTAGGATATATAATAAAATACCACCGTAATAAAATTTATAATAGAAATAATGAAATATATATCTTCTCAATTTAAGGTTCCCTTTTAAGACAAAAATGAAGATGCGTTTAATATAAATATTGTGTTTAATATAAATATTATTTTTTCATATTTTATTTTATCAATTGTATAGAGCTATAGAATAAATATATTTTTTATATTAGGATATATAATAAAATACCACCGTAATAAAATTTATAATAGAAATAATGAAATATATATCTTCTCAATTTAAGGTTCCCTTTTAAGACAAAAATGAAGATGCGTTTAATATAAATATTGTGTTTAATATAAATATTATTTTTTCATATTTTATTTTATCAATTGTATAGAGCTATAGAATAAATATATTTTTTATATTAGGATATATAATAAAATACCACCGTAATAAAATTTATAATAGAAATAATGAAATATATATCTTCTCAATTTAAGGTTCCCTTTTAAGACAAAAATGAAGATGCGTTTAATATAAATATTGTGTTTAATATAAATATTATTTTTTCATATTTTATTTTATCAATTGTATAGAGCTATAGAATAAATATATTTTTTATATTAGGATATATAATAAAATACCACCGTAATAAAATTTATAATAGAAATAATGAAATATATATCTTCTCAATTTAAGGTTCCCTTTTAAGACAAAAATGAAGATGCGTTTAATATAAATATTGTGTTTAATATAAATATTATTTTTTCATATTTTATTTTATCAATTGTATAGAGCTATAAAATAAATATATTTTTTATATTAGGATATATAATAAAATAAAAAATATTTATATGTAATCATATTACGATAATTAACCGACCAATTGCAATTATATGTCAAATATTAGTATTTTTATTTTCTTTAATTTAGTCATATTTTTTTTATTGCCTGTTATCTTATCTTATAAAATAAATGTTGTTATTTGTTCATATTGTAGATATTTTTTTAAAGTTTGTTACAACTTTTTTAAGTTCAAAGTAAATCATTTAATAATATAAAAATATGATGATATATTGACATAAGAAGAAAAAGCAAATACATTGCCTATTTCATCGACCGCTGAAGATTCATCATCTGCAATATTTGAATCAACGATTACAAAGATATATTTCTTTCTTCACTATTATTATTGATTATATATTATTACGAAAAAAAATTAATGTTAACCAATTATTTATTATTTTAAATTTTATATCAGCACAATTATTTACACTCTTATATATTTATATGATATACTTGTATTCCTTATGTAGAAACAAACCATCGAAAAAAATGAAAAGAAAATCCAATGTTCTCAATCAATCTGCTTCAAATGTTTTGAAAAACATGGATAACTGTAATTTACTTTTTTTTTCAAATTTTTGACTTCACTTACTTATTAATTAATTTATAATATTTATTCATGTTAATTACAATATCACTATTCTTCATTTTTTTTGTAAATTTTGATATCTTTTTTTATTAGACAATCAAAATCAAAATCAAAATTATAATTCTATTGCAAATTTTGACAGTTGGGTAACCCATCTCCCATATGTAACTGAAATACAACCTATTTAATTGAGCTTTTTTTAATAAATAAATAATACATTAATACATTATGCTATAATTTATTATTTTAACTGCTTAATTGTTATCTGTTAAGCATATTAATTTATAAACTAATTTTATTTATCTTAACTGTTAAGGTTGCAGACATACAATGCATTCACATTCTTCTAAAAAGACTATAAAACTAAATAGTTTCTATTTAGATAATACAAAAAATATTAATTTGAGTACTACATCAACAATTCTACCCTCAACACCTACAGCTGTTAAAACTTCAATTTACAAAGGTAACTTTTTTCTTATTGAAAATTTATTTTTGTTATTCTTTATTTTTTAATTCACATAATATTTATTTTAATAACATACATTTTTTTAAACATAAAAAAATAGATAAATTGTCAAATTCTTCGTCCGCTTCAACTCAATATGCTTCAAAAATGGTGACCCATGGTTACAAAGGTACGTTTTTTATTCAATATTATTATATAAACATATTATTTACGTAATTATGCATTTCATATACATACATATTATCTCTTATGCAGAAAACATCAATAACATGTACCATTTGCAAGCCAAAGAGAAAAGAAGACAAAGAAAAATATATTTGAAAAATAAAAGATCGAAGATAATGAATACAACATCCAACGTTCCAAGTACAGCAGTACCGCATCTCTTAAAATATATAATTATTTATAAGCATATTATTATTTCATTCCATGTTTTACGCTTATTTTTCATTTATATAGAATAAATGTTTTCTCATATTCTTTTATTATCCTGGAATATTATATGATTGCAAAAACTACTTTGTTTTATACATATGTGTTCAGTTTTCATAAGTTGTTGTTCTTTGCAGATTTGTCAAGCAACTTTGTTCCTCAAACTGAAAATGTCAATTCATTTAATTCGCCAAGAATCCAAAATACAACCATACAATACTCTCATTCCTTTACAGATGTTAGAACTCCGTTATCTAACATTACAAATGTTAGAAATCCGTTATCAAACATTACAAATGGTAATAATGTATTGTTTTCAAAATATACTATTATTACTTTTCTTTATAATCCGGAGGATATATATATATATATATATATATATATATATATATATATATATATATATATATATATATATATATATATACTTATTTTTTTTATTTTCTTTAGATAACATCGGTTTCGATAAATCTGTCACTTCCAAGTTACCAGACAAAAGACAGTACTATGTACTTTCAAATGATATAACATCGAAAAATGCATCTACAATAAGTGCTTCTTCATCATCAATCAAGTTAAATTCAGGATGTCATAAATTAAAAAGGAAGACGACACATTTATCACCTATCCCGTTGATTGATTTGACTGAAAATGTAGAAAATATCGATCAACTCATAAATGAAAACCTGATACTTGGTATTTCAAATGGTAATAAAAAATTAATATCCATTTTCATTTTTTATTACATTTCAAATAATTGGTTATATATACTTATAAATTTCACTAATATTTTTTTCTACGCTTTTTTTTTATAGAATATTTGGATCATGGTGATCAAAATGTTGTATGTCAAACATGTCATGCAAAATTATGGAGAAATGAATCCATCAGAGGTAAAGAAAAAGGGAACACGGATTATTCTTTATGTTGTGGTTACGGCAAAGTGCAACTTCCAGATTTAAAGAAAGCACCCCCCGGTTATGAAAGAATGTTTCGAAATATGGATTCTAAAAGCAAACAATTCATGAAAAACATTAGACGTTACAATTCAATGTTTTCTTTTACATCGATGGGTGGTAAAATTGATTCTTCAATCAATAGAGGAAACGCTCCATACATTTTCAGACTGGGTGGTCAAAATTATCATAGTATTGGAAGCCTTTTACCAGCAAAAGGATCGTTACCAAAATTCTCTCAGTTATACATTTATGATACTGAGAACGAAATTTCAAATAGACAAAGATGCTTTGGGTATTTTTTTCAGCCTTCTTATTCATTATTATTCATTATATATATATATATATATATATATATATATATATATATATATATATATATATATTACTAACGTTATGTATAATTTCATTTATTTTAGTGGAGAAAAAGATCAACCAACGACAATTGATAGTGATATTATTCAAGATATTAAGGTGATGCTGGATTCAAATAATGTGTTGGTTAGATCTTATAGGATGGTAAGAGATACCTTTCAGAAAAATCCTCAAGTTCATATGAAACTACGACTTGTCGGGAGAAGGGAACAAGATGCAAGAACATATAACCTACCGACTGCTTCTGAGGTTGCCGCTTTAATTGTCGGTGACATTTGTGATTCAATTGAAAAGAGAGATATTGTTGTAGAAACAAAAACTGGATTTCTACAACGTATCAGTGAATTGCATCCTTCATACCTTCCTCTTCAATATCCATTGTTGTTTCCATATGGAGATGATGGTTACAGTGTTGACATTCTTCATAGAGGTTTGTCATTTACGACAAAAAGCAAGCGGGCGAAATGTACAATGAGAGAATATTTCGCTTTTAGAATTCAAGATAGAGATCATTCGTTCTCGCTCATTCTTAATTCAAAAAGATTGTTTCAACAGTTTTTGGTAGATGCCTATACTATGATTGAAACTGAGAGATTACATTACATACGTAGGCAACAACATGTTCTTAGATGCGAGTCTTACGAGAATTTACGCAAGCAAAAAGCTCAAGGATCCAATAAAGTCTCAAATGTCGGCCAACGTGTCATATTACCTTCATCCTTTACCGGTGGTGCACGCTATATGTTGCAAAATTATTTGGATGCCATGTCACTATGTAAATGGTTTGGATATCCAGATTTTTTCATAACATTTACGTGTAATCCCAAATGGCCAGAGATTAAAAGGTTTCTTAAGGATACTTCACTTCAACCAGAAGACAGGCCTGATATATTATGTAGGTTGTTCAAGATCAAGCTCGATGCATTTATTAAAGACTTAAGGGAGAATAAAATTTTCGGCAAAGTTCAAGCATGTAATTAAATTTATATTTTTTCATTATTCATAAAACATTACTCTTATTATAGTATATTTTTTTATATGTTTTTTTTTTACTAATCATATTTTGTTTTTTTTTTGCCAAATATTATGCAGATGTTTATACCATTGAATTTCAAAAAAGAGGTTTGCCGCATAGTCATATATGCTTATTTATGCATTCTGACAACAAGTTACCCACTGTTGAATTAATCGATCCTATAATTTCTGCCGAGATACCAGACAAAATTGAAGAGCCTGAATTGTATTCACTTGTCAATGAGTTCATGATTCATGGTCCATGTGGAGCTGAAAATAACAATTGTCCATGCATGGTGGATAAAAAGTGCTCTAAAAACTTTCCAAAACAATTATATCATCATTCCTCTGTTGATGACAATGGTTTTCCATTATATAGGAGAAGAAACGATGGTCATATATGCTTATTTATGCATTCTGACAACAAGTTACCCACTGTTGAATTAATCGATCCTATAATTTCTGCCGAGATACCAGACAAAATTGAAGAGCCTGAATTGTATTCACTTGTCAATGAGTTCATGATTCATGGTCCATGTGGAGCTGAAAATAACAATTGTCCATGCATGGTGGATAAAAAGTGCTTTAAAAACTTTCCAAAACAATTATGTCATCATTCCTCTGTTGATGACAATGGTTTTCCATTATATAGGAGAAGAAACGATGGTCATTTTGTAGAAAAATCAGGTGTCAAGTTGGATAATAGAAATGTTGTTCCATACAACAAATACCTATTAAAAAGATATCAGACACATATTAATGTTGAATGGTGCAACCAGGGATCTTCTATAAAGTATCTCTTTAAATACATAAACAAGGGTCCTGATAGAGCTACAATTGTTGTTGTACCAACAAACAATGAATGTGAAAATAATGATACGGTCGATGAAATAGCTGAATATTACGATTGTAGATATTTATCTGCATGTGAAGCATCATGGAGAATTTTTAAATATGATGTACATTGCAGGTATCCTTATGTGGTTAGACTACCTTTTCATCTTCCTAATCAACAACAGATTGTATATGGCGAAGACGATGATATCGACGATGTTCTGGACAAACCTTTTGTTGCTGCTTCAAAATTCACAGCTTGGATGGAATGCAATGCAATTAATAGTGAAGCACGAGAACTTACATATGTTGAATTTCCTACAAAGTTTGTTTGGGTATTAAATGATAGGTTTTGGAAGAGAAGGAAAGTAGGAAAAGCCATTGGTCGAATTCATTCGGTTTCACCTAATCTTGGCGAAGCTTATTTTTTAAGGATTCTTTTAAATAAAGTTAAAGGTCCGACATCATTTGATGAAATTCGCACGGTTAATGGTGAAACATATTCTTCTTTTAGAGATACTTGTTATGCACTCGGGCTATTAGATGATGACAAAGAATACATCGATGCAATTAAAGAAGCAAGTCATTATGGATCTGGTTTTTATCTACGCTTCTTATTTGCCACGTTGTTGATGTGTAATAGTATGTCTAAACCAGAGGTTGTTTGGGAAAATACATGGGAATATTTGTCGGATGGAATTTTATATAACCAACGACAAAAGTTGAAGTCTCCAGGTATTTAATTAATTTTCTTTATTTATTTTTAAAATATTTTATTTTTCTTATCAACACTCGTTAAAAATTATTATAAATATTATTAAATATTGTATTTTATATTTTATAATTAATTTAAAATTTATGTTGCAGACTTATCACTCGGTGAAGATGAAGTTAAGAACTTAACTTTGTTTGAAATAGAACAAATTTTACTTCGAAACAACTCCACTCTCAAAAATTTCACAAAGATGCCTTACCCAGATGTTGAATCAGTTTCTTCTTCGAACAATCGACTTATCATTGAGGAGCTAGATTACAACATTCCCGTTATGAAGAATGAGTTTGATCATATGTTTGTTGCATTAACAAATGAGCAACGTAATATTTTCCTTAACATCATGAGTGTTGTTAAAGAAAATAAAGGAGGTGTTTTCTTCGTTTATGGTTATGGTGGAACGGGTAAAACTTTTCTATGGAAGACAATATCTGCAGCAATTAGATCACACGGTAATATTGTTTTAAATGTTGCTTCAAGCAGTATTGCTTCGTTATTGTTGCCCGGTGGTAGAACAGCACACTCTCGATTTATACTTCCATTTGAACTTACAGAGGATTCTTTTTGTAAAATAAATCCAGATGATGACTTGGCTAACTTATTAAGAAAAACCTCTTTGATAATTTGGGATGAAGCACCTATGATCCATAAGCATGCATTCGAAGCTTTAGATCGAACTTTGAAAGATGTATTAAGGTGTGGAAATTCTAGCATCTCAAATATTCCTTTTGGAGGGAAAGTTATAGTTTTTGGAGGAGATTTCAGACAGATTCTACCTGTTGTTCCGGGTGGCAGCAGACAGAATATTGTTAATGCTTCTTTGAGTTCTTCATATTTATGGCAACACTGCAAAGTGTATAGATTAACAAAAAACATGAGGCTAACTGTTGGAAGGGATCAACCTGATATAGAAAAAATAAGAGATTTTGCAAATTGGTTATTGGATATAGGAGAAGGCAAACTCGGTGGTCCGAACGACGGTGAAACGATTATCGATATTCCGAACGATATTCTCATTAATGATCCAGATGATCCTATAGGTTCATTAATTGAGTTTGTATATCCTTCAATTTTGGAGAAGTATAGCAGTACAAATTATTTCCAAGAAAGAGCTATACTTGCTCCAAAGAATGAAGTTGTTCAGGAAATAAACGATCGTTTGCTTAAGAAGTTTCCGGGAGATGAGGTTGAATATTTAAGTTCAGATAGCCTATGTCAGTCCGAATTTGTCCATGATCAGTTTGATGCAGATTTATACTCGCCTGATGTATTAAATGGTCTTAAAGTATCCGGTCTACCAAATCATAAGTTAGTTTTAAAAATTGGTGTTCCAGTAATGTTACTGAGAAATATTGATCAGAAAAACGGCTTATGTAATGGTACTAGACTACAGGTTATATCATTGGGCAAACGTGTTATCGAGGCACGTATAGTGTCTGGAACTAATATTGGAAACCGGACTTTTATTCCAAGAATGTCTTTAACTCCATCAGAAAAAAAAATTCCTTTCAAATTCACAAGAAGACAGTTTCCTTTGGCGGTATGTTTTGCAATGACTATTAATAAGAGTCAAGGACAATCGTTATCGAAGGTTGGTTTGTTTCTCAAATATCCGGTTTTTTCACATGGCCAATTGTATGTTGCATTATCAAGAGTACAAAGCAGAGAGGGATTGAAATTATTAATTTTAGATAAAGATGGTAGACTGACCAATAAAACTTCCAATGTTGTTTATAAGGAAGTTTTTCGTAATTTATAAGCAACTTCTTTGTAGCATCTTTTACTCATTTTTACTGAAGCACATTTCATCCATCATAATAATTTATTTATTTATAATTAATTATTATATTTTTTTAGTTTAATTTCATTAAATACATATATACTTTGTTTTGTATCAAATCAATTCCGATGTTGTTTTGGGTTTTTTTGGTACGTATTTAAAATTATGTTGCATTATATAAAGCAATATCTTTTATAAAATATGTGGATGTGGATTTAAATTTGTGATTAAATTCTCAAAGTTTACAAATTTAATAAAAATAGATAACATATACTAAAAAAAACAATAGCATTGAACGGCTTTCAATGTTATAGTTAGTAAGCCTAAAAAATAAACACATGACACAGTAAATCAATGTAAAGTTTTTAGAAAAACAGATGAAAACAACAACATATTTCTATTAATACAACGTGCACTCACCATGAATGAATAACAAGCAGTGAAAAACAAGATTTTATTAATCTTCATTTGTAGTTAAATAGTTACAATTTTTTGTGTAATTAAATACTTACAAATAAAAAACTTATTTCAAGATACTATATAAATTTTCTAAATTAATCATATATTATTTATTACATAATTATATTTTAAATTCTATTTAACTTTAACACCTGTGGGTCCCACGGGTTTTCACCTAGTATATTATATTAGTATATTATATGAAGATACATCCACTTTTTCTTGGCCACTAAGCCATGCATTTTTTTTACACGTAGCTTGCAAAGAGGCCTATAAATACGTTGGTTCTTTTTATAGTTTTATAATAAAAATAAGTACTTTCAAAATTATCTCTAAGTTATAGTCCGAAGATATATTCTCCGGAATACTCATGTTATAAAAGCTTTTGAGATAATTTTTTTATATATTAGTTTGGTTATTGATATTTATATTTTTATAATTACGAATTTAAGATGTTAGAATGTAAAGGTATTACATAATTAAAACATTACTAGTTATATTATAACTTATGTTTATCTGGTTGATAACTATTTTTATAAGACAAAAAAAGTTTATATAAAATAATTAACGAGACGTTATTATATAACTAAAATATTATTATTAGTTGTAGCCTATATTTATTTTGATTGGTAATCTTAGATACAATTTTTAACTGTTTAGATTAAGGAAAAACATTCGCAAATACTCATAAATTGAGAGATACATATGTTATATCAGGTGAGTGTATATATAGTCACTATCATCTTATACATAGACATAAGATTTTTCTATAAAATACGTGCTATGTGTATCTATATTGATTGTTTATTTGAGTTGGATTTTGAATGAATGTTTTATACATGTTTAAAATGATTTAAAATATGTATATATATTTTATCAACAAATATGTTGGGTATAACATGAGTAGATGAAATAAGTTGATGTGTGATAAAATGATGAGACGTCTCGATGTTATTATGATCCAGTCATCTAGCGGAGTATAGATGATGACCACGGACTTTTCTAGACAGTCCAATGGAATGCTGGCATGCTCGCAACCTGTAGGTGTTAATGAGCTTGGTGTTCATTTGATGTACTTCATCCCCTACATGGTTGCCTTATTTGACATAAATTGCTTGGAAACCCCCAAAACAGTGTTGTCGGCCCGATGAAAATCCTTAGACTAGGTCCCTTGTGATAGTTGTTTTAGGGACGTAAGGTGAGGATAACGGGAATGGGTAATCGGGTTATTGTTGTTTGATGAAATTAATAAATTTATTTATTATGCGTTGAAAACCTTATATGATCACCAGGCTTCCAAGCCTAACCCACTCAGTTTTCTTTGTATTACATGCAGTGGCAAAACAGCATAGTTGGACAATGACAAGGGATTTTGGATTATAGGCCTATAGTTGTAAATAACTGTTGTAAGGCTTATAATGTAATGTTTATACTTTTGGTCTGTATCGGAACATGACATCCCGAAATTTTGTTATATAATGAAAATACATTTCTTTAAGAAATGATTTGATAAATTTTTATCATATTTTGTTTTGGGAACAACAACTACAACTCTTTTAATCAAAGGATTACTCTGATTTTATTTTAAAAGCATAAATTAAATCGGTCTTTTCTGGCCATGAAATTGGGGATGTCACTGTTGGTATCAGAGCATAAGTTTAAGCGAACTAGGAATTTGTAGGATTTCTAGACATAAACCTAGAATGTTAAGTGAAGATTGTGAGATGAGTGTTTATCATATTTTAGACACGAGCACTAGAATATTTTAGGAAAATGCCTAAAATGTTTTTATTTGCTAAATGTTATATGTTTGCCATATATGATATTATTTGTTCGGATCTATGGTCTGTTGTCGACCGGATCTAGAAACCTTATGTGTGTAGGATTATAAGCGTATAAGTACGGTATTACAACTAGCATGTAAACGTTTCAGAGTGATATAGATGATTTAAATATCTATCATGAATGAGGATCTAAATTCACCATTATTCGGTCTGTAGATAAAAAATGGCAAGAACTACAAGCGGAGTTGGAAACGCAAACGGAAATAGGAATCAACATCCTCAACCACCAACGATTGAGCAGCTACCTGTTGTAGCAGCTGCACCTGGGCCAATGACAATGGTTGGGGTACAAGCAATGATGCAGACGATGTTGAATCGTCAAATGGAAGAAACTAGACGTCTGCTTCAGTAGAATCGTGAAGAACTTACAATACCAATTGAACGACCTGAATTGAATGAAGGGTAGTCGGAAGGAGGGAACTTCAGTGGGATTATTAGTTAAGGTAACCAACCTATAGTTAGACAAAACAACTAAGATAAAGGAAATGATGGACTTGAATGCAAGTACAAAGATTTTCTGACTTGCAAACCATCGACCTTCACTGGAAAAGAAGATCCGATCAGAGTTATGGATTGGATCTCAGAAATGGAGTTGGATTTCATGACATGTGGTTGTAAGGGAAAATTACAAATCACATATGCAGTACGTCAATTCAGAGGTGGCGATGTTCGTTGGTGGAACACTCTAGGGAAGACCCTAAGCCCCAACGAGCCACTACAATTGACATGGCCAGAGTTCTTAGTATACTTTAAACGCAAGTTCTGCTCCGCCCAAAATCTACTAGAGCTAGAGAACTAATTCCTGATGTTGAAGAAGGACAACATGTCCATTGATGAATACACCAATGCATTTACAGACAAAATGGAGTTTGCTTTGCGCATCGTTCCAGACGAGCTGACAAAAGTTGACCAGTGCGACAAGCACCTACTTTGGAGGCAACTATTTCGGTTGCCAAGTCTGTTGAGGAAATGATTAAGGGGAGAACCGCCAGCAAGGTGGAAGTTGGCGAAAAGAGAAAGTCTAAAGAAACTTCAGGTTCTAGCAAGAAAAGCAAATTTTCGAAGTCTAATTCGAAGAAGTTTGGAGGAAGAGGAGGAGGCGAGGAAAAATGGTGTGATAAGTGCAAGAAAAAACACTTTGGGAAATGTAGTGAGGAGGTGACTTTCTACAAATATGGAAAGACTGGGGATTATGTCAATGAGTGTTCATCCAACAAGAGGGTATGCTTTGGATGTAATGAGGAAGGGCACATTTTGAAAGACTGTCCAAAAAGGAAGGAGGCAACATAACCCAACATTCCACCAAAACCAAAGGCGAGAGCCTTTCAGATGACACTTGAAGCTGCGAAAGAAGAAGTTGATGTCGCTTCAGGTACCTTTATTGTAAACGAATTGCCTGCCCAAATTTTGTTTGATTCCGGAGCCAACTACTCCT
The DNA here is from genome assembly GCF_052625555.1 of Lactuca saligna. Lineage (NCBI taxonomy): Eukaryota > Viridiplantae > Streptophyta > Magnoliopsida > Asterales > Asteraceae > Lactuca > Lactuca saligna. The sequence continues at coordinate 83,549,350 of NC_136417.1, read as the reverse complement.
TTATTTCGCATGAATTTGGTAGAAAACTAGTTTTGCCTGTTGATAGACTAGTTAATGCTTTAATATTCGAGGTTGTTAGTGGCAATTTTATACATGTTAGCCACCGCATGAAAAACATCTTCATCGACTTGAATGGGAATAAGTTCTATGAGGAATTATTGTCTATTGAGTTAAATGGTTTCGACATCGTACTGGGAATGGATTGGCTTAGCGCCAATGATGTCGAAATATTATGCAAGAAGAAGATAGTAAAAGTAAACCCACCACGGAAAGAGTCATTTATAGTGTATGGGGATAAACGCAAAGTAAATTCTTAAATCATTTCCACAATGAAAGTCAGAAAGTGTTTGGCCAAGGGATGTACATCGTATCTGACATTCATGATTGATGCAAAGAAGGAGAAAAGGGAGGTGCATAGTATACTAGTGGTGTGTGATTATCCAGAAGTATTTCCCGAAGATCTTCCTGAATTACCTCCTGATCGACAAGTAGAATTCCATATCGACTTGTTTCCAGGAACTACACCAATAGTAAAAGCATCGTACCAATTAGCACCAACAGAGATGAAGGAGCTTATGACGCAACGTCATGAATTATTGGACAAAGGTTTCATTAGACCTAGTTCATCACCCTGGGGAGCTCTGGTGTTATTCGTGAAGAAGAAAGATGTAAGTATGAGAATATGTATTGATTAGAGAGAGCTGAATAAGGCAACAATAAAGAACAAGTATATGTTGCCAAGTATTGATGACTTGTTCGATCAGCTGCAAGGTTCAAGCTATTTCTCAAATATCTATCTAAGGTCAGGATATCATCAGCTAAAGGTGAGAGAGCATGATGTTGAGAAAACTGCATTCAGAACAAGATATGGACACTACAAGTTTTTGGTTATGTCGTTTGGACTAACCAATGCTCCAGCAGCGTTCATGGATTTAATAAACAGGGTTTGTAAACCTTTCCTTGATAAATCTTTGATAGTGTTCATAGATGACATTCTGATTTATTCGAAAAGCCAGGAAGAGCATGGCAGACACTTGCGAGATGTGTTAAAACTTTTAAAGAAGGAGAAGTTGTATGCAAAGTTCTCCAAATGTGATTTTTGGATTCAATAAGTCCAATTTTTGGGTCATGTGGTCAACCGAGAAGGGATAATGGTTGATCCCGCAAATATTGAAGATGTAATGAAGTGGGAACAACCGAAAAGTCCCACGGAGATCCGAAGCTTTCTAGGATTAGCTGGATATTACCAAAGGTTAATCCAAGGCTTTTCTTTGATAGCTACTCCATTAATAGCTTTGACCCACAAAGGAGCTATTTATACTTGGAGTGATAATCACAAAGAAGCATTTGAGTTGCTAAAGAAGAAACTATGTGAAGCATCGATTCTTTCTCTACCCGACGGAGTCGAAGACTTCACTGTCTATAGCAATGTGTCTGGTGTTGGTTTGGGTTGTGTTTTGACCCAAAGAGAAAAGTTGATAGCGTATGCATCTCGACAGTTGAAGGAGCATGAAAAGAACTACCCCATTCATGATCTGGAGTTGACAGCAGTAGTTTTCGCTCTAAAGATATGGAGACATTACCTCTACGGCTCAAAGTGCAAACTTTTCACTGATCATAAGAGTCTCCAATATCTCTTTAATCGGAAGGAATTGTATATGAGGCAAAGATGTTGGCTAGAATTACTCAAGGACTACGACTGTGATATACTTTACCACCCTGGTAAAGCCAATGTTGTCGATGATGCTCTCAGTCGGAAGGTAAACCTTGAAAAGAAAAGACCAAGAGCGTTGAGAATTGAAGTTGTTTAAACAATTGTGGAGAGTATAATGAAAGCTCAGGAAGAAGCTTCAGAGAAGAATGACCAAAAGGGAGAACGTTTGGGCAAAACGTTAGTGTTCGGTATAAGCAGTCAAGGACTGAAGGTATTCCAAGATCGAATTTTGGTACCTAAGACAGGAGGAATAAGAGATCTTTTGATGGAAGACGCTCACAAGACCATGTACTCGATTCATCCCAGCAGCACGAAAATGTATAGGGACCTGAAACCCTATTACTGGTGGCCGACGATGAAGCTCGATGTTGCAAAGTATGTGGCCAAGTGTGTAACATGTGTAAGGGTTAAGGCATAACATCAGAAACCATATGGGAGTTTAGAACCTTTAGTTGTACCCATGGGTAAATGGGTAGACATCACTATGGATTTTATGACTAAACTGCCCAGAACGAAGAGCGGTCACAACATGATTTGGGTGGTCGTTGATCAGTTTACGAAAAGTGCACACTTCATAGCAGCCAATGAGAAATGGTGTATGGATAAACCTGTTAATACTTACGTGAGAGAGATAGTAAGACTTCACGATGTGCCTTTAACTATTGTATCAGATCGTGATAGTCGTTTCGCATCAATGTTTTGGAAAAGTTTACAAGAGGAATTAGGTACGAAATTGTGTATGAGTACAGCTTACCATCCGCAAACCGATGGTCAGAGAGAACGAACGATTCAAACACTGGAGGATATGTTGAGAGCATGTACCCTGGAATTCCAAGGTAACTGGGATGAACATTTACTTTTGGTAGAATTTTCCTACAATAATAGTTTCCACTCAAGAATTAAGATGGCACCTTATCAAGCTTTGTACCGACAGAAGTGTCGTATGCCATCTTGTTGGCTCGAAGCTGGAGAAAAGCAGTTTATGGGACCCGAGATAGTCCATCAAACTGCTGAAAAGCTGAAAATGATTAAGGAAAGGATGTTAGCAGCTCAGGATCGTCAAAAGAGTTATGCTGACAAGAAAACAAAACCGATAACATTCGAAGTTGGTGATTCGGTTTTGCTTAAAGTCTCACCGTGGAAGAGACTTATTTATTAGAAAATACCCACCCAATACCATAAAGCCACCCACCAGCTGTCATCACCACCACCACCACCACTGCCAAATTACATAAATGGTCCATATGGTTTACCCGTCGTCACAAATTTAGTCTCTACTACCTTAAAATATCAAATTACCCTCACATTAACGGACAAAGAACAACGGTCTATATTTTCCGGATTGGTTTTCTGGCCGTTGCCATACATGGCAATAAAGTTCAATTTGTGAGACAATTTCTTTATTTTCCTCATTTGTTGCAAGAAATAATTATTTAGATTTCTTTATTTATGTAATTAGATGACATTGGTTATCTTCGTTTACTATATTATCTCAATGCAATTCAACATGCTGAAGTTATGATATGTATGAAGAAGTTATGATTTTTCGTATGAAGAGACTAATTAGATGAAATTGGTTATCTTCGTTTACTATTTTCCTCATTTATTGCCCAAATCTGACTTCGTATGAAGAAGTTATGATTTTTCGAAGTTTCGGCTTAGCGGTGTACAACCCAAAATTCGAATATTAGATCGAGCGGTTTTTAGCCAACACAACCTAAACGAGAATTGAAGATCTCGTTATTTGTAGCGTAACGATAAAAAGACAGACGAAAACGGATGTCGCATGAAGAAATTATGAATTTTTAACGGACCAATCCAGTCCCGGCCTGTTAAAAATATAAATTTAAAATAAAGTTAAAATTAGCCGATATAGTCTAAACGAAAGTGGTAGAGTACGTTCCCGCCTTCGTGTGGATATAAAGTACGTTGAAAACGGAGCTCGTATACGAAAGTTATGATTTTTCTAAGTCGGGAGGGTGCTGTGCGAGTTTGGGTGACGTGGCACGATCACAGCCGTTGCTTCCTCCCCAAGGCTAGCCACCAGATGGTGACATGTGGCACATTACGCCCAGCGTAATTTTGAGTACGCTCAGCGTAATTTTTTTAGTACGTTCAGCGTACTCGGCGCTGGTAGCCTATAAATAAAGGCTCAAATGTCCCATTTTCTTCACAACTCTCCACTTCTTTCCTCCCAAATACCCCCCCAAAACTTCAAGGTTTTTCCCTAGCACCTCCAAGGTGTTAGAAGCAAGTCCTGGAGCATCGGGAAGCTCCGAGAGGAGGAGCCTTTCGGCTCGGGAACGCTGGTCCAGCAAAGCCCGGTTTTCGATAAAACCCAATGTACGTGAGCTACGCCTACGCTATTTTTAATATAGCTTCTAATTAATTATAGTAACATTATTAGGACCTTAAAATAATTATTTGGGCTATTATTATTAGTTAAATAGTGTTGTTTAACACTTATATAATAATAATAACAGCTAGACTATTAAATTAGTCCCAGTAAATACTAACTAAACCCTAGTGGTAATGATACTAGGTTTTATCGAGGGAACTTGTTTTAAGAGTAACGAAGTGTTGTCCGAGTACCGAGTCACCACCGTATCAGGTGAGTGCATAGTCCCTTTCATCTTACACATAGATATGAAGTATTTATATATAAATTACGTGCTATGTGTGCATATTGTCTGAATACTTGCAGTCTATGCTGGGTGAAAGATTTTTATACACGTTTTAAATGATTTAAACTATATATATTTTATATCTACAAAATGTGTTGGGTAAAACATGGGTAGATGAAACAGTTTTTGTGTGATAACACGATGAAAGACATCAATGTTGACAGTGGTCCAGTCATCTAGTGGAGTATAGATGACGACCCTGGACGATACTAGACAGTCCAGTGGAACGCTATCAGGCTCGTAGCTTGTAGTTGTTTTTGAACTAGGTGCTCATTAGGTATTTTTGAACTAAGTGTGTTCACTAGGTATGTTGAACTAAGTGTGCTCACTAGTTACTTTTGAACTAAGTGTTTACCAAATGTTTTGGACTACGTGTTCACCAGTTATAATCTATAAGCCTTGGTAACGATGGACTTCGTGCCGATTCCTTAGGATGATCCTTAGGAATAAATAAACGAGGAATAGCTGATTCTTAGGGTAGATCCTTAAGACTAAAGAAGATAATGGGGATGGGTAATTGGGTTGATTTTTTGATTGTTTAAACATAATAATTATATTATTGTGGGTTGAAAACCCTATGTACTCCCCAGGTTTCCCAACCTGACCCACTCAGTTTATTTATATCACAGGTGTTGATATGAAGTCACATTACACTGAGAGATTAAAGAGATGTAGATCACTAGTGTAAATAAATGTAAGTTCCGTTTATGCTTATGTTTTTGTATTGACGATGACATTCCAAACGTTTTAAAATGAATAAAATACGTTTCTTTGAAAATGTTTTGATAACGTATTTATCGTTTTTTTTTGGGAACAAATTCCACAACATTTTTATGAAAAGAAGTACTCTGATTTTTTTTACAAAGCACAAACAAAATCGGTCTTTTCTGGCCGTGAAAAATGGGGATGTCACAGTTGGTATCAGAGCATTAGTTTAAGCGAACTAGGAATATGGATTTATTTCTAGACTTAAACTTAGAATGGTAAGCGATGATTGTGAGGTGTGCGCACTAGCTTATTTTAGGAATGATGCCTAAATTGCTTTTATGTGCTAAATGATTTGTTATGCTTTATGCTGTAGCTTGATCGGATCTATGGTCTATTACCAACCGGATCTGGAAACCTTATGTGTTTAGGATTCTAAGCGTTTAACTACGATATTAGAACTAGCATATAAACGTTTCGGAGTTATAAGGATGATTTAAGACATCAATCCTAAATTAAGATCTAGATTCACCTTATTCGGTGTATAGATCAAAATGGCAAGAACACGCAGTGGAGCTGGGAATGCAAATGGGAATAGGAATCAACCCCCAGTGATTCATCAAATACCTATTGTAGTAAAAGATGTACCCGAGCCAATCACCATGGTTGGAGTACAAGCCATGATTCGGACTATGTTGGCTGAACAAAGGGAAGAAATGAGGCGGATGTTGAATAGGGACGAACCTACTATGCCCATTGAGCAACCCGAGCTGATTCCCAAGCAATCGGAGGAAGGGAACTACAGCCGCCAAGTGACTCAAGCGGGGACTCAAGGTGAACGAAGGGATGGCTCGGAGAGGAGAAACGACAAGGATGAGAGAATGTACAAGAATTTCTTGGGTTCGAAACCACCAAGTCTCTCAGGAAGCCTAAAGCCTGTTGAGATTATGGATTGGATCTCCGAGATGGAGATGGTGTTTGAGAGCTGCAACTGTGGCGAGAAATAGAAGACCATCTTCGCTGTAAGACAACAGAAAACTGGAGTCTTGAGCTGGTGGAAGCTATTGGCAGATATGATGCCACGAGGAGAAGCCTTAAGGATGTCATGGGAAGTGTTTTTGGAACAGTTGAAAATGCAGTTCTGCTCGGAGATAGATCTAATAGACCTGAACAACGAGTTTCAGAACCTGAAGAAAGGGAAGATGAGTGTTGATGAGTACGCCACCGCATTCACCGAGAGGATGAAGCTATTTCCCTACTTGGTTCCTACTAAACTCTCCAAGATTGATAGATTTGCTAACGGATTGCCCACTGACTTTGGCCTAATGGTCAAAATAGCAACTACCTTGAAAACAACTGTTAGGGCAGCTAAGAACATAGAGACCAAGATAAGAGAAAAAAGTCTAGAAAAAGATAAGGCAGGAGAGAAGCGGAAGTTTGAAGGATCTTCAAGGTCCAACAAGGAGAGAAAATTATCAAAGCTTGGAGGAGGAGTAGGAGGTGAAGCAAGGTGGTGTGATAAATGCAAGAAAAGACACTTTGGAAAATGCGGCGATGAGTTGACATGTTTCAAGTGTGGAAAGTCTGAGCATTACGCCAATGAGTGTACATCCAACAAGAGGTTGTGTTATGAATGTAAAGAAGGGGGCATCTTTCAAAGAATTGCCTAAAGAAGAATGAAGCACCAAGGCTAAACACACCACCAAGGCCAAGGACATTCCACATGATCCTCGACGAAGCAGAAAACCATGCGAGGAATCAAGGATGAGAACTTCATATCCTAAGATCAAGTTATGCAGTAGCCATAGTATCGTATGATGTAGCCTATTAGAGGCATAGTCTAGGGTAAACTTGAACACCTATGTAATAATTTTGACAAATAATAAAGCCTTCGGTTTGTATCTGGTGTGTTCAACAGTTATTTGATTTTATTGCATGATGACTTGGAAAATTGTGAGACAATACTTGGGACGAGTATGAGTAGGTGTGAAAGGTAGTAGATGCATATACTATCGGAAGCATGGGACTCACGATTGGATCAGGGAAAGTCACAAGGCTACCAAGAAGCTAGTAATTGATACCGTTTTATTCAAGTATGTCGTTACCATCGTTTCGGTAATGACTAAAAATATTGTTGATATTCCAACCCAAGTGTTCATATCAAATTGAGTCCGACTACAATGAGTATGTTACGTGGTTCAGAGAACCAAGTTCAATGTAGCACCGACTTCAGCCGAAAGAATTAATCAAAACGATCAGTAGAAGTATCGCGACGGTTGCTAGAAATGCTACCTTTTAAGATGTGATTAGAACATGAAGAAAGGTAAAGTATGTTCCGGAATTTGACTCTAAACGACCTGAGTCCAAGCAATGCATCATACGATGATAAGTCATTAGAATATGACACATCATTCCATTTTAGTAATAAAAGAACTTATTTTAAGTTCGTATCAACTGAGGATTGACATTGTGATTTGAAGGTCATAATTTGGAGTCTAACGTGAGATAGAGAGCAAATGCAAGATCGAGCACCGCCTGTAGTCAAGGAGTCTAAGAGTTAGATACTCGTTCGAAGAAACATCGAAGTTATGACTTAGGTTGAAGAGATAACGTATGGAGTCATCATGTGAACCATGTTTCATTGATGATTCCGGGACGTAATCATCCTAAGGGGGAGATAATTGTAACGCCCGTAGATCCGGGCTAGTCAATTTAGAGGCAATAAGTGTCGAAAATGAATTTTTGACAAAAGATTATTTAGAATAAATAACTTGAACCAAGTTCTAGTATATGTCACAAGGTTTCTGTACACATAAAGAATCCCGAAATCCGAGTTATAACGAAGAAGTTATGACCCGTCGAAGTTTCACGACGGAACCGGCAGAGCACCAGGAAGCGTAAATAGTGAATTTATGATAGAGTGAGTTTTAGCCTTAGTGATCTAAATGTAAGTTGTAGAATACGTTAAACCGAGAGCGTCCATAAAAAGAGCGCCCAAATCTGACTTCGTATGAAGAAGTTATGATTTTTCGAAGTTTTGGCTTAGCGGTGTACAGCCCGAAATTTGAATATTAGATCGAGTGGTTTTTAGCCGACACAGCCTAAACGAGAATTGAAGATCTCGTTATTTGTAGTGTAACGATAAAAAGACAGACGAAAATGGACGTCGGATGAAGAAATTATGAATTTTTAACGAACCAATCCTGTCCCGGCCTGTTAAAAGTATAAAATTTAAAATAAATTCAAAATTAGCCGATGGACTCTAAACGAAAGTTGTAGAGTACATTCCCGCCTTTGTGTGGATATAAAGAACATCGAAAACGGAGCTCGTATGCGAAAGTTATGATTTTTCTAAGTCGGGAGGGTGCTGTGCGAGTTTGGGTGACGTGGCACGATCACAGCCGTTGCTTCCTCCCCAAGGCTAGCCACCAGATGGTGACACGTGTCACATTATTCCCAGCGTAATTTTAAGTACGCTCAGTGTAACCATTACGCTTAGCGTAATTTTTGAGTACGCTCAGCGTACTCGGCGCTGGCAGCCTATAAATAGAGGCGCAAATCTCCCATTTTCTTCACAACTCTCCACTTCTTTCCTCCCAAATACCCCTAAACCTTCAAGGTTTTTCCCTAGCACCTCCAAAGTGTTAGAAGCAAGTCCCGGAGCACCGGGAAGCTCAAAGAGGAGGAGCCTTTCGGCTCGGGAACGCTGCTAAAGCAAAGCCCGGTTTTCGATAAAACCCGCTGTAAGTGAGCTACGCCTACGCTATTTTTAATATAGCTTCTAATTAATTATAGTAACATTATTAGGACCTTAAAATAATTATTTGGGCTATTATTATGAGTTATATGGTGTTTTTTAACGCTTATATAATAATAATAACAGCTAGACTATTAAATTAGTCCCGGTAAATACTAAACTAAACCCTAGTGGTAATGATACTAGGTTTTGTCGAGGGAAATTGTTCTAAGAGTAACGAAGTGTTGTCTGAGTACCAAGTCATCACCGTATCAGGTGAGTGCATAGTCCCTTTCATCTTACACATAGATATGAAGTATTTAAATATAAATTACGTGCTATGTGTGCATATTGCCTGAATACTTGCTGTCTATGCTGGGTGAAAGATTTTTATACATGTTTTAAATGATTTAAACTATATATGTATTTTATATCTACAAAATGTGTAAAACATGGGTAGATGAAATAGTTGTTGTGTGATAACACGATGAAAGACGTCAATGTTGACAGTGATCCAGTCATCTAGCGGAGTATATATGATGACCCGGGACGATACTAGACAGTCCAGTGGAACGCTAGCAGGCTCGTAACATGTATGTGTTTTTGAACTAGTTGCTCATTAGGTATATTTGAACTGGGTGTGTTCACTAGGTATTTTGAACTGAGTGTGTTCACTAGGTATTTTGAACTAAGTGTGTTCACTAGTTACTTTTGAACTAAGTGTTTACCAGATGTTTTGGACTACGTGTTCACCAGTTATAATCTATAAGCCTTGGTAACAATGGACTTCGTGCCGATTCCTTAGGATGATGCTTAGGAATAAATAAACGAGGAATAGCTGATTCTTAGGGTAGATCCTTAAGACTAAAGAAGATAATGGGGATGGGTAATTGGGTTGATTGTTTGATTGTTTAAACATAATAATTATATTATTGTGGGTTGAAAACCCTATGTACTCACCAAGTTTTCCAACCTGACCCCCTCAGTTTATTTATATCACAAGTGTTGATATGAAGTCACATTACACTGAGAGATTAAAGAGATGTAGATCACTAGTGTAAATAAATGTAAGTTCCGTTTATGCTTATGTTTCTGTATTGACGATGACATCCCAAACATTTTAAAATTAATAAAATACGTTTCTTCGAAAATGTTCTGATACATATTTATCGTTTTTTTGGGAACAAATTCCGCAACATTTTTATGAAAAGAAGTACTCTGATTTTTTTTACAAAGCATAAACAAAATCGATCTTTTCTGGCCGTGAAAAATGGAGATATCACAGATATATAGTATTTTCTATAAAATACGTGCTATGTGTATTTATATTGATTGTTTATTTGAGTTGGATTTTGAATGAATGTTTTATACATGTTTAAAATGATTTAAAATATCTATATATAATTTATCAAAAAATATGTTAGGTATAACATGGGTAGATGAAATAAGTTGATGTGTGATAAAATGATGAGAGGCCTCGATGTGATTGTGATCCAGTCATCTAGCAGAGTACAGATGACCACCACGGAGTTTTCTAGATAGTCCAGTGGAACGCTGGCAGGCTCGCAACCTGTAGGTGTTAATGAGCTTGGTGTTCATCTGTTGTACTCCATCCCCCACATGGTTGCCTTATTTGAAATAAATTGTTGGGAAACCCCTAAAATAGTGTTGTCGCCTCGATGAAAATCCTTAGACTAGCTCCCTTGTGATAGTTGTTTTAGGGACGTAAGGTGAGGATAACTGGAATGGGTAATCGGGTTATTGTTGTTTGATGAAATTAATAAATTTATTTATTACGGGTTGAAAACCCTATATGCTCACCAGGCTCCCAAGCCTGACCCACTCAGTTTTCCTTGTATTACAGGTAATGGCAAAACAACATAGTTGGACAATGACAAGGGATTTTGGATTATAGGCCTATAGTTGTAAAAAATTGTTGTAAGGCTTATAATGTACTGTTTATGCTTTTGGTCTATATCGGAACATGACATCCCGAAATTTTGTTATATAATGAAAATACATTTCTTTAAGAAATGATTTGATAAATTTTTATCATATTTTGTTTTGGGAACAACAACTACAACTCTTTTAATCAAAGGATTACTCTGATTTTATTTTAAAAGCATAAATTAAATCGATCTTTTTTTACCGTGAAATTGGGGATATCACAACTCACCACCTAACCAACACCACTCAAGACCACTACCTACCCCCACCAACCACTCATCACTACCACCTACAACCCTCCAACCACCCATCACCACAACCAACAACCCACTACAACAACCCGTCATCACTATCCCACCCATCACCCATCAAAACCACCACCAACCACCAACACCACTACCTACCCACTACTATCCATCACCACCTTCCACCTCCACCACCCATCACTACCACCATCCATCACCTACCAAAAATCCCTACCACCCATCACCACCACCCATCAAAATCACCCTCCTCCACCACCAATTACCACTACCCACCACCACTACCCGCCACAACCACCCACCAACCACCACCCATTACCACCGCCCACCCGACACTAACACCCCCACCACCACCACCAGTTACCCATCGCCCGCCTCCACCACCCATCACCATCACCCATCACCACCATCACCATGAACCGCCTCCACCATTCATCACCACCACCTTACCCACCACCCGTCTCCACTACCTATCATTACCACCCGCTACCACCTCCCCCCTCACCACCCACCACCATCACAACCACTTACCACCGCCACCAACATCCACCAGCAATCACTACCACCACTTGCCTCCACAACCATCCACCATCCACCATAACCACCCACTACCACCACCCCCACTACAAACCATCACCTACCGATATCATCACCATCTACCACCATTAACATTAAAACCACCAACCAACATCATCACCACCATCACCGGTAAAACCACCACCACCTATCACCACCATCCACCACCAGAAAATATCACTACATGTCGTCACTACCACCTGCCATCACCTACCCATCAACACCACAACCACCCACCACCCGACCTGTCACGCCTACTACCCTTCAACACCACCACCCAACACCTATAACCACCCACAAACACCACTAACCAACTATCACCCACTACCTATGGTTGCATAAAACGGGATTAATCAGCGATTAATTGTGGATTAATCGCTTGGCGTTCTCCAACTGTCGAGGATTATGGTATTAATCATAAATTTAGGATTAATCGGGTTTGGCAGGATTAATCGGTCTTGGCGTGATTAATCGGTCAACAAAAGTCAAAAAATGCGAAAAAATGTCAAAAAAAAAATTCAAAAACTCAACTCTTTTTTTTTTACTCTAAAATTTTCAAATTTTCAAATATTACACCAAAATGTTCATATTTTGGCATTTTTGATAATTAAAAATTAAAAATTTTCTTATTTTCTAATTTTGAAGTACTTGTTTTTCTTAAGATACATTAATATTTAATTAGTTTTAATATTTTATTAATAATCTATGGTCCCCGATTAATCTCCGATTAATCCCCGCCAAGACCGATTAATCCCTTAACACCAGTCAACCGTCGAGCGATTTTTACAACCTTGCCACTACCCATTACCATCACCACCAATGCCACCACCCACCACCGCCATCGCCACCTACCACCCACATCACTACCACTACCCACTACCCGCCTCCACCACCCCATCACCATCATCCCACCCACCACCACCTACCAACATCATCACTACTTACCACTATCACCCACTAAAACCATGACCACCACCCCCAACACTAGCCACTATCACCCACCAGGCACTAATACCACCCTTCACCACCACCTATATCCACCACCCATCAATATCACTTCAACAACTAACCATCACCATCACCACCACCTATAACTACCACAAACCAACTATCACCCAAGACCCCTATACACCACCACCACCCCCATATACCACTACTATCTGTCACCACTACCCACTATCCTGACAGCCCACCCCTACCTCTACCACCACCCATCTACACTACCACCACGAACTACGTACAACCATCAATACCATATGTGATTAAATACATATAATCATATAAATCATGTGTGATTGTTTGTATTTAATCACATAAATCACATGTGATTAATTACATATAATCACATGTGATTATTTATATCTAATCACATATGACTTATATAAACAATATTTGTTTTCATGTTTTTCATTCAGTAATTTTTCTCATGTATTTAATCTTATCTAGTTATATGTATTTTAATAACATCTGATAATGTGGACAAATATTTGTTTTCGTAGTTTTGATTCAACAGTTTTTCACTTGTATATAATCACATTTGATTATATATATCTAATCACATGTGATTTTATGTATCTAATCACATGTGATTATATATATCTAATCACATGTGATTTTATGTATCTAATCACATATGATTTATATAGAAAAAAAAAATCTTTTTTGTCCATATAAATCATATGCGGTTAGATACATATGATTTGTATGTATAAGATCTGTTTTTGCGTCCTTTGATTTAATAATTGTTTTCGTGTATATAATCACATGTGATTATATGTATCTAATCATTCATAGTTTATATAGACAAAATTGTTTTTTCGGAATAAAATCATATGTGATTATATATATATATATATATATATATATATATATATATATATATATATATATATATATATATATACAATGACACCTGATTAAATATATTTAATCACATATTATTAAAGTAGATAAAGAACAATTATTGAATCGAGAACGCAAAAAATTTAATATTGTCCACATAAACCATATATGATTGGATACATATAATTACATGTGAATATATGTATTTAATAAAATATGATTTATGTGGACAATATTTATTTTCATGTTTTTTATTCCTTAATTAGTCTTGTGTATTTAATCACATGTGATTATATGTATTCAATCATGTTTGATTTATGTGGGAAAAATTCATTTTCATGTTTTTGATTCAATAATTGCTCTTGTATATTTAATCACATGTGACCTATACTTAAAAAAAATTATGGTTTATACTTTGCTTTTCTAGGCAACTATATTTTTATGTAGTGTAATAAGTGTTTGTGGTTGTGTTTACAACCTCAGAGTTTACGGTCCAGCAACACCTCAGCCCATAGTTCGATCTCGAGTCCTCTAATTCTTCAAATCAGCGCCTTACCAGTCGAGCTACAAAGCAATACGTTAAACATCTCACTTGTTTAAATCATATAGTGTTAACAGCAGCTTATTTACACTTAAAAAAGGGGAAAATGTTTTTATGGTTGCATGGATTCGAACCTGGGTCCTTAGTTCATCATTCCATCGCCCTTACCATCTGATCTAGCTTGCTAGATGCTCTTCTGCTTCCCAAATTAATTCAAAAGGAGTCCTTATTTCACACCCAATTTCGCATTTTTAGCACTTTTAGCCCAAAATTCAAATTTCTTTTAATTTTAAATTCTATTTTCTTCCAAAATTTTAGCTTTTAACTTTTTAAATTTCTAAATTGACTTTTAACCTTAAAATTTGACTTTGACTTCCAAGTTTGACCTTTGACTTTCTCGTTTAACCTTCAAATTTTCAAATTTAGCTTTACGGTTTGACTTTTAAGTTTGAATTTTCAAGTTTGACTTTTAAATTTTACTTTTAAGGTTGACTTTCTTAGTTTATAGTAAAAGGGAATTTTTGTTGAACAATGAGTTCTTCAAGTGTTCCGGTGAATAAGTTTCATGGACTCCATCTTGTGAAACTACGATTAAGTTTCTTCGTGAACATAATGATTTGCTAAAAAGGGAAGTCGAAGACCTAAAATATGAGAGGTACACTATTAGGAAAGAACAGAAACCATTAAAGGCACAACTAGAAGCCAAAATCAAGGATTTCCAAAAACTTCAAGAAGAATATAGCAATAAATGTGAAAATTGTGACTATATTAAGAGACAACTTGCTTCTGTGTCTGCCGAGCTTGACACATTGAAAAATAAATTTAAAAATGCAGATTTTATTTTTAGAAAATATAATGTGTCAAGTGAGGTAGTTGCCTCAATGATTGAGAAGCAATTAAAATTCAAAGATAATCAAAACAAGGGTCTAGGGTATCACATTGTTCCACCGCCTTTTAATGATAACTATAACCTACCCTTTGAGACCAATGAGGAAGAAATGCCTGCTCGGTATGGCCAAACCCCTATCGCAGCTTCAGTTAAGACTGAACCATCTAGGTCTACTGAGGCTATTCAGGTGAACGTTTCTGATGCTTCTACTTCATATGCAGGTAAAGTAGTAGATGATGAGAACAAGGAGAACACTATTGAAAAATCTAA
The DNA here is from genome assembly GCF_052625555.1 of Lactuca saligna. Lineage (NCBI taxonomy): Eukaryota > Viridiplantae > Streptophyta > Magnoliopsida > Asterales > Asteraceae > Lactuca > Lactuca saligna. The sequence goes on along the minus strand of NC_136417.1, from coordinate 83,534,183 downwards.
TGACTCCTTGAACTCTGAATCTGTTGCTTCTAACTCAGTTACTTCAAATCAACCTACCGTTGAGAAATACAGGACATTAAATCAAGTGAAACAACCAGCCTACTACAAGTGTGCATGTGGGAATAACCAGGAAAAAGGAAAGGATACACCACCAGCGTAGGAAGAAACAACTTCCCAGTGAAGAAAAAGACTTGCTTTCACTATGGAACACATGGACACATTGCCAGAAATTGTCCTAATCGAGCATACGTTCCCTACTATGCACAAGGTTAGTAAAACGCACAAAGTGGGAGATTCTACAAAAGAAATCAATCGAGGTCACAATTGCACAATGGTGACTGAAATGCGCAGAAGGCCAAGAATCAAACCAATAATGCCAAGAATCCAACTCCTAAGAACAAGAAGGGAAAGTCGGCCAAGAAACCAAATACAAGAAATGCTCCAATGAAACCAAAATCGGCTAGATCAAAGTCATCTCGACAGCAGACCTCAAGCTCAAAAGCAAGTGCTGAGGCACCCATCCACTCAAACAAGAAATGGGTTAAACCCAACTACAAATGGGTACCAAAGGTTCAATCTCCCAAATCTCCTAAAGCTACTAATATTTCTACATCTTCTTTTTGTGATAAGCAGTATATGTCATGGGAGAGAGTTCCTTGCATGGATGAAAAAGGTCGACCCAATTTCAGAATGGATTGGGTTCCAAAGACCAACTGATCCCGCTCTGTGTCGGAGCAGCTATGGAGGCATATTATCAGACTTCGGTTTGTTGATAGTGGTTGTTTCGGGCACATGATAGGAGGCATCTCTCAAATTTACAACATTCAAAACATTGTTTGAGAGTATGTGCCCTTTGCAGGAAGGGAAGAAAGGAAGCGATCACTCATGGGTTTTGTGCTTAATGACATGAAGAATTTTCGGATCTGTTCTGAGATTATGCGTGCTGTTCTCAGACCTTCTTGATGCAGATTCAATCGGTGAATTATGTTTGAGTTTTCTTATCTATACTCCTGAGCTTATCTTAAACTGATTCATTTTGAAGACATTTTTTTTATTTCCTTAGATGTCTTTCTTAAGTAGGTTGTTTTGGGAAGTGATATCAAGAAAATGATAACGGGCAGTCTAAACATGTGTAAAGGACTGAATCTGAATTGTCTAGACTTTATGATCAATGTGCTGGTAGGCACGAAGAATTTCACAGTGTGGATTTAGATAGGATTATTTAGACTGGTCATACGTCGCTCGGGTTGATTAAGTAGTGAGATAAACACAGGAACTTACAGGATACACTAAATTAATACACATCTAGAATTGTGGCTTAACTTTTCCTTGATGTACGGACTTATGTCCTTAATTCTGGTTCTGATAGGGTGACTGGGGGGTTCTGATAAAGTAGGTATGTAGAAATTATTTTCTTGCTCTCTATATGTCAGTCATATGTTGCTTCCTCTGCATGATTGGAAGAGATTCAACCTAGATTGCAACATATGCAACTCTAATTCTACGCACCTCCTTATCTATGAAATTCGTTCTATTTGTTAGCCATATGATGTCCCCTCTACGTGATCGGAAGATTCGACCTAAGACACAACATATGCAACATTCTACCTCTCAATCCCTCTATCTCTGTTAGTCATATGTTGTCCCCTCTACGTGATTGAAAGAGATCCGACCTGGGACACAACATATACACCTATTTCTAAATCTGACTTCGTCCTTAATAACTATCTACTCACCTAAAGTAAGGAGTTCTTTGGAAGTTCTTGATAACCAGGGTATATCGGGAAGTGGGGAATACATTCTAGGGCAACTAAAACTAAATCATTTAGAGGTTGTCTGTAGATCTCGCTGCTTAATTTAAGTGGACAATAATACTTGTGGTCGTCGTCAGCTAAATGGTTTATTTAGAAAAGTTTGTCGATATCCTTCGTGTTTAAGTGGACCACAATACGGACAATTGACCAAAATTATTCATGAAGGTAAAGGTACTGATAAACAAACTTAAAACTGTCTTACAAATTTGACCCCAAATATTTTTGTTATTGTTAAATTTGTTCATAGTTTTTTCTTATGCAAAAATTTAGGGGGAGAATTAAAAAAATTATTTAAAAAAAATCAAATTAAACAAAAACCAGAAAAACCAAAAAGCCAAAAATAGCGTTATTTTTGCTTTATTTCTTTTCAGAAAAATCAAAAATCCAAAAATATTTTTCTTTATGTTTTTCCAGAAAATATGAAAAATTAAAAAAATATTGTGTGCTAAGTTTTCTTTTATTTTTGTTTTGTCTTGAAAAGTGAATTCAGGTGTAGATGAGACTTGTGGAGACAGTATCAACAATATCTGATCCAAGACTTCATCCGTGAGTGTCGAAGAATTTTCATTCGAAGGAGCAAGCAATGAAGATTATTCTTTCAACATTCAATCTTTCAACCCTAGTAGCAAGGTCAAGCAATTGAAGATTATGTGACAGATTGCATTGAAGCCTGCTCAATCAGTCTGTTGCTATCTATAAACCTGCTGAAGTGATCTAGAAGATTCATTCTCTCTGATATTCTCTTTGAGGATTCTCAAGCTGAAAGCACTATCTTTCAGAATCTTTTCAAGAAGTCTCCTCACCCAATGTGTGTTCAATGTCAAATTCTGAAGAAAATCCCAACTGCTCAAGATGGATTCATTCATTGAAGATTCATCAAGTTCATCTTAAAGCTGTGAAGAATTTGAAGATTAATGGTGAAGCCAAGCTCCAAATGAATATTGACAAGAAAAGCCAGCTACCTTTTTAGGGGGGGGGGGGGTTTGTTGGGCCAATTAGAAAAGAAAACTATAAACCAAGGGGGTGATTGTTGGGTCTAAAATTATGGTTTATACTTTGCATTTCTAGGCAACTGTATTTTTCTGTAGTGTAATATGTGTTTGCGGCTGTGTTCACGACCAGGTTGGTGTGTACGGCCATAAACGGGTTTACGGCTGTAAACCCGTTCCTGGCCATGAACACTGCCGGCGTGTTAGAGACCCCAAACAACATCCCCACGAACTCGTAATGACCATAACGGGTCCGAAACGTGATCTTATCCGCGTCTTCCTCTCTCATCCTGACCTGGTATTATCCGGATCTCAAATTGATCTTGGAAAACCAAGATGCACCATGCAACTGATCGAAAAGATCATCTATCCTCGGGGGTGGATAACGGTTCTTCACCGTTAACTTGTTCAACTTCCTATAATCAATGCACATCCGGTGCGAACCATCCTTCTTCTTGAAAAAAAGGATCGGTGCTCCCCATGGCGAACTACTCGGACGAATAAACTGCTTACCCAGCAGCTCCTGCAACTGAGATGACAACTCCTGCATCTCTGGCGGTACCAAATGGTACGGCGCCATAGCAATAGGGGCCACACCCGGCACTAGATCAATCTTGAACCCCACCTGCCTCTCCAGAGGCACTCCAGGTAACTCCTCCGGAAACACATCAGCAAACTCTCTAACCACCGGGACCTCTGAAACTGAAGTCTGATCCCTGACCCGCGTACCCACCACACACGCTAAATAACTAGTATATATGTGTTGAATCTATTGTCATGCCTTGGCTGCCGAACAAAACCATGATCCTACTCCGGTCCCCTCACCATATACCACCAGTTCTCCCCCACATGGGGTTCGAACTACCACTCGTTGTCCCTCACAATCGATCATGGCGCTAAATCGACTGAGCCAATCCATCCCAACAATCACACACACTTCCCCTACGGGAATATGAATCAAATCTATTGGGAAGGATACCCTGAAAATCTCCAACTCACATCCCCGGTAGAACGAAGAAGCAGAAACCTCGTGTTCGTTGCTGATAGAAACTCACAACAGACACTCTATCTCATTTATCGGTACACAAAACCCCGTACTGAAAGTCTGAGATACAAACAACCGACTCGCCCCCGAGTTGAATAAAACTAATGCAGGCAAAGAGTTCACAAAAAACATACCTAAACATAGGCACAACAGATAAGCTTAACACATGTATGATAACTGAAATAGAGAATAGTAACATACCAGCAACCATATCCAGTGCTGCCTTGGTCTCCTCGGCTGTGAGCTGGAAGGCATGCCCCTGAGCCTTTGGAGGCTCCGTCTTGATTGGCCTCCCATTCGCAATCCTCAACGTAGCTGGTGTGGGAACCTGCGCCGACTTGGCAATGAGCAGCGGACAGTTGGTCTTCACATGACCAACCTGATGATAATGATAACATATCCTCATATCTGCTGGAGGCGCGGACTGGCGACAGTCCCTGGCATAGTGCCCTTCCTTGCCACATTTGTGACACCCACCACCTGCTCGACAAACTCCATAATGACCGCTACCACACTTTCCACAAGTGCGGTTCTGCTGACCTCCGGTCCTAGTATCAGCGGTCTTAGATCGCTTAGGTGCCGGCTGGGACTGTATTGGAACCTAACGCTACTCCTTCAGCTATAACTCTATTTCCATCTCACGCCGCCTCGCGGCTTCCTGAAGATCCAGAAGAGTATCACAACATTGCGAAGCAACAAACTGACAGATATCGGTCTTGATCATACTCAGATAACGGATCATTTGAGACTGCTCGGAAGCAAACTCCGGGAAAAAAATAGCCCTCTCTATGAACATGCGGGTGATCTCCATCACCGGCTCTCCATCCTGCCTCAATGTCAAAAACTCCTTAGCAAGTCGCTCCCGCTCCATGCGTGGAACGTATCGGGTGCGGAACATATCCCTGAACGACTCCTAAGAAATAGCATTTCTCTGATCATCGGTGTATGGCCCAGTCGTCAGTCTCCACTAGTCCTTGGCCCCAAGCCTCAGCAGGTTCAGGGCACACCTGACCTTCTGGTTTGTAGGACACAAGCACGTGAAGAAACAACCCTCCACGTCAGATAACCACTTCATAGCCCTGATCGTATCCTGTGTACCATCAAACATCGGGGGCTTCGTATTATCGAAGTCCCAATACTGGAAATCCCGGCTGGCTCCTCCTCCACCTCCAGTCGTTGTTACAGCCGATGTGGCTGCCACGGCAGCCGTCTCTTCTAAGGCTGCATAACGCTCATCAAAGTACTCGACCATAGTGGTCTTGATCGACCCAAACATCTCTGGTAGTTGCGCTCGAAACACAGCAACAATCTCATCATGCAGGATCTCCTAAATCCTCACATCCAACTCCTCTATCCCTATCTGCACTACAAGCTTAGGTGCAATAGGCACATCCGGGCCTCCCCCCACTGATCCTGATCATGATCCAGTCGTAAACCATCATGTCATCACCATACTAAAAATATACCCAAGACGTCAGATAAACAACATAATATCAGGAGACCAATTTCCGCAAACACAAGAGGTTGTGACTTCCTTGCTATGCGTATGGGTCCTGTGCTTTCAGTGGTATGGGCCCATACTACCTGCCACACCTATCCATATTTGTCTCAAGTATCACCACAACACCCTAACAATAAACATCAACATAGCAAGCGCTCAATCTTCACTCCTAGAGGAAGATGAAACTACCTCACAACTGGCCTCACGGCTTCTCACGACCCATCCACTCATCAACCTTCCACCAAACCTGTAGTAGTAGCATATGATAGCCATGCAAAATGTTGGACATGATAGACTTTCGAATATCCAATCCAACCGTAAGGTCGAATCAAACCTTCTCAAGCTATAAGATCTTGATTATGCACAGCCGTGATGCATACACTAAACAACTACAGTAATGATGTAAATTCCATATAAATGAAACTCTAGGTTAGTAAATGTAACATCCGGGTTCCCAGGTATATTATTTTTATTCATTTATTTTGGAGTTTGTGGAGGGACTCGACGAGTTGGTGCTTAGACTTGCCGAGTAGGGTCGCGAATTTTATCCGGATTAATGACCGGACTCGGCGAGTTCAGGGGTGGACTCGGCTAGTCCGCGCTGTTTATTGAAACCCTAATTTCTTGGGTTTGGGACCTATTTAAAGGCCCTAATGTCTGTCAATTGCAGCACCCAAACCCTAGAGATAAACCCTAAGAGAGCTAGAGCATTTGTGAGGGAGAAGAGGCCATTTTGATCCTTGTGTTGGTGTTATTGCAAGAAGAAGGTGACCAGGTCAAGAGGGTGATATTCTGTGAAGTTCAGAGCCAGAGACATCATTCTTGAGGTATTGATTCGACCCTTCTTCAGTTTTGGTGATTATCTTTGGAGTTAGGGTTTTCTAGACCCTTTAGAGACTAGATTTGGTGAACATTTGGCCCCTTCCTATGTTAAGGATTTGGATCTGGATCCAAAGAGGTCCAGAGACCTTAACCCTCTGAGCTTTATGTGTATTAATTGAAGGAATGAGACTAGGATGTCATATTAAGGGTCATTTCTTCGAATAGAGTTCTTGATCCCTTGCATGAGCACCAAGATCGGAATTTTACGTGATTAACATGCTTGGGAAGGCCAGATCTATAGATTGGAGGAATGGATCTGACCTCAGGAGGTCAATTCAGTTTAAGCAGGGCATGAACTCATCAAGTCCAAGGGCAAACTCAACAAGTAGGGCTAGGGTTTTCCCGATAATCACACAGTTGGTGACTCGCTGAGTTGAGGAACGATTCAGTGGGTCGGAAGGGAACTAGAGGACTTGGTCCACGACTGGACTCGTCGAGTCAAGAGTCGGACTAGACAAGTTGGGACGAGTTGTCTTGCGATTCGCAATCAGTGTTGATTTGAAGAGTGGAGGGTTGACTCATTGAGTCAAGGGAGGACCAGGAGTGTGAAGGACACACATGGACTCGCCGAGTCACATTGGCGCACTCGGCGAGTCTGGTCAAGGTTGACAGTTGACTTCGTTGACTTTGGGGGTTTAGTCAATGATTGGACATTAGAGTCAGAGAGGGGTAAAATGGTCTTTTACCCTTCTGTGGGTTCCAAGAGAGGGTTGAGTCTAGTCTCGAGAGTTATATCCATGAGAGTATTTGCCTTATGTGTTAGGCGGTGGCGAGTTCGAGATTCAAGTGGGGAAATATCTGCTTTCTGCTTGCCAGGTGAGTCTTCTCACTATACTATACCTAGAGTGGTAACAGAGTTATGTGACAGAGTTATTGTATGTTATCTATGTGATGTGTGGCACCGTATTATTTCTATGTGATTTATGTTGTATGTATATCAGATTTAGGACCAGAAAGTCCACAGAGCTAGGAACAGAGGGTCCGCAGAGTTAGGGCCCAAGGGTCCACAGAGTTATAGCCTCGAGTGGCTAATATATGTTATATGTGGTATTTTTATAATTATGTGCCAGTGTATTTGTATGCTATTTATGTGTTGAGATTTATTGTGATATGTGATATGTATAATTCAGAGTTCTCAGAGTTAGGAACTTTGGGTCCATAGAGTTAGGGCCAGAGGGCCCACAGAGAGTTGGGACTGGAGGGTCCCACTGAGACACACTGACCAGAGGGTCAACAGAGATTATGACCTCGAGTGGCTAATATGTGTTAGAGTGGTATTTTGGGGAACTCACTAAGGTTCGTGCTTACAGTGTTTGGTGTTATGTGTATCAGGTTTTCTCAGGATCACGGGACGGCACCGGCTCGATTGTACACACCAAAGGAAGCGTTTGTTTTTGGGGATCCTGGTTTATTAATTGATTGAACAAAAGAGTCATGTATTGTAATTTAAATAGAAAAATGAGATTTTTGTGAAAAGTGTTAAAGAGATAACCGATTTTAAATGAAAATTTTGTTTCGAAAATTTCGGTGTTACAGTAAGCATCATATAATCAGGCAAGTCTATCATGCAATTCCTGAAGATCCCTAGCCTAGCACTAGCATGTTGTTCTAACATATCATAATATCAAATAACTGTATGGTATTTTTGGGTCTACTTACTGGATCCGGCTGATCGTACACTCCATATCCTCCATCCCTTATTTTGAAAATCACTTTAAAACTTATTCTAAAATTTTCCTTGATTTGAGACTAGATTCACACGAGTGTTCTTCCAATTCACTCAAACCAAGGCTCTAATACCAACTTGTAACATACAAAAAAATTTAAGTCAAATTTAAAACTTTTTCAACCATGAACCAAATAGTTTTTACAAAATGTTTTCAAAATATTATTCATCAGAGTGTCCCCGAAATATAGTCATATGGATGAGGAGCGGTACGGTCAAGCCTTCGCCTTGCCATGATCTCCGGAAGTACATGAAACAATAAACCAAAACTATAAGCCCGAGGGCTTAGTGAGCTACCCCAATATAACAATACCACACTGATGATACCATATCAATAACAGATAATCAACAACATGCATATTGGGCCTTTGGCCTAACTGGACCACCCTGCTGGGCCTACAGTCCATCTAGATCTATCCCAAGCCTTTGGTATGACTGGACCGCCATACGGGCCTACAGTCTATCCGGATAGCTCATAAGGTATGTTGGCCTTCAGGATAAAGCAGGACCGCCTCAACCCAAACATCAAGCAAATAACCATGTGCGCATAACTAACATATACTAGCATAACAGATATCCGATATACCAATATCACAAATCATCAATCATAGAAATCTCTCATAACCAGAGCACCGACCTAACCAGGTCACTAACATATCAATCCTAACGGATCATAAGAGCATAACAACATACTGTCTACCCTAATACCAATCTAACTGATCATAACCATATGTAGCATACTATAACCAAGACAACAACTAAAAGGGTCTACCTTGGTGCCTTAGACAATATTGATATAGTGAGGATAACTCACCTTGCTAGTAGCTCGGAAATGATACTTCTCACAGCTCCAAATATAGCTCCAATCACCTCGCCTGTACACATAGTGGTCCACTCAATAATCACTTAAAATACTAAAATGCCCTTAGGAGGTACATGACATCCCACAGTCAAGTCAAGTCACTGCTCCATGTTGACCTATTTTCTGACTATAACTCCCTCTGCCTCGAGTCCCTCCTGATTCCAGAATTTCTCAACTCGACTCGCCGAGTCGATATGCGACCAAGTGCATGGAATCCAAACTGACTCGTTGGGTCATCTCTCAGACCTCGCCGAGTCCATGCGGAACTAATTCGGACAAAACTTTACCCGGCTCGCCGAGTCATCTCCCAAACTACCCCTTTGCTCTAATCAGTAGATCTAGGTCCCTATAGTGCATTAGCAACGTAAAGTTGCTACCTTTACATATTTGCATGACTCGAATTCCACATCTAAGCTTGAAATGGGACTTTACTCATAAAAACGGGTTCGTTCATGACCCTATTAAGAACTTTATGAACTTAGCGCTCAAAAGAGGTTCAGATATGAAATTTCAACTTCAGATCTAGCTCCCATACCATAATCCCTTCATGAATAGCTAAAGAAAGCCCTAAACTTCACATATGAAAGATTATAGAAGAAAAAAGGTCAAGGTAACAGCTTGTTACCTCCAAAACGTGCCCAAACTGAAGTAAACTCTGGATCCACACGAACTCCTTGATGCTAGCCTCTTGATCTACAATCTTCCTCCACAAAAATCCCTTTCTAAAGCTCCAAAACACTCTCCATGCTCACAGTCACGGAAATTAGGGTTTCCGACTCTCTAGGGGTGATAGTGGATAATGGGAGGCGCTAATGGTCCAATATATAGGGTGAAAAAACCCTGAAATTTAGGGTTTCCACAGCCAGCTCCTACTCGTCAAGTCCCCCATGCCGACTATTCGAGTCACTCATTAAATGATGTGTCCTGACCCGTTGCTACTCGAAGAGTCACAACGTCAACTTGTCGAGTAGGCCTTAAAACATGAAATCTAATGGAATAATAATGATACCTCACGGTTGGGATGTTACAAAAATACTCAACTCCCTCGGGGAGTGTCAACACTAGCGCCTCGCATAAACACTGCCGGAGGGTCTCAAACGCCCTCTGCTGCTTAGGGGCCCACCATAAGTCCACTCTTTCCTTGTTAGACAAGTGAGGGGTACTGCAATCTTGGAGAAATATCGAATGAATCTCTGATAGTACCCTGCTAATCCCAAGATGCTCCTGATGTCTGAGAGAGATTTCGGAATCTCCCACTACATAGCTGCTTCAACCTTGGCCGGATCTACCAAAATCCCCTCCTGGTTAATGAGGCGCCCAATGAACTGGACCTATCGCAACCAAAACTCACACTTCAAGAACTTGGAATAAAGTCGTTCTCGCCTCAAAACTTCCAATATATCCCTAAGGTGCTCTACATACTGCTCTCGGGTCTTGGAATACACCAAAATATCATCTATGAATACTATGCCCAAGCGATCAAGCATCGGTCTACAGACCCGATTCATCAGATCCATGAACACTTATGGCGCATTGGTGAGCCCAGATGGCATCAACACGAACTCGTAATTAACATAACGGGTCCGAAACATGGTCTTCTCCACGTCTTCCTCTCTCACCCTGACCTGGTGATATTCGGATCTCAAATCGATCTTGGAAAACCAAGATGCACCCTGCTACTGATCGAAAAGATCATTTATCCTCGAGAGTGGATAACGGTTCTTCACCGTTAACTTGTTCAACTCCCTATAATCAATGCACATCCGGTGCGAACCGTCCTTCTTCCTGACAAAAAGGATCGGTGCTCCCCATGGCGAACTACTCGGACGAATAAACTGCTTACTCAGCAGCTCCTACAACTGAGATGACAATTCCTGCATCTTTGGCGGTACCAAACGGTATAGTGCCTTAGCAATAGAGGCCAATCCCGGCACTAGATAAATCTTGAACTCCACCTGCCTCTACAGAGGCACTCCAAGTAAATCCTCTGGAAACACGTCAGCAAACTCTCTAACCACCGAGACCTCTAAAACTGAAGTCTGATCCCTAACCCGTGTATCCACCACACACGCTAAATAACTGGTATATCCGTGGTGAATCTATTGCTGAGCCCTAGCTACCGAAGAAAAGCTTGATCCTACTCTGATGCCCTCACCATATACCACCAGTTCTCCCCCACTCAGGGTTCGAACTACCACTTGTTGTCCCTCACAATCGATCATGGCGCTAAATCAACTAAGCCAATCCATCCCCATGATTACACACACTTCCCCTATGGGAATAGGAATCAAATCTATCGGGAAGGATACCCCGAAAATCTCCAACTCACATCCCCGGTAGACCGAAGAATCAGAAACCCCGTGTTCGTTGGTGATAGAAACCCACAACAGACACTCAAGCTCATTTACCGGCACACTAAACCCCTTATTGAAAGTCTGAGATACAAACGACCGACTCGCCCCCGAGTTGAATAAAACCAATGCAGGCAAACAGTTCACTAAAAACATACCTGAACATAGGTACAACAGATAAGCATAACACGGATATGATAACTAAAATAGAGAATAGAAACATACCAGCAACCACATCCGGTGCTGCCTTGGCCTCCTCGGCGGTGAGCTGGAAGGCATGCCCCGGAGCCTTTGGAGGCTCCGTCTTGACTGGCCTCCCATTCGCAATACTCAACGTAGCTAGTACGGGAACCTGCGTCGACTTGGCGGCGAGCTGCGGACAGTTTGTGTTCACATGACCAACCTGATGATAGTGATAACATATCCTCATATATGCCGAAGGGGCGCACTGGTGATAGTCTCTAGCATAGTTCCCCTCCTTGCCACATTTGTGGCACCCACCACCTGCTCGACAAACTCCAGAATGACCCCTACCACACTTTCGACAAGTGTGGCTCTGCTGACATCCGGTCCTAGTATCAGCGGTCTTAGACTGCTTAGGTGTCAGCTGAGACTGTGTCGGAACCTGATGCTGCTCTTTCAGCTGCAGCTCTATCTCCAACTCATGCTGCCTCACGACTTCCTGTAGATCCAGAAGAGTATCACAACGTTCCATAGCAACAAACTGACGGATATCGGTCTTGAGCATACTCAGATAACGGATCATCTAAGACTGCTCAAAAGCAAACTCCGGGCAAAACAAATCCCTCTCTGTGAACATGCGGGTGATCTCCATCACCGACTCTCCGTCCTGCCTCAATGTCAAAAACTTCTGAGCAAGCCGCTCCCGCTCCACACGTGCAACGTGTATCGGGAGCGTAACATATCCCTGAACTGCTACCAATAAATAGTAGTTCTCTGATCATCAGTGTACGACCCAGTTGTCAGTTTCCACCAGTCCTTAGCCCTAAGCCTCAGCAGGTTCAGGGCACACCTAACCTTCTGGTCAGTAGGATACGAGCACGTGAAGAAATAGCCCTCCACGTAAGATAACCACCTAATACCCCTTATTGCATCAAGCATTCCATCAAACGTCATGAGCTTCGTATTATTGAAGTCCCGATTCTGGAATGCCCGATTGGCTCCTCCTCCACCCCCTGCTGCTGTTACAGCCGATGTGGATGACGCGGCAGCCGTCTCTGCTAAGGCTGCATAACGCTCATCAAAGTACTCGACCATAGCGGTCTTGATCAACCCAAACATCTCTGGTAGTTGCGCTCGAAACGCAACAGCAATCTCATCATGCAGGATCTCCCAAATCCTTGTGTCCAACTCCTCTGTCCCTATCTGCACCATGGGCTCAGGTGCAATAGGCACATCCAGGCCTCCGCCCCCTGATCCTGATCCTGATGCAGTCGTAAAGCGTCTCGTCATCACCATACTGAAAATATACCCAAGACATCAGATAAACAACATAATATCGGGAGACCAATTTCCACAAACACTAGAGGTTGTAACTTCCTTGCTACGCATATGGGTCATGTGCTTTCAGTAGTACGGGCCCATACTACCTTCCACACCTACCCATATTTGTCTCAAGTATCACCACAACACCCTAACAATAGACATCAACATAGTAAGCATCATATAATCATGCAAGTCTATCATGCAATTCTTGAAGATCCCTAGCCTAGCACTAGCATGTTGTCCTAAGATATCATAACATCAAATAACTGTATGGTGTTTTGGGATCTACTTACTAGCTCCGACTGATCGTACACTTCGCATTCTCCATCCCTTATTTTGAAAGACCACTTTAAAATTTATTCCAAAATTTTCCTTGATTTAAGACTAGATTCACACGAGTGTGCTTCCAATTCACTCAAACCAAGGCTCTGATACCAACTTGTAACATACAAAAAAATTTAAGCCAAATTAAAAACTTTTTAAACCATGAACCAAATAGTGTTTAAATAAATGTTTTCAAAATATTATTCATCAGAGTGTCCCTAAAATATATTCATATGGATGAGGAGCGGTACGGTCAAGCCTTCGCATTGCCACGATCTCCGGAAGTACCTGAAATAATAAACTGAAACTGTAAGCCCGAGGGCTTAGTGAGCTACCCCAAAATACCAATACCATACTGATAGTACCATATCAATAATAGATAATCAACAACATGCATACTGGGCCTTTGGCCTGACTGGACCGCCCTGCTAGGCGTACAGTCTACTTGGATCTATCCTGAGCCTTCGGTATGACTGGACATCCATACGGGCCTATAGTTTAACTGGACCGCTCATAGGGTATGTTGGCCTTCAGCAAAAAGCAATACCGCCTTAACCCAAACATCAAGCAAATAATCATGTGCACATAACTATCATATACAGGCATAAAAAATATCTGATATAACTATATCACAGATCTTCGAACATAGCAATCTCTCATAACCAGAGCACAGACCTAACTAGATCACTAACATACCAATCCTAACGGATCATAAGGGCATAACAACATACTGTCTATCATGATACCGATCTAACTGATAATAACCATGTGTAGCATACTATAACCAAGATAACAACCAAAAGGGCCGGCCTTGGTGCCTTAGACCCTATTGATATAGTAAGGATAACTCACCTTGCTAGTAGCTCGGAAATGATATTGGTCACACCTCCAGATATAGCTCCAACAACTTCGCCTGTACCCATAAGTGGTCTAATCAATAATCACTCTAAATACCAAAATGCCCTTGGTAGGTACAGTTGGATTAGTGTCTAAGGCTGTAACTATATTTGGTAAGTACTTAACCTGGTTGTGCTTGGTCCTTTTGGGTTGGCTTCACCATAGCAACTTGACATGATGATTTGTAAAGAGAGAAGAGATATTATTGTTAATATATTATGAGAGTAATATATTAAAGGAATAATAATATTATTTGATTGATATAAGTCATATATTAATTGAGAATTAATTTAGTGACTTAAAGAAGTTAATTGAATAAAGCGGCATAAACTATCAAATGTGTGATAGTTGTGTTTTGGGCTATGTGTCCTTATGGATATTAGGGTGGATGGATTTTAGGGTTAGGATACCTTAAAATCGTCCAAGCCTCATATCTAGGAGGATCTTTGGATTGCTTAGGGCCTACGTTATTCAATTAGGGTTAAGGGTGTAACCCTAGTATCTCATAGTATAAATAGACCCCTTGGGTGAGGGAAATCGGTGATACTCGTGCAAGGAAGAACCCTAGAGTCGATTTCTCACCTCCTCTCTCTCTCTCAAGATCATCCTCTTGCTAGTTGGTGTTTGTAAGCCATTAGAGGAGTGACAATTGTGACTCTAAGCTCCAAGAACAAGAAGTTTCAAGCAAGCAACTTAAGGTATTCTTCTAGATCTGATTTCATATGATATGATTCAATTGTTTACACTAGATCTAGAATTGTAAGCCTTGGATACATTGCATGTTCAATTAGAGAAACCTAGATCCAAGCATTAGGGTTTGCATGTGCACATAGGAAAGTTCTTATGGCACAAACCCATCAGTGGTATCAGAGCTTTGATTGATTTCTATTGAATTGATGCCTTGGTTAATTGCTTTTTTCTTAAAAAATTCGATTTTTATGCTTCTGACTGGTGAACTTGGCGAATAGCTCCAACTCGGCGAGTTCACAGAGGAACTCGGCGAGTTCTAGCGCCAGAAAGAGTCAATTTCGGGATTTCTTGCTGTTTTGCTTGAGGATACTTGCCTTAATTGTTTTGGGTCATTAAAATCTGAATTTTATGATATATTGGAGTATATTCTTGACCAAACAAAAGATAATTACCATTTAATTGAATAATAATTTCCTTATATGATAATAATTGATTATTTGAATTAAATTGGTGAATTGTCTTGCAAGTAATATTGATTAGATCAAATTTAAATAATCTAATTATTTGATTTGTATTATTTGCTATTTGATCCTTATGTTTTGAAAAGTTTAAAACTTGTCCTCAAGTTTTGAAATTTAAGTTTTGTGATTAAAAGTTTAATTTGAATAATTTAAATTTCAAACCCTAGAATTTTACAAGTTTAAAATTCAACACTATACTATTATATTATTACAAGCTTAATATATATATATATATATATATATATATATATATATATATATGATTTAAAAGTGCTAGTCTTACCATTAGTAGGCCTCATTCACGAAGCCAGTCTATAAGGTGAGTATAAGGTTGATGCCTATAAAATGGCGTTGAATGGGTGTACACTCACACCCACTGCTTGCTTGACTAGTGGAGGGTCGTTAGCCGAACGGGTAGGATAGGGCAATCCTCTCCTCATTAATAAGTATAATTAATCTATATAAAGTAACTAAATGTATTTCATAAAATTCCCAATCTTAGTTACTTTAGGAAAAGTGAATTGATGCAATCCCATGAAATTACACTCTACACCCTTGTTAAGATATTAGTGGAGCGTGTGTGGTTAACCGGCACACTAATTGGTTCTAAGCAAAGGTGGAAAAGGGTGATTCATTGTTTGTCATAGTTCGATGGAGCGTGTGTGGTTTACCGACATATCGAATAGATGAATGTAACAATGAAGGCACCATGTAGATTTGCATGGTTATTCACACCCGCTTTGTGATCCTCGGCATCCCAGTCATAAACTAGAGGGGCATATCGAGATTTAAAAATCGCATTGAAGGGTTCAATGAATCTCAAAGAAACCTAGTAATTCTCAATACATTTAAAACATAACCTTGTGTTTTTCATGGTGAAGAATTAGTGAATCGTCATTCACTTACCTCCAAATTATTTGCATGTTGGATCACAGCATCCCTTTTCTAATTTGTAAATAATGCTTTTGAGTCCTAGCCCTAATTTTTCCTTTTGGGTGTTAATTAGGGACTTAACTCTAATCAAACTTTGTTCATTTCTATTTGTAGATGTCTAACGCGAACATCGTTGCTGCTATCTCATTCACGCTAATGAGCCTTTGTCAAAAAGTGACTTTTTACGGATCGAACTTTAGCGAATGGATAAGATACATTCGCACGATCACGCGTTACGAGGAGAAAGAGTATGTTCTCAATGAGAAGCTCGAGAAGATCAATCCAGAAATTGCTACTCCCGAAGAAATGGTTGTCTTTGAGACCCATGGGCGTAATCCAAAGAAATTCCATTGGATCATGCTAGCCACGATAAACTCCGAATTCCAAAAGTCATATGAGGACATGTATCCTTATGAGATGCATCTAGACTTGATGGAGAGATACCACCAAAGCGCGAGGCAAGAGCGCTATGAGATCATAACGAATATGATCACTACTAAAATGGGAAGTGGAGAGTCTCTAACTGTGCACTTGCAAAAGATGCAAAGGTATGTTGATCGTCTTCGCAAGTTGAATGTCAACTTTAGGGAAGATTTGGCTATCGACATTTTTATTCACTCCTTGTCTTCATTCTACAACCAATTTAGGATGACCTACCACATGAACAAGGAAGAGGTCATCGTAAGCAAACTCCAAGGGCTCCTAAGGACTACTGAGAGCAACCTCAAGGACAAGTATGTTGCACTAACTCCCAATCCACCCACTGCTCCTGTTTTGGCTATTGGGTAGGGAAGGGCAAGAAGAGGAAGGCTTCTTCAAATAACCACCGCAAGGGAAAGTCCCAAGATGGTTCCTCTTCTATTGGGACCAAGGTTGATCCTGCTAAGCCCAACCCAAACCCAAAGGAGGCAGAGTGCCATCATTACCACAAAATAGGGAATTAGAAGAGAAGTTGCCCGGAATATCTTCAAGCCATCAAGGATGGGAAGATCAAGCTATCATTCGCAGGTATTGACACAATTAAAATCTAATCATGGGGAACAGAAGATCATCGCCTATGACCAAGATTGGAGTGTAATCTCTAGTGCTTAGTAATGGATTGAATTTAGATTTAAATAATTATTGCTACTCGCCAGATATGGCAAGAAACATCATTTCTTTTCATGTTTTATTTAGACAAGGATTTAGATATTCGTTTAATAATGAGAATGGTTTGATTTATGCATATCTAAATGGTGTTTTATATTTTGAAGTAATGCCTTGTAATGGAATTTGTGAAACTATTATGGTTGTAGATAACCTAGGAAATGATGTGTTGTGTATGGATTCTTCTAATAGTATGGATAAAGCATCCTTGTGGAATTGTCGTCTTGGACATGTCAACAAGAAGCGCATAGCCCAACTCCAAAAGGATGAAGTGTTGGAGTCATTCGACCTTAAGGAAGATGACATGTGCGAATCTTGTTTACTTGGAAAGATGATCAAGTCACCCTTCACTGGCACTTGTGAGAGGGGTGAGGGTTTATTGGATCTCATACACACCAACGTGTGTGGGCCCTTTAGATTAACCACAAAGGATGGTAACCGCTTCTACGTGACTTTCACCGATGATTATAGTAGATATGGGTATATTTACTTAATCAAGCTTAAGTCGGAAACGTTTGAAAAGTTCAAAGAGTTCAAACATGAAGTGGAGAATCAATTGGGCAGGAAAATCAAGATGCTTCGATCCGATTGAGGGGGAGAGTACCTAAGTCTTGAATTCCACGACTATCTCAAGGAATGCGGAATAGTTTCGCAATTGATGCCACCTAGGACACCATAGTTGAATGGTGTGGCAGAAAGGCGTAATCGAACCCTGTTAGACATGGTTCGTTCTATGACGAGTCGTTCTTCACTACCTATCTCATTTTGGAGGTATGCCTTAGAGACTGTCACCCATATCCTTAACCGAGTCCCTACAAAGAAGGTTACCAAAACACCTCACGAGATGTGGACAGGGAAAGCTCCCACGTTGGCACATATCAGGGTTAGCGGCTGTGAAGTTTTCATAAGATGAGAAACTCACGACAAGCTCGAACCTCGTAGTGAGCGGTGTATTTTCATCGGCTACCCGCAGAAATCCTTTGGATATCTCTTCTATAGGCCGAGTGACAATGTTGTGTTCATTGCAAAGAGAGGGGTTTTCTGAGAGCGATAACTCATAAGCTAAGGGGACAGTGGGAGGCAAATCAATCTTGAAAAGATTCAAGAGTCTAGCGATGAAGGAACCTCTAACGCTAGCGCTCAACCCGAGGATGAAACTCCGATTGAACCAATTGATGAGTCCTTACCTCTTAGACGTTCCGAAAGAGTTAGAGTTCAACCCCAGTTTTATGGCTTTCATATTACTACCAAAGGGGACACGTATATTAGTGATGATACACTAATAAATCTAGATGAACCTAATAGCTATAAGGAATCCATGGCAGGCCCAGAGTCTGCGAAATGGAAAGAGGCAATGGACAGCAAGATGCAGTCCATGTATGACAACCAAGTTTGGAATTTGGTTGACAATGTGCCCGGACGTAAGACGGTTGGGTGTAAATGGATCTTCAAGAAGAAGACCGACGTGGATGGGAATGTACACACATATAAGGCACGATTGGTTGTGAAGGGCTTTACTCAAACTCCCGGAGTTGACTATGATGAGACCTTCTTGCCAATTGCTAAGATAAAGTCTATTAGGGTGATGCTAGCCATTGTTGCATTTCATGATTATGAGATATGGCAGATGGATGTCAAGAACGCTTTCCTTAACGGAAAGTTGGCTGAGGATGTTTACATGGCTCAGCCAGAGGGTTTTGTCGATCCGAAGCATCCCAATAGAGTGTGCAAGCTTGAGAAGTCCATTTATGGACTTAAGCAAGCATCTCGCAGATGGAATCTTTGCTTCGATGAGAAAAGTTAAAGAGTTTGGATTTGTACGAAATGAAGATGAATCATGTGTATATGTCAAGGCCATTGGGAGTATAGTTAGCTTCCTCGTTTTGTATGTCGATGATATATTGCTCATAGGAAACGACATGCCAACTCTGAAGGAGGTTAAGTCCTGGCTCGGGAAGTGCTTCGCTATGAAGGATCTCGGAGTGGCTTCCTATATTTTGGTAATAAGGATGGTGAGAGAACAAAGTAAGAGACTAATAGGACTTAGTCAGAATACGTAATTGGATAAGGTACTAAAACGTTTTAGTATGGAAAAATCGAAGAAGGACGAACTACTGATACAAAGCAATGCCAAATTGAGTAAGACTTAAAGTCCGAGTACAGAAGTCGAGATAGCTGAGATGAGCCGAGTACCCTACGCTTCCGCAGTTGGCTCAATCATGTATGATATGACTTATACTCGCCCTGATGTGGCCTTTGCCTTGAGCATGGTCAGTAGATATCAAGGGAACCTTGGCAGAGCTCATTGGATTGCGGTCAAGAATATACTTAAGTACCTTCGGAGAACCAAGGAATGGTTTTTAGTCCTCGGAGGGAGTGATGACTTAAAGGTGCGAGGGTATAGTGACACAAGCTTCCAGAACGATAGGGACAACTACCGTTCGCAGTCGAGATGGGTCTTTACCCTTAATGGAGGAGCAGTGACTTGGAAGAGTTCCAAGCAAGAGACCGTAGTTTATTCAACATGCGAATCAGAGTATATTGCAGCAAGCGAAGTGTCAAAGGAGGTGATGTGGTTGAAGAACTTCATTGGTGACCTTGGAGTTGTGCCTGCCATAAAGGATCCTATGGAAATTTTCTATGATAATGAAGGAGCGGTTGCCTTGACCAAGGAACCAAGGGATCATGGTAGATCTCAACATATCGACAGAAAATATCACTTTATTAGACATCGAGTAGAAGAAGGACACCTCGTAGTAAATAGGGTATCGTCAGAAGATGACCCAGCAAATCCGCTTACGAAGGGACTGAGTAGGGTTAAGCATTTGCAGCACGCTAGGAGCATTGGGCTGAAAGACGATATTAGTTTAGATTAGATAGTTTTAGAAACATGTAATAGATAAATGTAATTAACATTTGATGATTCAATAAAGGAGTATTATTTATAAGTAAAGCTATTGTCTTATGTTAATTGTTTAACTATTGTTTCACTTTGTATGTTTTGACTTCCTGAATAGTTGAGTTATTAAGAATAATCGCATTATTCGAATGGTCCACAATCGTTCATATGTTGGAAGT
Organism: Lactuca saligna; assembly: GCF_052625555.1. Lineage (NCBI taxonomy): Eukaryota > Viridiplantae > Streptophyta > Magnoliopsida > Asterales > Asteraceae > Lactuca > Lactuca saligna. Next base: position 83,513,918 of record NC_136417.1, on the reverse strand, counting down.
AGGTATGAATGAAGTTTGTCATGAATTGGTGTGTAGATTGTCTAAAAGGTATTAGACATAGCAAAAGTTTGCTGCAACCTTCATGAATAAACAAGATTTAAGCATTGGAATAAACTCGCACTTGCTGGAATCACTATATGGAGTGTAACGCAAGTGATCGCAAGACGATAATATCATATGGTCTTAAAACCAAGATATATGGTTTATTGTTTATTCATTGGTTGTGCATTGAAAATGTGAAACCGCATCAGTAAATTGATGTCATAAAACGCATTGTTGTGTATAGTTGATTAGTAAATAGTAAATGCATATAAGTCAAAGTTTATCTATTACTTTTATGGTACCGGTGCTATGGTACCTGTAGGGATGAGAAGACAAGAAAGAACAAAAATGCATGAACTTAAACTAGAATGCGTCTAAAAAGTATGAAAATTAGAAAAGAAAGAAAGAAAATATGCAATATTTTTGAATTTTTTTTTTGCAATTTTTATGAATGCCCTAAATGACTAACTCTAAATGCAACTATATACAACCTAAATGCATTAAAAATAAAAGATTAGATTACCTCACCCCAAGCTTAAAATTAAGCATTGTCCTCAATGCTTAGGATGAGAGTAAGGAAGGATCATACCGGGATCAAGATGGAGGAGGCCCGCGAGGATGGTATGGAAGCAACACATGGATCGCATAATGATGCTTGGATGGAGTTCTTGGCATCCTAAATACACATGGATGAAAGCTTGGTCGTGCAAAGGACGCACATGAAATGGCTCGAAATTTTCTTATGAAATGACATATTTGCGCGGGTACCCTCGCAAACTTTACGCGGGTGGGGGGCAGTCGCGCGCACATGTCAGAATACATCCCATGTTGGGGTAATTTGGAACTTGGAATCTGCGCGGTTGGGGGCCGGTCGCGCAATAGCTGCGCGGGCACCTGCGCGCAGCAATCAGAAAGCACCCCATGTTGGTGTAATTTGGAACTCGCGCGAAAGTCAAATTTTTGGAATTTTCCAAACTTCACCAAAATCACTGGAAGACTTCTATATGCTTATTTTTAGGCCAACTTCAAGTTTAGAAACACCCAAAACTTCAAGCGGAGATTATTTATTCACAATGCATTTATTTAACGTCTTTGCCAAGACATAGCCCCGCTTCCATCAACTTTCGTAATTTGGGATTTCCAATGTTATGTTGTCGAATTCTCCCATATCAAAGCCTTCATAAAATAGTTTCAAATGGTGCCCATTCACTTTGAAGATTTGGTTTGTTTCCAAACTCTTGTTTTCAACCAAACTAGGATCAAACACTTTTATAACAATAAAAGGTCCATGCCATCGAGATCGCAATTTTCCCGGGAATAACTTTAAGCGTGAATGATAAAGAAGAACTTTTTGACCCGGAATATAGTGTTTTTGGGTTATATGCTTGTCATGAAATGCCATTTTCTTCTCTTTTCACCTTTTGAACCTTTTAATTATCTTCTTCTTGACCACTTCCATCATTGGAGGATCCAATCTTCTTTGAGGTTCCCTCTAAGGATTACAATCATCTTCCATGATTATCTTGTCTGTGCATACATTAGGGCTTATCCTGTTTATTGGCTCAATCACATCAACCCGATACAATGGAGAAATGTTACTAGGGTACCTCATTCCTTCAAAGATGTTGAAGTGAATGGTTTCTCCATCAAACTCCATAGTTATCTTTCCTTTACGGACATCAATGATTGTGTGAGCGGTATGCATGAAAGGTCTTCCAAGGAGGATCATAGATGATTTGGAAGGAGTCTTCTCTTCAAGATCAATGACATAAAAATCCGCCGGAAAAACAAGTTGATTAACTTGTACTAACACATCCTCCAACACTCCTCTTGGAGACACACTTGACTTGTCTGCTAATTGAATGATTACTCCAGTTTCTTCCAAAGGTCCAACATTGAGAGATTGAAAAACAGAATATGGCATCACATTGATCGAGGCTCCAAGATCTAACATAGCACTTTCGACATGCAAATCACCAATGGTACAAGGGATAGCAAATATTCCTGGATCCTTGCATTTGGGAGGTAACTTCTTTTGGATAATCGTAGACACATTTGCATTGACTTGAATCTTTTCATTTGCCTTGAATTTTTTCTTCTTGGTGCATAAATCCTTGAGGAATTTTGCATAACTTGGAATTTGCTTAATAGCATTCAATAGTGGAATCTTGATTTGGACCTTGCGAAAAGTTTCAAATAATTCATTTTCTTCCTCTATCTTCTTGGAAAAGGCTAACCGGGAAGGGAAGGGAGGTGGTATGACCAATGGTTTGATGGGTTTGTTGGAAGAGTCGGGTTGATCAACGTTTGGCTCAACTGGTTCCTTTGGGGGAGCTATAACTTTTGAAGGTTCCATGATGATCACTTCATCTTCTTCTTCTCTTGAAACTTTTTTAGGTTGACTTTCTCCAAGTGTTTTCCCACTTCGCAAGGTGATGGCATTCACATTGGGGTTCTTCTCGGTTTGTGATGGAAGTTTACCCCTTTGTTCTATCTTGTTGAGAGCGGTTGCCAAGTCTCCAATTTGTGCTTGAATGTTGGAGAAAGTATTCTTGGTTTCTTGTTGAAATTGGGTTTGACTTTGAGCAAGAGAAGTAACAAGTTCTTGAAGGCTCATTTGAGGGTTACCACTTGATTGACCTTGTTGTGGAGGGTGTTGGTAATGTGGAGGGTTATAAGAATTTTGTGGATATGGAGGTTTTTGGGATTGGTATTGTGGATGTTGGGGTCTCATCAAAAGATTTGGTGGATTTTGCTTTGGTGGATAAGGGTTGTTTTGGGTATTCCTCCAATTTGGGTTGAAGTTATTTTGAAATCCCATGGGTCTTGGTTGACTTTGATATCCGCCCATTGCATTCACATCTTCCGGTTCACTTCCAAGTGTGGGACACTTATCCGTATAATGACCCATCATTGCACAAATACCACATACCTGATGGGTTTTAGCCATAAGAACTTACTTATGTGCGCATGCAAAACCCTATTGCTCGGATCTAGGCTTTCTAATTAAACATGCTTTGAATCCAAGACTTCTAATAGCTAATTAGGTTAAATAACAATGATGAAACAGATCTAGAATCATACCTTTGAGTTCCTTGTTGATCTTGTTTGTCTTGGAGCTTCTAGAGTCACAAATGTCACTCCTCTAATGGCTTACAAACACCAATAGCAAGCAAGATGATTTAGGAGAGAGGAGAGGGGAGGAATTCGGCCAGAGGTTCCTTGCTTTAGGTTGTGTGTCTAATTCCCTCACCCCTAGGGTCTATTTATACTTGTAGACTCCTTAAGGGTTACAACCTAAACCCTAATTGGATAATCTTCTCTTAAGGCTATCCAAATCCATTCCATAGATAACCCTATGGACGATTTTGGCTTATCCAAGCCCTAGAAATCGTCCATCCTATCTAGGATAAGGATTTACAGTCTAAAGTGTAACTATCAAACAATTGACAGTTTATACCCTCTTATTTAATTAATCTCTTTAAGTCACCAAATTAATACCAATTAATTTATGACTTATATTAATCAAATAGCCATATATTATTCCTTATAATATTTACTCTCTCTTAACAAATCATCCTTCAAGTTGCTATGGTGAAGGCAACCCAAAAGGACCATGCACAACCGGATATAGTTATAGCCTTAGACACTATTCCAACAGTCTCCCACTTGGATAAGTCTAGTAACTATACAAGTACAATTCGGTTTGCAATCGTAGCTCTCAAAGACGCTGTCAACTCTGATCTAATCAATCTTGTCCTTTAGATAAGGGATCATACAGTCCTCTGTTAGATATCATGATGACAATCCTATGGAATGGTTAGTCATGCATTTAAATTTCTCGATCTCCGATTCATTCGACATAGAACTTAATCGAACACATCAATTTAGTTCTGACCGGGCCCGGCACATAAGTCAAATCAAATCATCGAGTGGCCAAGATATCTCTTCTACCCTCTTAGGATAAAATTTACAGATAAACTTCGACTTATATGCATTTACTTATTCATTAACCAACAATACACAACAATGCGTTTTATAACATCAAGTTACTGATGCGTTTTCGCATTATCAATGCACAATCAATTAACAAATAATAAACCATATATCTAGGTTTTAAGACTATATGATATTATCTTCTTGCGATCACCTTTTATATCATATTCCATAAGGTGATTCCAGCAAGCGCGGGTTTATTCCAATGCTCAAAACCAGTTCATAAGCACTCATGAACGTTGCAGTAACCCTTGTTATGTCTAACACCATTTAGACATTCTACACACCAATTCATGACAATCTTCATTCATATCTACTCCCAACATATGAACGATTGTGGACCATTTGAATAATTCGATTATTCCTAATAAACTCAATTATTCTGGAAGTCAAAACATGCAAAGTGAAACAATAGTTAAACAACTAACATGTGACAGTAACTTTACTCATAAATAAAACTCCTTTATTTAATCATCAAATGTTAATTACATTTATCTATTATACGTTTCTAATACTATCTAATCTATACTAATATCATCCTTCAGCCCAATACTCCTAGCATGCTGCAAGTGCTTAACCCTACTCAGTCCCTTCGTAAGCGGATCTGCTGGGTTATCTTCTGATGATATCCTCTTCACTACGAGTTGTCCTTCTTCTACACGATGTCTAATGAAGTGATATTTTCTGTCGATATGTCGAGATCTACCATGATCCCTCGGTTCCTTGGTCAAGGCAACCGCACCTTCGTTATCACAGAAAATCTCCATGGGCTCCTTTATGGCCGGTACAACTCCAAGATCACCAATGAAGTTCTTTAGCCATATTGCCTCCTTCGACGCTTCGCTCGCTGCGATGTACTCTGATTCGCACGTTGAATCAGCTACGGTTTCTTGCTTGGAACTCTTCCAAGTCACTGCTCCTCCATTTAGGGTAAAGACCCAGCCCGACTGCGAACGGTAGTTGTCCCTGTCGGTATGAAAGCTAGCGTCACTATACCCTCGCACCTTCAAGTCATCACTCCCTCCAAGGACTAAGAACCATTCTTTCGTCCTCCGAAGGTACTTAAGGATGTTCTTCACCGCAATCCAATGTGCTTTGCCAGGGTTCCCTTGATATCTGCTAACCATGCTCAAAGCGAAGGCTACATCAGGGCGAGTACAAGTCATAGCGTACATGATTGAGCCAACTGCGGAAGCGTATGGTACTCGGCTCATTTCTGCTATCTCAACTTCGGTACTCGGACTTTGAGTCTTACTCAACTTGGCATTTCCTTGTATCGGTAGTTCTCCCTTCTTTGAGTTTTCCATACTAAAACGTTTCAGTACCTTCTCTAAGTAAGTATTCTGACTAAGTCCAATTAGTCTCTTACTTCTTTCTCTTACTATCCTTATTCCCAAAATGTAAGAAGCCTCTCCGAGGTCCTTCATAGCGAAGCACTTCCCGAGCCAGGACTTAACCTCCTGCAGAGTCGGGATGTCGTTTCCTATGAGTAATATGTCATCGACATATAGAACGAGGAAGCTTACTATACTCCCACTGGCTTTGACATATACACAAGATTCGTCTTCGCTTCGTACAAATCCAAACTCTTTGACTTTCTCATTGAAGCAAAGATTCCATCTGCGAGATGCTTGCTTAAGTCCATAAATGGACTTCTCAAGCTTACACACTCTATTCAGATGCTTCGGATCCACAAACCCCTCTGGCTGAGCCATGTAAACATCCTCAGCCAACTTTCCGTTAAGGAAAGCGGTCTTCACATCCATTTGCCAAATCTCATAATCATGAAATGCAGCAATTGCTAGCATCACTCTAATAGATTTAATCTTCGCAACTGGTGAGAAGGTCTCATCATAGTCAACTCCGGGAGTTTGAGTAAAGCCCTTCGCGACCAATCGTGCTTTATATGTGTGTACGTTCCCATCCACGTCGGTCTTCTTCTTGAAGATCCACTTGCACCCTACGGTCTTACGTTCGGGCACATAATCAACCAAATTCCAAACTTGGTTATCGTACATGGATTGGATCTCGCTATCCATCGCCTCTTTCCATTTCGCAGACTCCGGGCCTGCCATGGCTTCCTTATAGCTATTAGGTTCATCAAGATTTACTAGTGTACCATCACTAATATACGTGTCCCCTTCGATAGTAATATGAAAACCATAAAACTGGGGATGAACTCTAACTCTATCGGAACGTCTAAGAGGTAAGGATTCGTCAATCGGTTCAACCGGAGTTTCCTCCTCGGGTTGAATGCCAGCGGTAGAGGTTCCTTCATCTATCGACTCTTGAATCTCTTCAAGTTCGATTTGCCTCCCACTGTCTCCTTGGCTTATGAGTTCTCGCTCTCGGAAAACTCCTCTCCTCGCAACGAAAACAACATTGTCTTTCGGTCTATAGAAGAGATATCCAAAGGAAGTTTGCGGGTAGCCGATGAAAATACATCGCTCACTTCGAGGTTCAAGCTTGTCGTGAGTATCTCGTCTTACGAAAGCCTCGCAACCCCAAACCTTGATATGTGCCAACGAGGGAGCTTTCCCTGTCCACATCTCGTGAGGTGTTTTGGCAACCTTCTTAGTTGGGACTCGGTTAAGGATATGGGCGGCAGTCTCTAAGGCATACCCCCAAAAGAAGATAGGTAGTGAAGCACGACTCATCATAGAGCGAACCATATCCAATAAGGTTCGATTACGCCTTTCTGCCACACCATTCAACTGCGGTGTCCTAGGAGGCGTCAATTGCGAAACTATTCCACACTCCTTGAGATAATCGTGGAATTCAAGACTTAGGTACTCTCCTCCTCGATCGGATCGAAGCATCTTGATTTTCCTGCCCAATTGATTCTCCACTTCATTCTTGAACTCTTTGAACTTTTCAAAAGTTTCTGACTTTTGCTTGATTAAGTAGATGTCATCGGTAAAAGTCACATAGAAGCGGTTCCCATCCTTCGTGGTTGATCTAAAGGGTCCACATATATCGGTATGTATTAGGTCCAATAGCCCCTCACCCCTTTCACAAGTACTCGTGAAGGGTGACTTAGTCATCTTTCCAAGTAAACAAGACTCGCATGTGTCATCTTCCCTAAGGTCGAATGACTCCAACACTCCATCCTTTTGGAGTTGGGCTATGCGTTTCTTGTTGACATGTCCAAGACGACAATGCCACAAGGATGATTTATCCATACTAGTGGAAGAATCAATATTCAAAACATCATTTCCTAAGTTATCAACAATCATAACAGTTTCATATATTCCATTACATGGTATAGCTTCAAAGTAAAAGACACCATTTAGATAAGCCAAAATAGAACCATTCTCATTATTAAAAGAAAATCTAAATCCTTGTCTATATAAACCATGAAATGAAATGATGTTTCTAGCCATTTCTGGCGAATAGCAACAATTGTTCAAATCTAAAACTAAACTATTCCTAAGCACTAAAGAATACACTCCAATCTTGGTCACAGGCGACGATCTTCTGTTCCCCATGATTAGATTGATCCTTCCTTGCTCCACATCCCTACTTCTTTTTAGTCCCTGCACATTAGAACAAATGTGATAACCGCAACCGGTATCAAGAACCCAAGAAATAGCATGATTAGAATCGTTAGATTTGATTGTGTATATACCTGCGAAAGATGGCTTGATCTTTCCTTCCTTGATGGCTTGCAGGTAATCCGCGCAGCTTCTCTTCCAATGTCCTATCTTGTGGCAGTGGTGGCACTCTGCCTCCCTTGGGTTGGAACAGGGCTTAGAGGGATCAACTTTTGTAACGACCCAATTTTCATGTCCAAAAATTTTCATTTTAAAGTATTACTTATAGAAAACATTAATAAATAAAAGCATTGTTTGATCACGCCATAACACGTCGCAAACCATGTTTTAATATTCAAACCATACAATCCATCAAATATCAGAGTACAATCCCAGTGAATCTCGTAATGCGGAAACCGAAGAGTGTGTGTGTGACATGCTGCTACCGTGCCGGCTCCTTTCCCCTAGCTGAGGAGGTACCTGAAAACCAAAACTGTAAACGTAAGCACAAAGCTTAGTGAGTTCCCCCAACGTACCACATACCATACAAACACATAACATATGTACTGCCAGGCTATTCTTGGGTGCCTGACTACCCGGTACGACCATTCTGGGGTGCCGACCTACCCATACGGCCATTCTGGGGTGCCGTCATACCCGTGTCAAGCCATTCTGGGGTGCTGACTACCCATGTCAAGCCATTCTGGGGTGCTGACTACCCATCGGTCCTAACAACCGATCCTCGGGGACTGGTCCCCGCCCGCTACCCCTATCGCGTAGCATAACAGACCAACATGCGAGCATACTATCACATACAGTCAGATAATTCTGGGGTGTCTGACGACCCAGCGGTCCTAACAACCGAACTCTACTACTACTGCATATAGCGTATCATGATAGCATGTAACATAACAGGTAATAGCAAACCTAGATGATATCACAAAGACAATCATCTATCATACATCTCCTACTGGTGGGCCGGCATTGTGGCCTTAGACCCACCACTACTAGAAGGTAACTCACCTCAAAGTAGCTGCTGAACTGATCGGGAACTAACTGACTGCTGCTGCTCCGGGAGTCCTCCGGCTGCAATTCCCACAACATACTCAATCAAACACTGCTAACTGTCCTTTAGGTAAAATGACCATTTTACCCCCGGTCTAGCTCTAAGCCAATCCTAGAGTCAACTTTCAGTTGACCCGACTCGCCGAGTGGATCTCCACTCGCCGAGTCCCTAGCAAACCAATGTCCTGGGTCCCTGGTTCTACTCGTCGAGTCGGGCTATGACTCGACGAGTTCACCTTCTAACTGTCATTCAACTCCTTCATCCTACTCGCCAAGTTGTATGAACAACTCGTCGAGTTCATCTTCATCCGAAGAACACTTTATGCTAAGACTCGCCGAGTTGTATGAACAACTCGTCGAGTCTGTTCTTGATCTATGAAGATTGCCTTGGACTCGCCGAGTCAGGGCATTGACTCGCCGAGTCCTAACATGGGTGAGTTCAGCTCCCAACTCACCGAGTCACCCCCTGTGACTCATGGCTCACCTCGACACATGAAGAAGGGACCAAATCGGTGACTTGCGACCAGACTCGCCGAGTCACCTATACGACTCGCCGAGTCGTCGCCATGCATCCACCAAATACATCGATTTACTCGATTTCAGTTCATGAAACTCATAGATCTGGACTACTAGGACACAAATCACACGTAAAGTTTCCAGCTTTACGTGTAGATATTCACCAATATGGATTTTAAGGTGCAAAATGCCTCAAAAGGGTAGATCTAGGATGAACAAGCCACATGGGGCCATAAAGCTCACAGATCTGAGCTCCTGGAGCTCAATATTGCTTAGATCTAAAGGTTAATCCACTTATTACGAAACATTAAGCACAAACAAGCTTGAAGGATTGCTCAAGAGTGCCCCAAATGAAAACCTAAGCATAGAAACATGGGAAAAACGAGATATACCTCAAGGAAAATGTTGAAATGACACAAAGATGGCTGATCTCCTTCTCCTCTTCTTGATCTACTCCTCTTTCTCCTCAAAACCTTCAAGAACACACCAAGAACACTTCAATCTCTCAAGGAAACAAGGGAAAACGATGTTGGGGGAGTTATGGGGGTGAATGGGGACGAGTTGGGGCGGAATGAGAGTTTAAATAGGGAGCAAACCCCTGAAACGTAGGGTTTCATCCAACAGCGGTGACTCGCCGAGTCCAGGATATGGACTCGCCGAGTCGCCAACTTAAACGTGTCCTGGGTCTCGTCCCTACTCGGCGAGTCGGACCCTATGACTCGCCGAGTCCAAGGCTAAATTAGGGCAATGCCCAAATAAAATTCACATACTGGAAACCAGGTGCTACAAATTTGGTCCCACTAGAAGAGGAACCATCTTGGGCTTTCACCTTTCGATAGTTATTCGATGAAGCTTTCCTCTTCTTTCCCTTCCCTTGACCAATAGCCAAGACAGGAGCAGCGGATGGATGGGAGTTGGTGCAACAGACTTGTCCTTGAAGTTGCTCTCAGCAACTCTCAAGAGACCTTGGAGTTTGCTTAGGGTGACCTCCTCTTTGTTCATGTGGTAGGTCATCCTAAATTGGTTGTACATCGGAGGCAAAGAGTGAAGCACCATGTCGATCGCCAAGTCTTTGCCGAAGTCAACATTTAACTTGCGAAGGCGGTCGACATACCTTTGCATCTTTTGCAGGTGCACGGTAAGAGATTCTCCATGACCCATCTTAGCGGAGATCATGTTATTGAAAATCTCATAACGCTCTTGTCTCGCGTTTTGGTGATATCTCTCCAACAAGTCTTGATGCATCTCGTATGGATACATGTCCTCGTAGGACTTTTGGAATTCGGAGTTCATGGTGGCGATCATGATGCAATGTACTTTCGTTGCATCTCGCTCATGAGTTTCAAAGGCAGTGATTTCGGCGGGAGTAGCAACTTCGGGGTTGATTTTCTCGAGCTTCTCATCGAGGACATACTCTTTATCCTCATAGCGAGCAATGGTGAGAATGTATCTTATCCATTCGCTAAAGTCCGTTCCATCGAAGGTGACCTTTTGGCAAAGGCTCATCAACGTGAAAGAACTAGCAGCAGTGTTGTTTGCGTTTGACATCTATAGAAAGGACAAAGATAGATTAGAACAAGAATCCCTAATTATCACCCAATAAGAAAAATTAGGGCTAGGATCCAACAATAACATTTACATACTAGAAAAGGGATGCCGTAATCTAATATGCAAATAAATTGAAGGTAAGTGAATGACGATTCACTAATTCTCCATTACAAAACTTAAACTATTAGTCCTAAGTGTTTTTTAGAATTCCTAGGTTCGGATGAGATTCATTGAACTATTCAATGGCATGTTTAAATCTCGATATGCCCCTCTTGTTTGTGACTGGGATGCCGAGGATCACAAAGCGGGTGTGAATTACCATGCAAATTCACATGGTGCCTTCATTGTAACGATCACCTATTCGATGTGCCGGTAAACCACACACGCTCCATCGAACTATGATAAACAATGAATCACCCTTTGCCACCTTCGCTTAGAACCAATTAGTGTGCCGGTAAACCACACACGCTCCACTAACTTCTTAGCAAGGTGCAAAGTGTAATTTTATGGGATTGCATCAATTCACTTTTCCTAAAGTAACTAAGATTGGGAAATTTTTAAAACGTGTAGTTACTTTGTGTTTCTTATTATACTTTTAATGAGAGGATGAGGTTGCCCTATCCTACCCGTTCGGCTAACGACCCTCCACCAATCAAGCAAGTGGTGGGTGTGAGTGTACACCCATTAAGCGCCATTTTATAGGCCGCAACCTTATACCCACCTTATAGATCGGCTTCGTGAATGAGTCCTACTAGCGGTAAGACTAGCATTTAGTTATACATATATATATTATTCTAGTAATATCATATAAGTATAGGGTTGTATTTTAAAACCTTTTAAAATCTAGGGTTTGAAATTTAAGTTGTCTAAATTAAAACTTTTAATCACAAATATAAATTTCAAAACTTTAGGGTAGGTTTTAAACATTTAAAACATGGAGGATCAAATAACAAATAATTCCAATTAACAATTAATATCCTAATTATCTTTATTTGATTTATCTAAGATTTCTTTCAAGATAATTATCAAAATAATTAATCATTATCATATAAGGAAATTAAATATTTTATTAGATGATAAATATCTTTAATTAGATCAAGATAATAGTCATATTTATCAAAAAATCGGATTTAGATTGATCTAATATGATTAAGGTAAGTTTCCATAAGATAATTATGAAAAAATCCCGAATCTGGCCATTCCTGACGCCTGGACTCGTCGAGTTCACAAGGGGACTCGCCGAGTCAGGCCTACTCGCCGAGTCCACCTTGGAACTCGCCGAGTCAGTGACTCATAAACCCAAAAATCGAATTTTGCAGGTTTGTTTCAGTTAATCAAGCAACAATTTAAAGAAAACCAAGCTAGGCTCTGATACCACTGATGGGTTTTAGCCATAAGAACTTTCCTATGTGCGCATGCAAAACCCTATTGCTTGGATCTAGGCTTTCTAATTAAACATGCTTTGAATCCAAGACTTCTAATAGCTAATTAGCTTAAATAACAATAATGAAACAGATCTAGAATCATACCTTGAGTTCCTTGTTGATCTTGTTTGTCTTGGAGCTTCTAGAGTCACAAATGTCACTCCTCTAATGGCTTACAAACACCAATAGCAAGCAAGATGATTTAGGAGAGAGGAGAGGGGAGGAATTTGGCCAGAGGTTCCTTGCTTTAGGTTGTGTGTCAAATTATACTTGTAGACTCCTTAAGGGTTACAACCTAAACCCTAATTGGATAATCTTCTCTTAAGGCTATCCAAATCCATTCCATAGATAACCCTATGGACGATTTTGGCTTATCCAAGCCCTAGAAATCGTCCATCCTATCTAGGATAAGGATTTACAGTCTAAAGTGTAACTATCAAACAATTGATAGTTTATACCCTCTTATTTAATTAATCTCTTTAAGTCACCAAATTAATACCAATTAATTTATGACTTATATTAATCAAATAGCCATATATTATTCCTTATAATATTTACTCTCTCTTAACAAATCATCCTTCAAGTTGCTATGGTGAAGGCAACCCAAAAGGACCATGCACAACCGGATATAGTTAAGCCTTAGACACTATTCCAACAATCATATCATACTAGCACATAAATTATAATAGATAGTCGCATACCAGAAAATTATTACGAAGACAATAATCTAACTACAAACTACTACTAGTGGGCCGGCCTTGGTGCCTTAGACCCACTGCTATCGGGAAGGTAACTCGCCTTAATCACACGGAAATAGCTAAACAATCCCCGACTCTGAAGCCAACCAACTCAATCCCTAAACATAGAATATTTCCTTAAGTACCCTCTTATGCTCACAACCCCTTAAGGGACAATTTTGGTCAAAGTCAAAGTCAACACTCTGAGTTGACCCAGCTCGCCGAATTACCATTCAACTCATCGAGTTTCCATAACCAGCAGAATTGTGATATCCCAATCCAACTCGTCGATTCCCTCTTTAATTCGTCCGGACATTTCCATAACAACTCGTCGAGTTCTTCATAGTTCTTAATCTATTAGGCCCTTTCCTCAGATCTAAGGTTCCTAAACATAGATCTAGGTTGTTTCCGGCGTCTAAATTCATAAAGTTGACATCTTGATGGCTTTGCATGCCTCAATTAGACCTAACCTCAAAGTATAACAACGTACTTCCATGGAAATGGCCTTTTCTTATGCATGGAAGGATTTCAATCCAAAACATGACCACTTTATGAACCAAGGGACCAAAAACACTGGAAATGGTGAACTTCCAGCATCACGACCATAAGACTTGTCATTTTTCATCAATGGGACCTAAAAGGGCTATTATTCCAAAACCAAGAGATCTAATCTATTAGGCACCAAGTTTGAGACTTTATACATCATAAAGTTGCCAAATATGGGTGAAATTCCAGATCTAGTGCCTCCCCTCAACCTCAATGACCTTCAAGCTCTTCCAAGTCCTTCACCAGGCGCAAAAACACACAAAAATCCACTCAAAACCTCAAGATTCCCAACAAGGAGCTCACAATACAATTTAAGGTTTAGGGAGGCTGGTTAGGGGATTTTATGTTCTTTAAATAGGGTGCAAAACCTTGTAAATTAGGGTTTCATTTCCTTCAGCCTACTCGTCAAGTTAAGGCCTCCCAACTCGTCAAGTAGGTTTTCTCAAAACTAGCGGTCCTCAACATCCCTACTCGAAGAGTCTGGGGCATCCAACTCGTCGATTTGCCCTATAAAAATGAATAATTTATAAGTTAAACTCATACCAGGAACCAGGTGTTACAGCACAGGATCCGTACTCGAGTCAACGAGAGCAGAGATAAAACCATGGAACTTGTAGTGTGTGTGATCCTGCGATTTATGATGAGTATTTTGATGATTGTTATGTGTATTTTCAGTATGGTGACGCTATATGGTAGACCAGTTAGCAGTTCTGGTGCCAGCAAGGGATCAGGCTCAGGCCCTGGAGTTGGGTAGCTCGATGATCAGATAAGGGAGTTCATTTCATCTAAGATTACGCACAATATCATTGACCAGACTTATGTGATCTTCGGTTCGGTTAAGGATGGCATCTTAGAGACTCTTGATGAGAGGCTGAGCACATTCCGCACTTAGATAACGGCCATGATGGGGGGCATGCACGTTGACATTTCATGAGTTTCGAGCTTGTGGAGCTCCAGACTATCATTAGGTTAGGGACCCTATTGCTAGCAGCAGGTGGTTGGTGGATGTCTGCAATGCTTTTTATACTAGTCGTTGTCCTGAGGGGTACAAGGTCCGACTTGCTTCCTACCTCCTGAAGGACAGGGTTCGTGATTGGTGGGAGGAGGTTGGGCGTGCTATTGGAGATGATGCAGCTATTGATGCGATGACTAGGGGTGATTTTTCGACTAGGTTCAGTGCCGAGTTTGCACCCGTGATCAAGGTGCAGCAGCTAGCTCGGGAGTTCTAGGATCTCCAACAGACTACTAAGATGGTGGCTAAGATCACCGCCATGTTTAGGGAGAGGTCCCTTCTCATTCCGCAGTATGTGGCAGACGAGGAGATGAAAAATGTCTGGTACCATGAGATACTGAGGAGTGATATCTAGCAGTTTGTTAACCGATCCAGCTACAAGATCTTGGAGGATATGATAGTGAGGGCTCGGGAGAGGGAGCTAGATTTGGAGATGGAGAGGAAGAGGAAACCAGACGGGGTTCAAACAGGGAGTTTGGGCAAGAGCCCCAAGGTATCGGATCCCAGATTGAGGAGCTAGTATGGTCGCAGCCACTGTGACAAGTGTGGCAAGATGCACGAGGGGGCGTGGATGGTTGGTTGTTCAGGCTGCTTTAAGCGCGGCCGGACTGGTCATATCAGCAGGGATTGTACTTTTACGTTATGTTGACATCTTTAGTTTATTTAATACTTGTCGTTTTGTTATAAATTTACTAAAAACATTAACATAACATAACAATATATTTTATTGTTATAACAACGTAATAACGTATTATACGGAAATGTCGTTTTTAATTACATAAAAAAAAACATATTTTACATAAAATAAACACGTAAAAAAAATTACGTGAAAGAATTTTTTTTATGAAAACATGAAAATATGTTTTAGAATCATAGCAATGTAATAATATATTATATAAAAATATATTTTAAAATGAATACTTTATGTAAAATAGATATGGAAACATATTTTTACATTTTCATAAAAAAATATTTTTTTTGCTTTCACGTAAAAGAAGTTAGGGGATAAAATAAAAATATATACCTTTGATAAATATTCAACCTTAAATTGGAATGTTAACCAATAAAATTAAAATGTTAGTAAATTATTTTCCCATGTCTCCTCATGCTAACAGCTAATGATCTATCTGCATTATGTTTCTTTTTAGACAACCAAATACAATTAACAACATTAGCAGTTGGGGGCCGAGGCACAAGTATCCAAGTCCGATTAGAAATAAGAACATTAAATTCTTCAGTCATAGCCAGTATGGCCGCAGCCACTGTGGCAAGATGCACGAGGGGGCGTGGATGGTTGGTTGTCCAGGCTACTTTAAGCGCGGCCGGACTGGTCATATCAGCAGGGATTGTACTTTTACGTTATGTTGACATATTTAGTTTATTTAATACTTGTCGTTTTGTTATAAATTTACTAAAAACATTAACATAACATAACAATATATTTTATTGTTATAACAACGTAATAACGTATTATACGGAAATGTCGTTTTTAATTACATAAAAAAAACATATTTTACATAAAATAAACACGTAAAAAAAATTACGTGAAAGAATTTTTTTTATGAAAACATGAAAATATGTTTTAGAATCATAGCAATGTAGTAATATATTATATAAAAATATATTTTAAAATAAATACTTTATGTAAAATAGATACGGAAACATATTTTTACATTTTCATAAAAAAATATTTTTTTTGCTTTCACGTAAAAGAAGTTAGGGGATAAAATAAAAATATATACCTTTGATAAATATTTAATCTTAAATTGGAATGTTAACCAATAAAATTAAAATGTTAGTAAATTATTTTCCCATGTCTCCTCATGCTAACAGCTAATGATCCATATGCATTATGTTTCTTTTTAGACAACCAAATACAATTAACAACATTAGCAGTTGGGGGTCGAGGTACAAGTATCTAAGTCCGATTAGAAATAAGAACATTAAATTCTTCAGTCATAGCACGAAACCAATTAGGATCAAGAAAGACTTGAGAGTAGTTTTTGGGAAGAGGTGAAGAGGAGAGATCAGTGTGAAGATTTAATTTATCAATGGGTTTGAAGATGTTGTGATGAGCACGAGTCTCCATATGATGAGTGTGAGATGAGGTAGAAGGAAGAGGATGAGTATTTAGAGAATGAGTAGGGGCTGAAGGAGGTTAATTTGACTGAAAGGTGGATGGTTCGGAGGTGGAAGAGTGAGAGGAAGAAGGGTTATCGGCAGCAACAGGGGGAATGGGAGGAGTGTCAGGGTTGCTGCTGACAATGGGAATGGCGATGGTATGAGTTGTAGGGTTAGTTTCAGGAATCATAGGAGAGGGTTGAGGTAGACGAGTTGGATCATTGAAGTAGTTTCTGTGATTTTCGATGTTAAGGAAGTCATAATCGAGAGCCTTATTTGGAGTTAAGGAACCGAATGAAAAGATGGATTCATCAAAGGTAACATGATGGGAAATGATATTTTGTATGGAGGTTAAGGCAACGATATCCTTTGTGATTAGATGGGTATCCAAGGAAGATGCAAGGAATGGAACGGGGTTCCAATTTGGTAATAGTGTTGAGATGGGGGTAGCTAAGAGAACCGAAAACACGAAGGTGTCTGTAGGGTGGGAGTTCGTTAAAGAGTTTGTGAAAAGGGGTGTCGTGTTGGAGAGTGGTAGATGGAAGAATATTGAGGAGATGGGTGGGCATATGAAGAGCTTCAACCCAATATGTGGGTGGAAGATGGGCTTGGAATAAGAGGGTTCAAATAGTATTGTTTATAGTACGAAGCATGCGTTCTGATTTTCCATTTTGTTGAGATGTGTATGGATAGGAAAAATGCATGTGTATACCATTGGAGGCACATAGATGCTGAAATTGGATGTTATCAAATTCTTTGCCATTGTCACATTGGAAAATTTGAATATCGATTTTGAATTGGTTGGTGACATATGCACGGAAGTGAAGAAACTTAGAAAAAACATCAGATTTTTTCGTAATGGATATACCCAAACAAAGTGAGAATATTGATCGAGAAAAATGACATAATATTTGATTCCACTTTGGCTTAGTAAAGGAGAAGTCCAAACATCAGAATGTATAACTTGAAAAGGAGAGCTAACATTAGTTTGCGACAAATCAAACAATAAACGGACATGTTTGCGCAGTTGACAAGCATGACATAAGACATTAGGGTCTTTTTATTACATGAGATGAATTTTTTTGATAATAAATGCTTGAAGACTTGGGATCTAGGATGACCAAGTCAATGAGGCCAAGTGGATGAACTTGCAGCCAAAAAAACTTGATGGAGTGGGTTGGTAAAAGGATAAAGGTCGCCCGTGCTGTCACATCGGATGAGAATTTGATTGGTGAGGTAGTCCTTCACAGAAAAACCAAATTCGTCAAATCCAATAGAACATTTATTGTCACGGGTAAATTGACGAACAGAGATAAGATTTTTAATAACTTGAGGAGTAATAAGGACATTTTTAAGAAATAATGTACGAAAAGGATGTTGACTAAGGAAAGTGCTACCAACATGAGTAATGGGAAGACAAATCCATCACCAACTACAACTGAAATATTATTGCAATTATTTCTAACAGATTTTAGAATACCTGAGTCGTGGTGGAGGTGAGCAGTTGCCCCAGTATCCATGTACCAATCTGTATTCCCTGGATCTTGAAGATTCATGGTACTAAATGCTTGAGGGAGAGCTGTGGGCTGATCAAAAAATTGGGTCTGCTGCCAATTAAATGGTTGCTGATTTGGAGGTCCAACAAGGAGAGCATGGTGGGCTGGTTGCTGAGTGAGCCAAGGAAGCTGCTGTCGAGAGTGGGCTTGTGGTGAATTGGGCCAACGATTTTGCTGGGGAGAAGGGAGCAGCCCAGCAGCCTATTGTTCGGCAGGAATAAAGACCTAGCGACCGTTGGGGTTAGCTGTTGCGTGCTGAGAAATTGCACCGCCTCCATTAAGTCATTGGCCACCACGACCTCTGCCGTCATTTCGCCCTCTACCACCACCTCGATTCTGGCCACGACCACGTTGATTTCCACGATTGCTTCCAGAATTGGTTGTTTGTGGCTGGTGATTAGAAATCAGAACCTGATGAGAAGAAGATGAGTCTGTGTGAGATGTATGAGGGATTCAGCTGAGTTGATTCTGCAAAGTCTGTTCTTCAATTGACAACATCGAACGCATCTCAAGGAGAATTGGAAACGGAGTCTTGTGACAGATGGTAGTAGCGATGTGGTCAAATTTGGAAGATAACCCGTTGAGGGCATAAGTAACTAGGGTTCTTTCAGGAACTTTGGAACCGATGTTAGCTAAGAGATCATAAATGGATTTGATGCATGCGTAATACTCCATGACAGTGGAGTCGCCTATAGTAATATTCCGCAGTTGGTTCTCGAGTTCAATGGCATTTGCTTCCTTGTTGTCACAGAAAAGATCTTCAATAGCCTTCCAAAGTTGAGCTGTTGTTGCATCAGGTATCAAAATAGATTGAATAAGAGGTTGTGTAAGACTACCATAAAGCCATTGTTTGACAATGGAATCAGCAGTACACCAATCTTGATCATCGGGTTTATGATTGGTGCCATCAAGGTGGCAAAAAACGTTATAGGCAATGCAATGATTTTTGAAGAACTCGCGCGCCAGGCATCATAGTTTAACATGTCAAGATCAAGAATGATAGGAACATACGATTTGATATTGGTGATGCCATACAATTTATCCAAGGCAGTAGTCATGGTAGAGGAGAATTAAGGAAGAAGAAAGAATGGGAGGGAAGCGGCTAGGGTAGAATTTGGCCTGATACCATGTTAGTAAATTATTTTCCCATGTCTCCTCTTGCTAACATAAAAGAATAGTAACTTGTTATAAATGTTTTTGGGCTAAAGAATTAATGGAGCAGGCTGACTTAGATGTTGGGAATTGGGATAAAGCTCTATCCCGTTGCACTTGGGATATTAAAGTG
Organism: Lactuca saligna; assembly: GCF_052625555.1. Classification (NCBI taxonomy): domain Eukaryota; kingdom Viridiplantae; phylum Streptophyta; class Magnoliopsida; order Asterales; family Asteraceae; genus Lactuca; species Lactuca saligna. The sequence goes on along the minus strand of NC_136417.1, from coordinate 83,494,537 downwards.
AAAAAATGCCGAAAGTTAAGGAGCTATTTTTGCAAATATTGTCGAAGCCGGTAATTAATTAAACTCATGATTGCGAGAACGCTATCATTTTTTCACTCACAGTTCCACACACACTCGAAACTCGAAAGAGTTGTCCCGTCGTCTTAATCAGCCTAGTGTTACAATTCACACATTGTGGATTTGCATTCATTAATGTTCTTATTTTTGTAGTTTTTTATTTGTGTTAAGAGATTTGGATTTGTATAACTTTTAAAAATCTTCAAAGTTATCTTTGTTTTCAAGTTCAAACCTGATTTTCTTCGTATATTTATTTCTTTTTTTTACCAGCAACATAAGTCAAAATGTAAACAATTATGTATAAGAAATATATTCTTATAGAAAACATAAGGAACACATGTACAAAGCATGAACCTTCATTAACATCATTAAGTATTAACATCGGCTACAAGTCATCGGCTTTCATTCTTTTACACTTCAATTCCCTGAAGAAACAAAACATGAATAAAGAAATTCATTTATAATCCATGCTAATTTCCATCCTTACGTTTGCAAACAAAATTATACAAAATAATCAAGTAAAAGGACTTACTTGAAAATCTGCTGCAGCCTCAAGCATCTCGATAATTGTCTCCATCGTAGGGCATCCTCCAAAACCATAGAAGCTTATGCACTCGTATGCAATTTCTGTAAAAGCTTCATAACAAGTGCTATCAATTTGATCTCTTATAAGGGGATCAATTAATCTATCGAGTTCACTATAGTTGCGTATGAATAGATCTCCTAAATATTGTGGCTTATCATCTCCCAAGCTACTAGGCTCATTAACCAATCTTCCACTAAACATTTCAACCAATATCATACCCAATGAGTACACATCCGCTTCTTTATGGAAAATGCTTTCTTCAAATATGGGATTCATGTAGAGTTCGATATCTACAGGTTTTTTATTGTGTCGGATACTTGGCTTATTTATGGGGCCTTGTATTGAAAAATGAAAATCACAAATTTTGGCTTCAAAATTTTTATCTAATAATACGTTTTCACTCTTGAAATTTCCATGTACAACATCGTTGTCCTCCCCAAGACCCGAGTGAAGGTACTCAAGTCCTCTTGCTGCCCCTATGCATATCTTCAACCGTTGTGCCCATGTAAGGGAACTCCTCTTATTAGGGTCTTTGATATGATCATTAAGGCTTCCATTTGTAGCGTATTCATAAACTATAATCATTTCATTGCCTTCATCGCAATAACCAATGAAGGGAATGATGTTTTGATGGTGGAAACTCAAAATGATATGGAGCTCATTATGAAAGTATTCATGTTCTCCTTGGTTCATGCGGATGATGGCCACTTGTTGGTTTTGCCATTGTTCAGAGAGTTTAGTATACACTACATAAAATTTACCACTTTGGATACATGTATGTGCTTTGAAGTTGTCGGTTGCCAAGTTGATCTCGTGTAGTGGAATTCGAAAACTTTCTAGCTTTCTTGTGGTAATTGAAGAAATTGCATAGATGTTCTGTAAATATAAAAAACCGAGTTTGCTTATATAGGTGTTGACTTTTATGTGCAAAAAATTAAATTCATTTCTACTCATACGACTATTTCTTTTTTCTATTTCCATATTGTTTAGTGGTTCGTATAAATTAAACATGTCATGAAAGATTGAATATTAATATCTATTAAAAGTTATAAAGTTGCATGGCCGGTTTAAATAAATTTTGTTAATATAAAGGCATTATATAATGAAACTATTGTTCAGAAGGTCAAAATGATTTTTTTTATGCAAAGTTACAAAAATTATTCCTTAGAAAATTAAAATTACATAAATGATCTATTTAAAAGTAAATTTACAGAAATAATCCATATTTTATAGTATATTTACAAGTATATCCTTACATAATAGTGATATTATGGAAATAGCCCTTGTGTAATAGCAAACTTACAAAAATTATCCTTGTATGATAATGAAATTGTTGAAATAGGCATCTATCAGACTTTGATTTTTTTTAATTATTTTGGTTTATACTGGTTTAATAAATTGCTACAACACATATGTATTTTCACTATTATATAACACCTAGGATGATCTTACCCTTTGCCAAGGGAAGGGCCGATCAAAACATATATGGAACCCAGAGCGAAAAGAAAAAAATGATCCTTTAAATACAAATATAATAAAGATTCATAAATAAATATCATTTATAATTCACTATAAACACGTTTAATTAGCATTAACAAGCAAGTCAAATTGTTTATCGTTTAAACTACTTTAGGTTTGAACCAACTTTAGGCTCTAAAAATCATTTTGGTAATAATTGGTATATATATATATATATATACACTACATAGCCCATATATTTTGGGCTCCCTATAGTGGTGGACCCTGGGCGGTCGCCTGGGTTGCCCACTGTCTGGACCGGCCCTGGTCGAGGGAGATCAAACCTAGTGAAATAAGAAGTTCTAGGGACCAAACATGGCAATATACAAAATTTTTGTAGCTAAAGTTTGAAACCCAAAAAATATAAGGATCAAATATGACAATATACAAAAATATAGGGACAAATCTGCTGATACATAAAAGTCTTCTGGTGAAAGACTTAAGTATGAAATCCAAAAATAATAAGGACAAAACCAATATATAAAAATGTTTTAGCAAAAATATGAATCATAAAAATATACTATTCGTCTCTGAATTGAAATTAAATATATAATAATTATATTAATATGGGAGTCAAAGAAGTCGTGAAAAACGTTACTGACAAAAATAATATTCTAGGTTATCTTGATGTTAATTAGTCACTGACTTGTGGCACATGCTAACGCATTACATGATGAAATCAACAAGTTTATCTTATTATATAGTCTAACAATAATTTCATTCATTCTATAAAATTATGTTTTCTTTAAAATAATCAAAAATGAAAGACTTACTTGAAGATCCATTGCTTGCTCAATCTTCCGAATGATCCTCTCCATAGTAGGGCGTTCCTTTAAACTCAAGTTAACACACTCATAAGCAATTTCATTAAACATACGAAAAGACCTCATATCAACATGACCCTTTAGAATGGGATCAATCAACTTTTCTAGTTCATCATCTTTTTGGTCGTCTTCATAATAACTTCGTACTAAATCCATCAAATATTGTTCCTTAGTTTCTCCAAAGCACTTTGCATAAGCAAGCATCCCACTCGACATCTCAAACAATACCACTCCAAACGAATACACATCAGACTCTTTCCACAATCTACCTCTTTCATTATAAACCCGAAGCCTTTGTAAGGAGTACTTCGGAATCTGGTTGGTTTCTTGGACCAAATCTTGACAAACCAAAATCACAAATTTTTGCATCAAGATTTTCATCTAGTAATATATTTGCACTCTTCATGTCTCTATGTATTACTCTCATGTGTTCCCCAAGACCCGAGTGAAGATACTTGATTCCTCTTGCTACTCCTAAGCAAATCTTCATGCGTTGTGCCCATGTCATGCAACGTCTCTTATTAGGGTTTTGGAGGTGATGATCAAGGCTTCCGTTTACAGCATACTCATAAACTAAGATCATCTCATTAGCATCATTATAGTAACCGATAAAAGAGATGATGTTTGGATGATGGAAACTTGAAACCATTTTGAGTTCATGAAGAAACTCGTTGTTTCCTTGATAACCATCTTGATTAAGACGTTTGATGGCTACTATGTGGTTTTGCGAGTGTTTAGAGAGTTGGCCTTTGTAGACCATACCGAATCCACCATCTCCAATCAGAGTATCGAAACTGAAGTTGTTTGTTGCGTGAATGATCTCCTCAAGTGGAATTCGATACTTTTCTAGGTTTACTTCTGAAGAAGACATTGTTTTTTGCTAGTGTTCTTTTTGATATTGGTGATTATGTATGGTTATGGTGGAAGCAACTTTGTTTTTCTGTTTATATATACAAAACAAAACGGATATTCTTCTTGGAAACGTCGTGGCTTAAAGAGTTAAAAGAATATTATATATTATGGTTGACTACTGCAAATGATGCCGCAACGTGTTTATTTTACATTAGCAAGACATAAAATAAATGCAAGAGTGGGAATGAAACGTATAATAATCAATGAATTATAATAAATTGGATGCTCTTTCGTGTTTATTTATCAAAATAAAGATGTAAGGGTCGTCTTTGGGGAATGTGTAATTCAAAAATACTCCTTGTAATTTGAGATTTTGTTGCAATTCTGTTACTAGGTTATAACCTATGTATTACACAGTAGAAAAGAAATTATAAATTATAAAAAAAATAATAATAATAACAAGTAGCAAGTTTATGATGTTTTTAATAGAAGAGAGAGATTGAATGTATGATATTCAAGTCTCAAACGATTAAATGGTACTATTAATATATGCATATTATCATAAATCAGTAAAAATTTAAAAATAAAAAATAAAAAATCATAATAATAATAATAATAAATCAATTTGTTGTATTTTTTGGTCAGTTTAATTTGATATATTCTGGTTACACTATATGTTTCCTATTCATCATTCAATATCAATATCATTTTAACGTATTTTCATACATGGTTATTGTTGAAACATGTATATAATTGCTTTTTCTGTCATTGTTGAAATATTTTAGCAAGTATAAACTTATAAACGAAAATATACTGTATAATGCTTTTGCAACATATGTCAATTTTCTTATTCATGAGAAAACTTTTGGTTGGTTTATTTGTCAACTTGCAATTATTCATAAACAAATCAATGGTGGGTACCTACTAGATTATTGATGGATATTCTATATATTGTGAAATAATAAATAAACAAAATGATGAATTGAAAACTATTAAGATGGTCGATTAAGTTGACTTTATAGAGATCTAAAATAAATATAGTTGTCTAGATCTAGTTCTACATTGCATTCATTTAAACATTAAGGTGTTTGTTTTGCAAAGGTAAATGTTTGGAGTTCATAAATCATATATAGAAGAAAATATGGAAAACGTCTTTAGTCCGTAAAAAAATTGTTTGTTTTTTAAAGTTTGCACATTATATAAATGATATTAAACCACATTGATCAGAAATGATAAAACAAACAAATCATATATACATACACACATTAACCACATTGATCTCTATAGGATAGTTAAAGAAGATGGTTGTGGTGGTAGATGGTGATGACAGTGGTATGGTGAGGTGGTGGTGGTGGTTGAGGTAGCAAAGGTAGTGGTGGTAGTGGTGATTGTAGTGGCGTGGGTGATGGTGGTGGAGGTAGGAGAGTTGGTGGTGGTGTCATAGATGGCAACAATGGTCGCGGTGATAATGGTGGAGGAGGTGGCAAGGGGCGGTGTTGGCAAAAGTTGTGGTGGTGGTGGTGGCGAATATGATGATGATGGATGAGGTGGCTAAGGCAGAGATGGTGAAGGTGGCGGAGGTGTTCGTGATAGGGATGGTAGAGGTTGAAAAAAAAATCTGGAAGAAAGCGTGAAAAAATGACTTTTTTTAGAAGAATGTCTTCTACATGCAAACCTTTTTAAGTCTATGGTCTTCTAAAAACAAACACCATATTGGGCAACTCAATTCTTGGAGCCCAGTAGCAACTCCAAAGATCAACGTTTCGCTAACCTTTTAGGCAAATTAAACTCAATTATTGAAGCCATATAGAACTCGCGTTAAACAATTGGTTTGGGGGCTTAATGGGTATGGTGTAAATCCATACACTCCCCAAGTTGGCAAAAAACCTTATCCAGCCCAAAGACCTAGTAACCATGTCAAGCAAAGTAAACCGAGATTACCATCCAGACCTACAAAGGAACCCCCAATCCATACTCAAAATAAAATGCTTTCTGGGTACAAAAACGATATCCCATAAATCAAGGAAAAAGGCCCGGGATATATTATTTTATAAAAACATTAGTGACTACCAAAGGACAATGTCAATACTCGGATATATGAAACAACCAAAAGTCTTCCTAAAAGTATAAATACTCCTCCCCATTCATCAAGAATGTACACAACAAATAAATATATCAGTTCATTTCTATCACATACGTATTATGATCCCAAGTCCTAAGTTTGGCATCGAAAGAAAAGGATTTTTGTTCATTTTTCATCATTCATAGTTTATTACTCTACCGTGTGTTTCATACACATTGTAATTGTAAGTATGTGAGAAGATATAATCATGTTCAAATAGGAACATTATCTTCTTCAATAATAGACATTATGAACTATTTATCATGTTGGTTAGGCGACACATACGGGTGGTGTATATACCCATTAATTTTGTATGTACACTTTGGGATTTGGGGTGGGTGAGATTGAAGAAGGTGTTTATGGTTTTAATTTATAAAGTATGAAACATAATTCTTGTTGTGGAAAGCCGCAAAAATTAGGAAGAAAAAATCTAAAGCAGACAGTATAACCATGTACAACTAAAGGCATATGATCACAAAGGGAATAACATGAGTGTCACGATACTCTACTTAACTCGAGATGACACTCTACTTAACTCGAGATGAACAGATGAAATGGTAATGCTCTATGAGACTTGTTGCAACCTATAATGCTTGTTTTCATGTTGAATGGATGAATATATGAAGCTCGACTAAATAAAGACTAAAGAGATGATATCGGATCCAGTTTAGATCTTAGTCAAGATCCTAAGATCCTAGTATAGTTTAAGTATGGTATAGATCTTGTTTCAAGATAGATCATGTAATTCATTAGTTCGCGTCACATTGACGTATATTAATATTATATATGGGTTATAAAGACCTTCTTAGACGTATAGAGTCTTAATAGCCCGTTGACTCTTTACAGAAAGTCAAAACCAAATAGAAATAAGAACATTGTAAACCAACACACCCTTGTTTTCACTCACACTCATTGATTCGAATCTAAACAACAAAACCTTCTACAATAGTCTTATTGTTCTTTACTTCATTTCTACAAAGAATGAGTATATATTTATATAATACTTGTATCTATATCGAAGAATAAAAGTTTCATGCTCTTGCATTCCTTCTTTCATCCAATGCCTATTTCAGAAAAAAGAAAGAAATGTGTTCAAAAAGAAATTTCCCTTTTTGGAAAGGCAATATAAAACCTTATAAAAATTGTCAATAAATGAAATTGGTAAACAATTTAGAATGTTAAGGACTTGAAAGATACCTTGCTTTGGAACATTCTCATGGTGAGCACCAATGTATCGCGCATTCTACAAAAATAAGAAGAGTTAAATCCAAGAAATAGCAATGTACTTTTATTGATTCTTTGAATTATAACATTTTACTTTCATTTTTTTATTCCTATTATTCTTTTGTACTTTGAAAAAATCTACCCAATATAGCAATGTCATCTAAATACAAAGCGTTTTTCAAAGTACAATACTTAATAAAATATAAACTGAAAGTATAACGTTATATCATAAAGAAATGAAAGTAGGATGTGATAATACAAAAATAAATGTAAGTATGTTATTATTTCTTACATTTATCCCAAAAAAGAAAATACAATACAGTGATATCTTGTTGACAATTGATACATAAACCAAAGCCCTCAATAAATTGTTGAATATCAAGGCCAAGTATTAAAGTTGAAGCGAAAAGGTTGTACATTTCGACTTTTGAGGTCAAAATGTATTAGTGTAGGCATTAATTCTGCCATTAAAAAATAAATAATTTTTAAAAAAAAATAGACAACAACAATTTTGAATCTGAAAAGAAGTTTGTTTGACCTGAAAAGTCAAAGAGTAGCATCTCTTTGTTTGAAATAAGAAAATAACACCAAGTAAAATAAGAACATAAAGTTAGAATATTTTACCTAACATCATGGAAAGTATTAAAAGGGTGTGAAGATCCATCCGAATATGTCAACACAAATTGTGTAGTAAGCCCTGAAGGAATCTTTATCTGCAAAATCATTATAAGAGAAAGAGAGAGAGAGATATGACAATTTATTAAAATTATAAACAATCTGCAAAATCTCAAGCTTTCTAGGGCTATTTTCGATGATAATGGATGACAGGGGCATTTACGTCTTTTGCACAGACCAAAGATCAAGAGTGGATCACACATTTTTATTTTTGGAAACTTTCCAAGTTAAAATTTACCTATTCATACACCATAATCATTACAAAAGATCAAAGATTCCCCAACTTTTCTCATTGTTGAAGGGTATTTTGGACATTTGACAAAAAGTTAAGAAGGTATCTACTTTTTAGGCCATTACATTACATTTTGAACATATTTTGTTCAAAATCGCTTGTTCAATTTCCTTTCAAGAAACGATGATTTGCTTGGGATAGAAAGTAGAAGCCAAATATATTTAGAAAGTCAAATATTAAAATACATCTTTAAACTAAATTAAAAAAAAATGAAAAATATATTTATTTTACATACCGATACATCATTGGTATATTTGCCTTGGATGAAAATCTCTTGTGTTCGATTAATCTTTACTTGATAATTCGATCTCCTTAAAGTGAAAGTTGTTTGCTCCCAATTCTCAGAAGAATCCATCTGCAAAATTAGTCTCAAGTTTTATGACATGTTTGGATTAAAGAAAAACCTTAAATTTAACAAAACTTCCAAGGGCAAATTGGTTAATTTATTCTAATTTTGCAAGTCAAAAACTTCTAAGGGCAAATCGGTCAATATACTTCATCTGCAAAAACACTCTCAAGTTTTATGACATGTTTGGGTGAAAGAACAACCTTAGATTTAACAAAACTTCTAAGGGCAAATTAGTCAATTTATTCCAATTTTGCACGTCAAAAACTTCTAAGGGCAAATTGGTCAAATATACTTTCAATGTACTTCATCTGCAAAATCACTCTCAAGTTTTATGACATATGTGGGTTAAAAAAAAGTTTAAATTTAACTATGCTTCGAAGGGCAAATTGATCAATTTATTCCAATTTTGCAAGTCAAAAACTTCTAAGGGCAAATTGGTCAAATATATATATTCAATGTACTTCATCTGCAAAACCACTCTCAAGTTTTATGACATATGTGGGTTAAAAAAAAGTTTAAATTTAACTATGCTTCGAAGGGCAAATTGATCAATTTATTCCAATTTTGCAAGTCAAAAACTTCTAAGGGCAAATTGGTCAAATATACTTTCAATGTACTTCATCTGCAAAATCACTCTCAAGTTTTATGACATATGTGGGTTAAAAAAAAAGTTTAAATTTAACTAAACTTCGAAGGGCAAATTGGTCAATTTATTCCAATTTTGCAAGTCAGAAACTTCTAAGGGCAAATCGGTCAATATACTTTCAATATACTTCCAACTACAAAATCACTCTCAAGTTTTATGACATAATTGGGTAAAAAAAAAACTTAAAGTTAACAAAACTTCTAAGGGCAAATTGGTCAATTTATTCCAATTTTGCAAGTGAAAAACTTTTAAGGGCAAATTGGTCGATATACTTTCATTTCTTGCTATTAGAACATTGTAGTTTGAAAAAATTACCAATTATAGCAATGCAATCAATATACAAAACATTTTTCAATGCTAAAATAGAGTAGATTTTAGAAAGTATAATCCCCTAATGAGAAATAAAAAATTGGAAATAGAATGCTATGATTGTGTCGAATTTTTGAAGTACAATAATACCCCTTGATAACAAAAAATATGAATGTAGGAATTTAGATATTATGATAACATATAATAAATAAAAGCACGTTATTTCTTGAAATAAGTCCAAAACTAAATGAGGGCAAATTTGTAAAAAGTGAGGGGTTAATGTCAATAAGAAAAAAGAAAATTAATTTACCAGAAGCAAAATATTAAATGATGCTTGACCAGCTGCCATATATTTGTCTATTTCTTCTTGCATTTCTGGATCTGTGAATTATCATATTTCAAAAAATCAAAAAAAGATAAAAACACAAATTTTTAATCTTTAATAAATTATTCGTCAAAATTACCAATTTACCCTTGTTAATAAGGTTGGCTAACTTACCACACATTATCTTGTTCTGCTCATTGGCAAAAAGTCGGACTATTTCCCCCTGAAAACAACAAAGTTTCTCAAAGTTTTAGATTATTACTTTCATAATATACTTTTTTTAATCATATTTAATGCATTATCGTTATTTATAAAAAAATAAAACAGAATCAGCAAAAAGGTGTTGTATTAACTTAATAGAAGATTACTTTTTCATATAGTTTTGTATATATATATATATATATATATATATATATATATATATATATATATATATATATATATATATCATATTCTTTAACAATTTTGTATGCAATATCACAAACTTATTACATACAATTCAGTAATTTCACACTACATCCTACAATTTAGTAATTGACCATTATATTATTATATATAATATATCCAGCTAAAAATTTAAAATTTGATATAGATTTTGAATTTAAAATTTATAGATTTGAATATATTTTTTTTTACCTGTCGACCATGATCATCCATTGGTATGCATTCAACAGCAATAAGTTTATCAACATCATCAGCTGTAACTACATACTCTGGATTTGTTGCTCCTGTAGAGAATTTGGAATGAATTACCTTTTTACCCTTTTGAGAAAAAGGATTAAATGCAAAAATAGAAATGTAATTTCATTGATTATTTCTATTATAACATTGTGCTTTGAAAAATCTACTTGATCATAGCAATTACAAGGTGATTTTCACAGCTATAATTTGGTAGATTTTTCTAAGTAATCAAGTATAATTATCTAATAAGAAAAAAAAAAAAAAAAAAAAAAAAAAAAAAACATGCTAAAAATCGGTGGATTTTCCAAAGTATAATAGAAAATGTAAAATGCTATAATGCATGAGAATTAAGGGTTAATCTAATAAATGACCTTATATTTTGTGTTATTTTCTGGATTAAACATCAAATTTATTTTTTTCCTGAAAAAGACCTTGTATTTTTTCATTTTTTTCCGAAAAAGCCCTCAACTTTGTATTTTTTCCAAAGAAAAACCCTCAGCCTGCTTTAAAATAAACCCTCAACTTTTTTAGTTTTTCTCGAAAAAAACCCTCACGTTTTACATTTATTTTGGAAAAAAAAAATAACTAAAAGGGCCGAATCAGAAAAAAAGAAAAAATACAAAGTCTTTTATGAGATTAACCCGAGAATTAACCAATGAGTGTGCATTACAAATTCCATACCCTTTTAAAAAAGGGTTAAAAACAAAAAATAACAAAATATTTTCATTGATTTGTTCATTATAGCATCCTACGTTCATTTCTTCTTATTACAACATTATACTTTGAATAAGAAAATAATTAAAGTATAATTGGGTATATTTTTCAAAGTATAACTTTTGAATAAGAAAATAATTAAAAGTAAAATGCTACAATTGCACAGATTCTTCAAAGTACAGTATTGTAATAGAATAAAATGAAATTATAATGCTATAATACCAAAAATGGCCAAATTAATGCTTGCATTTAGTGTCATAAATATGAATAATACATATAAGGGTCCATCTTTATATCCTTAAACATATCAATTTGTTAAAGTATTGCTTAAAACTTGGGGCATTTAAGTAAAGGGTTAATCTCAAAAAAGACCTTATATTTTGTGTTTTTTTTTGAAAAAAACTAAAAAAGTTGAGGGTTTTTTCGGAAATGGTTTAAAGGTCGAGGGTTTTTTCGAAAAAAACTAAAAAAGTTAAGTGGGTTTTTTCGGAAATGATTCGAAAGTTGAGGGTATTTTCCAAAAAAAAAAAAAAAAAAAAAAAAAAAAAAAAAAAAAAGACAAAGTTGAGGGTTTTTTCGGGAAAAATGAAAATATATAAGGTCTTTTTCAGGCAAAAAAAAAAAGTTGAGGTTTAATCCGAAAAAAAACACAAAATTTAATGTCTTTTTTTTTAGATTAACCCTTAAGTAAAAATGTATTGCATTTAGTCAAGTAATTTTATTTTTAAAAACTTACCCTCAATGTACTCCCTAGTCCCATCTGGAAGGTGACGAACCCACTGAAATAGAGGCAAATAAATATAATAATTAATAATATCAATCTCTTCATATTTTTATTTTATATACAAATTTTTAAAACTTCTAGAAGCTTTTATATATATATATATATATATATATATATATATATATATATATACCTGAAACATGCATAATGAGGTCCCACGCACTGGAAATCCACACCCTAAAAGTTTTCCTCCAGGTTTTGCTTCCCCAATTATTTGGAACCCTTCGATTCCTGGGCCATCTTCTATTAAAAAAAAATAAAAAATAAAAAAGAAATTATACAAATGATTTTTTATGGGAGAATTAGAAATGAATAATACAATAAGGTTTAAGTGCAAGAAATAGCAATGTCCACTAAATACAAAACGGTTTTTTAAGTGTTATGATAAGAAAGTAAAATGAAAGCACAACGTGTTAATAAGGAATTGAATGAATGAATGAATAATGTTGTAATAGAAAGAAAACAAAGGTAGGAATAGGATTCTATGATATGATAAATATAATTATATATGAAAGTACATTGAATTTCTTCACTTTCATTTTACATTCTTATACATAAATATAAGACAATAAGATGAAAGTAAAAATGCTATAACTAGGATGATATTCCAAAGTGCAATGTGTTAATAAAGTAATTGAATATATATATATATATATATATATATATATATATATATATATATATATATATATATATAATGTTGTAATAGAAAGAAAAGAAAGATAGGAATAGGATGCTATGATATGATACATATAAATATATGAAAGTAGATTGTATTTCTTGACTTGTTTATGATAGAATCCAACTTAGAAAATTATATCCAATTATAGAAATGTGAACTAGATACAAAGCAATTTTCACTCGTATAATAAGAGGAAAAAAAAATTGGAAATTGGAAAGAAACGAATGTAGGATGCTATAAATTTTAAAAATAATACGAACATATATAGAAATACATTGATATGTCTTGAATTTAACATTTTTAATAAATATTTGTTTTTACCTTGTAAGTAAGAATCACCAGCATCATTTATAGGTGGTGGTTGAAAATAACTGACATCAGTCGCCACACCTTCATATCTATTATTCATCTTATTAGAATCATAAACATGATCAACATCCTGCCTGACAAAAAATAAAAAAAAAATAAAAAATAAAAAATGGTAAGTTATTTGGGAGTGAATAATGATTTGATTATATGTATCTAATCACATATGAGTTATATTGAAACCTGAGAGGATTGGTTGCAAATCTTTGGGGATTATTGTTATCTAGTGATTGATTCATTTGACCATTATTGATAATCAAGCTATTTATTTCTCTATGGTCTCTTTCAGGGGTATATTTGGAATTATCATAAAATGGTTCTAAATGCCCGCCACCTGTTGAATTGTCATAGGGTGAAGGTGAAAATCGTTGTTGACCCTGCAAATAAGAAAGAAAATAATAAATAATTACATGCGTAATAAACTCATTTATATAGAAAAATATTATATAATTTCAACTATTTTATAAAGTGATTAAACTATTGTACTTTTTTTGAATGTTTAAAATAGGGTTAATCTCGTAAAAGACCTTATATTTTGTGTTTTTTAAAGGATTAATATCTTTTGTATTTTTTCATTTTTTAAAATCTTACGCTTTTAGTCGTTTTTTTCTTAAAAAAAAGTTGTAAAATGTGAGGGCTTTTTCAGGAAAAACTAAAAAAGTTGAAAATTTATTCGGAAACGTTTAGAAGGTTGATGGTTTTTTTGGAAAAAATGAAAAAATATAAGGACTTTTTCATGAAAAAAAATTGAGATTAGGTTTAATCCGAAAAAGCACAAAATATAAGGTCCTTTATGAGATTAAACCTATAAAATATCATTTTTCCTGGTTACCTAGTTTTTTTTAAAATAAAATTTAAAAAAAAAAAAAAAAAAAAAGCAAAATGCATAAAATCATAACTTACTTCCACCATTTTATTAATTTAGCCACTGAACTATTATACTTTTTATGATTATATAAAAATAGTTCAGTCGCTAAAGGTATAAAAAAAAATAATAATAGTTTAGTCGCTAAATCAACAAAATAGTGAAAATATAAGCTATGTTGTGTTTTTTTGTATTTTCATTGATATCAAAATCAGGTAATCAGGAAAAATATATGTTTTTGGTATATTGAAAATTTGAAAATATATAACTCTATAATGGAAACTAGCCAAAAAAAATTGTTGCAATTCTATTGAAGCATTGCAAATTTATTTAAGAGATATTACAGAAATTACCTTTTGGCTTCAAGGAATTCCTTTTAGTAATTAGGATTAATCTTTAAAAAAAAATAAAAAATAAAAAAATAAAAAATAAAAAAAAATAAAATGTTTTTTCCGGATTAAACCTCAAATTTATTTTTTGCCTGAAAAAGACCTTATAACTTTTCCATTTTTTCCGAAAAAGCCTTCAACTTTGTACAATCCTCAACCCTCTAAAAGCTTCCAAAAAAACCCTCTTAACTTTTTTAGTTTTTCTCAAAAATCCCCTCAAATTTTACATTTATTTTGGAAAAAAATAACTAAAAGGGTCAGATCAGAAAGAAATGAAAAAATACAAGGTCTTTTTCAGGCAAAAAATAAATTTGAGGTTTAATCCGGAAAAAACACAAAATATAAGGTCTTTTTTGAGATTAACCCTATTAATTAATTCTGTTGTTGATAAAAAAAAAATGGTGGTTGCTATAATAACTATGAAAGATAATCACTTTAGAATATATTTGGAGCTAAAAAAAAAAAAAGGAAAAATATCTCTGTCTATACTCTATACAAAACTTAAAAATTAGGATTAAGTTTCCAAAATCATACTTGTGATGCTCTAATCTTCTGCTGCATTTGATCATGTAAGTGCTGCAAGAAAAAAAAAACATATGGAATATAAATATGATTAATGTGTGGAGAAAAACTAGCACATAATAAGAGTCTTGATTAGTCAGTCATCAAAAGTTTTGGGCATCTGGACCAAAATGCCCTTGGACTACGAAATTTTCCTAAGCAAAATTTTCACAAAAAGATTCAAGGAAATGGAAAAATGAGTCGATTTCGGTTTTACATATATTCCATCTTTAAAAAGAGAATTGGTCAAACAGGTGAAACTAGGTCAAAGTCACCTCCTAAAATCATTTTATTAAATAAAATTATATTAATGTTGTTTATAATCGTATTTAATACAATTCATATCATACCTTTACGCTATCTGAAATAGCTGCAGCATTTGTAAAACGAGGCAAAATTCCATATTCAGCCAATAGCCCCACTAAAGATGACATGAAAATATACCTCTCATCCTCAGCAACCTAAAGGGTAAAATGGTCATTTACTCATGGGGGTTAATTTTAATCCAAAGGTTACAAAAGGCACATGACTTACCTTCAAGTCATGGGCTAATTTTAGATTCTCATCAAGAACACCTTTTCTACGTGCCAGTTCATTTGCAGCAGCTTCAATGGCTTCATTTTGCTTCTCATCCAGAGCCTATAATATCAAACAGCTATTTCATTATTCAACAAGGGTAAAATGGTCATTTACTCATATTCAGACAGTTTCACTCGGTCTATAAAAGAAACAGTCTTTGTATATGAAACACGTATGACATCATTCATCCATTCAGCACTTAATTGGAAAGGAAAAAAAAACGGGTCCCAAGTATGTTCATAAAATAATCAGCATAATCAAATAATTGTATCATTGTTCAAGAAGGGTAAAATGGTCATTTAGTCAAGTAAGACATCATTTATACATTCAGCACTTAATAGGAAGAAAAAAAAGGCCCCAAATATTTCCACATAAAACAAATTAACAATCAACATAATCTAACATAAAAGAAAAGGATAAATTCATAAAATTAAGAGGAAATAGGACACAAACCAATCGTAGCTCAGAAAATTTCTTTTCCAATGTATATTTTTCATTTAATAATTGTCGTTCCTGATATCAAACAAATCAAAGTATTGGTTTAAAATATTCATATATACACACATTAAGTCAAAAAAAAAAAAAAGAGGGAGAAAATATACCTTGACACTTGAAAAAGTAATTTGTTCTCTAAGATATTGTATTTCCTCCTTTTGTGCTTTAACACGTGCAAGCTGTTCCTATGAAAATATCAATTAGAAAAAATGTATAAAAATAGCATTGGTTCTTCATTCTTCAATGCACAATTGGATTGAATGGAATTAGTTTTCACAAAAAAAATGGAATTAAGTTAATTAGACTCATCAAATTGTATCATTTTATCATTATAAAAATGTGTTAGAATGCAATTTTCATGAAGAAATGAAGAAAAAAGAATACCACCTCAAAGGAATGAAAGGAATAACATTCCTTCAAGAATGGTCAATTCCATTCCATCAAACAAAACAAACACTTCTTTTCACTCCAATGGAATTAACCATTCCATTCCATCATATATTGTATACCTGTTCCTCAGAAGCATATTCGGTGTTATCATTTTCATTTGGAAAAGAAGAACTTGTTTGAGGATTATGCCTGTAGAAAGAAAGAAAGGTGATGAGAGGGATGAGAATATAGGATTAAATACAAGAAATAGCAATGCATTTCCATTGATTTGTTTATTATACTTTCATTTGTTCTTATTACATCATTATACTTTGACAAATATACCCAAATGGCAAATATAAATGAATAGATTTTCAGAGTAATAAAAAAAATGCAAGTAAAATGCTATAATTGGGTAGATATTTCAAAGTATAATGCATTAATAACAAATTTTTTTGGGATTAATCGCAAAAAATCAAACCTCAGATTTATTTTTTGCCTGAAAAAGACCATGTATTTTTTCATTTTTTTCCGATCTGACCCTTTTAGTTATTTTTTTCCTAAAAAAATTGTAATTTTTAGAGAAAAACTAAAAAGGTTGAGGGTTTATTTAGAAGAACTTAAAAGGATGAGGGTTTTTTCGGAAAAAAAAAAAAAAAAAGACAAAGTTGAGGGCTTATTCGGAAAAAATGAAAAAAAAATACAATGTCTTTTTCAGGCAAAAAATAACTTTGAGGTTCAATCCGAAAAAATAAATAAATAAATGAAAGTACATTGCTATTTCTTTCATTTAGACATAATGATATACATGAAGTATGGTATTTATTACCTTGTTGAGGAATCGGAGGCTTGTGTCTGAATACCAATGGTGGTTTTGTTCTTATTCATTAGGCTCCTATCAGAAGACATTGAATTGAGATTTTCAAGTCCTCTAGAAGACCACATTTAATTGTAAAAGACGAATTTCCCATTCTTATTGGATGAATGGAGTAGCATTTTATCCAAATCTATTCTCATCATCCATTCTCACCAGATATCAATCCATCATCTCATAAGTGGCCACACCTAACAATTATGAATATAGTAAGGGCAAAATGGTCAATTGCTCATTTATTCCATCAAGAAAAAGAAATGTTCTTTGTGTACACACCACTTGCTTTGCATAAACATTTAAGTCCCTAACTTTCTACAAATTTTCCCTATGTGTGCCATTGTTTTCTCATCAATTTTTTAACATCATTTATCTTGTTTGATATGATTAACAAGTGATTCCCAAAAAATTATAACATTTCTCTAATAGAATAACACGTTTCACATCAAAAATCAAGGCGAATGGAGCACAAATCATACACTAAAACTCAAGAACACTGACACCCACTAAAATTGGTAGGTAAATAAACATAACAAAGAAGAAAAACAATATAATTGATCGAATCTTGACATAAATACTCTACAATTGGAGTTTATCAACAAAACTATATGCACAATTGGAAATTAAAAGAGATACAAATTGGGTTTCTTTACCTAGGTATGTTTCAGAAGATCCAATTGGAAAACGGTGGATCTATCAATTATTGAGTGATAGATAGAGGAAGATATCGGTGTTTATGAGCTTTTGTGATAAATTTTGTAGAAATTTGTCAAATTTGAGGCTAGATTTTTTAGTTTTCACACACCGCTTGAAGTAAAGGGGAAGAAGATATGAACAAGAAAGTGATAGAGAAAGGAATAAAAACAAGATTTTTATATACAACTTGCGTGGAAGAGTGAAAGAAGCAAGAAGAAGAATGGCATTAAATTCGTTAGAAAGGTGATCGTTTTTTTAGTTTTTGACATTTTTTGGTTTTTTCAATAACAAAATATTGACTTTTATATTTTAAATTAGAAAATGATTTACTTTTACAAAATGGTGAGCCAAAAACAGTATTTAACTATGACTTGACACTACCTTTGGAAGTCTAATGCTTCTACTACTTTCTTTGTTATTATTTTAATTTGCCACCGACTTTTTTGTTTCTTATTACATAAGATGCATGTAATCACAAATTCATGATAGATATTCAAAGTCATCTTTCATTTACTATACCAATGATAAAAATTACAAAAATAATTTCCAACCATGTAAAGGAAAAGTCAACAAAAATACTTTCCAACCATGTAAAGGAAAAGTCAACCGTTTTCTTTTAAAATTGAAATAAACAAATTCCAAGTCAAAGACGACCTCAATAAAGATATAGACTTCATCATATAGTTTAAACTTTAAAATTGAAGTAAGCCAAATTCAAAGTCAAGGATCCTACTCACCATGAACTTGTAACAACATTTCAATTTTCAAGTTTCTTTGCTATTTTTATACTTCTAAAACTATAGATTCAAGAAGCAAGCCTTGGATAAAATGGCAATTTAGTGATGTACGAGGTTTAGGCTTACATGAGCCTAGAACAAGTCAACAAACCCTACTTTCTTCATGTGTAAACCAAATTTAGGCTAATTAAGATCACTTACAAGACTAATCATACGTACTATTTTGCAAAATGAAAAGGAGAAGTTGCATACAAAGACTTACCACCTTAACCCTTATAGAGCCAAAGGAGTTGTTCCACTTTGAATGCTTTGCAAATCGAATAAATTCAAACCTTTTGATTGTTCCCTACAATTAAAATATATTTCATCATGACTTAATGTCCATAAATCTCAAAAACATAGTATGAATCCCATCAAATTCAAGATCAAACAAAACATATATATAACAATCGTGAAAGTAAAGTACATATAAAGGTAAGCCTAAAATCCTATATACAAGTCTTTCTTAAAGGAAACAAAAGGCATGTTGGCTATAGAAGAAGTTAACAAAATTAACAAATCCATGAAAAAAGTTTCAACTTTCAAGATTCCTTCTAAACAAGTTCTTATAAAAGTCAACTCATAAGTTTACAATGAAGTTTTAGGCCACAAGTTGCAAAATGTAGTGATGCATCTACAAAAAGCAGAGTAAAGTCTTCCAATTGCACAAACTAGTTTTATAAGCAAGTAGACATGACTCACTAATCGTTGATTTATTCATTTATTCATTTATTAATTCCAAATGTCAAACCTAGTACTTTCAAATGCAAAATCGATACTAATTTTGTTGCAAATTTCAAACCTAAACGACCCTAACCTGGTACTTGCTGTTTTAGTTTAGTATAGTTAACAGGTTATTCCTCAAAATCTACACAATTTCTATATAAAAACTCGTTCGACGTCAGAATCGAAGTGAATGGAGCAGAAATCGTTCGGAAAAGCTCAAGAACAATGCCACCCACTAAAATTGGAAGACGAATAAACATAACAGTAGAAGCAAAAATGAAAAAAATTGATCGAATCTTGAGAAGGAAACTATACAATTGGGATTCATCAGCGAAACTATACGCACAATTGGAAACTAAAAGAGATGCAAGTTGCGTTTCTTTACCTGGATATTTGTCGGAAAACCCAAATGGGAAAATGACAGATCTATCAATTATTGAATGACAGATAGAGGAAGATATCAGGGTTTATGAACGTCGGTAGTAATTTTCCAAAAAAATCGTAAAATTTGAATCAATATTTATTCGAAAACTGCTTGTAGTCAGAAGATATGAACAAGAAAGTGAAAGAAAATAATGGAAAGAAGATTATATAGAAGAGAGAAAGAAGCAAGAAGGAGACGCCCATGGAATTCTTTTGGAAAATGGTTTTTTTTTTATTTAATTTTGACAATTTTAGCTTTTTCCAACAATTAAATATTGATTTTTTTTATAATTTTAATTAGAAAATGGTTTAATTTTCGGGAAATGATGAACCCAAAATTAGTATTGAACCTTGACTTGACATTGACTTTCGAAGTCTAATGCTTTCATTTCTTTCTTTGTTACTATTTTATTTCGTCAACATCATTTTGTTTTATATAATATAAAATAAACAAAATTTAATAGGATATATTTTTTGTCATATGAACAAGTTGAAAACTTTAAATGGTTGTCAGACCATATAACTCTCCATCACATAAATAACTTTATTTAAATTCAGAACCAACAACTTGTTGTTTTATTAAGATCTTAATCCAAATTCATTTATAAAATATTTATAGTTATGATAATATATTTAGTATATTGATTTTACTATGTAAGTTTTATTATATATATGTATTGCTGCAAATATTTAGTATTAATAAAGAAATCTTTAAAAAAAATTCAAGTCAAAGATCATTTTTTTCTAGGAATCAATTGACTTTAATATAATATTTAATATTTGATTATTTAAATATGTAACAGAGGTTAAAATGGCTAAGTAGTAAATAATAACACCAACCGTTTCAAACTCAAGTCGCAAAGTTTATCAAGAAAATAACCACGCCTAGGGTTGAATTTTATTTGTTGATTAGTTAATTATAATTCAAATATTTTTTAAATAATTTATTTATCTAAGGAATATTTCATAGTAAATCGAATGAAATAGTTATAAAAGAAAGAAAGAAGTGGGATCGTGTTAGGAGGAACCAACGTTGGAGGCTCGGAGCAGCAGCCTTCCGAATTTAGAAAGTGATGATTATAGACTTATAGTATATATAAAGTACAATTATGTTCCTAGATCTTATGATGCAATGAAATTGATATTTCACGTTATATATCACCAAATTGAATATTTGAGAACAAATCAAAGTTGTTAAAATCAAATTTTTATTTATGATTGTTTTTAACTTATTTTGATTGTACAATTGGATCGAAATTGAAATATTTTATAAAATTATAGAATTGAAAATATTAAAAATTCTGTAGTCATGAATGTTTTAAAAACTGATTTGAACCGGTGGTCAAACCGTTTGACCAGGATCCGATGAAAGGAATAGTTAAAATAGCATCGGTTTTATATTTATTTCTTTTTGAACTAGAATAAATCGGTCAGTTTTCACAAAACTCGATTTAACCGGTTAAATTAAACCAATTGAACCGATTAAATTAAATAAAAATATATGAAAATGGAAATGAATCATTTTGCATTTGATGTTTTTTTATATTTATTTAGATTTCTTTGAATAAAAACAAATGACAAATGTTATAAAGTTTTTTAATCTTTTTGTATTCATCTAGAATTATATTTTGTTTCCGTATTATATTTTATTTTCTTGTTGATTTACGTAGAATGATGTAAAACTTATGGTTATGTAATTTTTCATGTATTTTGATTGATCTACAACTTATATTTATATGTATTTTTAATGTTTAAACTTGTGGATGTCCATGTATGTAGGAAAATAGGAAAAGGATTAAAAAAATTATAGAAACCGGTTAAACCGACGATCGAACATGTTGAACCGGGAACCCATTACCATATCGGTTCAATTAAAAAACCGGTTTTTAAAACACCGATAGTCCTTGATCCCATGGTTAGTGACTTATAAGGGTAGTAAGTTTTATAAGGGTAATAAATTTTGATCTCGTTAAATTATTTTATACCTACAACCTTTAAACTTTTTATTTTCTTAGGTTTTTAAATGCCTCGGGACCCCCCACCCCCACCCCCGAGGTCTTTGCCTAGGATGTCGTGGAAACCCTCCAAGATCTCACACCAACGTGCCCCGGGAACCCCCCGAGGTCTTTTTGATGGGTTTTACACAAAATAACATTCTATGTGCTAATGCAAACCCTAATGCTTGGATATAGGCTTCTATATTGTACATGCAATTCATCCAAGACTTGCAAACCCTAGATGTAACAGCCCGAAATCTAGGTACCCTTTTATTTAAGCCCTTCATATTTAATTTAAGTCATTTAGGGTTTTGCATGGTGAGCGAGTACGTTGGGCGTACAAGGAGTACGTTGCGCATACTCATGCGCTTCATTTGAACGCGTTCACCCTCGGGTATGCTGGGCGTACCCAAGGTTACGCTGGGTGCAACCGGTCCAGACCTAAAAACCTTAATTGTGTTGGTTGGCTATAAAAGGAATGTGTTGGCTTGACTCATCAGCCACCATCCCTCAGAAAGAAACCCTAAGAGAGTGCTTATTCGTTCCAAGTCCATTTGTGAGTGTTCTAAGCTTGGTGGTGCCATTTCAAGGTAGTAAAGAAGAAGAAGAGTTCATTGGGAAGGCTAGAAGTTGGTGTTCAAGGGTAGATCTGGGCTTTGCAAAGGTTGGAGCTTCATTCTAAGGTAAAAAGTTCGGATCTTGACATATAGTTCTTGTGATATGCTTTAAGTACCATTTTCTAGGGTTTTGGTCCCAAAGGTGGAGACTTTATGCGCAAATGGTCTCCATTAGCTTAGATCCATCATATTTCTGGTCTATTTGAGTTGTAGACTCATAAAAATGTAATCTTGGACGTGAATGTTTAACCATGCATGAGATCTAGATCCTTGAGTTGGAATAGAAAGATGTTAAGGAGTGTAGGAGCCTTTACAGCCATGCCAAGGCTTAAAGGTTTCGACTTTATGGGTAAAGATGCTTAAATAAAGCCGGATCTAGAAGTTGAAGTAATGGCTTAACCGATTAAGACCAAAAATAAAGAATGTTTTGAACTGAAGGTTACGCTGGGCGTAACTCCCAGTACACGCAACGTACTGGGTGGAGACCCCGTTTTCTGGGTTGGCGATGTACGCCCCGCGTACTGGAATGTTGACTTTTGTTGACTTTTAGGGTTTTGGTCAACATGTGGACTTTAAGTCAAGGAAGGGTAAAATGGTCTTTTACCCTCTAAGGAATGATGATAAGGGGTAAAGTCTAGTTGTGGAAGTCTATATTAATTAAAATGATATTTATTATGATTAGGCGAGGTTGAGTCTTTGTTGGGATTTGGAGATAGCGAGTACGCGAGATTCTAGACTTTCCACGAGGTGAGTTTTCTCACTATACTATACCCGGAAGGGTTTTTATTGTGTGACTGGAAGGTCGGATATGTTATGACTTATGAGTTATATGCATTGTATATGATAAGTTAATCGTTTATATGTGCTATGTATGATATGCTTGATATGGGCCGGAAGACATTATGTTATGGGCCGGAAGGCGTATATGTTATGGGCCGGAAGGCGTATATGTTATGGGCCGGAAGGCGTATATGTTATGGGCCGGAAGGCGTTGTGATGTGGACCGTAAGGTTGACGCAGGTAGGACCGGAAGGTTTACCGAGTCGGGACGGAAGTCCCCTGAGACACATGGACCGGAAGGTCAGGGTTTGGAAAGGCGTATGTGCGTAAGTAGTATTTTGGGGAAACTCACTAAGCATTTATGCTTACAGTTGTTGTGTTATGTGTTTCAGGTACTAGCGAGGACCGTGGGAAGGCGCTAGTGTGATTGTACACACTGACGAAGGAACTGTTTTTATGATCATGGGATGTATTTTGTTATGATGACATTGTTACACATTTGGTTTCAGAATATTAAACGATGGTTTTGATGTTTGCAAAAATGAAAAAAAAAATTGTTTTGAAAATTCACGTTGTTACAAGTTGGTATTAGAACCTTGGTTTGAGGGATTCGGATGCACCTTCAGGCGTAACTGAACTCAAACCGGGGATTTGAGGAAAATTTTTAATTAATAAAAGCAATAAAAATTTGATAAGAGATTTCGTAATAACTAAAGGAGAAGCAGTGTGTACGGTCAGCTAGTGCCCGAATGGTAAAATCCCCAAAATACCCTTACAATATGTGTTATGAGATATGTTATGATATGATATGCATGCTAGTAGACTAGGTATTCATATTAGGACTAGAGTGGCCGATTAAAGATAAGATTTAGGCGCGTGATTTTGATCAGTTTCTAAACCCATGCGTGCTGACGTATTCCTGGGAGTAACCACACTGTCACATCGCGCTTTTTCAGGAGACGTTTTAGTGACCTCATCATTACAGTTTTATCTCTCGAGGCAATGGTATATAAAGGGTTGAACGTTTTATTTGTCTTTTACCAGCACTCAATTCTCTCAAACGTAAACAACAAGTAAACACTGCTCATCTTCTTCTCTATTCATCAATGGCGACTTCCTCTTCAGCACATGATCAGACGGCATCCTCATCTTTGCTTACCATTAAACCTAACCAAAATATGATCATCGAACTTAGTCCGTTCTTGTATGACTCATATATGATGCAGGTTGTGGAATGTTTAAAATACTCCCCCTGGTTTTAGCCCTAACCCAGGTTGAAGCAGTCCTAATGTCGTTGTTATCACAGGTTTATTCTACGATGACTTATGACAAGAACAAAGATCGTATCTATTTTACCATCCACAACAAGAAGACTTCGATTTCAAAGGTGAAGTTTTGTTCGATTTTGGGTCTTGCAGTCGATTCTTCAATTATTTCGCCAAACTTTATCACCACATCTCAGTTATTTTCAATGATGTATGAGATGGGGTATACCGATGTGCTCACAACCATTACCAAAGTGAAGAAATCCTGTTTACCCTCTCAATAGAATG
Organism: Lactuca saligna; assembly: GCF_052625555.1. Classification (NCBI taxonomy): domain Eukaryota; kingdom Viridiplantae; phylum Streptophyta; class Magnoliopsida; order Asterales; family Asteraceae; genus Lactuca; species Lactuca saligna. The sequence continues at coordinate 83,469,834 of NC_136417.1, read as the reverse complement.
GCTTGCTTACTCTACTGATTAAGGGTTTAGTAGAACGAAGTGGTGGTTCTTATACTACAAGCAAGGGTTTTCTCGCTATTCTTTACGGCCTCTACAACGGAATCAATCTTGATTATGGCTCCATAATCTGGTCTCAGGTGGTGCAGAGTCTCAATACATCAACACGACATTCAGAAATTTCATGTGGGCATTTTTGGACCCTGATTACAAGGAAGGCAATTGATTCTTTAGAGATTCCGATCATGAAGGATGCTCTACTTGCTTCTATTGCCACATTCCATACAAAGAAGATAATACTCTCTGATCCACGCAAGTTTCCTCATTATGGAATGATTCCTGAAATGGTGTATCGTTGTGTTACGGAACAGAGCAACGTCTTGGCTGACTATAGGAAACTTCCTCCTATCGTACCGAGAGTTCTGTCTCCTGAGCAGCAAGCAGCTTTGGATGCACTGGAGAAGCCTGCCAACAGAGGAAAGAAAGTTTCAAAGAAAGAGGATCCTGAGGAACGTAAGTCCAAGTCCTCTAAACGCAAGTCTGGTGAAGGAGATTCTTCTCAACCAAAACAGAAGAAAATAAAAAAGATGGCTCGCAGACCTAGGGAGAACACTCCTCCAAGCACAGATCTTGCTGATGAGCAAAGTGAGGAAGAAGAGGTTCATCATGTATCACCCCGAGAGCCCACTCCTCCACGTTCTCCTACTCCACCAGAATCTCCAAATTAGGACAAAGTTCCAACTCCACCCCAATCACTGAAACAGACAGTTCCACTTTTCTGTTCCTACTGTTACTCCACCCATTATCACTCAAACAACAACTTTGACAACCCCACCACCAATTCTTCAGTTCCTATTTCTACTATACCTTTCTCTTCTCCACTTATAACCGAATCAACAACCACTACCATTCCCAAACCCACAGTGGAAGTCAATGTATCTGATATAGGGGCTACTACTGTAACTGAACCTCCAGTCATTAATATACCATCTTCACCAACCCTAACATCTGATTCTGGTGCTACTCTTGGGGGAGACGATGAGGATTTTGACTCCATCTACTACAGTCCTTATAGACCTCCAACCGATGATGAAGCTGATGCTCCTGTCACAAGTCGACAAATACAGAGCATTCATGAGAAGTTGGATCAATTACTTGCAGACAGTAAAGCCTATGGTGGTGTTGTTCTTAAAGCATTTTTGGAGATAGCCATCAAACAATATACTGACGCAATTGACAAATCTACGGAGGCAGTTAATGAGTCTACATCCACATGTAAGCAGGCTACCAAAGAAGTTTTTGAGGTTGTTCATACAACTCAGATTTTTCTTGATTCATTGAAGTCTCATGCTAACACCAATGCAGCAAAATATCAATCCTCTGTGGATTCCTTTTCTAAGTCCCTTCATGATGAAATTGCCAAGTTTGAAGCTGTACACTCTGAGCTCAAAACAGAAACCACTTCTTTCTTAAAATCAGTGGATTCTCGTTTTGATGCTCTTGCTGCTAATCTTACAACTGGGAGTACACTAAAGGAAGATCTGGCTAAACAACAAGCTACCATTGACGTACAAAAAGTGCAGCTGGCCCAAGCAGAGAAAGAAATTTCATTGTTAAAAACTCAGAGGGCTGTGTATAAAAGTTGTGCAGGAGATGTAAAAGATATGCTGACCAATTTGTTTGAAGCACATGATCCAATCTTAACTTTGACTATTCAGAAACATCTTCAATCCAAACTCCTCCCCGCTATTGCAATTCTCAGTGAAATGAAAGGTGTTTCGGAGGGATTTGTACCTCCAAAACAAGGGGGAGAGGGTAGTACACACCTGACAATCAAAACAGATTCGAAGGTTAATTTAGCTTCGGGTTTTGGTTCTCAATCAAAGCAGAGAGAGGTTCATGTTGACAGTGACAGTGATACTGAAGAAACAATAGCTGATGCTCTCAAATGAAAGAAAAGAGACAGAGAACTTGATGAAACAATGAAAGTTGCTAGGGAAGCAGAATAGATAGAAAAGAAAACAAAGGAAGATGAGGAGGCCTTGCAATGCAAGAAGGCTTTGTTTCCGGTGTGGAACAGAGATACACTTATCAATCAAGCGATTGAGTTTCCTTCCGTCTATTGGTTGGAACCAGTTGCTTCATTTGATTGTGATAACTCCAAAGACTCGCAGTTTGATATGCATATTACCAGAAAAGCTTTTACATTTCACTGCTTTGAGGCAACTGCTGAGGTTCCACATCCACATCCAAAGGTTGACAGGGAATTAATTGATTTTTACTTGAAGAATGGTCAACCACAATACTTGACTTGGAGTGCACAGAAGATTACGAAAGTCAAGGTACTGAAACCTTCACTTGTTGGGAGATTCATAAATGTCAATTTTAAAATCACTCGTGGTTCAGCAAACATGGAGTCTTCAATCTCTCTGGCAGATCTTCCTAACCTCAATCCGCATGACTGGATTTTGCTATACAACATTCTGCTCTCTAATCTTAAGGAGTATGAGCCGATTTTGGAATATCTTAAAAGAATGTTGGCCTCCTATATTCATGAGCTTGCAACTATGGATCAGGAGATAGCAAAGGTTATGAATAAAAAGTCGACTGTGAAGCCAACGTCTAAACCTGGTGACGTAAACAAGATGAAATTGGGACAAATATATTCTACAAATCTAATTGTCATGTTCACAAAAGGTGATAGACACAAGTTTCTATTTGCTCTGGTCAATAAGCATATGTTTTCAACAGATTGTTTGGAGCATATCTGTAACACTGATTTTTCAAACAAAATTTTCGATTTTTATATAAAACATAATTCCACTAATATTCATAAAAACACCCATTTTACTTGTTCAATAAAACAGTACAAAATCCCAAGATCAACATGTAAAACTTCAAACGTGTGTGTACGGATCAAGCCGGCGCCTTCCCGCGGTCGTCACTAACACCTGAAACAAATAACATCAACACTGTAAGCACAAAGCTTAGTGAGTTCCCCAAAATACCACATAAAACACATATTAGCCACTCGAGGCTATAACTCTGTGGGTCCGTGCACCCAAACTCTGTGAACCCTCAGGTTCTAGCTCTGATCAACATGCACCACATAAATCACATATAAGTCATGCAGTACAACACATAACATACATAGCATACAAATACTCTAACACATAACTCTGGTTACCTACTCAAGGTAAAGTATAGTGAGGAGACTCACCTCGTGTGTCTCGGTAACTCGTAACCCTGAAATCACTAAACACTCGATCCGCCGAGCTGTAGTCCCCCTATAGCACAATACATCTCTAATTAACACTCTCCCAACCAGGGTTGATCACACTATAACAAATCACTCTTGGTCAACGCTGGTCAACGGTCAACGGTCAACTCTGACCGGACTCGGCGAGTGCACTATGGCGACTCGGCGAGTCCGTGCGCATGCACCAATTTCCCTGGAATCCTCCCTTGACACGTCGAGTATTTCCCCCAACTCGACGAGCTCCACCTGGCACGAGTTGTGGGGCCACCACGACTCAACTCGCCGAGTCTCAAGAACAACTCGGCGAGTCCAGTTTGACTCGGTCCACCTGTCCATCCTGACTCTCCCTTGACCCACTGAGTTCAACTTTCCCAACTCGGCGAGACCACTCGCTGAGTGGTCGCGCAACATTCATGCTACTCGCCGAGTCTGTTCTTCGGACTCGGCGAGTCCGTGCCATGCACTGACTCAATCTTGCTCTAAAGGCCAGATCCAGTCCACTAATCCATAGATCCAGTCCCCCCATGCTTATTTAGCACGTAAAGTCACAATCTTGATGCATAAATAACCTCTACATGATCACAAATGATGATTTTGACTCTATTACTTCAACACAAGGCCAAGGACTCCATTTTCACCCATAAAGCTTGATGAGTGAGGCCCTCTGGACCTCTATGGATCCAGATCCATGGTATCAACTCAAAGAGGGGACAAAAGGGCACCAAATCACCCCATAAATGATCATATTAAGCCCTAACTTGCATCAAGTTTCACCAAACAGGAAATGGTCCGAAAATCATACCTCTAGAGTGATGATCCAAGCTCCAAATCCACGAAATAGCAACCTCCTTTGCTTCCTCTTGCCTAGAGCCTCCTTCTTCTTGCTAAACAACACTCACAAGGTCAAGATTTGCTTTCAATCCTTCACCAAACGCTCAAGAACTCTAGGGACACACTCTGGGGGTTGGATGAGCGCAAATGACAGCCATAAGGCCCTTTAAATAGGCCACAAACCCGGAGATTTAGGGTTTCACTACACAGCGCAGACTCGCCGAGTCCATACCTTGGACTCGCCGAGTCCAAGCGCGCACCTTCGCTCAATCCCGCGTCTCTACTCGGCGAGTCTGAGCCCCGACTCGCCGAGTCCCTCTTACAAAATAACATAATTAAACTTTCATTATACCTGGTAAAAATCCGGATGTTACAACTTCATCAGTATCATACACCGATGCAAGCAGAACTCAACGGCTGATAAGAAGAACTTTACTGACATGCTTCGGTGGTATATTACTTTTCGCCATCATATCTTAGCCATTATACCGAAGGTGTTCAAGACTGTGAAGAAGCCTCCTGCTGTTAAAAAGGAATGAGGTTTCAGCTCCAAGGACGCAAAGGGGGAGATTGTTGAGTCCATTTGTGTTGCGTCTTGGGCTATCTATTTTGTATCCGGATTGGGCATGTCCATCCGTATCTATCTAGATTAGTTTCATTGTTATCTAGATTAGCCATTAGGGTTATAGTATTTATATGCATGCATGTATGCGTATATTAGAGGTTGTCTATTACGTTGATTCTTGTAACCCTAAACACCTCTACAGATTGAAGTTCTTTATCGAGCTCTTCTGAGGTGTTATTGCATTAATCATTCGACATATTTAGCGCCATACTTGTGTTCTTTATTATGTTCTTATTTAATATCTTGCTTAGAATCATACGATCCTAAAAGAACTTTGTTCCAACAACTATTATGTTTTTGCTTTCTGATTTTGGTGTCAAAACCATTTGCTTTGAGTTTATGATTAAATAAAACCTTGATTATTGGATTAATTTCTATATTGGATTCTTTGATTTATGTTTAATTTATCTTGCCAATCTTGTTAAAAGATCCTTATATGTTAATGACAATTATTTTGTGTTAATTGTCAAGTATATTGAGTTGTGTGAACATCTGCTTGATTTCTTGTCTCTTATGATTTTGATGACCATCAAGCATATATGTCTAGGAATAACGAATGTGAAACTAGGATTAACTAGGATATAAGTAAGTTAATGTGTAAGCCTTGTGTGATAAACCATCAACAAGAGGTTAAATTGAATTAGTAATTTGATTAACTATTATTACAAGTCTTGCTTGATACGAACTGAACACTAAGAAGCATGTTAGTTTAATCAACTAATCATTGTTTGAATTGACTTGTTTGCTAAAAGATTAGTAATAGTGAATGCGAATCTAATCAGTTTAGGAATCGGTGAACATGAATAAATTAATTTGTGTATGCAATTGTCTATGTTATTAAGGTGTAATTTATCTAAACCAAAGTACCTGGAGAGATTTGTTTTCTTGTCAGTTTATCGAGATTTGCTAATTAGTTGTTCGTTTGAGATTTAGTAAACAATTTCTTTACTGCTTTTATGTGTTTTGTGTAACCTATAATCAAATATTTTAAAATATTTCACTACCGTTTCCCTTGTGTTCGACACCCTTGCTTATCAAAGCTATACTATACTCAATCGGGTTCACTGCTAGTAAGGTGTGGTTCAGACGCGATAAATTAGGACTTATAAATAAAAAACCACTACATTAAATATACACATCACTATTTGTAAGACATATGTTGCTTCCTTTGCGTGATTGGAACATATCCGACCTGGAATGCAACATATGCAACTCTATCTCTATGCATATCCATATTTATAAAATTCTTTCTATCTGTTAGTCATATGTTGTCCCCTTTGTGTGATCGGAAGATCCGACCTTGGACACAACATATGCACTCTACTACCTCTTTAACCCCTATCTATGTTAGTCATATATTGTTCCCTCTGTGTGATTGGAAGACATCCGACCTGGGATACAACATATGCACTTCTATATCTGACTTATTTCTTAGTGATTGAATACTTACCTAAAGTAATGAGTTCTTTAGAAGTTATTGATTATCGGGGTATGTCAGGAAGTGGGAAACATGCTTTAGTACAACTAAAATTGAACCATTTAATAGCTTGTCTATAAATCTCACTACTTAATTTAAGTGGACAACAATATCTTTGGTCGTCGTTAGCTAAGTGTCCATTTAAGAATATAGATCACATTGTCTTGTCATTTATAACCTGTCCAATTTGTCAACATCATTTTTGTGTTTAAGTGGATCACAATACCGGTGATTGACCAGATCTAAACATGCAGGTGTGTATGGATAAACGATATTGGATTGCCTGACAACTTTGATCCTAAATATTTTTTTTATTAAATTTGTTCATAGTTATCCTCTATGCACAAATTTAGGGGGAGAATTAAAATTTTAAAAATCAAACAAAAATCAGAAAAATCAAAAAACCAAAATAGTGTTATTTATGTTTTATTTTTCATAAAATATGAAAATTCCAAAAATATTGTGTGCTAAGTTTTTTTTTTTTTTGTTTTAGTTTAGTTTTGTCTTGAAAAGTGAATTCAGATGTAGATGAGACTCGTGGAGTCTGTATCGAGACTTTCTAAGCCAAGGCTTCATTCGTGATCATCGAAGAATTCTCATTCGAAGGAGCAAGAAATGAAGATTATTCTTTTAACATTCAATCTTTCAACCCCAGAAGCAAGTTGAAGCTACAATTGAATATTATGTGACAGATTGCATTGAAGCCTCCTAAATCAGTTTGCTGCTATCTATGAACCTGCTGAAGCGATCCAGAAGATTCGTTCTCTCTGATGTTCTCTCTGAAGATTCTCAAGCTGAAAGCGCCATCTTTCAAGAATCTCTACATGATGCCTCCACACCCGACGTGTGTTCAAAGTCAAATTCTGAAGAAAATCCCAACTGCTCAACATGAAGTCATTTATTGAAAATTCATCAAGTTCATCTTGAAGTTGTGAAGAAATCGAAGATAAACGCTAAAGCCAAGCTCCAAATGAAGGAGCAAGAAAAGCCAACTACTTTTTAGGGGGAGTTTGTTGGGTCAATTAGAAAAGAAAGCTATAAACCAAGGGGGATATTGTTGGGTCTAAAATATTGGTTTATACTTTACTTTTCTAGAAAAGTGTATTTTTCTGTAATGTAATATGTGTTTGCTGTTGTGTTCACGACCCAGGTGGGTGTTTACGGTCTTGAACTGGTTCACAACCGTAAACCCATTCACGACCCATGTCCACTATATATTGCATTAGAGGTGAAGAGTGCAAGGGTGTGCGTATGTGTGTGTGTGTGAGAGAGAGAGAGAGAGAAAGGAGCATAAGTGTGGGAATCTTGTGTAAGAGAACTTCATTCTAATCAAATCATACAATATTAATATTATTCTTCTTCTCCTTGTAACGACGTAAATTTTCAAACAAAATTTTAAATTTTAAAACTCATAACCACATATAAATAATTCTCAAAATCACCAGTGTCGATGTCATAATATTTTACAAAATAGTTTTTAAAAGTAATTATTCAAATCCAGGATCCTCGTTCATGACTATTTTCTCTTGTGTATGTACAATCGAGCTGCCACCTTCCCGCGATTCTGATAAGAACCTGAAACATATAACACATAGCACGGTAAGCACAAAGCTTAGCGAGTTCCCCAAAATACCACATACAACAAATTCGCCACTCGAGGCTATACTCTATAGGACCCTCCGACCTGTGTGTCTCAGCATGACCCTCTAGTCCTGTAGCTCGTTGGACCTTTCTGGTCCGGCCTGCTTGAGGACCATATGGCCTCATAAATCGTTGGACCCTTTGGTCCGGTCTGTAAAGCTCCGCATGACATAAATCACAAAGAAATAATGCACATCATAACACATAAGGCGGGATAACATAATACTCGATGTAAGCACATATGACCTTCCGGTCACACATAAATACCACTCAAGGCAAAGTATAGTGAATAGACTCACCTCGGATGATGAACAGTCCCTATAAACGTTGCTGCCATGCACCAGCCTCGAACTCTGTGCCAAACCCACAATTATCCCAAATAGGAACTAATCCTTAACTCTCGCTCATTAAGTCTAAAGGTAGTCCACTAACCGACCTATCAATGACCTAAAACCCATTGGGCTCACCAAAGCCCAATAATAAATGGGCTCTCCTGAGGCCCAACTCTCTCACATCTAATGGCAAGTCCAACTCAAGGGCCTAAGACATACTTATAATATTTCTCTGCTCATAGTCTCTAATACACAAGCACAAAGATTTAGGCCCAACCCTTAAGGCTCATAATAAAGTCTAGACCAAAAGCCCACAAAGAGGTTATGCTGGGCGTACCTCCATTGGTACGCTCAACGTACCCAACCATGCACAAATCTGATCGGGGGCCTCAACCTAGTATGCGGGGCGTACTGGAATTACGCTGGGCATACGCTTAGTTTTGTTTAGTCCATTTTCTTGGTCTTAACCCGTTAAGACCTTAGCTTATTTCTCATATCTGGGCTTCCTAGTAGCTATTACTCCATAAAGTCAGGGACTTTAAGCCTTTGCATGGCTGATGTGGTCACAATCACACAAAACACTCATTCTCTTTTCTCATTAAGCTCTTATCTCACGCATGATTTGATTCTAACATCAAAGATCTCATTTTTATGAAACTACTCCATCAAAAACACTCAAAAGGATTGATAATGGGCTCTTGAGTTTATCAACTCATAAAGCTTCAAGCTTTGAGACCAAAAATCCTAAAATGAACCATACTATGCACAACTCAAAAAGGAATGTGAAAGATTTGAGCTTTATACCTTTCAATGATGCTTCATCCCCATAAAAGCTTAGATCCAAAGCCTGGACTCCAACTCCTTTCCCTTCAAGGCTCCTTCTTCATTTCCAAGGACTCACAAGGTCACCCCAAGGGTTCTCATGCACTCACAAACTCTTATGGACGAAGGTTTAGGGTTTTGGAGGGTTCGTTCTCTGAGAAAAATGGCCAGGAGTGAGGCTATCTCATTCCTTATATAGGGTCACTTAGAATATTAAGGTTTCTACACTGTGCCTAGTACGCCTAGTGTACCCTCTAGTACGCCTAACATACTAGGTGGCTCTTGCTTAAGGATCATGCGTATTCGTATGCTAAGCGTCACATACGTACGCCCAACGTACTCCGCTGCCACATTTCTCAACTTAGGGGCTTATCTTGCCAAATCTTCAAACTTCCATAGATTCTTTGATACAACTCTGATTCCAAAGGTCCTCATACCTACAGAAAGGTGATGAAATGCCCTATGCTTCTAACAACTCATCGCAACCCCGAGGTTTCCTCCTGCCCGGTTTGCAGCCCACGAACTCTTATCACATATGATCTAGAACAGGATGTTACACTCCTTCTCTTTTATTTTGATCTGGCATCATCAGCTTGATTGGGATTCCGCACCATCAAGCAGATCTGATTGATACATAAGCAGATTTGGGACTCTACAACTTTATATCTCAAATGAGCTGGAAATGTGCCCAAACCTCTGGATTTTCTTGCTTTCTCTTGATCTCTCAAGCTTCCTTATCTTCCTCAAACTTCAAACACACAAAAATGGCACCACAAAGCTCAAGAACACTCAATAAATGGCTAGGGTTTTGAGTTACGGTCTTCTGGAAGTGAGAGGGGCGATGGAGGCTAGTTTGGGACGGGATAAGTTGTTTAAATAGGGTGCAAACCTTAAATATTAGGGTTGTCATCCAGATTGCTTCTACTCATCGAGTCGGTCCCACGACTCGTCGAGTAAGTCATTAAAACCCCTCGTATAGTGTCGAGTCTACTCTACGAGTTGGGCCTCCAACTCGCCGAGTCCCAGAGAAAAATACAAAATTACTTGAATTTAAATATGTACCAGGAATCATATGTTACACGGATCCCCTTCTTACCCTTGCCCCCGCCCCTATTGATTTCAGGGTACCTTATTTGGGCTAAAAGAAACTATTTTTTGGTTAACAAATAGTTATTCATAGCATAATTTTACATGTTACAAACAACTTAAAAACATGCTTTTGTTGAATTTTTGTACGTGAAAATCATTTTATTGTTTATTATATTTATATAATTAATATATGTCAATATATATATAATTTATTAACGGGCCCCCATGGGGGTTTCGGGGCGGGACTGCCAACCCCCGCCCCCCGCTCCTGAATTAAAACGGAGGTTAATCTTTCCCCAGCCCCCGCCTCCATCCCTATTTTTTTTCAACAAATTCCCCCATACGGGATGAGGCCCCCACAAGATCGAGGTCCCACAAAACTTTTTGACATCCCTAATAAGAAGTGACCCATTAATGTACAATTTTTTCTAGAAAAATGAAGAAGGCAATAGAGAGGCTTGAGATGTTCATTGGATGTTGATTGATATTTTGGATTTATAAGCTTTTGTGTCTTCGATTGAGATGTATCGTAAGATTTTGAGTTATGTATTTTTTGGTAACAATATTATGATATGTAATGAAGAAGGCGATAGATTGTTATGTTTCTTGGTAATGTTATTAAGATACGTATTGAGTGATTTTAAGTTATGAAGTATTTTGCATTTCACATTATATTGACATGTATATTCAATCGGTTAAATAAAATTATGTATTGAGATGATTTTAAGTTATGAAGTATTTTGCATTTCGTATTATATTGACACAAATACTCAACCAATTAAATAAAAATGTGTACAAATGATTTTAAGTTATGAACTATTTTGCATGATTTTCGCATTATATCAACAAGAATACTAAATCAATTAATTAAAATTTTACTATTTTTATAACTTTTATAATGTATACTACATGCTAAATTAGAAAACAAAATAAAATTAAACAAAACATAAAAAAATAATTATATTATTTCATATGAATTCCAATTCAACTTTTTGAAAAAAAAATATTGAATTAATTCAAGTTTAATTTCGTGACAACCAATCAACATATAAAATTCATAAATACTATATATATATATATATATATATATATATATATATATATATATATATATATATATATATATATATATATATATATATATATATATATATATATATATATATATATATTTTATATTATAGGAACCAAAGTGCTAACCAAACTGCACCAAAACTTCCAAATTAACACCACAAAACCAATACCCCAGCAGTTGTATTTCAATTGGTGCCATTTCTCTTTGAAGTCCAGAGTTCTTCGCGGGATTCTCATTCTCATTCTCCTCCCACTCTGTCTGTCTCAGTGAAGAAATGAACCAGAAAAACCTCTCTTCACTTCGCAGCTGTTGTATTTCACACGAATTCTACAAATCGGCTTCCAAAAACCCTAATAAAATCGCAGTCATTCACTCTTCCCGTCGACACCATACCAAATCCACCACAGAAATTGACCATTTCATTGAAACATCACCATCGCATGACCATCATTCGGTGTACAAAGACGACGTATGCTTCACTTATTCGGAAATTCTAGAAGCGGTAGATTCTCTTAGCCGCCGTCTACGGTTCATCCTTGACGGTGGAGCTGATCCGTATCTTATCAGACCTTCCCCAGGTTTATTTCATTCCTCCATTCATGTTGCTATATGATGTAAATGAAATTCTTATTTTGAATTCGAGTTTAAGTAATATAATATTCTTTTATACGTGTAGGAGTATGGTTTACAATTTTAACAAATCATGTTCGAATATTATATCTGTTAGTGTGCTTATTCAAAGTGAAAGCATCATATTTTATTTTGTATTTCTTTTAAACTAGTGAGCTTAGCAGTTTGACATTGCTAATGATTCTTTGATTAGTGAGATTCCATCATACCATCATCTACAAATCTTTTACCCAAATAACACTACAAAATTGGAAGTTATAATTTAAATGTTCAATTTGATCCAATGAAAGATTATATATTTGTTGGATATTAATCTACAAGACTACAACTTTCTCTTTTCAGGCTCTACTCCTATTGATCAATCCACAAACACCCCAAGAGTTGTGGGGTTATACATGGTTCCTTCTGTAGAATATATTATATCTGTTCTTTCTATTTTAAGATGTGGGGAGGCTTTCATGCCACTAGACCCTTCATGGCCAAAAGAAAGAGTATTATCCGTTGTTTCTTCTTCAAATTCCAAACTCATTCTTTGTGGTTCTACTTCATTTGATGAAAACTACTCTCACCAAATCAACAAATATCGTTTTCTTGTTGATAATGGTGGCTGTCCTGTTTTAGTAATTTCCATGAAAACCAACCTTAACAACTACTTTTCTTCCCCTTCTTTGCTTTGGCCATGTGAACATAAGACTCTGAGACCATTTTGTTACTTGATGTACACCTCTGGATCAACGGGAAAACCTAAAGGTGTTTGTGGCACTGAACAAGGTGAGTAAACTCCAACGATCGGTATTCACAATGCAATTGATTTTTTTCCCTAAAACTAAGACAACATTTATACTTGTTCATGTTATATTATTTGTGGAATTTGCATCTTTTAGGTCTTCTTAATCGCTTCGTATGGATGCAAGACATGTATCCCTTATGTGGTGAGGAAACTTTGTTGTTCAAAACATCCATTGGCTTTATTGATCATCTGCAAGAAATTTTGGGAGCTCTACTTACTACTTGTACCTTGGTTATTCCCCCTTTTAGTGTGCTAAAAGAAAATATACTTTCCATCACTGAGTATTTACAGGTACGTTAACACAAGTCAAGTTTTAGACAAGTAATTTTAGCCAAATAGGTAAGAAGCTGGTTTTATTTTACTAAGGCTGTGTTTGGCACGTCACAACTAGCTTATTTTTCGAGCTTCTTTAAGTTCTCATGTTTGGCAAGCCAAAAAGTAGTTGATAAATATATTCTTTTAAATGTCCTTTTATGTCATTTTATATATTTCAGCTAGCTTATCTGCTAGTTTTTACCAAACATCATTTTTGTAAGCTACCAGCTAGCTTTTCAGCTAGTCTACCAAACATAGGCTAAGTATCTTTTTATAAAGTTAGCTTATCAGCTATTTTTTGGCTTGCCAAACATGTCAATTTTAGAAAACTCAGAAAAATAAGCTAGCTGTAGCATGCCAAACACAACCTTAGGCTAGCTTTTCAGAAGCTTTTTTAATGTTTTTCCAAATATACCCTTAATTAATTAAAAAACATATTCTTCTAAATGCCCTTTTATGTCATTTTATATCTTTCAACTAGTTTTTTTCCTAATGTCAATTTTTATGAGCTAGCTTTTCAACTAACAACTAGTTTTTCAGCTACTATGCCAAACATAGCCTAAATATGATCTTTTGGAACAATTGGCAGGACTATTCTATCAATAGGCTTGTTGCTATACCATCACTAATGAGGATGCTTCTTCCATCTCTTCAGAGTTCATATTATACAACGATTCAAACCTCTTTACAATTGTTAATACTAAGTGGAGAAATCCTTCATTTATCCTTATGGAGTTCTCTTATAAAGTTACTACCCAACACCACAATCTTGAACCTATATGGTAGCACAGAGGTGAGTCAAAGATTGTGCACTACATCCTAAAATCACCTTATATCATATATCATGTGTCTTCACTTGTTTATTTACTTATTAGTCCTAATGGATTTAACTTTTAACTTTCAATCCAAGGTTTCAGGTGATTGTACATATTTTGACTGTAGAAAACTTCCATCTATTTTGGAGATTGAGTCACTTACTACTGTTCCAATAGGAATGCCTCTTCCTAACTGTAATGTATCACTTCTTCGAGAAGAAATATATGTTTCTGGAATATGTAATGCAACGGGATACATAAATCATGACATTATGCCTCTTGATACTGCAAATTTTCATCCGGGGTCCGCTTTTTTCTCTTCAATTGATGAAAAGGAAAGTGTAGTGGTGTTCAAGACAGGTGATTTTGCCAAACAACTTCCTAGTGGTGACTTGGTTTTTGTAGGGAGAAATGACCGAATTGTAAAGGTGAATGGTAATAGAATTGCATTAGAGGAGATTGAAAATACATTGAGATTACACAATGATGTGGATGATGTTGTTGTGACTTTTAAAAGAGTTGGAGAAGTTGCATATATTGAAGCTTATGTAGTTGTGAAACATGGAAGAAGTTTGAGTTGTTGTATTCGAGGTTGGATGTTTGAGAAGCTTCCATTATCAATGATTCCTAGAAAGTTTTTGTTTGTGGATTCGATACCGATTTCTTCTTCTTCTGGGAAGGTGGATTATGGTTTGTTGGAGAGTTCAAGGTGTTTAGTGTCAGATATTTGTAGTGAAATGGATGAGATTCTTGATAGCAATCGTTTGCAGACAATAAAAGAGGTTTTTCTCTTTTTCCTCTTCAACTTTCCCTAAATACTAAATAATAACCTTTTTTGTTCCTTATATATATATATATATATATGTATGTATGTATGTATCTCTTATACATGAGGATGATGTTTATATTTCACTCTTTTATTTTTTTAAAGTGGGTATATCATATATATTTTATTTCAAGGGTTAATCTCATAAAAGACGTTATATTTTGTGTTTTTTCCGGATTAAACCTCAAGTTTATTTTTTGCCTGAAAAAGGCCTTGTATTTTTATTATTTTTTCCGATTTGGCCCTTTTAGTCATTTTTTTTCCAAAAAAAATTGTAAAATGTGAGGGTTTTTTCGAGAAAAAATAAAAAAAAGTTGAGGGTTTATTTGGAAGCATTTAGAAGGTTGAAACTTTTTTTATGAAAAAAAAAAGTACAACGTTGAGGGTTTTTTTTCTGAAAAAACGAAAACGTACAAGGTATTTTTCAGGCAAAAAATAAGTTTGAGGTTTAATCTGGTAAGAACACAAAATATAGTCTTTTATGAGATCAAATTTGTTGTTACTTAAACTTCATGCTTTTTCATTTTCATATATTTTATTCTGAAGTTAATCCAATATCATTATATTGTATTAAGTATTAACATCCGAAACTAAACAGTTTCTTGTGTATTAAAAAATTCATAACACTTTTATACAATCTAAGTTTTTTAGAGCAATTAGTAACTTACGCAACTTAATGATTTCTTATTTATAAAATTTATACCACTCCTAGAAATTTTTATCTTACTTATGCAGGCCTTTTGTGATGCTTTAATGGTGGAAAAAGTCAACAACAATGATGATTTCTTTGACTTGGGTGGTGATTCAATTTCAGCAGCTCATGCTTCTCATAAACTAGGAATCAATATGAAGTTATTGTATTCTTTTCCTTCTCCATTAAACCTCCTTATTGCTCTCATGGATCCTAAAATAAATGTTCACAAGGAAATCGATATGAAAGTGTTGAAAGAGAGCAAACCACTTCCTATTGTATCTAGTGGGACCCATCTGAAAACAAAAAAGCTACATACAAGGTTATCTAATGAGCTTGATGAATCTAGCTCTAATAATCATCCTCCTCACAAGGTTTTAAAAATGGAAGATGATCATTGGAACTCCATCTCAAATCACATGTGTTTTTGTGCAATTACTCGTTGTAACAAAGTAATGTTTGGGGAGAAATATGACAACATTAATACATCATTTCAAGCAACTATTTGTGAGAAAAAGGGTTTTATAAGAGAAGTGTGGAGAGTTAACATGGAGTCTTGTGTTGATGCATCACCACTTGTTGTTGTGAGAGAAGAGGGAGTTTTTTTGTACATTGGATCTCATTCAAGGAAATTTATCTGTGTTAAAGCCTCGAAGTAAGTGTTTAGTTTCTTAATTGTTTATGTTAAGTAAAAAAGAAATAGCAAAAGGATCTCTATTTGTTTATGTTAATAGTGACTCGAATCCAAGTTTAGCAGAAGGGTAGAATTGTACATTCACTTTTGTATCTGTTTAATAATAAATCACATGAATTGAATTGTACAGTGGTGTTATCCAGTGGGAGGTTGAATTAGAAGGGCGAGTAGAGTGCTCAGCAACAATTTTGGGAGATTTTTCTCAGGTTAACTTATATTTCAACAGTCATTATAATTATAATTATATAATACCCTTTTATATTATATATAATATATACACATTATGACAAAAGATCTTTTACATATTTAGGTTGTAGTTGGGTGTTACAAAGGGAACATATATTTTCTCAATTCCATGAATGGAAGCATCACTTGGACTTTCCACACAGGTGGTGAGGTACATCTCCTCTCTTTATTGAACTCAGGTAGTATTGTGTTACACAGGGTCCATTTCTGTAGTTTCTGTGAAAAATGGGGACCATGTCGGTAATTTTGCTATTAGGCAGGGACCGTTTCTGTAATTTTTGTGAAACACAGGGACCATTTCTATCAATTTGTTATTAGGCAGAGGCCATTTCTGTAACTTTGTGAAACACAGAATATTTTTGTTAATCCCCTATTAGACAGAGGCTATTTCTGTGATTTTATGAAATACGTGGACCAATTCTGTAATAATTAAGTTAAGTAGGGACCATTTTCGTAAGTTTGTGAAACATAGGGGCCATTTCTGTAGTTTTGTGAAACTGAGGGACAATTTCTGTAAAGCTACTATTAGGCAGGGACAATCGTTGTAACTTTGTGAAACAAAGGGACCATTTCTGTAAATTTCCTAAAAGTTATGGAGAAGTTCTGTAATTTTATGAAACACAGGGATTGCGTCTGTTAATCCCCTATTTGACAGAGGCTATTTCCGTAATTCTATGAAACACATGGACCAATTCTGTGATAATTCAGCTAAGTAGGGACCATTTCTGTAATTTTGTCAAATGTAGGGACCGTTTCTGTAATTTTGTGAAATGGAGGGACAATTTCTGTAAAGTCACTTTTATGCAGGGACCATCTATGTAACTTTGTGAAACACATGGACCATTTCTGTAAATTTGCTAAAAGTCATGGATGGATTCTGTATTTTTATGAAACACATGGACCATATCTGTAATTTTCCAGTTAAACAGCGACCATTTCTGCAAATATTGCATGACTTCCTACATGTGCCCTTAAATTGTATATATTTGATAATTTTTGACTATTTTTTTTTTTTCTTTTTGAAGGTAAAGTCACAACCAGTGGTAGACAAGCAGAGGCATCTAGTCTGGTAATATTCACCTTTTTTCACACTTTCACATTTTTTTTTTAATTTGTCCGATAAATATTCCTGTTTTAACTCCTAATTTTTTTTTTTTTAAAAAAAAAAAAAATATTCTATAATAATATATAGGTGTGGATCTTATGATCATAATCTATATGCCCTTGATTATCAAACTCATTCTTGTGTCTATAACCTAAATTGTGGTGGAAGCATATATGGTTCACCTGTAATCAATGAGGTCAATTTAATTTTAATAATTAATCTTCACTTGTTTATTGCTTGCTTATATACATAAACTTTTTTTTTTTTTTTTTCTTTTATTATTTTTTTAGGTTGATGAAACACTTTATTTCGCATCCACTAATGGCTCCATGACTGCATTGTCTTTAAAGGTATATACAACATTTAAAATTTGATTTTTCTATCACACTATATCCTTTAGGCTAACATTTATGTAATCTTTAATGATAGAAATCTTTAAAAAAAAAACTATATGATATTAATTAAATTACAATTTTAACTTAAAAGGCTATACCATTCAATGTGTTATGGGTGCAAGACATGGGAGCACCCATATTTGGCTCTCTCTCCATCAATCACATTAATAGAAATGGTATGTGTTCTTTTTTTTATTTTTTATTTTTATAATTATATAACCAAAAAGTAAATTGCAGTGATTTGTTGCTTAGTGAATGGACATGTAGTTGCTGTTGATGCAAATGGATCCATCATTTGGAGAGTAAGCTTCTCCATATATATATATATATATATATATATATATATATATATATATATATATATATATATAAACTTTATATTTTTCTACTTTGAAGCCACAGTTCTGATATGTTAAACATGTTTAAGTAAATTACATGAATGGTCCCTATGGTTTGGGGTAATTTGCGCGATTGGTCCCTAACTTATTTTTTTAACTCGGAAGGTCCTTACTGTTTGTTTTTGTTACGCGTTTGATCCCTGTCTTACCTAAAAAACTATTATTTATGAGTAAATTACACGAATGGTCCTTATGGTTTAGGGTAATTTGCACGTTTGGTCCTTAAATTATTTTTTTAACTCGGAAGGTCTCTACTGTTTGTTTTTGTTACGCGCTTGGTCCCTATATTACCTAAAAAGACTATTATTCCCTTTATTTTTTAATTTATTTAAATAAACACACCCCTAACCCTACCCCTCTCACCTTACCTTACATACCCTATCATTTTTCCCTATTTAAATAATAGTCTTTTTAGGTAAGACAGGGACCAAACACGTAACAAAAACAAACAGTAGAGACCTTCTGAGTTAAAAAAATAAATTAGGGACCATTCATGTAATTTACTCATTATTTAAATAAGGAAAAATGGTAGAGTAGGTAAAATAAGGTGAGGGAGGTGGGGTTGGGTGTGTGTTTATTTAAATAAAAAAAATCAAGGGAAAAATAGCATTTTTAGGTAAGACAGAGACTAAGCACATAACAAAAACAAACAATAGGGAGCTTCCGAGTTAGAAAAATAAGTTAGGGACCAAACGTGCAAATTACCCTAAACCATGGGGACCATTCGTGTAATTTACTCAACATGTTTTTATTGATTAGGGAATAACTGAGGGCCCGATCTTTGGTGGGCCCAACATATCTCATGTCTTACAAAACGAGGTGGTTATATGTTCAAGAGACGGAGGGGTCTATTCGTTTGGTTTGGTAAGAGTAAAAATATTTTCTTGCAATAAATTATTTAGAAATGACCATTTTACCCATGTTACTGTAGGAAAAAGGAAATCTACTGTGGAAGCACGATTTGGGGGATCCAATTGTTTCGTCTGCTTATGTAGATGAAAACTTAGGGTTGAAATCGGATTATTCACAAGTCAAGGAGGACAGGTAATAATATAGAAACTCATTAAAAGAATTAAAGTGTTGTGATTATTTTTCACACTGATTTTTGTCAAATGATTATTTTTAGGCTAATATGTGTGTGCACGAGTTCGGGAAGTATAGTTGTGCTAAGAATCAAGTTAGATTGTAATGAAGTGGAGGATTTCGGTAGGTTAGATATTGATGGAGACATATTCTCTTCACCGGTGTTTATTTGTGGGAGGATTTTTGTTGGTTGTAGAGATGATTATGTATATTGTCTTAAGATCGAGGGATAAATAGATATTAAGGACTGAAAAAAAAATAGCATTTTTATTAAATGATTGATCTTTCTTTAGCTTTAGTTGATCGTGAAGCATAAGCCCCATTTTTTTCTTAGGATAATATCAAGAGGAGAGATCTTGAACGATAGTTGCTACTTGGATGATGTTTTTAAATGGAAAGGATGTATAATTCGTATGAAGGAATCAAACAGTTGTGGTGCAAGCAATTGGTAGTTCTAGTATATAATACATACAAAAGATAATTATACATTTGAGGTTTAGTCCAAACTTTGATTTTTTGGTTTTATGATCAATTTGAGGTAATTTCGTTGCGGATTTAGTTCATTGATAAACTGAAATGACTTTAATACTTTTGGGTATTTACTTTTTTATTTTTCTTTCATTTTTTTATTAAATCTAATACTTATTTATATATTTCAAATAATTAAAAAAAAATGAGAGAGAGAGAGAGAGAGAGAGAGAGAGAGAGAGAGAGAGAGAGGGCCTCTTTTTTTATATTTTTAAAAATTTAAATAAAAGGATTAAATGTTTTATAATCATAAATGAAAACACAATCTAATAAGATAAAAATAAAATATATTTGTAATCATCCCAGACAATGTAATCATCCCAGACAATGCATAAAAATATCACCAACATTTATAATCATAAATAAATATAACTTAATACAAAGTAAAAAACAATACAATACAACTTTACTCAAAAACTCTGTCAAACATTATTAGATCAAAATATTCTCAAATGAATCTTTTTCGTTAAGTATATATGTGCACTCGTAGCTCACCATCATTATAAGAAATCAGTCATTACCAACGACGCTATTAGCGGTGACCCAAACTTGATTCGCCGCTGCTAAAGCTCTGTGTCCCCGCTAATAGCGTAGTCGGTGATGCTCTACGATCCGAATCCGTGGTTGCCCCTTCTCGTAAATCCTAATTGTCGGATCAACGTTTTGATCCAATGGTTGGGGGATCTTCTCGCACACCTTTAATACACACGACATTTTATCCCTGCTAAAGGGTAAAATTGTCGACGAAATAAGAACTATCATCAGTGTCCCACAGTCAATGCACATCCTGTGCGAACCGTCATTCCTGACGAAGAGGATCTATGCTCCTCAGGGTGAACTAATCGGACGAATAAATTGCTTACCCAACAGCTCCTGCAACTGAGATGACAGCTCCTGCATCTCAGGCGGTGCTAGACGGTACGACGCCTTAGCGATAGGGGCCGCACCCGACACTATATCAATCCTGAACTCTACCTGCCTCTCTGGAGGCACTCTAGGTAACTCCTTTGGAAACACATCATCAAACTCCCTAACCACTAGAACCTCTGAAACTGAAGCATGATCCCCAATCCGCATATCTATCACATACGCTAGATAACCAACAAATATGTTTTAAGTATTATTTATTATGATGTATGATTAGTGGAAAAGTGTGTAACTGGCCTTATAATTGGTTTTGGGAGGTCTAAAGTGTGCCTTCGGGATTCGTAGTGAGTAGAATGTTTGAATATATGGCTAAAGAATAATTAATTGGGTTTGTTTTGTAGTTCGTGGACTAATATTGGGAATATTTTGTAGAAGAGGGGTTACTTGGGTAAATATGGATTTAATTTGAAAGGAAAAGAGGAGGGAAGGACTGAATAAGTCATACTTGAAAATTTGGGGGTTTAAAAGGTAAATCCTGGATTAGTTTTGGAAGGATTCTCAAAGGGGAGGGCTGTTAGGTAAATATAGTACCTAAATTGTAAAATGCTGAGGGTTTAGATGGTAAATGTTGGCCTTCATTTGAAAGAAATGTCATGGAGAGGGGCCATTTGTGGCATTATGGAAATAATTTTGTAGGGGGATCGGGGTATATAACCCATCACACCCGTCCATACCCTAACCCTAAGGAAGCCATCTACAACCGCCACCTCCCCCACCCTTATACCTCCCTCACCGGCGCCGTCATCTCCTGACCTTCCTACCACCGTGCATTAACCTCCAGCTGACACCCTTCATTCGTGTTCCGATCCGACGAGTCCAGCTGACTGCCGCCGCTGCCTCGCCATCCAAATGCCATAGGGACCACCGAAACCACCGGGATACCGAGCATGCTGCCGAGAATCATCGCCGGACATTAAGCATGACAATGCCGCCGCCACCGTGCCTCTGTATCTTCTTATTCTTCTCCTCCTGCCTTCTGCCATCGTGAAGGACTCGATGTTCCGCCATCGGGTGGGTGTTGTTGCTGTGGTGGTCGTAAACCACCGCCATCACCGTCGCTGGTGCTGTTGACGAGGCCAAGGGTGCTGTTGACGACGCTATGTCGGTATGCTGCCACCTTCGGACGTGTTCCTTCGTCCCTTTCTACCAAGCCGTCGTCGCCGCCGCCGCTACAACTGTTTCATCGGGTTTTTCGTGCGCCGCCGGTTGCTGCCACCTCTTGCTGCCACTAGTCACCGTGAAAGGTCGCTGTGTGCGTGTTTTACTTCGTGATTAGGTGTGTGTGGTTGTATTTCCATTAGCAATATGTGTGTTTGGGTGTTGTGTTTAGCCGGAGTTCATGGAAAAGTCACCACCACCACTATGAGGTGGTGGCTGCCGCCACGTGCCATCGCCGGCCACCACAAGGGTGGTTGCGGGTGTGTCTGTATTTAGTATAATGTGTGTGTTTAGTTTGAGAGTTCATTGTAAAGTGTAAAAATGTAATAATAGAAATCTCAAACCACCACTGTAGGGTGGTGGCTGCCGCCTCCTGCCGTCACTGGCCGCCGTGTCGGGTGGCGGTGTGCCTCGTTGATGTTGTGTTTTGGTTTGGATGTTTGGATAAGGGACTAAAACCCTAATGGGCTCAAAGGAGCTCTAATGGGCCCAATGAAGCTTAATGGACTCTAATGGACCTAATAAAACCCTAATGGGCTTAATAATATTTTAGTGGGCTTAATAGGCCCAATAAAGCCCTAACTGACATAAAAGACCAACAAATTGATAAATGGGCTAATATTTGGATTGGAAAACCCTAATGCCAATGAAACCCTAACTTTAAGAATTAATCGGGTCACACACACGAGAATTATTTAATAACTTGATAATAAACTTTGGTAAAGATTAATCTAAGCGATAATGGACTTAATGGATTAAGTCCTTAATGGATTAAATCCTTAATGGATTAAGTCCTTAATAGGTTAAGTAGGAAACTTAACCTTAATCATTATTTTATGTGAAACCCTAATTTCACTTGGGTTTATTGTTGGGCCTCTCTTTTGGGCCTTGAGGGTTGGGTAATTAATGGGCCATCTAAAGTCAAGCCAATGAACTAGAATAATATAATGGGCCTGGGGTAAGGCCCATGTAAGGGGCTTGGGCCCAATTTGGAAAATTGGGCCATAGATGGGCCATAGTTTGGGCCTTAATGATTATATGGTGTTGGGCCTTAGAATGAGACCATGTTTAGGCCTACGCCCAATTTGGAAAATTGGGCCATGTGTTGGGCTTTGATTTCTAATTGAATTTGGGCCTATGGATTGGGCCTTGGGCTTCAATAAGCCAAGTTAGGGGTAATGTAGTAATTACCCAAAGAATATACTTATGGTTATGTATTGGGACCCAATTATTAATTGGGTGTTATTTTGGTGTTGACAATTCGAGAATCTGTCAGCCAGCAACTGGGGTGGAGTCTGCGGGACTTCAGCAAGTGTGGGATTGTGTCTTCAGGACTTCAGCAATGTGAGGTGAGTTACCTTCCAGTAGTGGTGGGTCTAAGGCCACAATGCCGACCCACCAGTAGGAGACGTATGATAGATGATTGTCTCTGTGATATCATCTAGGTTTGCTACTACCTGATATGTTATATGCTAGCATGATATGTTATATGTGATAGTAGTAGAGTTCGGTTGTTAGGACCGGAGGGTAGTCAGACACCCCAGATACGTATGACAGTATGTGATGTTATGTTTATATGCTAGCATGATCTGTTATATGAGTTAGAGGTAGTAGGAGGGGAGCAGTCCTCGAGTTCGGTTGTTAGGACCGAAGGGTAGTTCAGACACCCCAGATATGTCTGATAATCTGTTACGTTATGATATGTGATAGTAGTAGTAGTAGTAGGGGGTGAAATAGTCCTCGAGGTTCAGTCGTTAGAACCGAAAGGTAGTCAGCACCCCAGAATGGCTTGACATGGGTAGTCAGCACCCCAGAATGGCTTGACACGGGTAGGTCGGCACCCCAGAATGGCCGTACCGAGTAGGTTGGGTACCCCAGAAATGCTTGGAAGTATGTATGTTTTGTGATTGTGTGGTATATGGTATGATGGGGGAACTCACTAAGCTTCGTGCTTACGGTTTTCAGTTTTGGTTTCAGGTACTTCGTGTTTAAAGGAAAGGAGCCGGCTCAATCGCAACGCATCACACTATGTTTTCCGCACATGAGATCCTTGGGGATTACGCTCTGATATGGTTTTATGATACTATGTTTTTGATTACTATCACTTGGGTTTTGACATGAGACTTTATTATTAATGTTTTTATACTGATGGTTTTATGTAATAACATAAATAAAAATGAAAATTTTGGCTTGAATTTTGGGACGTTACACTAACAGTTCTCCCCCACCTAGGGTTCGAACTACCACTCGCTGTCCCTCACAGTTGATCATGGCGCCAAACCGACTGAGCCAATTCATTCCTACGATCACACATACTTTTCCCTATGGGAATAGGAATCAAATCTATCGGGAAGGATACCCCGAAAATTTCCAACTCATATCCCCGGTAGACCGAAGAAGCAGAAACCTCATGCCTGTTGGCGATCGGAACTCGCAACGGACACTCAAGCTCATCTACCGACACACTGAACTCTCTATTGAAAGTCTAAGATACAAATGACCGACTCCCCCCCGAGTCGAATAAAACCAAAGCAGGCAAAGTGTTTACTAAAAATGTACCTAAACACAAATACAATATGATAAGCATAACATAGATATAATAACAGAAACAAAAAATAGAAACATACCAGCAACCACATCCGGTGCTACCTTGGCCTTCTCGGTCGTGAGCTGGAAGGCGTGCCCCTGAGCCTTCTGAGGCTCCACCTTGACTGGCATTCCATCCCCAATCCTCAAAGTAGTCGGTGCGGATCACTGCGCCGGCTTGGCAGCAAGCTGCAGGCAGTTGGTATTTACGTGACCAATCTGATGACAATGGTAACAAAACCTCATATCTGCTCGAGGGGAGGACTGGTGACAGTCCCTGGCATAGTGCCCCTCCTTGCCACATTTGTGGCAACCACCTCCTGCTCGACAAACCCCAGAATGACCCCTGCCATACTTTCCACAAGTACAACTTTGCTGACCCTCGGTCTGAGTATCAGCGGTCTTGGACCGCTTAGGTGCTGGCTGAGTGTGACATCCCCAATTTCACGGCCAGAAAAGACCGATTTGTTTATGCTTTGTTTTATAAAATCAGAGTAATCTTTTGATTAAAAGAGTTGCGGAATTTGTTCCCAGAATAAAATATGATAACCATTTATCAAAACATTTCTCGAAAAGAATGTATTTTCATTAAATAATAAAACCTTGGGATGTCATGTTCGATACAGACCAAAAGCATAAACAATATAAAATAGACCTTACAATAGTTATTCAACTACTGATCTATAATCCAAAATCTCTCGTCAAGTCCACCAACTTATACCCTTGTGCCATTACCTGTAATGAAAAGAAAACTGAGTGGGTCAGGCTTGGGAGCCTGGTGAGCATATAGGGTTTTCAACCCACAATAATATAATTATTATATGTAATCAGCAAACAATCAATCCAATTACCCATCCCCATTATCTCCTTAATGTTTTACCCTAAGAACCAACTATCCTTCATTCATTTATGCGTAAGGAATTTGGCACGAATTCCATTGCTGCCAAAGCTTATTTATCTAGTACTAAATCCATAGTTATCTGGCGCTAACTCCATAATCACCAAAGTTCACTCAACAAGCGCTAACTCCATAGTCGCCAAGGTTTACTCAACAAGCGCTACCTCCATAGTCGCCAAAGTTTACTCAACGTGCGCTAACTCCATAGTCGCCAAGGTTTACTCAACGTGTGCTAACTCCATAGTCGCCAAGGTTTATACAATAGGCGCTAACTCCATAGTCACCAACTATTCCATCTACATATGTTCTACCCAATAATTTTTGTAGATATAAATACTTACACAGTTTAAATCATTTAACACATGTATAAAACTCCAATTTCCATGCCCATCTCAAATAGACAAATAACATATAAACACATAGCACGTATTCCATAGCAAATACGTCATATTTGTGTGTTAGAAGAAAGTAACTACACACTCACACATATAAACAACAATAAACTTAGTACACTCAAACCATACTTGTATTATTATCGTGTTTATGAAAGGTAGTATACACTCACTTGATCAGAAGATGATCGGACAGCACTACGACTTGCAGAAGTAGTATTCTTCGGTAGATCTGGAAGATCTCCACAAAAATCGAACTTCTCGCGGGCAGAGCTTCGGCTCGGGAACCGCACTTCTCGGGATCTTCGGGATCTCGGGACTTGCTTCGGGGCTCGAGAATATTACCGGGGCTTCGGGGTATTTCTGGCATGCAAAACGATGCAAAACGGGAGAGAGAATGGAGAAAAATAGCAAAGAAGCCGGCTGCCCTCGCATCCTATTTATAGGAGGCTGGAGCCTCGGAGTACGCGGGGCGTATGCCAGTACGCGGGGCGTACTGGTCCGAAATCGTCACTGCATTCGTCATCCGAAGTCCCCGAGTGCGAGTGTCGACATCTTCGGTGTACGCGGGGCGTAATTCGGATCGGATCGCTGACTCCTCTTCGGATAATGCCGGGGTTTAATAATTAATTTTAATTATTAATTATTTAATAAACTTCGGAAATTCATATCTCCTTCATACGAACTCCGTTTTCGACGTTCTTTATATCCACGCGAAGGTGAGACTACGCTCTACAACTTTTGTTTAGATTCCGTCGGCTAATTTTGACTTTATTTTTATTATTTATTTTTAATAGGTCGGGACAGAAAATTTCGTTATAAATTCATAACTTCTTCGTCCGACGTCCGTTCTTGCCTAACTTTTCGTCGTTTCACTACTAACAACGAGATCTTCGATTCTTGTTTAGATCGCTAAGGCTAAATATCACTCTAACGTAAATTCACTTTTTACATTATTCAGCGTTGTGCCGGTTCTGTCGCGAAACTTTAACAAGTCATAACTTCTTCGTTATAACTCGGATTTTGGCGTTCTTTATATGCACGGAAACCTTGTAACATATACTACAACTTAGTTAGGATTATTAATCCTAAATAACCTTCTATCAGAAAGTCATTTTTTGACGCTTATTGTCTCTAAATTGACTAGCCCTTATCTACAGGCGTTACACTGAGACTGTGCTGGAACCTGATGCTACTCCTTCAACTGTACCTCTATCTCCAACTTACGCCGCCTCGCGGCTTCCTGAAGATCCTAGAGAGTCTCACAATGTTGCGTGACCACAAACTGTCGAACATCAGTCTTAAGCATACTCAGATAACGGGTCATCTGAGACTGCTCTAAAGCAAACTCCGGACAAAACATAGCCCTCTCCGTGAACATACGAGTGATCTCCATCACAGACTCCCCATCCTGCCTGAATGTCAAAAACTCCTGAGCAAGACACTCCCGCTCAACGCGTGGAACGTAGCGGGTGCAGAACATATCCCAGAACTGCTCCCAAGTAACAGCAACCTGCTGATCATCAATGTACGACCCTATCGTCAATCTCCACCAGTCCTTTGCCCTAAGCCTCAGCAGGTTCACGACACACCTGACCTTCTGGTAGGCAAGACATGAACACGTGAAGAAACAACCCTCCACATCAGATAACCACCTCATAGCCCTGATCGCATCTTGTGTACCATCAAACGTTGAGGGCTTCGTGTTATCGAAGTCCTAGTACTGGAAAGCCCTGCCGACTCCTCCTCCAACCCCTGCCGCAGTTACATCCGATGTAGCTGTAGTGGCAGCTGTCTCTGCTAGAGCTGCATACTGCTCATCAAAGTACTCAACCATCGCGGTCTTAATCGACCCAAACATCTCTGGCAGCTGTGCTCAGAACGCCGCAACAATCTCATCGTGTAGAATCTCTCGGATCCTGGAATCCAACTCCTATGTCCCTATTTGTACCAGGGGCTCAGGTGCTACCGGCACCTCCGACCGTCCGTCTCCCGATCCTGATCCTGATCCGGATCCAGTAGTAAAGCGTCTCGTCACCACCATACTGAAAAATATAACCAAGACATCAGATAAACAACATAATATCAGGAGACCAATTCCCACAACTCTAGGGGTTGTGACTTCCTTGCTACGCGTATGGGTCCTGTGCTTTCAGTAGTACGGGCCCATACTACCTTCCACACCTACCCATATTTGTCTCAAGTATCACCACAACACCCTAACACTATCATCAACATAATATGCGCTCAACCCTCACTCCTAGGTGAAAATCGACTATCTCGCAACTGGCCTCACAACTTCTCATAACTCACACATCCATGGAACTTTCACCAACCTTGCAGCACTAATGTATGCTAGCCATACATAACGTTGGACCCGATAGAATTTCGAATATCCAATCCTACACTAAGGTCGACTCAGACATTCTCAGACTATACGATCTTGATTATACACAGTCGTGATGCATACACTAAGCTTCTACAGTTATGATGTCAATTCCATATACAAGAAACCCTAGGCTAGTAGGCATCACATAATCAGGCAAGTCTATCATGTGATTCCTAAAGATTCCTAGCCTAGCACTAGCATGCTGTTCTATCATATCATAATATCAAATAACTGCATGGTATTTTGGGGTTTACTTACAGGCTCTGGCTGATCGTACCCTCTGAATCCTCCATCCTTTATTTTGAAAACCATGTTAGAATTTATTGCAAAAATTGACTTGATTTGAGACTGGATTCACACGAGTGTTCCTCCAATTCACTCAAACCAAGGCTCTGATACCAACTTGTAACATCCAAAAATTTTACGCCAAATTTAAACTTTTTCAATCATAAATAGAACCAAATAGTATTTGTTTACAAAATGTTTTCAAATCATTATTCATCAGAGTGTCCCAATAATCAGATCATAATGATGAGGAGCGGTATAGTCACGCCTTCGCCTTGCCATGATATCCTGAAGTACCTGAAACATTAAACTGAAAACTATAAGCCCGAGGCTCAGTGAGCTATCCCCCAAA
This sequence comes from Lactuca saligna, assembly GCF_052625555.1. Classification (NCBI taxonomy): domain Eukaryota; kingdom Viridiplantae; phylum Streptophyta; class Magnoliopsida; order Asterales; family Asteraceae; genus Lactuca; species Lactuca saligna. Next base: position 83,441,183 of record NC_136417.1, on the reverse strand, counting down.
ATACCAATACAGTACTGAGAATACCATATCAGTAACAGAAAAATCAACAACATGCATACTGGGCCATCAGCATGACTAGACCACCCTACAAGGCCTACAGTCTATCTAAATCTATCCCGAGCCTTCGGCATGACTGGGCCGCCACGTGGGCCTACAGTCTCCCCGGACCGCTTATAGGGTGTGTTGGTCTTCAGCACAAAGTAGGACCGCCTCAACCCAACCAATAAGCAAATAACCATGTGCGCTTAACTAACATATACTAGCATATACAAACATCAAACATATCCATCTCACTGATCACCAATCATAGCAATCTCTCGTAACTAGAGCACCGACCTAGCAGGTCACTAACATACCAATCCCTACGGATCATAAGAGCATAACATATTGTCTATCCTGATTCCGATCTAACAGATCATAACCACATGTAGCATACCATAACAATAACAACTAAAGGGCCGGCCTTGGTGCCTTAGACCCTATTGATATAGTGAGGATAACTCACCTTGCAGGTGTCGACTCGGTAGATGAACTCCAACTCTCGAATCACTGTAAAAAACTCCACCACCTATTACCATAATATAATCATACCCATAAGTTCCCAACCTTTCAAGGTACCCCATAAGCCAACTAATCAAACATTGGTCAAAATCAAAGTCATCAGTCAAGGTCAACAATCCATGTTGACCCTAACTCGCCGAGTACCCTCGGCTACTCGTCAAGTTCCTTGAAGTACTTGTCCACTCGCTGAGTCACCGGAGCGACTCGTCGAGTTCCTTCGGTTTACGATTGAAACCCTAAGGCCACTCATCGAGTTTCCTTCATGCAAATCTATGGTTACACACGTATACATAAATTGGGGAAACCTCAACCGACTCGCCGAGTTGTTCATACCACTCGTCAAGTTTACGACAATCTTCATCGGACTTGCCAAGTTGTTCATCCAACTCGTCGGGTCCAGGCTTATCTTCATGTGACTCGCGGAGTCAACCTTGCGACTCACTGAGTTCCTTCAGTCCTTAAGCCATACAGACTCTTTTAAGCCATGTAGTGGCTCCAAATTACAGATCCAAGCTTCTAAGGCATGCTTTTCACGTAAAGTTGCAAACTTTACGTGCATGCATGGCTAAAAAGGCTCTTAATGTCAAATCCAAGCTCACAATGGGGTTTCATACTCAAAGAGGCTTCATACATGACCAAACTCGGAGCTTTATGACTCTAGAACCCAAGAAGGGTCCAGATCTGAAGTTACAACTAATAGCCAAATAATAATTGAAAAATATGTTATATGTAATAGGGGTGGCAAGGATAAACCAAAACCTTGTGATACGTTGACTACAAGTTCTGTCAAGAGGAAACGAAATTCAAACAAGATAATTACTGGGTGTACAACAAAGATTATATTTTAAATGTTTATGGAACAACATATTACAAAGTTAAGAAATTCTTTGAATTGCACAACCACCCACTGGAAAGTATTAAGGAAAGACCTTATAAGAAAAAGGCAAGAAATATGTCATATTCTGAAAAAGAGTTTGTAGTACGTGCATCAAAAGCTGAAATTGGTCCAACAATGGCTCAAAAATACGAGCAGTGTTGAAAGGGGGATATGAATATGTAGGGGCAAAGGTAACAGTCTACAAAAACTTGAGGAGAGGATTAAATAGAATCTTATGTTACAAGGATGCTCAAATAATGATAAAAAAATGAATGATTGTAAAAATCATTACCCAAATTATTCATTTGAGTTCCTTTGTGATGGAGATATGTTGGCTGCTATGTTTTGGGCAGATGAAAGAGAAAAGGCTTTTTATGCAGAGTTTGGAGAAGTTATATCTTTTGATGCAACTTTTAGAACAAACAAGTAAGTTAATATATACGCTTTACATAATTTATACATTTATTATAATTACAAAAGAATCGATGCCTTTCACTGATAAAGGAGGGGATTAAATACCCAATGTACAGAGAGATTACAGGAGGAAATTGGGGAAAATCTAGGCTAAATAAGGAAGTACTAATTTACATTAATTACACAGTAAATATAAGATCGGAAATATATAGAAGGTGTATATTTTGGTTAATACTCCCCCGCAGTCGAATGGTTGGCTGGCCGAATAGAGAGACTGGAACGGAAGCGGGTGAATAGCTTACGGGGTAATCCCTTGGTAAATATATTTGCGTATTGGTAATCAGCAGGGACATGTAGAACGCGAAGGGAACCCATGCGAACTTTTTCGCGAACGAAATGGATGTCAATCTCAATATGCTTCGTGCGTTGGTGCTGAACCGGGTTTTGAGTAAGATATACAGCTGAAATGTTGTCACAATAAATAATCGTTGCCTGGCGAAGCAGAAGATGGAGCTCGAGGAGTAAGTTGCGTAGCCATGTAGTTTCAGCTGCGGCGTTGGCAACGCCTTTGTACTCGGCTTCGGCACTGGACCGGGAGATAGTTGGTTGTCGTTTGGACGACCATGAAATGAGATTATCACCGAGAAATACACAATAGCCGGATGTGGACCGTCGAGAGTCGGGACATCCCCCCAATCTGCGTCGGAGTATGCAGTGAGTTTTGTAGATTTGGAGGGAGAAATATGGAGTCCATGATGACGGGTGCCTTGGAGGTATCGTAGAATACGTTTCAGAAAGTTAAAATGTGGATCGCGAGGGGCATGCATAAAGAGGCATACTTGTTGGACAGCATACGCAATGTCGGGGCGAGTGAAGGTTAAGTACTGTAATGCTCCTGCGAGGCTGCGATATAGAGTCGTGTCTTGCATTAGGTCGCCGACAGTTGTGCTGAGTTTAGAGTTAGTGTCAACAGGAGTGGCACAAGGTTTACATTGTTGCATGTTCGCCCGGTGAAGAATATCATCCACATATTGTTCTTGGGTAAGAAATAATCCTCCATTTTGATGTTTCACTTGGATGCCGAGGAAGTGATGAAGAGGCCCAAGGTCCGACATAGCAAACTCTTTGGATAATAGAGTGATGAAGTGTCGAAGAGTTGTGTCATCAGAAGCGGTCAAGACGATGTCATCCACATAAAGAAGAAGATATGCCATTTTTGTGCCTCGTTGGAAGACAAAAAGAGAGGTATCACTTTTGGTGCTTTTAAAACCACATGTGTGAATGAATGTTGCAAAGCGATGATACCAAGCTCTCGGGGCTTGTTTAAGCCCGTATAAAGATTTTCGTAACCGACAAACATGTGTTGGGTGTTGTGTGTCCGTGAAACCAGGGGGTTGGAACATATACACAGTCTCGTTGAGATTCCCATGTAAGAATGCATTCTTTACATCTAGTTGGTGTATAGGCCATGATCGGGAAACGGCAAGACTAAGAACTGTACGGATTGTGGAAGGTTTTACTACGGGACTGAATGTTTCATTGCAGTCTACTCCGACTTGTTGGCATTTTCCATTAACGACTAAGCGTGCTTTATGTGACAACCCTATTTTTCCCAAAAGCACTGTAAACATTCGAAAGCTAAAAACAACGAAATTAACCTCGAAAATAAAGTGTTCAGGTATCTAAGTTGGGATGCATCGAATATTAGATATCATGCCCAGGTTTCCAAAAACATAAAGAACACTCAAAACCGAGTTATAATGAAGAAATTATAACCACTCGTATAATTACGACACATCGTTAAAACGTAATTTGACGTAAAAAGTGGAATCTCAATAAAATACATTTTTGCCTTAAAGTATCTAAATAAAAGTCGTAGATCTCGTTGAAAGATGAGCGTGCATAAAAAGATCACCCAAATTGGACCTCGTATGAAGAAGTTACGAATTTTCAAAGTCGGAAGCAGGGATTACGCCCCGCGTACTCTGGGAGTACGCCCCGCGTACTAGACCCAGAGTCGGGTCTCATCAACCCGCCCAAGCTACGCTGGCTAGACCCAGTAGTCCCATCGACCCGCCCAAGCTACACCGGCTAGACCCGATTCGTAAGCCATGACGCCACATTACGCCCCGCGTACTCCGGATGTACGCGCCGCGTATGGGGTTTTCCAGCCCTATAAATGGAAGGCATAAGCTTCGAGTTTAGGCACACCTTCACCATTTCTCAGCCATTCTCCCAGCTCCAGAGACCTTTTTCTCACCTCGGTTTCCGCACTCGAGCCCCCGACGAAAGATTTACGTTGCAGAAATCCCCGAAGAGCCCGACGACGCAACTATCCGCGATCGAAACTCTGCTCAACTCTAGCCCCTCTCTTCGGACTTAACGAGTGAGTTCATACCCCTACTTTTCAATTCTTTTACATGTTTTAGGGGGGATATACAAGTACATTACACGTTAAAAGTATCGTTTTCTAAACATAAATGCAATTTCTAACTTCGAATATCGACACAAACATCTTATGTATACAAGAGCGATTATATCACTAAATTATGTCTACGAAATGGAACATACTATCTGAAAAACTATAATGGGTATAGTTAGCAAGTCAATCCTACATTTTTATACAATTTGAAAAACGAAACACTTTCAAAAGGAGTAAGGTCATTTCATTGTAAATCTACTTATACTAGGTAATGTGAGATACTTAAACTTCAACGTACATTTTTGTATGCATTTCAAGTCCTGTATTATATACCATAATCTCTTGGAGGGAGAGCGTGATACTTGTGTATAGATCTATACGGGATTGACAATCCCGCACCTAAACTACTAGCTATAGTTAGACCGGCAGGTCTGGGGTGACAAATGTCATAACACTGCAACACTTGAAGAATGTTGTTACAGGCCGTCAGTGTCAATAGTATGGTTATAAAACTCACATAAAAAGTATAAAACAAGATTGATTTACGAGATTCACAAGTGCATCGCAGTTTTCTTACATTATAATTTCATATTAAATTATTGTCTTTGTTGTTTATAAAAGTTACTAATACATTTCCAGCTTTGGAACCATTTTCATTTTACGAGAAAATATTGGATTTTCTAAAAACCTCGTTTACCAATTTACTACCAAAAGGAATATACTTTTCAACTCGGAGCACTCATGAACTCACCAACTTAATTGTTGACACTTTTCAAAACCACTTGTATTTCTCAGGGAATCAGTGATACAGGTAAACTACCAGCTTTTGGAAGAAGGAACACAAAGGATGATTTTATCATTAAACATTTATTCATCATATTGTAATATTCTTTTGATAACATGTAATACGCAACAATACACGTTTTCATTGTTATATATATGATGGTTGTGTTACTTTCTTTACAATATTCAATCGTTGTGATACTACGTGAAGTCATCCACCCCCGAATGTTTCCGCCATTCCGGTTTGGGGGTGTGACAGATTGGTATCAGAGCATTGTTTATAGTGAACTAAGTATATCAAACCACATAAGATATACAAACTATAAATACAACGGGAACCAAAAACCCTCTGATAACAACATTTTTCATAGAAATATATTTTCTTTTAAATATATACATTTTTACCGCACGTATCAGTCTCGCGTCATGACAAGTTTTTCTAAAAAGTAGTATGGCAAGTTGCAATACCACGATCGAGCCTTGGGGTATGTAATCAAATCAAGAATAAACATAGCCTGATCAACTATATTTATCCTGGATTTGACCAATATACGTCGAGGAATGGTCGTAGTAGTCAACAAGCCAAAAAGCTTATAAAATCTAAATTCGCTACATTGAAATAATATAAGTCTATTATTAAACGATAAAACATTGCGCTCAGTAAAGATATAAATAGGCTTAGGAATTCGTTAATTAGAAATTCTTTTCTTATAAAAATCTCATACCTCTATCCCAGTACAGACAAATGGCCGGATTTCCTTTACCAGGAGACCCCTACTACCTAAATCAAGGTAACGGCGGCTGGATAGAAGAGGACCCGGAGGAAGACCCAGAAGAAATCGAAGAGGAAATCGAAGAAGAAGCCGAAGAAGAATTCGAAATCGAAGTCGGAGAGGAATACGAAGTCGACGAGGAGATCGTGGAAATTTCTAGCGGAACAGATTCCGAACCAGAAGTAATTGACCCTCCCATCCCCCATCCTCCAGTGATCAGGCCACATCAACCGGGACCCATTCCCATCTGGGGGAGCCACCTCTACTACTGGAGCCGTCAGCAAGGCGTGCGCCCTCCATTTGGCATGTGTCGGGATTTTTACAACGTCAGTGGAGGAGGCTCAGCTGATCGAGCACTTCCCGTTGTCGTGAACGCTATAGCTAACCAGAATTACCAGGCAGACCAACAAGCAACCAGAATTCGAGAGATCAATGCTGCTACCCAAGGTAACGCCTCCGACATCAGCCGTTTGGAAGGACTACATGAGAATCTCCAAATCTACACGGGGACACTACAGAACCAAATGATAACAGCTCTAGATGATATAAGAGAGATGAAAGAACAACAAGCGGAATTTGAGAGGCGACTGATAGGAGTCAAACGGTCAGATGCCGAATCCAGTTCCAAACGCCACAAGTAGAGTTTGTTCAAGCTCCAACAAATTTTGATATAGACTAGGACCGCGGATAAAGTTTTTCTCTTATTTTCTTTTGTATCTGTAAAACGGAGACCTCTTAAATAGGTCAAATTTTCCTAGAAGCCTAATGAAACACACCTTAGGTGTGATATATATATATATATATATATATATATATATATATATATATATATATATATATATATGCAGTGCCTCTTTATATACCTCTCGAAATTAATTAAATTGTTATATCTAATTTGAAACCAAAAACTAAAGTCAAAACAAATTACAAGATACGACTAACCCTCAATTACACGATTGTCAAAACATTAGAAACTTATAGTATTCATTCTTATTTTCTCTACCAGAACATGCCTCCTCGTAGAACAACACGCAGAAACTCAACTCCAGCACCACCTCCACCACCTCCTCCAACTATGGATGCAGCTATGTTCCAAACTGCTGTAACGGCCGCTGTAACTGCGGCGATGGCTCAAATGAGCAACAATGGGTCGGGAGGTGGAATAAATAGCTTTACCAACGGCCCAAGCCAAGGCCGTACTGGAGTCTGCACTTACAAAGACTTCACTAATGGAAAACCTATTCCCTTTTATGGAACTGGAGGAGTATTGGCTCTGTCCCAATGGATAGAAAAGACGGAAGCTGTATTTGAAATTTGCGCATGCCCGGAAGAAAGCAAAGTAAAATTTGCTGCCTGTACATTCTCTGAACGCGCTTTGACATGGTGGAACGGCCACGTCAAGACACTAACCCTGGTGGTGGCAAACTCCATGGGTTGGGAGAATTTGAAGCGAATGCTCCTACGGGAATACTGTCCAAGGGGCGAGATTCAGAAGCTGGAATAAGAATTGTGGAACCTTTCGATGAAAGGATCGGACATCGCAGGCTACACCAATAGGTTCAGCGATTTGATAACGCTTTGTCCTGGGATGTTAATTCTAGAAAGCCAAAAAGTGGAGAGATACATCTGGGGATTATCACCCCAACTACGAGGAAGTGTGCTAGCTTCCAAGCCCATGACCTTCGACAGTGCCAAAGAACTGGCGCAATCGCTTGTGGATCATGGCGTCTGCCAAGGAGTCACGACTATCGCAACTGAACCAACCAAAGGGAACAATGACAACAATAACAACAGCAAGAAGAAGTATTGGAACAAGAGGAAGGGACTAACCTCGCAAGAACCTTCAAAGAGACAAATGGTGGCGGTTCATGCTGCTACTACTCCCAGCACAACTCCTACAACTTCGACGCCAACAAAACAGTATGCAGGGAACTTGCCAAAGTGCAGCAAATGCAACTACCATCACCACGGTAATTGCCGCGAAATGTACTGTAAGAACTGCGACAGGAAAGGGCACACAGCCCGTTTCTGTAAGGCACCAGCGCGACCATTCACTCAAGTTCCTGGTACTGGGGTAAGTCAAGCATGTTATGAATGTGGAGAAACCGGGCATTTCAAGTGGGACTGCCCCAAGACAAGGAATGTTGGTGGTATTGGGAGAGTGCTGGCGATAGGTCAAAATGAAGCAATAACTGATCCAACAATAGTTACGGGTACGTTTCTCCTCAACAACATTTATGCATGCATACTATTTGATTGCGGTGCGGAGAGAAGTTTTGTGAGCCATAAATTCAAACATCTACTTAACCAGAGACCCCAACCACTTAATAAAATATTCACTGTAGAAATGGCTAATGGAAAAACAGAAAGCACAAGTGATATGTACGTCGGGTGCACATTAAATTTAAACGAACATTTATTTCCAATCGACCTTATGCCCATTTCGATAAGAAATTTTGATATAATCATTGGTATGGACTGGCTGAGTCTTCACCATGCCGACATTCTTTGCCATGAAAAGGCCGTTCGTCTCAATCTTCCCAACGGTGAAAACCTCATCATATATGGAGACAAACCTAGTGCAAAATTACAAATCATCTCCTGTATTAAAGCACGAAAATATCTTCGCAAGGAATACCATGCCTTTCTAGCCCACGTAGTAGACCAGAAGAAAGAACCAAAGAACATTAAAGATATTCCAGAAGTCTGCAACTTCCCAGACATTTTCCCAGAAGATCTCCCAGGAATCCCACCAGAACGTCAAGTCGAATTCAGAATCGACTTGATTCCCGGAGCCACCCCAGTAGCAAAGTCACCGTACCGTTTAGCTCCAGCCGAGATGCAGGAACTGTCCAGTCAATTGAACGAGCTGTTGAGCAAGGGATTCATTAGGCCAAGTTTCTCACCATGGGGTGCACCAGTCCTGTTCGTGAAAAAGAAGGACGGATCTTTTCGCATGTGCATCGATTATCGAGAACTGAACAAACTGACAATCAAGAACCGATATTCCCTTCCACGTATAGACGATCTTTTTGACCAACTACAAGGAGCGAGCTACTTCTCGAAAATCGACCTAAGATCCGGTTATCACCAGCTACGTGTACTAGAAGGAGACATCCCCAAAACGGCTTTCCGAACACGATATGGTCACTACGAGTTTGTAGTGATGCCCTTCGGATTGACAAACGCTCCAGCAGTGTTCATGGATTTGATGAACCGAGTATGTCGCCCCTTCCTGGACAAATTCGTGATCGTGTTCATAGATGATATACTCATCTATTCTAGAAACCAGGAAGAACACAGCCAACATCTCCGCCAAGTTCTGGAAACATTAAGGGCAGAGAAACTTTATGCAAAATTTTCCAAGTGCGAATTTTGGATTCGAGAGGTGGATTTTCTAGGACACGTAGTAAGCAAGGAAGGAATACACGTGGACCCCTCGAAGATCAAAGCAATAGAGAATTGGACGATTCCAAGAAACCCTACAGAGATCCGACAATTTTTAGGACTCGCCGGGTATTACCGAAGGTTCATACAGAATTTTTCCAAGATTGCCAAGCCACTCACCACACTAACTCAGAAAAATGTGACCTTCGACTGGGGAGAAAAACAAGATGCCGCATTTCAAACACTAAAACGAGCATTATGTAGTGCGCCCATCCTAACCCTGCCAGAAGGGACGGAGGACTTCGTGGTCTATTGTGATGCATCAAACCAAGGACTCGGGTGTGTCCTGATGCAACGAGGGAAGGTCATCGCCTATGCCTCAAGACAACTAAAGACGCATGAAGTGAACTACACAACGCACGATCTTGAGCTAGGAGCAGTCGTTTTCGCTCTAAAGATATGGAGACACTACCTCTATGGCACTAAATGCACGATCTTCACTGACCATAAAAGCCTTCAACATATTCTCAATCAGAAAGAACTCAACATGAGACAAAGACGGTGGGTAGAGCTACTAAGTGATTACGAATGCGAAATTCGATATCACCCCGGAAAGGCTAATGTAGTGGCGGATGCACTCAGTAGGAAAGAATACTCAGGTCGCCGAGTAAAGTCCCTAACTATGACGATCCATTCCCACCTGTCCATGCAAATCAAGGAAGCCCAAATAGAAGCCTTGAAAGCTGAAAATGTGGCAGGAGAAACCCTAAGGGGAATGGATAAGAATCTTGAAATCAAGAACGACGGAGTTCGTTACTTCATGGATCGAATATGGACACCAAAGTTTGGTGGATTCAGAGAAATCGTCATGGACGAAGCCCATAAAACACGATACTCCATACACCCCGGCTTCGACAAGATGTATCTCGACCTCAAGAAGTTGTACTGGTGGCCAAACATGAAAGCCGAAATTGCTACCTACGTGAGTAAATGTCTGACGTGCGCTAAGGTCAAAATAGAATACCAAAAGCCTTCAGGTTTATTACAACAACCAGAAATACCCGAATGGAAGTGGGAGCGGATAACTATGGATTTCATAACCAAGTTACCCAAAACGACAAACGGACTCGACACCATTTGGGTAATTGTCGACAGGTTAACTAAATCAGTGCATTTCCTACCGATCAAAGAGACGGATAAATTGGAGAAGTTAACAAGGACGTACCTCAGGGAAATTGTACGACTGCACGGTGTGCCCGTATCCATTATCTCGGACCGAGATAGTAGATTCACCTCAAGATTCTGGCAGTCGCTACAAAGAGCTTTGGGGACAAGACTAGACATGAGTACCGCCTATCACCCTCAAACCGACGGCCAGAGCGAGAGAACCATACAAACCCTAGAAGACATGCTGAGAGCCTGCGTAATCGATTTCGGCAAAGCATGGGACACACATCTACCCTTGGTCGAGTTCTCGTACAACAATAGCTACCACACCAGTATCAAAGCTGCCCCGTTCGAAGCCCTCTATGGCCGCAAGTGCAGGTCACCTTTATGCTGGGCCGAAGTGGGAGACACCCAACTAGCAAAAGGACAAGCAACTGACAACACACTTACTGGGCCAGAAATCATACGGGAAACTACGGAGAAGATTGTTCAAATCCGAGAACGTCTAAAGGCATCAAGGGATAGACAAAAGAGTTATGCAGATAAGAGACGAAAACCCTTGGAATTCCAAGTTGGAGACCGTGTCCTACTAAAAGTCTCGCCTTGGAAAGGATTGATACGCTTCGGAAAACGTGGGAAACTGAACCCCAGATACATCGGACCATTCGAGATCCTTGCGAGGATCGGTCCAGTGGCTTACAAACTTAGACTACCTCAGGAACTCCACAATGTACACCCTACCTTTCATGTATCAAACCTGAAGAAATGCTTATCCAACGAGACCCTCGTCGTCCCTCTAGACGAAATCGCAATAAACGAAAACCTCCAATTTGTAGAGGAACCGGTAGAGATCATGGATCGGGAAGTCAAAAGGACTAAACAAAGCCGCATACCTGTCGTGAAGGTCCGCTGGAACGCCAAGCGAGGACCTGAATACACCTGGGAACGAGAGGATCAAATGAAACAAAAGTACCCGCATCTTTTTCTAAATTTGTAATATCTATCTTAGATTAAATTTCGGGACGAAATTCCCGTAACAGGGGGATGATGTGACAACCCTATTTTTCCCAAAAGCACTGTAAACATTCGAAAGCTAAAAACAACGAAATTAACCTCGAAAATAAAGTGTTCAGGTATCTAAGTTGGGATGCATCGAATATTAGATATCATGCCCAGGTTTCCAAAAACATAAAGAACACTCAAAACCGAGTTATAATGAAGAAATTATAACCACTCGTATAATTACGACACATCGTTAAAACGTAATTTGACGTAAAAAGTGGAATCTCAATAAAATACATTTTTGCCTTAAAGTATCTAAATAAAAGTCGTAGATCTCGTTGAAAGATGAGCGTGCATAAAAAGATCACCCAAATTGGACCTCGTATGAAGAAGTTACGAATTTTCAAAGTCGGAAGCAGGGATTACGCCCCGCGTACTCTGGGAGTACGCCCCGCGTACTAGACCCAGAGTCGGGTCTCATCAACCCGCCCAAGCTACGCTGGCTAGACCCAGTAGTCCCATCGACCCGCCCAAGCTACACCGGCTAGACCCGATTCGTAAGCCATGACGCCACATTACGCCCCGCGTACTCCGGATGTACGCGCCGCGTACGGGGTTTTCCAGCCCTATAAATGGAAGGCATAAGCTTCGAGTTTAGGCACACCTTCACCATTTCTCAGCCATTCTCCCAGCTCCAGAGACCTTTTTCTCACCTCGGTTTCCGCACTCGAGCCCCCGACGAAAGATTTACGTTGCAGAAATCCCCGAAGAGCCCGACGACGCAACTATCCGCGATCGAAACTCTGCTCAACTCTAGCCCCTCTCTTCGGACTTAACGAGTGAGTTCATACCCCTACTTTTCAATTCTTTTACATGTTTTAGGGGGGATATACAAGTACATTACACGTTAAAAGTATCGTTTTCTAAACATAAATGCAATTTCTAACTTCGAATATCGACACAAACATCTTATGTATACAAGAGCGATTATATCACTAAATTATGTCTACGAAATGGAACATACTATCTGAAAAACTATAATGGGTATAGTTAGCAAGTCAATCCTACATTTTTATACAATTTGAAAAACGAAACACTTTCAAAAGGAGTAAGGTCATTTCATTGTAAATCTACTTATACTAGGTAATGTGAGATACTTAAACTTCAACGTACATTTTTGTATGCATTTCAAGTCCTGTATTATATACCATAATCTCTTGGAGGGAGAGCGTGATACTTGTGTATAGATCTATACGGGATTGACAATCCCGCACCTAAACTACTAGCTATAGTTAGACCGGCAGGTCTGGGGTGACAAATGTCATAACACTGCAACACTTGAAGAATGTTGTTACAGGCCGTCAGTGTCAATAGTATGGTTATAAAACTCACATAAAAAGTATAAAACAAGATTGATTTACGAGATTCACAAGTGCATCGCAGTTTTCTTACATTATAATTTCATATTAAATTATTGTCTTTGTTGTTTATAAAAGTTACTAATACATTTCCAGCTTTGGAACCATTTTCATTTTACGAGAAAATATTGGATTTTCTAAAAACCTCGTTTACCAATTTACTACCAAAAGGAATATACTTTTCAACTCGGAGCACTCATGAACTCACCAACTTAATTGTTGACACTTTTCAAAACCACTTGTATTTCTCAGGGAATCAGTGATACAGGTAAACTACCAGCTTTTGGAAGAAGGAACACAAAGGATGATTTTATCATTAAACATTTATTCATCATATTGTAATATTCTTTTGATAACATGTAATACGCAACAATACACGTTTTCATTGTTATATATATGATGGTTGTGTTACTTTCTTTACAATATTCAATCGTTGTGATACTACGTGAAGTCATCCACCCCCGAATGTTTCCGCCATTCCGGTTTGGGGGTGTGACACTTTATATCGTGCAAGAGTCCCGTTTGCATGAAATTTGTGCCGGTATATCCACATACAACGTATGACATGAGCCTCGGGGGGACGAGGTACAAGTTCCCATGTGTTGTTATCTATTAGAGCTCTATGTTCATCGATCATGGCGGAGTACCAGTTTGGATCAGATAGGGCATGTTTGTGGGATTTGGGAAGAGGTGAAATGGTGGAGGTGTTGGTGTTGGTGTTGGTGTGAAGGTTGAGTTGTGGGTTTGGTTTGGTGATTCCAGCTTTGGAGCGGGTGGTCATGGGATGACAGGATGTAGGTGGGGGTGGCGGAGGTGGATGGGTTGGTTGGGTTCGCCGGGAGTAAGTAAATGGGTAGTATAAGGGTGGGGCAGGGGTAGGTGGGGACGAAGTAGTGTCGGGGGTTTGGTTGGAAGAGGGAGAGGAAAAAGTGGTTTCGGTGGGAGCAGAGATTGATGTGGTTGCTGGGTGGAAGAGGAGAGGAGAGGGTTCTGTTTCAAGGAAAGAGTAATTGTGTGGTGGGTTTAGTGTGTCAGATGCATAAGGAAAAGAAGTTTCATCAAAGGTTACATGTCGGGAGAGAATGACTTTACCCGTGGACATGTCAAGGCATCTATATCCTCGGTATTGGGCTGGGTTACCTAGAAAAAGACAAGGTGTAGACCGAGGTGCGAGTTTGTGTTTGCGGGTGGCGGTTAGGTTGGGAAAGCAGGCACAACCAAAGGTTCGTAGGTGGTCGTAAGTTGGATGTTTGAGGTAGAGGACGGAGGTAGGAGTTCGGTTGTCAAGTAATGGAGTAGGAAGTATGTTGTGCAAGTAGGTAGCGGTATGAAGGGCCTCGACCCAAAAGGAAGGTGGTAAAGAAGCATGGGTAAGTAAGGACAACATGATTTCGTTTATGCGACGGATCATTCGTTCTGCTGTGCCATTTTGTTGAGAGGTGTGTGGGCACGAGAATCGAATGTGAAGACCGGTGGTGGAAGCGAAATTATGGAAGTGGTGATTGTCGAATTCACCGCCCTTGTCACATTGGAAAGTTTTGAGGTTGATATTGAATTGAGTGTGGATATATTTGTAGAAGGCTTTGATTTTGGGAAAAGTTTCTGATTTGTATTTTAAGGGAAACACCCATGTAAAATGGCTGAAAATCGTCAATGATGATGAGGTAGTATTTAAAATTAGTTTTGCTGTGGATGGGTGAGGTCCAAAGGTCAGCGTGACCTAGATCAAATGGTTTGAGAGTAAAAGATGTGGAATGTTTGAATGGTAGGCGTTTGTGTTTAGCAAGTTGGCAAGAATGACAAACTGATAAACGATCATTTTTATTGCAAGAAATATTTTTATTTTGACTCAGAAAATTTATTACATGATGACCCGGATGACCGAGTCTAAAATGCCAAAGAGGCGAACTAGAAGAAACATAAAAGGATGAAGCTGGAGCGTTGACTTGTTTGGTGAAGGGGTAGAGATCGCCAGAGATTTCGTGTCTAGAGAGGTGCTTCTTGGTCTTGTAATCTTTTATAGAAAAACCAAAGGAGTCAAATTCAACAGAAAATGAATTATCATGACAAAATTTACGAACGGATATAAGGTCTTTAACGGTATGAGGTGTGTGGAGTATATCTTTCAGATGAATAGGTTTGGATGGATGGGGTAATGTTGTATGACCTGATCCAATAATTGGTACTTGATTTCCATTTGCTACAAACACAGATTTAATAGAAGACAAACTATGGACCGAGATTTTACCTTCGTTGGCTGTGAGATGAGATGTAGATCCGGTGTCCATGTACCAATCATTTTCTTGGTCCAGAGTCATAGCTGAAAAGGCAACCCCGAGTTCCGAAGGTTCAAGTGGGTTTACTTCTGTAATATTGGCTTCAACTGGTGGGTGTCGTGGTTGCTGCTGGGCAGAAGAGGTAGGCCAGGGAGAAGCCCATCCAACTTGAGTGGGATATGGACAAGGTGGTGGTGAAGCCCAATATGGGTGGGCCCAGAATGATGGTGGGTATCCGGCCCAGGTAGGGCGTGTTTGATTGGACATAGGGCTTCTGCGATTATTTGACTGGGTTTGTGTTGTCCGACCAGAAGACGTATAACCAGGTCGAGAAGGAGATGCAGAGACAGGTGCTCGATGATTTGTGTTGCGCTGCTGGTTAGGGCGGCCTCTGTTTCTAGATTCGCCACGTCGGGAACTAGAGTTTGCTAGTGGGTTGTGTTCAACAGCAGCAACGATCTCTATGGATGAGTGTGAGTCTCGAGCACGTTGTCGCTGGGTTTCAAGTTGAAGCATGGAGCACGCGGTATCCCATGGAGGTAGGGTTTGATTGATGTAGGCGCCGACTGTGTCAAATTCAGATGGCAACCCACGGATAAGTTGAAGAACCAAACGTTTCTCGTTGACAGGGCAATCGACGTCATTCAGTTGACTTGCCAGATCTTTGAGATGTTGGCAATAAGCTTCAAGGGACGACATTGCTCGAAGGGTAAGGTTTGTGAACTCGTGTTCAAGAGCAGCAGCACGAGATCCTTTGTTGTTGAGGAAGATATTCTGAATTTTGAACCAGGCTTCATATGCTGTAGAGTCCGGTTCAAGTACTCGCGCAAGGAGATCATCTGAAATCGTTCCATAAATCCATTGGAGGACGATGGCATCAATCTCTGACCAGTTTTCATAGGTCGGGTCAGTCTTGTATGGAGGGTCGGAACCATCGATATGGGTAAGGACTCTGTAACCTCTAGCATGAAGTTTGAACAAGCGAACCCATGAAGAGTATGATACCTTGGTACCATCAAGGGTGCGAATCTTGTTCTGTATGTTCGTGACCGTGTAGACGGGATGGAGAGATTTGACAGGAGTTGGGTCTTGATTGTCTGACATCGTGAATAGAGAGGATGATCAGAAACAAAGTAAAGATGTCCAGCTGTAGCTGAGACGGCAGGGAGAGATTTTGGGGTAAGGAGCACTTGGCTCTGATACCATATAATTACAAAAGAATCGATGCCTTTCACTGATAAAGGAGGGGATTAAATACCCAATGTACAGAGAGATTACAGGAGGAAATTGGGGAAAATCTAGGCTAAATAAGGAAGTACTAATTTACATTAATTACACAGTAAATATAAGATCGGAAATATACAGAAGGTGTATATTTTGGTTAATATTTATGATTAAAATAAAATGATTGTACTAAACACATTTTCTTTATATAGGTATAAAATGGTATTTGTTCCATTCACATCAGTTGACTACCACAAGAAATCAGTTACTGTTGGCGCTGGGTTGTTGAGTAAAGAGACAATTTGGTCGTATGAATGACTAATTAAATCTTTTCTTAGAGCTCATGAAGGGAAAGCATCAAAAATTGTTCTAACTGATCAAGATCCAACAATAAACCAAGCAGTGGAATTTGTCTTACCAAATTCAAGACACAGACTATGCATATGACACATAATGAAAAAAATACAAGCAAAGGTATAATAAAAATAAAACTTTATAATTATATATGATTAAGTATTCTAATAATATTAATTATTAGATTTCATACTGTATAATCATATATGATTAATCATATATGAGTATAATAATATAAATTATCAGATATCATATTGTATAATCATATATGATTAATAATATATGATTATAGAGTATGATATATGATAATACATTATATAATCATATATGATTATATAGTATGATATCTGATAATTCATATTATTAGAATAGTTAATCATATATTATTAATCATATATGATTATATACAATATTATCGTATATCATAGTATATTATCATATATGGTTAATCATATATGATTATATAGTATGATATCTGATAATTCATATTATTAGAATAGTTAATCATATATGATTATAATAATATGAATTATCAGATATCATATTATATAATCATATATGATTAACCATATATTATTAATCCTGCAATACAATACATAATCATATATGATTACTCATATATTATATATGCAAATAAATATATAATTTATACTTATATAAGTAAAATTGTTCATTCATAGGTTACTAGCGATTTATTTAAAAACAAAGACTTCAAGAAAAGATTTAACAAGCTTGTAAGGAACATGAATATCAAACCTGATGAATTTGAGAAGAAATGAGAGTTGATTATTAATGAATTCAACCTCAAAGATAAAATATGGTTCAATGATATGTTCGAATTACTTGACAAATGGATACCTGCATACTTCAATGACACTAGAATGTTTGGATTGATGAAAACCACTTCAAAGATCAGAAAGCATGAATTCCTTCTTCAACACTTACTCGCAATTTGGAAATTTACTTTTACAATTCATGATGAACTATGACATAACAATTCAAAAACAAAGAAATACACAAAAGGAGCTTCATCATCAAACAAAGAAGACAATATATAAATTTATTTCACCGCAACCAATAGAAAAACATGTTGCAAAAGTTTATACAAGTACATTGTTTTATAAAGTACAAAAAGAAATCTACAAAGGTTTTACTGCCAATACAAACATATTGGAACAAAAAATGGATGTGAGTTATACAAAGTGGAACAACTGAACAAAAATAGTGATCTAAAAACAGAATTTGAGGTAATATATTCTTATTTTAAGTTTTGATGAATCAAAACACAATATACAACAATTTTTAGTTATGATTATAATACACTTAATGCTTTACTTTTATTTTGAACATGTAGAAATAAAACTTCCAATAAATGATGTAAAATGTACTTGTGAGCACTTCAACCGCTTTGGGACTTTGTGCAGACATGCATTCAACATACTTATGAAACATGGAATTAAGGAAAATACCTGAACAATACATTGAGAATCGTTGGAGAAAGGATGGGATATCAAGGAATTATCACTTTGGAAGGTATGTATAGGATACAATAGACAGGGAAATTAACAGATTTTTCAATCAAGGATACTACAACTTTGAAGCATGCTTGGAATACGTAAGAAAAAATAAAGACAAAGTTGATTTGTTTGTTAAGAAAACAAAAAGCATGTTGAAGGAATACGAGAACGATCCTACAAATGAATTGCAGAAAAATAGGACAGATGTTGAAGAGGTAGCAAAGTTTATGGACATTTCTATTCTAAAAGAAATTGACATCCATGTTCCAAATGTTCAAAGCAATAAAGGAAGCGGAAAGAAAAATAGAATTCAAAGTGCAGCAGAAATAACATATAAAATTCAAACAAGCAAACAAGAAGATGCTCAGGATGTGGAGAAAGGGCTCTTCATAACTTGCGTACATGCCCAATAAAACTTGCAAAACTTGCAACAGAACAATCATCAAAAGCTACATAGATAATTACTAGTTTAAGCAGTAATGAATAATTCAAGATTTATTTTTCTAAATAATATACTTTTTGTTTTGTACAATTTACTCTTTTTATAAAACATAATTTACTTTGATAATTCTTTCTTTGATTTAATTAGTAGTACAAGAAATCAGTTTTCCTGAATTTTTTCTATCTTAAACCTTCTTCTATGTAACTTTATGTCTTTTATGATTACAAAAGTATATAATCATTTATGATTAAACAAAACATACGAAGTGGTATTACATAATCATTTATGATTATACAAATAAAAATAATTATGTAATCTGTTAATTGTTATTCAATACATGCAATCATTTATGATTACATATAAATAACATCTAAGTTCAAACATAAAGGATTATGTAATACCACTTCATATGTTTTGTTTAATCATAAGTGATTAAAAATATGATTACATATAAATAACATCAAAGTTAAACTACAAAACTCATTACATATAACCATATACAAGAACATTGTTCCTAACAAATATACAACAATGTTCATAAAAAATATAAACATAACAATATACATCTAGAAAATCAAATTCTAACACTACTAGAAAAATAGCCTTTTACGACGCTCATTGCGCGTCGTAAAAGGCTCAGACGACGCGCAAATGCGCGTCAAGGAAGGCCCTGTCATAAAGAGAGATGACGCGCTTTTGCGCGTCATCTATAGACGACGCGCATTTACGACGCTCATTTACGACGCGCAATTACGACGCGCGTTTACGACACGCAATGCGTATCAAGGAAGGCCCTGTCATAAAGGAAAACGACACGCATTCGTGTGTCGTAACCTTACGACGCGCGTGTTAATGACACGCAATACGTATCAAGAAAGCCCCTGTCAAGAAAGGCCATGTCATTAATGACGATGACACACATTTTTGCGTATCATAATTTTAAATGTTTAAAAAAATATATTTATATATTTATTAATTTTTAAATTAAATTTGCATTTAATGTCTCATAAACATAATAAATTACCATATACAAAAAATAGAATCCATTGCATAAAATTGAATGTCATACAATTCTATTTCATTACAATATATAAATTTGTATTCATCTAATCTACTATGTGTTTCATAGTAACAATTGAAATGAAGAATGCAACACTTGCATTTGCAGCATTTTATCTCTTTTAGCTTGAGCTTTCTTTTCCTCTTCTAACTCCAGAGCTATTCTCTTTCATCAATCCTGTAAAATTAATTCTTATTAAGACACTCTACTTTTAAACCTACCAAGTTCACAGGTAAGATTGCAATTCCAATTGGATTAACACTTGAATGCAACCTTGGGATCCCTTAAGTGAATGCAACATTCATTTTATTTATTTGTTTGTGTTTATTATTTAATCAGGCTGTGGTATATTCTAGAAAATGTGTTTAGGCAAAAGTTTTATCCACTTGCAATTCCACTTGGATCAACACCAAAAATACCAAACAAAACTGCAGAAATGGTACCTGTTCTATCCTTCGCCACTACATTCATTATATGTTTGAGCCTTCAAAACTTCACCACCAAACTCACCTGAAACACCATACACCTCTCAGTCCTATTGCAAATGAAAACCAAATATGATAAATTTACTTACCTGCTCTGTTACACTCTCCACGAACCCATCACAATCGAATATTTCCAGCCTCCATCAAGTCACCCTTACCTGCTCACTATCGAAACCAACATCACCAACATCATTAATTGAGCCAGAAAATAGAAAAGCAGGAGAAAAAGAAATAAGAGTGACCCAAGAGGCCAAGACCTTCCTGCTACCAATCGAAACAAGAATAAGGAGAAAAAGAAATAAGAGTTTTTTTTTTGTTGTTCCTGTGATTTTCGTTTGAAGTAAAATACCAAAAAAAGTTTTTTGTGTGTTTTTCTCATGAATCAAAAGAACAAAAAAAATCAAAAAAACTAGAGGCCACCACCCTCTCAGAGCCTACTGTTCATCATCTTCTTCGTCTCGAACATCTCAAACCTGCAACACAAACCGGAAAATGTTTTGCATACAAGACCTTAGCATTCAATAAAAGTTGTTGAGATTGAATCTCCTTCCTTTATGTCTTCATATGCGGCAGAAAAAGAAGGAAAAGAACAGTGTGCATCACCATTGATCCGATTCAGAGGAATATGCCTAAAAGTAAAATACCAACCAACTTAATATATATAGTATATACGACATAATTACACATCATCATGTATGTATAAATAGATATTATACCTGTAGAAATATTCTGGATCTGTCTCTTCTCTTAATTACACATCATCATGTATGTATAAATAGATATTATACCTATAGAAATTTACCAAAATACCCTCCATACTATTATCCTACAGGTTAATTATAGTTGCATGTTTTTGCCCACATAAACATATAATCATGATTGGAGTCCAAGATAATGGTTTTTTATTTAAATCGGTAGATAAAAGTAGTGAAGAATGAAAAAGATGCTTGGCTTCTGGATCAGGGGTCGTATAGTCAATTAGTCATCCTAGTGATCAGATTCTTCTTTTCTAATAGCCTTAATCTGGTTAAATAGAAGGTTTATGATTGGGGTAAATCTATAACTTCAAGGACATGTGGGTCCCTTTGTGTTTTAGGAGAAGAAGAAGAAGAAGAAGAAGAAGAAGAGTAATTAGGACATCAAAAAAAAGACATTTAACATAATATAAAAGATTAAAATAAAAACTATAATTGTGGTATACCTTGAAAGTAGACTGTCAAAATTAGAAAAAACTAGGATGTCATTTTCTTTTCTTCATTCAACAAACTGCTTTTTTTTATCTGAATACCCGATAACAAACCTAAAAAAATAAAAAATAAAAATAAAAAAGTCACTTGTGTTACCCCACATTTCTTCTTATATGAACTGCTACAAGTATTATTAAAATTTGAGGGGTAATATTGACCTTTTGGCACAGTTAAGTCTACAAAACTGCAGCTTTCTGAAGGATGAGGGCAAAATGGGGATTGAATTATTGCTTGAACTGATCACCCAAACCTTGGGGCATTCCTAAGCTCTGTGCAAGATCGCCCATTCGTGCTTTCATGGCCTAAAAAGGGGTAAAACGGTCAAATTCAAAATATATTACTCCAAGGGTAAAATTGTACTTTTATATTATCATACAAACCTGGACACTCTTTTGATGGGCATCTCTATATGCTTCTGTAATCAGAAGTGACAGTTTCTGCAAAAAAAATCAATGATATAATATATCATTCTTTTACTAATTTATCTGATATATGAAACAATGTTTTAACATTTAATTCAAAAAAAAAAAGAGTAAGATACAAAAATATAAAATGAAATAATATAATAAAATTACTCACTTCTGAACCCTTTCCATTGCAGCCTCTGTAATTTCTGTGCGTACAGGTTGCTGATTCCCAGAGAGAGTGACCTAAAGTTGTAGCTCTCAATCCAACAACTTCATGTGCTACATCTTTGTCAACAGCGGGACCCACTATGGATTCCCATTTTATATGCTTTCTCTTACCTCCAAAATTTTCCTAAAAATGTATAAATAAAGTATTTGTAAAATTATAATTATAATTACATGACATGAAAATGGAATTAGTTACCTCATCTGAAGACTCCAATTCTGATTCACCACTTGAGAGATGTGCAACACTGGAGTTTGTATCTACAGGAGAGGGTGGGGTGGGGGTGGGTGGGTAGGTAGGGGTAGGGGTGGGGTGGGTAGTTCTGCACGAAATGGGGCTGAAAATTGTGAAACAAAGTTTTTGTGAAACAATAGTCTCTTGATGAGATGAACTAGCAGATGATTTGGAGAGGGCGATGCTAAGCAGGAAACTACTGAGGAAATACTCACCAAGGGAAAGGGAAGGCCTTTTTCTACCAGACCACCTGCAGAAAGAAGCATTCCAACACATGATTTTGATCCTCTTGCCACTGCCACATGCAAAGGAATGGTTTTTTGCACATTCCTTATGCTCACATCAACTCCAACATAAGGAATAATCTGTTCAAACATAACAACAGTTAATGGTCCAACCAATTCAACTCATTCATGCCTTTCTGTACATAAAATGTCAACACACTTGAGGAAATAAATGGAAGAATAAATAAATAAATAAATAAATAAACTTACTTTAACTAACTCCAAATCATTAGTCATAGCAGCAGTATGTAGAGTTGTACCTCCATGTTGCGTGTCTTGAGCAGTAGCTTCAGCTCTAACAACAAGAAGAATCTGTACAAGTTCTCTACCATCTACAACATAATTAAATAATTATATATATTTAGGGTAATAAAAACATAATTATATATATATATATATATATATATATATATATAGCAGCAATATGGATAATTATATATATATATATATATATATATATATATATATATATATATATATATATTGGGTAATAAACAACATAATTAAATAAATATATATAAAAAATACCTTGTCTTGGCTGAACATGTTTATATCTTCGACAATGAAGATGAGGTAAAATCTTGAAAGAATTGTAGTCTGTAAGTCAATGTTATCTTGTGCAGTTTTGAGATCATCATAACGACCTGATGGAGGGTTTGTTGCAGCTAATACAGAAGTCCTGGAATTCAGAATTGTTGTTATTCCTACTTTGGCTATGGATATTGTTTGTTGTTCCATGGCTTCATGTATGGCAGCCCTAATATGGAAGGGTGTTGTAGAATATTTGTATAAAAAAGTAAAAAGATAAGAAAGTTACAGTGTTGTTATCACAAATGACAGAAGCAGTAAGCCCAGCTGCAGATGAGCCTTTCCTGGAAGTGTATACAACTATAGGAGCAGTACGTACCTAACCTTGTCAAAAACAAAAATGTAATTTACTCAAATCCATATTTTTTTAACTAACATTGTCTTGTAACCATTGCATTCAAAGAGAACTAAGTTTATCATCAAAAAAGGCTACACCTAATTGACTGGTCAATAGTGGAATGTATTCTATATGTGCAACACCATTCATAATATGAAATAATAATTATAATAAGTTTCGTGGTGTACGAAGGTGTAATTAAGCATTACATATACAAAAAGTAAAAACCAAACCTGCAGAGCAACAAGCAATACCTTGTGTTTTTTTCTTTGTTTATTTCCACTTCTTCACAAAAACACCATTCATTCAAATCAAAACTTAACCAACAAAAAACAAAACCAAAAGAAATAAAATCTCCACACTCACATCACAGTCCACTCTCGTTCGATTCCTACAATAAAAATGATCAGGATGATGATGATTGAGGACATTTACGTCTTTTTTGCACATACAAGAGAGAGAGAGAGAGAGAGATTACAAGGTAAATTGGAGTAGGGTGTGGGTGTTAACGAGGTAACCTCTTATGGCTGAGAATCTCCTTGAGGTGATGATGGAACCTGCTGAGGCGGGCTTGGAGGCTCACAAGATTTGTTGCTTTGCTTGACAACATACAACTTAACTAAGTCACGTAGTTGTTGATAAGGCTTCCTGTTTTATTAGCTTCTGCCAGCAGTTTCATTTCCTGATTTCCAGCAAGGCTATTATGAATTGAACCCTAACATAAAACTCTTACCAAACAAGTTCAGGATGCCAACAACGGGAAGGAAGAAAAGGATGTTCGCAAGGAGAAAGAAGGTCTGACGCCGGCGAGGGTGGAAGAAGCAGTGGCAACGGCGGCGAGGAGAAGGAAGACCGACCGCAGCGACGGGAGGGGAGCCGGTGATGTCTTTGACCAGAGTATCTGAAGAGCTTGTATCTTCACGGCAAATAAAGCGATTGACAGGCAAAATTCCAAGAAACATGTGAAGATCGAGCAAGAACAAACTCAACAATCAAGTAAAAACAAAAGAACTCACTAATTGGGAAAGAGATAAATCTTGAAGCTCTTACCATATGAAGATATAGAAAAGATGATTGAAGAGGTCGATTGGGCAGATTTATAAGATCGCTTGTGGTAGGGAGGCAATGAATGGATGAAACAAGCCCTAACAAATCCAGGTGCAAATCCAGGCGAGAGGGATGAGATGGAAATACGAGAGTGTGATAGAAAAAATTAGGGTCGGATTTAGGAACCCTAAACCATCGGCTCAAATTGATAACTGGGAGGTAAGAACCCTAAATCCTCAGCTCATTAGGGTCGAATTAAGAGTGTACGAGTTTGTTGGAACCAAGAATTAGGTTTTTGGTGGAGGTTATGGATCGAGGAATTGAGGAAGTTGTGGATGAAGATGAAGGCCCTAATTCGAAGAGGCGGGCAATTTTTGGGATGAATAGGCGGGGTTAATTTTTTGGATTTCATTTTTCCCCCTAAAAACGCGTGTTTCCTAAAAAAATATAAAGCAACACAGTTACACGACGCACAGTTTTTGATAGGTGCCCTCCGTATTTTTTTTTCTAACACAAATTTAAGGGCACGCCAAAAATAGGTGTCTTCTATGCTTCAAATTTTGGAAAGCTAACATTAATTTTTAGGGCACGCACAAATGCGCGCCCTTTATCCGTGTGTGTCATTGATTGCGCATCGTAAAAGGCTATTTTTCTAGTAGTGTAATCACCCATCATAGAATAGCATCAAACATGATAAAATCTTCAATAACAAATAATTTCACAAGTCTTAAATATCATGTTCCCCATTTTCCAAAATTCTTGTTCTTCATATTCCTAGCTAGATTTTCATACAGATTGTAGTTGACTCCAAGAACTCTTCCACCATTACTTAGAAAGATTATCCCCATTGAACATAACACATCTTTACTACATATCTGATGTAGAGAAATGTTGTTCATTAAAAAGAAATCTTCTTTAAATGAAAAACATTCCTTTACTTCAAAGTCATCTAGTAAATATTTGATATGTTTGATGAAGATAAACTTTTTAAGTAATGGTGGAAGAGGAGTTCTCGGAGTCAGCTACAATCTGTATGTAAATCTACCTACAAATAAAAGAACAAGAATCTTGAAAAAATGGGGAACATGTTATTAGATACCGCAAAATTATTTCTTTTAGACTTATAGACTCCATATTTTACCTGAAACAAAATGGAAGTTGACAGCCTTCTTCACAATATCCATAACATACACAACAAAAACAAACTTGTTCGTATAACATCATCAATAAGAAAATATTCAATCAAAAGAAATTTGACAGCCTTCTTTCAATATTCCATTGAGCATCATATGCATGCTTACCACGTATCTTTTCATCAACTTTTTGATACTCATATGTTGCTTTCAGCACATCATCACGCTTTGTATTCATCTCAGAAGTTAAAATTGCTGCTGCATATTTCATTCTCAACTTTTCCAGAATTTTTTCTTGAGAACCACATTCTTTTGGAAGACCACATTTCCATTTAGAAACTTTTTCTCCAAAATAACTCTCCATATTTCTCATAGAAAAAAATACCATAATCAACTTTGTTATAAATTGTCTTCTATGGCATTGTCAATCTTACTGGTTTAAGATTTTTATCAGCCATCTCATTTGCTGTAACATGATTGATCTCTTTTATATACCTCAAAAAAAACTTTTTCTGAAAAATCATATATGATTTCACATCAAAAAAAATATAAGTATAATAATTATAAAACATATCATATATGATTTCAAATCTAAATTATAAATATGATTTGAAACTTACAAGAGGTTTAAAAACTACACCATACTTATAATCAAAATCAGCATCATCTGCACCATTATCAATAACCTCAAAAGCACGTTTCCTCAGATTGATAACAATAAAATATATGTGCTTTTGCCTCAAAACAAGGACAAATACCTAACATCAACATGTATAATATTATAAAAAAACATATATATATATATATATATATATATATATATACATATATATATATAAATGTATAAAAAAACTAAATATACCATACCAACATCCTTCAAAACCTAAGTCTCTATCACTAGAAACACTGCGAGAGAAGTTCTCCTTGAAAACTTTATATTATCCAGTTTCATTCAAATGATTATATTCAAATGACAAAATCTATAATATAAAAAACCAGAAATGATTATATAATAAAATGATTATAAAATATAAAAAGAAAAGAATAAAATAAAAACTTACAGTGTCAACATTCATGAACAATCTGAGTGGAAAATTAACAACATCTATGAATTTCTCTTCATGATTTAGTATATGAGACCATGAATCAAGAACACTTAAATGCAAATAGGTTTTTTTATAAAGACTTTCATAATTAGCTCTAAAACCCATAACATTTGTTTCCATAAGCAAGACAATATCCTGCATATACTTATTTAAATGTCATTAAAAATAAAAAATTATAATTACAAAAACAAAAAATTATATTTAAAAAAATTACCCTGGATTTCCTTGAAGGCTAAAAAGCCATTCACAAATGACATTTTCTACTTGTGTCAAACCTGTTTTAAAATCAATTAACCTTTTCTTAACAGGTTACTTATAAACATAAGAAAATTTCATTTCTCTCTTTCCTTTGACATCTACTACTGATGTTCCTTCTTCATTTATATCTTTAGGTTTGACAGAAATTGGTATTGACGGTCCTTTTAATGTACCCAAAGGGGGTGTGAAAGAAACAAGACTAGCATCAACAACATCAACATTTGGAATAACACCCTCTGGACCAACACTTGGTTTCTTCAAATAAACTCTATCCTTAATCTTTTTCTTTGTCATATGGTCATAAGAACTTTGACTTTGAGATGACTTCTTTGAACCTTCAGAATCTTGACTAAATCCAAGACTAAAACTGGAACAAAAAACTTCTCAACTTTCCCTTCCACTTTGTCCTTTTTCAGTGACTGAGTCTCCTTTGAATCATTCAATTGTATAATTTCTAAACCATCTTTAGTAGTTTATACACAATAAAATTAAAAAAATCATATATGAATCAAGAAGAATTATAAACACAATCATATATGAATAAACAATGATTATAAACTAATTACCTCCATCTTTATTTTTATTTGAAAAATCATCTATTGATTTCCCTAAATCCAAATCAACTTCAACATCTTCAACTTCTCCATCCTTCTTTTCTACAATAACTTTATCATCCTCACCAAAATTTACAGTCCCTAAATTATTAAAATCATAAGTGAATGATCTATATAACAAATTCATGTATATTTTATGTGTAAAAAATACATAAATAAATACTTACTGTCATCAAATTAATTTTTCTCAAAAACAGTCAAATTCTCATTCGCATCATTTTCAAGTTGTTTCTGATGTATACAACCATCAACCAAGTTTTCAGTACCTATAAAATTCAAATATAAAAATTTAAAATCATATATGATTAAGCTATAAATAATAATAAAACATGCTTACCTTGATCCAAAGTTTTAAGAAAACTTTCAACAACTGGATCACAAATGAATTGACTAAAAGATACACCTTCGTGGCTATCAATTAGACCCACACTCTTAACCTTCGTGGCTATCAATTAGACCCACACTCTTAGTAACATTTTAACAACAAAATTTAAATTCATGGACTATTCTTCATTGAATCCACTTCCATTTCCTTGTTCATCATCTTCATCATCTTTCTCATTCAACAAATCATTATTTTTACCAATATCATCCTCATATACATGATCATTAACATCACCTTTACCTTCAACATGATTTTTACCAACATTGTCCTCATGTGCACCACTTCCATCCCCCTGACCACCAGAACATTTCCATTGATCATCATCTTTAAATATTTTTATCATCAATCAAAAAAATCATTCCTATAATCTTCATCATTAATCAAAACTTTCTGTACTTAAATCTTCAATAGGAAATAATAATTTCCAAATTTTCAAATTTTGACTTTAAGGAAATTTCAACACTCCCTCATTTATCTTTACAACAAGATCCTTTTTTAAATCCTCCATCTTCTGATACATATATGAAATTTTATTTTCATACACCTACATAGAAAAATATACTTACAAATAAAATACTTAAACATAAAAATGTTGGATTAGTGTCTAAGCCCGTAACTATATTTAGTATGTACTTGACTCGGTTGTGCATGGTCCTTTTGGGTTGCCTTCTCCAAAGCAACTTGACAAGGTAATTTAAGGAGAGAGAGAGAGAGAGAGTATTATGGTTTATTAATATATTATAAGAATAATATATTAAAGGAGAAATCATATTTATTTAATTAGTATTAGTCATAAATTAATTAGGAATTAATTTGGTGACTAAAAGAGATTAATAAAGTAAAGGGGCATCAACTGTCAAATGTGTGATAGTTGAGCTTTGGGCTAGGAAACCTAATGGACTAGGGGGGAACGAAATTATGATGAAGGATCATCATATTTTCATCTAAGGCCTTAATTCCAGAAGGTTCCTTGGGCTGCTTGGTGGCTAAGCTGTCCATTAGGGTTTAGACTGAAACCCAAGCAACCTACAGTATAAATATGAACCCTAGGCTATGAAAATCGGCTACACTTGATTCCAAGGGAACCCTAGGGCCGATTTTAGCATCTCTCACCCTCTCTCATATTGCCTTCTTGTTTGTGGGGTTTGTGAACCATTAGAGGAGTTACAATTGTGACTCTAAGCTCAAGATTAAGAAGACTACAAGGACTTCAAGCCATTTGAAAGAGGTAAAACAATTAGATATGTTTTTATGATGTTATTTTCGAATTATATATGATAGATCTAGGGCTGCAAGTCTTGGATTCAAAGAATGTACAATAGATAAACCTAGATCCAAGCATTAGGGTTTGTATGAGCACATAGGATTGTTCTTATGCATGAAACCCATTAGTGGTATCAGAGCCATGATTGGTTTAAGTTGTATGTGATGCTTTAACTGTTTGCTTGCTAAAAATCGTGTTTCCTTGCCTCTTCCCGACTCAACTCGGCGAGTCTGTATCTAGACTCGGCGAGTCCAGGTCTGACTTGGCGAGTCTGTGCGTCTGGCAGAGGATATTTCGAGATTTTGTTGCTGTTTTGTCATGGGATTAATGCCTAAATCGTTTTTGAAGTATAAAATCCGAATTTTATAATTTTTGCATGATTACTCCTAACAAAACAATAGATAATTTCAAATCTTTTAAACATTAGTTGTTTATATGATAAATATGGATTATTTAAATTATTTGGTAATTATCTTATGACTAAAATTGGATTAAGTCAAATATAGATAATTATGAAATTAATTGTTTAATTTAAATTATTTGTTGTTTGATC
The DNA here is from genome assembly GCF_052625555.1 of Lactuca saligna. Lineage (NCBI taxonomy): Eukaryota > Viridiplantae > Streptophyta > Magnoliopsida > Asterales > Asteraceae > Lactuca > Lactuca saligna. The sequence goes on along the minus strand of NC_136417.1, from coordinate 83,411,338 downwards.
CCTTTTGTTTGGAAAAGTTCAAAACCTGTCCTCAAGTTTTGAAATTTAAATTTTATGATTAAAAGTTAAATTTTGAGTAATTTAAATTTCAAACCCTTAGAAATTTACAAGTTTAAAATTCAACCCTATACTATTATATTATTACAAGCTTAATAAATTTATATATGTATAACTTAAAGTGCTAGTCTTACCTTTAGTAGGCCTCATTCACGATGCCGGTCTATAAGGTTGGTATAAGGTTGCTGCCTATAAAATGGCGCTTAATGGGTGTACACTCACGCTCACCGCTTGCTTGACTGATGAAGGGTCGTTAGCTGAACAGGTAGGATAAGGTAGTCATCTCCTCATTAAAAGTATAATGAATGATACAAAGTAACTACAATGTTTTTACAAATTCACAATCTTAGTTACTATAGGGCAAAATGTGAAAATGATGCTAATCCATGGAATTACACTTTGTACCATTGTCAAACGTTAGTGGAGCGTGTGTGGTTAACCGACACACGAATTTGGAGTTGACATTGGTAGCAAAGGGTGGCTCGATGTTTGTCATAGATCAATGGAGCGTGTGTGGTTTACCGGCACATTGATTAGGTGATAGAGACATTGAGTGCACCATGTTGATTCACATGGTTATTCACAACTTGTTTGCGATCCTCGGTATCCCAATCGCAAATTTGAAATGCATATCGAGATTTAAACATGCCATTGAAAAGTTCAATGAATCTCAAAAGATCTAGGAGTTTTCAAATACATTTAAAACTTAATCTCTTTTTCGTTTTTCATGGTGAGAATTAGTGAATCGTCATTCACTTACCTTCAAATTATTTACTTTTAGAGTACGACATCGCTTTCTAAGTTGTAAATAATGTTGTTGAGTCCTAGCCCTAATTTCTCATTTGGGTGTTTAATTAGGGACTCATTTTCTAATCAAACTTTGTTCCTTTATTTTTCAGATGTTTGCAAACAACAACAATAATGCTTCTGGGTCATTCTCGTTGATGAACCTATGTGAAAAGGTGACATTTGATGGGTTAAACTTCAATGAGTGGATGAGGTATATTCGCATGATCACTCGCTACGAGGACAAAGAATATATCCTCGATGAGAAGCTTGAGAAGATCATCCTAGATGTTGGTACTCCGGAAGAAATGGCCGCCTTTGAGGCCCACGAGCGTGATGCTACGAAAGTTCATTGCCTCATGCTGGCCACCATGAACCTTGAACTCCAAAAGTCCAATGAGGACATGTATCCGTATGAAATGCATCAGGATTTTCTGGACACGTACCACCAAAGCGCGAGGAAAGAGCGCTATGAGATCATTACTAATATGATCACTGCTAAGATGGGGAGTGGAGAATCCCTAACCTCTCATTTGCAGAAAATGTTGAGGTATGTTGATCATCTTCTCAAAGTTAATGTTAAGTTTGATGAGGATTTGGCTATCGACATAATCCTCCACTCCTTGCGTTCCTGCTATAACCAGTTCAGAATGACCTATTACATGAATAAGGAAGAGGTCTCCTTGAGAAAGCTACAAGGATTATTGAGGACTGCTGAGAGCAACCTCAAATACAAATCTGTTGCACCGTCCCCTACTGACGCTGCTTCTGTGATGGCAATTGGCCAAGGGGAGGGAAAAATGAGGAAGGCTCCCTCAAAGATCCACCAAAAGGGAAAGTCCCGAAATGGTTCATCCTCTAGTGGGACCAAAGAAGGCCTTGCTAAATCCTCCTCCGACCGGAAGGAAGCAGACTGCTTCTATTGCCACGAAAAGGGCCACTGGAAACGAAGCTGTGCCAAGTATCTGCAAGACATAAAGGATGGGAAGATAAAGCCCACCTTTGCAGGTATGTATTCTATTAAATATAATAACTCATCATTTTCTACTTCATGGGTTCTTGATACAGGGTGTGGTTTCCACATTTGTTCTGATTTGCAGGGCCTAAGACTAAGTAGGGAGGTGGAGCATGGAAAGATGAACTTGATTATGGGGAACAGAAGATCGTCGCCTATGACCAAAGTCGGAGTTTATTCTTTGGTGTTGAGTAATGGGTTAGGGATAGATTTAAATAATTCTTGCTATTCGCCAGATATGTCAAGAAACATCATTTCATTTCATGGATTATTTAGAAAAGATTTCAGATATTCTTTTGATAATAGTAATGGTTCTATTAATATTTATTTGAATGTTGTCTTTTATTTTAATGCATTACATTGTAATGGGATTTATGAATCTGTGATGGTTGTTGATAGTTTAGGAAATGATGTTTTGAATATTGATTCATCTACTGGTCTAGATAAGGCATGCTTGTGGCATTGTTTCCTTAGTCATGTCAACAAGAAACGCATAACCCAACTCCAAAAGGATGGAGTGTTGGAGTCGTTTGACCTTAGGGACGATGACGTGTGTGAATCTTGTTTACTTGGGAAGATGACCAAAGCACCCTTCACTGGCACTTGTGATATGGGTGAGGGTCTATTGAATCTCATACACACCGATGTGTGTGGGCCCTTTAGAACCACCACAAGGGATGCTTGCCGCTTCTACGTGACTTTTATGGATGATTATAGCAGATATGGATATATCTAATTAATCAAGCAAAAGTCAGAAACTTTTGAAAAATTCAAAGAGTTTATGAAGTGGAGAATCAGCTGGGCAGGAAAATCAAGATGCTTTGGTCGGACCGAGGAGGAGAGTACCTAAGTCTTGAGTTTCACGACTATCTAAAAGAATGCGGAATTGTTTCGCAATTAACGCCTCCGAGGATGCCACAATTGAATGGTGTGGCTGAGAGACGTAATCGGACCTTGTTGGAAATGGTTCGTTCTATGATGAGTCGGGCTTCGTTACCAATAGCTTTCTGGGGGTATGCCTTAGAGACTTCCGCCCATATCCTTAATTTAGTTCCCACCAAGAAGGTTGCCAAAACACCTCACGAGATGTGGACAGGGAAAGCTCCCTCGTTGGAACATATAAAGGTTTCGGGTTGCGAGGCTTTCGTAAGACGAGAGACTCATGACAAGCTCGAACCTTGTAGTGAGAAGTGTTATTTCATTGGCTATCCATAGAAGTCTTTTGGCTATCTCTTCTATAGACCGAGTGACAATGTTGTCTTCGTTGCTAGAAATGGAGTGTTCTGAGAAAGGGAATTGATAAGCCAAGAAGACTGTGGGAGGCAAGTTGATCTTGAAGAGATTCAGGAGTAAAGTGATGAAGGAACCTCTAACACTGACACTCAACTTGAGGAGGAAACTCCTGTTTAACCCGTTGACGAGTCCTTACCTCTTAGACGTTCTAATAGGGTTAATGTTCAACCCCAGTTCTTTGGTTTTCATATTACTACAGAAAGGGATACGTTTATTAGTGATGAAACACTGATAAATTTGGACGAACCTAGCAGTTACAAGGAAGCCATGGCAGGCCCGGAGTCTGCTAAATGGAAAGAGGCTATGGATAGCGAGATTCAGTTCATGTACGACAACCAAGTTTGGAATTTGGTTGATAATGTACCGGGTCGTAAGACAGTCGGGTGCAAATGGATCTTCAAGAAGAAGACGGACATGGATGGGAAAGTGCAAACTTATAAAGCACGATTGGTTGCGAAGGGCTTTACTCAAACTCTTGGAGTTGAATATGATGAAACCTTTTCACCAGTTGCTAAAATAAAGTCTATTAGGGTAATGCTTGTAATAGCTGCGTTTTATGATTATGAAATCTGGCAGATGGACGTAAAAGCCGCTTTCCTTAATGGAAAGTTGGCTGAGGATGTGTACATGAATCAACCAGAGGGTTTTATCGATGCGAAGCATCCAAATAGAGTGTGCAATCTTGAGAAATCCATTTATGGATTGAAGCAAGCGTCTCGCAGGTGGAATCTTTGCTTTGATGAAAAGGTCAAAGAGTTTGGTTTTCTACGAAGCGAAGATGAGTCATGTGTATATGTCAAAGCCAATGGGAGTATAGTGAGCTTCCTCGTGTTGTATGTCGATGACATACTGCTCATAGGAAACGACGTCCCAACGTTGCAGGAGGTTAAGTCCTGGCTTGGGAAGTGTTTCGCTATGAAGGACCTCGGAGAGGCTGCTTATATTTCGGGGATAAGAATAGTAAGAAATAGGGAAAAGAGACTGATAAGACTCAGTCAGGATACATATTTGGATAAGGTACTAAAACGTTTTAGTATGGAAAATTAAAAAAAAGGGGAGTTGCCAATCCAAAGCAATACCAAGCTGAGTAAGACTTAGAGCCCGAGTACAGAGGCAGAGATAGCTGATATGAGCCGAGTACCTTACGCTTCCACAGTCGGCTCAATCATGTACGCTATGACTTGTACTCGCCCTGATGTGGCCTTCGCTTTGAGCATGGTCAACAGATATCAAGGGAATCCAGGTAGAGCTCATTGGATTGCAGTTAAGAATATTCTTAAGTACATGCGAAGGACCAAGGAATGCTTTCTAGTCCTCGGTGGGAGTGATGACTTAAGGGTACGAGGGTACAGTGACACAAGTTTTCAGACGGATCAGGATAATTATCGATCACAGTCAGGCTTGGTCTTTACCCTTAACGGAGGAGCAGTGACTTGGAAAAGTTCCAAGCAGGAGACTATGGCTGACTCAACGTGTGAGTCAGAGTACACTGCTGTAAGTGAAGCATCAAAAGAGGATATATGGTTGAAGAACTTCATTGGAGACCTTGGAGTTGTGCCATCCATAAAGGAGCCCATAGAGATTTTTTGTGATAATGAAGGAGCGGTTGCCTTAAAAAAGGAATCAAGGGATCACAGTAGATCCAGGAATATCGACAGAAAGTACCATTTTATCAGACATTGGGTAGAAGAGGGACTCCTCATTGTGAAGAGCGTATCATCAGAAGAAAACCCAACAGATCCCCTTACGAAGGGACTGAGCAGGGTTAACCATTTGCAGCACGCTAGGAGCATTGGGTTGAAGGATGATATAAGTTTGGATTAGATAGGAAACATGTAATAGATATTTTGTACTTAACATTTGATGAATAAATGAAGTTGTGTTATTTATGAGTAAAGATACTATCTTGTGTTGGTTATTTATCTATTGTTTCTGTTTTGCATGTTTTGACTTCCTAAATAATAAGATTATTCGAACAGTCCACAGTCGTTCATATTTTGGAAGTAGATATGAATGAAGACTTTCACGAATTTTTTGTAGATTGTCTAAAAGGTTTTGGGCATAGCAAAAGTTTTCTACAAAGTTCGTGAGTGCTTATGAATTATGATTTGAGCATCGGAGTAAACCCGCGTTTGCTGGTATCACTTCGTGGTGTTTAACCTTAAGTGATCGCAAAGTGATAATATCATATAGTCTTAAAACTTAGAGATATGGTTTTTGTTTGCTAGTTGGTTGTGCATTGATGATGTGTAAACGCATTAGTAACTTGATGTTATAAAACACAATGTTGAGCATGATTTAATTGGTAAATAATACATGCATATGAGTCGAAGTTGATATGTTCCTTTTATTCTATGAGAATAAAGGTGATATCTTGGCCACTCAATGATTTGGTTTGATTTATGTGCCGGGCCCGGTCAGAATGAAGTTGATGTGTTCAACTAAATTCTATGTCGAACAAATCAGAGACCGAGGAACAAATATGGATTATTTAAAGTATTTGGTAATTATCTTATGAGTAAAATTGGAGTAAGTCAAATATAGGTAATTTTGAAATTAATTGTTTAATTTAAATTATTTGTTGTTTGATCCCTTTTGTTTTGAAAAGTTCAAAACTTGTCCTCAAGTTTTGAAATTTAAATTTTATGATTAAAAGTTTAATTTTAAGTAATTTAAATTTCAAACCTTTAGAATTTTACAAGTTTAAAATTCAACCCTATACTATTATATTATTACAAGCTTAATAAATATATGTATGTATAACTTAAAGTGCTAGTCTTACCGTTAGTAGGCCTCATTCACAAAGCCGGTCTATCAGGTGGGTATAAGGTTGCTGCCTATAAAATGACGCTTAATGGGTGTACACTCACACCCACCGCTTGCTTGACTGGTGGAGGGTCATTAGCCGAACGGGTAGGATAAGGCAATCCTCTCCTCATTAAAAGTATAATGAATGATACAAAGTAACTACAATGTTTTTACAAATTCCCAATATTAGTTACTTTAGGGAAAAATGTGAAAATGATGCTAATCCATGGAATTACACCTTGTACCCTTATCAAACATTAGTGGAGCGTATGTGGTTAACCGACACCCTAATTTGGAGTTGACATTAAAGGGTGGCTCGATGTTTGTCATAGATTAATGGAGCATGTGTGGTTTATCGGCACATTTATTAGGTGATAAAGACATTGAGTGCACCATGTTGATTCACATGGTTATTCACAACTTGTTTGCGATCCTCGGTATCCCAGTCGCAAATTTGTAGTACATATCGAGATTCAAACATGCCGTTGAAAAGTTTAATGAATTCAAAAGATCTAGGAGTTTTCAAATACATTTAAAACTTAATCTCTTTTTCGTTTTCCATGGTGAGAATTAGTGAACCGTCATTCACTTACCTTCAGATTATTTACTTTAAGAGTACGACATCCCTTTCTAAGTTGTAAATAATGTTATTGGGTCCTAACCCTAATTTCTCATTTGGGTGTTTAATTAAGGACTCATTTTCTAATCAAACTTTGTTCCTTTCTTTTTTAGATGTCTGCAAACAACAACAACAACGCTTCTGGGTCATTCTCGTTGATGAAACTATGTCAAAAGGTGACATTTGATGGGTCAAACTTCAATGAGTGGATGAGGTATATTCGCATGATCACACGCTACGAGGACAAAGAATATGTCCTCGATGAGAAGCTTGAGAAGATCATCCCAGATGTTGCTACTCCGGAAGAACTAGCTGCCTTTGAGGCCCACGAGCGTGATGCTACGAAAGTTCATTACATCATGCTGGCCACCATGAACCTCGAACTCCAAAAGTCCTATGAGGGCATGTATCCGTATGAAATGCATCAGGATTTGCTGGAAAGGTACCTCCAAAGCCTGAGGCAAGAGCGCTATGAGATCATTACTAACATGATCACTGCTAAGATGGGGAGTGGAGAATCCCTAACCTCTCATTTGTAGAAAATGTAGAGGTATGTTGATCATCTTCTCAAACTTAATGTTAAGTTTGATGAGGATTTGGCTATCGACATAATCCTCCACTCCTTGCCTTCCTACTACAACTAGTTCAGAATGACCTACCACATGAATAAGGAAGAGGTCTCCTTGAGCTAGCTCCAAGGATTATTAAGGACTGCTGAGAGCAACCTCAAATACAAATCTGTTGCACTGTCCCCTGCTGTCTCTGCGTCTGTGATGGCAATTGGCCAAGGGAAGGGAAAGAAGAGGAAGGCTCCCTCAAAGAGCCACCAAAAGGGAAAGTCTTGTGATGGTTCACCCTCTAGTGGGACCAAAGCAGGCCCTGCTTATCCCTCATTTGACCCCAAGGAAGAAGAGTGCTTCTATTGCCACGAAAAGGGCCACTGGAAACAAAGTTGTGCCAAGTATCTTCAAGACATAAAGGATGGGAAGATAAAGCCCACCTTTGCAGGTATGTATTCTATTAAATCTAATAACTCATCATTTGCTACTTCATGGGTTCTTGATACAGGGTGTGGTTTCTGATGGGTTTTAGCCATAAGAACATCCTATGTGCTCATACAAACCCTAATGCTTGGATCTAGGTTTCTCTATTGTACATGCAATTCATCCAAGACTATAAACCCTAAATCTAGCATATGATAATCCATATTAACATAATAATGGGTTTAAGATATTACTTTGATTGTTATGTAGCAATAACAATCATAATTCCTTCTTGTAATGACTTTAGAAAGCTTAGACTGACAAATGTCACTCCTCTAATGGTTCACAAACACCAAGAGCAAGAGGATGAAGAAGAGAAGAGAAGGAGGCTGCCCAAAACGTGTGGAAACCCTAGAGAATTAGTTCACCACGTTTTTGGAGCATAAGGGTTCTATATATAGTGAGGCTATTAGGGTTATCTAACAAGGAAACCCTAATTTGGATGCTTAAGCCCTAAGCAACCCATGGACTCCTTTCCTTAAAGGCCTTGGACGATTTCTAATGGGTTTCCCCATAGAATTCGTCCAACCTTATAATATAAGGCAATCCATAGCTCAATTGCAATTATCTTATAATTACAATTCCAGTCCTTTAAGTTTAATTAATCTCTTTTAGTTACAAAGTTAATTCTTATTAATTCTTGACTAATATTAATTAAAAAAATATGATTTCTCTTTTAATATATTATTCCCATAATATATTAATAAATCATATTTAATCCTTTCTCTCCATAATTCATCCTATCAAGTTGCTTTGGTGAAGGAAACCCAAAAGGACCATGCACCATCGGGTCAAGTACATGCCAAAATAGTTATGGACTTAGACACTAATCCAACAGTTTCCACATTTGTTCTAATTTGTAGTGCCTAAGAATAAGTAGGGAAGTGGAGCATGGAAAGATGAACCTGATTATGGGGAACAGAAGATCTTCGCTGTAACATCCAAATTTTCAAGCAAATGTAAACTTTTAAAAACATGTCAAGTGCATCAAAACATTACACTTTGTTTCCAAAATATTGATTATCAGAGTCTTTCCCAGAAACATAACATAATTGGAGGAGTTGTACGATCACACCTTGGCTTTGCCTCGATCCCCTAATGTACCTAAAACAATAAACTAAAACTGTTATCCTGTAAGCTTAGTGAGTTACCCCCAAAATACCGATACACATACAGTCCACATAATCATGTCAACAAGAACATATCATCACAACTGGGCAGAACAACACATAACGGGTCCACAGCCCTACAGACTGTAATACCCTCAAGCCCACAATACGAGTCTCCCTTAGCCCGTAAGTGTAATGCTCCCGAGCCCACAGTTCGAGTCTCCTTTAGCCCGTAACTGTAATCCTCCAAGGGTTTATTGGCTACCGCACGAAGCAGTACAACCTCAACCCATCCCATGTAACAAACACAGAAATCATAAGAATCGAGTATGCAATGATCTTATAATGACACAAGCAGTCCTACTGACCTACCTAATAGGCATAACCACTAGCATGCAACACGAAAACATACTCAACATCTAACACAACTCAAAGTAACATATCAAATGGGCTGGCCTTGGTGCCTTAGACCCCTTAGTATAGTGAGGATAACTCACCTTGCAACTGACGTCAGAAACTAGAAAGCTTCAACTCCCAGATTACCAACACGAACTTTACTACCTATAATTACCTGACATCCCTTTTTCATAAGTTTCCAAATTATCAGAATACCCTCAGAAGTCATTTGGTTAACTCTTGGTCAAAGTCAATGCCCACAGTGAAAGACAACGGTCCATGTTGACTCGACTCGTCGAGTGCAGTTCACCGGCTCGTTGAGTCCTTCCTGAACTCGAGAAGTCGTGAAGTCCTTGATTGGCTCGTTGAGTCCTCCTTTAACTCGTCGAGCTTATACGCGTCCAAGAATCGGGGAACTTTAGTCGACTCGCCGAGTTTTCTAACGACTCGTCGAGTTCAAGGCAAACTTCAACGGACTCGTCGAGTTCACGGCCAAATTCATCGGGCTCGCCGAGTTGTTTATCCAACTCGCCGAGTCCTCGCAGACCTTCATCCATGCAGACACTTTTTAAGCCATGGCAAGGCTCCAGGCTATAGATCCAAGCCTCTAAGGCACGTTTATCACGTAAAGTTGGAAACTTTACGCACATGCAATGTTCTAAAGGCTCCAAATGACCAATATATGCTTCTAATGGGGTTTTACACCTTGGGAGAGTCTCATTCTTGCACAAGCTGGAAACTTTATGTACTAAGAAGCCCAAAGGAGCTCAGTTTTTAAGTTACAACTTCAGATCTGAGGTTGCAAAGAAGGGGTATCTTCCAAACACACTATGAAACCCTAGAAGTTGCCCAAAAGAATGAATGAGGCTATGGCAATGATTTATACCTCCCAGAAGATGCTAATCACAGAAGATCTTAGGTCCTTCAAGATCCTTGTTGTTGAATGCTTGGTCTCCAAGCTCTTTTCTCTCCAAGAATCCCCACTTCAAGCTTAAAATGTACAAGATGAGCTCACACACACGATCTAGACTTAAAAGGGACAAAATGCAGTGAAGGGGAGGCTGGGAATGGCCAATGATCCTTTAAATAGGGTGTAATGACCCGAAATTTAGGGTTTCATTTGCCAGGTCCTACTCATCGAGTCCCTTTGTGGACTCGGTGAGTAGATCACTAAAGTCGCGATCCCACCTCGCTGCTACTCGACGAGTAGGGCAACCTTACTCGTCGAGTAGGACTTAAAACTAAAGAAATTCTTTTTTTAAATCCATAACTGAGAATCGGGGCATTAGAATTCTCCCCCACTTGAACTAGACTTTGTCCTCGAAGTCCTCTGGAATAAACAACACTGGGTAGTGCTTGTGCATCTCCGCCTCCGGTTCCCATGTCCACTCGGACCCCCTCCGATGTTCCCACTGCACCTTCACCAAAGGTATTTCCTTGTTCCGCAAAATCTTCTTCTCCCTTTCCAATATGGCCACATGCCTCTCCACGTAGTTTAGGCGCTCATCGACCTGAACATCATCCAACGATACTACCGCCGCCTGGTCCGTGATGCACTTCCGTAACTGCAAAACATGGAACATGCTGTGAATCCGGCTAAGCTCCTCCGGAAGCTCAAGCTTATAAGCCACTTTTCCAACCCTGGCGATGATCCTAAATGGCCTAATATACCGAGGGCCCAATTTTCCACTCTTTCTGAAGCGGATCACACCCTTCTAGGGCGAGACCTTCAGCAGTACCATGTTACCTACCAGGAATTCCAACTTAGATCGGCATCTGTCGGCGTAACTTTTCTGCCGACTCTGAGCTGTCTGCAGTCGCTTCCTGATCTGCTGAATCTTCTCGGTAGTCTGTAAGACCACCTACGTCCGACCCATTACTCTGTGACCCACCTCGCCCCAACAAGCCGGGGTGCGACACCTCCGACCGTACAACAGCTCGAATGGCGGGGCGCCAAGACTAGAGTGATAGCTGTTGTTGTAGGTGAACTCCGCAAGCGGTCGGTGAGAATCCCAACTCCCGCCGAAGTTGATGACACACGCCCTCAACATGTCTTCGAGGGTTTGAATAGTCTGCTCGCTCTGGCCGTCTGTCTGCGGGTGGAATGCTGTGCTGAAGTGCAATCGTGTGCCCAGCTCCTCGTGAAACTTTTGCCAGATACGGGAGGTAAACCTGACATCCCAATCAGAGACAATGGAGACGGGAATCCCATGGCGAGACACGATCTCGTGAACGTACACTTTGGCCAACTTCTCGGCCGAAGCGCTCTCCCGCATGGCCAAAAAATGGGCACTCTTGGTCAATCGATCCACGATGACCCAAATGGCATCAAACCCCTTCGTCTTCCTTGGAAGCTTTGTGATAAAGTCCATCGTGATCTATTCCCATTTCCACATGGGGATCTCAAGGGGATGCAGTTTTCCATGCGGCCTTTGATGTTCGGCCTTGACCATCCTACAGGTCAAGCACCTCTCGACGTACCAAGAAATCTCGTGCTTCATACCCAGCCACCAATAGCTCAAACTCACATCTTGGTACATCTTGGTGTCCCCCGGGTGAATGGAGAAGTGGAACTTATGAGCCTCCTCCATAACCATCTGTCTAACCCCACCAGACATCGGAACCCAAACCCGATCGTATCGGGTCAGCAATCCCCGGCTATCCTGCGCGAACCTGGTGTTTTCATCCTTGATCCTCTCCAGCTTCAAATTTTACGGTTGCATGCCCTTTATCTGGGCATCTCTATTCATAAGCGGGGAATCCACCGCTATCCTCATACATACCGCAGGGGTGGAAGATCCAACCGACTTGTGGCTCAAAGCATCCGCAATCATATTCTCTTTACCAGGGTGATAAAGGATCTCACAATCGTAGTCCTTGACTACATCCAGCCACCTATGCTGTCTCATGTTCAGGTTCGGCTGATCCATGATATGCCTCAAGCTCTTGTGATCTGTATAAATGGTGCAGCGGACCCCATAAAGATAATGTCTCCATATCTTGAGAGCGAACATCACCGCCCCCAGCTCTAGGTCATGCGTAGGGTATCGTTCCTCATGCGGCTTCAGCTGCCGCGATGCGTAAGCTATCACTCATCCTCTATGCATGAGGACCTCCCCTAACCCTGTGATGGATGCATCACAGAACACCACAAAATCCTCAACTCCCTCTGGGAGTGTCAAAACTGGTGCCTCACACAAACACTGACGGAGGGTCTCAAACGCCCTCTGCTATTCGGGACCCCATCGAAACTCCACCCCTTTCCTTGTCATACGCGTGAGGGGTACTGCAATCTTGGAGAAATTTCGTATGAATCTTCGGTAGTATCCTGCCAATCCCAGAAAGCTCCCAATATCTGAGGGAGATTTCGGAACCTCCCCCTGCATAACTGCCTCGATTTTGGCCGGATCGACAAAAATCCCCTCTTGGTTGACGAGATGTCCGACGAATAGGACCTCTCATAGCCAAAACTCACACTTTGAGAACTTTTCATACAGTCGTTCCCGTCTCAGGAATCCTAACAGATCTCGTAGATGCTCCTCATGCTACTCTCAGGTCTTAGAATACACCAAGATATCATCTATAAATACTATGACCGAGCAGTCAAGCATCGGTCTGCAGACCCGATTCATCAGGTCCATAAACACTGCTGGTGCATTGGTGAGCCCAAACGGCATCACCACGAACTCGTAATGTCCATAACGAGTTTGGAACACGGTCTTCTCCACGTCCTCCTCTCTGACCCTGACCTGATGGTACCCGGACCTCAAATCTATCTTGGAAAACCAAGATGCGCCCTGTAATTGATCGAATAGGTCGTCTATCCTCGGGAGTGGGTAACGGTTCTTCACTGTTAGCTTGTTTAACTCCCGGTAATCAATGCACATCCAGTGCGAACCGTCCTTCTTTCGGACGTAAAGAATCAGCGCTCCACATGGAGAACTACTAGGTCGAATGAACTGCTTGCCCAACAGTTCCTGTAGCTGCGATGACAGCTCCTGCATCTCAGGCGGCGCCAATCGGTACGACGCCTTAGAGATAGGGGCGGTACCTGGCACCAGGTCGATCCTGAACTTGACCTGCCTCTCCGGAGGTATCCTTGGCAACTCCTCCGGAACCAAATCTGAAAACTCCCTGACCACTGGTACATTGGAGACCGAAATATGGTCCCTGACTCGCGTATCTACCACGTACGCTAGATAACTCATACACCCATGCTGAAGGTACTGCCAAGCCCTGGCAGCTGACAAAAACCTGAGCCTACTCTGGTGCCCTCACCATATATAACCAGTTCTCCCCCACTTGGGGTTCGAACTACCACTCGTTGGCCCTCACAATCAATCATAGCACCGAAACTACTGAGCCAATCCATGCCCACAATCACGCACACCTCCCCCATGGGAATTGGAATCAAATCTATCGGAAAGGATACCCCGAAAATCTCCAAGTCACATCCTCGATAAACTGAAGAGGGAGAAACCCCGTGCTCGTTGGCGATAGACAATCGCAACAGACACTCTAAATCGCCCACCAGCGCACTGAACTCACTATTAAAGGACTACGACACAAAGGACCAACTCGCCCCCGAGTCAAAATAAGACCAAAGCAGGCAAAGAGTTCACCAAAAACGTACCTAATTACAGGTACAACAGATAAGCGTACAATAGATAAATCAAACAAGATGAGGATAGAAACATACCAGCAACCACGTCTGGCGCCGCTCTGGCCTCCTCCGCCGTGAGTTGGAAAGCACGTCCCTGAGCCTTCGGAGGTTTTGTCCTAACTGGTCTCCCGTCTGTAATCCTCAGAGTCGCAGGCGCTGCAGCCTGCACCGGCTTGGCGGCAAGTAACGAGCAGTTGGCACTTTATATCCACCACAAGGGATGCTTGCCGCTTCTACGTGACTTTTACGGATGATTATAGCAGATATGTATATATCTACTTAATCAAGAAAAAGTAAGAAACTTTTGAAAAGTTCAAAGAGTTTAAGAATGAAGTGGAGAATCAGCTGGGCAGGAAAATCAAGATGCTTCGGTCGGACCGAGGAGGAGAGTACCTAAGTCTTAAGTTTCACGACTACCTAAAAGAATGCAGAATTGTTTCGCAATTGACGCCTCCGAGGATGCCACAATTGATTGGTGTGGCTGAGAGACGTAATCGGACCTTGTTGGACATCCTTCTTTGCTACAATAACTTTATCATCCTCACCCAAATTTACAGTGCCTAAATTATTAAAATCATAAGTGAATGATCTATTTAACCTATTCATGTATATTTTATGTATAAAAAAAATACATAAATAAATACTTACTGTCATCAAATTCATTTTTCTCAAAAACAGTCAAATTCTCATTCGCATCATATTGAAGTCGTTTCTGATGTAGACAAACATAAACCAAGTTTTCAGTACCTATAAAATTCAAATATAAAAATTTAAAATCATATATGATTAAGCTATATATAATAATAAAATATGCTTACCTTGATCCAAAGTTTTAAGAAAACTTTCAACAATTGGATCACAGATGAATTGACGAAAAGATACACCTTCGTGGCTATCAATTAGACCTACACTCTTAGTAACATTTTTAACAACAAAATTTAAATTCATGGACTATTCTTCATTGAATCCACTTCCATTTCCTTGTTCATCATCTTCCTCATCTTTCTCATTCAACAAATCATTATTTTTACCAATATCATCCTCATATACATGATCATTAACATCACCTTTACCTTCAACATGATTTTTACCAACATTGTCATCATGTGCACCACTTCCACCCCCTGACCACCAGAACATTTCCATTGATCATCATCTCTAACATTTTCATAATCAATCAAAAAAATCATTCCCATAATCTTCATCGTTAATCAAAACTTTCTGTACTTAAATCTTCAACAGGAAATAATAATTTCCAAATTTTCAAATTTTGACTTTAAGAAAATTTCAACACTCCCTCATTTATCTTTACAACAAGATCCTTTTTTAAATCCTCCATCTTTTGATACATATATGAAATTTTATTTTCATACACCTACATAAAAAAATATACTTACAAATAAAATACTTAAACATAAAAGTTATAAATGAAACTAATAAAATAATAAATGAGTAAAACTATAAAAATACCTCCACAACATTAACTTGATTAACATCAAAATTTTCTTCATCCTCATCACACAAATCCTCATCACCACCAGATTCTTCCTCATTATACTCAGATTCTTGACGTTCTTCTTCAACATATGGTTCATTAACATCTCCACATCCAAATCCTCCATTCTCTTGTAAAATATCATCAAGAAACCTTATTTTCTCTGACGTCAAATTTAAAATAGTTGGATGTTTACGTGTGACTTGCAAATGCTGAAACTTGAAACTATTTACATACAACTACAAAAAACATATATAACAAATTAGTTAACTTTCTAAAAAGATTTACTTATGCAGTTTAATATATCATTAATCATAATATATATATATATATATATATATATATATATATATATATATATATGTATGTATGAATAATCATATATGATTATGATCTGTAATATATAATTAAATAAAACTTAGAATATATAATCATATATGATTATACAATCATATATGATTTGTAAAAATAAAATATATTATTAATTATAATAGATGTTGGTTCCTTTGAGATATATAAAAAGTTATATATGATTATAAATAATCATATAGGATTATACTGTCTGATATATAATAAATCATATATGATTATAAATCATATACGCTTAAAAATAAAAACAAAGATATTTTTACAACTAAAAAGAATATTTAATATAAAAAATTATCTCACGTACCATAAGGTATGCTGCTGGTCCATAAAAGAAAGAAGATTTTTTCTCCAGGTTGTAAACCTTCTTCGTCCTTACCAAACAATCAACAATGAGATTGCACCAGTCAATGCTACTTAAATCAGTATCTCTTTTGATTAAATACAATGGATTCAGATTACATTTTCCCATGCTTGTAGACTTACAAAATGTATTAATAAAAAGAACCAAAAAACTGATTCTAAAGTTATCATTTGCTCCACTAGTTCGAACAAGTTCATTCTTTAGCTGTTTCAATCTCAATTTATCAATATTTTCATACTATTTCAGTGACATCCCCATTTTCACGGCCAGAAAAGACCGATTTTGTTTATGCTTTATAAAAATCAGAGTACTTCTTTTCATAAAAATGTTGCAGAATTTGTTCCCAGATAAATACGATAAATACGTTATCAACATATTTTCGAAGAAACGTATTTTATTCATTTTAAAACGTTTGGGATGTCATATTCAATATAGAAACATAAGCATAAATAGAACTTACATTTATTTACACTAGTGATCTACATCTCTTTAATGTCTCAGTGTAATGTGACTTCATATCAACACCTGTGATATAAATAAACCGAGTGGGTCAGGTTGGGAAACCTGGTGGGTACATAGGGTTTTCAACCCAAAATAATATAATTATAATGTTTAAACAATCAAACAATCAACCTAATTACCCATCCCCATTATCTTCTTTAATCTTAAGGATCTACCCTAAGAATCAACTATTCCTCATTCATTCATTCCTAAGGATCATCCTAAGGAATCGGCACAAAGTCCATCGTTGCCACGGTTTACGCAACGATCACTAAGTCTGCATAGTCGCCAGGGTTTAGGTATCAAGTCTGCATGGTCACCAAGGTTTAGGCATCAAGTCTGCATGATCACCAGGGTTTAGGCATCAAGTCTGCATGATCACCAGGGTTTAGGCATCAAGTCTGTATGATCACCAGGGTTTAGAGTACACCGGGTGAACACATCCTTCACAACACCTACAGGTTGCGAGTTTGCTAGTGTTCCACTGGACTGTCTAGAATAGTCAGTGGTTGTCATCCATACTCTGCTGAATGACGGGCTATCATTTGGGAAAAAGGCTTCTCACATCGTCCACCTCTCACTCTCACCTCATGGTCTATAACACCTCTCAACTCATCATTCAACTCATATTCCATCTATTATATCTACCCATGTTTACACCAACATTATCGTAGATATAAAATACATATACAGTTTAAATCATTTAAAACATGTATAAAATCGTTCATTTAGCATAGACAACAAGTACTCAGATAATATGCACACATAGCACGTAATTTATATAAAATACTTCATATCTATGTGTAAGATGAAAGTTACTATACACTCACCTGAGAAGGTGGTGACTCGGTACTCGGACAATGCTTCGTTTACTTTAAAATAATTTCCTTCGACGAAACCTAGTATTATTACCACTAGATTTTAGTCTAATATTTACCGTGACTA
The DNA here is from genome assembly GCF_052625555.1 of Lactuca saligna. NCBI lineage: Eukaryota > Viridiplantae > Streptophyta > Magnoliopsida > Asterales > Asteraceae > Lactuca > Lactuca saligna. The sequence continues at coordinate 83,393,878 of NC_136417.1, read as the reverse complement.
ATTATTAGTCTTATTATTATTATTATTATATAAGCGTTTAAACAATACTTTCCAACCACTATGTACAGACAGGGGTCAGACATAAAACACTAGAGGGCAGGACCATTTTGGCGTATAACACTTCTGAAATCCAACAACCCTATGCAGCCCTTTAAACCCGATTCTCCGTACCGCGAGTAGTTAAAAAGATATTATAACGACACTTATATAAGTCATAATAATAGCTCAAATATTTATTATAAGTTCATAATAACAATATTAATTTTATATATAAGCTATATTAAAATAGGGTAAGCATAAGTTACTTACAAGGGGATTTTAGCTAGGAGTCGGGCTCTGCAGGTGCAGAACTTCGTCGCTGAATCTTTCATAGAAAGATTCGTCGCTGAATATTTGTACTAAACTAATGTCGAAAGAACTCAACATTAGTCTTATGATGACCGCATCGTCGATACCTTTCTAATGATATATAAATAAGTATATATATGTGTACGCATATATGATTTATACTTTATTTTAATACGTAAATATGTTATTATAATTTGTAACTCGTTCATACGAACTCCGTTTTTAACGTTCATTATATCCACATGTAGGTGGAGACGTACTCTACAAATTTCGTTTAGACTCCGTCGGCTAATTTTGAAAATATTTTTAAAGTTATATTTTTAACAGGCCGGGACAGGATTGGTCCGTTAAAATCTCATAACTTCTTCATCTGATGTCCATTTTTGTCCGTCTTTTTATCATTACACTAATAATAACGAGATCTTCGATTCTCGTTTAGGTTGTGTAGGTTAAAAACCGCTCGATCTAATACGCGAACTTCAGGCTGTACACCGCTAAGCCGAAACTTCGAAAAATCATAACTTTCTCATAAAAAGTCAGATTTGGGCGTTCTTTTTATGGACTTTCTCAGGTTAACATATTCTACGACTTTCATTTAGATTACTAACGCTAAAAGTCGCTCTATCATAAATTCACTATTTACGACTTCGCGGTGTCGTGCCGGTTCCGTCGCTAAACTTCGACGGGTCATAAATTCTTCGTTATAACTCAGATTTCGGCGCTCTTTATATGTACGAAAACCTTGTAACATATACTACAACTTGGTTACAACTATTTATTATAAATATTATTTTGCTGAAAAGTTGTTTCCGACACTTATTGCTTCAAAATTGACTAGCCCGGATCTACGGGCGTTACAATTATCTCCCCCTTAGGATGATTACGTCCCGGAAACATCAACGAAACAGGGCTCACATGATGAATCCATACGTTATATCTTCATCCGAAGTTATATCTGTAACTTTGATGTTTCTTCGAACGAGTATCTAACTCTAAGACTTCCTGACTGCAGGCGGTGCTCGATCTTGCACTTGCTCCCTATCTCACCTTAGACTCCAAATTATGACCTTTAAGTCACAATCTCGATCCTCACTGAATACGAACTTAAGATAAGTTCTTTTATTACTATCATGGATCGATGTGTCATATTCTAATGACCTCTCATCGTATGTTGTAATGCTCAGACTCTGGTCTCTTAGAGTCAAATTCCAGAATGGAATATACCTTCCTTCATGTCTAATGTGATAGAATCACATTTTAATATGTAGAATTTCTAGCTACTAACTTCTTTAACAACGAGTGTGATACTTCTATTAATCGCTTTGATTATCTCTCACTTCAATGTTCTGGCTTAAGGCAGATGCTACATCGAACTTGGTTCTCTTAACGATGTAACATACTCATCGTGGTCGGACTCAATTTGATATGACCACTAGGGTCTGAATAACAACAATCTTCTTAGTTATTGCCAAAACGATGGTAATGACATGCTTGAATAAAACGGACTTAATTATTGGCTTCTTGGTAACCTTGTGACTTTCCCTGATCCAAGCGTGAGTCCCGTGCTTCCGATAGTATATGCATCTACTACCTTTCACACCTACTCATACTCGTCCCAAGTATTGTCTCGCAGTCCCCAAGTCACCATATAGGAACATCACATAACAGTTTAACACGTCAGATAACAAAACGAAGACTTTATTATTTCTTAAAACTATTACATAGGTTTTCAAGTTCACCCTAGACTATGCCTCTAATAGGCTACATCATATGGTTCTATCTCTTTGGCTACCTCATAGCTTGATCTTCAGGTATGAATTCCTCATCCTTGGTTCCTCGCATTTTTTCTGCTTCGTCGAGGATCATGTGGAATGCTCTTGGCCTTGGTGGCGTGTTTGGCCTTGCTGCCTCGTTTTTCTTTGGGCAGTCCCTAGAAACATGACCTTCTTGGTTACATCCATAACATACCTTCTTGTTGGACGCACACTTGCTGGCGTAATGCCCTGTCTTTCCACATTTTTAGCAAGTTACCTCCTCGCTACATTTCCCGAAGTACTTCTTTTTACACTTCTCGCACCACTTGGTTTCACCTCCTCCCCCTCCTTCAGTCTTTGAGAATTTCCTTTCTTTGTTGGATTTTGAAGATCCTTCATGCTTCCTTTTCTCGCCAACTTCTGCTCTCTCCAGACCCTTTTCCCTAATATGGGTTTCAACATTCCTGGCTGCCCAGATGGCTCCTTTCAAAGTGGTTGCTTGCTTGACCATTGGTCCAAAGTCTGCTGGTAATCCATGGGCAAACTTGTTGACATTGGAGAGCTCAGTTGGAACTAGGTAAGGAACAAGCTTCATTTTCTCCGTAAAACTTGCAGCATACTCGATGACACTTATCCTTCCCTTCTTTAGATTCTGGAACTCATTGTTGATCTCCAGAAGATCCTGCTCAGAGTAGTACTGCATCTTTAAATGCACCAGAAAATCTTCCCATAACATCTTGCTCGCTTCTCCTTTGGGCATCGAATCGGCTATTAGCTTCCACCAGCTTAGTACTCCAGATTTCAACAGAGGAACCGCGAGAGCAGTCTTTTGCCTGTTGCTACACTCGCAACTCTCAAACATCGTCTTCATCTCGGAGATCCAGTTCATGACTTCCACCGGCATCAGGCTTCCGGATAGACTCGGTGGTTTGGATGCCATGCAATCCTTGTATTTTCATCTACGTCCGTCATTTCCTTCATCCTGGTGGGTTTTCCTAACTATTGGTGGGTTGGCTTGGCCAACAGTCCCACTGTAGTTTCCCTCCTCAGTCTGCCCTTCGTTCAACTTGGGCTGTTCGATCTGTATGGTCGCTTTCTCTCGATTTTGCTGGAGCAAACATCTGGTTTCCTCCATTTGATGATCCAACATCGCCTGGATCATCGCTTGCACTCCGACCATTGTTATTGACTCAGCAGCGGCTACCACAACCGGTATTTTCTCAATTACTGGGGGTTGGTTTCGGTTCCCATTTGCATTCACGTTTCCGCTATGGGTCCTTGCCATCTTGATCTATATACCGAATAAGGTGAATCTAGATCTTTATTTAGGATTGACATTTAAATCGTCCTTATCACTCCAAAACTTTTATATGCTAGTTCTAATATCGTAGTTAAACGCTTATAATCCTAAACACATAAGGTTTCCAGATCCGATTGGCAATAGACCATAGATCCGAACAAATAACATCATATCATGCACAAAGCATTTAGCACCTAAAAGCATTTTAGGCACAATCCCTAAAATAATCTAGTGCTCACACCTCACAATCATCGCTTAACATTCTAAGTTTAAGTCTAGAAATAAATCCATATTCCTAGTTCGCTTAAGCTAATGCTTTGATACCAACTGTGACATCCCCATTTTCACGGCCAGAAAAGACCGATTTTGTTTATGATTTATAAAAATCAGAGTACTTATTTTCATAAAAATGTTGCGGAATTTGTTCCCATAAAAATACGATAAATACGTTATCAAAATATTTTCGAAGAAACGTATTTTATTCATTTTAAAACGTTTGGGATGTCATATTCAATATAGAAACATAAGCATAAACAGAACTTACATTTATTTACGCTAGTGATCTACATCTCTTTAATGTCTCAGTGTAATGTGACTTCATATCAACACCTATGATATAAATAAACTGAGTGGGTCAGGTTGGGAAACCTGGTGGGTACATAGGGTTTTCAACCCAAAATAATATAATTATTATGTTTAAACAATCAAACAATCAACCCAATTACCCATCCCCATTATCTTCTTTAATCTTAAGGATCTACCCTAAGAATCAGCTATTCCTTGTTCATTCATTCCTAAGGATCATCCTAAGGAATGGGCACAAAGTCCATCGTTGCCACGGTTTACGCAACGATCACTAAGTCCGCATAGTCGCCAGGGTTTAGGCATCAAGTCTGCATGGTCACCAAGGTTTAGGCATCAAGTCTGCATGATCACCAGGGTTTAGGCATCAAGTCTGCATGATCACCAGGGTTTAGGCATCAAGTCTGTATGATCACCAGGGTTTAGAGTACACCGGGTGAACACATCGTTCACAACACCTACAGGTTGCGAGCCTACTAGTGTTCCACTGGACTGTCTAGAATAGTCCGTGGTTGTCATCCATACTCTGCTGAATGACGGGCCATCATTTGGGAAAAAGGCTTCTCACATCGTCCACCTCTCACTCTCACCTCGTGGTCTATAACACCTCTCAACTCATCATTCAACTCATATTCCATCTATTATATCTACCCATGTTTACCCCAACATTATCGTAGATATAAAATATTAAAATACATATATAGTTTAAATCATTTAAAACATGTATAAAATCGTTCATTTAGCATAGACAACAAGTACTCAGATAATATGCACACGTAGCACGTAATTTATATAAAATACTTCATATCTATGTGTAAGATGAAAGTAACTATACACTCACCTGAGAAGGTGGTGACTCGGTACTCAGACAACGCTTCGTTTACTTTAAAATAATTTCCTTCGACGAAACCTAGTATTATTACCACTAGATTTTAGTCTAATATTTACCGTGACTAATTATTAGTATTATTATTATTATTATTATTATATAAGCGTTTAAACAATACTTTCCAACCACTATGTACAGATAGGGGTCAGACATAAAACACCAGAGGGCAGGACCATTTTGGCGTATAACACTTCTGAAATCCAACAACCCTATGCAGCCCTTTAAACCAGATTCTCCGTACCGCGAGTAGTTAAAAAGATATTATAACGACACTTATATAAGTCATAATAATAGCTCAAATATTTATTATAAGTTCATAATAACAATATTAATTTTAAATATAAGCTATATTAAAATAGGGTAAGCATAAGATACTTACAAGGGGATTTTAGCTAGGAGTCAGGCTCTGTAGGGGCAAAACTTCGTCGCTGAATCTTTCTAAGAAAGATTCGTGCAGCGCTTCAGCGCTCACCTTACTATATTAAAAACTAGAGAAAGAGAAGTCGAATCACGAGGGACCGAAATGCTTGGGGGATAAGAAGAGAAAGACTCTTGAATCAAGAGAATGGTGCAAGAAATATGAGAGCCCAAGGCTCTTATTTATACTAATTGAATTTTCAAAAACTACCCTCCATAATTACTTAATGACCTTTTAGTTATATAAACAACTAAACACCCCTCTATAATGCTATTTTAAATGGATTTAATGATATTTGTACTAAACACGTAGGTGGAGACGTACTCTACAACTTTCGTTTAGACTCCGTCGGCTAATTTTGAAATTATTTTTAAAGTTATATTTTGAACAGGCCGGGACAGGATTGGTCCGTTAAAATCTCGTAACTTCTTCATCCGATGTCCATTTTCGTCTGTCTTTTTATCATTACACTAAGAATAACGAGATCTTTGATTCTCATTTAGGTTGTGTCGGCTAAACACCGCTAGATCTAATACTCAAACTTCGGGCTGTACACCGCTAAGCCGAAACTTCAAAAAATCATAACTTCCTCATAAGAAGTCAGATTTGGGCGTTCTTTTTATGGACGTTCTCAGGTTAACATATTCTACGACTTTCATTTAGATTACTAAGGCTAAAAATCACTCTATCATAAATTCACTATTTACGACTTCGCGGTGTCATGTCGGTTTCGTCGCTAAACTTCGACGGGTCATAAATTCTTCGTTATAACTCAGATTTAGGCGCTCTTTATATGTATGGAAACCTTGTAACATATACTACAACTTTGTTAAGACTATTTATTATAAATAATATTTTGCCGAAAAGTCGTTTCCGACACTTATTGCCTCAAAATTGACTAGCCCGAATCTACAGGCGTTATAGTTTCTTCCATTCAAATATAAAGCTCTCCTCATTATACTCGGAAATGTAATCCATGTTTGAAAGTAATGAGCCACCAGATGGTAATCCGAACATCTCATGAACAAACTTACTATCAACACTAACTTCACAATTTTCAAACTCCACCTTCAAAGTTTCAAAATTAAAAAGATCAAGAACATAATAAACATTCTTCAACGGTACACCAATCATCTTCATCTGTAACAAACTCCCAAATCACATAGCCCTAACACAATCCTTATTTTCTCTACTTAAACCTTGAATAACACCTAACAATGAACCGGGTGAACATCTGTTCTTCAGTGAAGGAAATTCTTTAATAACAACAACTTTTTTTCTCTTTCTTCACAACTTTAGTTTCTCTCTTTGGTTTCTTTGAAGATCCAGGACGAATCTGAAAATCAGAATCATCTTCATCAGATAGTTCATGTTTCTTACTTACAGTTTTGACCTTAACCCTCAGGTTCACTTTTGGTTGTTTAATAACTGTTTTTTTAGATTTCTTTGTGCGTGTTTGTAACACCTCCTTGGCGTTTTCTTTCTTGGAAGATGACTGTATCTTCCTTGAGCTCTCTAAAGTATATTTTTTACCTAAAATTTTCATTAGAAATATAGTGTTAGTAAAAATAAACATAATAGATATAATCAAATGCAAAAAAGGAAACATAATCACTTATGACTGCAAAAAACATGCCCTTATCATTTTTAACCTTTGAATTTTTAAGTGAAATATCTTCAACTTCATTCTCATCAACATAAGCATTTACTACAAAAAAATTAACATAATTAGTAATTAGTACTAAACAAAAATGCATATGACTAATAAACTATGATTTCAAATCACACAGTCACTAATGATTATAAAAATATACATTTATCATTAGTATTTACTAATTATTATAAATAAAATGTATAAAATCATTTATTATTATAACTAAAAATAAACATACAACCAAATCTAATGTTCAATAAACTGAAAAAAATCCAAAATCAATTATGATTACAAAAAATACCTTTAAAATTTCCTCTCTTCGAAATTTTCTCTTTAACTTCTCCAAAAAGATCTTCATATTGACGTTTGATACATAAAATTACATAAACACAAAATATGATGATCAATTATGAATAAAAAAACTAAACTATGATTTTAAATCACAAAATCACTAATGATTATAAACACATACATTTATCATTACTATTTACTAATGATTATAAACAAACGTATAAAATCACTTATGATTAGAACTAGATATAAATCTATAACTAAATGTTATATTCAATCCACTGAAAAAAATAACAAAATAAGTTATGATTACAACAAAAACCTTTAACATTAAGTTATATTTTTATTTCCAGTTCTAATCATAGATGATTTTATACGTTTTTTTAACATCGATTTTTTGAACTGTACCTTTGGAAATAACAACACTTCTACCGCCTTCGATATTTTTTTGATTTTTGAACTTCTTTTGAACATAGTTTCTTTTGAAATCCTTATATGTGAAAATATAAACAACTTACATAAAAAACCAACACAAACTAAAATCATCAAAAAACAGATCAACTCTAAACGAGAAAATAATCAAAATCAAATAAAAAAGACGAAAAACTACTGAATCAAAACAAACAACATCATTATCAACATAAAACTGCAGTTATTAATAAAATGAAAAATCACTTGCATTCTAACCTTTCATTTCCATTAATGAAGATGCGACTTCGTTTATTTTCTCCTGAATACATTTACCGATTTTACAAACTTAAATTGAATAGCTAATAAACAAAAACTATGGCAAAATGCGACAAAGAAAGAAAAAAAGGGTTTTCATGAGAGTTCCAATTGAAATTTTGATCGAGAAAGAAAGGAATGATATAGGCAGTTACAGTATCGTAGTCTGCAAACTGATATGAATCTTTGTAAAATTACAACAATAGCCCTACAATCGTTATTACTGGCGTTAATTTAATATGTTATCAATCTATTTACAGTTATGGCACCGCCACATTTTAGAAACAAAAAACATAACATCCAAGGGTTATCCACCTATCTCACAATCTCTAATTTTTTATTTATCTCAAAGGAACCAATATATATATATATATATATATATATATATATATATATATATATATATATATATATATATAATAGTGTTAAAGTTTATGTACTATCTTTATCAAATTATACATATATAAAAGGCATATTAATATATTTTTATTGATGCAAATACTCATTATATTACAATATTGCAAACTTACAAAATTAGTTAAAAACAAATACATTAGCAAACTAACACGAAAGTAAAACAAAAATAAAACACAAAATTACATGAGAAATTAAATAAAAAATTAAAAGAACGATGAAGCATTATGAAATATTATGTGGTTCATGTTGAATTATAAGTAATTAGTATTAGAACTCATATGGAGATAGGGTCGACAAGAAGTGACTTGATATGACTTATGAGCTCTTCTCCAACATGTGTGAAATGGTCCTTATTCTTGTATAGGACATCCATTACACGTGCTATGTTCATAACTCGTCTTTTTATTGGCATTTTAACATCTTTACATGTAATGGACTCTTTATTCATTTCTTTCCAAGCATCTTCAATCATCTCAATGAAAAAACCTTGTGAATGTTCCTTATCGACATCGAATTCCTTCATATAGCATTCGATGACAGAGGCAACATGCTTTCTTTCTTGTTCCTCCTGCATTTTTTTTCTTAAAATTAGCACCAGTTACATAACACATTATCCATGATCATTTAGTGAATAATACATTAGCTTCTAGGACGGAAAGGATTATTAATATGGGTTGTTTTGAAGTTACATATACATCCGTTTCTAGCATCACAAAATTCATAGTTGGTTGTACCTTGTGGGTGACAATATCATCCATCACCCTGCCTAACCCAAAACTAGCTTTGACAATAGGAGGATAGCTGAAAAGCCAATGGAATAGCTCATCCGTTATTACATTACCCTCAGCAGCAAAACTTGTAACAAGAAGAACGTTAAATGCGGTGCTGATATATGTAACATCTCTGTGTTCCTCCACTGTTGGAGTATAGTTTTCATGGTTCCATTTTGCTTCAATCATGTAGCTTCTAATGTATTCTTTGATCTGCTCAGTCACTTACCGCAAATCAATATGTTTAAAAAAAAGTCCAATAAAATAGGATTAATATTATTCTAAAAGTTCATTCTCCATATCATCCAAATTTAAAACACAACAAAAAAAGAACAAGTATTTTTAACGACAAAAAGATATGGGTACCATCATAAGCTAAAGTCGAGGAGCCATATTCGTTTTAGTTTTGTGAAAAATCACAATTACAAAGATGAAAATATGTTAGAAACTTACCGTGTCTTTGACATAATTAAGTTGATGGAGTTTTCCCATTCTTGCCAAGAATTCCCCCATTTCTTCATGAAGATCCATGAGCATTTGGTATAGAAGTTTCATGTATTCGGGAAGGTCTTCCACACATGTATTTGACCACCTATAAAATTCATTAAGAACTAAATGTAACTCGGTTTAACACTACAAGATCAATCCACATCTACAAATGACAACTTGTCAGTATAGGCTTTACCGACGACTTTTCATTGGCAAAGGGTTATAAAATTTCGCCGGGTATTATCCTTGTAGTGTATAAACGTTAACATATATGTTCTTTTAAATACCTCTGAACAGCTTCTGTAAAGATCACAAGTTATTCATAGGTACCGTAAGCATCATAGGTATCATCTATAAGTGTTGCTAAGGCAAGAACTCTAGCTATCCACGTTCTACCTACAGAATATTGAGGCTCACTATGGGTCCCTAATGCCCATAAGTAGCATTCAACCAATCTATCTCTTGCATATGGTACATTGGTTGGGATATCAAAGCGTTTCCACCACCTAGAGTAGTTTAATACATACATATTAGTATATATGAGAGATACTTTGGATCCATAATGTGTATACTCCTTATTTTAAGATATAACAAAATTATCCTATTAAATGAAAGGAGGGGTTATATATGTGTACTTGGATATTTGGCAAATCTCCTTTTTATGGAGAGATTGGAGCAGGTTATACCCTAACTTGGCAAGTTTTAGTAACGAGTGATTATGAAAGATTTGGCGTTCGTAGAAAGGTATGTAACGTATTGCCTCGAGTCTTGGCAACCTTTTATGTAAAGGTTGCTTTAGTGCCTCATGTATTTCAGTTGAAACAATTGGGTCGCTCAAAAGATGATTCTTTGCCATCTCAGCAAGACATGTTTTTGAAAAATCACGAGCATCGTCTAGTATGACCTCACTGGGCATGCTCAGAAACGTTGCCTCATACAAATCAAGTAAACCTTGAAGATCATTTTTTAATGACTCATTAAAACATCCCTCTTTCTCCTTGTATGTCTTGAAAGTTTCTGTTTCAGTCATACAAGTTGACTTCGTTAGTTCCTCGTGAAACTAATATGATTGATTGATTAATTAATACAAATTGCATGCATTACTAACCACTTGAGACGAAAAAGCCTTGTTGTCGCATGAGTCGAAACCACAAGGAAGTACCCACACCATTCCAGTTATGTTCACCATATGCATCAAAGAATTGTTGCAAGGCTTGACTAATCTCTTTTTCAAAATAATATGCAATTCCAAGGCGTTGGATAGTATCAACCAGCTTTAACAAATTCAAATGTTCTGTCGGTTCATTCAAACTTGCCGATATTTGTTTCTTCACTTCCTCTTTCAAGACATCAACCTCTTTTTCTATCCCTTCATCATATTCTTGCTTCATTTACAAATGAGACGCTATTAAGTTTGTTGAAATTATATATATATATATATATATATATATATATATATATATATATATATATATATATATATATACACACACACACACACACACACACACACACACACACACACACACACACACACACACACACACACACACACACACACACGATTTGGATACTATAAGAATCTAAAAGTTGTTGAAAGCACAAATACTATACTCCACCAATAATTTCGTCAAGGGCACAAACGTCAAACTCATTTATTGGTCGTAACGCGTTCTCACGGGACGCACTTGCATGAAACGTAATACAGACTCAAGAGAATAATCATACGCGACGAACATCCATGAAACGTCATTTAAATGAGATTTCCTTTTTGTTTTCATTTATTTGTGTTTTGTTTGTTTCCTTTTCATTTCATTTATTTGTTTCTAAGTGGATATATGCTCAGTTTTAATGTTTTTACATTTTTTTTGTTTTTTTTCCCATTTTTTTATAATATTTCTCATTTGTTAAAAAAAATTACTTTTTTTTTCTTTTTTTCATTTTTTAAGTATATTTATCACATACTTTTTTTTTGAAAAGAATATATTTATCACATACTTGAAGATAGTCGGAATTGATTTTTAAACTAAATATCGGTTTTACTTTTTGATGTTTAACAATTGTAAATATTTAAATAAGAAAATGTTAACGCTCATAATATTTTTCATTAACATATTTTTTGAATCACATTATTTTTGGATCATATAGTTTTGAATCATAACAATGTTATGTATCACGCATTTGGATCATTTTAATTTAGATAATAATATATTGAATTAAATAATGTTTTTGTTAAATGTAATATTTGGATCATTATAATTTTTTAATCATTTAATTTTGAATCACAACAAATATAATAATTAAGTATAATTAAATATTTGAATCAAATTATTTTTAGATCATAATAAGTTAAGGATCATAAACATCATAAATCATAATATTTTTCACTACTAGAAAAATGGTGTTTTCCTACGGAAAATAGCTACGGAAAATTCCGTAGCTAATTAGCTACGGAACGGCTGCGGATTAGCTACAAAATGGGACGCCCTAATTTAGTAACGAAATAGCTACGGAATAACTACGTACGCTTGTCCGTAGTTATTATGTAGCTAATTAGTTACGAAATGGCTAAGGAATAGTTACGGATTCTAATCCACAGCCATTTTGTAGCTAATTAGCTACAAAATAGTTACAGATGCTAATTCGTAGCTATTCCGTAGGTAGTTTGCTACAAAATGGCTACGAAATAACTACAGATACAAGATTTAACCATTAAATCTTGAAGATGCACACGACTTTATGAACGTTATTAATAACTATAAGTTATTGAAAATAAAGATAATCATGTGTACTAGAGGTGGGAAAAAAATGAAGAGAAAAAAATGATGTTTAATCCCCGAAAAATCGAAAATAGGAAAAATCCGTAGCTAATTAGTTACGGATTTTCCTTATTTTCGATTTTCCAGACACCAAACGTCGTTTTTTTCGCTTCGTTTTTTTACCCCTCTATTATACATGATCATCTATATTTTTACCAACTTATAGCCATTAATATCATTCATAAAGTCGTGTGTACTATCTGGATCAAGTATTCGTTTCACAGTTTAACAATGTAATCACTATACTTTTCACCATCTTGTGATGGGTTTAATTTTGTATATGTATATTTACATACATGAATGAGTTGTGGTATATGAGTACGCGTATGTGTGTATATGTACGTGTTTGTGAGTATTTTATATGTGAATGTAGATCCTAAGAGTGTTAAATCATTAAAAGAGTAATGGATCTCGTATGTGCACATGACTTTATGAATGATATTAATAACTATAAGTTTGTGAAAATATAGATAATCATGTGTAATTGAGGTGTGAATAAAACGAAGCGGAAAAAATATCGTTTGGTGGCCCAAAAATCGAAAATAAGAATTATCCGTAGCTAATTAGCCACGGATTTGCTATGGAATTCTAACAGAAAGCATATTCCGTAGCTAATATGTAGGTAATTAGCTACGGATTAGCTACAGAATATGATTTCCGTTAAAATTTCGTAGCTAATACGTAGCTAATTAGATTCGGATTAGCTACATATTTTTCTAATTTTCGATATTTCGGGCACCAAACGTCGATTTAGCTCATTTCGGGCACCTAATTATTCATTTTACATAGAACTCATTTCTCTCTCTCTCTCTCTCTCTCTCTCTCTCTCTCTCTTTTTATATATATATATATATATATATATATATATATATATATATATATATATATATATATATATATATATATGTTTGTGCCCTTGACGAAATGATTGGTGGAGTATAGTATTTGTGCTTTCAATAACTTTTAGGTTTTTACATATCCAAATCGTATGTGTATATATATATATATATATATATATATATATATATATATATATATATATATATATATATATATATATATATATATATAGATATAGATATAGACACGATTTGGATACTGTAAGAACCTAAAAGTTACTGAAAGCACAAAAACTATACTCCACCAATCATTTCGTCAAGGGTACAAACGTCAAACTTATTTACTTGGTCGTGACGCGTTCTCACGGGACGCACTTGCATGAAACGTAATATAGACTCAAGAGAATAATCATACGTGACGAACATCCATGAAATGTCATTTAAGTAAGATTTTCTTTTTGTTTTCATTTATTTGTTTTTTTTTTTGTTTCATATTATTTTTTTATTATTTTTCGTTAATAAAAATTAAATATTTTTTTAAATGGATATATGCTTAGTTTTAATGTTTTCACATTTTTTTTGTTTTTTTTTTCATTTTTTATATTTTTTTTCATTTGTTAAAAAAATTACATTTTTTTTTTCATTTTTTTAAGTATCTTTATTATATACTTGAAGATAGTCGGAATTGATTTTTTAAACTAAATATCGGTTTTACTTTTTGACGTTTAACAATTGTAAATATTTAAATAAGAAAATATTAACGCTCATAATATTTTTCATTAAGATATTTTTTGAATCACATTATTTATGGATCATATAGTTTTGAATCATAACAATTTTATGTATCACACATTTTTGGATCATTGTAATTTAGATAATAATATATTGAATTAAATAAAGTTTTTGTTAAATATAATATTTGGATCATTATAATTTTTTGATCATTTAATTTTGAATCATAACAAATATAATAATTAAGGATCATTATATATTTGAATTAAAATATTTTTAGATTATAATAAGTTAAGGATCATAAACATCTTAAATCATAATATTTTGAATAATAAATATTTTAAATCATATCTGGGTGCATCGTATTATTTTCAATATTTTTTTAAAAAAACATCTAATTTTTCATAATCAAGTTTGGTATTTAAAATACCTTATTTTTTAAAAAATATTTTTGGATAAATGATACAAAAAACACTATTTTTACACAGAAATTCGATTTTGACACCGTGTTTTTTTATGTCAATTTTGACATTGTGTTTTCCAGTTTATTACAATTTTGACCACTTAACTGGTTAACCAGGTTACATGCTGAGGTGGCATGATGACGTGTCAGTTTTGATGATGTGGCATGCTGACATGATATGCTAACGTGTCAAATTTGATTTTTTTCCACAAAAACACTAAGTTTTTACTTTTTTTCGATTTTAACACTAAGTTTAATTTTTTATTTCAATTTTGACTCTATGTTTTTTTTGTTCTAATCGAACATCATTTATCAAATTTTTTTCAATTTTGTTTCTTTTCCATTTGAAACCGTATAAGTATATTTTTTTTATTACATTTTAAACCGTATAAACATATTTTTTTCGTTTAAAAACCACATTTTTATTTAAATACAAGATGTTTTTTTTCTTACATTCAAAGCATTAGTTATATCATCAGAATCAAACTAACCATAAACTTCTAATAAGATGTAAAAATTTGATGGGTTGCAAACTTGATATCTGAGTTTTGATCGACTACACGCCTCCAAACCTCCAAACACATTTTAAAATTGCATATTTAATATAAAATACAATTTTTATATAACTAATACATATTTATATATAAAAATATGGTTTGAGTGTAAAAAAATGTATTTATACAAAACTATGGTTTTTAACTGAAAAAAAAACATATTTATACGGTTTAAATGTATTAAAAAATATTTATACGGTTTCAAATAGAAAATTGTCAGCAATGAACAAAATTAAAAAAAATGATGTTCGATTTGGAACAAAAATACATAGTGTCATTGTTGAAAGAAAAAATTAAACTTAGTGTCAAAATAAAAAAAAAAAATGAAAACGTAGTGTTTTTGTGAGAAAAAAATTTAATTTTGACACGTTAGCATAAAATGTCGGCATGCCACGTCATCAAAATTGACAGGTTATCATGCCACGTCAGCATGTAACCTAGTTAACCGGTCAAGTGGTCAGAATTGTAACAAATTGGAAAACACAGTATCAAAAATGACACAAAAAATAACACGGTGTCAAAATCGAATTTCTGTGTAAAAATAGTGTTTTTTGTATCATTTACCCAATATTTTTTGCAGATATCATTTAGATTTGTTTTTAGAGGCATGCAAATGTTGTTTTCATAATGATTAGTAATAGTTTGCATACCTGTTCACATGCCAAAAACTCATCACCCCAAATGCTCGGCAGAAAATTTACGGTGGGTCGACTAATATCCTTTTGTTCATCTGACATGTTGTATGAATGATTTGGTTCAATGTGAACAAGTTGCTTTAATTTGATGTTAAGAGAAAGGTATATATAAAAGTCGAGAAATGCATCCTTATCCTATTTTGTGTGTTCAAACTTAAAAGAGACTTGAAAATATAAAATTAATGTGGCACATATTGCATGATGGTTAAACATAGTACATGACAATCAACCAATAAATAGTATATATAAAAGTTAATAAATGCATCCTTATCTTATTTTGTGTGTTCAAACTTAAAAGGGGCTTGAAAATATAAAATTAATGTGGCACATATTGCATGATGGTTAAACATAGTACATGACAATCAACCAATAAATAGTATATATAAAAGTCAATAAATGCATCCTTATCCTATTTTGTGTGTTCAAACTTAAAAGAGCTTGAAAATATAAAATTAATGTGGCACATAATGGTTAAACATAGTATATAACAATCAACCAATAAATAATAATACAACTTTTTGCAGCAAAAGATGCCAAAAACCAAGAAAAATAATATATTTATTAGTTTATAGTTTAATCTGATTTTTTATTTTTTAAATAATCAAATTTATTTTGTCCAAATTAAAGAAACATCATTATTTCTTTTTCGGTAGAAAATAAGATTACCGTATCAATTAGATAATCGTATAAAATTAGATAATCCAGGTTTTCTGTTTAAAAAATAAATATTGAGATTAAACCGTAAATTGGTCAAAAATATTGGGATTTTATCGGAAATTTCCCATTAATAAATTGATATATTAGTTTGATATTTTTTATATTTTTTCTTAATTAACGGTCAATTTAGTTTTGTCTACATGAAATTCATAATGAATTTCAAAATCAACCAAATTAAGTTCATTTACGTCCGTTTGGTAAAGGGTTAAAGATGAAATCTGGTACTAAATTATCATATATTTATGCTTAATTAGTAATAAAACTTTGGTTAAGTTGACATTGAACTTTTACTTTTTACATCTATCTAAGATCGTTTATATAATATTTTTGCAATAACAACTTCAAAACAATCTGAAAGCATAGGGATGAAATAAACAATACAAATCTTTTAGGAGCATATTTAAAAAAAAAATAAAATTATATAAGCAAACAGATGATTTCTGTAATTTATCCTTTTATTAATTTACAATGGAACTTCAACTTATTTACCAAAAATTCATCTTATCGTCTAAACCTTTGATTTAAAAAGCTGGATGCTCTAAAATTGGTTATTTCGTTCTATGGATTCTATTTTGTTTTATATTGTTTGCTATATGAAAAATTAAATATATTCTACCCTTTTATCCATACCATTATTTCTACTAATATAAAATATAAAATAGTAATATAAAATAATACCATGTGAAATTGTTAGTCGTCTCTTAATGTATTTTTTTTAGACTTGTATTGAACTAATTATTTGTTTATATATATATATATGACCGTGCTAAGCACAACCCATGTAGATTTCTTTAATAAATTCTAAAAACAAAATGAAAGTTCAACGCTATAATAGATAATTAAATAAAAGTACATTGCTTTTTCTAGCATTTCCCACTAATTACAACAGACTTATTTCTCAAAAATACACAAAGAAATTAAAATACATAGGTCCTTGCCAGGATTGTCGTATGTAATTCTTTTGAAACACACAAATAGGTACATAAAAAAAAGAAACAAAAAATGTCAAATTGCAGAAAAGTGCAACCTATTTTCTTCCGGTTACCAAAATGTGTAAGGTACTTTAGGTAAGAGTCTATTAGCACTTCATTTGATCTTTAATCCCAAATTTCTGTAACGCCTGTGTTTCCAGGCTTGCCATTTTTATCAATGTAATGGTCTAGGTTAACCTTTGTAACCCGTTTTGAAATAATATAAGTGTATTATTTGAGTATTATGTGTTTTGTGCTTAATTGCTTAATTATGTGGTTTGATTAATTAAGAATAAAAATAAGCGTCAAAATTTAAGTGTAAAATAAACTTGATATCTTTAGATAATGTTGTAGTAGTTGAAACAAGGTTTCCGGAGATATAAAGAATGCCGAAATCCGAGTTATAACGAGGAAGTTATGACCTGTCGAAGTTTCGCGACAGAACCGGCAACGTTGAATAACGTAAAAAGTGAAATTTACGTTAAAGCGATATTTAGCCTTAGTGGTCTAAACAAGAATCGAAGATCTCGTTGTTAGTATCAAAACGATAAAAAGTTAGGCGAGAACAGACGTCAAACGAAGAAGTTATGAATTTATAACGAAATTTTCTGTCCCGGCCTATTAAAAATAAATAATAAAAATAAAGTCAAAATCAGCCGACGGAATCTAAACGAAAGTTGTAGAGCGTAGTCTCACCTTTCCGTGGATATAAAGAACGTCGAAAACGGAGTTCGTATGAAGAAGATATGAATTTCCGAAGTTTGATAAATAATTTGTATTTATTTTTAAATCAAAAATCCGGCATTATCCGAAGGGGGAGTCACGGATCTGATCTGAGGTACGCGCCGCGTACTCGAGTACGCCCCGCGTACAGCCAAAGTATCGACACTTCGGATGACACATGCAATGACGTATTTCGGAAGCAGTACGCGCTGCGTACTGCTGTACACCCCGCGTAAATGAGGCTCCCAGCCTTCTATAAATAGGATGCGAGGGCAGCCGGCCAAATTGCTAATTTCCTCTCGTTTTTGTGCCGAAGCTCTGCGTTTTTACCCCCGAAGCCATCCCGAAGCCCCGGTAATATTCCCGAGTCCCGAAGCGAGTCCCGAGATCCCGAAGATCCCGAGAAGTGCGGTTTCCGAGCCGAAGCTCTGCTCGCGAGAAGTTCGATTTTCGTAGAGATCTTCCAGATCTGCGGAGGATTATTACTTTTGCGAGTCGTAGTGCTGTCCGATCATCTTCTGATCAAGTGAGTGTATACTACCTTTCATAAACGCAATAATAATACAAGTATGGTTTGAGTGTATTAAGTTTATCGTCGTTTATACGTGCGAAGGTGTTGTTACTTTCTCATAACGTATAACTATAAAGTATTTTATACGAGATAGGTGTTATGTGTATATTTTGTTGTTATGTGTGTGAATGTATATTCACTTTCTTCTATCTTACAGATATGATTATTTCTATATGAAATATGTGTTATGTGTGTGTGCCTCATCTGTTATATGGAAAATGTATTGATCAAGCATGCTATACAGGTTTTGAAAATATGTATAAAAATGTATGTTTTTATCTACTAATATGTTGGGTAGAACATGGGTAGATAGTTGGTGTGTAATAAACAGATGAGAGGCCTCGTTGTTGTTTTGATCCAGTCATCTAGCGGAATTTAGATGACGACCACGGACTTTTCTAGATAGTCCAGTGGAACGCTATCAGGCTCATAACATGTAGGTGTTAATGAACTTGGGTGTTCATTCGCTTTATTCCATCCCCCTCATGGTTGCCTTATTTGACTTATATTGCTGAGGAACCCCCGCAGCATGTGTTGTCACCCCGATGAAAATATTCTTAGATTAGGTCCCTTGTGTTAGTTATTTTAGGGATGTAAAGTGAGAATAACGAGAATGGGTAACTGGGTTATTGTTGGTTGAAAATAATTAATTTAATTATTTATTGTGGGTTGAAAACCCTATATGCTCACCAGGCTCCCAAGCCTGACCCACTCAGTTTTATTTGTATTACAGGAAGTGGCGCAAGGGCGTAAGATGGATGAACCATCAAGTTGTTTTGTTTACAAGTCTGCATATGTTTATATTTGTTATATGACTTGTAATGTATTCGTTTATGCTTATTGGTCTGTATCGGAACATGACACCCCGAGTTTTGATTATAATGAAAATACATTTCTTTTATGAAATGCTTCGGTAAACATTGTTTTATCATGTTTTGTTTTTGGGAACAAATTCCACAACTCTTTCAAATCAAAAGGATTTACTCTGAAAATATTTAAAAGCATAAATAAAAATGTCACAGTTGGTATCAGAGCATTAGTTTAAGCGAACTAGGAATTTTTAGGATTTCTAGACTTAAACTTAGAATGCTAAGTGGAATTTTGAGATGTGTGTCTGTTATGTTTTAGACACGAGCACTAGTTTATTTTAGGAATGTTGCCTAAAATGCTTTATGTGCTAAATGTTGTATGTTGCCATATATGATATTATTTGTTCGGATCTATGGTCTGTTGCCGACCGGATCTAGAAACTTTATGTGTGTAGGATTCTAAGCGTACGTCTACGATATTAGAACTAGCATGTAAAAGTTTCGGAGTGATAAGGATGATTTGAATATCTATCGTGAATAAGGATTTAATTTCACCTTATTCGGTGTGTAGATCAAAATGGTGAGAACAAGAAGTGGAGTTGGAAATGCTGATGAAAACAGGAATCAACCACCAATGATTGAACAAAGACCTGTTGTAGCAGCAGCACCTGAGCCAATAACCATGGCTGGTGTGCAATTGATGATTCAGACGATGTTGGATCGTCAGATGGATGAAACTAGACGGTTGCTTCAACAAAATCGTGAAGAACTGTCGATTCGTGTGGAAGAGCCTGAACTGAATGAAGGGCACTCGGAAGGTGGAAATTTTAGTGGGTCTGTTGGTCAAGCCAACCCACCGATAGTTAGACAAGACAACCGTGATGGAAGGAATGATGGAATGGGATGCAAGTACAAGGACTTTTTGACTTGCAAACCATCGACCTTCAATGGAAAGGAGGATCCGATTGGGGTTATGGATTGGATCTCCGAAATGGAGCTAGCCTTCATGACGTGTGGCTGCAGAGGTAAGTTGCAAACTATCTATGCCGTGCGTCAATTTCGAGGTGGAGCCGTACGTTGGTGGAACACTCTAGGGAAAACTTTGAGCCCAAATGAGCCACTGCAATTTTCATGGGCAGAATTCTTGGTGCAGTTCAAGCGCAAGTTCTGTTCGGCTCAAAATCTATTGGAGCTAGAGAACAAGTTTCTGACTCTAACGAAAGGCAGCATGTCAGTTGATGAATACACTAACAACTTCACCGATAAGATGGAGTTTGCCTTGCGTATCGTTCCAGACGAGCTGACAAAGGTGGATCGGTATGCGAAGGGACTTCCATGGGAGTACGAGGTGCCAGTACGCCAGGCACTTACTCTAGAGGCAGCTATCTGGGCTGCCAAGTCTGTTGAGAACATGATCAAGGGGAGAACCACCAACAAGGTTGAGGTTGGTGAGAAGAGGAAGTTTGAGGGAACATCTGGTTCTGGTAAGAAAAGCAAATTTTCGAAATCTGATTCGAAAAGGTTTGGTGGGGGAAAAGGAGGCGAAGCGAAGTGGTGTGAAAAGTGTAAGAAAAAGCACTTTGGGAAATGTAGCGAGGATGTAACTTGCTACAAGTGTGGAAAGGTTGGACATTTTTCCAATGAATGTCCGAACAACAAAAGGATGTGTTTTGGTTGTAATGAAGAGGGGCACATTTTGAAAGACTGTCCGAAGAAGAAGGAGGCAGCTAAGCCCAACATTCCACCAAAGCCGAAGGCGAGAGCATTCCAGATGACACTGGAAGCTGCTAAGGATGAAGCTGATGTCGCTTCAGGTACCTTTCTCGTTAACAATTTGCCTGCCCAAATTTTATTTGATTCTAGAGCCAACTACTCCTTTATATTGCATGAATTTGGTAGAAAACTAGCTTTTCCTGTTGATAGACTAGATAATACTTTATTAGTCGAAGTTGCTAGTGGCAAGTTTGTACCTGTTAGCCATCGTATGAAAAACATCTTAATCGACCTTAATGGGAATAAGTTCTGCGAGGAATTATTGCCTATCGAACTTAACGGTTTCGACATCGTGTTGGGAATGGATTGGCTCAGCGCCAATGATGCTGAAATTTTATGCAAGAAGAAGATTGTTAAAGTAAACCCGCCTGGGAAGGAATCATTTATGCTGTATGGGGACAAACGCCGAGTGAATTCTGGAATCATTTCCCTAATGAAAGCCAGAAAGTGTTTGACCAAGGGATGTACATCATACTTAGCATTCGTGATTGATGCTAAGAAGGAAAAGAAGGTGGTGCAGAGTATTCCTGTGGTGTGTGATTATCCGGAAGTATTTCCCGAAGATCTTCCTGGATTACCACCTGATCGACAAGTGGAATTCCATATTGACTTGTTACCAGGAACCACGCCAATAGCAAAAGCACCTTATCGATTAGCACCAACGGAGATGAAGGAGCTGATGATGCAACTTCAAGAGTTGTTGGACAAAGGTTTCATTAGACCTAGTTCATCGCCCTGGGGAGCTCCGGTGTTATTCGTGAAGAAGAAAGATGGAAGTATGAGAATGTGCATTGATTACAGAGAGCTGAACAAGGCAACAATAAAGAATAGATATCCGTTGCCAAGGATTGATGACCTATTTGATCAATTGCAAGGTTCGAGCTATTTCTCGAAGATCGATCTAAGGTCAGGATATCATCAGCTGAAAGTAAGAGAGCAGGATATAGAGAAGACTGCGTTCAGAGCTAGATATGGACACTACGAGTTCTTGGTTATGTCGTTTGGACTAACCAATGCTCTGGCAGCATTCATGGATTTAATGAATAGGGTTTGTAATCCGTTCCTTGATAAATCCGTGATAGTGTTCATAGACGACATTCTGATTTACTCAAAAAGCCAGGAGGAGCATGGCAGACACTTGCGAGAAGTGTTAGAAGTTTTGAAGAAGGAGAAGCTGTATGCTAAGTTCTCAAAATGTGGTTTTTGGATTCGTGAAGTCCAATTCTTGGGTCACGTGGTCAACCAAGAAGGGATAATGGTTGATCCAGCAAAGATTGAAGCTGTAATGAAGTGGGAACAACTGAAAAGTCCCACGGAGATCCGAAGCTTTTTAGGATTAGCCGGATATTACCGAAGGTTTATCCAAGGCTTTTCTTCGATCGCTAGTCTGTTGATAGCTTTGACCCACAAAGGAGCTACTTATACTTGGAGTGATAAGCATAAAGAAGCATTCGAGAAGTTAAAGAAGAAGCTATGAGAGGCACCGATACTTTCTCTACCCGATGGAGTTGAAGACTTTGCTGTTTATAGTGATGCGTCTAGGGTTGGATTGGGTTGTGTTTTAACCCAAAGAGAAAAGGTGATAGCATATGCGTCTCGACAACTGAAAGAGCATGAAAAGAACTACCCGACTCATGATTTGGAGTTGGTAGCGGTAGTTTTCGCTCTGAAGATATGGAGGCATTACCTCTATGGCACTAAGTGCAAACTTTTCACTGATCATAAGAGTCTCCAATATCTCTTTAATCAGAAGGAATTGAATATGAGGCAACGACGCTGGCTGGAATTACTCAAGGACTACGACTGCGAGATACTTTACCACCCCGGTAAGGCTAATGTTGTTGCTGATGCTCTCAGTCGGAAAGTCAATCTTGAAAGGAAAAGGCCAAGAGCGTTGAGAATTGAAGTTGTCTCGACCATTGTGGAAAGTATAAAGAAAGCTCAAGAGGAAGCTTCTGAGAAAAATGACCGAAAGGAGGAACGTTTGGGTAAAATGTTGGTGTTTGGTACAAACGGTCATGGACTGAAGGTATTCCAAGATCGTATTTGGGTACCTAAGTTAGGAGGAATTAGAGATCTTCTGATGGAAGAAGCTCACAAGACCATGTATTCGATTCATCCCGGTAGCACTAAAATGTATAGGGACCTGAAACCCTTCTACTGGTGGCCGACGATGAAGCTTGATGTTGCAAAGTATGTGGCCGAGTGTGTGACTTGTGCGAGAGTCAAGACACAACATCAGAAACCGTATGGGAGTTTAGAACCTTTACCTGTGCCTATGGGTAAGTGGGAAGACATTGCTATGGATTTTGTCACTAAACTACCCAGAACAAAGAATGGTCACGACATGATTTGGGTGGTCGTTGATCGATTCACTAAGAGTGCACATTTCATAGCAGCCAAGGAGAAATGGTCTATGGAAAAGCTTGCGAATTCTTATGTGAAGGAAATTATGAGACTTCACAGTGTTCCGCTAACAATTGTGTCGGATCGTGATAGTCGTTTCACCTCAAGGTTTTGGAAAAGTCTACAAGAGGAAATGGGTACCAAGTTATGTTTAAGTACAGCTTACCATCCGCAGACTGATGGTCAGAGTGAAAGAACGATACAAACACTTGAAGATATGCTGAGAGCATGTACCTTGGAATTCCTAGGTAATTGGGATGAACATTTACCGTTGGTATAATTTTCCTATAACAATAGTTTTCACTCGAGCATTACGATGGCACCTTACCAAGCTTTGTATGGACAAAAGTGTCGTACGCCGTCTTGTTGGCTTGAGGCTGGGGAAAAGCAGTTTATGGGACCGGAGATGGTTCATCAAACTGCTGAAAAGTTGAAAATAATTAGGGAAAGAATGTTAGCAGCTCAAGATCGTCAAAAGAGCTATGCTGACAAGAAGCGGAGACCGATAACTTTTGAGGTTAGGGATTCGGTTTTGCTTAAAGTCTCGCCGTGGAAGGGACTTATAAGATTTGGTAAAAGGGGAAAGTTGAGTCCAAGGTTTATTGGACCATTTAAAGTTCTTCAGAGGATTGGGAACCAAGCTTACAAGCTCGAATTACCCGAAGAACTGAATGGAATTCACAACACATTTCATGTGTGTTATTTGAGAAAGTTCACGGGAGAAGTTCCCGATATAATTCCAATTTTTGAATTGAGAATCGATGAGAACAAAAGGTTGATTGAAGAACCAGAGGCAATTGTTGACCGAAAGACTAAGAAGTTGCGACGCAAGATGGTCGAGTTAGTGCTTGTCTGATGGAATCACACGAATGGGCCGAATCTCACCTGGGAGACGGAGAGTGACATGTTGAGTCGCTATCCGCATTTGTTTGTTGATGTGTGATTCCGGGGACGGAATCATTCTAAGGTGGAGAGAATTGTAACGCCTATGTTTCCAGGCTTGCCATTTTTATCAATGTAATGGTCTAGGTTAACCTTTGTAACCCGTTTTGAAATAATATAAGTGTATTATTTGAGTATTATGTGTTTTGTGCTTAATTGCTTAATTATGTGGTTTGCTTAATTAAGAATAAAAATAAGCGTCAAAATTTAAGTGTAAAATAAACTTGATATCTTTAGATAATGTTGTAGTAGTTCAAAAAAGGTTTCCGGAGATATAAAGAATGCCGAAATCCGAGTTACAACGAGGAAGTTATGACCTGTCGAAGTTTCGCGATAGAACAGGCAACGCTGAATAACGTAAAAAGTGAAATTTACGTTAAAGAGATATTTAGCCTTAGTGATCTAAACGAGAATCGAAGATCTCGTTGTTAGTATCAAAACGATAAAAAGTTAGGCGAGAACGGACGTCAAACGAAGAAGTTATGAATTTATAACAAAATTTTCTGTCACGGCCTATTAAAAATAAATAATAAAAATAAAGTCAAAATCAGCTGACGGAGTCTAAACGAAAGTTGTAGAGCGTAGTCTCACCTTTCCGTGGATATAAAGAACGTCGAAAACGGAGTTCGTATGAAGAAGATATGAATTTCCGAAGTTTGATAAATAATTTGTATTTATTTTTAAATCAAAAATCCGGCATTATCTGAAGGGGGAGTCACAGATCTGATCCGAGGTACGCGCCGCGTACTCGAGTACATCCCGCATACAGCCAAAGTGTCGACACTTCGGATGACGCATGCGATGACGCATTTCGGAAGCAGTACGCGCTGCGTACTGCTGTACGCCCCGCGTAAATGAGGCTCCCAGCCTCCTATAAATAGGATGCGAGGGCAGCCGGCCAAATTGCTAATTTCCTCTCATTTTTGTGCCGAAGCTCTGCGTTTTTACCCCCGAAGCCATCCCGAAGCCCCGGTAATATTCCCGAGTCCCGAAGCGAGTCCCGAGATCCCGAAGATCCCGAGAAGTGCGGTTTCCGAGCCGAAGCTCTGCCCACGAGAAGTTCGATTTTCGTAGAGATCTTTCAGATCTGCGGAGGATTATTACTTTTGCGAGTCGTAGTGCTGTCCGATCATCTTCTGATCAAGTGAGTGTATACTACCTTTCATAAACGCAATAATAATACAAGTATGGTTTGAGTGTATTAAGTTTATCGTCGTTTATACGTGCGAAGGCGTTGTTTCTTGCTCATAACGTATAACTATAAAGTATTTTATACGAGATACGTGTTATGTGTATATTTTGTTGTTATGTGTGTGAATGTATATTCACTTTCTTCTATCTTACAGATATGATTATTTCTATATGAAATACGTGTTATGTGTGTGTGCCTCATCTGTTATATGGAAAATGTATTGATCAAGTATGCTATACAGGTTTTGAAAATATGTATAAAAATGTATGTTTTTATCTACTAATATGTTGGGTAGAACATGGGTAGATAGTTGGTGTGTAATAAACAGATGAGAGGCCTCGTTGTTGTTTTGATCCAGTCATCTAGCTGAATTTAGATGACGACCACAGAGTTTTCTAGATAGTCAAGTGGAACGCTATCAGGCTCATAACCTGTAGGTGTTAATGAACTTGGTTGTTCATTCGCTGTATTCCATCCCCCTCATGGTTGCCTTATTTGGCTTATATTGCTGAGGAACCCCCGCAGCATGTGTTGTCACCCCGATGAAAATATTCTTAGATTAGGTCCCTTGTGTTAGTTATTTTAGGGACGTAGAGTGAGAATAACGGGAATGGGTAACTGGGTTATTGTTGGTTGAAAATAATTAATTTAATTATTTATTGTGGGTTGAAAACCCTATATGCTCACCAGGCTCTCAAGCCTGACCCACTCAGTTTTATTTGTATTACAGGAAGTGGCGCAAGGGCGTAAGATGGATGAACCATCAAGTTGTTTTGTTTACAAGTCTGCATATGTTTATATTTGTTATATGACTTGTAATGTATTCGTTTATGCTTATTGGTCTGTATCGGAACATGACACCCCGAGTTTTGATTATAATGAAAATACATTTCTTTTATGAAATGCTTCGGTAAACATTGTTTTATCATGTTTTGTTTTTGGGAACAAATTCCGCAACTCTTTCAAATCAAAAGGATTTACTCTGAAAATATTTAAAAGCATAAATGAAAATCGGTCTTTTCTGGCCAAGATTTTGGGGATGTCAAAATTTCTAACTTTCAAAAGAAAAAATTTGGATGTAGTAATAAAATCAAGTATCAAAGACTTCCAAAACACATTAGCAAACCAAGGAAACAACAATTAAGAAATACTTGTAAATAGGTAAATGACTTAATTACCCTTGATGCAGCTAAAATAAAGCCCAGAGTAAAAACAATAATTCCCACCTTTACCGTCATTGTAAGGGACATCACTATATGGTGTATGGTGTGCATTGTATAAGCCTTGATATATATATATATATATATATATATATATATATATATATATATATATATATATATATATATATATATATATATATATACTTCTTCATTTTGTCACCATAATTCTCTTTTACATATCACCAAATCATTTTAACTTAAAGTTAAAAATATTTTACTTTCTGAGCTATCTTTTATATAATAGCATCGTTCTTTTGAAGGATATTTTTTGCTTCATGGTGAAATAAGGTAATCAAAATTGAAAAGGAAATCATACATCATGGAAAATTAGGGTTCTAGGGTGTATCAAGAAGCTGCTACCTGTCAAAAGGATGCATGAATAAGTGAACAATTCAAAATTGATCACACAAATTTGAAAAAAGAGTTTGAGAATTTGTTTAAATTATGTTAACCCATCATTGATTGTAACACTCCTACCTAGCTAGTTTCTATTTTATTATCAAATTCTTTAGATTTGTTTATCAAATGACGATGCAAATAAAAAAACCCAAGCATCAAGGAAGAAATTTCATTTGTTTTGAACAAAAAAGGTTCATCAATTAAATACTATCTACAGAGTAAATTACTGAAAGACAAAATTACAAAAATGGTCCCTGTGGTTTGTCAAAAGTAACAAACTTAGTCCCTATCTATTTTTTTTGATGTATTTGACCATTGTGGTTTGTAAAAGTTGCATTGGAGGTCCTTTTTCTTAACACCGTCAATTTTAGCCGTTTGAGGTCATTAAGTTGGGGGTATATTCGTCTTTTTACGTTTGGCGCTCATTTAAGATGGATTAGGCAACGATACATCATTAACTTATCCTCATTAAGCAGATTCCAAGAAACCCCATTCTTCTCCTCTTCACCTTAGCCTACTGATCATCTTGACGATCTTCATCCTTCATCCCTCCCATCCGACTTTAGGTTTTATCAACTGAAAATTGTACTTTGTATGTGGAATTTACGTGGTCCTCATACGATTGCACCTAACCTTGATAAAGATTACAGTAAGTTGTTTCATCTTTCGTTTGGTGTTTCTTGTTTTATATATTCAAGGCTCATCATTTTTCTTTTTCAGATGGTCACGACAATTTCTTCACTTTAAAAATACATCATGGACCATTTTACAAACGGCTAAAATTGACAATGTTATGAAAAAGGACCTCCAATGCAACTTTTACAAACCACAATGGCCAAATGCATAGAAAAAATAGATAAGGACTTAGTTTGTTACTTTTGACAAACCACAGGGACCATTTTTGTAATTTTGTCTTACTGAAAAGATCTTAGATTTTGAAACCCCATCGTAACCAAAGTTGTCTTTGTTATAAAAAAAAAAGTTGGGCTTGTTGAAATCATCAGTTTCTAGAAAAATATGAATACTAATTGTTAGAAATGGCATGGGTTATGTTGGAATCATCAATTTCAAGAAAAAAATGAATACCAATAATTGAAACCGAAATGATCAATTATTTTGAAATCCCAGCATAACCTTAAAAGCTTTATGTTTCAAAAAAGAGTTGGGTTTGGTCGTATCATCAAATATCAAGAGCAATATGCACACAAACTACTGAGAATTATAACTTTTATATGAAAAATTAGTTTGGTAATATACCTTGAATTGAAGATGGGTTTTGTAAAAAATCTGTGGACATCTGGTGTCATCAGTGTCAAAAGAGGCATAAGGTGCTAAGAGCATCACCGCTTTGCGTCGAACAACATGTTTTTATTTATTTTATTTTTTTGCTGCAAAATCTTGAACTTCTTTTATCTTTCTTGTTAGTTCTTTATCCAAACAATAACAAAATCATCAATAGATAGGCTCAGTTCACCATCTATTTGATCATCAAATGAAAAACTTATCAAAAACAATATACATCAATCCAAAGGTGAATTGAACTAACTTTCATGTAACCCACCAAAGTGGATAATCGAATCCAAAGTGGCAATGGGGTTAATGAGTTAATGCAACAGTTAACCTGAATCCCCTATTTCCAATGAAGCTTGTTAACGCCTATAAACATTTGACACTTGAACAATCAAGTTTCATGTTTGGGAAGATAAAGATTTCTCACGAAAAAGATTCCGTGAATAAGAGGCAGGAAATGAAAATAAAGAACATATCAATAAGATGATCATGCATTTTGGATGTGCATACCTTCGACATTCTATTTAAGTTATTTCGTGGATGGCTTGAATTAGGAATTATGCATACCATGCCTCCTATAAGCTTAGTTAGCCACAGCTCATGCATACACTCCCTCAACAGACCCTATGACAGCAACATTTGATACTACTCTTAGTAATTATGAAAAACATAATGACGAAAGCCCTTTAGCCCACGACTTGTAATCACAGCACCTACAGAAAACTGATCACAACAAAATATAGTTAAAATCTAAAGCATTATATGTTAGGTCCTTATAAAATCAGATTCTAGCAAAAATTTTAAATCCCTACATCGTTTTTACCTTGGACGTAACCCTAGTTTAAAAAAATTGAAAATCAAACGAAATTGTTCCTTCAGCGATGTACATAGTTGTCGCAACCGTGAGGATTTAGTAGAAAATTAGGAGAAGTTGACGTTTTGAACAAAGTCCGGGATTTGATACAGTCCATCGTGGAGAAGAGCACCATTTTTTAGAGAGAGGTAGAGAAAGGGGAAGAGAATCGATTTTGAAAATTGATTTCAAGTTCTCAAGAGAGAGAGAGAGAGAGAGAGAGAGAGAGAGAGAGAGAGAGAGAGACGATGCAGGTTCGTGTTCTTTATTTCACTGGAGAACAAGGAAGGGTCATTATGGTGACAAGCAACATCAAACACCGAATTAGTACAACCACATATATGAATTGTTTCTTAAGAGAAACCTGAGAAAGAGAACTTAGAGAAGCACAGGTTGCTAAATATTAAATTTTAGAGCATTAGGTATGGGTCACGTTATAACACCAAGTTCATATGCCACCTCATCTTTAACACCAAGGGGGAAATGGTGTTTCTCATATTATAACATGTTAAGAAGTAGAGAGAGAAAGAAATAAAATGAATTGATTGGTTGATAAAGGCAACAACCAATTAAACTTCCCATTGCTTCTTGTGCTCGTCACAACAAGATATGCCATAACATCCTCTTAACAAGAAAGAGGGGTGGTGTTCATCTTGTTATGACTAGGTTATGAGGTGTAACATCAGCAAAAATTACACTTCTCATTGCCCATATCGTATACTCTTAGTCTAGCAAATTAGCAAGAGGTGAAGCAGTGTATGGGAAATATCATGTCTTGGGAAAAGGATGCCAGCTGTCTCCTCCTTGGAACGTGTCTTTTTCTTGGTGAAGAAGAACGTGACTCAGCTTTTGGGAGAGATTAGAAAAAAGATTTCTTGAACTTGATGAACACGCAAGCTCCTTCACGCGCCAAAATTTTTGATGAAGTGCAAACTGCACGCTCCTTCACGCGCCAAATGAAGAATCCTGATTTCGGGTTTCCTAAATTCCTCAAAAATCAATCAAATTTCCACAAAAATCCAGCAAAAATAAACAAAAAAATTTCTACAACCACTTTCCTTAAAATTTAAGAAACATGGTTTACTTATATATATATATATATATATATATATATATATATATATATATATATATATATATATATATATATATAGAGAGAGAGAGAGAGAGGGAGAGAGAGAGGTTATAATGTGAAATCTCTTAGTTCTCTGTCTTAATTGATTAACGTGAATACATTCAACATCACATAACTATCGTAATTTTCATGCATTTTCACTAAATCTTATTCATTTTTGTTTTCACGCATTGTTTTTCATTAATTTTCATTATTACATAATACTACTCAATAAAAATTCTGACAATATTCTGACAGATTGTGAATAATAAAAAAATCTATAATAATTTATAAACGATTTAGTTAGTGAGAATGTGTTATAATGACAATAATTATGTGAAATTGAACGTATTCACATTATCAAATACCATATTTCTTTGTCATTCTCGCAAAATAGCACTGTCCACACGTCCGCACAATATAAGTCGATCCACATTTGAACCTATATATATATATATATATATATATATATATATATATATATATATATATATATATATATATATAGGGTAAAGTGAATATACCTAACAACCTTATATAAGCTTAGGTACCTAACCATATCATACTACATAATTTTGTATCATATTTGCATTGTAATAACCCAAAGTTCTTAAAATTCAACCTCATAACTTGATTGCTTCTAAAATCTTTGGACTTTCACCATTATCTTCCTCCAAATGACGTCTTTCTATCGGAGACCCCCTGGTGGGTTTCATATACTACCGTTACAAATCAAATGGTGTAGGAGGAATATAATGGTGAATGTCTGAAAATCTTGGAAGTAAATCAAGTTAAGAGTTGAAGTTTAAGAACCTTAGACGATTGCAATGGAAATATAATGCAAAACAATATAGTATAATGTGGTTAGGTACCTAAGCTTATATAAGGTTGTTAGGTATATTCACTTTACCCATATATATATATATATATATATATATATATATATATATATATATATATATATATATATATATATATATATATATATATATATACAGGTTCATTTGAGACCATTCTAATTTTGAGACCGTGAGATCAAATCGAAAAATAATTTTAAATTGCAAAATAAATGGAAAAATTCAAAAATTCTTTTTTTAAATATTATTTTCGGAACATGAATTAACTAATAAAAATAAAAAAAAATCTTTTTTTTTGAAAAATAATTGAAATATTCTAATAAAATATTACACTGACATATTCTAAAAAATAATTTTAAAATGCAGAATAAATGGAAATATCTAAAAATTCTTTTTTTAAATATTATTTTCGAAACTTGTATTAACTAAAAAAATAAAAATAAATAAAAATAAATATATTTTTTTTTAAAATACGTGAAATATTCTAATAGAATATTACACTGACATATTCTAAAAAATAATTTTAAAATGCAAAATAAATGGAAAAATCCTAAAATTCTTTTTTTAAATTCTATTTTCGGAACTTGAATTAACTTGAAAAAATAAAAATAAAAATAAAAGAATGCGTCTCACGGTCTCATAATATTAGGCCGTCTCACATGAACTTAACCATATATATATATATATATATATATATATATATATATATATATATATATATATATATATATATATATATATATAGTAGCTGTTTACGCACGCTAAGCGACGGGTGTGAATAGTTTTTTTCAGGATGAAAGTCATTTCGACTGTATATTTAACTGAAAAAAGGTTTAGGGTGAAATTTAGGAATCTAGAAAACCATAGGGACCATTTATGTAATTTTGTCATGATTTTCAACAAGTTAGTGTATCATATTATAATATATATAAACAAACTTAAAAGAGTGTACATGTAATTAATAACATTAATAATGGTTGACTATAGATTATTAATCACGTAACACTTGTTTATACACCACACTAGACAAATGTCCGCGCGTTGCGTGGGATATAAAAAATATTTTATATTAAAAATAACTAAATCATTGTTATTAAAAATTAAATAATAATTTAATAAAAAATATAAAAAATGATTTTTAGTATTGTTATTACGTTGAACTATATTATAAGAGATAAGGTTGGAACTTGAAGTTGTTTTATCATATACATAGTTATATGATTAAAATAAAAATAAATAAATAATAAATAAATCGTTATTGTTATCTATTAAATAATAATTTATTATTAAATTAAAACGTTTATATTAAATATTATCATTATCTAGAAAATACGATAACAGATACATCTTTTTATCTATCTTAAATTTTATCATTGTGTACAACATATCATAATATGTTCTACTTTTTATATTAAATAGTAAAAATAAAATGTTTTTTTTATCATAAATATTACGATAATTATGTAGAACATATGATAATAGTGACGTCTTTTATAAGGTTAAAACTTTAAATTGTATTACATACATGGTTATAAAACTTGGCTAATACAACAAAATACACGACATGTTACTTAAACTCGACCTCCAATGGAAGTGAGTTTGCCTAACTCAACCAGAAGACACTCAGATCCTTATTAAACTCGATCCAAATCTAAAAGATACAATCCAAAATCATTTTCGAAATTCTGAAATTTAATTCATCACTTGTCGACAAAGACAATCTCACCAAAGAATACACTCAACGTCCTACAAAGTTAGATGCAAGGAAGATCTCATGGCTTAGTCCCTTTAAAATATTTCACAATCTTTCCTATTCATAGAGGATAATACATTCTCTTGTTTACTCTCACGATCAATGTGGGATGAAGACATTTTAATTAAACTCATTTCTTTATTTGCCAATAATTTCATTTCGTTAAATAAAATATTAAATAATAAAAATAAAATGTTATCCAGAAAATTTATTGTTCAATAGTTTCATTTTTCAGTAATCTCGTAAGTTGCTATAAAAAATCAAGTTTTTATTGAATAACTTTTTGTTAAATCCTAAAATCATAAATTCAGTTAGGTACTTAATATAGAAAGTTTGTGTATATGTATTTTCATGATTCAAAATTTCATTATAAAATGAATTCATTTATAAAATATAATCGAGTATATAATTCATGCTTTTGAATAAAAATGGTTTTTTGAACAATTATAATTTTATGTTTATGTAGATTTTTTTATATTTATATAAGATTATGTAACTTATAATATTATTATAAACAATTTGAATAATCATGGGAGTTTCAAATATATGTACTGAAAGAAAAATGCTTCATTTATCGGTCCAAATTGATCAAACTCGGACCGATTCAGCTTAATATACCAAACTAGATAACGTTTTTTCTATTGAAACCCGGTTTGTATATATTTTGTGTTTTTGAATCAAATTTATTTTTCAAACAATTATAATTTTGTGTTTAGGTAACTTATTTATAATATTCTTAGAAACAATTTGAAAAATAATGGGAGTTTCAAATGTATGTGGTGAAAGGAAAATGCTTCCTTTATCGGTCCAAATTGATCAAACTCAGACCGATTCAACTCAATATACTAAACTACATAATGGTTTTTCAACTGAAACTCTGTTTGAAACCAAAAAAAACTTGTTCAAAACCATTCTCGGGATTCTAAAACTTAAATAGACAGTTGCCAATAATGACAATCTCACCAAAGAATACCCTCAACATCCTAAAAAGGTAGGCATAAGGAAGCTCTCATGGTTTGGTCCCTTTGAAACATTTCACAACATTTCCTATTTATAGAAGAGGAAACGTTCTCTTGTTTACTCTCACCATCGATGTGGGATGAAGACATTGTAATAAAACACGCTTTCTTGTTAATAAAACATTACTCAACTTATTTAGTAAAACGCCCTTTTTCTTGTTTACCCTTTCTTTTATTGTTCAATAATTCCATTTTTCTATAATCTCGTAAGTTGCTATCCAAAAAAGTAAGTTCTTATTGAATAACTTTTTGTTCAATTCTAAAATCATAAATTCAGTTTGGTACTTAATATAAAAAGCTTGTTTATATGTATTTTCAAGATTCAAAAGTTCATTATAAAAAGAATTCATTTATAAAATATAATCTGCGTATATATTTTGTGCTTTTTTAATCAAATAGAATTTTCAAACAATTATAATTTTATTTTTAGGTAGATGTTTTTTTTTTATATTTATATAACATTATCTAACTTTTTTAAAATATCATTGGAAACAATTTGAAAAACCATAGGAGTTTCAAATGTATGTAGTGAAAGAAAAATGCTTCTTTTATGGTCCAAATAGATCAAACTCGGACCGATTCAACTAAATATACCAAACTACATATTTGTTTTCTAGTGAAACCTGGTTTGTATATATTTCGTGCTTTTGAATCAAAGTGATTTTTCAAACAGTTATAATTTTAGGTTTAGGTAGATGCTTTAATATATTTATATAAAATTATGTAACTTATTTATAATATTATTAGAAATAATTTGAAAAATCATGGTAGTTTCAAATGTTTGTTGTGAAAGGAAAATGATTCCTTTATCGGTCCAAATTGATCCAACTCCGGTTCAACTCAATATACCCAACCACATAATTTTTTTCTAACTGAAACACGGTTTAAAACTGAAAAAATTCGGTTCAAAACCATTTTTGGAATTCTAAAAGTTAACCGGACACTTGCCAATATAGACAATCTCACCAAATAATACCTTCAAAATCCTACAAAGGTCGGCATGAGGAAGTTCTCATGGTTTAGTCCCTTTGAAACATTTCACAACCTTCCTATTTATAGAAGAGGAAACATTCTCTTGTTTACTCTCACCATCGATGTGGGATGAAGACATTGTAATAAAACACCCTTTCTTGTTTATAGAACATTATTTAACTTATTTATAATATTATTGTAAAGAAATTGAAAAGTCATGGGAGTTTCAAAAGAATGTGGCGAAAGGAAATTAAAAAATGGGGTTTTAAATGCATGAGATTCAAGAAAAAATGTTAGCTTTATAAGTATGTATGATTTGAGGTGTAAATTTTGTCGTAGTTGAACATATATACCTATATCCGATTTTTTTTCCCTAAGCTTTCTTGATTCTCATTGCAAAATATATTTGAATAAAAAATTATTTTCTTTAAAGTTTGAATGGAAACAAATCATTTTTAGACGGACTTAGAAGAATCCATAGAAAAAAATACAATGATAAATAGTTTCTTTTACGTATCGCGTTTCATGTTTCATAAAACCAAGATCATCAAAGTAACCCACCCATTTGTATCAAACATTGATATGAATTATGAGCATTGGCTTAGCATGCAGAATTAAAGAACACACAAAGAACATGATTATTTGGGTGTTTAAGAGATGCAATCGATTATGAAATGTGTTTACAAAAAAGGATCTAGATCTAAATCTACATAATTAACACACATTAACTTTCTCAATGTTACATCTCTCAAACACACCTCTACATGTGGTATGAACCCACCTTATATAGAGGTGTTTACATCTCTCTCTCTCTCTTTATATATATATATATATATATATATATATATATATATATATATATATGTATATCTCATGTCATATGGCTACTTTACCACATGCAACTAGGTCTACACAAGTTAAACCATTTACAAGTCATATATGGATAACTTTGTACCCAACATTCTCCCTCTCAAAGTTAGGAATGGACGACACGCTTCAATCTGGAAAATCCAAAACATCTTCAATTTTTAGCTTCGTTTACGAATCGCCTTTGACAAAATTTCACAAATTTTGGTAGAAATTCTCAATTTCCAAATTCTACAGTGACCCGGTACGCCCAAAACAGCCAAAAAAGCGAAACTCTACCCCATTTGCGAAACTGAATAGAAAGCGTCAATTCGTATTAAGTGTAGGGGTCTATTTTGAAAATATAACAATTTCTATAAATTTTCTACCAAATTGTGAAGTTGGATAAATTCTGACAAATCTTCGAAACTTCAGGTACCAACTTCGAAACTTCTGCACAATTCTTCAAAATGTTGAAATTATACCCCAATGTCGAATGTAGGTATAAACTCCAAATTTCGAAAAAAAAGTGCAGGGACTTATTTCGAAAACTTTATTCATTTTCTCCCCAAATGTCGAAAAATTATCCTCATTTCAAAGGTGGTTACAAACTGTCAAACCATCAAAACTTTAAGGACCAATTTCGAAACATTTATATCTTCGTCAATTCGTTACCCAGTGAATTGAATTAACCTTGGCGATAAAAAATCTTCTTCCGAATTCGTTATCAAAGTCACGAACATAACCCTTCAAAATCAATACCGTCGAAATCAATATCTTCAAACACGATACCGATCAACAAATTTCATCGAGTGATGTCGAATGTCGAGTGGGCAATCCAAAACCTTCGTTCTTTAAGGAAAACCCGGTTATCGACCTTCACTTTTCATAGTTCAACAATTCACTTTTCATTCAAGCCTTGACATCAAAATCCAAACCCTCGAAATCAAATAACCAAACCTTCGCTTTTTGACACCAACGATTCCTTCATTCTTAATCGACTGCCAAAATCATCAGCTGTAAAATAAACATTCACTCTTCTCCCTTCTTGTTCATAATCAATCGTCGACATTAACCAAATCCTTTCTTTTTCGCTTTTAAGTGAAATTAAATTCCCATTCAGTACATACTAATCGACACAAAATAAATTTCATCACTTCACCACCTTCATCAAAATACGTCATAAACATACATACTTTGCACACTGACCAACACAGGGACCCTTCACCATCACGATTTCATGTTTTCTTTAACACATCAAGTATAGCCGCTCGAAATCAAAATCTCAGCTTTCGTTCTCAATTGAGTTCCTAAAATCATTCGACACCTATAACACTACAAGAAAAACACGTTGCTAAGGAAGTCGCTATGGAACTTATTTTCATTTTTAATCTGCAATGGATCGTGCTATTGAATTTCGTTCCATAGCAATGCTTCTACCACATTATCTACATATTTTATTTCTAGTAGCAAAAATGGGACTTGCTAGGGAAAATGCTACCGACTCCAAATCTGTTGGTATTATGCTACCGATATTTCTATGAAACAAAAATTCGTAGAAAATTTTCAACGACATTTGTTACGGAATTACTTTTCGTTGTACTACTGCTATGAAATTAATTATCGTGGTTATTATGCAATGGAGTTTGTGACGGAAACCAATTTCATAGTTGATTTGCTATGGAAGTACCATTCGTAGGTATTTTCTAGGGAATTCTGCTATGAAATTTGATTTCATTTGCTTATTTTGCTATGGAACAAAAAGCCTAGCTAATTTGTGATGAAATTTGTTACAAAATTATATTCCATAGCAACGTTGATAAGGAGTAGTACAATTTCATAGATACTTACCTACGAAAATTTGCACCGGCAATAAAACCCGTGAAATCATCAAGTTCATGATGGTATGTATGGTTTGTTTCTTTGTTGGGATGTTGTATGCTTAATTAACTTTCTTATTCAATGGATGAATTATTATTATGATCAATGGAATTTGTAAGATATGGTTTGATTGATATGTTTTGAATTGTTAATATATTTTGTTTGTTTTATTGTATTTTATATGTATTTAATAGTAGGAAAGAACAAACATTTGCTATTATATATGTTTATGTTATCTTGAATATTTTTTTAGCATTTCAATATAAAAAAAACTGGATTATAACATAAATGATTACTTAATTGGATATTTAATGAAAATATTATTCATACAAATATCTCAGAAACACATATCCCCTTTTAGTAAATGCTTTCAATGTACCAAAGAATGATGAAATTTCATTTTATTTAATTAATTATCATGAAGGGCACTAATACATAACATCACATTTAACAATTCGCATGCAAAACTAAAAATTATACAATGTAACCATCCTTTTGTACAGAAACAAAAACATCTACTCATTATCTTCTTCCTCCTTTTTTTCTTCATTGCTCGATGTACTATACTCATAACTACCCTCGCTGTCAGGAATACCATCATTGTCGTCCTCATGAATTTCACCTTCTTCATCAATGTTATTTTCATTATCTGGACCACTGACATGTCCGGCCTGATCATCACAATTGTTTGTATTGGCTGTACTTGGTATAATTATTTGATTTGATTCGACTTCATCTTCTTGGAAAGCAACGTCTTTCCGAGGATGATTTTCATCGATCCAACCACGAGGTTTAACTTTAAATACAACCTACCAGTCCAAGGTCTTTGTTTTTGAACTTGGGTAAGGAATGTAACACACCTGAGTGGCTTGCATGGCTAAAACAAATGACTCGAACTTGTTGTATTTTCTTTTGACGTTTATCTCAACCAAGTTATATTGTTTGTGAACCTTAACTCCTATGATAGATGTTGGATCATACTAATGACATTTAAACAAAACTGTGGTTTTAGGTGGGTAACCAAGGTACTCGACTTCTAAAATTTCCTCTACCTTACCATAATAATCACCTCCTTGGATACTAACCCACAACCCACTATTGGTTGTTGATTTGCTTAGACCATGAGCTTCTGTGTGAAATTTGTAACCATTGACAAAGTATACACTATATGATTTCACTTTTTTTTGAATGGCATTTTGGAAAGGACAGATATATACTTGTTGTTTATCTGGATCTTACTAGCATATATGAAAAATAGTAAAACACTTAATTAGAGTTAATTATAAGCATAACAAAAAAATAATAAAATACAAAGATACAAAAATAACACCCACATAGTTTTGAAACCATACTACAAAGTTCTTCTCAACTTCGGTTACAAGCTCATGTTCATCCATATCCCCAATAAGTTCGATCATATCTTCTTCAAATATTATGTATCACCATTTGAATAACATTTTTAAAGTTACTATGATGTAAAAAACAAAATCATGAATGCAATGTTAATTTAGAGAAATTACACAACAAATTATTATTATAATTTAAAGGGATGCATGTTATGTACCTGATGTAATGCTTAATCTTATCTTCGTTAAGGAGTATGTAATTTTGGGCAGCATGCACTTCCTCATCAAACATCATTCTATTCGTGAATCTTCCATAATGACGCCCATGATATGAAAATATATATAACATTTCGTTGTTAGCATCTGGTTTCTCATCTCCTCCTCCATCATCATTTCGTGGCAACTTTCTATTATGTGTGGGGACACCCATCTCAAAATAATGAGAGCAAAATGTTGATGCTTCACGTAGCAAGTACGTGTTAACAACAGACCCTTCCACTTGAGCTTTATTTTTCACATCTTTTTTCAACTGATTTAGATATCTATAGTGAAGATTATTTAAATTAGCTTGCAAAAGTAGCAACATATATACATTATGATGTACCATACTAACCTTTCAAATGGATACATCCACCGATATTGAACGAGGCCAACTATCTTCGCTTCGTATGGAAAATGTATTGGTAAATGTTCCATGGAATTTAAAATACTAGGGACAAAGATGGTCTCTAATTCACATAGAATTATTGGGATCTCGGTTTCAATCCTGTCCATGTCTTTTTTTGTGATTGATGTTGATGTTAATGTTTTGAAGAAAATACTCAACTCTGTTAATGCTTCCCACACATGTTTTGACAACATCTCACGAAATGCAATTGGTATCAATCTTTGCATAAAAACATGGCAATCGTGACTTTTCATTTCGATAGTCTACACCCTGTTAAATCAACACACCTCACAAAATTAGAAACGTAACCATCGGGGAAACACAATTTCTCCACCCATTAGCATATGGCTTTCTTTTGATTCTTGTCCGGAGCGTAGTATGCTCTTTCATTATCATCAACTCCTTTTCTCTTCCTACAACAGAGCTTCAGATCTCTTCTAGCTGCTACATTGTCCTTCGTCTTCTCTTTGACATCCATTACAGTGTAAAAAAAAGTTTTCAAATACAGTTTTCACAATATGCATAACATCAAAATTATGTCTAATGAGGCTTGTTTTCCAATATGGTAGATCCCAAAACATGCTTTTCTTTTTCCAGCCATGATTGCCACATCTTTTGTTTAGACCATCAGCATTTAGTTCAGTCACTTTTACCAAACCTAATTGTTCAATCTCCCTTAAAGTTAATTCTATCACTTCACGATTCTTCTTGAACTTATATTTATCCTTTCTATATGGGTGATTTACCTGTGTAAATCTTCTATGGTAGTCAAACCATGACATCTTATTACCATTCTTTAATCTGAATGCTTGTGTATGTTTGCCACAATGTGGACATGCTAGCTTACCTGCTATAGACCATCCAGACAACATTGCATATGCTGGAAAATCGCTTATTGTCCACATCAAAGCTGCTCTTAAATGAAAATTTTATTTTAAAGATATATCATATGTTACTACGCATTTTTTTTCCATATCTGCTCCAACTCTGCAACAACTGGTTGCAAAAATACATTTATTTTATGCTTAGGGTTTGACGGTCCTAACACAAGTACTGTCAAAAACATGTAAGGCTATTTCATGCACATAGAAGGTGGAAAATTATAAGGTGTTATAATAATAGGCCAAGATGAATATTGTTTTTCAAATGCTCCATGTGGTGCAAACCCATCTGTACTTACGCCTAATCTTACATTACGTACTTCTGCTGCAAATGAAAGATGAATTTTGTCAAATTGCTTCCAAGCTTCTGAATCAGACGGATGACACTATAACAAATCGATATCTCAAGTCAATGTAATGACTCAAAGTCAATTTCTGTAACCTATTTTGAGATAATAAAATAGTGTCAAAAATGAAATGTTCAGAAACCTCGGTTTAGATGTAGCAAGTGATAGATATCGTAACAAGATTTTCAGAAATATAAAGAACACTAAAACCCGAGTTATAACAAAGAAGTTATGACCAATCAAAGATCCGTGTAAAAAAAGGTAAAACACTGTTAAGTGTAAAAAGTGAAATTTAAATAAAAAGTTTTTTAGCCTTAGGTATCTAAACGAAAGTCGTAGATTAGGTTAAACCGTGAGCGTACATAAAAAGAACGTCCAAATCTGACTTCGTATGAGGAAGTTATGATTTTTCTAAGTTTCGGAATAACGGTAGACAACTAAAAACTAAAATCGATAATCGAGTGATTTGTAGTCGATGCAATCTAAACGAAAATCGAAGATCTCGACAATATTAGTGCAAAGGTAAAAAGTCTGACGAAAACGAACGTCGGATGAAGAAGTTATGGACTTTTAACGGACTTTTCCGGTCCCGGCCTGTTAAAAATATATAATCAAAAATAAATCAAAACTTGCCGACGAAGTCAAATTGAAAGTTGTAGAGTATATTCTCACCTACGCGTGGATATAAAGAACGTCAAAAATGGAGTCCGTATGCGAAAGTTACGCAATTTAGAAGTTTGAGGAACACAAATCGAGGCGAAGTACGCCCCATGTACAAAGGTACACCCAGCGTACCCGGTACAAGGCCTTGGATCGGCCATGTCTCCCCCTACGCCTCTACCCCCTATCCCGTCTGAAGACCAGCGTCCGATGAAGGCGTCATGCTTGACGTACGCCCAGCATACGAGCTACACCCAACGTACATCGGGGTACGCCCAACGTACAAAGCCTGGCAGCCTTCCTATAAATAGCATGCGAGACCTGCGGGGTTTGGTTGCTAATTCACCACTCCTTCTCCCAAATTTCATACTTTTTCCCTCTCGGGACTACCCCAACATCCCGGTTTCATATCCAACCTCCGAAGAAGGTCCGAAGTCCCGATGTTCCTGAGAAACTTGCTTCTTTCTAGTCGACGTGCTGCCCAAGTTAATCACCATCTTCATCAAACCATCATTTTCACTAAGTGAGTTCATACCCCTACAACCACACCTTAAATGCTTTTTAAATTCTTTTAGGGGGGGAATACAAGTAAACACACGGTTAAAATCATGTGAAAAACATCAATCTTTTACTATGAGTTTTCTTGCTATTGTTATAACTATCATACGAAAACGTTAGCATGTAAAACATATCACGATAACATTTTGCCATTTTGGAATAAAACATGTTTATATATATATCTATATATATATATATATATATATATATATATATATATATATATATATATATATATATATACCAAACTATGTTTCATTTATTTGTTCGTATAATATATTATAAACACGGGTAACCATTTCATCATAACATTATTCATTTCAAAATACGTGACTTAGTTGAGAATATGTGAGTCATTCGTCTTCACTATACCTTTCGAGGTACCACTAGAAAGTCCTTCTTTAAAACCAGAATCTCCACCCTGAGAACGTGATATGAGTGTATAGATCTATACGGTATTGATAATCCTGCATCCTGACTGTTAGCTACAGTCCAAGGGGTGAGAATTATCATAATGCTTCGACGCCTGAAGAACGTCGCTGCAGGCAAATTTATCTCAGTATGGTTAGGAAAACTCACTTGATAGACAACTATTATGGTATTCAATTTTACGGGAAAAGTAATACTACAGTTGCTTTTACGTATGATTTCCAAGCTTCTTATAGTTTTACTTACTAATAAAACTATACACAATCATTATAAGTATGGCATATTTACTTACATTTTTGGTCTTGGTTCATATAAGACTACATCTCACTTTTAGGAAAATATAGGATTTTCCTGGTTCAAATACATCCATTTGGTACAACAACGATTCATAACACTATTATTAAGAAAATATCGGATTTTCTTAAAAAGAATGCGTACTTTCAAATGGCACACATTTACTCAAATAAACTATTTATGAACTCACCAACTTAAATGTTGACACTTTTTCTTTGAAATAACTTGTATTCTTAGGAAATCGCTAAACCAGGTTAGCAACTGCTTTTGATGATTAACGCTCAGGCATTGATAAAATATTTTGGACATCATATTGTAATTGATTCTTGCAAACATGTAATACTGACAATCATGTAAACTTTTCAATTATGTATATGATGGTTGTGTGTACTACCTTTAGTATTTAATTGTTATAATACTTTACATGACATCCTCCGCCCCCGAATGTTTCTGCCGTTCTAGTTTGGGGGTGAGACAGATTGGTATCAGAGCATATTTTATAGTGAAGTAAGTATGTCAAACCATTTATAACATACAACTATAAATACAACTGGGCAAAAACACTATGATTTAGAGTTATACTTTTCAAATAAATTTTTATAAAAGTATTCATGCATACAAAGTAGGGCAGTGTCGTAATAAAATAATATAGAAGTATTATAGATAAGTTGTGCACCACAGTTACGCTTTGGAACATGTAATCGGAATTGGGAGGAATATAGCCTAATCAACTATATTTATCTGAGAGTCGACTAACGTATGCCAGGGAATAATTGTAGTAGATAACAAGTCGAAAACTTACCTAACATATGAACTTTAGAATCAAACAATACATTTACAATACTATAGGAGTATTTTGTAAATGCAATAGTTTAACCTACATGTTCAGATTTACATGTTCTAATTTCTAGTCAAGTCTCATATCCTATTCTCATACAGACACAATGACAAGATTCCCTCTACTAGGGGACCCTTACTACCCGAACCAAGGAAATGGAGGATGGGTTGAGAATGGTCCAAAAGAGGATCCCGAAGAAATTGTGAACGCAGAGGAAGAAGAAGAAGAAGAACCCATGGAGGAAGAGGAAGCAGAAGAAGAACCCATGGATGAAGAGGAAGAAGAAGAGTATGAGGGAACCGATATAGAACCATAAGTGTAAAATCCCTCACCTGCCATCCGACCTCCTATAATCAGGAGAGGCTTTTAAGGACCGACTCCCAT
The DNA here is from genome assembly GCF_052625555.1 of Lactuca saligna. Classification (NCBI taxonomy): domain Eukaryota; kingdom Viridiplantae; phylum Streptophyta; class Magnoliopsida; order Asterales; family Asteraceae; genus Lactuca; species Lactuca saligna. Next base: position 83,349,423 of record NC_136417.1, on the reverse strand, counting down.
GTGGGGAAACCTCATTCATCAATGGAGCCGACAGCAAGGAGTGTGCCCTCCGTACAGAATGTATCGAGACTTCTATAATGTTAGGAATGGAAGTTCAGCCGACAGTGCACTCCCTATTATCGTGGACAAGATAGCCAACCAAATCGATCATGCGAGGTTTACGACAATCCGTATCCGAGAAGTCAATGCAACGGCTCAAGGCAACACTGCCGAAATTACTCGTCTGGATGGACTGCATGACGACACCCGAGCCCACACTGTGGCACTCCAGGACCAAATGGATACAACCCTCACCGCGATAAGACAAATGAAGGAGCTACAAGCTACCCTTGAAAGGTGGCTAATGGAATCCAAACACTCGGAAGCAGAATCTAGTACTAAACGCAGTACGCGTCGCAAGTAGTACTTGTGCAACTGTGAAATTTTGTTATAGACTAGGACTACAGCTAAATGTTTTACTTTTATTAACTTTCTCTACTAAAGACATGTAGATGAGGTCAAATTTTCCAAACATTTCAATGTAACCATGACATATATATATATATATATATATATATATATATATATATATATTAAAGTATTCACGTTGCATGTAAATTCCCTGAATATCACTTAAATTCATAGGTTTACTTGTTGTTATGTAAACTACTATTATGAATCGAACACAAGTTCACTTTTAGGTCGAATCTTGACATATGAAGAATTCTATATAACTAACTTTTAACATTAGACTTTCAAATAATTGGAGACTTATTGTTCTTCATTATTATTTCTTTGGCAGCAAGATGCCTCCTCGTAGATCTGCTCGCCGCGTCAACAACGCAACACCAACGCCATCACCACCACCTCCACAATATGATCCCGTCATGTTACATGCTGCCATCACTGCAACAGTAGCAGCTGCTCTTACACAAATAAACACTAATAGTGCTGGCGGAACTGGAAGCAGTACCAACTACTTGAATCATGGCACTGGCCATGGGCATACCACGGAATGCACATACAAAGAATTCTCAAATGCAAAGCCAAATACTTTCAACAGGGTAGGAGGAGTTATTTCACTTATGCAATGGTTCGAGAAGACCGAAACGGTCTTCGAGATCTGTGCATGCCTGAAACAAGCAAAGTCAAGTTTGCTGCTTGCACTTTCTCTGATCGAGCCTTCACCTGGTGGAAGGGACATGTGAAAGCCCTATCTATCCTAGTTGCTAATGCCATGAACTGGGAAGATCTCAAAATCTTGATGCTGGAAGAATACTGCCTGAGGGGAGAAATCCAAAAGTTTGAGCAGGAGTTATGGAACCTAAGGATGACTGGATCGGACCTAGCCACTTACACAACCAGGTTCAATTATTTGTCAGCCTTATGCTGAGGGATGGTAAACCCAGATCCGAAGAAAGTGGAAAGGTACATCTGGAGACTGTCACCCCAGATCTAAGGGCATGTCTTGGCTTCCAACCCAATCACGCTTGACAACGCGAAGCGCTTGGCTCAACGATTGATTGATCATGGTATTAAACAAAGTACTATTACCGCTGTTTCGGAACCACCAAAGGAGGTAGGGGCTCAGAGGAAACCCTAGAACAAGAGAAAGGGGCAAGCCACACAAGAGAACCCCAAGAGGCAACAATAGTGACAGTTCATGCTGTTACCACCCCAACCACCCATGCGCCAACAAAGTCGTACTCCGGAAACCTGCCTAAGTGTAACATATGCAACTTTCACCACCATGGACCCTGTCGTGAAATGCAGTGCACTAGGTGCAACAGGAAGGGACACACTGTCCGCTTCTGCAAGGAACTAACTCAACCGGCCACTCCAGCCGCAAATGTTGGAGTAGGTCGTACTTGTTACGAGTGTGGATTAACGGGGTACTTCAGAAGGGACTGTCGAAAAGCAAACAACATGAATGCTGGTGGAGGAGGTAGAGTATTCACAATGGGCAAAGAGGAAGCCATTGAAGATCCCATGGTAGTTATTGGTACGTTTCTCCTCGATAACTACTATGCATGAATTCTTTTTGATAGTGGAGCGGAGAGGAGTTTCGTGAGTCACAAGTTTAAAAATCTACTCAAAAAAATACCCCAACCATTATATGAAACATTCATAGTCGAAATGGCTAACGGAAAAATAGAAGGTACAAAAGAAATATACCTAAATTGTATTCTTGCACCAAACACCAATTCCTTTCCAATCAACCTGATGCCAGTTTCAATAAAGAGTTTCGACGTTATCATAGGCATGGAATGGTTGAGTTCTCATCGTGTGGACATTTTATGTTACGAAAAGGTCGTTCGCCTCAATCTTCCAAATGGCAAAACCCTCGTTATTTATGGTAACAAACCTAGCACAAATCTTCGTATCATCTCCTGTGTCAAAGCTAAGAAATACTTACGCAAGGAATGCTATGCGTTCTTGGCACACGTTATAGACTTAAAACAAGGATTAAAACACATCAAGCGCATGCTTGATGTCTGTGATTTTATCTACGTTTTTTAGAAGATCTTCCAGGAGTACCACCCGCAAGACAAGTCAAATTTAGAATCGACTTAATTCCTGGAGCCACCCCTATAGCCAAAGCACCGTATCGTTTAACCCCAGCAGAGATGCAAGAGTTATCCAGGAAACTAAATGAACTGATCAGCAAAGGGTTTATCAGACCAAGCTTCTCACCTTGGGGAGCAGTAGTTCTGTTCGTGAAGAAGAAAGACGGATTTTTCAGAATGTGCATCGACTACCGAGATCTAAACAAACTCACCATTAAGAACCGGTATCCCTTGCCACGAATAGATGATCTGCTCGATCAACTCCAAGGGGAAAATTACTTTTCAAATATCGATCTGAGATCGCGATATCACCAACTACGAGTCCTGGAGAGTGATATTCCTAAAATGGTTTTCCGAACGAGATACGGTCACTACGAGTTCGTAGTGATGCCTTTTGAACTAACCAACGCACTAGCCGTGTTCATGGACTTAATGAACCGGGTATGTCATTCCTTCCTGGACAAATTTGTGATCGTGTTCATAGATGACATACTAATGTATTCAAGGAGTAAAGAAGATAATGGCCAGCACCTTAGACAAGTCTTGGAGACACTTCGAGCAGAAAAGCTATATGCCAAGTTCTCGAAGTGCGAGTTTTGGATTAGGAAAGTAGACTTCCTAAGTCACGTGGTTAGTGAAAAAGGAATCCACGTGGAGCCCTCCAAAATCAAGGCAACCAATAATTGGTCAGCACCCAAGATGCCAATGGAAATTCGTTAATTTCTAGACCTTGTTGGGTACTACCGAAGATTCATTCAAAACTTCTCAAAGATAGCAAAGACACTTACCACCTTGACACAGAAGGGTGTGGCCTTTGATAGGGAAGAGAAACAAGAGAAAGCATTCCAAACGCTAAAGCAAGCCTTGTGCAGTGCACCCATTTTGTCTATTCCAGAGGGGACAAAAGATTTCGTAGTATACTGCGATGTGTCAAATCAAGGACTAGGTTGCGTGCTGATGCAATGAGGAAAGGTTATCCTTATGCCTCACAACAACTAAAAACACACGAGGTCAACTACACCACTCATGACCTAGAGCTTGGAGCAGTAGTGTTCGCTCTGAAGATTTGGAGGCACTACCTATACGGTACAAAGTGCACCATCTTCACCGAACACAAGAGCCTTCAACACATATTTGACCAGAAGGAGTTAAATATGATGCAACAACGTTGGGTCAAACTACTCAACGACTACGAATGTGAAATTCGTTATCATCCGGGGAAAGCCAATGTAGTTGCGGATGCCCTAAGCCGAAAAGAGTACTCTGGTCGAAGAGTGAAAGCGCTAACCATGAAAATCCACTCACACCTGTCAACACAAATCAAAGAAGCCCAAATGGAAGCCTTGAAACCCAAAAACATGACAGGTGAAGCACTTAGAGGAATGGACAAAAATCTAGACATCAAAAGTGATGGAGTTCGTTATCTCATGAACCGAATCTGGACACCGAAGTATGGTGGATTTAGAGAGGTGGTCATGAATGAAGAACACAAGACTCGATACTCCGTACATCCAAGTTCAGACAAGATGTATCTGGTCTCAAAAAGCTCTATTGGTGGCCAAATATGAAAGAAAAGATTGCTACCTACGTTGGCAAGTTCTTAACTTGTGCCAAAATCAATGTAGAACATCAAAAACCCTCAGTTCTTCTCCAATAGCCCGACATACCTAAGTGGAAGTGGGAGCAGATTACCATCGACTTCATAACTAAACTTCCCAAGACGCAAGGTGGTCACGATACCTTTGGTTGATCGTCGATAGGTTAACCAAGTCTTCCCACATCTTGCCAATCAAAGAGACCGATAAGATGGAGAAACTGACAAGAACTTACACCCGGGAAATCGTGCGACTGCATGGAGTGCCAATATCTATTATCTCGAACAGGGATAGCAGATTTACATCATGATTCTAACAATCGCTACAGAAAGCCTTGGGGACTAGGCTAGATATGAGTATAGTCTATCACCTACAAACCGACGGATAGAGCGAGAGAACTATCCAAACCTTAGAAGACATGTTACAGGGTTGTGTTATAGACTTTGGTAAAGCATAGGACATCCACTTACCATTAGTTGAATTCTCATATAACAACAGCTATCATACTAGCATCGAGACTGCTCCATTTGAAGCCCTCTACAGCCACAAGTGCAGATCACCTTTGTGTTGGACGGAAGTGCGTGACACGCAGTTGGTGAGAGGTCTAGTCCCTAATAGCACTCTCACTGGCTTGGATATTATTAGAGAAACGACTAAGAATATCGTTCAAATCCATGAACGACTGAAGGCCTCCAGAGATAGATAAAAGAGCTACGCCGATAAGAGATAGAAACCCTTGGAATTTCAGGTTGGTAACCGCGTTCTACTAAAGGTATTACCCTGGAAGGGCATGATACGCTTTGGAAAGCGTGGAAAACTAAACCCAAGGCACATTGTACCCTTCAAAATTTCTGTCAGGATTGGTCCGGTAGCTTATAGACTCCAAATACCACTCGAGCTTAACAACGTACATCTTGTGTTTCACGTATCAAATATGAAGAAATGTTTATCGGATGAAAAACTTGTAATTCCACTTGAAGAGATCGAATTGAACGAAAATCTTAACTTTGTAGAAGAACCCATCAAAATCATGGATATGGAAATCAAATGAAAAAAGTAAAGTCGCATACCAATAGTGAAGGTTTGCTGGAATGCTAAGCGGGGACCTGAATTCACTTGGGAGCGAGAAGATCAGATGCAACAAAAGTACCCACACCTCTTCCCTAGTCTATAAACTCTTACCTTGTAAAATAATTTCGGGACGGAATTCCCTCTAACGGGGGGATGATGTAACAAACCGATATTTCAAGTCAATGTAATGACTCAAGGTCAATTTTCGTAACCTATTTTGAGATAATAAAATAGTGTCAAAAATGAAATGTTCAAAAACCTCAGTTTAGATGTACCAAGTGATAAATATCGTAACAAGATTTTCAGAAATATAAAGAACACTCAAATCCGAGTTATAACGAAGAAGTTATGACCAATCAATGATCCGTGTGAAAACCGATAAAACTCTGTTAAGTGTAAAAAATGAAATTTAAATAAAATGCTTTTTAGCTTTAGGTATCTAAACGAAAGTCGTAGATTAGGTTAAACCGTGAGCGTACATAAAAAGAACGTCCAAATATGAGTTTGTAAGAGGAAGTTATAGTTTTTGTATGTTTCGGAATAGCGGTAGACAACTAAAAACTTGAATCGGTAATCGAGTGATTTGTAGCCGACACAATCTAAACGAGAATCGAATATCTCGACTATAGTAGTGCAATGGCAAAAACTATGATGAAAACGGACGTCAGATGAAGAAGTTATGGATTTTTAACAGACTATTCCGGTCCCGACTTGTTAAACACATATAATTAAAAATTAATTCAAAATTTGATGATGAAGTCTAAATGAAAGTGGTAGAGTATATTCTCACCCACGCATGGATATAAAGAACGTCAAAAACAGAGTTCGTATGGGAAAGTTACACAATTTAGAAGTTTGAGGCACACAAATCGAGGTGAAGCACGCCCCGCATACAAAGGTACGCCCATCCTACCCAGTACAAGGCCTCGGATCAGCCATGATTCCCCTACGCCTCTAGCCCCTGTCCCATCCGAAGACTGGTGTCTGATGAAGGCGTCATGCCTGACGTACGCGAGTACGCCCAACGTACTTCAGGGTACGCCTAGCGTACGAAGCCTGACAACCTTCCTATAAATAGCATGCGAGACCTCCAAGTTTTGATTGCTAATTCACCACTCCTTCTCCCAAATTTCATACTTTTCCCTCTCGGGACTACCCCAACATCCCGGTTTCATATCCAAGCTCCGAAAAAGGTTCGAAGTCCCAAAGTTCCCGAGAAACTTGCTTCTTTCCAGTCGAAGTGCTACCCAAGTTAATCATTGTATTCATCAAAGCTCCGACAAAGGTCCCCTACAACCACACCTTAAATGCTTTTTAAATGTTTTTTTAAATACTTTTAGGGGGGGGGGGGGGGTGGGGGAATACAAGTAAACACACGGTTAAAATCGTGTGAAAAATATCAATCTTTTACTATGAGTTTTCTTGTTCTTGTTATAACTATCATACGAAAACGTTAGCATGCAAAACATATCACAATAACGTTTTGCCCTTTTGGAATAAAACATGTTTATATATATATATATATATATATATATATATATATATATATATATATATATATATATTTATATATATAAAACTATGTTTGATTTATATGTTCGTATAACATATCATAAACACGGGTAACCATTTCATCATAACATTATTTATCTCCAAATATGTGACTTAGTTGAGAATATGTGAGTCATTCGTCTTCACTATAACTTTCCAGGTACCACTAGAAAGTCCTGCTTTATAACCAAAATCTCTACCCAGAGAACGTGATACGAGTGTATAGATCTATTCGGGATTGATAATCCCGCATCCTGACTGTTAGCTACAGTACAAGGGGTGAAAATTATCATAACGCTTCAATGCCTGAAGAAAGTCGTTGCAGGCAAATTTATCTCAGTATGGTTATGAAAACTCATAGGATAGACAACTATTATGGTATTTATTTTTACGGAAAAAGTAATATTACTGTTGCTTTTACGTATGATTTCCATGATTCGTATAGTTTTATTTACTGATAAAACTATACATATTCATTATAAGTATGGCATATTTACTTACATTTTTGGTCTTGGTTCATATAAGACGACATCTCACTTTTAGGAAAATATAGTATTTTCCTGGTTCAAATACATCCATTTGGTAGAACAACGATTCATAACACTATTCTTAAGAAAATATCGGGTTTTCTGAAAAAGAACGCGAACTTTCAAATGACACACATTTACTCAAATAAACTACTTATGAACTCACCAACATATATGTTGACACTTTTTCTTTGAAATAACTTGTATTCTTAGGGAATCGCTAAACCAGGTTAGCAACTGCTTTTGAAGATTGACGCTCAGGCGTTGATAAAATATTTTGGACATCATATTGTAATTGATTCTTGCAAACATATAATACTGACAATCATGTAAACTTTTCAATTAGGTATATGATGGTTCACTACTAAAAAAACATCCTTCTACGACGCTCATTGCGCGTCGTAAAACGCTCAGATGACGCGCAAATGCGCGTCAAGAAAGGCCCTGCCATAAAGAGAGATGACGCACTTTTGCGTGTCGTCTATAGACAACGCACATTTACGACGTGCATTTATGATGCGCATTTACGATGCGCGGTTATGACACACAATGCGTATCAAGGAAGGCCCTGTCATAAAGGAAGACGACACGCATTTGCGTGTCGTAATGTTACGACACGCGTGTTTACGACACACAATGCATATCAAGGTAGTCCCTGTCAAGAAAGGCCATATCATAAATCAAGATGACACACATTTTTGCGTATCATAATTTTAAATGTTCTAAAAAAATATATTTATATATTTATTAATTTTTAAATTAAATTTGAATTTAATGTCTCATAATAGAAATAAAATATCATATACAAAAAATACAATCAATCGCATAAAATTTAATGTCATACAATTCTATTTGTTACAATATCTAAATTTGCATCTAATCTACTTTGTACATCAAATTCCAACTAAGTAAAGTTGCATCTTGCCTTTCATAATTCTTTAAGACTAATGCTCCAATCAGTTGATTATATGGATAAGCAGTTGTACATTGGAACATCTTAAGAATGACTTAGCCAAATTCAACTCCAAGTCTTTACTGCATCTTACTGATAATGCTGCAAGATTTGAATCAAGTGACTTCATATTCCTTTCTTCCATCAACTTTACCTGATGCACAAAATACATAGAAACAAAAAAACATTGTAGAGTAAGGGGTAATTTGGGAAAATGTGAGGAGTATCCTCTGCAAAACAAAACAAAAATATTTTTTGCAAGATTTGCTCTTCAGCATCCTCTGGAAAACAAAAAAAATATCTATCAAAAAATGAATTTTTTATAGTTTTATATTATAATTATGCTTAGAGTATTGCATACCTGAAGAACCATTTGTTAGCTCTACAACACTTTTTGAATCTGAACCTTGTCTTTCATCACTAACACCAACGCCTTTTGTAGTCCCTAGGACTCCACATAAAAGTTAGAAAAACTAAATATTCCAAAAATACCCCTAGGACTCTTTTTGTCCCAAAATCTGAATTAAACCACAACTGATGCTTCGATATCGTTGTTTCTTGCAACTTCAACATGAAGTGTTCTAATGTTGTATGTGTAAAGTTTCACACTTTACTGGAGATTCTTGGGGAAGGAAAGAGGGTTAAGCTTGAACAGAAGGTAATTTCATATCATATGCTTTTGTGTTTTAAGGTTAAATGAATCATTTCAAGATTTCAAAATTATTAAAAAAACGTTATAATTGTAGAAAACAAATTGATAACCTTCTAAAATCTTGGGATCTAAAATATATCCAATTAAAACAATGAAAATGTGATTTTGTTTTTGTTTTCAATGTTGTAGTAGTAGGAAGAGATGAAATTTTGATATAATAAACAAATCACTAAAAGTTGGTTGCTATTTCTTAAAAGGTAATTCAACTTTGGCATATTATAGCTTACCTTCTCTGTTGCTGGCAACTGCAATGAGTTCTTTCACAGCTATATCAACAACTTTGGATACAAAATCAGAACTCTGCATGGATTTTATATAAAAAGGATTAAATAATCAATTAAATAAAATAATTAAAAGTTTATTGATGGATTCCAAATAAGGCTGTGTGATTATAGATAGAGTTGAATGCCAAAAACGATTGAATCTCAGGGTACTCATTCAAAACTCTAAGATCTGCTCACAATAAAAATCCAAAAAAATAAATTAAAAATTAAAATTAGTATGTGAATTATGATAACTAATTTTAAAATTTAATAAAAATAATATGAAGAAGCAACTCACAGAGATGAGAGTACATCCCTTTTCCAGGACCACCAGCTGAAAAGGATCCACCTCCTCCCATTGTCTTTCGGTCTCTTCGAGCAGATATCCTTCTCTTTATGAGCAATACTTTGGAGTTAATCCGTTATTAGTTTGACCATCCATCCATAACGACTACACAAAACAATACACATGTTTCAGAAGGCAATATAGGGGTATTTTGGTCTTTTTAACAAAGTGATGATATTGAATTCATACAAGTGTAGATGATATTGAACTGGACGCTTTGGATGTGGATCACTCTCTCCATATCCTACTCTGCCAAACGACATAAAGTAAATTTGCAGCTCTTCAATAAGTTCCTGTCATTATGACAAGATAAATCAGAAAAAAAAAGACCAATATGTTAAAGATAATGCATATAGTGTTCATGATACCTGAGAAATTGGCAGTTTCATGTCTTTGGAGCTATCAAAGCCATGAATGACAATGATCTTGTTGATAATATATGCATGTTTATTTTTATCAATTCCAAAGTCCAAATAGATTCTAGAATCCAAATACCAAGCAGCTCATCAAAATGCTTTAAAGGATCAAGAGCTGCAAGTTGGAAGATTAACATTTTGGGAGTTATATCAGTATGTGACAAAGTATATAAAAACTTAAGAAAATTGTTTTAATCCTTAAAAAAAGTTTTTGAACATATACATAGCACTTTGCGATTTCTGCATCCGAAAGCAAGCAGCATTCGAGCATTGAGTAACTATAATCAAGCATAACTAAATTGCACCATCATATTACTGACTAATCAATACTAGCATACAGTTCAATATGCTCATACAGTAGGCATTTAAGGCATCCTTCCTAGATCCTTAGCCCTAATCTAGCATGCAGTTCTCATACACATATAGCAGGCATACAAGGCATCCTTCCTAGATCCTTAGCCCTAATCTAGCATGCAGTTCACATAATAATATCATATCATAACAAAATTTTATGGGTAATTTGGGAGACTTACTTGAGCTCGACTGATTGCATGCACCACACCCTTTTCTCTTTTTCTCTTTTAAAAATCCTTTTTATGAAAATGATTTCTTTTTAAAATATTTATACCAAGTCCTCAGTTTGAGTTCAGACATACCCGAAAGTGTGTTCGAATCCCTCAAACCAAGGCTCTGAAACCAACTTGAAACATTCCAAAAATACTGTCCAAAAAATTCATTTTTAAATCATAAATAAAACCATAGTTAACAATTCATCATATAAAAACCATAAATCATGTATCTCAAAATATCATAAACAAATGTTAAATATATCAGAGTATAAACACCCCTGACTGAAAACATGGTGTGTGCACTGCAGTCATCCCGAGCTCTTCCCTTTGCTGCCTGAAGTACCTAAAACAAAAAATGAAAACCGTAAGCATGAATCTTAGTGAGCTCCCCAAACTACCACATACCATACACATATCACATAAACATATCATGGGCCCCACCCACCTACATCGGGCCATGGCCAGCATCGACCTATTCCGACATCAGGCCCCGCCCCACAACAAGCATAGCTTGGCATGCATATAAGCATAACAATAACACATAAACATAATCATATAACATTAGCATATAAACATTCTCGGTCCCTGCCTGGCATCAGACCAAGGTCTGGAAACATACAAAAATTGCTCGGGTACCGCCCCGACATCAAACAAAAGTCTGGAAACATACAATTACAAACACATGCAATAATCACATAGACATCAACCATACAAACATTCCTCAGGTCTGCCCTAAAATCGGATCGAGATCCGTAAACATATAAATCTACATCATGCCCCACCCGACATCGGACCATAGTCCGGAACTACTAACTACTAAACGAGCCGACATTGGTGCCATAGACCCGTTCCAAGTATAGGAAACTCACCTTGATGTCGTGTGAATAGTTGAAGTGTCTCTGCTCCACAACCGGCTCTATTAACACCCTATACATAATAAACTCTTAGATACCATCCCATACAAAAACCACTTCACGAGTCAACCTTGGTCAAAGTCAACGTCCAGTCAAAGTCAAAGTCAACCCTGAGTTTACTCAACTCGTCGAGTCATCACCCTGACTCGCCGAGTTCCCTTGCTACTCACAGTCGTGATAGAACGAGTCAACTCGCCGAGCCCCCTCACAGGCTCGTCGAGTTATTACTTGTATAGGATCGGGATAAATCGACTCAATTCATCCAGTCCCTCTCTAAGCTCGCCGAGTTCCTCATTCTGTTTGGGCCATCTTAATGGATTAATCCCTATTCTTCAGATCTAAGCTCCTTACTTCACCTATAATCTGAAAACTTCCTTTTAAGGGTAAAGTTTCAACTTTACCCATTAATACACTCAAATAGTGGTTTTAGCTAAAACCCTAACTCCTTAGGACCTAGATCTTGGTCGACAAGCCATCCCTACTCCAAAGTAAAGCTTACAAATATAGATCTAGACCCTAAACACTATATGAACATGTAAAGCTTCCACCTTTCTCTACATGCATGGCCTTTTGGAGCTTAAAAGGCCAAAATGACACCCTATGGTTTGTATGGGGCTTCAATGGCCATAAAGTTTGCACCTTTATGCCATGAAAGCCCTCCATGATTCCAGATATGAAGGTTTACACACTTGCGACGTCCTTATCCCAAAGGTCAATCTTCTTGGACCAAAAACCCAATAAAGTGATGATAAAGAGATCTAAGAAGCTACAAAGAAAGTTTGAGACTTGATTACCAGAAAATGATGAGAACGAGATGGAGTCTCTAGATTTACTAGCTTCTTCTTGAATCCCCAAGCTTCTCCTTCCTTCACTAGGTTCAAAACACACCAAGGTTCACTCAAAATGGCTCACAAGCTCACAAATGCATTAGGGTTTCTGAATCCACGGTTTGGGACTTGGAGGTTGGAAATGAGGCCAGAAAATAGGGATTTGGATGCTTAAATAGGGTGCAAAACCCCGAAATTAGGGTTTCATTATGGCATCCCTACTTGTTGGGTCGAGGGCTCTTAACTCGTCGAGTAGGTTGCTTAAAACCCGTGTCCCTTCCAGTCTCTACTCGAAGAGTTTGGGGCTTCCAACTCATCGAGTTGCTCTCTAAAAATGAATAAATTATAATTAAATACTTTCCAGGAACCAAGCGTTACATTAATAGATTAAGTGGGTTTACTGATTGAAGAACTCGACGAGTTCATAAGGGAACTCGGTGAGTTGGTTTGGGATTGCACCCATTCTAGTGAAAAGGGGGAAAACTCGACGAGTTGAAGGAACCTGAGCGAGTTGGATCGAAATATCGTGATTCTATGGTTTGATGGAAACTCAACGAGTTGAAGGATAACTCGACGGTTGGGTCAACTCGGACCGTTGACTTTGACATTGACTTTGACTTGGATGTATACTTTGACCTTAACTTTGACTTTGACCAAGGATTGACCCTTAAGGGGTTATGAAGTATGGAATGGTTTCTAAGGGTTGTTCTATGTACGAGTTGAATAGAGCTTATTCCGGAGCAGAGGTGTATTCAACTATCATTCGACATTTAAGGTGAGTTTCCTCTTGGATTGAACGGGTTGAAGGCACCAATGCCAGCCCGTGTATATGATATGTGTGTTTCCAGATTATGGTCCAATGTCGGGTGGTACCCGGTGATTATGTGCATGTTTGGTTATACTTGTTGTATTTATGATACTTGTATGTGCTCGTTTAGGGATGTGAGTGTGGGTAGGGTCCCGTATCTCACCATTAGCTGATTGTGGTCGGGGTCCCATATCTCACCGTTAGCTAAGAGTGGGCGGGCGCATGCTAGACGAGGCCTTAGGACTGGAACATATAGTACGGGGTATGATTTATTTGTGTTAGCATGATTATATGATATTGATTGAATGTGTGTAGCGGGCGAGGCTTAGTGACATGCGAGGCCTGGGAATAACAGATCTGTATACCGGGCGGGGACCGAGGTTGGGCGGGGGCCAAGTATATGATTTTTTATGGTATAGGGTAGCTTGGGGAACTCACTAAGTTTCGTGCTTACGACTTTTAATTTTGGTTTCAGGTACTTCCGGTAGCAAAGGGAAGAAAGCGTGGGATGACTGCATTGCACACACCACGATGACTTAGTCTGAGATGTTTACTCTGATTTTTATTGATATGGATATTATGACTCATGTTTATGATGGGATGTTTTGATAAATACTTTTATTTAATAATTAAAAACGAAATTTTTTGAACTATATTTTATGTAAGTTACACAAACCCCAATTGAATTTTCATCAACTCCATAATTTGTTCTCGATAGACTCTGCTCCATATTAGTCTTCTTGAAAATTTGACATTAAACACAAAGATTGGAAAATACCCAATATAAATAAAAAAAAATAAAAAAAAAATATACATGATAATTAACTAAAAATAAATGAAAATATGCTAATATAAACTAAGAAATAAGTAAATAAAACGCACCTATCAATACTCCATCCTAAGCCACACTCAAAAGAGTTTATTACAACCAAGTATTCTACCATAATAAGTGTAATCACCTATATTTGAGGCATAGTAGGTGGATCCTCACTTTGAACACAATGGGGATGGACCCCATACATAAGAACGCAAAAGATTAAAATGAGCAAAGGAATAAAAACACTTTTATAAAAAAAAAAAAAAAAAAAAAAAAAAAAAAAAAAAAAACACCAATTATTGAAATGACACAAAACACCAATAGAGACCAAAAATTGTAAATGGTACATTACCAAACGAGAATGATCAATATAAAAACCAGAACAAGAATAACGAAAAAAAGGAAAAAGTCAAATCAACAATGGAGGCAAAAAATTCGATACTTTAAGCTGATCCACGACATAGATTTCCATATCCTACAACTGATACCAATCATTCTATGAGATCGTGGATCATATACACAACAAATGAAATCATACAAGTATAACCAATATCCAGAAATACACAGTTAGCTGATCAAAACAAGGTTTATAGTAAGTGTGGGAATATAATAGACATCAATGAGAGAACATGCAGAAGGGTATCAAAAGAACCCACATCATCTACTGGAATTGATATACCCCCTGCATGCATATATAACAAAAATAGCTTACCATAAGACAAAGAAACACAAAATGAAAAAAATGGTGTCTTATGGTGAGAATCCAAGATCCATAAGGATGAAGGAATACCTAAAGTATTGGATGAACACATATATACCTAAATCAGACATAGATACTAACATGCGAACTGGATTGTAGGCAAGGTATTGTATGAAGAACTCAAAATCCTATATATCCAAAGTAGATGGTGGTGTGATGGTGCGTTTGAAGGTGCAACAAGAAAAATGAGTTGTGGCTGATGCGGTGCCCATGGTGTGGGACTAAAAGGACGTGGATGAAAAGTCGGCTGAACCTATCCAGATTGTATGTTTTGATGTGGAGGCATTTGTTACTATTTTTCCTTTTTTTAGTAATAGTGGGTATATATATTGAGACTTCCAATGATTAGTTTTCTTTCAAAATGTATATTATCAAAAGGAAAATTTAGGGTATGTCCGTGACTGATTTGTAGACTAAGATTATGGTTGAATGACAAAAGCAACATGTGTAGTGGAAGCTTAGGCTCTTTGTTAACCAGAGATCAGATACGAGTTTCTTCTACAATAAGCTCATGGACAACTTAGTCAACTATGAAACGAGGGCTATGATGCCATTAAAATCATAACGTAATATATGCCATCAAAAACTATATCAAACAATATCACTCCTTCTGTACCCATTTGGTCTGAAGGCTTTCAGTTCGCCAGACTTTGTGAGAGCCAACTGATCCAACAAATATGAGATAACAACATATAAATCCTGAACACTCATAGTTTTCTTTTGGAGGACTCGAAAATCAATCTCTAATTGGTATTTTTTCAAAATATAAGATTGAGTGTACAGTCTATCCAAGTGATCTCATACTTCCTTTAATTTGTATGTATCATACTTTTCCTATTGACTAAACTATCGATGCAGGTGATAATAGTAATACTAGAATTATCTATTTCTCAAGCTTCTACTAACATTGCATAATTAGTAGCTTTCTCATATATCTGTTTTCCTTTTATACCGGTAACAATACCTCACATCTGTTTACCCTTACGTTGTAAGAAATTTTTCCATACATATTTCCAATAAGCATATATTTCGCCATCTAGTTGGTGCTAATGAACTGTAGAAAGTCATCGTTGGGAGCCATATTAAGAATAATCAAAGTAAACGAATAAGGAAAACTTTATGTAGGGTTAACATAGCTAGCCAAAGGGCTAAACAATACAAAATAAACTCAAAAGTACTTTTATTATATATATACTAAAGCAACCATCTTCTCCAACTTCCAAGTTTACCTAAAGGTGATTGTTTACTGATGAGGTATATTGGAACTCATATGATGATAGCATCAACAAAAAGAGACTTGACAAGATTTATGAGTTCGTCTCCAACATACGTGAAATGGTCTTTATTCTTGTACAAGAGATCCATGACACGTCCTAAATTCGCAACCCGTCTATTTATTGGCATTTTAACATCTTTACACATTATGGACTCTTTATTTATTTCTTTCCAAGCATCTTCAACTTTCTCACTAAAGAGACCATATAAATATTGCTCAGTGGCATCAAATTGCTTCATATAGCATTCGATGATAGAGGCAACATGCTTTCTTTCTTGCTCCTTCTGCATTTATTTTTCCAAATTAACGTCAGTTACTTACAAAATTATCCAAGATTGATTAAGGAATAACACATAAGGTTTTGGGAGAGGTTAATTAATTTGTGTGTTTCGCAGTTACATATACATCGTTTTGTAGCATCACAAAAAACATAGTTGGTTGTACCTTGTGGGTGACAATATCATCCATCAACCTGCAAATCCCACAAGAAGCTTTTACGATAGGAGGATAGCTGAAAAGCCATTGGAATGTCTCATCTGCTATTACATCATCCTGGGCAGCAAAGCTTGCTGCAAGGACAAATTTATATCCGGTACTGATATATGTAACTTCTGCGTGTTCCTCCATTGTTGGAATGTAGCTTTCATGCTTCCATTTTGCTTCCATCATGTAGCTTCTAATGTATTCTTTCATCTGCTTAGTCACATACAACCAAATCAATATGTTTAAAAAAAATCCAATAAAATAGCCTTAACAGTATTCTAAAATTATGTGCAGCCCAAGTTTAAACATCAACCAAATAAACATAAGTGTTTATAACAACAAAAACACATGGTTTTTTTTTTCTTTTTTTTTTTTTAACTGAAAAGCTTACCCTCATAAGCTTAATTAAGTCAAGGAACTATGTTCATTTTACCTCTGTAAAAAAATACTATTACAATGAGAAAAACATGTTCAAACTTACCGTTTCTTTGACATATTTATGTTGATGGACTTTTCCCATTCCTACCAAGAATTCTTTCATTTCTTCGTCAAGATGCATGAGCATTTGGTATACAAGTTTCATGTATTCTGGTAGGCTGTCCACACATGTAATTGACCACCTATAGAAGTAATTAAGATCAAAATATAACTCAAATATTTGGTTTAAATTAACGACATATGCATGTCCTTTTATATACCTCTCAATAGCTTCTGTAAAGATCACAAGTTCATCATATGTACCGTAGGCATCATAGGTGTCATCTATAAGTGTTAATAATGCAAAAGCTCTAGCTACCCACATTCTACCTACAGAATATTGAGGGTCAGTGTAGACCCCTAATGTCGACCATAAGTAGCATTCAACCAATCTATCTCTTGCATACGGTATATTGGTTGGGACATCGTAGCGTTTCCACCACCTATATTAATTTAGTAGCTAGTATGAAATATATTTTGGACCCATGATTTGTAAATTCCTTTGTTAATTTGAAGACATCAAAAAATATCCAAATGAGAGGAGGGGTTACATATATATGTGCATACTTGGATATTTGGCAAATCTCCTTTTTATGGAGAGATTGAAGCAGGTTAAACCCCAACTTGGCAAGTTTTAGTAACGAATGATTATGAAAGGTTTCGCATTCGTAGAAAGGTATGTAACGTAGGGCCTCGATTCTTGGCAACCTTTTAAGTAAAGGTTGCTTTAGTGCTTCATGTATTTCAGCAGAAACAACAGGGTCACTCAAAAGATGATTCCTTGCTATGTCAGCAAGACAGTTTCTTGAAAATTCAAGAGCATCATCTAAAATGACCTCACCAGGCATTCTCAGATACGTTGCCTCATACAAATCAAGTAAACCTTGCAGATCATTTTTTAAGGACTCATTAAAACATCCCTCTTCATCCTTGTATGTCTTAAAAGTATCTGTTTCAGTTCATACAAGTTGACAACATTAGTTCCTCTAGAAACTAACATGATTGATTGATTAATGAATACAAGTTGCACACATGATACATTACTAACCACTTGAGACGAAGAAGCCTTGCTGCCGCATGAGTCGAAACCACAAGGAAGTGCCCACACCATTCCAATTATGATCACCATATGCATCAAAGACTTGTTGCAAGGCTTGATTAATCTCCTTCTCAAAATAATATCCAATTCCAAGGCGTTGGATAGCATCAACTAGTTTTAGCAAATTCAAATGATCTGTCGGATCATTCAAATTTGCCAATATTTGTTTCTTCACTTCTTCTTTCAGGACATCAACCTCTTTTTCAATCCCTTCATCATATTCTTCCTTCATTTACAAATGAGACGCTATTGAATTTGTTGAAATTATCCACTAAAGGGAACATTAATTAATCATAATAACATATGCGTACACAAGTTATCTTAATCTTTATATATATATATATATATATATATATATATATATATATATATATATATATATATATATATATATATTGTAAACTTCTAATGAGATCAATATAAATTTTAGGATCAATAAGATCAAATTTTTAGCCCTTGATCTTAAAATCACGTTTATAAAAATCTGAAATTACGTCTCAGTGTGACTTTTTGTAATATTGTTGAAGTTGTGTTTTTTAGGGCATCCTAGGTCCGTTGAACACGTTAGAATTCAATAGATTGCCATATATATATATATATATATATATATATATATATATATATATATATATATATATATATATATATATATATATTATTTTTTATTCAATTATACTCTTTTTCATATCCACACTCTAACTCTATTAAACTATAAAAAGTTTAATGGATTTCAATATTATCATCCTTATATTTTTAAACATAATTATAATTTAGAAATACAAGATGTAATATTTTATCGAAATTATTATTTATTAGATTTGTAACAATTTTTTTACAAGGTTTTTATTTTTAAATATTTCATTAATTCATTTGATTTGTTTATTTGAGAAAATATGACATCTAAAAATATGATACATTAAATAATATAATAATTAAAAATATTGTTATTTTATTTGTGGTTTAATTATAGAAAAAATATATTGTATAGTAATAAGAAAATGTGTTCACATATATATATATATATATATATATATATATATATATATATATATATATATATATTGTTTGAAGTTTAATTGAAAAAAGAATATATTAAATCCATAGAACCACTTAATGATCATACAAATCTTCAATTCAACTCCCCTCCATTTCATCACCTATACTTCACTCAACACCTATTCAATCATAGTCATACTCTATTTAACATTTATTAAACCCTCATGGTGGATGCTCTAATGTCATCAAATGAGGAACCTCATGGATATTCGGGAGTTCGTGTCGAACTCGTCTTATCGGACATTTTCTGAGTTCCAGACAAATGCCAGGAGGAAGGAGATCGAGTTGGAGACTCAAGCAAGGGAGGACGCAGAGTCTCACGGGAGAGACCGGCGACCGGCGTAGTCACAGTCGGCAGCCAAGTGGGCTAAGCCCGCTGATTCGAGATCAGGAGGCCAGAATGGCCGCACTTATAGCAAGTGCTGCAAGATTCATGAGGTATCTTACCGGTCAGGGATTTGCTACAAATGTGGCAATAAGGGGCATATGGTGAAGGATTGCCCCAAGGATTTTGCAGTCTGTTTCCACTGCAATTAGACCGGCCATCAGAAGGTCGGATGCCCTCAGCTTGTTCAGGGATCAGCCCAGGGTTCCACTCCTATTGCATTATGTGCTACTGATGCTCAGCCAATGAAGGCTGAGGTTCCAAAGGCTCGTGGGAGTGCTTTTCAGCTGACAGTGAAGGAGGTCCACGCAACACCTGATATCGTGGCTGGTATGTATTTCCTTATTTATTTATTTATTTATTTATTTATTCTGAGATTCTCTTTAGTTATTATCATGTGTTATATTTAGGTACATTTCTTGTGAATTCTGTAGTAGGTGTGCCTCCGAAGAGGCAAGTAGAGTTCGGATGGATTTGTTTCCAGAAGCGACACCTATCGCCAAGGCACCTTATTGCCTTGTGCCGCTAGATATGCATGAGTTATCCTCACAGCTTCAGGAGCTGCTGGGGAAGGGATTTATTCGACCGAGTAGCTCTCCATGAGGAGCATCGATCCTTTTTGTCAAGAAAAATGATGCTTCACACCGGATGCGCATTAATTACCGAGAGTTGAACAAGTTGTCGATCAAGAACCGTTATCCACTTCAGAGGATTGATAATCTATTCGATCAGCTGTAGGGGGCATCTTGGTTTTCCAAGATTGATTTGAGATCCGAATATCACCAGATGAGAGTGTGTGAGGTGGATATTCAGAAGACGGCCTTTAGAACTCCTTATGGGCATTACGAGTTCGTGGTGATGCCTTCTGGACTCACCAATGCACCAGTGGTATTTATGGATCTCATGAACTGGGTGTGTAGGCCTATGTTGGACCGATCAGTGACCGTGTTCATTGATGATATCTTAGTGTATTCAAGATCCAGAGAGCAGCAAGAGGGGCATCTGGGAGAGGTTCTTGGGGTTTTGAGGTTGGAGAGGCTATATGCCAAATTCTCCAAGTATGATTTCTGGTTACGTGAGGTCCAGTTTCTGGGACATCTCGTTAATCAGAATGGGATATTGGTCTATGCGGCCAAAATTGAGGCAGTTATGCAATGAGAGGTGCCGAGATCCCCATCCGAGATTCGGAGTCTTATGGGATTGGCTGGCTACTATCGGAGATTTATCAGGAATTTCTCCAAAATTGCGGTTCCTCTCACCAAGTTGACCCAGAACGGTGTTACTTTTGTTTGGGGGCTTGAGCAGCAGGCATCTTTCGAGATCCTTCGCTAGAGATTATGCGAAGCTCCGGTGTTAGCCCTTCCAGAGGGAGTGGAGGACTTTGTAGTCTATTGTGATGCGTCTATCTCAGGGATGGGAGCACTGTTGATGCAGAGGGGTCACGTGATTGAATATGCATCGAGGCAGCTAAAGCCTCGCAAGATGAGATATCCCACACATGATTTGATGTTTGGGGGCCTGAGCAGCAGACATCTTTCTCTCTGATGTTCTCCCTGAAGATTCTCAAGATGAAAGAGCTATCTTTCAACAATCTTTTCAAGAAGCCTCTTCACCCAACGTTCGTTCAATGCCAAATTCTGAAGAAAATCCCAACTGCTCAAGATGAAGTCATTGAAGATTAAAGTTGAAGCCAAGCTCCCATTGAAGATTAACAAGAAAATGTCAGCTACTTTTTAGGGGGAGTTTGTTGGGCCAATTAGAAAAGAAAGTTATAAACCAAAGGGGAAATTGTTGGGTCAAAAATATGGTTTATACTTTGCTTTTTTAAGAAAATATATTTTTATGTAATGTTGTATGTGTTTGCGGTTTGTGTGTACAGCCGTACACAGGGTGTGCGGCTGTACACACGTGTACGGCTGAAGGTCCATATAAATAGATGTAATGGGTAGAGGAGTGTAAGGCTACAGAAGAGAGAGAAAGTTATAGAGAAGAGAGATAAACTAGAGAGGAACTAGTGTGTGTGTGTATCTGAATCTCTTGTAAGGAGCATAACTCATATCGTCAATACATTAGATTCATCTTAATTCTTTTTCTCCTTCTCTTCTATATTGAACTGACATCATCCAACTGATTGGGATTCCGCACCATCAATTGGATCTGACTGATACTCAAGCAATTTTGGGGACTAACCAAATCACATTTGAAAATTTTGCAATATTTTTTTTATACGATAATCACATAAAACGAAATAGATTTCATTTTTTAAGAATTATTTAGTTTCATAATATATTTCTTTCTATAATAATAGACGGTTTGACTATTAGTTTTAAAAAATATTAATAAAATGTTTTTATACAATGTTCAGAAAGTACAAAATTAAAGAATCGGACGGTTTGATTCTTTAAAATTCAAGAATTTACTTGAAACTTATTTCATTCTTTAAGAACCACATTTCATTCTTTAAAAATGCATTGACTAATAAATATTTTTGACCTACTATCATAAAACTAGTGAGATATGTGAAAAAAAAATTCATTCTTTAAGAACGATCTATTAATACTTTATAACATATATTTTTTTAAAGTATATACAATATACTTTTTACACAGATTCATCAAAACTATAGAGCAACTAAAAATTCTTGAAGAATAACAAAATATTATTTTTACAAAAAAAACATATGTTACAGTGTGTAACATAACCTTATAGAATATGCAATAAACTAATATATTTTTTATATGAATTCTGAAAGAATAAGCATTCGATTTGACACTATATCTAAGTTTTAGTTACCAACTTTCTTGATACGTATATTAAAGAATTCAATTTAAACTACATATCAAAATTAGAGGAGCAAACTTAAATGAAATGAGTT